>NC_069386.1:139248014-140547021 GCF_027475565.1 Acinonyx jubatus | reverse complement strand
TCACTGAGTTAGCTGTTACGGATCTTCAATACAGTCATCCTCCACAGTCGGGCAGGAGTCGCTGTCCTCCTGCCGAAGTCAGCACTGTGCTCCAGAGAACTTTTGAAGCAAATTTGGATACTAAAACAATGGTTGTCCGATATTAATCACCATGAATATAGAGACCATACTACGGACAACCATTCTTTAAGCACCAAAGAACTGCACCATCCAGAAGAGCTTGGCATCTTCTCCAAAGTTGGTGGCCCTTCCAGAAAGTTCTTCCCGGGTGGTCCGGACAATAAGGGTTAGCAGGTCAGCTTCACACAGACAGTCGGGCACATGCTTAGGAATCAGTCACATCCTTAGGCGGGGTGGGCGGGGGGGGGGGGGGGGGGAGGGGACTGACACCAATGATCCACCCTTAAGATTGGCTGCACGTCCGAGAAGCACGACAGATGAGCCTCGAATGCCGTGCAAACCCTCACACCTGCCCGTGACCAACGCAAGTCAGCGGCAGCACCGAGAAGCCCACCGAGAAGCCCACCGGGCCCTGGTCAGGTGCTGCCCCGCCTCCAGGGTCCCCATCACAAGTCAAGTGCACGCTCGCACGAGCCCCGGGGAGGGGCGCCTCACGCATCGCTCTACGGAACTTGCCAGGGAGTCCGGGAAGTCCGCTGAGGCAGGATTTGATACTCCAAAAGAAATTGTCCTTGTATGATTCATCACAAACATCGCAAACACGCCAAGGATAATTTCTCCTCAAGTATGAAACAGCACAGACAAGAATACCGGCACCTCCAGGTCTTTGGCTCGGGGTTGGACGGTGGCCGAAACTCAGCAAACCCAGGCACACGCACGCACGCACGCACGCACGCACACATGCCGCGTGCACCTTGGACAGCCTCTCTCACGGCACCAGGGAGGCAAGCTCCCCGAACCCGGTCCTGGTGCTGCTCGGCGTTCACGCCCAAGAGGCCTTCGGAGGGTAGATGGCGGCAGGGACCAAGAACCCGAGGGCTGTCCCTCTTACATGAGGTGGACGCTCTCGCCTGCCCCGCTGATCCCGCTGTATTTGGCCTTGTGTCCGAGTGACATCACCAGAAGGGCTCAGCTGCTCCACCTGAGGGGCCTCCGAGGCCCCCATCGAAAGTACAGCACCGACTCTGGTCTCGCCAATCCATTCACATACCTGAGGGAGGGTTTGACGTCCACATGTCCACACCGCTCCAAATCTCCAAGGAGGGATTGTAATACCACCACCACCACCACCACCACCACCACCACCGGGTTCATGGTACACGAGCATCACGGCTACCACTTCTGCCGTGCCAAGCGCCAGGCTCTACTCTAAGCCGCGTACAAGCCTCAACTCCGTCAGCCCCCAGCAGCCCCACGATCCCCGTTGGACAGGCGAGGCAGCAGGCACAGCGTGATGAAATCTTGCCCAATGTTGCATGGTTAGTAAGTGTCAGAGGCAGGATCCAAACACGGGAAATCGAACTCTACGGTCTGCGCTCTTGATACTGAAAAAGTGGATGACCCTGTACGATTCGACATGAGTAAAACGAACAGGACAGGGCTAACCACTCTCCAAGTACCAAAGGTTAGCACGGAAAAGAAAGCCACTGCCTTGGGAGGACTTGGTAGGTCTTCAAGGCGCAGTCCTGGGGATGAATTAGACGCTGCGGGTTAGTGGACCAGCGCACGCACACCAAGCCTAAGCGTGCAGGCTCACGCACCAAGTAACAACAGTTACTGCCGTGGGCAGACAGACGACAGACACTGCCCCACGCCAACGCTGACCTGGCCATGTCAGGGCCCAGACCGCACACACAGCGCATGCCTTCTGACCCACCCACGCATCGCAGGGAGAGGCGAGGTTCCCTGGGCTGTTGCCTGCCCTAGAGCGGACCGCGTGCCCGTGGCATCATCTCGGAAAAGCGGCGACCCACGAGCGATTTGCCACACAGCAGGATGGACACGCACATTCATGCACACACATACCGCATCCCTCGCTGAGCGTGACTGGGTCCAAGAAGACTCCCAGACAAGGTTTGATGCTCACAGAGAGCTTGCCCTTGTATATTCTATGTCAATAAACCGAATATACAAAGGGCAACCTCGCTTTAAGTACCAAACAGTAGCATTGGGCAGGTCCATCGCTACGGTTCACGGGCCTGGCCTCGTCTCCTGGGGTCCGTCCTAGGGAGGGGTGGGAGACGCCGATCGGCAGACCCGAGGGCAGACACCTCCTGCAGGTGTGTGCCCGTGGGTCAGCTCCCCATCCCGCGGAGCCCAGGGAGAGGCAGAGATGCCAGTGCCCCTCCCTGCAATCGGCATCCTTTCCAGGAAGCACTCCAGCTCAGGACTTATTCCTGAGAAGGAGATCAGCCCCCACAGCCTTTGAGCACACGCACAGAGCGCAGCCTCTCGATTTCTGCAAAATGACATGGGGGATGGAACCAGCATGAGCACCTCCTCCAGGAAGTCCTCCTCATAATGCACTGGGCACTGAGGGCAAGGGGCCCAGGCAAGTTGACAGCATAGATAAGGCAAAGGCCCTGCGGTCACCACCCCATCGTACCTCCCACAGAGGCCTACACATCGATTTCATCCCCGGAATCAGTCCCCTCCCCGCCACCCTCCTGGAGGTTGACATCATGCCCAGGAAGCCATGCTGGGACAGTTTCTATTGACAAGGAGTCAAACCCCATGTACCACAGACAGATGGAGAATGCACACCCACAATCAGTTTCCCACGGCGGCCTCTCCCCCGAGACGACCCCCACCGAAGGAGCAGAAAGTGAAGGTTATAGGTCAACAGGCGACCTGGCCCCGGGTGAGGTCCTCACCTCTCTCAGACGACATTCGTCGTCAGTGGGGGCTGCTGCAGGGCTCTGTCCCTGATGCTGGCCCCGGGGCCACACGGCCGCCCTGGCAATCAGGACACAGCCAACGGTCACACGGCCCAAGAAAAATGTCTCTGCAAACAGAGTGGGAGCTCTCTTCTCCTGGCCGTCATCCTAAGGGTGGATGGGACGCAGGCAGTTAGAGAACTGGAGACGAACACTGGGGTGAAAGCACGTCCCTCCGGCCTGCCAGCGTTCACATACCTGGGCCGGGGGGACGGCTCCCGTAGCTCTTTCCCAGAGCCACGCAGTTCCTGCGGAAGACACGGTCTCCAAGGCAGGACACGAACCACAAATCACAAGAAGGATTAGCTCTTACAGATTCACCTCAGGGACCACGAGCGGGAGAATGCCCGTCTGAACGCCAAAGAGGAGCACCGACGAGCAAATCTCAGCCTCTCGCCCAAAGCTGATGCCACCTCCAGGAAGCCCTCCAGGACGGATCAGTGGGGCTTGGTCAATCAGGCTTGAAACCATCTTGAAGAAAGCTGGTGCTCTGGGGTCCACTGTCACTCATGTGTTACCTTCGGAAGGGGCTGACGTCAAGGTCTGTCTCCTGAGCTTGACATCGTACCGGGAGGCTCCTGGACATAACTTGGTATTGACAAAGGGCAGGTCCGTGCATAATTCATCTTTAAAAAAGCAAACCACCATTAAACTCAGTGCAGACAGGAGACGGCATGCACGAAAGGCCCCCCCACCCCCGCCGCCCCTCGCCGCCCCCCGCCCCCGCCAGCCATAGCGCAGCCTCTGTGAAGTCCCCCAGAGGAGGGGCCCAGGGCCAGCTTCACAGCTGAAGCCCACACGTGGGTCCGGGGAAACGGGGACGTACCTGAGAAGGGCTGACATCAGGCTGACATCTGTGTCCTGAAGGTGGGGCTGGGTCCGAGCGCCTTCCCGGTCAGAGTTTGATACGCAAATAAGAGTCTCCCCCTGTATATTCGCCATTAATAAAGTGAACATACAAAGGGTATCCTCTCTTCAAGTACCAAAGAGCGGCTCCAGTGAGGACCACACTGCGTCTTCCAGGGTGGTCTCCTCCTGCGGGGTCTGAGACCGGTGGGAGGGGCCGGTGACCACCCCGCCCCATGCCCTGAAGTGGGCTGCCCAGCGTCTCTCCAAGACAGGACTGTCTCCCCACAGACAGGTGGATCCTGTGCGGCCCGACAGAGAGTGGGTGGGCAACGGACGACAGGGGGAAAACCGCCCTGGGGCAAGTCTGCCGCCTCCCCCCCTCCCCCCCGCCGCAAGCCACGGCCTCCAGGACGTCCACCTGATAACAGGTCAGCCGCTCGGGCTTAGAAGACACAACAGCATGCGTCATTAGAGGAAATGCAAAAAACAAAGAAGAAAGCCAACGCTCCACGACGGACCACCCGTTCACAGATTGCATAGCAGTGCTAAGGCAAGCACCCCCTCGTGGCGTTGCAGCCAGAAAGCCACTGCCACTCAAAGTACCCGTGAAGTGCAAGATCCCCCGGAGGAAAGTGAAATCCCCCCGGGCCCATGCTCTCCCACTGAACAGTGACATCGGAATCCCGGGCCTTTCCATCCTGACTGGCAGGGATGCCAAGGGGACAAAGAGAGCGCTAGGGCTTGATGGTCTCAGTAGAGAGTCCCCTACAGACACCGGGCACTCTGGGGCCGCCCCGTTCCCTTTCCTCTGGACTGGCACCCCACCCCCCAGCCCCTTCCCTCCCGCGGACACGAAGGCCCAGAAGTCGGCCCGAGGATGGGCTGGGCGCAGAGGGCGGATGGACCAAATGACCCAAATCTAAAGTGGACCCTGACGTTGTTGCTGAGCATTCTTCCACATTATCTGGGAAGTGAACTGACCAGGCCGTCTCTTCCCAATGCCTGGCATCGCGTCTGGGAAGCACGTGCCAGACTAGTTTCAAGGATGCTTCATCAGTACATGAAGCAGGCCCGTCAAGGGCTGAGCACCGCCTTCTGACCAGAACAGCGGCTCTGACAAGAAAACCAGTAAAACATCTCCCAGGTCATCGTCTCTTCCAGAAAGTTCTCTGCAAGATGCACGGGACGGGGGACGGGGAGGGGGGGGAGCACCAGGTCACAAAGAGCAAGGAAGAAGCACGTGCCCTGTGGCCGACCATGCCCCGGCGTACCCTGCGGTGGTCCTGACCCTCTGGTGGGTCCCCGGAGTCAGCCCGGTCTCCAAGCAGCATTCTCAGGAGGGATTTGCTCCTCGGAGAGAGCTTGTCCTTGCATATTCATTACAATCATAGAAACACACGAAGGATAACCTCTCTTCAAGTAGCAAACGATACCACGGGCAGGAAGGCCACTGTCACTGTGACAAGGTTGGCATCTGCTCCGGGAGCGAGCCTAAGGTAAACAGATCGGATACGCGGGCTCAGCGCACGGGCAGCGCACGCTGTGTGTGGAAGAGGTGCCCGTGGGTGAATGGCGCGTCCCCTCCCTCCGTCCCCCCCCACCTCAGCCCTCGCGGTCCCCCCCTCCGGGGCCCCTTCCTGAAACCGACAACCTCCCCAGGTACTCTCTAAGGTTACTGCAGGAGGGGCTGATTCCAGAAAACGCATCGTGAACATGGGAAACACAGAGAACAGATTCATTCAAGGCAGCAACACTGAGAGCATAGCCTGGGTAACAGCACATTGCACGCTACGGTATTTCTCATACAAAGCACGGGGCTAGAGTGTGGGTCCGCGCCTGTACCCGAGAGGGGTACTGAGACTGTCTTGTCTCTTCTTTGATGACGACTTCACATCCTCAGAGGTTTCCAAGCAGCATTTGATACTGAAAACGTGGATTTTCCTCTATGATTAATCATAAATAATGTACTCATAGAAGGAGAATCTACCTTTTAAATACCAAAGAAGGATTCTGTCCAGGAGACCGTGAACCTGTGTTTGAGTCATCAGAAATGAAAGTCACATAGGGCAGACAAGCTTCCACGTAGCACTGGGGTGACAGACCCATGACGTAATCTCACCAGGCCGGCTTCCAGGTGAGAGAGGGCTCCAGAATAGTAGGTCCTCAGGCGTGTGTCCACAATTAACACACGAGGTGCAGCCCACCGTGTTGTCGCCTGCCCAGGCCGAGGGGGCTGGGCGGGGGCTAGCCCTACAGACTCTTCCAGGAACATTTCCAAAGCAGCATTTGATACTGAAAACATGGATTTTCCTCTATGATTATCTATGAATCACGTAAACATAGAAGGAATATCCACCTTTTAAATACCAAAGAAAGACTGAGTTCTGGAAAGGCCAAATCTGCGCACGGTTCGTCAAAAAGCGGAAGCGAGACAGCAGAGCGAGTCCCGTTGGGTCCTACGGCACAGCTGTGACGATGCACCAGGGCCTCTCTGCCCAGGTGGCTCCTCCGTGAGTGGGGGCTTCTAAAGGTGATGGTCGGCAGACATATGGCACGAAGGAAGCACATGTTCTGCAGCCCACCAGCTTTTCACTTACCCGGGAGGGGCTCAGCCCTATCTCGCTCCCCTGCCCGTGGTTTCAGCCCAGCCATGTTTCCAAAGCAGCATTTGATACTGAAAACGTGGATTTTCCTCTATGATTAACCACCAAACACGTAATCATAGAAGGAAAATCTACCTTTTAAATACCAAAGAAGATTACTCCGGGAAAAGCATGAGCCTACAACCCATCAAACGGGAAAGACTGCCCGGCTGCCGGGGAGAAACCGTGACCGTGGACCCCAGCCTCTTCCCCGAGGCGGCAGCTCGGCGAAGGGGTCGCGAGACGGGGGCGGTGGTCCGCGGGCAAACGGCACGAAGAAAGCACATGTGCTGGGGCCCACCGTCCTTCCACTTACCCTGGAGGGGCTCAGTGCCCCCCGCCTTCCCTGACGGTGGTTTCAGTCCGGGAATGTTTCCAAGCAGCATTTGATACTGAAAACGTGGAATTTCCTCTATGTTTAACCACAAATACCATAAACATAGAAGGAATATCCACCTTTTAAATACCAAAGAAGGATTTAGTCCTGTAAAGCCCGAGCCTAAGCACAATCCATCGGAAACAAAGGTAGCAGAGGACGGGCGCGCCGGGCGCGCACCTGCTGGGGCGGCGGGGTGGCGGTCAGCTCTGAGTGCGGCACCTGTCCCATCACTAAGGACAGAGCAGGTTTTGGGATCTGGCTTCCGCTCACTCCCTCTGTTGGCAGGACGGGGGGTGGCACATTAACCTTCCTCTCTTGTCCCTGAGGGGGACTTGGGGATCTCACGTTCAGAAATGTTTTAAAAGCAACTTGAGAGAGCGAAAATGTGGATTTTCCTCTATGATTAACTGTAAGTCCTGTAAACATAGAAGGAACATCCACCTTCTGAATACCAAAACTTGAACATCCCTGGAAAACATAAACCTGAACCCAATCCATCGAGAACCAAAGCATCACAGGGCAGTCAAGGACCGTTCGTGCTCCATGAAGGAACTATAGTATCAGACCCGGTCACGTCCAGATGACAGACTGGTTAACGGGCACGCAATGAGGGGTGTGCCCCACTGTCACTCACCCTGGGGAGGGGTCACCCTAATGTCTCTTCCCGGATGGGGATTCCACGGCCACGAGTATTTCCAAAGCAGGGTCTGGTTCTGAAAACGTGGATGTACTTCAAAAATTCACCATAAATAAAGCCAGTACAGTAGGGATGACCATCCTTTAAAAGTTCCAGAAACATCACAGACAGAAGCCAAAAGCTCTCCAAAGTCCTTAAAGTCAGCTTCAACTCCGTGAAACCCACCTAAGGCACTGGATGGCAAAGGTCACGTAAAAGTGTGTGCTGACAGTCGAGCATCCTTTCACACACCTTATTAGAGGGAGGAGGGCACCAAAGAACCTTCCAGATAGGGAGTCTTGTATCCAAAAGGTCCCAACAGCCAGGATTCAGCAAGGCAACGTGATAGGCTGTTAGGAGGATATAAGAGACACAGATCACAGACAGGATCTCTTCAAATACAACAAAGTCGCAGCAAGGCGTGACGTTTTCCCACCAATGCCACCACCCCCTGGAAGAAAACCACACAGCTTCTGGAAAAGTCACTCTTCAGGTGGATTGGACACACAGACTTACCGAAGTAGGTGCTACCAACCTCTGGTAAAGCATTGCCTCCAAAAGCAAAAACTAAAGCACCGATGATCCCAGGCTCAGTCCCTGGCCTGCAAGGTTGTCATCACCTCCAGGAAGTCCTCCTGAAAACGGATTCAATACAAAGCCTGCACTCTGTGGTCAACCCTCCACTCCTATCCCACAAAGCGGTGCCAGCACCAACACGGCCCTTCTGCAAGTTGGAACCGTTTCCACCAAGTGTTGTAGTTGAAAGCCACTGCCCGTCACAAGGGTGGGGTTAGGCATTCCTCTTACACAGGACCAAGTACTGTCCACATACCATCAGGAGCTCTGCCGTGTTCCCCAGGTGGGCACTGCCTCCGTGAAGCCCTGTCAGGAATAAAGAGACGTGGCTGGTTAGGGGGTCCGATAGCCTAAGTCCCAAATACAGTCAGTAGCCTCTGTGGTCAAGCTCACGCATGTGCCCGGGGTGGTTCTTGCAAGCAGGGACTTGAACGAGGAGGGAGTGCCACAGAGGAGAAATCACTGGCTGGGCATCTTTTTTTTTCTTTAATTGAAATCCAGGCAGCCAGGGAAGATCTGGGATACGTGTCGTGACTAGCCAATGAGCATCTGTTTCAGATATCGTGGGACAGCAATGTCAACCCACCTGTTGTCCCTTCCGAGAAGTCTGCACCCCTCCCCGAGTGTCCTGCTAAGGCTACTGTGTTGGTTGGGGTACCCAAGGTCAGTGAGCTGGTGGTCATGTCTGCTCATCGCATGGTTTCATCCCCTCCCCTCCCAAACCCCCGTTTCCCCCTGGAATGGCCTTCCTTAGAGCGCTTCTTGAATAAACCACTTGCCCACAAACCCCAAGGAGTCCCTGCCAAGTTTAAGCAAAAAATATGTGCTCATCGTAGCAGTATGGCCTCCGGGAAGACGACAGAAAGATTAAGTCAGAGCCTATGTCCAGGGGACCTGGGGAACCGCCCCCCACCCCACCTCGCCTCCCCGGCCATTAGGTGAGACTGGAGACGGGGACAGTTGAGGAGTATAAAGCCGTCACAGTCTCTCTCTCTGGTACCCATTTGGCAACCTCCCCAAGCAAGCTGGTATTTTGCACCTTTAAAAAAAAGTTTTTATGGGGTCGCCTGGGTGGCTCAGTCCATTAAGCGTCTGACTTCGGCTCAGGTCATGATCTTGCGGTTTGTGAATTTGAGCCCCGCATCAGGCTCTGTGCTGACAGCTCAGAGCCTGGAGCCTGCTTCGGATTCTGTTTCTCCCTCTCTCTCTCTCTTTCTCTCTCTCTCTCTCTCTCTGTCCCTCCCCGATTCTGTGTCTCCCTCTCTCTCTGCCCCTCCCCACTCATGCTCTGTCTGTCTCTCCCAAAAATAAATAAATGTTGGGGCACCTGGGTGGCTCAGTCTTTTGAGCGTCCGACTTCGGCTCAGCTCATGATCTCGTGGTCTGTGAGTTCGAGCCCCGCATCGGGCTCTGTGCTGACAGCTCAGAGCCTGGAGCCTGCTTCGGATTCTGTGTGTCTCTCTCTCTCTCTCTCTCTCTCTCTCTCTCTCTCTGTCCCTCCCCCTGATTCTGTGTCTCCCTCTCTGTCTCTCTGTCCCTCCCCTGCTCATGCTCTGTCACTCTGTCTCTCTCTCTCTCTCTCAAAAAAAAAATAAACATTAAAATTTTTTTAAGTTATCTTTAAAATAAAGTTGCATTAAACTAACTTACATACTAAAACATGGGTATACCTGCCACATAATTATAAAACTCCCCACAATCCTCTATTTGGCATTTAAAATTTTTCAGCGTATATCTGTTTCATCTCTTTCTGTAGCAGTTATGTTTTTGAAACCAAGGGGCTGGAGAGGGTAAATTTGGGATTCTTCTAAAATACTGAAAACCACGTTAGACATTTTTCTGTTCACATTTCTTTGTCAATTTTTGCAAGAAATTGGTGGCGCGGACCCTAATTTTTCGCACCTCTAGCTTTACCTTAGGAAACAGGACTCTACGGTGATTCCTTCAATAAATTCTCAAATCTCAAAATAAATAAATGGAGGAAAACACTTGCCATCTGGCCAACCATTTGTTGTGACACCCTCCGAGAGGGAGGGGCTACCACTCACATCCCGTTCCTGAACCTGACACCACGGGCCGCGGGTCCTTCAAGAAGGCATTTGATGATGAAAAGAGATCAACCGTGCAATATCTGCCATGAACAAAGCAAATACATCACGGACAACCTCCTTTCGAACATCTCAGACCAGCTTCTGGGACCTTCCTTCTTCTCCAGCCATCAGGGTGTCCTCCTGCAAGGGAAATAGATGGGGGCGGCTAACGCACAAAGAACAGGTGCCATCAACCAGGTGACGAGCCCTCGAGGCCTCTCCCCGACGTACCTGGGCTGGTGCAAGGGACAGTGGCCCTCCCTGGCATTAGCAGCAGGGGTCAGAAGCTCTCCAACACGGAAGATGACGATCAACTCAAAGAGTACTGTACCTCTCACGTTGCCTCGGGCATAAAGGAAAGGCGTCATGGGACAAGCGTTCTTCACGTTCAACAGGTGCCTCAGAACCAGAATCCCATCTTGGAGGCCCGCTGGGCTGAAGCGATCCCGAGGGTCCGTGGGCCAGGTGGCACCTGTCACACACAGGATGCGTACAGGGCCCGCCCTCTCTTCAGTTCCGAAACCCTGGGCAGGTGCTCCCATGGCTGTGCCTTCCCTAAAGTTGGCACCTCATTGGCTAGAGGGACGGGACCCGAACCGGTGCAACAGGTTAACTGTGTGCCCCATCTTGGACGGCCTTTCTTGATGGGCTGCAGACGAGCCTGGCGTGGAGACACCTGCTTCTCTTCCAAAGGTGTTCTCGCCTCCAGGAAGGTCTCTGAAGGGAGGACTGGCCCCGGAGGATGGGTGGAACGGGAGCCACCATCACGCAGGCATCTGCCGGGGCCAGCAAGGCCAGGGTGACCCACAGACAAGGCTGCCGTCAACATCTCCCCCCAGGAGTCGGCGCTGGGCTTCAGTGAGGGGGTGTGATACTCAAACAGAAGTGCACCCGTATTCTTCGTCATGAATAAAGCGAAGAAACATGGGTAACCTCTTTTCTAGAACCAAAGGGCAGCCCCGAGGGCGACGCCATGGCATCTCGTCCCGGCTGGCAGGGCTCCAGGGACTCCTGGGGAAGACGGATATGGAGGGTGAGTGGCCGAAGCCGCCGTGACTGCCACACGCGCACTCTCTGCACGACGACCCATCACTTACCCCAGAGAGCGATGGACACCAACAGTCGCAGCTCCAACGGCCTTTGCGGCCCCTCAGCTTTGATACTGAAAAGAGGCTGGCCAAGGATGACACATCGTGAATAACACGAATTCATCTGGGAAAACCTCTCTTCAAGCACCACGGAATAGAGCCGTCCGTGGAGCCCCACGGCCCGTCTTCCGGGAAGACGGCCTCCAGGCTGGGAGGCCTGCCCGGACAGTGGCGTCCTTCACGAGGCCCATGTTCTGCAGTCACATCCATTCTCTGGTCCCGACTGGGGGCCGACATCCCTTCTCGGCCGACATCAAGCTGCACATCCCTCTGAGGCAAAACTGGGAGCTGGAAAGAGCCAGGTTGGGGCGGGGGGCCGGGGATTAGTCCTGATAAAAACGACTGCCCTGGGAAAACCCCTCTCCCAGAGCCACAGGGACCACCGCCTTCTGTCACAGCTGGTGTCCCCAATCAGTTCTACCATGGATGTGTGGGGTGTGGGTGACAGTCCACCAGGTGACATGTCATAGCTAAACTACATAGGCCCGGTGGCCATCCACTCACATCTCTGGAGGGAGCTGGTGCATGGTCGTCCCTGGCTGTCTGTCTTCATGGCCGTACCGTGTTTTGGCTGCTGTCGCCAGAGCCCCTTTCAAATGCTGGGGCAACTTCTCACGACAGAGCCTGCAAATACGTCTTCCCCGCCCCCTTGGTCAAGGCCCCCCCAGCCATGCCTGTTCTTAGAGGCGGACCTTACCCACGGTTGAGTGGCAGGTGGCCAGATGCCGAGTGTCCCTGAACCCACCAACACATGGGTGAAGGGGGGCGGACAGTCCGCATACACACCGAGACAGGAAGCTTTCCGAAGTTCCGTCGGGGCCAGGGGGCTCATCGAGGCGAATTTTGACGCCAAGAAAGAAGTGCACCATGTTTGTTTCGGCACATATCAAGCGAAAATAACATGGGCAACTTCTTTCCAGGCACCAGAGGCTGGGGCTGCCAGGCACGCGTTCGCACTCACTCCTTCCGGCCGCCGTCCACCTAGGTGGGAAGGGACGCTGAGGGTCAGGGCGTGGCGGCGAGCCAGGCTAGCACCATCCAGCAAATGTGTGCTTGAAAGAGATGGGGCGCTGGCTCACCTTGGGGGGACAGCACGCCCAGGACGCCCTCGGGGGCGAGGCTGACACCCAGCGGAGGCGGGGTGTGGTTCTCCCTGTGCATAAAGCACACTGGACCCCAGAGAGTCCTCCAGGGCGGGAATCAACCAGCAGGGCAGACGGGTTCCGGAGTATTTACCAGTAACTCCACAAATGCTCGTGGAGAGCATCACTCCAGAGATGCCCAGAGTCCTGGGCCCCGACGCAGAGTTTCCTCCGTGGGTCAGTGGGTCTAATAGCCTCCTCTTGGGGGTGGGAGACCGAGGGTATTGAATTAGGCAGACGAGCCACCAATGCAGCATCAGCTCTCATGGGCCGTGCAGGGTTCTGAAGGCATCCCCTCCTTAAGGGATCTCCTTGTTTCTTCAAGGCAAGGCTTTGTTGCAAGACACGAGCAGCTCCCCATGACTTGTGATAAATAGGGCAAACCCATCCCAGACAGCCAAAAAGCAGCAGGTAGGAGGAACGGCAACGTCTTCCCCAAAGTCAGCGGCACGGCCAGGAGAGAGGGAGTCTGAGGTTGAACAGGTCAAGGGAGGTGCTTTCACGTCTACCATCTTTCAGGTCTTCCGGAGAGGGGCCCACGCCAGGGGCCCTGCCCTGGATACAAAGCACATTAATCCGGAATTATTTGCCATTCATAAATTAACACTCTTGAAGTACATAGTAAGTCCACAAGAAAAAGTCACTCTTTACCAAGAACCTACCTTACATAGGATACTGAGGCTAGCTGAACCCAGAGGCACACATTGGTGAAAAAAAACCACACGAGGCTATCGTCTGCTTATATCCCAAGTAAGATAAAACCCAATGCAAACTGGCTTAAACAGGAAAGACATTTTCAGGCTTTATATAAGCTGGTAGCTAAAAGTGAAGAAGCAGGGCGAGCTTCAGGCAGGGTTTGATCCAGGTCTCTCGGTTCTCCTCTAACTCCCCCATATAGGCCTTGTATGGTACACATTTCCCTCTCCGGGTCTGCACAGCTCTGCCACACACAATGAATTAGGAATTGGAATGTCCTAACTCATTCAATGGCCGCGGGAGCATCAAGGCTCGCCACCGTGGCACATGGTTGAAGGGAACACAGGGGGCCTCCTCTGGCAGGTCTCACAGGAGAGAGGGAGATATTTCCTGTTCCAGAAGCCTCAGCAAACATCTTGCATCTGATAGCTCAGCGGAGTCAGGGGCCCGTCTGTGATACAATCCCAACAGCCAACGGAGAGGGATAAAGCTCAATGTTCTTAATTAACCCTGGGCTGGTGTGTGGTGGTGATGGGGTGGGGTCGGGGGTTCGATCCAACCCGAGCCACAAGACAGGAAGGTGAGGGAAGCTTTCGGGAGGGAAACCAGGGGATGCCGAGGAAGGGAGAGAACGTGCAGGGTGGCCAAAGTCGTGACCAAAGTCCACTACGAGAGCAAAGGTGCCTTCCCTCAGGTTGGCGCCCGAGCCGAGAAGTCCTCGAGGCGGATTTGGATACTGAAAAAGAAGTGCACCGCGAATGTTTCGTCACAAATAAAGCGAAAAAAACACGGGCAACTTCTCATTAAGTACCGCATGTCAGAGCCGTCGGGCCACACTGCTCGTCCGCGGTCGGCGTCGCTCCGGCAGAGTTGCTGGGAGCACACGGGCCCCGTCAGCGTGCCAGGCAGCACGCCTCCACGCCACGGGTGCCGTGGATGTCTAAGGTTTGTCAAACACACCAAGAATGGCTGCCGGACAGCACGGCCTGGAATGGGACGGAAGGAGCCTGGGCCCCGCCAGGGTCACCATTGCCGATTGGCCCCAGCTCAATCCAGTGTTCCCACTGCAGGCAGGACACCGGAGGTTACTGAGCTGTGAGGAATGGGTGAAACCCAAGTTCCCAGGGGCCCGTGAGGACTACCGGCCCATCGGCCCCACATCCACAGCCTCGCCATGACCTCCTCGCAGGTGCAGGGCTCTCTCACCCTTGTCTTCGCACTTGGCCGTCTGACCTGCTCCGGCCAAGCGCACACGGGCAGAGACGTGCTGCCCCCCCGCGGCAGCCTCAAGTAGCCCCTTGCTCTCGTGTGCGCCCGCCGTCGCTGTGAGGAGCGTGTGCCGGCCAGCCCCAGAGGAGGGGAGAGATGTCCACTCCCGGCTTTGCCTCCCAGAGTAGGTCTCGCCTCCGGAAGCTGTGCTAGGTGAGGAGGGGAGCCCTCTAGTTAGAGGAGCAGGAGACACATGCTGAACAGAACGTGCGCTCCTGGGTGAAACACGCACACCCATATACCTCCACCGATGAGGTCCCTTCCCTCAAGCCGCTGTCACGGCCAGAACGCAGCCGAGGCAGATGCTGCCGCTGAAAAGCATCCGGTCTGCTTGGGTCCCCACCAGTCGAGGAAAGCTGCACAGGAGACACAGTTGAGTACGACAACAAAGCCTGTTTCCCCAAGTAATGGGCATGGATAGGAAACCCACCCAGAGAGGGGCTGGACTGTAAGTGGTAATGACCCAGAAGGGGCTCATCCAAACCACACTTGGAGCCCCTCGGTCCCCCCGCTTCGCCCGCAGTGGTGCACACACCAATGGCCGTGCCTGTGATCTGGTTCACATCGGGGAACCCCTCCGGGGTGGCATTTCCTACTGCAAGGAGATGGGTCATGTCACCTTCAGCGTGTACGTGGCCAGCTCATCAGACTGGCTGTGTTCAGGTGCCACAGACGCTCCCAACAGGGGCTCTACTGCACACATACACCCTCGCCCAAACCCTCCCACGGAGAGCCCAGAGCCCTGAACTGGGTAATCCCCACATCCTGCACTCGGCACATGCTGTGGGGTGGGCCTTGCCCCGGTGGGGGTGCTGAGAGCACGGCCTCTTCCCTGACAGGCCCCGTAGTCAGGCAGACGGTCCTCGGGGGCCGGATTTGACACTGAAACAGAAGAAATCCGCTTGTATTTATTTTAAAGGGATGCAAGGTGGGTACACCCAAAGGGAGACCCCTCTTTGAATGCTGCATTCACACTGGTGGCCCCAAATCCTCCCAAAGCTTCCAGATGCGCCAGGCTGGCATCTCACAGACGAGCTAGGCGCTGATGGATGGCCAAACGGGTGACCTACATCATAAATGAAGTGCACGTCACCAGCCTACCGTCCTCCCAGCTACCCTGGAGAGCAGCTGGCATTACGGTCCCATCAACGACTCTGCTGGCGTGTCCAGAAAGCCACCCGAGCGAGACCCCACGCGTGCAGAGCCACCACCCACCACGAGTCACGGAATGGACGAAAGCCACCACGAGCCACCTCCCTCTGGCACGAAAACACGGGCCCTTTTCCAACTGTCCAAGGAGCTGTCCACGGGAGGGCTGGAGCCTGAAGGTCACACACACACCACATCACATCACCCTCCACACGGTCCGTTTTCCCTGAGCCTACTCAGAGTGGAGCTGGTAACGTCCCTTCCCTGAAGGCCGCATCAGGAACAGGAAGTGCCTCCAAGGTGGGATTTGATACTAAAAGAGAGGTTTCCCGTGTATGTTTCATCATAAAAAAAGAGAAGACAACGCGGACAACCTCTCCCTCGAGTATTGAAGATGAGCACTGATCGAAAAAAAAAAGAAAAGGAAAGAAAAGAAAAACGGAAAAAAAAGAAAAAACAAGAAAGATGGAAAAAAAGAAAAAAGAAAAGAAAAACGGAAAAAAGAAAAGAAAAAAGGAAAAAAGAAAAAAAGAAAAACGGAAAAAAGAAAACAAAAACGGGGAAAAAAGAAAAAAGGAAAGACGAAAAAAGAAAAAAGAAAAGAAAAAAAAACGGAAAAAAGAAAACAAAAACGGGGAAAAAAGAAAAAAGAAAAGAAAGATGAAAAAAAGAAAAAAGAGAAGAAAAGAAAGAAAGAAAAATGGGGAAAAAAAGAAAAAAGAAAAACGGGGATAAAAAGAAAAAAGGAAAAAACAGAAAACACAAAACCAAAACTGCTGGATCTTCACCGACGCTGCTGTGACCTCTGGGAACTTTTCCTGAGTTTATGCCACACCCGGTACACCCGATGTCATGTGTCATATACAAACAGAGAGTCTGATTCAAGCGTCCTGGAGCGGTTTCTGGATGTCAGCCCAAGAAACCCTTTAAAACGCTGCTGAAAGAGGTCACGCGCAAAACATTTTCCAATACAGAGAACGCTCAGTGCACGACCTCCCTCCGGTTACCGAAGCCTTCCTCGTGAAGGCGCCACGGTCTCCTTCCAGAAGTCCACAGGCCACAAGTGCCTCCAGCTACAGCCGGCACCCCGAGTGAGGTCGGTGCATCAGGAGAGAGTCGTTCACAGATAAACCCCGCATTTTGTGGTCAAGAGGCAGACGATGGGGCCTGTAAGTGGATTGACACCCAGGGCCTGGCATGGCACCGGCCAAACAGTCTTCCGGGCCGAGGTGGGATTCTAAAACCAGATGCCCAGCACGGGGTCAATGGGAAGCAAAGTGAGCACCTGCTGCAACCTCTTGCCGAGGTAGGGGAGGAAGGCGGGGAACAGGGCCAGGCCCCTGCCCTCCAGACGAGACGCTATTCGGTGCCCTCCACCGCCTTCCATTTATGTTGGTACCATCGAGGAATGAAACCAGATTTCAGTTCGGACTGGAGAGAGAGAAGTCACTCATCGAGGGAAAGCAGATGCTAGGCTTCCTCTTACCAAGCTGCAGGGCCGTGCCCTCCCTTCTCTCCAGGCTGGCCTGGTGAGCGGAGGACAAGGAGAGTCACCGAGCCACACTGCCCCCTTAGATCCCACAATCTGCCTTTCGACTCCTGTTCCACTACTAGAGTGAGGGAACTCGGCGGCTCCCTGTGCAGATGCATCAGAAGCAACGGCACCTTTCCTCTGTCACATCTTGTCTTTCTCTGCTTGGGGCTCTCTCCAGGTGGAAGGAATGGCATTTGAGCATCAGCTAATGTGAAAAATTGGGTCGTTCCAGTCACTGTTGCCCCCCCCCCGCATGTGTTCCGGCTCTCAACAAACAACGTGGGGTCCTCTTAAGAACCCGACGCCCCTTCCCCAGATGCCACAAAAGAGCCCAGAGCCAAGAGTCATGGCATACCGTCATGGCATACCGTCATGGCATACCGTCATGGCATACGTCATGGCATACCGTCAAAACCCATGCAGCACCAACGATCTACCTCTGTGCCTTGGCTTTAGAGCTGGCCAAGAAGGATTTCCTCTCCCAAAGGTTGACGTTGCCTTCACAAAGTCTTCCTGAGAACCACCAGCAGGGAGCACCGGGGTCAGCCACAACGTGCAGAGCGAGGGAAGCCTAAGTCTTGGCTCGCTTGCCCAGGACCGGGGCTGACCACTTCCGTCTTGCGCAGGAAGTCTCCCAAGCTGGCACCTGATACTGAAGAGTGGTCGGGGGACTGACTTGCCCTAGAAGAAACAAACACACTAGAGGAAACCTCTCCTCGAGGACCACATGGAAGAACCATCCACAGAAACCTAGCTTCTTCCCTAACATTAGCGTCGCCTCCTGAGGGTGGATCGGATACGGTGGTCAGCGGCCCAGGTGTGTCCTTGGTAAATCCCATGGCCTGTGGTTAGCTATCTGCTCGCTTCTCCTGGACCAGGGACGAGGACAAAAGCCTTTCCCCTAAACTGGCATAGCAGCCAACATTCCTCCAGATTTAAAATAAATCCACAGCAGAATTCTTGTTAGAAATAAACGGGTCCCACCCCAGACCAACGTCGGGGACCCAACCCACACATACAAAGGCCTTGTCTTGATCGGAGCATAATCTCTCCTTCCCAGAGATGTCATTTCGTCCGGGACATCTTTCCAGAATGAACTGAAGGCTGAGGGCAGTGGTCCAGGCCACCTACATGGACTCTCCGGGGCGCGCTCTTGGTGCAAGAGGCTAACTCCAAGCCCATCCCCGAAGGCGACCAAGACCAGCCATCCCTCCAAAGTGGGGCCGGACACTGAACTAGGCTGACTGCACGTGACTCCTCAAAACCAAGAGGAGTGCAACCCCTGATGACCCACCTGCACGTTCTGGGGCATGGAGCTGTCACCGGACCGCTGTCTTCCTCTAGGGTGGCGTCACCTTGGGGAATCCTCCTAAGAATGGATGAGATATTGAAGGTTAGTAGAATAGGTGACAAAAGTCGGAGATCTGGGACAGGCGTTGTGGTCAACCGTTTGTTCATGTCCACGGCCCCCATTCCCTGAAGCTGGGGCCTGGACCAGACGGTCTCCGAGATGGGATCTGATACTGGAAAAGAGGTTAACCAGGTGTGTTTCATCCTCATTAAAGAAACAGAAACCTGGAAAACCTCTCTTCAGGTACCACTGATTAGCACTGCCGTGAACACCAGCAATTCCCCCCCGGACTTGACACTCAGTTCCGGAAGCCCTGTCACTATGGGCTTGGGCACTGTGCATTTAGTCAGTTTGCTGGTGGCAACCATCAGTGGAACGTATACTGTCCGTCAACCATCTAGCCAAGCACCCCAGTGGGGCACTCCCCAACGATAGCCTGAACTTCCCGAGGTTGGCATCATGGCCAGATGATGGGGACCAGCACAGAGAGGCTGGTCGCGAGAGCTGACACGTTTATGGGTAACCCCCGGGGCCAACTATTCTCAGTTACCAGAGAGAGACACAGATGCCCCCAAAGCCAAGGCTGGCTCCCCAAAAGGTCTTCCCAAGACTCCCTGGGTGACAGGTGCCGTGGGCCAAGTGACCTTGGTCGTAAATAAAGCACACGGCCGATCACTCTCGGGTACTCTGGGGTGGTGCAGACAGCACGCTCCTTTGCCTGCATTTGGATGGCCTCACTTTCCGGAAGCCCTCCAAGGAACGAGATCCTACTGAAAACAAGTCCACGTTTGCCATATGGGGCCCTTGTGTGGCGGACGCCCCACAGACGCTCTCTCTTCCGACTCTAGAAGAGCCCGGCCGGCCCTGGTTTCTTGCCTCTTTCCCCAAAGTTGGCATCTCCAGAAGTTCTCCAAGAGGGGATCAGATACTGAGGGTTAGTGGACCAGGTCACAAACGGCACAAATAAAGCGTGTGCTCTCTGGTCAACCATCTCATGTACCCAGACACGCGTGGATGCCGCTCTCCTCGTCCGCCAGTTACCCCCCCCCCCCGAAGCCGCCAAGCCAGAGCGGTTTGCTGAGAAAAAGGCTGCCACACAGGAGTCAGCACCACACGCAAGACAGAGGAACGCACCAGAGACCCCGCGGAGTTGCAGTGAGCACACATCGAGTCCCCCCACCCCGCAGTTGATGTTAGCTCCAGGAAAGCTTGCGAGGCGGGATGAGATACTGCAGAGAGGTCGACCGTGTAATGTGCGCCATAAATAAAGCGAACGCGCCACGGACCACCTCTCTCCAAGTACCAAGCAGCAGCGGCCCTGACACCAGGACAGTGGCTCTTCCTCAAAGCTGATATCGCCTCCTGGGGGTCTTCCAAGGCGAGATGTGATATTGAGAAGAAGCAGACCATGTGTCCTACGTCATAAATAAAGCGTACACACCATGGTCAACCGCATCTTCAAATACCGTGAAGTGACGCCGACCCCGCCTCTCCTCCCTTAACTTGGCGGAAGCCCCCCGCCATCAACGAGCGCCCTGAATTGTCGCCGGTCGGCAAACGAGGCGACGACCGCCAACCCACGCCCTCCAGGATGCCCGGGGAGGCTGGGATCGGGTGCTGAGTACCGGGTGGGGGACTGAGGGGCCGACGTCGTGAATAGAGCACGCGGCCCGCAGCCAACCGCCCGGCGCACCGCCCGGTGATCTACGCGGGGCGGCACCTGCCACACGGGCGGGCCTCGCTCTCGAGCTAGCGTGGCCCTCGGAAAGGCCCTACGGCTGGCAGATGCTGAGACTTAGCGGACCGTGCTACACGCGTCGTAAACAGCACGCACGCTCTACGATCTAGCATCTCTCCGCGCGCTGTGGGACGGTACCGGAGCCAGGCCGGTGCGTCTCCCACGAAGTTGGCTTTGCCTCTGGGAAGCCCTCTGCGACTGAATTTGATATTGAGAAGACGTGGACCATATTACATACGACATAGAGATAGCGCATGTTCTATGGTCAACCATCTTTTCAGGTACCGTGGAAAGGGCTGATGTCAGAACTGGCGTCTCTCTCCTCTCGTTAGCACCACCTCCGGGAAGCCCTCTGAGGCCAGATGCAGTGTTGAGAAGAAGCCACCATGCAATGTGTGCCACAGATGCAGTGCACGCAGCAGACACCCCTCGAGGACCCAGAGTGGAGGTGAACGCTGGAACGAGCACTACGCCCGGTGCTTAGTATC
Source organism: Acinonyx jubatus (assembly GCF_027475565.1). Lineage (NCBI taxonomy): Eukaryota > Metazoa > Chordata > Mammalia > Carnivora > Felidae > Acinonyx > Acinonyx jubatus. The sequence goes on along the minus strand of NC_069386.1, from coordinate 140,526,397 downwards.
GCCTACGGGAAGCCCCCCAGGGTGCACCTGCTGTTACGAGAAGGTGGACCGGGTGACATGCGTTGTTAAGGAAAACGTATGAAGCATGGTCAACTTCTCCCGAGTCTCCCAAAGTGGTGCCGGTGCCGCCACGGGTCCCCTCGTCTCCAGAGGCCGGCGTGACCTCCCCGGAGACCTTCAAAGGCTGAATTTGATACCGACCAGAAGCAGACCATGTTACATACGCTGTTAATTAAAATACATGCAGTGCGGTCGAACCCTTTCCAGGTACCGTGAGGTCGGTGCCGCCACCAGAACCAGCGCTCCAACTCGACTCTGAGGCCGGACTGCAGAGAGAGAGGAAGCGAGCCACGGAGCGTGCATCGTCTGCGAGCGCACCCGGCAGGGCCAATCGGATCTTCGCGGAGCGTGGGTGCCGAGCCCAGAGCCAGGGCACCCTCCCCGAGATGACTAGACTCGACACGGGAAAGAGATAGACTGCACACGCATCGTCAGTGAAAAGAACGGGTCAGCGTGCCTTCCGGTACCTGGAGTGGCCATCGTCTCGCGAGCACCCACACCTGCCTCCGCGTGGGCGCCAGGTCTTGAGGCCACCTGCGGATGGCTTTGAGGAAGGCAAGCGGCAGAACGCGCAACGTCCCTCCTTCGCGCGCGCTTGCGGCACCGGCCACCGTTTCTTCGAGTCCGCGGGGGGCGGCGTGTGCCAACGTGGGCGCGGGGCGCCTCCCTAGAGGGCGTCATTGTCCCGGGGGAGCCCTTGGAGGCTGCCCTTGACACTGAGGAGAAGACCGTGTTGCAAGCATTAACAGGTTAAGCACACACCTAACAGTCTACCGTTCGGCCAAGCACCGCGGAGCAGAGAGGATGCCGAGCGAGGCCAGCGTTGCTTCTCTGACTTCAGGCTCTCTCCGGGATGGTTTGGATGGCTGGGCTAGATACCAAGAAGCGGTTTACCGTCCCACATACATATTCAAAATGTATGTGGGACGGTAAACCATTTCTTCAAGTACCGCACGGTGCCAGCGACGGCCGGGAGGAGGCTCGCGTCCGCACGGGCGCCCCCGGGGGACCTCTTCGAGGCTGCGCTTGACGCTGGGAAGAGGCGGGCCATGATGCACGCTAGACAAGAGCTGCGCAGTCGACCGCGTCGCTGAACGCCACAGAGCAGCACTGATCCCAGAGGGAGTCAAGATCTCCTCCCCAGAGGTGGCGAGAGTTCCCGAGGCAGAACTTGGTACAAGAAGAGCGAGAGTATGTCATTTTGCATCATGCAGAAAAGAACATGCCACACAGAAAACCAGGTCTTCGAGGGCCACGAGGAGGCCTGCGGCTGGGTCCGGCGGCGCCTCCCCGAAGACAGCGTCGTCCCCAGGAGCCTCGAGGATGGATTTGATACTGAGGGTTAGTGGACCGTGTTACATACGTCACAGATAAAGCGTACGCTATACGGTCTACTATCTCTCCAAGTACCACACAGGGACGCCGAGGGCGGAGGTTGCGGGCAGGTCCAGAAAGCCTTCCAGAGCTGGGGGAACCAGAAGGCAGGTCGAGCACAACACATGCATCATGCGACAAGCACACAACAGGCTAGGAGTCTTGTCTCCACCGTCAGGAGTCGGTGCCGACGCTGGAACTGGTGGCTGATCCCCAAAGCTGGCAGCTCCTCCAGGAAGCCCTCCAAGGCCGCAAGTCCCACCGAGCAGGAGCGGACGACGTTACCGATTTCACGATTCCGGAAATACCGATCAAGTGCTCACTACGTGCCGGGCCCCGCGCCGGATCGGAGGGAACGGGTGGGCGGGCACAGCGGGAGGGCGGCCGTGGCGTTTGGCCCACGGGACCGCGTGGGGGAGCGGCGGGCCGAGTGACCGCTCTGGGACGGCCTGCGTGCAACCGGAAAGAACGCCTGCCCAGTCATGCTGAGCAGGCCAAGCAGGCAGTCCCAGGGCATGTGAAGCCCAGGCTGTAAACCCTGGCACCGGGCGTTAGAAAATACACACGTACGCCACGAGGAAAGACTCACGGCCACCTCCGCCTCAAAGTCAGGGGCACTTCCCAGAGGTCCTCTCAGGCCGGACTGGATCTGAGCAGTAACCACCACGCCATCTTCGTAAGCAAAGCAGATGTCGTTCTGGCCAACTGACTCCCTAAGGTCAGAACCTCCGCTTCCTCCCCCATCTCGGCACCGCCTCCAGAAAGCCCTCTGAGATTGAATTTAGTATCGATCAGAGGTGGGCATGGGCACAAACACGGGAACTTCAACACAGGGGCGACAGCTCTCCAAAACCACACGGCAAGACGGAGGCCGGGCCGGTGGCTCCCCCCGAAGGCGGCACTGGTCCCACGAAGCCCTCCCGAAGCTGGCGGGGCTTCCGGGAAGCGGGGGACCACGCCACGCAAAGGCTTCCTCGTGCATACGCCACACGGAAAAGCATCTCTTCAAGCACCACGGCTGAGGCTGGAATCGGCGTCTTTGCCCCCGAGCTGCCTCCCCTCCAGCAACCGCCCAGAGGGTGCAGTTAGTAATAGGCCTTGGCACAAGGCCTCCGGCACAATTTGGCACATAGTCTCCGGCACAATTCGGACACCGGGCAGAGGCACCGGGAACTACCACGGAGCGGTGCCGGAGCTAAACCCAGTGTTCTCTTCCCTCACGTTGGCAACACCTCCGGGGTGCCCTCCGAGGATGGAGTGGATACTGAGAGTTAGTGGACCATGTTACATAGGTCAAAAATCATAAAGCCTACGTTCCACAGTCTACCACCTCTTCAGGAACCATGGAGTGGTGCTGACCCCAGACTGGGGCTTGTCCCTGAAGTTGCTGTCACCTCCAGAAAGCTTTCTGATTTGGCACTGGGAAGCAGACACGTGGTGAACATAAATGGGGGGCAGGGCCTCTACCCTGAAGTGGCCTCTCTCCCGGGAAGGCCATGCCAGCTCGGAGAGCCTGAGGAGAGGCAAACCACGCAACGTTGACCGTGCTTTGGCCACGTGGTCAACTATCTCCTCCTCAAAGTGAAGGGCAGTGGTCTGCTCTGCATGGCAGCGTGGGACGCTCCAGGGCAGAGCTCACAGGCGACAGGGGGCCCCTCAACTTCTGGGGTAGTTGAACCTGCCCGAGCTCACCTGTGCTAAGACAGTCCTTGCCATACAGCAACCACCCCCCCCCTGGTATATGCCAGTCCCCCACCCCGGTGAGCGGGAGTGGGGGGGGGCGGGGGGGGGTTCTTCTAGCCCCTGCACCTGCTCCACATCTCCACCTCCTCCAAGAGGCTTCCCTTGAGTCTCTCCATCCCCTCTCGAGGTCCAACTGTCAATCCCCCCCCCCCCAGAAATGGAACACACAGCCATGACACCGGTTGGTCTGCAAAGACGGGGCAAGAGCAGGCTCCCGGGCGGCAGGGTGGGGGGACACAGCTAACCCACCAAGTCTTGAAACCCGGTGCAGAGCATGTCAGCCCCCTGCTCACAACCCCGTTGCTGAAGACCAAAGCCCTTAGAATGGCGCTCAAGGCTTCCGCCTAGACCCCCACCCTTTTCCTGCTCCCCGAGTCCTGACCCCACCTCGGCCAACTCAGCCCTAGGTGTGCCCCGACCCTCCGCAGCACCCCGCCTGTGTCCCTCTTCCAGCACCAGCCCATCCTCCATGTGAGCAGGCAGAGAAGTAAGTTCATGGCTTTTAAACGCTCCTGAGGTGCTGGAACTGTGAATATAAAACATCGTCTCTTCCCCCGCTGCAACTTCTAGCTTAGCAGGGCAGACCCGCATTGATATAATTGTCGCAGGACATTAACTCCAAAATTAAAAGAGGCCAAAGTGTTGGGAGGGAGCTGGGAACATTTGGGAAGAAGATCCAACCAAGGCGGGGTGGGGGCGGGGGGAGCTCCTCAGAAGCCGTTTAAAGCAAAAGATGAAGGACGGGACAAGAAAACAGGAAGACAGGGGACAGGAGAGGAAATGCAGGGTGGAGGGCGGAGGACCAGGTGGAGAAGGGTCCAGGTGGAGCACGGACCAGACAGGGGAAGCATGGTCTGGATGGAGCGTGGTAACCAAACGAGCAGGCCTGCGAATGGGGCGCAGAGAGCCAGAAACGTGCCAGAAATAAGGCTGAGGAGCTAGGCGGACGGAGGCTGGATCGTTCAGAGGCTTATAATGAAGGTTAAAGATTACAGATTTTATACTCAGGCGCAGGAAAGCCATTATTAGCTGATAAAAGATGGGAGCTTCGTGCTTTTTCTACGATAGCTCTTGCTGATATGAAGAGACAGTGCTTCTAGGGGCAAGAGCGGGAGAGGGAGAGAGTACAGGAGTTCAATATCGAGAGCTGCACCCTGGGCAGGGTAGGGGTCACGGATGTGGGGAGGGGGGCACGCTTGAGAACAGTCAGGAAGAAGGACGCGAGAGATTCGGTGATGCCCTGAATGCAGGTGAGGAATAGTGAGCCGTAAGAAAAGGTCAGAAAGAACCCGTGCAGAGGTCTGGCATGGAAAGTAGGCGAGAAGGGCGCCAAGTCTGAAGCGCCAGCGAGAAGTCTGAGCCATCAGCTGGAGGCCCCTGGTGAGCCTCATGAAAGCTCTCCCAGTGGAGCAGTAGAGGCGGAAGCCAGATGAAAGTGAGATACAGAGAAAGCACCAGGAGGGTAGCACGTAGAGGGAGGAGGCAGCTTCCTGGGATTTTTTAAAGACTGAAGGCACTACAGCATGCTAAGACCCAACGGGAAGGGCCCGGGAGAGGGGAGAGGCCGGCCATGACAGTGGAAGGCTCCAGAGGAGATGGGGAAGGCGGGGTGGAGCCCATGCTCAGGTGGCGGCGTGCCATGGGCCAGCAGCAGGTGGCTTCCTCCACCGGTCATCAGGTAAAGAGAAGCAATGGGGCAAGGCTAATGGGGGGACGCTGTGGGGAGTTCCTTTTGATGGCTTTTAGTTTCTCTGTGTCCATGATTGGAGAGGACGCCACTCATGTCTCCTCTTGGAATGGGAACTCCTCTGGGCAGGAAGGGGTCACACTGGCCTCTGCTTTGAATCCCCAGTGACCAGAACCAGACATTCTGTAGAACGAATAGTAAGAATAGCGAAGAATGAAGGGATGGACAGCTCCAAACGGCAGGGATTAACTCTGAAAGCATCCTTGCCCTCCTGGGGCTCTAGAGAAGCAGACATGCTCACCCTCCCCACCCAGTTCCCCAAAAAGATGGCCGGCGGCTGGAGGCCCCTCTCACTCTCCCAGACCCCAATCAACACCCCATTCGCCACCTGTCCATTGGCTGGGCCCTTCTCTCAATTGTTGCCCGTGTGTGCCTTCCTTGATCCCCCTCAAAGGTTCACTCATGCGCTTGTCTGCTCCTCAGCTGCTCTCCCACGCACCAATGGTCCACACATCCTTGTAGACACTCGGCCATGAGCACACCCACGGCATCGCCCCGTGTGGAGGCCAAGGTTGCCCTGACTCAGTGGTCCCGCCTCTCCAGAGCTCACCGGCTCAGGGGGAAAGAGACGGTCACTTGACCCACGTGTTGACAGGAGATCACGGCATTGCGCAAAGTGCTAGGGTTTCAGGCTGACACAATCCATAGCCCGGAAACAGCAAGGAGCTTCAGCTCCTGCAGAAGGGGCCAGGCCCAGAGAAAGCAAAGAGAGGCAACTCTCTCCTCCCAAAGACTGGGGCACACAGGGTGGGGAGGCAAACAGGAGACAGTGATGAGACCCCTCAGACCTCATCATCGGAAGCATATGAACAGGAGGAGTGGGGGAAAAAAAACCAGATACACACTCACCTTAATAATTACACAGGGTCGGAGAAGGCTATTTCTATTTTTTTTTTTTTTTTTTACCGTGGACAAATACAGATGTAAGTATGGTTTAAAAAAAAACAACAACCCTGAAATGTAAACACTAACACACTTGGAAACTGCTTGCGTGCTCTAGGAATCACCAGAGAACATTTTTAAAATGAAACCTGTGGTCTCTACAGTAAAAGATATCAGGAAAGCAAGGACAGGACATATGAGACAAGCATTAGTGCAATTATTTTAAGTCCAAACAAGACAATCAAAAAATTAAAATGTCAGTGGGTTACATACGCCTTAAAAAGGAGGTTTCTCGAAGCAAGGCAAAGCCTCAAATCCCAAGTATCTGTCGTCTACTTGAGACACGCTTGAAATAATTAACTCAAAAAAGTTCAAATCCAAGGAATGGGCACAGGGAAACAGGAAGGCCTCAACGATCATGCATTTGGTTTTCAGGAAGCCCACACCATCATGCACTGACATCTCAAAACGCACAAAATTCATACAACAGCTGACTGCCATCAATCAACGGCACCCCCACCTTTGCGTATACAGAAGGTTGTTCGAGCTGTGCAATTGCCTAAATTATGTCATTGCAGAGGCTTTCACGGGGTATCCCGAGGTGCCCTTGGGGTCCCCCCCATGCCTCTGTTGCAATGATACCCATGGCTCGAGGTCACCCCCCCACCCAGCTCCAAATAGGGCAGCATTGATTCGATCCATTTTACTTATTGGGCTTCTGGGTAATATTTGGTCTGAATAAAGGGTGTGGCTGCATTGGAGAAGCAGTATTTAATGACACTTTGCTCTTTTTTCTTTGTAAAAATAAATGAAAAATGGAAAAATAAAGTTGCTGATACCCGTTGTAAGAGCATAGATCTCATATATACTTAAGAAATTAAGACAAAGATGGAAATCATCAGGCAGACCCAATGGGGCCCATCTCTAGCCCCAGGAATTGAATTTAAGGCAGTCAACTATGTGTTTGAAAAGAACAAAATTAAAGAACATCCGTGGAATGCTAGAAATTGCCTGGAAACATACAGAATATTGAGCTCTTGAGGAGCAGAATACTTGGGAACATGACAGTCTCTGGTTCAACTTCCAAACACTTTGCCTTGAATAGAGACTTCTAGAAACACTCACGTGGGAGAGTAGGGCTGCCTAACTCCGGAACACAAATGAAAATAAAGCAGAGGTGCCTCTGCAATGTCCAGTACTCAAGAGCGAAATCATTAAATAGGTCGATAAAAGCCACCTCTCAGAGGTGGAAGGTACAATCCACAGCAATGATAGAACATTCACAGACATTTACATTAGGAATAAAATAGCATCCCAGGGAAATGAGGGAAACAGATAGAGATAGTTTCCAGCGCCCTCTCAGTTATAAAGACATCAATTGGGCAAAAAAGTAAATGATAAACATACCCCAAATTCAGAGGCAAGCAACATCATCTTTAACAGGAAATAAGAAATAAAAGGTGCTTACTTCAGCAATATTAAGTTACACAGTCCCCAAAGCTCTGGCCAACGTAATAAAGCAAATAGATAAATGTTACAAAGTATTGGAATGAGATTAAGTTATGTTTACCGATTACTTCTTTCTTTACTAAGAAAATCCAAAAGAATCAACAGAAAACCTAATAAAACTAAATGTCTTTACATCAGAATCGATATCCTATAAACCAGATGTACACCTTACTTTTGAAGGTCCATGAAACGTTTACAGAATTGATTATATAAGGCACAAAGAACACATCCATAATTTCTCCAAAGTAGAATCTACATATCCGTATTCTCCAAGCCACAATGAAATATAACCACAATTGAGTAAAACAACATAAGCAACAACACACAAGCCAAATCAATTAGAAATTGATTTTAAAACAAGCTCTACTTTGCACATTTAATTCAGATAATTATTTCTCCTAAGAACAAGAAGAAATGAAAAGCATATTTACACATATTTTTTAAATGTTTTTTAAAAACTACATATTAAAACTTGTGCAGTCAAAGTCACAAGCAGAGGCAAATTCATACCATGAAGTGTTTTCATTATTTAAGAAGAATAACATAAGAAATATTTGGACAGATCCACAAAACAAACTTCAGGAAAAGCAGAAGGAAAGAATCAATAAAGATAAAGGCAGATATTATTGAATTTGAGCGCACACACACACACACACACACACACACAGTTTAATTGATAAATTATTCCAAAAACAGATTCTTTGAAAAACTTCTAAAGCAGACACTCCTCAAGATCATCTAATAAAAAAGAGATAAAGTACACATACCCAAAATTAAGAATGACAAAAGTGATATAATCATAGAAACAGATTGGAATGTTATAAAAATACTATTTATGGACTCTATGCTAAGAAGCTTTTAAATCTCAAAAAAAAATCTATTATTTTCCAGGATTAATAATAGGTCTTGAAAAATCATTGAGCACTCGCTATGTGCCAGACAAGGTGCAAGTTACTTTATCTCTTTAATCCTCACAGTGGCACTCTTAGCTACAGGCTCTCATTTTAATTATTTGACAACTGAGGAAACCAAGAATTAGGAAGGAGACATAGTTTTCCCAAGGTCACAAGGGAAATGACAGAGTAAGAGTTTGAACCCAAGTTGTCCGATTCCAGTACTTCCACATTTAAATGCTGAGCTACATCAGAAAAAGAAGCAAATATTCTACAGATGCAAAAAAATCATAAGAATCCAATGAATACAGAAGAAATATGAAAAGTTGCCAAAGAATTATCCCAGGAGAGTTACATGGGTGAGTTCTTTCAAGCGTTCACGGAATAGATCATTCAAATGATGCATATATGGTACAGAATACAGAAAAAAGATGAAACGTTCCCTAATTCAGTTTACAAAGCCAACATAACTTGGATACCAAAACCAACAAAAAATAAATTTGAAAAGGCCTAAGTGAAATCCTAGCAAAACAATCACGTGGTAAATTAAAAGAACAATACTCTATAACAAGGTAGAATTTGATCCAAAAAATGTTTCAGAGTTATGAAACATTATTATAATTCATTTCATCAACAAGTCAACAGACAAAACAACACAAACATCTCTATATATTAATCAAAAAAGCATTTTTCTAAACCCATTCCTGATTTTAAGGTCATATGAACTAAAAATAAATATCTCATTAACATTATAAAAAAACACATACCTCAAAAAATTATTTGTTATCATACTTGACAGTGAACCAGAAACAAGATAAAGATTTCTATTTTCCACAATTTAATGTTTTGGAAGATCTAGCCAATGCTATCAGAAAATCAAGAGAAATAGAAGAGATGAAATACTGAAAAAAAAAAAGGCAAAATATATATTATATAGAAATGCAGGACTTGTTACCTAGAAGTTCCAAAACATTCAAATAAAAACTTGTAGGAAAAAAATGAAAGAATTCAAGTAGACAGCCAATAACAATAAATATGCAATCTCTTTCCTACATGCTAGTAGTAACCAGTTTAGAAAACAGAGAGGAACAAATTCACAATAGAAATATGTAAGCAATATTTACTTTCTTAAAATGAACTTAATGATGAATTGTGAATTTGTCAAATTTGACAAATTGTGAATATATATATAAAATATACATATATAATATATATATTATATATATATATATTATATATATATTACGGTGAAAGATTATACAAAGCCAAGTATCAAAAAATATCAGTTCTCTTTAATTTTCAATTTAATAAAATTCCACAGAAAATCTATGTCTTTAACTTCCTGACATCACCAAAATTCATCCAGAAAAATAAACAAATGAGACCAATGAAGAAAATATTGCAACATGAGAATGAAAGACTATTACTAACAAATAATAACACATATTACAACAATAGTGTATTAAAACAAAGCAATACTAGTATAAGAATAAACAGATTAATTGAATCATAGAAAGCCACAGCAAGAAACAAAAACTACGAAAGTATCTAGCAGGTGGTACACGTGGAAAAAGAACATATAGTTATCTCTCACAATAAACAAATGATTAAAGATTCAACTATAAAAGATGAAATCATAAAAGAACTAGAAAAAAAATAAAAATGCCCAGATAAGCTCAGGGTGGGAAAGGTTTTTCTATGGAAAAACAAAGTATGAGGAGAAATTAGAGATAGGTTTTTTAGAACATTTTTTAGAACATTTTTAAAAATGTTTGAAATTAAAAAATGAAAAGCCCCCTGAGTAAAATGGGATGGCAAATGAAAAAGGTGGGGGGACACTGAAAATACGTGATAGAAAAAGTTACTGCTCTTGTGAAAAATGTCTTATGAGATAAAAAAAAAATCAAAGAGGAACACACCAACAGGGAAAAATGGGTAAATGACTTTCAGTTCAATATAGTGAATTAAATACAGATGTTCACCTGCCTGCCCCCTTGAAACTGCACTAAATGAGGGCGAAGAGATTTTCATTCTGAGGTAAGCACACAAGGGCACAGACAAGACAAGAGTGAAAACTGATTCAGAACCGGGAAAACCGAATCTTAAGCTGACTGTAAGGAAGGCTGAAATAAAGGCTGATGTGTTCCATGGAACCCACAAAAGTCTCAGGCATTCACAGCACCAGGTGCCTCAATGTGGCAGGAAAATCTGAGCCTAACTAGGATGAATTGGCTGAAAGTCTGTTTAAGAAGACATCCCCCCAAATCCTCACCAAGACTTCAGAGCCTTCCCTGATCTTGAGAAAAGACTGAAAATGTATTGCCCAGAGAAAGTAAAGCAGAGGTGACCGATACAGAAACAGCAGGCACAGATGAGAGTAAAAGCTCTAAATTAAAAAGAGGAAGAAAGCAAAATGTTACAAGGCGGATGCTGAGAACCACTCACCTCTCTCATTTTCCTCCTCAAGCCTCTCAAAGCAGTGGCAGCCAGACAGACTCTAGGCCAGAAACTAAAAGACCTTTGGAGCATCTGAGCAGTCCAAAAGAAAAAAGGTTTTAAAATGCTCAACATGGGGTTACCCAATAGAAACACCAACTAGCTCACTCTACAGTAAAGCCCACAGCTACAAATCCCAACTGGATCATCAGTTTGAATGCCAAGAGCTTTCAAACAGCTCATTAGTGTATTTGTGTGTGTGTGTGTGTGTGTGTACCTATACATATATCTGTAGAGTTGAAGAAAGCATATAACATGGAAGTCAGAGACACATAAAACTGGATGGGAAAAAAAGTTTGGAGACTGTAGGAAAAAGAAAATTTCAGAAAAAATATCCTTAATATTATCAGGGATATCAAACGTTATCAGGACTACCAAAGCAATCGCATCCATGAAACAAAATTTTGTAATATTTAGAGTATAATAAAAAAATCTTGAAAATAAGAGATTGCAGCAATGAAAATAGGTTAAAAATAAAGACAGAAATTTCTTGGAGAACAAAGAAATTAAAGTTTGAAAATCAGAGAAAAAAATTTGGGAATATTAGAGAACCAGTCAGAGATCCAACATGCAAAAAATAAAAGTTCTAGAAAAACAGATGGAAGGAAATTATCTAAGGATTGTTCAAAAAAAAAAAACTGTCTACAACAGATTTCAGATCAAAAGGGCCTAGCAAAATGGATGAATATAGATCCACATCAAGATGTGTATACATGACATTTAAAACACTAGAACACAATAGGAAAATCCTGCACATTCCAGAAAGGGAGGAAAAAAGATCACACACAAGGGATGAGGAATCACAAAGGTTTCAGGCCTCTCAGCAACAGCACTAGAAGTTAGAAGACAATTATTTATGCTTTCAAAATCTGTGGGGAAGAAAGATGACCAACCAGAATTCTATACCCAGCCAAACTATCCATGTCAATTGTGAACTAGACATTCTTCTTTTCAGATGTGGAAAGTCTTCAAAAATATACCTCCCATGAGCCATTTCTGAGATAACTGCTAGAGGGTGCACTCTAGCAGCACAGAGAGTAAACAAAAAAAGATAACCCAGGATTTATGAAATCAGAGATCCAACCAAGAAGATAGGATCAGGGGAATCCCTGGGAAGAGAATGAGGGTAGATGAGGACAGGAATCCCAAAGATCAACCAATCCAAAACAGAAGAGACAAGAAGGCTCCAGGAAGAGATTTCTTCAAAAAGATAAAACGCATTTTAAAAATTGTTTGAATGGGTTTGAATGTATTGAGAGGCTGAGAATACATCTATGATAAATTCATTAAAAACTAAACAAAAAAATGCAAACAAACAAAACCCAGATAACTATTAATTCCAAAGAAAACAAAAAGTTGTGAAGAAGGGGTGAATAATCATAATGCTGCTGTTCAGCTCCTAAGAATGTTTACGTGGTTATAATAATGTAAACACTGAATCCTGACCAAACCAAAAACTATGAACCAAATATATATTAAGAGAATGGGGAGGGGCACAGAGGTATGCTTGTGGATGGGGAGGCCAAGGACATATGCTCGATGGTTGAAAAATCAAGATAACGCTCAAGCTTAAAAAAAAAAAGGATTGAGAAGTAGAAAAATAAGAATGTTACTTAGAAACATGGATGTAAATGTCAAGAGAATGAGTTAAAAGAGTCAACAGCCCTTGGTTCTGTGGAGCAGGACATGGGGTGGAGTAGGGAGACCGGAGGGTGGGTGGGCACTGATACCTGTACAACAGGCTTCTAGAACTACCTGATTCTTAAATGAAGCATGTGCAAGACTTCAACAAAAATTAAACCAAGGGAAAGATGCAAAATGCAAGGAACCTGAACCGGCAATTCAAGTACTAAGACCCAATAAAGATATGGGGGCAATGCTGTGATCCCAGGTAATAAAATCGATAATAACGTGTGTAACAAATTGGCCAGTATCAAAACCTTGGTAATCCCCATAGAAAAAGTCACTTGTTAAACTAATTCTGAGATTGTAAATTGGCACAAAGTTTAAGGAGGGCAATGTGGCCATCAAATGCTTGCACCTTCTGAGATGGCCGCTCCGCTTTTAGAATGAACTTCAGGGAATACATCAGGTATGTACGTGGGATGAACAAAGGTGCTCACCCCAACTTACACAATCCAGCTTTTAAAATTATCTAGACATCTGACAAGAGAGCAGCTATTACATCGGGCTTGAGGTAGCAGTTCTTAGGATACTACATAACCGCTAAAAAATCACAAGCTAGAAAATTACTTAATGGCAGGAGAAGATATTCAGGATATACAGTTAGGTGAAAAAATCAGGATGACAATAAGGAGCCCAGTTAAAAATATACATGCATAACGTGTGTGTACAAAAACGTGCGCGCGCACACACGCACACACATTTATGCAATTTATGTTCATCTTTGAGCGGCTGGGATGAGGGGGCGTCCCATTTTTCATTTTATTTGTTTTCAGTATTTCACAAGCTTTTACAATAAACATGTATTTCGTTTTCAATGAGGAGAAAAACACTAGTTTTTGGAATCGTTCAGTACAATAAATTTTAGTTATTAGCTTAGTGTCTTTTATGGGAAAAACTCGCACGGCTCCCCTTGCTTATTGCAATTTCCGTCACAGTAATGAGTTAACAAGATGCAATTCTATGCATAATTTTTAAAAGACTCATTGCTGCCAGGAGGGTGAAGGTAAAACTCAAGTCCCAACTCAAGCTGCCAAAAAGGACTCTGGTGCCCAGTCAGCTGTGAAGTGAGCACGGTCCCTACTGCTTGGATAGGACCGGGGATGAGGGAGAGCTGTCTGGGGCCAAGCCTCCTTGCGTGCACTCTCCCTAGGGTTGCCATGGGCAACTTCCATGTGGCTCATCCGGCCAGCCTGCCCTCCACGCACAGAAGCAGCTCTGGGTGGGTAGTGCATGCATTCGGGGCCCTCTGAGGCCCTGCGTACATGTTCCAGCCATCTTTGATCACCTACAGCCTTTGTATTATCTAGACCGTGTGTGGCCCTTAGTCACAGGCACATATGCCTTTTAAAGGGCAACCAAAAAAGGCACAACTCACCCAGTGAAGCAGGGGCTCCCCGCATCAGAAGCGACCTCGGGAAAACTCGTGCTCAGGAAACCACACCTCCACGGCTCCATGCAGAATGACCTACGAAGACAAGAGGGCCAAGTCACAAGACCAAATCCAGCCTGCGTGAGCGTGTCTGACTCGCATGGGTCCCTCGCAGACACTCCCTGGGGAGCACTCTGAGAATGGCAAGGCCAGCACGGGGTACGTGGAGCTGGAAGGAGCCAGCGGCTGCCCTCCGGATACTCAGAATTCCACGGGAAGTGGCCAGCCATGGAATCACACATGGGAGTTCCAAGCGGCAGGTCCCGAGCACCTCCAGGTGGGGAGACCCTCCCACAGTGACAGAGCTGAAGGGAAGGGTGAACTGGCATCACAAGAAACTCAGGCTGGAGCAGGGTGGAGGAGAGTGAGGAGGGGGACGAGGAGCACTTGGGCATCTTGGGCCTGGCCTAGCGGGTCAGTGCTTTCAGACTTCGGGAGTTACTGCAGCCCTTAAATACTAAATATTTCATTAAATACTTACATACTAAGTAATACACGATCATCCTCTGTACCCCTGGGACTAAACTGATTACAGTCTTGATTCCATGACACCAGTGACTGAAGATCCATGAATGGCTCTTCTATTATCGTTATTCAGCCTTTGAAGGATTTAATGCCCATCCATAAACCCTGCCTAGCTCCAACCCAGAGCCAGACACTAAGTGACTTATCCACCCCCCCTCCCCCACCATGCTGGGTGGACGCTCCTAGAGCCCCATGGTCACGCAACGGCCCCGCCAGCCCTGACCTCACAGGCTGAGACCCACCCCTGACTACGTCTGGATTTGGAGCCCTGCTTGGGCCATTCCTAGCCACTCTCCCTGCTGGGACAGAAATGGGCTGGTCTCAAGGACAGATGGACACCCTCCCAAACTGAGGTTCTCCCTGCACAGCAGAGGGCAAGCGGGCACCCAGAGGGCTCTGCAAGCGCAGGTGGGCCGAGGGTGGCCCTGCACCCACCCTGTCCCCTATCCGGTCAGACCAGGCCAGGAGTCAGCTCTGGGCTTTGCAGCCCGGACGTTCTGAGTATTTTGAAACGTGCCGTTTGCAACAATTGTCAGGAGCAGGAAGGGAGTTTTCCAGATGTTTCCTTGCAGGGCTTTTACAAAATGTCACAGAATTGGTAGACTTAGCCATAAAAGTTTGTTACGTTCTTTAGTCTTGATGAGCAAACCACAGACATGTGCTGCCACACCCTCAGGGCCCAAGCCCCTTCGCACGAAGAACGGGGCCAGCAGCCTCCCAGATGGGAATGACAGACATCCGGACTCTGTGCTCAGGGCATCTCTCTGCTGCACCCCTCCGTCCAGTGCATCCCAGGGAGGAATCCAGTGTGACAGCTGCTGCAGGGGTATGGGACACGCCCTGGACTTGGGCACTGAGCGGCGTTCACTGTTCTCATCTGAGCCTCTACAGGACCTCTGCAGCACCGGAGGTCTCAGTGAGATGCAAATGTAACAGCATCTATCAACTCGAGCCAGTGCTGGGGGAGAGGGGAGACCTTAAGAGAGGAGCGGCCCCCCTGGGGGCTATGCAGAGGCAGGCTGGGGGGCCCTGTAGGGCCCCTCTCCCTCCCTTCTTTCTCCAATAGCTGCCCAGCGCTTTCTAGCTCACAAAACCCCTTTCCTTTGTGCCCCGCTGCACCCCAGAGAATGGC
Source organism: Acinonyx jubatus (assembly GCF_027475565.1). Classification (NCBI taxonomy): domain Eukaryota; kingdom Metazoa; phylum Chordata; class Mammalia; order Carnivora; family Felidae; genus Acinonyx; species Acinonyx jubatus. The sequence continues at coordinate 140,510,921 of NC_069386.1, read as the reverse complement.
CACCCTGCATCGAGGCCTCAGTCTCTGGCCAACGCCAGCCCCTCCCATCCACCACTCTGCCTCGTCCTTCTTCCCAGTAGGGATCCAAGCCTGCACAGGGTGCAGTCCCTGAGAAGGGGTGTGCTGGCGAAGAAACCAGGAGACCCACAAAGTGAAGGACTCAGGCCAGAGGGTCCCGGGCCACTCGAAGGAAATGCTACCCACCTTGGGTGACCCCCCACACTTCAAGTATGGCTTTCCCAAGGCCGAGGAGCGCCCACCAGCTGCATAAACAGCCAAACCGAGGAATGTGGGCCCACAACTCACCAGGGTACTAAATATTTGGATAGGTGACCTGTGGAGCCATGGGATGGGGGGTGCTGGCGGGAGGAGGGACAGGGCAAAGGGTATGTATAGAGAGGACTGACAAGAACAGGAAGGGCAGGGGCCCAGAGTTGCAGGGAAGCAGCAAGTGACCCCAGGGGTGCAGGGGATTGGACGAGTAGCCCTTTTAGAAGTCTGAACTCTGGCCCGGGGGGGCTCCCCAGAGAACCCCACGGAGGGGGCCCATCAGAAAATGAGGCCAGAATCCCTGTGGTGCCCGGGGACAGTGGAGGGGAGGGGCCAGCTGAGGAAAGAGAAGCCACGGCAGGGACACATGTGCCCAGGCCTGCCCTTGTCCCCTCTGGGCAGCTGCCAGCAGCCCCTGCTGGCGGGGGTCACCAGCTCCTGCTGTCCCCGGGAACATCTGCCGGGGACAGGGTCAGGCCCCTGCCAAGCAGGCAGGACTGTCTTTTATTTTATCCTGCTGATCTGAGGGAAAAGAAAATATAACAAGTCAGCCCCAAAGAGACCAGTGAAGATCAAGGGCCTGGAGGACAGAGGGAAGGGGGCTGGGACCCGAGTCCAAGGGAAAGCTATCCATTCCTTCCCCACGACAGGCAAAATGGGAATGGCAGAGGGCCCTGCCATCATCCTTCTCCCGTGGTTACAGATGGGGACACTGAGGCTGGGCAGCCGTTGGCTCCAACTTGAGTCTCAGATGTAGGGAAGAGGGAAACGTCACCCTTCCTGAAGGTCCTCGGTGGCTGCTGAGGCCCAGAGAACACAGGGGGGGGTGCTGGCGGAAGGGGAGCGGGCAGCGCCCACAGGTTTGGGGGCGCGGAGGAGGCCAGCCACTCTGAAGCCCAGCTCCAGTGGCAGCTCCCATGGCTCCCTGCCTGTCTGCCTGCCAGGCCACGTGCGGCACACCCGCCAGGCACAGCCCACAGCAAGATTTCTGCAGGATAAACGAATGAAACTCACTTCCCTCTCACAGATGAAGAGCCCAAAGCCTGGAAGGTTCTGGTGACTTCGAGGCACACACTGCTCTTTCCTGGCAAAAAAAAAAAAAAAAAAAGATACAAAGTCAAAAGAGAATGAGAGACCACGAATCTCCCTGTCCAAGGGACCAGTCCAGGGCCTGGGTTCACTCACAGCTCAGCGCGGACGGCGGGACAGCCAGTCCCAAGGGCTCAAACACTGCAGACTGCTCTCTGGGGCTATGTGTTCCTCCACCCCCCAAGATCCTTCCTGCCACACCTGTGACCCTGGGGCACCAGCCTCAGCCACCACTCCGGGAGGCGGGAGCCCACTCAGGAGAAGCCTGGGAGGAGTCCTAAACATGGAGTCACCCACGGCTGCCCTCCCCAGGCCTCAGTTTCCTTGTCGCCACAATAAGGAATCAGTGTCACCCGTCTCTGGATGAAACAGGGAAACATTCGGCCGTGCCTGGTGACGACAGGCATAATGCAATGTTATTACTCTTTCTCCCCAGGCTCCGGGGGCACCCCCCAGGGGAAGGGCGAGCCCTAAGCTGGGCCCGCCCCTAAGCATGCAGCCCCAGCTAGTGCTACACGCTTGTCCTATCCGTGTCGGGATGAAGTCAGACTCCACGCTGGCTCCGGGAGGGTCTGAGGCCTCCGCACAGAGCTTGGAGGAAGGCTGATGGGGGTGATCGAGCTCAGTCCAGTTTCACAGACAAGCAAAACCGAACCGCAAAATTCTGCCTTGCAAAACCATCAGCCTGCTCAGTGAGAGCTGAAGGTTTGTTTTCAATCTCTGCTTCCCTTCTCTGCGAGGAGGCCCCAGCGACCCCCGCCAACCAGACTCAGCTCTGGCCAGTGGCCACAGGGTTTCAAATTTTGAAACGGGTCTTTTGCAAAATGTTCAGTTTCAAGCCCTGGTCTGATTGCCCACATCCTGTCCAAACTTCCTGGGGGAGTGAGATTTATTTAAGAAGGAATACAATCCCCATGTTCATGTCCTTGAGTGAAAACACGCTCCGTCCCAGACAATTTCAAGGATTAAGGTTACATATCTCCTAATGAGTCGCAGGCGAAAGGAAAATGGAACTGGCTGGAGGAGGGGTACAGGCCTCAGTCATGAGGAGGTGTTACTCCCCAGTGCCAAGGACCCCGGTTCTCTTCCAGGGATAGGATCTGCCCCCCAGAATGACCTCCCAGTCATTCTTTTGTGTGTTCATTCAGTGTCTCATTCAACCAGCTTTCTGACGGATGAACCCACCACTCTGCACAGGTTCTATGGGGGCAGGGGGTGGTCCGAGACACCACAGACCGAGCACAGCCGGGCTGGAAAGCCAGACACCTAAATCAAGCACAGGAGACGTTTCTGAATGGAGGTCAAGTTCATGGTCATGCAACAGTTCCAAATGTGGGGTGACTCAACCTACCAGGGGGAGGCAGGCTGCCCAGCTATTGAGCAGTGAGGACAGGGTCAGAACAGGAGCATGTGTAAAGGCACAGAGACTGGGAGGGTCTGCTGGGTGACACATAGGGCCAGGCCAAGGTGGGAGCCAGGGCAAGAGGCCAAGTCACAAAGACTGTGAGTGAGAAGCAAGGAGCTTGGGCTTCCCCCTGGGGCTTCCGAAACTCACAAAAGGGCTTTAGGGAGCATGGGACTCTTTTTCATGCATTCTAGAAAAATCTAGAAAGATTGTATTGACTGCAGCACGGAGAACAAACTGAAGGAAGGGCGAAAAGACCAATCCAGAGGCTGACCCAGGCCAACATGAGGGAAGTCTGGACTTTCGTGGTGCCGGGCATGAGAGAGGTAGCCTCCTGGGTTCTCTGGAGACAGAGGAAGGGGCAGGACCAAAGCTGGAGGCCGAGGGAGGGTGGCATCGGTGAAGGCGACCGGAACAAGGCGTGTGGACTGCAAGGTTCGCTGCAGAGCATCACAATGATGCTACCCCCACGGTGGTTTCTCGGGCAGCCATTTGAAGACACTCAGAATGGAATGTGGTGGAGGGAGACAAGGTCAACACATGTTCCGGTGTACCCCCAGTTTGTCATCTGGCAGTACATCGAGAAGAACCACCTGGAAGTTGACGGGGTGGCTCCAACCCTGAGCCTCAGCAGAGCCTTCCTTAACAAGCACGTGGCCCGAGTGACTGCAATGTTTGGCTGGTCGCCTCTGCCCAGGTAATAACCAAAGGGCCGCTGCACAAACCCCAAGGTCCACCCATCCCTCTTTCGTCCAACGATGTCCGAGGACCTGCCCGCAGGGACCCACAGCCATCTGCCAGCTCTGACCGTGGCCATGGCCTTGTCCTTCCAGAGTGTCGCCCCCAAAGCAGAGGGAGCTTGTCATAAGGGCCAGACCAGCCCAGGTGGCAGGTCAGCAAAGCCCGCGGCACCCGGGCTTCATAGAGCTCGTCACGAGGATGATTAAGTAATTCCACAGTGAAAATTTGTTCGAAATCTATCTCCCACTCAAGACTTGAAGTTCCATGAGGGCAGAGATAGGATATGGCCTGCCTCTTGCTGCTTATACCCAACCTCTGGTGCCACAGAAAGAGCCCAATCTTTTTCTGAATAAATGAAAGAATGGACAAGTAGTTCACCAAACATTTACTGAAGCCTAGACCTTCTGGTGGGTTACCTGACACCAAGGAGTTCATTCCCTTTGGGAGAAACCAGTAGGTCATAACTAACACCATAACAAGGGCTCTGTCGGGGGTGTGGAGGGTGGATACGTGAGCATGACAGGACGAATCTGGACCACGGGAGGTGAGGAGCCAGGAAGGAAGACAAGGGAATATGTGAGTGCAAGGCAGGTGACAGGTGTGTTGGGCATGGCACAAAGCTGAGCAACCACGGAAAGCACAGATTAGAATCAACTAGAAGCTGTTGAACGCTATGAGGTCCAAGCACCTCATTTACCCAACAATCCTGGGGAATGTGAGAACCTAAGTCCCACGTCCTGCGTCCATACACACTTTCCAGTCACACATTAGATTCTAGACGAAGGCCACTGATGCTCATCCTGCCGCCCGCCCTCAGCATTCAGGGGGCCCGGAGGGGCTGGAGGTTGCCCAGATGGAAGACAGCCAACACACAAGACTCAAAATTAGGGTCCCAGATGCCCACTATTAAGAAGGGAGACGGGGGTCTACCTGATTCAGTCCGAAGGAGAAAGGCCAATGATTTGAGCTGAAATCCAGTCTTCAGGAAGGAGAAGGCGATATTCGAAGCCAAATGACCGTTACATCGCCAAGTCCAAAGGAAGGACACGAAACCAGGAGTGAGAGATGGAATCCAGGGTCAGGAACAGGCAAGACAGGAGAGGAGGGGGAGTGGTCAGTGTCAGCCATAGAGTGGGTATAAAATTATAACACATAATTGCAGGAGGGAGGAATGATGCAATACAGGGAGGGGGCAGTGGAGGGGGGGCGGTCTTGGGCAAATACCCACAGAGGGCAAAGATGTTGCCAACTTACTTTTCTCGTCATCTGTCCCTGGCAGAACAGCATGTTATGCTGTCTTAAAGGTGCATAGTCTGGACCCATCCCATCCAAACTGGCATTGTTCTAGAACTTCGTCGAACTCGCCATTCTTCTTGGACAGGGGAATCTTCGTATTACGTGGGTATCATTTGGGAACTTTCTAAAGAAGTGCAATTGAAACCATCAATTACAGCTACTTCGGGTAAGTTTCGAAGCATTTATTGGGCCTTCTAACCCGCTCTTGCTAGACAAGGTTAATTCCCGTAACAATTGTTATCTTCGTGGAAGACATGGAGCTGAGGCTCGAGGTCCAGAGGCCCTTCACGTCTGACCCACAACAACCACAAGAGGAACTCGGTTTCCTTGCAAAGGCAAAGAGCAGGCCCACTTGCTGGAGGCATAAAAACAAGACCAGGTTATTTTTGACCTCCTGTCTTGGCAGAGGCAAGGGCAACTTTCGGGAAGACCCAGGGCTTCCACTCCACCATGCCAAGCCAACGTTGCCCAAGGATGGGCCAGTGTCCAGGGCAGTCAGAACTGCCAGTATCCTGTCTGTCTGGCACCGAACACTAGAAGCTGGCCTCAAGGGAGAATCTGGACCTGCGTCGGAGAACGCCACAGGCCATCTGACACAGCACACCTCCCCGCGGGACGGTTCCCAGACCGTTCTGAGAAGGGCCAGCCTGGTTCCACAAAAGCACATGTATTTTTAGTTATTCATTAATTCGTTCGGCAATAATTGACTGGGCGCCTCCCAGGCTCGGGGCTGGGCAGGCGCTGGGATGCAGAGTGGAATCTGACCCGGTTCCTGGCTCTCGTAGGGCACATGGGCCTAGTGATAACACGTAAACAAATACCCATGATAGAGTAGAATGGGTGCTCCGGTGGAGCTATTTACAAAGTGGCGTGAGGTTGGGGTGTGGCTAGCTCTCTCCCGAGTGGTCAGGGAAGGGATCCCAGTGTGACTTCATTCACTCATTGCCTCACACACGGATCACTGACTCACTCACCCATTTACTGACCCATTTGTTTATTCGCTCATTCATTCACAGCAGTTAAGCTGTTCTTGGACTGCACTCCCATTCATTGACTCGTTTACTCACTCACTAATTCGTTGTTTTATTCACTCACTCTACTATATGCATCCCTCCATCCACTGGCTTATTCGTCTGCTCATTAACTTGTCTCATTCATGGACTTATTTATCTATTAATTTGTTCAATTCTCCCACTTTTTCCTTCTTTCATCAATTTGTTCATTTCTTCACTCACTCAGTTTTTGGCTTCTTAATCAATTAATGCATTTGGCTCCTCATTCACTCAGTGACTCGCTGGTTCATTCATTCCCTCATCACTAATTAACTTTCAATTCTCATTGAAACTCAATTCGCAAACTCATTCAGGGACTCACTTACCTATTCTTTCGTCTATTTGTGCACCCATCTTTCACTTGTTGACTCCTTGAGCTACTAGTCTTTCATTCATTCACCCACTGACTTATTTATTTATCACTCATTCTCCTTTTGACATTCTTCCTTACACATCATCTCATCCACTCATTGATTCGATAATTACTTCATCATACATGTACGCACGTATGCATTTGGTTAAGTGGACGTGTCAACTCATTGTCAATTTGTTAACACGTGTGCATACTCAACATTTTCATCAATATGTTTTCCTTTGTTTACTCAAAGACTCCTTCATTCACTAACTCACTGCTTCATCCAGTCATTCACCATTTATGCAATTTGTCATTCCACAAAGGACTACTACTCGTGCTCTGCGAGCTAGGCATAATGGGCAGTGCAGAGGACAAGGGGGTTACGACCCCTAACTTCACTAGCGAGATTGTCATTGGCTCAAGCGTCATCTCCTTTGTAAAGCATCTGATACTTAAGATTGGGCCAAGGGCCCACCTTCTGTGCTTCTGGAAAGTCCTTGCCCATTATATTGAATTGTTGCATTTATAAGTTGGTCTCTACTTAGTCCCAAAATGCTACGTGACAGCTGGAACTAGACTGGATTCAGATACAAATGCCACGACCAACACACAGACTCACGTGGATTTGGGTCAAGGTTGAGCTGAAATTAATACCTCATGAGTTATTTTAGCACTGTCTTAGACACTAAGTCCCAAAACATTCTAGAATAGGGAATTCTTGGGGCGCCTGGGTGGCTCAGTCGGTTAGGTGTCCGACTTTGGCTCAGGTCATGATCTCACGGTTTGTGGGTTCGAACCCCGAGTCAGGCCCTGTGCTGACAGCTCCGAGCCTGGAGACTGCTTTGGATTCCGTGTCTCCCTCTCTCTCTGTCCCTCCCCACCTCGTTCTCTGTCTCTCTCTCTCAAAAATAAACAAGTGTTAAAAAAATTTTTTTAATAGAATAGAAACTCCCGCCACCACCTCCACATATATGAGGTGATAAGTATTTGTGAGATAGAGAAAAGAAATAATCTAGGGAAGTAGAAAAAATATCTCAATTATTTCAGTACAACAGGCAGAGTTACTACCACATACCACCTGCTACTAAAACAAAGATAAAAAAGGTAAATGCTTTATTTCATAAATGTCAGTGGTGCAAAACTGCAACGACTTTAATCCTTCTTTCAAATCACATTTTCATCACTGGTCCAGGATTCTGCCTCCTTCAATTCAGATTTTCAAACACCAATTTACTAAACAACCACAGGAGCCACAACAATAACACTAACATCCAGGGACCCACCAAAGTACAAGAATGAAAACAATGAACATTTTAACAACTGTATCTGTCCTCATTATACACAGAGGGGAAGATTAAATCTTTTCCATTACATAGGTCTCAGAGAAGCAAAATGGGGTTGATCCTAATTCTTGCTTCATAAAATTTTAGCATTGGGACACGCTTTGCCACTCTAATTTTCTTTACATATGGATTTTTCCTTGTTTATTAATGTAGTCAGTTACTCCTTTTCAAAGGAAAAGTCAACAGCACATAATTTATTTCCAAACAAGAGGGGGAATTTTTTACAAGTAAGTTTCTCTATGGGCTCCTAAAGCAGAGTGCTGAAATAACCGACCCAAGGGAAACAAATCTTTGTGTTGGGAATCCTCACATCATTTGTCAAAAGTGACCGTTGTAATTTCACTAGCATATTTACATTTAATTTGCTTAATTATGGGTTATTTTAATAAAATAAAATAAAATAAAATAAAATAAAATGAAATGAAATGAAATGAAATAAATGAAATGAAAATGAAATAAAATTAAATTAAATAAATAAAATTAAATAAAATAAATAAAATGAAATGGAATGAAATAAAAATAAAATAAAATGAAATAAAATAAAATTAAATAAAATAAATAAAATTAAACAAAATAAATGAAATGAAATGAAATGAAATAAAATAAAATAAAATAAAATAAACAAGGAAAACACAACCAATCCAAGGACAAGACCTTTGACTATGACTAGAATGTGTCTATAATCTTCTTAAGCTGAGAGGGAGCAATCTATTTTTTGAATGGAAATCTGTTTTTGTTTTTGTTTTTTTATTTTTGCAAAATGAATAAAGCACGACCTTGTCAGGACAAATTCTTATCATCAGTCCATACAAGGTCTTCTTTGATTTCATGTTATGGTTGCATGAAGCCATTTATTCTTTTTGAAAATAATATGTCATCATCCATGAACAAAATGACCAAGCCAAGAATAAAAACTTAATCTGCTACTTACCCTAATCTATGCTTTCTTTGGCCACATCAGTAACAGTCAGGATCCTCACCATTAAGTGTAATGACAAAAGCAGCCAATGTGTGGCCATTCTCGGCACAAAGCAGATGTAATAAAGAATAAAATATAGTCATCATTGGTTCATTCTTGGCACTCACTCATTCAGTTAGCCATTTCTTTAATTTCAACTTTTTTTTTCCTTCACGAAACAAACACATAGAAACCCACTGCAAATAGACAGCAGAACATCGACTCATAAACTCCCTCTACCTAGCGGCTTCTTACACAAAGTGGTAACAACCTTAATCTATGGGGTTTTTTTTTTCTTACTTGACCAAAGTATTTCAGAACTGAATACAGAATATTTCCCGTTTTATAACATATCCTCTAAATTGGTCCATGTTTTAACCTCATTTTCTTTACCTTTGAGTATATTTGCTTATTGATACATTCATTTATTCACTAATAATATAAAGTCAAATCCATGAACCTTTCTCAACTAGATTCTTGACCTTTCCTGAGACCACTCCCCAAAAGTCCTACACTAGTTCGCTTTGTGAGTGCTGGACCTCAGTGGTTCAAAAAATGATTGATCATAATTTTTATTCAGATGCATTCCATTCACATCATTGATGTAGGTGCAATCCTTCAGCATTTAACTTTTAGAGATTACACTGAACCATTGTTAGGTGTTACAGAGGCCAACCATGAACCCACCATCCTGCTCAACAACTAGAATATCGACTCTCGAAATGAGTATCGGCCTAGATCTTTATCAAGAGGGAAATGTTTAAATCATCAGTGGGACTAAATAAATAAAAAAAAAAAATCAGTGGAACAAACATAAAATGAGACTTTGAGTTTTGAAATGAATGAAAAAAGCAAAGTTCTTTACCTTGTCCTTCATTTGCGCTAATTTGGATTAATTATCCAAACTGTGGTTCATAACATATTCACATTACTGGCCTACGCACGACTTTCTAGAAGTTATTTACATTTATTTTGGGCCGCCTGGGTGGCTCAGTTGGTTAAGCGTCCGACTCTTGATATTCTGCTCAGGTCATGATCTCACGGTTTGTGAGTTCAAACCCCATGTCCTGTCAGTGCAGAGCCTGTTTGGGATTCTGTCTCTCTGACTCTCTCTCTCTCTCTCTCTCTCTCTCTCTCAAAATAAATAAGTAAACTAAAAAAAGAAAAAGAACTAGGAGTGGCAGGCAGTTTACTCTGGGTCTCATACCTTCAGAGCTAAAAGATTAGAACTCCTTTTTTAAAAGGATGTGTTGTGCTAAATCAGATATATCATGAACCTTGGTTTGTGACACAGTCTCATCGCTGGCCCTCATGTGGCTTTCTTTGATTATATTCCATACTATTTATTTATTTATTTATTTATTTATTTACATCCATGTTAGTTAGCGTATAGGGCAATAATGATTTCAGGAGTAAATTCCAGCGATCATCCCCTACATATAACACCCAGGGCTCATCCCCACAAGTTATATTCCATACTTTTCAATCACGCAGACAACTCTGAATACCCTATACAGACAACCCCCGTTGTTTGTATAGACAAAAACAAGAATTTGGAGTATTATTCACATTGAAGCATCAAGGTCCTGATCATTACAGAATGATTATCGGCTTACGTGTATCCATTCCGTAAAGTAGAAAGTAGATGGAAAAAAAGGGGGAAATGAATATGAACTATTTTATTTTTTAAGTTTTTATTTCAATTCCGATTAATTAACATACAGTGTAATATTAGTTTCAGGTGTACAATGTATTGATTCAACACCTTCCATACAGGGGTCCAGACATGTATCATTCATCATCCTTGACTCTTACACCACCAGGCACCATCAATGGCCCAAGCTTGTGAATTCTTTTCCTTTATATTTTGTCAATTGACTTATTCATTAATTCACTACTTACTCATGAAGAAATATACGTGAATCCAAAACACCCAGAATAAGAGCCTCGATATCCCTAATAGCTACCTATGAAATCGTTTCCCACAGACGTTAGATCTGTTTCTGAAATCGGTCTCTGTGTTTCACATATGGACATCTCAACATAATGTTTTGTACCAGTCCCGTGTTTATTACTGGGTCATGTTTGGCCTTTGATTCTATTTCCTACTTCTTAAAAATGCATTGACCACTCTTAAAAATTGCCCAAACCAAGACAAAAAGTTCGACTGCTACTCACACACAAGGGTCTCCGTTCTCCAAAGACACCACTGAGTTCGGGGCCATGACAGAACGCCAAAACTGGCATGGCCGTGCCCATTCTGAGGAGTATAAGAGCAAGTAGAAAATCAAGTTTGAGATCTTCTATCCATTGGTCCTTTGTATTCTGCTTTCATTCCCTCAGGCATTTCATATTTACTCATTTACGGTGTTTTTGCTTACTTGTCTCTTTATTATCCATTCCAGGCTATATTAATAGTATTGCTTTCCTTACTACGTCTTCTCATACTTTGGAATACGCCTCACTCTTTCATGGTTAATCATTTAAACATCTTGATTGAGCCCTCCATTGATTCTTTTATATTGATACAATCATAATCCATGAGCCATAAAATTAGAAGCAAAAGATTCTTACGTATCTCTCACATAGTATAGAATAGTATAAACTAGATTTCTGTTGTATTAGTGTTGGACCTCAGAGTTCCAGACATGGAATAGTCATCATCCATGACTCATACCGCCACCAGTAGTCATCATTGATCCAGACTTGGCCCTCATTGTAATTTGGGACTACATTAATTTTATTAATTCATCAAGCCACTAATAATAATAAATACCTGAAGTCATAAAATATGACAGTACGATCCTTAAATATCTGTCTATAGAATTATTACTCACGGAAATACATCTCTTTCATTGGTTTATTTCAGTGTTGCACATAAGGATTAACCAAAACAATGCTTCATATCAACCCCCTACTTATAACGGGGTCATGGTTAATCTTCCAAAATTATACTTCGTATTTTTAAAATGATACAGCGAATGCCTGAATGCCTTCAAAAAAAAGACTGAAACCAAGACAACAACCTTGACTACGACTTACATTGATCTCCATGCTCCTAATGCAGAGATGTAACTATGGAGTTCATGGCCGTGGAAGATGCTTACGTCAGCTTGAGGGTATTCATTCTAAGGAGTGCAGAGCAGGGGCGGTAATAAAATAGGTTGAGACATTATCTGCATTGGTTCTTGAATTTTTATTTAGTCAATCACTTGGGCAGTTATTTGGGATAACATTTTACCTTCACTTAAGTAAACAATATCAGTCTTGTCACTGACACAGAGCACTGACTATCAGTAACACCACCCGTACCATCCCTAAAATGTAACACCCTTATGCCATTTATTTCCTAGTGAATATGAGTGTTTTGAATATATATCAACAATATTTCTTGCCTTACCATATATTTTTTATAACTGGATAATGCTTAACCTTGTTCATCTGTATACATTTTTTATGTGTTTTCTTTTGGTCCAGTTATAATAATAGTTTGAAAATGCATGAACACAAAGATCAAGACAAAATGCTTGCATACTCCTGACATCTGTTTATAGAATTATTTCAAAAAGAGAAAATGGACCATATTTCTTTTGTGTTGGACCTCAGAGTTCCAGACACGTAATATTCATGGTATATGACTCATATGCCACTGGTCGTCATCATTGATCCAAGATTAGCCCACGTCCTCTTCTTTCATTTCTACAATAATTATTGATTAATTCCTTAACTCACTAATTGTACTTTTAAACACCATGACTCACAAAACACTGAGAAAGAGCTCTAGTATCCTTAATCTGTATATAGAATCATTCTCATATATCAGTATATGTCTTTCATTAATATCTTCAGTTTTTCATATATGCATCCATCAATACAATGCTTCCCATCTATCCTGGGTTTATCACTAGGCTACAGGTGGCCTTATCTGATTTTATTTCCAACTTTGTTACACAGTGAACACTCTTAAACAAACAAACAAACAAACAAACAAAAAACCCAAACCAAGACAAGAACTTTATTACTCACACTGGTCTCTATGCTCCTAATAAATAGATGCAACCAGGAGCTCAGGACCATGGAAGATGCTTACAGCAGTTCAAGCGAGTCCATTCTGAGGAGTACAGATCAGAACAGGTGATACAAAAATTATACCTTCTCTCCATTGATGCTTGCTTTTCATCTTTAGTTTAGACGGTCATTTATGCGATCATTAATTCAAAGTGTATTTCTTTCATTTTCTCTTAAGAAACCACTTTTGAGCTCGCCACAGACCCAGAACATAAACATTGTCTATAACTTATACTGTCTATATTATCCCTAACCCAAGACGTAACAGTCATAGGCACCTCATTTCTCATTGGACTTCAGGGTTTTCAAGATATATTAATAAGCATTTCTTGTTTGATCACGTATTTTTATAATTAGACACTGCTTCACTTCATTTATCTTTCTTTACTTCTTTCTTTCTTTCTCTCTTTTTTTCTTTCAACTCACTTATCCAATTAAAATAATGGAATGAAAAATCATGAGCACAGAGACCCCCCCCCAAAAAAAAATCTTTGTGTATTCCTGACATCTGCGTGTAGAATCCTTTTCAACAAAAGGAACGGACTAGATTTCTCTTCTATTGGACCTCAGAGTTCCAGACACGTATTCATCACATATGACTCATACGCCACCAGTGGTCATCATCGATCCGTTATTGCCCCTCTTTTTCTTCATTTATTTCTATTTATTCACTATTCATTACTTCACTAATAAGTTTCTAATCATTACGATTCACAAAAACCCAAGAAGAGTTTTTATGTCCCAACTCTGTATAGAAAATCATTTTTACATCAATCTCTTTCAGTAATAACCTCAGTTTTATGTACGTGCAATAATCAATATAAGGCACCACCTCAATATCACACTTATGACTACTCTACAGTCTACTATACAGTTTTCTTAATAATATGGTGACTACTCTTAAACCGACCACCCAAACCAAGAAACTTTGACTATTACTCACACTGGTGTCCATGCTCCTAACACACATATGCAACCATAGAGCTCATGACCATGAAAGATGTTAAATCAGCTCAGGTGTGTCCATTCTAAGGAGTACAGAGCAGAACAGGTGATTAGTTAACAACAAAAGAACAAAAAACAAAACAGATCTTATCTCTACTGACCCTTGAGTTCTGCATTTCAGTTACTCATTGATACATTTATTAATTTTTCATAAATATGTTTTTTCTCTTAACAAGAGGAATCATCTCTACCTTGGATATGATCGAGAACAAGAAAATTGACTCCTACTAAACAGTGTCTACGTGATCTTTTTTTTTTTAATTATTTTTTATGTTTATTTATTTCCGAGACAGAGAGAGACAAAGCGTGAGTGGGGGAGGGGCAGAGAAAGAGGGAGATACAGAATCCGAAGCAGGCTCCAGGCTCTGAGCTGTCAGCACAGGGCCCGACGCGGGGCTCGAACTCACAAACTGTGAGATCATGACCTGAGCCAAAGTCGGTTGCTCAACCGACTGAGCCACCCAGGCACCCCAACATGATCTTAAATGAGAGACAACGTTCTTAATCCATCTATTTCTTTATGAACATCAGTGTTTTCAATTTTTATTAATAATATTTTTTGCCTCATTACATATGTTTATAATGGAAAATCACTTCATCCTCTTCTTTACTTATATATTTATATTTGTTTAATGGTTCTATCATTGATTCATTAGTAATGGTAAATCGAAATTTGTGAATCTAAAATAAGAACCTGGTATCTGTATATTCTTGACTCTGTCCAATGGATCATTTCAAACAGGAAACAGACTAGGTACACCACCAGTCATCATTACTGGGCCATTCTAGATCCTCACTCGCTTCATTTGTTTTACATTTGTCCTCAATTAAATCATTAATTCAGAGACATTATTCAAGAAAACATGAGCACAAGATCCTTGAATATCCTTAATGCTGTTCTATAGAATCCTTTCTCATATACACCATATTTTTTCCATCTCTTTGATTAATCAACAGTAAGAATGTTTCCTATTAAATCTATTATTGTGCCTTGGATAACTTTTTTATGATGTTTAATGCTTTTTAACAATGCCGGAAACACTCTTAAACAAATGATTAAAACCAAGCTAAGATCTTTGACTATTACTCGCTTTGTTCTCTCTCCTGACAGAGACAACACAATTTTAAGCACGGCAGAAGCTAAAATCAGATCAGTGCGTCCATTCTGAAGAGTACCAAGAAGACACAATGATTTTTACAAAATGAGACACTGTCCCCACCGACCCACAATTTTCATCTTTCATGTCCTTAGTCACTTAAGCGTTTATTAATTTGTGGTAATATTTATTTTCCTCTCAATACAACAAACCTCAAACTCACAACTGACTCAGGGTGATACCAACTACTACCTATCACCATCCATGTCACAATTACTCAAATATGTAATACTCTTGGCCCATTTATTATCCATTCCAGTGAATATTAATATTCATTTCCCTGACTATATATTTTAGTAGTGAACAATGCTTCATCCTCTTCACCTTTATTCATTTATACATTTGCTAATTTATGCTGCCATTGATTCTTTCGTACAGTTTTATAATTCATGAACACAAAGACCAAGAAAAAGATTATAGCCCTGACTCTAGACCTCTGCCTATAGTATGACTGGAAATATGGGGAATAGACTAGGTTCCTTTCGGGTTGGCCCTCAGTGTTCCACACTCATTATTCATCATCCATGAGTCATACACCAGCAGGTCATCATCACTGGTCCATGATTGGCTGTCTTTCTGTCCACTCTCATCTGCGCTTCTTTATTGACTAATTCATTAATAAAGAAATATGCATACATCACACCAAAAAAGAAGATCCTTCAATATCCCTAACATTTATCAATAATATCCTATATAAATAGACTAAATCCTTTTGATTAACTGAACTTAGTGTTTGTTTCTTTAGGGATTGATCATTTTAATGTTTCATATCAATCCAATACTGCACATTGGCATGGCTGGCCTTCTCTGTACCGCTTAAACCAAGAGAAGAATTTTGACTCTTACTCACATTGATCTCCATGCTCCTAACAGGGAGATGCCAACATAAACATGATGACTGTGGGTTAATCCTTAAATCAGCTCAAGGGTGTCCATTCTGAGAGCAAAGAGCAGAGCAGATGACAAAAAATCAAGATGTTTACCCATTGATTCATAGGTTATACCATTCATTTATGTCGTCGTTCAGGTATTTACTATGTTAATATATTTCTTCTTAATACATCAAATATCAAATGTGAAGGTGACTCGCACAACTGACTGTAACTTATAATGGTCTATTACCACCTTTGCATTAGAGACAAAACACACTTGACAAAATGGTCCATTTGCTGTCAATTCCAAATCATAATGATGCGATTTTTCTTTGCACATTCCTGATGTCCAGTTGGAAGGGTCGATTCAAATAGAGGTACCGAACTAGATTTCTTTCATATGGGACCTCCGAGTTCCAGACACGTATTCATCATATATGACTCATACGCCATCACTGGTCATCATCCATCCAATATTGTCCCTTATTTTCTTCATTCATTTCTATGGGTTTATTGATTATAGAATTATTTCACCAATAACAATTTTAAATGCTATCATTCATAAAAACCCAAGAAGAGTCTTTGTGTCTGTAGTCTATATAGAGAACTATTCTCACATCCATATTTCTCATTATTGCCTGTTTTTCTTATATACATCAATCAAAATAATGTTAACTATATCCCATATTTATTACTGTAACTGTATCCCATACTTACGCAATTGTATACTTGCGTTCTTTAAAAATTCTTTGCACCTTTATACAAATAACCTTAAAGTAGAATACTGAAACCAAGAAAATAACCTCAACCGTTACTCACATTAATTTCTGTCCTACTATAGAGAGGCAACCATAGAGCTCTTGACCATGGAAGATGCTAACTCAGCTCAAGTGCATCGTTCTGAGGAATACAGAACAGAGTAATGGTACAAAAAAAAAAAAAATGAGACGTAATCACCATTGATCCTTGCTTTCTGAGTTTTATTAATTAGGTATTTATTACTTCTTCTTAATGTGTATTTTTATCTTTACAAAGGAAAAACTCAATCTAAATATTGACCCAGAAAACCAAAATTCACTCTTCCTCATCAGTGTCTATATGATCTTTAGCCATTTGGTCCATTAATTTCTTAATGCTTATCAATGGTTTTAAAATTATTGATAGCTTTTGTCTCACCACAATATTCATAACTGGACCGGGCTTTACTTTCTCCACTTACATTTCTTTATTAGTTCTGTCATTATTCCATTAATAATAACGAATCTAAGTCTATGAAATCAGTACAAGAATACAATCTTTGTGTATTCCTGACATCTCTTCATAGAGCCAATTTCAGCAGAAGAAGGAGAGTGATTATGTCCCACATGAGACCTCAGGGTTCCACACACATATTTTCATCATCCTTGACTCCTATGCTCCCAGCCATCCTCACTGATCCCTGCCTGAGTCTATTCTTCTTTGTTCATGTCTACATTTGTATCAATTAAATTATGAATTTGTTTATGATAATAAAAATAATACATGTCATCAAAACACAAGAACAGATTCTTGAATATCCTTACCATCAGTTTACAGAATCATTTCCCACAGACTATACTTCTTTCATTAATAGACCTCATTCCTGTACGTTATAAATCAACATAATGTTTTATATCATATTTATCATAGGTCATCATAAACCTTTAAATTAATAATTGTCAATAATACCATAAATACCCTTAAACCAATGACCAAATCCAAGATGACAACGTTGGCCATTACTCACTTTGGTCTCTTTCCTTACACAGAGGCACCGTGACTGTTTTGATGACTGCAGATGCTGAAATCGCTTCCAGCATCCAGTCCAAGCAGATTAAAATGTCGAGACTTTCTCTCTATTGATTCATAGGTTCCACTATTTGCTTGCATAGTCACTTGGGCATGTATTAATTTGTGGTAATATTTATTTTTCTGTTAATAAATTCAATCTCAAAGTTCTAACTGACTCTAACTATTAACACTGTCTTGTCATTCTCGCTCAAGACATATACATATTTGATCATTTTATTTTCCATTCCAATTATATTTCCTTATTATATATCTTAACCGTAAATCGTATTCAACCCTCTTTATATTTGCTCATTTACATTTTTATTTATCCTACTATCGATTTTTTTTTTCTACTGAAGTACAGTTGACATGCAATGTTACTTTAGTTTCAGGTGTACAACATAGTGTTTCGATAACTCTCTACAACTCTATATATGTAACACTGTGCTCACCACAATGGGAGATACCACCAGTCACCATCCAATGCCATTACAGTACTGTGTACGTTGTCTGTGTTCCCTACACTGTACCTCCTGGGACTTATTCATTCCATAACTGGAAGCCTGTACCTCCCTCTCCCCTTTCCCCTCAACCCCTTCCCTTAGCCCCCTCCCCTCTGGCAACCACCAGTTTGGTCTCTATATTTCCACCATTTATTTTTTATAATAATACTTTTATTTTTTTTTAATTTTTTTTAACATTTATTTATTTTTGAGACAGATAGAGAGACAGAGCATGAACAGGGGAGGGGCAGAGAGAGAGGGAGACACAGAATCTGAAACAGGCTCCAGGCTCTGAGCTGTCAGCACAGAGCCCGACGCGGGGCTCGAACTCACGGACCGTGAGATCATGACCTGAGCCGAAGTCGGACACTTAACCAACCGAGCCACCCAGGCGCCCCTATAATAATACTTTTAAATATTCATGTACACAAAGGCCAGGAACATGATCCTCACATATGCCTGACATCTCTCTAGAGGATCACTTCAAATGGGGAGAAAGGACTAGATTTCTTCTGTGCTGGACCTCAGAGTTCCAGACATGGAGGGTTCATCATCCAAGACTCCTATGCCTCCACTTGTTATCATTTATCCAGGGATATCCCTGATTATCTTCAATCATGTCTACGTGTTTTTATTAATTCAATTCACTATTAATAATAAAATAAGGGGGCGCCTGGGTGGCTTAGTCGGTTGAGCTTCCAACTTCAGCTCAGGTCATGATCTCACGGCTCGTGGGTTTGAGCCCCACATCAGGCTCTTTGCCAACAGCTCACAGCCTGGAGCCTGCTTTGGATTCTGTGTCTCCCTCTCTCTCTGCCCCTCCCCTGCTCGTGCTCTGTCTCTCTCTCTCAAAAATAAACTAAACATTAAAATAATAATAATAATAATAATAATAATGAGTACCTAGGAGGTCAAAAATTTGAAACTAGACCCTTGAATATCTCTAATATCTGTGTATAGAATTGCTTCACGCAGACATATATTTCCTCAATGCCCTCAAAATTTCCGAGTTAATATACTGCTTCCTATTAATATCATTTTTCTTTTTAACATGTTTGGAAATTACTGATCATATTTCATACTTTTTAATAATGCGAAGACATTTTTTTTAAACCACAAAACCAAGAAAAGAATTCTGACGATTGCTCACGTTTTGTTCTGTGCTCTTCACACACAGATGCATCCATAGGGCTCGTGACTATGGAGGAATGTCTAAATCAGCCGAGTGGGACCATTCTAAGGTGGACAAGACAAAGCAGATGATGATAAAAGATGGAGACCTTGTGTTCATTCATCCCTGTGTCCATCTTTCATTCAGTCATGGAGGCAGGTAGTGATTTGGGATAATGTATGTTTTATATTTTTTCTGAAGTGAATGAACAATATTGATCTTGCCCCTGACAGGAAACTCTTACTTACAAATATCTAATTGTCACAAAATAGATGTGTATGTACCTTTCATAATAGATCTTTGTTTTCAATATGTAGTAATAGCATTTCTTGCCAAGCCACACATTTTATTAATTGGACAAAGTTCCATTACCTTCATCTTTATTTATATATATGCTTATTGATGATTTAACTGAACTAATTATAAAAATAGAAGTGCATGAATGTAAAGGCCAAAAGAAGTTGCTTGTGTATTCCTGACATGTGTCTATAGTATCCCTCGAAACAGGGGCAATGGTCCATGTGGGACCTCAGAGTTCCAGACACATATTCATCATGGATGACTCATATGCCATCAGGGGTCATCATTGATCCAGTGTTGTCCCTATTCGTTCATTTCTACAGTGTTTCTTGGCTAATTCATTAATTCACTAATTATTTTGAAACCCAGTTATCACCAAAGACAGCCCTGAAGTCCCTATTCTGTACATAGAAATTTTTCCATGTCTATATATCGCTTTCTTTAAATATCCTATGTTTTTACATTTCATATCATTTCAACGTTTATACGCAGGGCTACAGCTGACCATCTTTATTCAATATGGCACTTTTCAAAAACACAGTGAACACCCTGCAAAAAAAAAAAAAAAAAATTCACTGAAAGCCAGACAAGAACTCCGACTCTTACGCACATCGGTCCCTCTGCCACCGGGTCGTGCTACTTGAATCAGGTCAAGTGTGTCCGTTCTGAGAAGAACAAAGCATAACTGATTTAAAAAAAAAAGTTACATTTTTATTCCCATTGATCCTATATTTCCACATTTTTTTACCCACTCACTTAGGAATTTATAATGATTCCTTGTGTAAATACTTTCATTTTAACAAAATAAACAGCAGCAAACTTGAAATAGATCCACAACAAAAAACTGACTCTTAACTACCTGTGCTAACATGATCCTTGGTCAAACAGGTGACACTCCTAATCCATCTATTCCTTAATGAGTTTCAGTGTTTTCAATTGTGTTAATAATATCTCATGCCTGCCCACATATATGTTCATAGTTGAACAATGCTTCACCCTCTCTTATTTATTATTTGTATTTCTTTCATAGTCCTACAATTTGTCCATTAACAATAATAAATCAACGGCTATAAGCCAAGTTCCTATATTGGACATAAACCTAACATCTGTCTATAGGATTAAATAAACAGAATACACTACGTATTATACTGGACCTCAGAATCCAGACATGTAGTATTCATTGTCCAATGAATGTGTGGCTCATCCACCACCATTCACCATCACTGTTCATGATTAGGCCTCTTTCTTGTTATTCTCATAAACATATGCTTATGGCTTCACAAAATTCATAAATACACAGAATTAAAAACACATAAATACAAGATCCCTTAACAGCCTTTATCTCTCCAAACTTTTCCAGAGACTAACTCTTTGTTTCAAAAGCTAACCTCAAGATTTACATTAATGGATTCATCAACTCAATGTGCCGTATCAATCTGGTATTTAACACTGGTGTATTTTGCCTTCTTTGACTGTATTTAATATTTGGAATAACAAAGGGAATACCCTTAAAGAAACCACCTAAGCTCAAGCATTGACATTACTCACATTGGTCTCCAATGTTCCTAACAACATAGATGCAACTGGAGACCGCATGCCTCGGAAGAGGCTTACATCGGCTCAAGTGGGTCCATTCTGAGGAGTACAGATCAGAGCAGATAACAATAAAGTGAGGAACTCTTTGCATGGAAAAAACTCACATTTCTTTTCTGTTGGACCTCGGGGTTCCACACACACATCCTTCATCACGCATGACTCCTACCCTGGCAGTTATATCACTGATCCAAGGAGCACCACGGTCTCTCCATTTAGTTCTATATTGTTTATTGATTAATTCAGTAATTCACTAATTATAATTTTGAAGCTGTAGTATTAAAAACAAGGCCTTGCTATCCCTCTTATGGGACTAGAATCATTCTCACAACAAAAGATCTCTGTCATTAACTATCATCAGCTTCTCACGTATGTATTAATCAAAGTAATACTTCATACTAATCCCGTAATCGTTACTAGGATACAGTTCACATGCTTTGATTATATTTCATACCTTTTACCAATACAGTGAATATCCTCAAACAAAACCGAGGAACAAAGATAAGAACTTTGATGATGACTCACGTTGGTCTCCAGACTCCTGTAACAGAGCTGCAACCCTACATAGAGCTCGTGATCAAGGAAGAATCCTTAAATCTGGAGCAATGTGTCTGTTCTGAGGAGTACGGGGCAGGGCAGATGATAAAAAACGTGTGAGACATTCTCTCCAGTGATTGTTGCTTTTCACTTTTCATTTAGTAAAGCACTTAGGCCAGCATTAATTTGGTATAAATACTTTTTTCTCTTCAGAAAACAAACAAGTGTGATTTTACCACTGACCCAGAATCTGAACATTGTCTATGACTTCTGCTATCTATGGCATCATTAGTCATTCCGGGAAAGGTCATGTACCATTTACTTCCAATGAGCCCCAGGGTTTTCACAGTGCATTAATAGTATTTCTTGCATAATCACATATTTTTATAATTGGACAATGCATCACTCCATTCATATTAATTGATAGATTTATTTATAGATGCTCTCATTTATCCAATTATAATAATAGCATGAAAATGCATGAACTATAAGACCAAAAATGAGATCCTTGTATATTCCTGACTTTGTGTCTAGAGGACCCCTTCAAAATACGGGAATGGACTAAATTTCTTCTGTTGGACCTCAGAGTTCCAGACACGCATTTATCATGAACGACTCATATGCCACCAGTGGTCATCATCGATCCAATATTCTCCCTCTTTGCCTTCAATCATTTCTATTTGTCTAATGATTAAATTATTCATTCACTACTAACAATTTCTAAACACTGTGATTCACCAAACCCCAAAGAGAATTATTATATTCCTAATCTGTACATAGATTATTCCCATATCAGTGTATCTCTTTCATTAATTATCCTCAGTTTTCCACAGGTGGGTTAATTAATATAATTTTCATATAGCCCATACTTATCACTGAAACACAGTGCCTTCTTTAATTATACTTTGTCCTTTTAAACAGGACAGTGAATTACCTTTGAAAAAAAAACCCACGTAACCAAGAAAAGAACTTCAACTGTAACTCACATGACTCTGCATCCCCCAACTATACAGAGGCAACCACAGAGCTTGTGCCCATGAAGATATGAAATTAGCCCAAATGCACCCATTCTGAGAACAGAACAGAGCAAGTGATGAAAAAAATTGAGATTGAACTGCCATTGATACTTGCTATTAATTTCCTAGACTCAGGATTTAGATATTTAATTTTTATCATTATATATAAAATATATATTTTAGGGGCTCCTGGGTGGCTCAATTGGTTAAGCATCCAACTTCAGCTCAGGTCATGATCTCACAGTTCGTGAGTTCAAGCGCCATGTCGGGCTCTGTGCTGACAGCTCAGAGCCTGGAGCCTGCTTCGGATTCTGTGTCTCCCTCTCTCCCTGCCCTTCCTCCGCTTGTTTGTGTGTGTGTGTGTGTGTGTGTGTGTGCGCGCAGGTGTGTGCCCACACGCACACGCGCATCCACACAAGTGTGCTCTCTCTCTCAAAAATCAACATTTAAAAATAAATAAGTAAATGAATAAAATATATATTTTAAATGTAAATAAAATTTTCTATAGTATACATAAATATATACTAAGATGTATATAAATAATAACACACATAACTATATAAATATATAGAATGCATAAATAGTTAAATATTTTCAAATATGGTTAAAAATATTTTCAATATGGTTATATATGTTACATATATAAAGTATAATATAAATATATAAATCCATAAAATAAAATATATGAAAAAATAAAATATATTTTTACATATTTTGTGTTTTATGTGTATTTGTGTTTTGTGTATATATTTATAAAAACTAAATACATTTTATTTTTATGTATAAGATCTATATTTTATTATATATCATATATCATATATCATATATCATATATTATATATCTGTCCTAACGTAATGAAAAACTTAACCTTGAGACTGACAATACATTTCATTGTTTTATATATAAGATCTATATTTTATTATGTACCATATATCCTATATCATATATTATATATCTGTCCTAACATAATGAAAACTTAACCTTGAGACTGACAATGTATTTTATTGTTTTATATATATGATCTATATTTTATTATGTATCATATATCTATCCCAACATAATGAAAACTTAACCTTAAGACTGACCCAGAACAACACAACTGACTCTTACAAATCAATGCCTGTAGGATTCTTAAACAAAGAGGTGATACACCGTGATCTACTTATTTTTCATGGGCATCAATGTTTGCGGGTTTATTAATATTTTTTACCTGACCACATATGTCCAGTTAGGCAAGGTTTCACCCTATTTTTCTTTAATTTTTATTTATACTTACTTAATACTTCTATCATTATTCCATTAATAACATATCTACATCTATGAAATCAATTCCGAAGTAGGATCTTTGTAATGATTTGTAATGACCTCGCCTCCTTCTATAGAAACCATTTGTCTATAAAATCAATAGCATTTCTTGCCTAAACCCGTATTTTTTTATAATTGGACAATATTTCACCCCCTTTAGATTTACTTTCATATTTATTATTTCATTGATCCAATTATAAAAATAGAAACAAAAACACATGAACATGAAAACAAAACCAAGATCCTTGTACATTCCTGACACCTGTCTACAGGATCATTTCCCACAGGGGCAATGAAGCAAGTCCTCTTTCTGCTGGACCTTCAGAGTTGTAGACACGCATTCACCATGTAGGACTCATGCACCACCAGTAGTCATCAGGGATCCAATACTGTACCTCCCCTCTTCTTTCTTTATTTCTCCATTGTTTATTGACTAATGAATTCACTCACTATAATTTTAAAACTGTGATTCACAAAACCCCAAGAAGGCATTGATATCCCGAATATTTATCTAGAGTCATTTTCACATCAATATGCCTGTTTCATTAATAATCCTAAATTAAATTTATGCATTAGTCAATGTAATCTTATATATATATATAAAACATTATGTTTTTTATATATATATATAAACATTAGGTTGATATGAAGTGTTATGTTGACCAATTTATAAATGTAACACTAAGGTCAGCTAGTAAAACAGATTAGTCTCTGTGGAAATATGTGTGTGTGTGTGTGTGTGTGTGTGTATATATATATATATATATTCTACAGAGACTAATATACATATATATATAACCTAATGTTTTATTTATATATATATATATATATATATACACACATATGTGTGTGTGTGTGTGTGTGTGTGTGTGTATATACAAAACATTGGCATATTTTATCTTCTTTGATAAATTTTTCAATAACACTTTTGGATATTTTGAAGAATACAGTAAATAACCTTAAACGAGCCACTCAAACCCAAGACAAGGACTCTATTACTCACGTGGTCTCCACGCTCCTACAACATAGATGCAACCTGAGGGCTCACGACCTTGGAGGAATGTTACGATCAGCTTGAGTGCATCCATTCTGAGGAGTACAGAGCGGAGCAGATGATGAAAAATGAGACATTCTTCCATTTACCCTTGATTTACATCTTTCATTTAGGCAGGCATTTAGGCAATCATTATTTGGAGTCTATTTCATTTTCCTCTTAAGAAAACGAACTACTTTGAACTTCCCACTGACCCAGAACATAAACATTGTTATAATTTGTTCTCCAAAGAGCTTACATTCATGTACCATTTATTTCTCTTTGGACCTCAGTGTTTCAAAATATATTAATAGTATTTCTTGCCTCCCACATATTTTTTAAATTGAACAAGGCTTCTACAATTCAGCTTTTTGAAATATGTATTTCCAACATCGATGTTTCGATCATCCAATTGTAATTGTAATTGCATTTCGATCATCCAATGCAAACAATGAAAATGCATGAAGAGAAGGACCACATCTCTTGTGTTGGACCTCAGAGTTCCTCCAGACAGGCATTCATCGCATAAGGCTCATACGCCACCAGTGGTCATCATCGATCCAATGTTGTCCCTCTTTTTCTTCATCCATTTCTGTTTATTGATTGATCAAAACTTGACCTCATTAGTAGTTTCTAAATGCTATGATAACCAATACGATAGGAGAGGCTCTGTATTCCCTAACCCACATCAATGCATCTCTTATTGATTACCCTCAGTTTTCTACACATGGATTAATCAATGTTTCATATATTCCATATTTATCACGGAGATACGGCTGCCGTTTTAAATTGTCTTTCACACATCTTAACAATAAAGTGAATTACCTTTACAAAAACACCGGGAAATGAGAAAAGAATTTTAACTTACTCACGTTAGAGGCAACCAGGAGATCATGGCCATGGAAGATGCTTTAATCAGCTCGGAGATATCCATTCTGAGGACCACAAAGCAGAGCAAGTGACAGAAAAAATTGAGACCGAACTGCCATTGATCCTTGTGCTCCACATTTCATATATTCAGCATTTGTTTTTTTCAATATGTATATATTCTTATCTTACACAAGGAAACACTCAATTTCACTACCAAAAAGAATAAAATTCACTCTTCCTTATCAGAGTATATGTAGCCTCAAAGAGGTGGGACCTTTGTCTATGTATCTCTTAACGGGCATCGCTGTTTTCAGTGGTGACTACAAACATCTCCTGCCTCACCACAAATTTTAATAGGTAGACAAGGCTTCACCCTCTTCTTGGTCCTTACATAGTTGCTTTCAATAGTCCCGCCATTATTCCGTTACTAACGACAAATCTATGCCCACAAAATAACTATATGAGAATATGATCTTTGTACATTCCAGATATTCCTTCACCGAAGGAATTCCAAAAGGAAAAACAGACTAATTAATTTTCACGTTCGCCCCAGAGTTCCAGGCTCATACATGAGCAGGCATCATCACTGCCTCATGCTTGGTCCTCATCATCGCTGTCAACATGTTTTTATTGATTAATTCATCAAATTATATATCTTTTTTTATATATCTTTTATTATATATCTTGTTAACTAATAACAAGAAAATGAACGCTTAGAGACCACAAAAACTTGAAACAAGATCCTTAAATATCTCTAACTTTTGCCTTTAGAATTATTTCCTACTGACGATATCTTTCACTAATTAACCAAAATGTTTCCTTTATAGACTAATTAATATAATGCTTCACATAAGCCTAAAATTTACTATCTGACTACGGTTGTGAGCATTGACTTTATATCACACGTCTAATCATGCAATGAAAACCTTTTTTAAAAGACCACAAAACCAAGCAAAGAATTTTGACTATTCCATTGTTCTCTGTGCTCATAACACATAGATGCAACCACAGAGCTCATGACTATGGTGGAATGGCTAAACCAGCCAGGTGGGACCATTCTAAGGAGTACAAGACAGAGCAGACGATAAAAAGATTGAGAATTTATGATCACTGGTCCCCCTGCATTCCACATTTCATTCACTCAGTCATTAATAAGCATTAAGTTGGGATAATGTATATTTTATTTTTCTTAGGAAAATAAACCATATCAATCTTGTAGCTGATAGCATGAACACTGACTGCTACTCAAAGAATAACACCACTATGCCGTATATTCCCTAATAGGCATTTGTTTTCAAAATATATTGATAGCCTTTCTTATTTAACCACATATTTTTGTAATTAGATGATATTTCACCCACTTCTTATTTATTTGTTTGTTTATTCATTTATTTATTTATTATGTCATTGGCCCAATTAAAAAATAGAATGTATGAACATAAAAGACCAAAAACAGGATTATAGATGAGATTTACTTACAAATCATTTATCCAAATATAGTAGTAGTACAAAAATGTGTGAACACAACTAAAAACAAGATCCTCATATATTTCTGACATCTGTGTATAAGATCACATCAAACAATGGGAACAGACTACATTTCTATTGTGTTGGACGTCAGAGTTCCAGATACATATTCATCGCAAATGACTCATAACATACACCACCAGTGGCCATCATCGATCCAATATTGTCCCTTTTTTCCTTCATTCAGCTCTACATTGTTCATGGACCAACTCACAAATTCATTAACAATAATTTAAAATCCTATTAGTCAGAAAACTCAAGAGTGACAATACTCCTCATTTGTATATAGAGTCATTCTCTCATCAATATATCTTTCATTAATTACCTTAAATTTCCTGCATGTAATCATTAACATAATGCTTCATATGAATTCAATATTATCACTAGGCTACGGTTCGCTACTTTTGACTCTACATGGCACACTGACCAGCCTTTAAAAAAAAAAAAACAAAAAACACAGCTGAAACTGAGACAAGAACTTGACTCACATTGGTCTCTGCTTCTAACACACAGACGCAATCACGAGCTCGCCACCATGAAACAATGCTTAGTCAGCTCAGGTGTGTCCATTCTGAGAAGTACAAAGCACAGTTAATGGTTAAAAAAAAGAAACTTAAGACCTTGTCTCTCCATTGACCCTCGTGTCTCACATCCCATTTACTCATTTAGGTCTTTATAAATATTTCATGTCATGAATAGATTTTTCTCTTAATAAAAGGAACAACCTCAAACTTGACACTGGCTCAGAAAGACTAGACCCTTACTTGTCTATGTAACTCTGAGCTAAAGAGATAACACCGTTTTTCCACTTATTTCTTAATGAACATATGTATTTCCAATTTTATTAATACTTCTTGCCTCACCATATATACATAGTTCATAGTTGAATAATCCTTCTCTCTCTCTCTCTCTCTCTTTTACCTATTATGTATATTTCTTTAATGGCTCTATCATGAATCTACTAATAATGACAAACCCAAATATACAAACTCAAAATAAGAACACGATCTTCGTATGTTCTTCACATCTACCTACAGGATCCAACAGAACAGAAGGAGTAGATGATTTCTTACGTTGGCCCTCAGATATCCAGATACATATTTCTCATCACCCATCACTCATCCACTGCCAGTCGCCATCACTGGCCCATCAGAGGCCCACTTTTGCTTCCTTCCTTTCTACACTGGCAGTGATTAAATCATGAATTCTTTGAAAATATTAAAATGGGTATAATTTGCAAAAACTGAAGCATAAGATGCTGGAACACCCTTAAATCCTAATATGGGATTGTTGCCAACATAGGTTCTATTTCTCTCATTAATCAATCTCAATGCTACGTATTAAATTAATGAACACCATGTTTTATATCGTATTTATCAGTTAGCCATGGCGAGCCTTTTTATTATATTTATCACGTTTGAATAATACCACAAACACAAACAAATGACCCAAACCAAAATGAAATTTTTGACCATTACTCTCCTTGTTCCTAACACAAAAGCAACGTCACGTGATAATCTTGACCGCAGTGGACAATGAATCAGCTCAAGCATCTATTCTGAAGACAACCAGAGAAGGTGATGAAAAGGCTTAGACTTTCTCTCCACTGACCCCAACACTCACTCACATAATCATTTAAGTATTTATTAACTTACGGAAATATTTACTTATTTTTACCTTAAAAATAAACTTCAAATCTGGAACTAATTCAGACAATAACTGACTACTGCATTTTATTGTTTATATCAACCGTAGTCAAGACATAATACACTTGGTCCTTTTATACGTATTCTAATGTATATTAATACTTTTCCCTATATTAATGTTTATTTATTTTTGAAAGCAACAGTGTAAGCAGGGTAGGGACAGAGAGAGAGAGAAAGAGAGGGAGACACAGAATCCAAAGCAGGCTCCAGGCTCTGAGCTGTCAGCACAGAGCCTGATGCAGGGCTCGAACCCATGAACTATGAGATCATGACCTGAGTTGAAGTTGGACACTTAACCGACTGAGCCACCCAGGTGCCCTTCCCTTGCTACACATTTACCAAAGAACAATACTTCAACCTCTTCACCTTTATCCATTTATTCATTTGTTTATTCTACCATTAATAACTTTATTAATTATTAAACTTCATGAACACAAAGACTGACAACAAAATCCTTATATATTCCTGACATCTGTATATAGGATCCTTATACGCGTGAGAAACAGACTAGATTACTTTTCTATCAGATCTGAGTTCCAAACACAGAGCAGTCATCAGATATGACTCATATGCCACCAGCTGTCATCGTTGATCTAAGGCTGGCCCTCTTTCTTTCCATTCTCATAAACATTTATTCATTAAGCCATTAAGCAAAAAATGCACATGAATTAAAAATATAAGAATATATTCCTTCAACATTCCTAACATCTACCTCTACAGTATTACAGAGACTAACTCTCATTAACTGACCTCAGTGTTACATTTACAGATTAGGAAACAAAATGCTTCTTATCAATCTGATACTAACTTCATTAATTAATAAATTCCTGGGGTACCTGAGTGTCTCAGTTGGTCAAGCATTTGACTTCCACTCGGGTCATGATCTCACAGTTCATGGGTTCGAGCCCCGCCCACGTCAGACTCTGTGCTGACAGCTCAGAGCCTAGAGCCTGCTTCAGATTCTGTGTCTCCCTCTCTCTCTGCCCCTACACCCCCCTTGTGCTCTTTCTCTCTCAAAAATAAATAGACGTTAACATTAAGTAAGCAATTAATTGTTATATTTGCCTTCTTTGATTATGTTTAATACTTATAAATAATATACTGAATAGCCTTAAGCAAACCAAGATAAAAGCTTTGAGTTTTACTCACATTGGTCTGTATGCTTCTACAACATAGACACAACCTAAGGGCTCGTGACCTTGGAAGAACGTTACAATCAGCCTGAGTGTGTCCATTCTGGGGGGGGTACGGAGCAGAGCAGACGATAAAAAAAGAGACATTCTTCCACTGCTCTTTGCTCTACATCTCTCACTTAGGCATTTAGGAAATCATTATTGGAGTGTATTTATTTCATTGTCTTTTATAAAAATGAACTGCCTCAAACTTCCCACTGACCCAGAATATAAAAACTGTCTATGGGCACCTGGGTGGCTCAGTTAGTTCAGCGTCTGACTTCAGCTTGATCATGATCCTGTGGTGTGTGGGTTCGAGGCCCGCATCCAGCTCTGTGCTGACAGCTCAGAGCCTGGAGCCTGCTTCTGATTCTGTGTCTCCGTCTCCCTCTGCCCCTCCCCTGCTCATGCTCTGTCTCTCTCTCTCTCTCAAAAATAAATAAACATTAAAAAATTAAAAAAAAAAACAACTGTCTATAATTTGTACTGTCTATATCATCCTATCCAAAGAGGTGACAGTCATATACAATTCATTTCTGTTTAAACTTCAGTGCCTTCAAATTATATTAATGGTATTTCCTGTCTCCTCACATATTTTTAAAATTGGACAATGTTTCTACAATTCACTTTATTCTTTATATATTTCCTCATTGATATTTCATTGACCTAATTATAATAAAGAATGGAAATTCATGAAGAGAGACACCACATCTCTTTTGTGTTGGACCTCAGAGTTCCAGACACGTATCGTTTATCACCTGTGACTCATACACTGGCAGTTATCATCACTGATCCAGAGAAGACTACTTTCTCTTCATTCATTTCTACATTGTCTATTGATTAATTCATTAATTCACTAATTACCATTTAAAACTATATGATTCACAAAACTCCAAGATGGAACTCTTATGCACGATATGCATAGAATCATGCACACATCAATATCTCTCTCATCAAGTGTCTTGTTTTTCATAAACACTTTAATCAATGTATTGCTTCATTTTAATCCTATAGTTGTCACTGAGACACAGTTGGCTTTCTTGGATGATATTTCATACTTTGTGTTAATACAATGATTACCCTTAAACAAAATACCAGAAACAAGATGATAACTCTGAGTATTACTCACATTGGTCTCCTGTCTCCCCAGTACAGAAATGCAACCCAAGGGCTCTTGATCAGGTGAGAATCCTTAAAGCACATCCAATGGTCTGTCCTGAGGCATATAAAGCAGAGCATATGATAAAACGAGTCAAGACATTCTCTCTCTCTTGCTTTTAATCTCTTATTTAACCAGTTATTGCTTAGTTATTAATTGCTCTAAATATTTTTTCTCATAAGAAAATGAACAACTTTGATTTTACCACTGAGCCAGAAGCTGAACATTTGTCTATGATTTCTACTGTCTATGACATCCTTAGCCATACATGTAAGAAGAATCACGTACCACTTACTTCTAATTGAACTTCAGAGTCTGTTAATAGTATTTCTTGTATAATCACAGATTTTTATAATTGGACAATGCTTCATCACTTTCATCTTTATTTATGTTTGTTTATTGATTATTTCATTGGTCCAATTATAAAAATTGAAAGGAAATGAATGAAGACCAAGGCCAAAAACAAGATCCTTATATATTCCTGACATCTGTCCACACAGGATCTCTGCAAACAATGGGAATAAACTAGGTTTTCTCTTCTGTTGGACCTCAGAGTTCCAGACACGTATTCATCGTGAACGACTCATACGCCACCAGTGGTCATCATCGATCCAATATTGTTCCTCTTTTCCTTCATTCAGTTCTAATTTTTTTATCGAGTAAACCATTAATTCACTAATAATTTTAAATTCTATAATTCACAAAAACTGAGAAAGAACGTATACCTCCCTGAGCTCTACTTTGATAATTCTCACATCAATATCTCTTTAACTGGTTATCCTCAGTCTTCTACGCATGGATTAATCATTATAACAGCTTGCCTAGCCCACATTTATCACTGAGATACAGTGCCTCCTTTCATTATATCTTAGAGTTTTCAATAATACAATGAATCACCTTAAAAGAAAAACAACACATATGCCGAGAAAATAATTTCAACTGTTACTCACATTAATTCTCATCCTCCCATTATATAGAGGCAACCATAGAGCTCCATAATCGTGGAAGACGTTAAATCAGCTCAAGTGTGTCCATTCTGAAAAGTACTGAGCAGAACAAGAGATAAAAAGGAAGGAGATACTATGTTCATTGGTCCTCGTATTCCATCTTGAATTTAGTCAATTACTAAGCAGTGAATTTTATTGTCCTATAAGCCAATGAACAATATTGATCTAGCTACTAATAAAGAATGTGAACATGGACTGTGACTTATCAATAACTGTAGCGTCCTCCAATAACAACTCTTACACCATATATTCCCTTATAGACATCAGCATTTTAAATATACATGAATACTATTCCTTACCTAACCACATATTTTTATAATTGGACAAGATTTCACTGCTTTCATCTTTATTTATTTATGTGTTTGTTTATAGATTATTTCATTGATCCAATTATAAAAATTGAAACAAAATGCACAAACATAAGAACCCAAAACAAGACCCTTGTATGTTCTTAATATCTATCTATTCCATCACCTCCAACAGGACAATAAGCCAGATTCCATTTCTGTTGGACCTCAGAGTTCCAGACACGTATTCATCGTAAACGACTCATACGCCACCAGTGGTCATCATCGATCCAGTAGTGCCCCCCTTTCCTTTCATTCAGTTCTATGTTGTTTATCGGCTAATTCATTAATTCACTACTAATAACTTTAAAACCCTCATTCACAAAAGCCCAAGAAAATCATGATATCCTTAATCTGTAAATAGAATCATCCTCACATCAATATATATCTTTTTAAAATTAGGCTGTTAGTCATTCATGCATTAATCAATATAATGTTTTCATAAAATTCAGTATTTGTCACTGAGCTATAGTTGGCTTTCTGTGATTCTACTACACAGAACTTTCAAATAATGCACTGAATACACTGGAAAAAAATCACTGAAACTAAGACACGAAATCTGATATTACTCACATGGTTCTCTGTGCTTCTAACACAGACATGCAACCACAGAGCTCACCGCCACGGAATATTGCTTAAATCAGCTCGAGGTGTGTCCATTTTGAGAAATGAAAAGCAGAGTTGGTGATAAAAAATAAAATAAAACAAAACATTTACTTACATTGATGCTTGCTTTCCACATTTCATTTACTCAGTCATTCAGATATTTATGAATATTTCATAACATTGTTTTTTTTTCTTTTAACAACAACAGCACCAAAAATCCTCAAACTTGAGATGGATCAAGAACAATAAAATGGACTCTAAATTGCTCATGTCTAAATGACCCTTGGCCAAAGAAGTGACACTCTTGATCCATTTAATTCTTAACAGGTGTCAGTGTTCACAATTTTTATTAATATTTCTTGCCTAAAAACAGGTCTTCAAAGTTGGACAAGGCCTCACGTTTTTGTATTTATCTGCTGTTTCTATATCTTCAATGGTTCTATTACTGATCTATTTCTAATAATACATCTAAATCTATGAACCCAGTAAAAACATTCTTTGTACTATCCAAAAACCTGTCCTTAGGATCAAATAAACAGAGAGAAAGACTACGTATTGACCTGGACCTCATTCAGCGTCCCTAACTCATCTGCCACCAGTCATTATCACAGGTACATAAAAGACCCACTTTTTCTTCATTCATTTCGACATTTATACCAGTTACATCATTAACTCATCGATTATAGCAAAATACATCATTAACAAAAACTGAAGAATCAGCAGGTTGAATTCCCTAACTTCTATCTATAGAATAAATGCCAACATAGATTATCTCTCTCTCATCAGTCAATCTCCATGTTACGTATCATCACTTAATCGGTATGTTTCCTAGCTGTGTTTACCATTGGGCAACACCTTACTTTTTGATGCTATTTATGAACTTTTAATAACACTGTGAATACCCTAAGGGAAATGACCCACACCAAGACAAAATCTCTTGCTACTCACCTTGGCTTACCCTCCTAAGACCCAGGCCACACAACAATCTTTCTTCATCAGGGCAGAAGCTGAAATCAGCTAGAGCATCCGTTCTGAAGAGTACTGAACAGAGAACATGATAAAAAATGAGACATTCTTCCACTGACCCTTGCTCTACAATCTTCATTTAGTCGGCCACTTATGAAATCATTCTTGGAGCATATTTATTTCGTTATCTTTCATAAAAGCAAACCACTTCGAACTTCCCACTGACCTACCATGTAAACGTTGCCTATTGTTTGTCCTGTCTGTATCATCCTAGCCAAAAAGGTGACAGTCTCATACTGTTTATTTCTCTTTGGACTTCAGCGTTTTCAAATTATACCAATAGTAATTCTTGCCTCCCCACGTATTTTTAAAATAGGGCAAGGTTACTACAACTTATGTTATTTTCTATATATTTCCTCATTGATATTTCATCGATCCCATAATAATAGTGAAAATTCATGAAGAGAAAGACCACATCCCTTGGACCTCAGAGTTCCAGAC
This sequence comes from Acinonyx jubatus, assembly GCF_027475565.1. Taxonomy (NCBI): domain Eukaryota; kingdom Metazoa; phylum Chordata; class Mammalia; order Carnivora; family Felidae; genus Acinonyx; species Acinonyx jubatus. The sequence continues at coordinate 140,476,181 of NC_069386.1, read as the reverse complement.
ACGTATCCTTCATCATCCACGACTCATACGCTGGCAGTTATCATCACTGATCCAGAAAAGACCACTTTCTCTTCATTCATTTCTATATTGCTTATTGATCAAGTCATTAATTACCATTTTAAAACTGTCTGATTCACCAAAACTCCAAACAGTCTTTTCCCTATTATTGCCCTAATAATGTATCTGGAACCATTCCCACATTATTATATCTGTCATATTTATTATCAGTTTTTCATAAATGCTTTAAATCAGTATAATACTTCATTTTAACCCCATATTTGTCACCAGAACACAGTTCATGGTCTTTGAGTATGTTTCATATTTTCTCATTGCTCCCGTGAATACCCTTAGATGCACCACCCAAACGAGACAAGAATTTTGATTCTACTCACACTGATCTTCCTACTCCTTCCAGAGCAATCCTAGAGCTCCTGATCAGGGAAGGATCCTTACATCAGGTGCAGCGTGCCTGTTTCTGAGGAGTTCAAGGCAGAGCAAATCATAAGAAAGGTTGAGACATTATTTCCATTGGTCTTGGCCAATGTCTGACACGTAGTCAGACATTTGGGCAATCATTAATTTGGTGTATATATATTTTTTCCTTTAAGAAAACAAACCCACTGACCCAGACTATGAGCATTGTCTGTAACTCCTCCTGTCTGTATCACGCTTAGCTCTCCAGATAACAGTCTTGTGCAACTTGCTTCTAATCGAACTTCAAGGTTTTCAGAGTCTGATAATAGTATTTCTTGCCTAACCACATATTTTTATTTTTAATCACATATTTTTATAATTAGACAATGCTTCACTTCATTCATCATTTTTATTTAGATATTTCTAGAATATTTATAGAATCTATGTATCGAATTATAGCAATACATATAAACGCACAAACACCAAGACCAAAAACAAGATCTTAGTATATTCCTGACACCTGTCTATTGGATGCCTTCAAATAACGGGAATGTACTAGATTAATTTTCTCTTGGACCTCAGAGTTCCACGTATTCATCGTATACGACTCATACGCCACCAGTGGTCATCATCGATCCAATATTGTCCCTCTTCTCTTTGTGATACTCTCTTTGTATTTTGATTAAATCATTGGTTTGCTAATAACTTAAAATCCTATTATTCACAAAAATTGAAATGAGCCTTTGTGTCCTTAAACTGAACACAGACTTAGTCTCACTTTTCCTTCATCATCAGTTTTCCATACATGCATTCATCAATATATTGTTTTATAAAATTCAGTATTTATCACAGAGCCACAATTGGCCTTCTGTGATTCTATATGGAATTTTCGAATAATACACTGAACGTGCTGAAAAAGAAATCACTGAAACAAAGACAAGAAATTTGCCCATTACTCACATCCATCTCTGTGCTTCTGACACACAGATGCTGTCACCAAGCTCACCAACCAGGGAGGAATGCCTGATTAGCTTGAATGTGTCCATTCTGAGAAGTACAAACCACAGTGATGACAGAAAAAAATGATGACATTTTTATTCCCACTGATTCTTGCTTTCCACATTGAACTTACTCATTTAGGAATTTATAAATCTTTCATAATGTAGATTTTTTCTCTTAACAAAAAGGAAACCTTCAAACTTGACACTGATCCAGAATAATAAAAATGACTCTTAATTATTCATATCTATATAATCTTTGGCAAAAGAAGAGACACCCTGGAAACATCTATTTCATAATGGGCATCAGTGTTTGCAAATTTTGTTAGTATTTCTTGCTTCACCATGTTACGTTCCTAATTAGACAGTAATTTGCCTTTTCATCTTACTCTATTATTTATATTTCCTTTAGTGGTTCTATCATTGGTCCATTCATAACAACACATCTAAACGTATTCATCCAAAATAAGAACATGATCTTTATACTTCCTAACATCTACCCATACGATCAAGTAAATAGAGAAAACAGAATATTTATTGTATTGAACCTCAGGGTTCCAGACACCTACTATCCACCGTCCATGACCCGTGATCACCACTGGTTCCCTTAGAGGCCACTTTTAGTTTATTCATTTTTATATCTGTATCAATTAAGTCATACCTCCACTGGGAATAATAAAATACACCCACGATTAATAAAAACCAAAGAACATGATACTTGAACATCCCTAACTTCTCCCTATAGAATTATTGCCAAAATAGATACCTCTTTCATTAATAAGTAGCAATGTTACATGTTATCGATTAATCAACGTAATGTCTCAAATCATATTTATCATTGAGCCATGGTTAATTTTTCACTGTATTTATTATGTTTGAGTAACACCACGAAAGCCCTTAAACACATGACCCACACCAAGAAAAGAACTTTAACTATTACTCGCCTTGGGCCCTTTCCTAGAGAAGGGAAACATGGTGACCTTGATCACAAGAGAGGCTGAAATCACCTTGAGCTTCTATTCGGAAAAGTACCGAACAGAAGTGATAAAAAAAAATTGAGACTTTCTCTCAATTGATCCATATATTTGTTTATTGCTTCTTTCATGGTTCAACTATAATAAGAAGTGAAAATGAATGAAGAGAAAGACCACATTGTTCTTGTATTGGACCACACGTATTACTCGTCACCTGGGACTCATACACTGGCAGTTACCATCATTGATCCAGAAAAGACCACTTTCTCTTCATTTATTTCTATCCTGTTTATTAATTTATTAATTCTCTAATTATAATTTTTAACCTCTATTATTGACAAACGCCGAAAAGGCTTTGATATCCCTAATATGCTTCTAGAGCCATTTTCAGATCATTACATCTCAGTCACGTATCACTTTTTCATACATGCATTAATCTAGATCATATTTCCCATAAATCTCTTATTTATCAGTAAGGATCAAGATGGCCTTCTCTGATTATATTTCAACGATTTCATGACTAAATACCCTTAGACAAACAACCCAAATCAACACAGAGAAATTTGTTTACACTTACACTGGTCTCCAGTCTCTTAAAACAGGTGATGCAACCCTGCAGTTCGAGATCAAGGAAGAATCTTTAAATCAGGTTCCGTGTGTCTCTTCTAAGGAGTACAAAGCAAAGCAGGTGATAAAATGGTTGAGACATTCTCTCCATGGAGCTCTGCTTCAACATTCACATAGTTATTTAGGCAATCATCAATTTAGTGTATATATTTAGTCTGCTAAGAAAACAAACAACTTGGATCTTACCACTAAGACAGAATACGAACACTGTCTATATAACTTACACTGTCTACATCATCCTTACCCTAAGAGGTAACAGTCAAATGCCATTTATTTCTAATGAAACTTCAAGGTTTCCATAAAATATTAATAGTATTCCTTGCCTCACCACATATTTTTATAATTGGACAATGCTTCACGCTATTCATTTGTTTATTTATGTATTTATTGATTCTCACATTTATCCAATTATAATAATAAAACAAAAATACTTGAATACCAAGACCAAAAATAAACCCTTTATTTATTCCTGAAATCTGTCCATAGGATGCCTTCAAACAATAGGAATGGCCTACACCAATTTTCTGTTGGACCTCAGAGTTCCAGACACGTATTCATCGCGAACGACTCATACGCCACCAGTGGTCATCATTGATCCAATATTGTCCCTTTTTTCCTACATAGATTCGTATTTGTTTATTGATCAAATAATTCACTAACTCACTAATTAGTGAATTCATGAATTCACTAATAATTTTTAAGCAGTACAATTTTAAAAAAGAGACTTGAAGTCTCAAATCTAAATATAGAATTAATCTCACCTCAATATAGCTCTCTCATTAATATCCTCAGCTTTTCCTATGTGCATTAATCAATGTGTTTCATACATCCCATATTTAACACTGAGATACAGCTGCCTTCCTTAATTATAGTTTACACTTTTTAATAATACAGTGAATAACCTTAAACCCACTTAAACTGAGAAAAAAACTTCAACTATTACTTACATTACTCTCCATCCTCCCTATTACACAGAGGCGAACGCATGCCCATGGAGCATCATCCCTAGGGAGTTCATTCTGAGGCGTGCAGAACAGAGCAGATGATAAGGAAAACTGGAACATAATCTGGATTGATCCTTGCTTTCTATATTTCATTTACCCAGTATTTAAGTCTTTATTATTTTTTCTTTCTATGTATTTTCATCTTACAAAAACTCAATCTTTAGTCTGAGAAAGCAGTAAAGCAACTGTCACTTAGGCATGTCTATATAACCGTGCTCAAAGAGATGACCTTTTTATCTATTTATTTAATGGGCATCAGTGTTTTCAACTTTTAGTAATAATATCATCTGCCTTGCCACATGTGTTTGTCTTTGGACAATTCCTCACCCTACTCTTCCTTATATGTTTATTTATACCTGCTTGATGGTTTCTATCATTGATCCATTCATAATAACAAATCTGTAGCTATGAAAAATTACAGGAATATGATTTTACTCCTGACATCTCTCTGTGGAGAACAATTTCAACAGAAGGAACAGACCAAATTATTATGTTCTGTGTTGGACCTCAGAGTTTCAGACATATAGTTTCATTGTCCATGACTCCTACGCCACTGGCCATCATTGGTCCACGACTGAGTCGCTTCTTACTTCATTTCTACTTTTTACAAATTAAATAATTACTTCATTGATAATTATAAAAATAATACATGGTTCACAAAAAGCCAAAAATAAGATCCTTGAATATCCCTAACATCAGTTTACAGAATCATTATCCAAATGGACTGTTAACTCTTGTCTCAATCAACCTCCATCCTGTACATTTTTTATTGATTAACACGGTGTTTCCTACCACATTTATCATGAGGCCATGGATAACTTTTTATTAATTTCGTACTCTTCCATGATACCCTGATTACCCTTAAACAAATGTCCCATTCCAAGATAGCCACTTTGACCATGTTGGCCTTCACCTCTTTCCATACTCAAAGGAAGCATGACAACCTTGATCACAGCAGAAGCTGAAATCAGTTCAAGCATCTGTTCTGAAGAGTGACAAGCAGACAAGATGACAAAAATATTGAGATATTCTCTCCATTGATTCATATATCCCCAACTGCTTGCTCGTACCATTTCGGCATTGATGACATTGTTGTGATTTTTCCCTTAATAAATCAACTGTTGAAGCCATAACTGACTCAGTAACTATTCCTTTCCATTATCCACATCCTTCTTACTCAGACATAGACACATGAATCTTTTATTTTCCATTCTGACTTACATTAACATTTTACCTATTATATATTTTGGCAATGGACCATGCTTCGCCCTCTTCATATTTATTCGTTTATATGTTATTAATCCTATTTATTTTTTACAATGGTACGTTTAAACGTTCATGTACACAAAGGCCAAGAACATGAACTCACTTATGCCTGACATCTCTCTAAAGGATCACTGCAAATGAGGCGGGGGGCGGGGGAGGGAAGGACTGGATTTCTTCTGTACTGGACCTCAGAGTTCCAGACCTGTAGGGTTCATCATCAAAGACTCATACGTCAACACCTGCTGTCATTTATCCAGGTATGTCCCTGATTATCTTCAATCATGTCTACATAGTTTATTGATTATTTCATCAGTTCACTAATAATAATCAAACAATACCTAGGGAGGGGTCGCAAAAACTCGATATAGGTCCCTTGAATATCTCAAATATTGTCTACAGAATTCTCACTGACAATGTATACCGTTCATTAATTGACCTCAATGTTTCCTACATAGATTAATTAACATAATGCTTCATAGTAACCTCATTCTAATTATTTGCCAATGCCGGCAATCATAAATTATTTTTCATAACTTTTTAATAGGGCAGTGAAAGCCTTTTTGAAAAACCACAAAACCAAGAAAAGAATTTTGACTATTACTCACGTTGTGATCCATGCTCTTAACACATAGAGGCAAACAGGGCTCATGACTATGGTGGAAAGTCTAATTCAGCCGAGTGCAACCATTCTAAGGGGTACAAGACAGAGCGGATGATAAAAAGATTGAGACCTTGTGTTCATTCATCCCTGTGTTCCAACTTTCAGTCAGTCATTTAGGTAGGTAATGGTTTGGGACAACATATATTTCATTTTCTATTAAGTAAACAAACCATATCAATCTTGCCCATGCCAAAGAAAATAAACACTATCACTTAACGCTTGCCATCAACTTTAGCCAAAGAGGTAACACCCTCATAGCATCTCTTTCCTAATGGATACCAGTTTTTGCAATATAATGAATTATTACTATATTATAGTAATTTTTGCCTCGCCACATATTTTCATAACTGGACAAGGCTTCATATTCTTCATTTAAATCTGTTTACACATTTGTGTATTAATCATTTCATTGATCCAATGATGAAAATTCATGGACATAATGACCAAAACCACGATCTTTATATATTCCTGATCTTTGCCTCTAGACAGCATCAAATGGGGACAATGAACTAGATTTCATCTGTTTTGGACCTCAGAGTTCCAGACACGTATTCATCGTATACGACTCATACGCCACCAGTGGTCATCATCGATCCAATATTGTCCCTGTTTGTCACCATTTGTTTCTACATTATTTATTTATAAATTCATAATTCAGTAATCACAATTTTAAAAATACTTATTCGCAGAAACCCACAAAGAGCCTAGAAATCCCTAGGATCTATTTAGAATCATTCTCATGTCAATATCACTTTCATTAATTATCCTCAATTTTTATTATATTCAGTAATCAATATAATGCTTCATACTAATCCCATTTCTCTCAGTGGGCTATTTGGATTTCATCAGTTATACTCTGCAGTTTTCAATAATGCACTGAACACCCTGAAACAAAGACTGAAACTTTGACTATTACTCACATGGTCTCCATGTTCCTAACACATGAATGCAACCCGAGATCACATGATCGTGGAAGAATCCTTAAATCTCGACGGGTCCCATTCTAAGGAGTGCAAAGTAGAGCAGAAAACAAAAAATTTCAGGTCCTATCTCCATTGATTCTTCTCTAACGCATTTCATTTATTCATTTGGACGCTCATTAATTTTTCATAATGAGGTATTTGTTTTAGCTAAAGAAAAGCTTCAACTTGACACTGACCAAGAACAACACAAATGCCTCTTATTTGCCAGTGCCTATATAATTCTTAAGTAAAAAAGGCAAAAATGCTTATTCTTTTTATTGCTTAACGAGCAGGAATGTTTTCAGTTTTATTAGCAAGACTTCCGTGTCACCACATATATTCCTCGCTGGACAGTGTTTCACCTTATTTATCTATATTTTACATTTTTACTGGTTTGGTTGTTGGTTTATTTATAATAATCAATTTAAACATATGAATCTAAAATAAGAAGATGCGCTTGGTGGAATGACTGGGTGGCTCAGTCGGTTAAGCGTCCGACTTTGGCTCAGGTCATGATCTCACGGTTCATGGGGTCGAGCCCCATGTTGGGCTCTGTGCTGACAGCAGGCTCCAGCCTGCTTGGGATTCTCCCTCTCTCTCTGCCCCCATCCCCTGCACTCTCTCTCTCTCAAAATAAATAAAATAATCTTTAAAAAAAAGAATATGAGCTTTGCATATTTCTACATTGACCCATGGATCGTTTACAACAGAAGATAGGCTACATCTTATTTTATGTGGACTCAGAGTTACAGACAGGTAACACTCACGTGTACAATTCCTACCCCACCAGTCATCACCACTGGTCTATGTTTGGACCTTTTTCTCTTCATTTGTCTCTACACTTGCAATGATTAAATTGCTAATACCTTGATAATAAAAATAAATACGCAATTCATAAAATCACAGAAAAAGACCCTTGAATAAACCTAACTAACTTCTATCTGTAGAATCATATAACACATAGATTATATCTTTCACTAATCAACCTCAGAGTTGCACAGTATCAATGAACGAACATTAATACTTCATATCACATTTGTCATTGGGCCATAGTTAATTTTTTGATGATATTTATTACTTTTTGATAATACTGTGAATGCTCTTAAATCACCCACACCAAGGTAAGATCTTTGACAATTATTCACCTTGGTGTCTTTTCTAACACAAAGGTAACATAACAGTCTTAATCACCATGGATACTAAAATCAGCTCAATGAATTAACTCTGAAGATATGATTAAATATGAGACAAGCAGACAATGTGATAAAAGATTGAGTTATTGTCTCCATAGTTTCCACCATTCATTTACATAGTCATTTGAGCATGTATTAGTTTTTGGTAATATTTATTTCTTTTTCTCCTTAATAAAATAAACTTCAAACTAATACCTGACTGAGAGACATACTGATTATTACCTATCACTGTCTAAATCACCCTTAGTCAAATACATAATATACACAGTCCTTTTTTTATCCATTCCTTATACTAATATGTATTTTCCTTAGTATATATTTTATTTTGCTTATGAAAAAAAGGTTCATTGTTCCCATCTTTAGTCATTTATATATGTTTATTTATTCTTCCATTGACACTTTCATAATAATATTTTAAAGCTTCATGAACTCAAGACCAAGAACAAAATCCTTGTACATTCCTGACATCCATCTATAGGTTCCCTTCATAAAGGAGACTGGACCAGATTCCATTTGTGTTGGACCTCAGAGTTCCAGACACATCTCCATAATATATGACCCATATATATCACCCATTGTCACTGGTGGGTCCAGGACTGGCTTTCTTTCTCCATGACCACCTACATTCGTTCATAGTTTAATTCATTAATAAAGAAATATAAATAAATCACACGAAGAAACAAGAATAATATTCTTTAGTATCTCTAACATCCATCTACACAATCATTTCCACTGAGACCTAATTCCTGTCATTAACTCAGTTTAGTGTTTCATATATGCGCTAATCAACAGTGTTTCATATTAATCTGATATTTAACACTGGTATGTCTCACCTTCTTTGATTTTATTAAATAATCTTTTCAAGTATTTATTTAAATTCCACTTAGTTAACATTCAGTGTAACTGAATGTAACATTCAGTTTCAGGTGTACAATATAGTGATTCAACACTTCCATACAAGACCCGGTGCTCATCACAGGTGCCCTCCTTAATCCCCATCCACTATTTCACCCAACCCCCACCCACCTCTCCTCTGCTAACCATCAGTTTGTTCTCTACACTTAAGAGTCTGTTTCTTGGTATGCCCCCCCCTCTCTCTCTCTCTCACCCCCTTTTCATGTTTGTTTTGTTTCTTAAATTCCACATATGATTGAGATCATATGGTAACTGTTTTTCTCGGACTGACATTTCGCTTAGCATAACACTCTCTAGCCCCATCAATGTCAATCCAAATGGTAAGATTTCATTCATTTTGTATGATTATATTTAATGCTTTTTAATAATACAGTGAAAATCTCTTTTAAAACAATAGTCTAGCCAAGAAGAACACAGAACGTTACTCACACTGGTCTCCATGCTCCCCAAAACATAGTGCACCCGACCATGGATGATCTTCTATCAGCTGGAACACATCCATTCTGTGGAATACAAAAGAGCAGAAGAACAACAACAACAAAAAGATGAAGACATCCTCTCCCTTGGTCCTTAATTCCACCTTTGTTTATTCAGCCATGGGGTCAATTAGTAAGTTGTGATCATATCTACCTTACATTCTCTTAAGTGACCAAATAACATCAATATTGCTGCTGATAAAGAGTATGAACATGGACCGCTACTCATACTCAGAAAAAAGGGAAACATCCTGTACCATTTCTTTTCATTTACCACCAATGTTTGCAAAATATATTCATTGTACTTCATATCTCACCACATATTTTTATAATCAGACCATGCTTTACTCCCATCACCTTTATTTATTTGTAATAGGTTTATTGCTATTTTCACTGATCTGATTATATTTGTAGAATAAGAACGAATAAAAGCCAAGACCAAAAACAAGACCCTCGTATATTCTGACATCCGTATAGGCCCATTTCAACAACGTGGAACAGATCTGTTTTTGTTGGACCTCAGAGTTCCAGACACATAGCATTCATCACACATGACTCCTATGCCATCATCAGTCATCATCATTGGTCCAGGACTGGCTTCTTTTTTCTATCTGTTGATTGGTATGTTTATTGATTAACTACCTAATATAGAAATAAACACAAGTCACCAGAATAAAAATCACAAAATCCTTGAATAGCCTTAACATATATCGATAAGATCATTTCCACTGAGAATGAACTCTTTCATTAACTGAACTCAGTGTTTTCCATATTGGTTAACATCATATTGGTTCACATTAGTGATAATGCAATATGGGTATGTTTGGGCTTCTTGATTACCTTAAACACTTTCTAATAATACAGTAATTTTAAAAAGCCAAAACATTCAATCTAAGAGAAGCACATTGACTACGACTCACATTGTCGTCCAGGCTTCTAAGACGCAGATGCAAAGCACACAGCTACTAAACCTGAAGACGCGTGAATGACCTTGAGTGCGTCCATTCTGAGGAGTACAGAGCAGAGAGGATGATAACACATTACGGCCTCCTCGTCATTGATCCTTGCTTCTGCATTTCACTTCTCAGTGACCTAGGCAATCCCTCATGAAGAGTCTCCTGTACATATTTCATTTTCTCTTAAGAAAATGAACAACTTAGGGCCGCCTGGGTGGCTCAGTCGGTTGAGCAACCAACTGCGGCTCAGGTCATGATGTCACGGTTCGTGAGTCCAAGCCCCGCATCAGGCTCCGTGATGACATCTCAGAGCCTGGAGCCTGCTTCGGATTCTGGGTCTCCCTCTCTCTCTGCCCCTCCCCCGCTCATGTTCTGTCTCTCTCTGTCTCTGAAATAAACGTTAAAAAAAAAAAGAAAGAAAATGAACAACTTAGACCTTGCCCCTGACCCAGAAAATGAACACTGACTATTATTTATTTTGTCTAGATGATCCTTAGCCAAAGACTTAACAGTCATGTAACCATTTATTCCTTGTCGGACTTCACTCTTTTCAAATTTATTAATGCTATTTCTTGCCTCACCACGTATTTTTATAATTAGAGCATGCTTTGCCGTATGGATCTTTGTCTATTTGTTGCTTATTTTCATTCCTCCAATTATAATAACGGAATGAAAATGCATGAACAAACACAGAGGCCAAAACCAAGATCTTCGCATAGTCCTGACTTCTGCCTGCAACATCCTGTCAAACAAAGAGAATGCCCAGTTGGACCTCAGAGTTTCAGACACACATTATTCACCATCATCCATGACTCATACGCCACCAGCCGTCATCATCGGTCCAGGATTGGCGGGCTTTCTCTCTGTTCACTTCTAAATTGTTTCTTAAGTCATTCATTCACATACAGTGGATATTCTTAAGCAAACCACCCAAAGCCACACAAGAACTTTGACTATTACTCACATGGGTCTCCACGCTCCTAATGCATACATGCAACCACAGAGCTCGTGGCCATGGACGATGCTTACATCACCCCAAGTGCATCCATTCTGAGGAGTACAAAGCAGAGAAGTTGATAAAGAAACGTAAGCCCTTATCTACACTTACCTTTCCTTTCCACATTTCATTTACTCAATGTTTATGAGTACGTTAATTTTTCATTTATATATATAGATATATATACATACATATATATGTTTTTTTTCTAACAAAGGGAACAACCTTGAACTTGTAACTGATCCAGAATTTAAAAACTGATTTTTAATTACCTGTGTCTGCGTAATTCTTAGCCAAAGAAGTAATACCCTTGATCATTTTCTTTTTTTTTTCAATTTTTTATCTTGAAGAGAGAGAGCATGCTCACGAGCAAGGGAGAGGAGCAGGAGAGAGAGAGAGAGAAAGAGAATCCAAGCAGGCTCCAGGCTCTGAGCTGTCAGCACAGAGCCTGACACGGGGCTCGAACTCACAAACTGCAAGATCATGACCTGAGCTGAAGTCGGACACTTAACCAACTGAGCCACCCAGGTGCCCCACAATCCATTTATTTCTTAATGGGCATCAACGTTTTTAATTTTTATTAATAATATGTCCTGCCTCACCACATACGTTCATAATTGGACAGTCCTTCATTCTCTATTTATATTTCTTAAATGGTTCTAACATTGATCCACTGATGATAATAAATTTCAATCTTTAAATCCAAAATAAGAACATGACCTTTATATATTTCTCACATCTGTCCATAAGATCATTTCCAAAAGAGGGATTGAACTAATTATGTTTTGTGTTGGATCTCAGAGTTTTAGATACTTATTTTTACCATCCATGACTTGTATACCACCAACCATCATCCCTGGTCCATGTTTGGGTTTCTTTTCTTTTCTTTTTTTTTCTCTTTATTTGTGTCTATATTTGTTATCCATTGCATCATTAGTTGTCTGACAATAATAAAAAATTAGATGACTTACAAAACAACCTCAAGGGCAAGATGCTTGAATGTCCCTAGCATCTGCCTATACACCCATTTCCCACATGGACTATGTTTCTTCTGTTAATCAATCTCAATGTTGCACATCATCAATCAACATGTTTTATATCCTATTCGTTATTGGACAATAGTCAACTTTTTTACTAATGTAATAATTTTTAATAATACTGTACAAGCCCTTAAACAAATGACCTGAATGAAAACGAGATCTTGGCTGGTACTCACTTTAGTCTCTTCTCTGACACAGAGGCTAGGTGATAATCTTGATCGCGCGTAAACAGAAATCAGCTCCAGCCTCCCTTCTGAAGAGTACGAAGCAAAGAAGGTGCTAGAAAGATTGAGACATCCTCTCTATTGATCAGACTTTCCACCATTCATATACAAAGTCATTTAGGTATTTATTAACTTATAATAACATTTATTTCTTTTTCTCTTAATATTAATCAAACATAAAACTTATACACGACTCAGTAACCTCCACTTATCACTGCAGATAATAAAATGCTGAGACAATATTCCCATTAATACATACTTTTCTGATTCGTTTTCTTAGTCACTTGGGTATTTATTATTTTATAGTGTTACTTCCTTCTTTTTCTCTTGGCAAATGAACCACTTGAACTCACCACTAACTCAAAGCAAGAACACATACTATTACATATCATCATCTGTATTCTCCCTACCCAAAATGTAACCCCCTTGATCTCTTTATTAATGAAATCCAGTGGTTCCAAGCTATATTCATAGTAATTCTTGCCTCACCACATATTTTCATAGTTGGATATGCCTCACTCTTTTCATCTTTATGCACTGACGTATTTGTTCCCCTCATTTACTGATTAAAATAAAAGCAAAATGGTGGCACCTGGGTGGCTCAGTTGGCCGAGTGCCTGACTTAGGCTCAGGTCACGATCTCACCACTCGTGAGTTCAAGCCCCGCGCCAGGCTCTGTGCTGACAGCTCAGAGCCTGGAGCCTGCTTGGGATTCTGTGACTCTGTCCCTCTCCGCCCCTCCCCTGCTCTCTCTCTCTCTCTCACTCTCTCTCAAAAATAAATAAATACTTTAAAAAATTTAATTAAAAAAAAGAAATAAAGGCAAAATCCACAAAGCACCAAAGACTAAGAACAAGATCCTTGACTATTACTGTAATCTATATATAGGCTCACTCCCACAGGTATAAACGCTTCAATCCCTTTTTGCACAGGACCTCAGTACATCATAGATGTGTTGATCGTAAGGTATAGATCAGAATGCATTCCATTCGCATCATTGGTCCATGGTTTGCCTTTTTCGTGTAATTTGCGTATTTATATATCTAGACCACTCCCATCAGAACTAAGACACTGACTATTACTTCCATCTCCTATGTGCTTCGTCCTCATAACAAAAATAGTTTATGACTTTATCAGTTAAAGAGTGTTTAGGGAGACACTGAAATAGAAATTTAAAGAGTTATAAAAAGGAATGACATGGATTCGATCTATTTTTAAAATCATCCCAAGTAGGGGAGATGGGTGGGGGATGGGAGAAAGAGGTGATGAGGATTAAGGAGGGCACGCGTTGTGATGAGCCCAGGATGACGTATGGAGGTGCTGAATCACTATGCTGTACCCCTGAAGCTAATACTACGCTGTACATTAACTAGCTGGAATTTAAATAAAAACTTAAAAAATAAAATAAAATCATCCCAAGTAATACTAAATCAAAGTAATCATAAACTTTAGGGGCACCCGGGTGGCTTAGTTGGTTAACCATCTGATTCTTGATTTCAGATCAGGTTATGATCTCATGGTTCATGAGATCGAGTCCTGCATTGGGCTCTGTGCTGACAGATGGAGCCTGCTTGGGATTCTTTCTTCCTCTCTCTCTCTGCCCCTTCCCCACTCATTCTCCCTCTCTCTCTCTCAAAATAAATAAGTAAACATTTTTTAAAAATTAATCATAAACGTTGGTTCCTCATCATTGGAGTCTACACAGAATGTGTAATCAGTTCAGGTGCATCCGTTTGCAGAGCATAAAGATGATGTTAAAAGAATGAGCTATTTTCTCCATTGAATCATGCTTTCTCCTTTCATTTACTTGAAGTTTCAGATATTTATTAATTAATGTATCTATTACCTTGCTCATTGTTTTTCATTATTATTACTATTATTATTATTATTATTATTACTTAGATTCAAGTGTGAAATTGAGTGATTCAACACCTCCCTACAACACTGGGTGCTCATTGCAGGAGCACTCCTTAATCCCCATCACCTATTTTACTCACCCCCCGCCCCCATCACCTCCTCCCTGGTAACCACCAGTGTGTTCTCTGTAGTTAAGAGTCTGTTTCTTAGTCTTCCTCTCTTTTTTGTCTTAATAAAATAAACCTGGTACTTACCACTGATCCAAAGCAAAGGCATTAACTATTACATACATCTGACTTAAAGCAGTGATTCTCAAACCATTGTTTCTAAATGATGCATTATCAGTGTGCGAACATATTTGCAATGCAGATCCTTGAATCGCCCCCCCCCCCACCTTGAATCCCGCCAAAGCAGAAATGCTGAGGGTGGGACTGGAAATCTATAGTTTAACCACTCTTGCAGGTGATTTTGGTGCTCACTCAAGTGAGTTGTAGTACGCCAACCCAGAGGGGTTAACCTTTAACCTACTGATTTCTTAATATACTGCAATGTTTCCCAATTGTATAAACAAAAATGTCAACCTTGCCAACATTTTTCCCAATTAATCCAGCATTAATTACTCTCTTCATCTATTTACCTATGTACCTACCTATCTGTCATCTACTGGTTTTGTTCATTTATTCCCTTAGAATAATGCAATAAATTCCCAGGATTCCATCATTAGATTCTTCCAAATTACTGTCTAGCTATAGATTTATTCTCGCGGATGTAATATACCAAATCTCCTTTTGAAATGAACTTCAATAGTACAGAAGTGACTTAACCACAAGACACATTCAGAATGCATTCCATTCACACCATTGGCCCTTGCTTGGCTCTTTTTTTTTTTCAAGTTTTTATACAAATTCCAATTAGTTAACATATAGTGTAATATTAGTTTCAGGAGTAGAGTTTAGTGATTCATCACTTACATAGAACACCCAATGCTCATCCCAACAGGTGCCCTCCTTAATACCCATCACCCATTTAGCCTATCTCCCCACCCACCTCCCCTCCAGCAACCCTCAGTTTGTTCTCTAGAGTTAAGAGTATGTTTTATAGTTTGCCTCTTTGTTTTTGTCCCCCATGCTCATCTGTCTCATTTCTTAAATTCCACAAATGAATGAGATCATATGGTATTTGTCTTTCTCTGATTGACCTATTTCACTTAGCATAGTACACTATAGATCCATCCATGTTGTTGCAAATAGAAAATTTTCATGCTTCCCCTATTTCTCAATTAAAAAATGAAAACAAAAACACCTGCAAGCCAAAGACAGCACAGAACGTGAACATCAACAATTGCACACCTCTGTCCACACATCCCTTCTGATGAGGTGTAAACGCCTTCATAAATTTTTAATGGACTTCTGTTCCTTAGAAATGGATTGGTGATGATGTTAGTTTCATTACATATGCTATAGCTATTCCACATTTGGCCCTATTTTCCCTTCCTTCATTCATACATTTTTAGTTATTATTGCATTGATTAATTTTTAATAAGCAGTCAATATTTGTGAAACTCAAAAGCCCAAGAATAATATTCTTGAATGTCTCTAACTACTGCTTATAGGACCATTTATCACAGAAGCAATGGACTAGATTTCTTTTTGCACTGGATTTGCATTGGATCACAAAGTTGTAGATCAGCCTTCTTCAACCTTGCCTCACATGCTACTGGCCCTCAGTATTGGTCCAGATATCACTCTTTTTCTTCACTGAATTATAATTTTGTTAGAGATTAATTCACTAATTCACTAAGAAAAAATACCCATGAGATTATTAAAAATAGCTTTAATACCCCTAACTTCGGTACATAAAATCATTTTCTACAGGGAAAATAGTCAAGATCTACTTTGCTAACTGACCTCAGTATTGAGTATGGATTAGCCAACATGCTCATTTCAAACTCTTTATCATTAGTGCACGGTTGGCATGAACTAATCTGTAACATCTGTCTATAGAATTATTTCCCCGAGCAATTCATTTCTTTCATTAACGGACCTCAATGTGTTGTATATGGATTAATAAACACAACGCTTCACGTTAATGGCATTCGGGGGCAATGGTTGGCATTCGCTGATTATATTTCACATTTTTAATACCACAGTGAATACCCTTAAACAAGCCTCCCAAACTGAGAGAACACTGACTCTTACTTCTCTTGATTTCCACTCTCTAACACATAGATGCAGCCATAGAACTTGTGATCATGGAAGATGCTTAAATCAACTTGAGTGCGTCCACTCTGCAGAGAACAGAGCAGATGATAACAAAAAGCTAGACACCTAATTTCCACTGGTCTTTGCATTCCATCTTTCATTTAGTGGGTCATTTCGGGAATCTGCAGTTGGGAGAAATGTTTATTTAACTTCTCCTAATAAAAGAACAATAATGACCTTGCCGCTGACATGGATTATGAACATTGCCAATTACTATTTAACACGACAGCTATACAATCCTTAGCAACACCTCTGTATCATTTACTATTGGTGGATGGGAGTGTGTTTTCAATATATATTAATAGCATTTCTTGTCTCACTACACAGTTTTGTAATTGGACAATGCTTCATGACCTTAATCTTTGCTTGTTTATACATTATTGATTATCTCCTTGATCTGATTATAAAAATAGAGAATGCATGAACATAAACCCAAAACATGATCCCTTTAAATTCATGGTATCTGTCTAATGGTATCGCTTCACAAAGGGCACTGGACTAGATTGCCTTTCATTTGGACCTCAGAGTTCCAGACATGTATTCATCGTATAGGACTCATACGCCACCAGTGGTCATCATCGATCCATTATTGTCCCTCTTTTCCTTCATTCAGTTGTACGTTATTTATCGACTAATTCAATAATTCACTATAATAATTTCAAGACCCTCTTATTCACAAAAACACAAAAAGAGGCTTAATATCTCTAATCTGTCTGTAAGATCATTTTCACTCTCATATAGGAGACAAATAGGATCGATGTATCGCTCTCATTAATTAGTGTTTTTCGTGTATGCATTAATCAATACAATCAACCCCTATTAATGAATAGAATCAATTCCATAGTCGCCCCCACTTGATTACGATTTGTACTTTTTAATGATATATAGTCAACACCTTAAAAAAAAAAAAGGACACTAGAAAGACAAACACTTCAACCACTACTCACATTGGTCTCTATGCTCCAAACACACGTATGCAATCAGAAAGCATGTAACCATGGAAGCACCTGTATCAGCGTGAGTGCGTCAATTCCGAGGAGTACAGAGCAGAGCAGACGATAAAGGAAACTGGGACCTTATCCCATTGCCTCTTGCGAACCACATTTCATTTACTTAGTCATTCAGGTACCTGTAAAATGTTCATGATGTAGATTTTTGTTCTCTTAACAGAGGAAACAAACTCGAGACTAACCCAGGAAATACAACTGACTCTTACTTATCAGAGTTTATATGATCCTTAGGCAAAGATTCATTCATTTCTTCGGAGGCATCAGTGTCTTTTTTCATTGTTATTAGTAATATTTCTTGCCTCACCCATGTTGGGCAATGTGTAATATTCTTCTTCTTTCTCTATTTTTTATTTGTTTAATGGTCCCATCATTGATCCACTAGTAATAATAAAATCCAAATCTATGAACCCAAATAAAAACATGATTTTTGTATATTTCTGATATCTGTCTATAGTATCATTTCCAAGAAAGGAACTCAACTAACTATGTTTTGTGTTGGACCTTGGAGCTCCAGACACTCATTTTTCCTAATTAACATGCTACCAGTTGTGATCATTGGTCTATACTGGAATGTCTTTTTCTTCATTCATTTCTACGTTTATACTGAATAGGCTATTAATTCATTGCTAATAATATAATTAATATATGATTTCCAAACCCAACAAAAAGATATTTGAATATTCTGATCATAGTCCATAGAATCATTTCCCACATGGACTAACTATATCTCTTTGAGTAATCAACTTTAAGGTTGATTGGTTAACATATTCCGTTATTGAAGAATTAATATAATATTTCATATTATATTTACATGTGGACATCAATAAATTTTTATTATATTTATTCCATTTTAATACTACCATAAATACCTTTAAACAAATGACCCAATGTCTACGGCCATACCACCCTGAACGTGCCCGATCTCGTCTGATCTCGGAAGCTAAGCAGGGTCGGGCCTGGTTAGTACTTGGATGGGAAACAAATGACCCAAACGAAGACTAGAACTTTGACCATTACTCACCTTGGTCTCTTGACAATCTTTACCATGACAGAAGCTGAAATCTCCTTGGGGCATCTGTTCTGAAGAGTAGCCAGCAGAGAAAATGATAAAAAGACTGAGACATTCTCTCCACTGATTCATTATTTCTAGCCGTCATATACATGGTCATTTGGGTATTTATTTATTAATGGTAACATTTAGGTTATTTTCATCTTAACAAATTACACATCAGAGTTCTGACTCAGAGAAGTAATGATTACTTATCATAGTCTATATCAGCCTTAGTCAAAGATGCAGTACACTTAATCCATTTAATATCAATTTCAATTCATATTAGTGTTATTTCCCATACTATACATTTTAAGAATGAACACTACTTGAGTCTCTTCCTCCTTATTTTAATTTATACATTTATTTACTCCTTCATAATAAGGTTTTTGTGAAATTCACGAACCCAAGGACCAAGAACAAGATCTTTGTATAATCTTGACAAGTGTCTATTGAACCACGTCAAACAAAAGGAATGGACATCAGATATGACTCATTCGCCACCAGTGATCATCAGTGGTCCAGCCTTGACTTTCCCTTTCCTTCCTTCTGTCTTTATTTGTTTATTCCTCGATTCATCAATTCACTGATAACAATAAAATAAATATCTATCTATCACAAATACTCAAGGACAAGAGCCTTAATGTCCCTAATGTCTATCTATAGGATCATTCACCTCACTGAATATGCCTCCTTCATTAAATATCTTCACTGATACAAATACCTGTTAATCAACAGAACATTGCATATCAAGTCCATATTTATCCTCAAAGCACTGGCTAGGCCTCTTTGAATATACTTAATACCATTTCACAATGTTACAATGAACGCTCTAAACAAACAACCCAAACCAAGAGATAGATTTGACTAGTCCTCACCTTGGTCTACATGCACCAACATAAGGACGACCAGTGGAGCCCCTGTTGACAGCCAAGTGCTTAATCAGTTCACGTGTGTCCACCTGAGGAATAAAAAGCAGAGCACATAACAAGATTGAGAGACACTCTGTTGATGTGACTATTTTAACTTCACTTAGTCTGTCACTTAGGAATATAGTACATCAGGGTCATATTTATTATTTTCTCTAAACAAACGAGGCAGTATCAAACTTGACACAGACTAAGAATGAGAATGTTGACTGTGATTTACTGTCTCTATCATTCTTAGCCAAAGAGGTAAGACACTGGAAACACTTACATTTCTTAATAAACTTCAATATTCTCAATAAACGTTACTAATTTTTACAAAGAATAGACATGCTTCGCCCTCTTAATCTCATTTACACTTACAGATTGATTGTACTTTTAGCCATTTATTACAGTAGAATCAAAAGTCATGAAAATAAACCAATAAAAGGGCCTTCCCCCCCCCCCCAACATCGGTACATAAGACCGCTTCCCACAGAAGAGACTTTATTTGGTTTTTTAATTGGGCCTCAGAGTTTCAGACACGTAATATTCATCATCCATGACTCATACGCCACCACCTATCATCATTGGTCCAGATCTAGGCTTCTTTTTCTTCATTCTCATGTATGTAACTTCACTAATTCCTTAACCTATTAATGATAATTTTTAAAACCCTGGGATTCACAAAGATCCAATAATAAAAGCAGTGAATATTCTACGTCTGCCTATAGGATCATCATCATCAACACTTCACATATGCGTTAGCAAATGTTATAGCCCATATTTATCGGTTCCCGTGTTTAGTGTTTTAAATTAAATTTCACACTTTTAACAATACAGTGAATAGCTTTTTTAAAGAAAAAAACTGCTTGGGGCGCCCGGGTGGCTCAGTCCATTGAGCAACTAACTTCGGCTCAGGTCCTGATCTCACAGTTCATGGGTTCGAGCCCCATGTTGGGCTCTGTGCTGACAGCTCGGAGCCTAGAGCCTGCTTCGGATTCTGTCTCCCTCTCTCTCTGCCCCTCCCCCGCTGGTGCTCTGTCTCTCTCTCAAAAATAGTAAACATTTAAAAAAAATTTTTTAATAAATAAATAGAAATTAAAAACTGCTTAAACAAATACAAGAACTGTAACCTTTACTCACATTCATCCCCATGGCCCGAACACACAGGAAATCACAGACCTTTTGACCGTGAAAAATCTGAATCAGCTGGAATGTGTTGATTCTGAGGAGTGTAACCCAGAGCGGACAATTAAAAACTGAAACTTCTCTACTAGTCTTATTTTCCTCATTTCATCTTTCCAGCTGCCTGGGTATTATTTTTTAACAACATGTATACATATGAAATTATAAGCATATATATCACAAAATTAACACCCACAACCTGAGAATGACCCAGGCTTACAAAATTGAACATTGCTTCTCAGTGTCAGCATCTACCTGCTAACATCTAAGAGCTAACACCTTTGGTCCGTTTATTTCTCAGCCTGCATCAGGTTCCTTGGTTTGTATTAACAGAATTCCTTGCCTCACCAAATATATTCACAGTGGATAAGTCTTCGTCCTCTATTTATTTAGAGATTTTTTTATTGGTTCTGTCACTGATCCATTTAGGTTAATAATGTAGAAATCCATGAATCCAAAATGACAAGAACCATTTCTTTGCATATTCCTAACATCGAACCATAGGATCATCTGAAAAAAGAGGAAATTGGCTAGATTTCCCTTTGTGGTGGACCTCAGACTTCCAGACACGTAGCATTCATCGTGTAGGACTCCTACGCCACCAGCTGTCATCATCGGTCCAGGACTGGTCCACTTTGTCCTTTTCACCTCCATTTGTTCCTATGTTACTTCACCAATCTATTCATAGTAACTAAATAAGGATCTATGAATCTCAAAAAGCAAGGACAAAAGCCTTCAGTATTTCTATCATTTTTCTTGAGAATCAGTGCTTAATTAAATACACTTCTTCATTAACCATCCTCATTGCGGTAATGGTAGGTTGATCAACATAATGTCTCATACAGCTTCGACTTTGTCACTGGGCCATAGTTGGCCTTTTTTCTTATATTAAAGACTTTGTAAATAATTCCAGTGACACCCTGAACAAACCCTCCCAACCAAGACAAGAAATTTGATGATTACGCACGTTGGACTTCATGCTCCCACACAAGAGGCTACCCTGGAGTGCCTAAACATGGTGATGCTTAAATCGGCTCAGGTGTTTTCTTTCTGAGAAGCACAAAGCAAAGTAGGTATAAACAAGACTGAAACATGATGTCCATCGTTCTGCACATTCCACGTTACATCGAGTCAATCATTTGGAAATACACCAATTTAGAATAATGTTTATTATTTTTTTATTAAAAAAATGAGTAACCTCCTACTTGCTATAGACCCAGAATGAGAACTTCTCTATCACTGTTCACTAAAGAGGTGAGGCCCATGAGCCATTCATTCTCCTTAATGGGATTTACTTGAATAGCTTCTATTGCCTCACCACGTATACTGAGTGCATATGCTCCACGTGCCTCATTTTGACTTATTAATATTTGTACCTTGATTCTTGAATTGATCCATTGATAGTAAAACAATCAAAATTCAAGAAAACAATCTAAGAAAACAGTCCCTTTATATTCCTAAAATCGTCCATAGAAGAATTTCAAGCGGAGGTAAGAGACCGTATTTCCTTTCCTGTTGGACCTCAGAGTTCCAGACACGTAGTATTCATCGTCCATGACTCCTACGCCACCAGCCGTCATCACTGGTCCATATTTCAGTCTCTTCCTCTTCATTTTCTGGATGTTATTTCATTAATGGCTGAATTCACTAATATTAATTTTGAAAACCCTAAGATTCACCACAAAAATGAATAAGGGACCTTGAATATTCCATATCTGTCCATAGATTCATCTATCATATTGATATCTCTCTCTCATTCATTAGTCTTAGTCTATCATAAATGGGTTCATAAACATAATACTTGGTAATACTTCCATATTTATCATTGGCCATGGCTAGCCTTTTGAATTCTATTCATTGTATTAACAATACAGTAAATACCCCCATTTTTAAAGCCTGTCACATGAAAACATGAACTTTACTACTCATGTTGGGCTATGCACACCTGGAACACAGGTGCAACCACAGGGACTGTGACCATTGAAGAATTCTTCGACCAGCCTGAGTATGCCCATCCTGGGGAATAGAAAACAGAGTATGTGATATATGAGACCTGATCTGAAACGATTCTTCTTTTCCACATTTCATTCATCCTATCATTTAGATATTTATTAATTTTCTTTCTGTGAACCAAAGGAACAACCTCAGATTCGAGACTGACCTAAAAACTCAAACTGACTCTTACGTACGAGTTTTTATGACCCTTGGTCAAAGAGGTGACACTGTTGATACGTTTATTCCTTAAGGGGCATCGGTGTTTTCAATCTGTAGTAACAATTCTTGCCTTACCACATACATTTACAGCTGGACAATGCTTCACTCTCTTTTTCTTTATCTATTTGTTTATATTTCACTAGTGGTTCTATTATTGATCCACTTATAATAATAAATCTAAATTGATAAAGACCAGAGTAAGAACATGATCTTTGTATGTTTCTAGTACGTGTCTACAGGAGCACGTCCAAAAGGGGGATCTGACTAATTATGTCTTGTGTTGGACCTTAGTACTCCAGGCACATATTATTTACCATCCATATGCACGTGCCACCAGTTGCCATCAGTGGCTCTGGTTTGGATGTCTTTTTCTTCATTCATGTCTGCATTGCTATCAAATAAATCATTAAGCCGTTAATAATAATAAAATAAACACGTGATTCCCAAAATCCAAGAAGATCCTTTCCAATGTCTAAAATCTCTCCAGAGAACCGGGGCGCCTGGGTGGCTCTGTCGGTTAAGCATCTGACTTTGGCTCAAGTCACGATCTCACAGTTTGTGAGTTTGAGCCCCGCATCGGGCTCTGTGCTGACAGCTCAGAGCCTGGAGCCGGCTTCGGATTCTGTGTCTTCCTCTCTCTGCCCTCCCTCCCTTGCACACGTGCTCGCTCTCTCTCTCTCTCTCTCTTTCTCAAAAATAAATAAAACATTAAAAATTTTTAAAAATAAAATAAAATCTCTCTGTACAGTCATTTCCCACATAGACTGATTCTATTTCATTAATTTCATTAACAGGCCTCTATGTCGCACTTCACTGATGAATCAATATCATGTTTTGTATCATATTTCTCACTGGGACATAGTTAACTTCTTCAAATTATGTTCCATACTTTTTAATAATTCAATGTATACCTTTTAACAAATGGCCCAATCTAAGATGACTTCTTTGACCGGTACGCACCTTGGTCTCTCTCCAACACTGAAGCAACATGTCGATCTTGATCAGAGCAGAAGCTAAAATCAGCCTGGGGTTCCATTCTGAATAGTACCAAGTAGAAAAGACGATAACAAGATTGAGACATCCTTTCCATTGATCCATACTTTCCACCATTCATATAGGTAGTCATTTAGTTATTTATCAATGTATGGTAACATTTCTTTTTCCTTCTATAAAATAATCATCAAATGTCTAAGTTTCTCAGTTTAATAATCGACTTTTCTTATAAAGGTCTCACTTCTTAATTTAGGTAAAATTAGCTATTTAAAGTTACCAAACCATGAGGCACCTGGGTGGCTCAGTGGTTAAGCATCTGACTCTTGATTTTGGCTCAGGTCAAGATCTCACAGTTCATGAGATTGAGCCCCATGCCATCGGCATAGAACCTGCTCGGGATTCTCTCTCTCCCTCTCTCTGCCCTTCCCTTGCTCACGCTCTCTTTTTCTCTCAAAATAAATAATCTTTAAAAATGATAATAATAATAAAAAATAAATTCAACAAAACAGCAGCACTTAGTATTTTCACAATATTGTGTAACCACCAACCACCTCTACCTAGTTTCAAAATACTTTCATGACTCCAAAATAAAATACCATATGCGTTAAGCAGTCTCTCCCTACTCGTCTGGGTCTCAGGCCCTGGCAACCACCAATCCTTATTCTCTCCCTGTGGATTCATGTGTTTGGGATATTTCATATAAGTGGAGTCGTGCACGACGTGACCCTCTCTGTCTGCCTTTTACCACTTAGCGTAATGTTTTCAAGGTATATCTGCATCACGGCATTGAAATTGTTTTTTATTTGAGTATAGTTGACACACAACTTTACATTTGTTTCAGGGGCAGAACACGTGATCCAATTTCTTTCTATCTCACGCTGTGCTCACCCCAAGTGTAGCTACGGCACAAAACTACTACGGTATCATCGACTATATTCCTTTTATTCCCATGACTCCATAATTAACTATCACTGATCACTGTCTACGTCATCCTTAGTCAAAAATATAAAATAGGGGCTCAGTTGGTGAAGCATCCGATTCTCGATTTCAGCTCAGGTCATGAACTCACGATTCCTGAGATCGAGCCCCAGAGTCGGGCTCTGCACTGACATGGTGAAGCCTGCTTGGGATTCACTCTCTCCCTCTCTGTCTGCCCCTCCCCAACTCGTGCTTTCTCTCTCTTTGTCTCTCTCTTTCTCTAAATAAATAAATAAATTAATTAATTAAATACACTGAATCCATTTATTATCCATTCTAACTTACAGTAGTATTATTTCTATCACTAAATTCTACTCCTGAAACATATTACACTGTATGTTAACTAGCTAGAATTTAAATAAAAATTTGAGGGCCACCTGGGTGGCTCAGTCGGTTGGGCATCTGACTTTTGAATTCAGCTAAGGTCATGATTTCATGATTCATGAGTTCAAGCCCTGCATCAGGCCCCACCTGCCTGGGATTCTCTCTCTGTCCCTCCCCTGCTCACTCATGCGTGCTCTTTCTCTCCCCCTCTCTTCCTCTCTCTCTCTCTCTCTCAAAATAAACAAACATAAATAATAAATAAATAAATAAATAAATAAATAAATAAATAAATATTTGAAGAAAAACTACTATTTCTCCCACAACTTGTTTTAATAATGAACAATACTTAACCTTCTTCATCTTTATTCATTCATAAATACATTTGCATAAAATGTATATTTATTATAAAATGTGTATTTTATAATATTTCTAGAAACTCATGAATAAGAACAAAGTCGTTGTATATCCCTGATATCTGTCTATGGGAACACTTTGAGCAGAGGAAACTGACTAGATATTTTTGTGTTGGATGGACCTCAGACTTCCAGACACGTAGCAGTCATCGTATGTGACTCATACGCCACCAGCTGTCATCATGGGTCCACACTCAGGTCTCCTTTTCTTCATTCTCATCTGCATTTGCTTGATGTCAATTTATTAAGCAATTAGTAACAATAAAACGAGTATCTGGGAATCACAAAACTCAAGGACAAGATCCTTAAGTATCCCTAGCATCTGCCTATTGAATCTTTACAGTTATTTGACTAATGATCCTCATTGTGGACAATATTGATTAGTTAACATGTTTCATGACAATGCCATATTTGCCATTGAGCTGTGTTTGGACTTCCTCAAATTTTTAATATGACACTGAATATCCTGTACAAAACACCTAAACTAGAAGGAGAATCTGACTGTCACTCACATTGGTCTCCATCCTCTTACACGCAAGGGGCATCCATGGAGCATCCGATCACGGCCAAACACCTAAGTGAGTTCAAGTGCATCCATGCTGAGGAATAATACAAAGCAGAACAGAAAACGACGAGACTGAGATACTCTCTATCGACCCACACATCCTATCTACATTCAGTGAGTCCTTTAGGAATACAGTGAATTGGGATCATATTTATTATTTTTCTCTTAAAAAATGGACAATATCAAGTCTAACACTAACACAGAATAGGAACTTTGGCTGTTCTTCGTGGTCTCTGTATCATTCTTAGCCAAAGAGTAAGACATGTGAACCACTTACGTTTTCTGTATATGTTAATGGCTTTTATCGCCTCACCATGTATATTAAGAGCAAACTTGCTTCACTCTCTTCATTTCAACTTATTTATACTTGTATACTGATTACCGCTTTGGGCTATTTTGTACAGCAAAATCAAAACTCATAAACACAAAACAAGAAAATTATTCTTTTCTTTTCCTAATATTTGTCTATGATATCATGGCAAAAAGAGGCAAGAGATGATCTTTCTTTTTATTGGACCTCAGAGTTTCAGACACGTAATATTCATCATCCATGACTCATACGCCACCAACTATCATCATTGGTCCAGATCTGGGCCTCCTTCCTCCTCATTCTCATCTGCATAAGGTAACTGCCCAATTCATGAATTCACTAATATTAACTCTTAAAACGCCGTGATTCACAAACACCCAAGGATAAGAGCAATGAATATTCTATATCTGCCTGTAGGATTATCTGCCACATTGATATATCTATTTCGTGAATGACCATCAAAGTTCCATATGTGGACTAATACTTATCACGCAGCAGATAAACCCCACATTTATCATTCATGATGGCTGGCATTTCTTATTATATTTCACACTTTTAATAATACAGTGAGTACCTGAAAATAAATTCTCAAAGACATGAACTTTAACTCTTACTCACGTTGGCCTCTATGCTCATTAGACAAGGCAACCACAGAGCTCGTGACCATGAAAGATGCTTCAACCCAACTTCACGCATGTACCTATTCTGAGGAGTACAGAGCAGAGAAGATGATAAAAGAAATTGAGGACTTCTCTAAACGGTCCTGTTTTCCTCATTTCATTTACTCATTCATAAAGGTATTTATTACTTTTCCTAATTTATACACATATAACAAACATAAATATAAATGCAATGTTATGATCCTTAGAAAAAGGGGTAACACCCTTGATCCGTTTATCTCTTAACCTCTATCAGTTTCTTCAGTTTACATTAATAGTAGTTCCTGCCTCACTACATATATATCCATGGTTGATAAGACTTCGTCCATGGTTTTATTTAGTTATAGATTTATTTATTGGTTCTATCATTGATCCATTCATTTATATTAATAATACAGAAATTCACGAATCCATGGTTACTAGAGCAATAACCTTGTATATTCCTAACATCAATCGTGTTGGACCTCAGACTTCCAGACACGTAGCAGTCATCGTATATGACTCATACGCCACCAGCTGTCATCATTGGTCCACGCTTGGATCTCTTTTTCTTTATTCGCATATACATTTTTTAAAAATTAACTCATCAGTTCATTACGGTAATTAAGTAACTAACTATGAATCACAAAAGCCCAAGGACAAGGGCCTTCGGTATCCCTATCATTTTTCTTTAGAATCATTGCCTCGTTAAAATGCCTCCCATTATTCATCCTCATTGTTGTACAAGTAGATTAATCAACATCATGTTTCATAAATTTCCAAATTCATGACTGGGTCATGACTGGTCTTTTCTCTTATATTGAATACTTTTTTTTAAATATTACAGAGAATCCCCTAAAGAAACCACCCAAAGTGAGATGAAAACATTGACTATTACTCACGTTGGTTTCCATGTTCCTACAGGCATACTATTTAAACCACCTTGGATGTGTCCATTCTAAAAAGTAGAAAGCAGAGTAGATAATAACATGATTGATACATTTTCTCTATTGATCCTTGTGTCTACATTTCATTACCCGGTAATTGAGCTGTATATTAATTTGGGGTAATATGCATTTTACTTTTTATCGAGAAAAACATTGAGCTTTCCATTAACCCAGAACAAGAATATTGGCCATTGTTTATATTATCTATAACATCATTATCTAGAGGTAACACCTTGAACTATTTCTCTCTTATTCTTGTCTTACTACATTTTTCATAACTGTACAATGCTTCACCCCTTCAT
This sequence comes from Acinonyx jubatus, assembly GCF_027475565.1. Taxonomy (NCBI): domain Eukaryota; kingdom Metazoa; phylum Chordata; class Mammalia; order Carnivora; family Felidae; genus Acinonyx; species Acinonyx jubatus. Next base: position 140,447,521 of record NC_069386.1, on the reverse strand, counting down.
CTTCTTTTATATATATTTCTATATTGATCTTTTTGTTGATTCACTTACTACAATAGAATCAAAATTCATGAACATAAGGACCCCCAAACAAGATCTTTGTGAAATCCTAAAATTGTCTATAGGATCATTTCCAACAGAGATAATCAACTAGATTTCGTTTTACGCTGGACCTCAGAGTTCCAGACACGTAATCATCAACCATGAGTCATACGCCACCAGCCATCATCATTGGTCCACCTTTGGCCTTTTTTTCCATGTTTATCTACCTTTGTTTATTAATTAATTCATCAAGTAATAAATAATAAAATAAATACCTATAAGTAAAAAAAAGAAAAAAAAAACCCTAGACTACAGGCCTTGAATAGTCCTATCTGTCCATACAATCATTTACTATATCAATATATGTTCTTGATTAATCACCCTCAAAGTTTCATATGGGGATTAATCAATATAATGCAATGCAATATCAATTCCATATTTATCAATGGACCATGGGTGGCTTTCTTTTATTATATTTCATAACTTTCAAATACAAAGTATACACCCATAAAAACTCACATTTCTATACACCAAACACACAGAGACAAGCAGACGCCTTGTGACCATGGAAGAATCCTTAAATTAGCTCCAGGGCATCCACTCTGAGAAGTGCAAAACACAGAAGGTGATATTAAAAAAAAAAAAAAAAAAAAAAAACCTTAGACCTTATTTTCTTTGGCTTTGCATTCCACGTTTCATTTACTCAACCACTTAGGTATTTCTTAAGTTACATATTTTACAATCCTTTCCTTATTCATGTTTATTTGTATTTGATTATTGATTCTTTCACTTCTCTATACTAAAAGAATTAAAATCCATGAATACAAGGAACAAGAACATGATCCTTGTCTGTTACTAACACCTGTCAATATGGTCACTTGCAACAGAGAAAAGAGACTAGATTTCTTATTTTGTTGGACCTCAGAGTTCCCGACACGTAGTATTCATCATCCATGACTCCTACGCCACCAGTGGTCATCATTGGTCCAGAACTGGCCCTCTTTTTCTTCACTCACTTCTACATTTATCAGTGATTATCAATAAATCCATAACTATAAAATATCTATGAATCAAAAACACTTGAAAATAAGACCCCCAAGTATCCCTAACATCTGTCCATAGAATCACTGCCACCTCCTTGAATATATATTTTATCAATCATCTACCATGTTGCAAACACTGTTTAATCAATATAATGTCTCATGTCAATTTCATATTTATCATGGGGCTGGCTTTTTTTATATATTTAAATATTTTTAATATTACAGTCAACATGCTAAACAAATCAGCAAAAATAAGATAAGAACTTTGTACTCACGCTGGTCTCCATCTCCTACATATAGAGCCTGTAACCATGGCAGATGGCTTTCATCACCTTGGTGTGCCCACTCTGAGAAGTACAAAGCAGACAGAACAGAAAAATAAACCAAAAAAAACAAAACAAAACAAAAAACTGAGACACAATCTCTCCACCTCTCTATGCAATCCTTGCATTTAACCTCTTATTTAGTGAGTAATTTAGGCATTAATTATTTGGTGGTAATATGTATTAATATTTCTCTTAAGAAAGTGAGTATTGGGGGTGCCTGGGGTGGCTCAGTCAGTTGGGCGGCCGACTTCGGCTCAGGTCATGATCTCACACTCTTGAGTTCAAGCTCCGCGTGGGCTCTGAAGGCTCAGAGCCTGGATCCTGCTTCGGATTCTGTGTCTCCCTGTCTCTCTGCCCCTCCCCCACTCACACTCTGTCTCTCAAAAATAAATAAACATTAAAAAAAAAAAAAAAGGCGAACGTCAAATCTGCCACTGAGCCAGAACAGGAACAATGATGGTTACTTGTACTTCCTGTATCATCATTAGCCAAAGAAGTAACACCTTTGAACCATGTCTTCTTAAGCAGCTCAGTGTTTTCAACATATATTAATAGATTCTCTTCCTTCATGACACATTTTCATAATTCGCCAATGTTTTGCTTATTCATATTTATTTCTATTTGTTTATTGGCTAGTTATAATTTTAATATAGCCAATAATAATAACAGAACCAGAATCCGTGTGCACAGAGGCCAAGAACATGATCCTTGTATATTCTTAACATCTGCCTATAGGATCATTAACAAAAGAGGCAGTAGACTAGATTTCCCTATGTGTTGGACCTCAGAGTTCCAGACACGTATCATTCATCATGCGTGATTCATACGGCACCAGCCTCATCATCGATCCAAGCTTGGGCCTCTTTTTCTTCATTGCCATCAATATTTATTAACTAATTTACAATTCCCTGGTGATAATAAAACAGATACCTATGAATTAAAAAAATAAATAAAAAGAACTAAATGTCCCTTCCATCTGCCCTATACTATCAAATGTCCTTCCATCCGCCCATACAATCACTTACCACATCAGTATATTTCTTATATTAATTATCTTCAATGTGTCATACATGGTTTATCAACACATTGTCTCATATAATAGCATATATATACCCAATATCATTGGGCCTCAGTTGGCTTTCTCTGCTCGTACAAAATACATCTTATTAAGGCACTTTTTAAAAAGTAACCATTCAAACTAAAACCCCTATAACCATTACTCACATTAGTGTCTGTGTTCCTGACAATGGAGGCAACCACAGAGAATCAGCTTAACTGCATCCATTCTGAGGAGTACAAAGCAGGAGAAATGATTTTAAAAATTGAGACAGTCTCTCCATTCAGCCTTGCTTTCACACTTCATTCACTCATTCATTTGATTATTATTTTTTCATAATATTTACACATTCTCCCCTTAACAAAATGAACAACCTCACCCATGAGACTGGTCTGTAGCAACAAAAGTGACCGTGATTAATCAGTGCCTGTATGATCCCTGCACAGAGATAACACAGTTGGTCCATTAATTCTTAATGGACTTCTGTGATTTCAATTCATATTAATAGTATTTCTTGCCTCACCACATTTTTTTTTTGGAGTTTAACAATGCTTCTTCTTTTTATATTTACTGATTTATATATTTCTTTATGGTTCTATCATTGATCCATTTATAAATATGAAATCAAAACTATGTACATGTAGGAAAAGAACAAAATCCTGTGTACTCCTTACATCTGTCCACGGAATTATTTCCAACAGGAGGAACACACTATATTTCTTATTGGTTGGACCTCAGAGTTTCAGACACATAATATTCATCATCCGTGATTCATACGCCACCAGTGGTCATCATTGGTCCAGAACTGGCCCTCTTCTTCTCCACTCGTTTCCACATTTGCTTATTGATTAATTCCTCATTTCATTAATAATTAAGTAAATAACTCTGAATCACAAAACCTTAAGAATAATAGTCTTAAGTATCTGTAATATCTACCTACAGGATCATTTACCACATTGATGATATCTCTCATTAATCATTCTGAATTTTGCCATTGTCAACACACTGCTCATGGCAATGCCGTATTTACACTAGTCCATGGTTGGCCTTCTTGGACCTTTAAAAACCTCTCAGACCAAGACCAAGATTTGACGATACTCACACTGGTCTCTATGCTCCTAGGCAACAAACAGCTCATGACCATGGAGATGCTTCAACTGGCCTGGCACATCCATTCTGAGAGTACAAAAACAGATGATAAAAAGACTGAAATATTCTCTCCATCCATTATCCTTACATGCCCCCTTGCATTTAACTTGTCATTTAGATATGTATTAAACTGTGATGCTTTTTTTCTTGAGATAACAAACAACATTGAACAAGGCCCTGACCAAACAAGAAAATGGGCTATTATTTACACTGTACATATATTAACCTTAGCCAAAGAGATAATACCTTTAGGACGTTTACTTCCTAATGGAATTCAGTGTTTTCAATATATAAATATTATTTCTGATGTTGCCATATATTTTCATAACTGGACAAGGCTTCACTTTCTTGCTTTATTTATGGACTTGTTTGATTCTTTTTGTTGATCCCTTCACAATAATAGAATCAAATTCCATGAACACACAAACTAAGAACAAGAACCTTAAATATTCTTAGCATCTGTCCATTGGATCATTTCCAGTAGAAGGTATAGACCAGATTTCGTATCGTGCTGGACCTCAGAGTTCCAGTTTCTTAGTATCCACCATCCAGGACTCATACTCCACCAATCATCATCATTGGTCCAGGATTGGCCTTCACTATGTTCAGCCATATGTACATGTCTAAGTGATTAATTCATCAATTCCCTAATAATAATAAAATGCCTAAAGGTCATGTAAACTTGAGACAAGATCCTTGGATATCTCTAATATTTCTGTACAGAATTACATCTCCCCGACCTCCCTGATATATATCTTTCACTAGTTGTCCACAATGTTTCCTGTATAGATTAATATGATACTTCATATTCACCCCATTTTACTATTTCACTGTGACCAAACTACACCTCTGTAAATAAAGGGAGTTTTAAATCAACTGTGACTCAAAATTCAAATCGAATAATACGTTTTCCATTCATTAATTGAATAATTAACTGTGAAAATGAATAAAATCGTTTTGCTTTCTTCTCTTTAATTGACCACAGATGTGCTCAACTGGCCCACACATGACCTTCATTCATTTTATTAGTATATGTAGCCATTTATTCCCTTTCAATAACGGAGTTAACACCCATGACAAACCACCAAGCCAAAAGCAATTACCTTGACTGTTTCTTACATGTTTCTATACTCCATAATTGATTCATCGTTCATCCATTCTGTAGAGTATAAAGCAAATATGAAAATAAAAAGGTTCAATTATGTAGATGATAGGTGGACCGATAGATATAGAATAGTCTAGATTCCAATATTTTAATTGCGTTCAAGTAAACAATAAATGATTAGAAATAAACCTTAGTGCTCATTATGTATTAAAACTCTGAATAGCATATTTATTGCTTGATTGATTCAAGCATTAAATTTAACTGATATAATGAATGCCTTGGAAACCAACACCAGTTAAAAATAATAAGAACCACGACAACCATTCCTATCTGTTTATACGCCCCCTCCTCAGCCAGGCAAGAGCTATATCTTTCTTCTAAACGAATCTTGCTTGGAAAGAACTATATTAATCTGAATCCTAGATTCAGGCACATTCTCAGCAATTGCCCACGCTTGTCCCACCTTTCTATAGGTATGTATTAACATAGTCACATATGGAGTCACTTATCTTGTGCTGTTTTAAAGAAATTGCACCAAGCCACAAAAAGAAAGTCAATCTAAGCATATTCACCATTCCCAAAATCTAAGAGCGTAAGTCTTATTTTCTTTATCTGGAGAGCAGTTTGGTAGAACTGGATTAATCACTCTCCTTGTTCCAGAACACATGCTCCTCATGGTCCATGCTTTCTCTTCTTTCAAATAATTGATTAATATATTTACTTGTTCTTTTATTCATTTTTAATAACATCATTAATATTTGTGAATCCACAGAAACAAGACAATATTAATGCCTGTCCATATGCTCCTTAGGCACAGAAAAAAGATCAGATGATTTTTTTCCTGTTTTTTTTTTTTAATTAAAAACATAGTGAAGATCGTTGGATTAATTGTAACTGGCCATGTGACACATTCTCAACAAAAGTCCATGTGTAAGCCCTCTTTCAATTACGTAGTTATTTAATTGATAATTAATTTTAAGTACATGTTTTGCTCTTCTTTTAGTAAAACAAAAAAACAACAACCCAACCCAGCAAAACAACATGGGTTCTTACATCCATTTATCTAAATTCTCTTTACCCAAAAGGGTCAGCTTTAATCCATTTATTTTACTGGAACGCAGTGCTTCAGAAATTTATTAACATTGATTTTTATATTATATATATTACATTACATACTCTCCTATTTGGACCAGAAATAACCCATTTTGTCTTTATTCATTTATTTGTTTCTTGATTTATTCATGCACTGATTTACTGAAAATACAATACTTAAAAGCCCAAGAGCAAACTCCTGAGTATTTTTAACTCCTAGAATAAACTCATTTCCCATAGAGACCAAAGAGAGGAATCTTCTTGTAATGGACCTCAGAGTTATAGGGTTTAATCAAAATCCTTGATTTCAGACACCCCAGGGTACTCATCATTGATCCATTTTTTTCTTCATTTATACCTTTGTTTATGGATCCATTCATTGATCCATCAACAGTGATTCATCAACAGTAATAAAATCAATGTCCATGACTTCAAAAAAAAAAAAAAAAACAAGAACAAGATCCTTGGATATGACCAAGGTCTATTTACAGACTCTTTTCCAATAAACTAAAAATATCCTTAGTAGTGGCCCTCAGTGAGGTATGTATGGGTCAATTAACATCCTTGCATCTTATTCCAACCGTCTGCCATCTTTCTGTGTACTCCTTCACCAAGGAGCTAGCCAATAGCACTTTGCATCAGAATACGAATGCGCTATATTGCATTCTCTAATATGGTCACTGTAAGCCACATGTAGCTACTGGGTACTTGAAATGGGGCTAGTGCAACTGAAGAGCTGAATTTAAAATTCACTGGACTTTAATTATTTTAGATTTAAATAGCCACATGTGGCTAGGGACAACCACATTCAACAGTGCAGTCGTAGATTTTAGTACTGGATACAAGTTGAAGCCAGACGCAGTGCAAAAATAAGATGGATTATTAATCTACTTTGAAAATGAATAAAATGTCTTCTGTCTTATTTTTAACCCCAATTGTACTGAATCAGGTTAATCATAATCTTTGCTTCATAGCACATTCATATCACTGATTTCTCTATGACTTCATTTAAATAATTCAGTGAACACTAATGAAAAATTCACCCCAATTGACAAGATCTTTTGCCTCTTCTTTACTTTAGTCATTAGGTTCCTTACCCAGAAAGATAACAGCCAAGATCTTCATCAGTAGAGACTGGTTAAATCAGCCATGGTCTCCATTCTGGAGTCAAGTGTCAATATTCAAAAGAATGAACAGTCCAGATTTAGATTGATTTAAAGGACAACAGTTGTGTGGTACAAAATTAATCAGGAAGCTGATTCACTTCTCACTGTCATCACTGATCCAAGAACATCACTCCTTTTTAATTTGCTGATTTAACTATAAATTTTAAATAATACAATGAACACTGTTGAGTTCATCACATAAAAATAAAAACTATTGCACATATCTGTCTACACACCCCTTATCCATATAGGCAAGAGCCTAGACAATCTTTTTTTTGAAGAACTCAATTTGTGTAGAAATAGATGACATTAAATTTGTGACTCATGGCATATTGTCACCAAGATCTATGCTTTCACCCTACTCATATGTTAATTCAATTGTTCATTGTTTTATTTATTCTTTTATGGAATGCCTTGTGGAATAGTTGATCATACATTCAAGTATACTAACACACACACCTATACACACACACACAAACAAAATGGTAAATCCATGAACAACCCAGAATAGAAATGCTCTTCATGTACAAGTGACTACATGCCCATAACCAAGTTAGGAAGAGAGGATCAGAAGTATAGATAAGGATTATTTTTGCTTCTTACTGGGCCACATTTTGCCCCCTTTTAAAAACTGTGATTAGCATTTAATCCACTCAAATGTAACAATTCATCAATATCTGGAAATTAACTAATATTAGACAGGAAACCTGAATAGCATTGTTTTGTCTCTACATGTCTACTACATTAGCCACAGAACTTTAAACATGAGATCTTTTTCCTTGTTTTTAATAAAACTCAATGAACAGAGGTACATTAATAATAACTCTGTTCATAAGGCACATTCTAATATGAACTATGCTCATTCTTTTTCCAATTAAACATTTAATGAATTATTTATGTATGCAATTTTTCCTTTTCTAAATACAAACAACCAACCAGCAGGCAACCACCTATATCAAACAAAGATGCTGAATCTTACATGCATCTGTCTACCCACTCCTTCCAAAAAAGGGGGCAACAGCCCTTACAAATAGATTTCACTGGAATTCAATGCCTCAGAAACGTGTAATAATCCCAGTTTCATTACCTACTCTCATAATTGGCCTATACCCAGGTTTCTTTATATTTACTCATTTATATATTTCTTCATGTATTCACTCATGATTTACTTACAAGAATTCAAGCTATTCCCATAAAGTGTGTATACCCATGATCAAGGTATTTGAACATTCAGAAATTCTGCTCTAAGCTCATTTCCATAGAGGAAAATATGAGGCCACTTTTAAATAATGGACCTCAGAGTCACAGATGGCTTTAATCAAAGTTTTTGATTCAGACACCCTCCAATCTCATCATTGGTCCAGACTTGGCACTCTTTTTCTTCATTCATTTCTATCTTCATTTTCCCAGGAATTACCAACTCCTGGAACAAGATAGTTGATAGTACTATGATCGGTCTCTAGACCGATTTCCCACAGAGCTTTTAGCCTAGATCTTAGTGTGAAACTTGCTTTGTATCAATACCATCATTAAAAATGTCCCAGGATTGGGCCATGTTTTAATTTGTCCAATTTTAAGCGCGGTGTAATTAACAACAAAAAACCACAATGGTTTTTCTAGAACACACACAATATGCTCCACCTTCTGAGAGCTTCCTTCTTCTAAACAGTTAATATAACCTGGATCTCTCTCAAAATGGTAACGCTTAAATCAACTGTGTTTAGAAACAATACGGAATAGCAAACAGTTCCAAAAATCAAGTACATGCCTTCCATCTTTAAAAACAAAAAATGCATCTCAGTTGTGCTGAAATGGGTTACTTCTACTCCTTGGCCCAGAACACATTCCCACCATTGGTCCTTACTTGGTGTTCTCAGATTTTCTTTTCGTGTGTATAGCCTTTTGTTCTATTCAACTACCTTAGTGACCACACATGAACAAACCATACAAACCAAGCACAAACTTTGATTGTTATTTGCCCCTTACCCACAGAAGTAACAGTCAAGAGCTTCTTCATTGGACAATGGTTAATCCAATGTGGAGCATTCGTTCAGGAGGATAAGATAGATTTTTTTAAAGAATAAAAAGTATACATTTAGATTTTTAAATAGAAATTGGTTCTGCATTAGTAGATTAATCATAAATATTGGTTTGTGCCACATTTTCATCAATACAACAGGATCATCCTTTGCCCCTACTGACTTATTCAATTTTTGGTAGGAATTAATACACTGAAGACCTTTTATAATCTTCTGCCCAACACTAAAAGAACTATAACTATTATGGATATCTGTCTATATAACCTACCAAATAGTAAAAAGTCCACAGAGTCATTCAGTGAGAAAACGTTAGCAAAATGGGTTGAATTTAAATTCTTCTTTCATGAAACGATCTGACCAATGAGCCGTACTGTACTTTAATTCTTGTGTTTTTCGATTAATCTATGTACTCACTTTTTACATAACTCTAAGGATAATTTAATTAGACACTCTTTTTTTGCCTACAAAAAACACAAAGTGGTAGAGCCATCAACTCCCCAAAACTAAATACTACTACATACAACTTTCTATCTCAGCACTGTCTGCACTGGTACAACTTGCTGCAGTGATCAAAACATTCTCTATTAGCACTACTCAGTGTGGTAGCCACTGGTCACATAGGGCTTGAAATGTGACTAGCGTTTCTGAGGAACTGAGTTTTTATTTTTCATTAATTTGGATTTAAGTGTTGACAGCAAGATGTACTTTAGAGAGTGGGTTTATATGATCCTTCCCCAAAGAAGGAGGGGCCCGTGGACTTGAAGAGGGTAAAACAGAGTTAGTCATGCTCCTTTATACATTATATATGCTCCTCACTGACCTATGATTTATGTTCTTTTAGATAACAGATGGTGATATAAAATCATTCTTTTACTCACTAATAATAATAGCACCGATAATGGTGAGCCCTAAGGATACTTCCCAAGAAGGCTGAGTGATACTAAATGTATCCATTGGCTTTTCACTCACAGAAATCATCAACAAAACACATTTACTTTTTTTTAAATAAAAATCAATGAACACAATTACTATATTCACCTTCTTGGTGTTCATGCTTAGACCTTTTCTAAGTTTCAACAGTTATTGAATAATGTCTTTTATTTTTTATTATTGATTGTATTAAATTATTGCTTATTAAAACTCATTTTACACTAATGGGTTTATCATGATTTGCTCTATTACAGTGGAATACATGTATTATATTACGTATTGTTGATTGCTATGTAATCATATGAGTTTTTTGTCCCTTTTTAAAATGAGATAGGCCACCAACTCACTGCCACTTCAGAACAACAACACTGATGTTCACAAATATCTATCTATACATTCCCAAAGGAGGAGCAGCCTTATACCATTTTATTTTAACTCAAAATTCCAAAAAGTTATATTAACAGTAATCCTTGGTTCATTAGCTCCTCTCATAATTAAATAAGGTACAACCCATCTCTTCACTTAAACTTTACTCATTCATCCATCGATTAACTTATAATAATACAATCCCTATCTGTGAACAACAACAAAAAAAATCAAGAACACGATTCTTGACTATTTCTAACTTCCTCTATAAGCACATTTCCCATAGATGCAATGGACCTCAGAGTTACAGACTGGGTTTAATCAAAAATTTTATTCAGATGCCCCACGCACACTCATCATTGATCCAGACTTGGTATTCTGTGCCTTCACTTAATATATTGTTCTTGACTTATTCCTTGACTCATTAATAATATGGTCAACGTGCAAGAGTTAGGAAAATAAGACCAACATCCTTGAAGAGATGAAGTCCATGAAAGTTTACTTCCTACAGAGCTACAAGACTAGTTCTCCTTGTGCCATGCACCGCAGCATTGCCAATATGAATCAATCCATTTCTTGGCATCATCCTAATTCCATTAGTCATTGGAATTAGTCCAAGGGACCTAATTCCATTAGTCCATTGGTCCCTGCTTGGGCCTCTTTCATCTAACATCCATACTTCAAAGACGGTACAGTGAACTGCCATTCTGTACCACAACTAAGGAAAAGGCAACATTTTCCATTTTCCTATGGTTCCCCACCCTTGCCGGGTTCACAGTCAATAATAATATCAACCAGTGGAGAAGTGTTTGAATCCACCGTGGAACAAAAATGAAATGGAATATTAAAATGTTTTGAAAATTGCTAACATGCCTTTCATCCTTTGTCCTAATGAATTCAGTAATGGCTGGAATGGATTAATCGTAATTCTGAATTCATAAACACATTTTAGTCTTCGGTCAATGCAAGATCACCTTTGAATTGTCCATGTATATGGCCACTTACTCTTTCCAAACATCTCAATGAATACCCGTGACTAAGCCCCGCAAGCAATACATGAACATTGATTATTGCTTACACTTATCTCTTCTGTCTTTCCCAAAGAGGTAAAAGGCAAGATCTTCACCATGAGATAATAATCAAATCTGGTAGAGTGTGTTCATTCTGAGGAGTAAAAAGCAAACTTTAAAAAGAATCAGTCTACATTTAACTATCCTAAATGATCAAAAATCAAGTAACCATAAACCTGAGTTTGCATACTTTCCTAAACATTGGAAAGACAGAGCTCTACTTAATATTTACTAATTTGTGGAATTTTTTTTATTTTAAATAATATAATGACCACCACTGAACCTAGCAGTAAACAGAAAAAAAAATTATCAGGAATATCTGTCTGTACCTGCCACCCATGTAGGTAAGAGCCAAGATCATCTTTTTTGTTGAAATTTATAAATAATCCAGTGAAGAAATGGGCAGAACACATGAGCAGACACTTCTCTAAAGAAGACACCCAGATGGCCAACAGGCACATGAAAAGATGCTCAATGTCACTCCTCATCAGGGAAATACAAATCAAAACCACACTGAGGTATCACCTCATGCCAGTCAGAGTGGCTACAATGAACAAATCAGGAGACCATAGATGCTGGAGAGGATGTGGAGAAAAGGGAACCCTCTTGCACTGTTGGTGGGAATGCAAACTGGTGCAGCCGCTCTGGAAAACAGTGTGGAGGTTCCTCAAAAAATTAAAAATAGATCTACCTTATGACCCAGCAATAGCACTGCTAGGAATTTACCCTAGGGATACAGGAGTGCTGATGCATAGGGGCACTTGTACCCCAATGTTTATAGCAGCACTTTCAACAATAGCCAAATTATGGAAAGGGCTTAAATTTCCATCAACTGATGAATGGATAAACAAGATGTGGTTTATGTACACAATGGAATACTACTTGGCAACGAGAAAGAATGAAATATGGCCTTTGTCGCAACGTGGATGGAACTGGAGAGTGTCATGCTGAGTGAAATAAGCCATACAGAGAAAGACAGATACCATATGGTTTCACTCTTATGTGGATCCTGAGAAACTTAACAGAAGACCATGGGGGATGGGGAAGGAAAAAAGAAAGTTAGAGAGGGAGGGAGCCAAACCATAAGAGACTCTTAAAAACTGAGAATAAACTGAGGGTTGATGGGGGGGGGGGGGTGGGAGGGAGAGGAAAGTGGGTGATGGGCATTGAGGAGGGCACCTGTTGGGATGAGCACTGGGTGTTGTATGGAAACCAATTTGACAATAAATTGCATATTTAAAAACTTTATTCCAGAAAAAAAAAGAAAGAAATTTATTTGTGCAGCACTGGATACCTGGGAGATTCCATTCAGGGCACAATCTCACCAGTGATCCAAATCTGACCCTACTTAATATATTTATTAATTCACTCACTAATTATCCTATTTAATTACTCACGGGATAGTAAGATCATCCCTTCATTTTTCTAAAAGAATCCCCAAAATTAAACAACCATCAAAACAGAAGCAAAATGCTCACTATTTACAAATGTCTACATGCACCAGCAGAAAGGCCTAGAACTCTTTTCCTTCCTATGGATATGAGTTGGGTAAAACATGACACATCATGACCTTTAAATTCAACTGCATGCTTTCCTTTAATGTATTGTTGGCTGACTTAAAAAAACACTGAGATCTAAATGCATATGCATTTGTTCACTTATAATTATACTTCAATATGTGTCAGCCCACCCACACTGGAGAAGTACCTTGAATAATATTTACATTTGTCCTTATGTCATTACCCGGAAGAATACCGAACTGATTCTTTAGTGTTTGTTTGCTTACACAAAACTGCCTAAGAAGACTGCATTAATCATGAGTGTGGCCGTATGAAACAGTATCACCATGCTCTCTCTCTCAATTAGATAGTTTATTCAATCAACTATTTATGTAAATGTATTTTCCTTTCCTTAATAGAATGATCAATTCGCAATGTGCCTCAACACAGAACAAACCATTGACTCTTAGGCACAGTTGACCATATGCCCCTCACCAAAGTGATAAAAGCCTTAACTGCTAATTTATTAGGGCTAAGAATCTCAAAATTGTTGTAATAATGATCCCTGTTTCATTGTGTGCCCTAAAAGTAGTGCATGCATATCCTTCTTACTCTTTATTCATTGATGTATTTCTTTATTCATGGGCTAATTGTATTATAATAATGCAATTCATACCCCAAACCACAAAAGCCCACGAATGAGATGCTGAAGGCTTTTATTTCCCACGAAGAGAATAATAAGGTGTTCCTTTGTAATGGACCTCAGAGTTGCAGATGGGTTTAATCAAAATTCTTATTTCAGAAACCCCATGACATTCATCACTGGTCCATGCTAGGAAAATTTTTTTTGTTTATTGATTCATTTTCTGATTCACAAATAATAATAACACAATCACAAAATCCCAAAAACAAGATCCTTGAATTTTAGGCTTTTCTCCTGCAGAGCTAATAAACGTAAAGAAAGAAATAATATGAAACTGCTCTGAAAACAAATTAAATAACATTATATTTTCTTCTAAAATTACCTCTGCGGTGCTGATTTAGATTACACATAATTTTGGGTCTATACTACATTCCCATCATTGATCCATACTTAGGAGTGTTTTATTTATTTGTGTGTGTGTGGTGCACAATTATTTGCTTCGAAACTCTTCAGGTGACATCCGTGAACAACCCATCCAAACAAAGAATGTAAACTAAGGGACTTACTTAAATTATTCTTCATGCTCCTGGTTCACTACAATAACTCCTTACTAAATGACTGAGTCAGCTATGCTATTGTTCACTCTGGGTAAGAAAAAGCCGACTAAGGCTACATTCAAAAAAATGTTTAATAGCTGTTCATCAGGCAGAGCTAGATAGCAATAAACTTTGGCTCCAGCATCCTATTCTTTATTAAACCGTATGGAATTCTTACTTATAAATAATACAATAAACACGATCAAGTCCAACACCTAGCCCAAGATTAAGAGCTATAACGATTACAAATCTCCACCTGTATCAATGCCTATTAAGAGACGGTTATCTCATAGATTACTGACTGATGCAAACACTTCCCCTTCTCTTAGCTTAAAAACTCCCCAGCAAACTACAGACACTCAAGACACTGGGTCTTAACTGCAGATACTAGTATGTTCCATATAAAAGAGGATTACCGAGTGAGCCTTGCCTTTTTCCTTCAGAATTGTATCGATATTAACAGCATTTGCTGCACTCTGCTAATTGTTCCATGAGGAGGCTTTTAGCATCTCATGTATTCATTTCTTTCTTTACTCTTTCTTTACTCATGCATTGATTCACTTGAAATAACATAATCCGTATCCATGAACCACAAAAGCCTGGGGCAAGCTTATTGAATTTTCCTAACTTCCACTATTAGCTAATTTCTACAGAGGAGATCGACTGGTCCTATTCCTGTAACGGACCTCAAAACTGCACAGAGGACTTCATCAAAGGTGTTGATTCAGGTAATTCCACCGATACTCATCATTGATCTGGGCACAGCTTTCGAGTTCTTCGTTCATTTATGCCTTCTTGCAAGGATTCATTCATAGATTCATGAATCCGAATTACACACTCAATACCCTTTAATGACACAAAACTGAGAACAAAAGCCTTACATCCAACCGAGATCTGCTCACCACCCCCATTCATGGAAAGCGAACGGTCACTCGCTTTTCATAGTGAACCTCTGTTTTGCACACAGGGATTAATCAGGACGCTCCCTTCATATCAGTCCCTTACTTAGGGACTGGTGACCACCTTCTCCTTTCTCCCTTGACTTGCCCATACAGTAAAGCTAGTGTCATTAACACCCACAGACCTGTCATCTTAACCCACAACTGACAAAACTGACATCTGCCATCTTTCGGGGTGCTCCAGCCTCAGAGAGTTAACAGCTAAGATCTTCCCCAGTGAAGGTATGTTTTAGGCAAATGGGACAAGAGCATGAGTTGAGAAGGCAGACTGCTTTGAGAATATGTGAGAGGCCCCCCCCATCACTTTAGCAACAGCTCTTAGTTGGGATGAATCAAAGTAATCATAAATTTTAGTTTGTGACACATTCTAGACTTGGGGCTCATGACTGGCATGCCTGAATTTCCTACATTGTTTAACTATTTATTTCATTGAAATAATTTAGTGGGCTCCCATAAATAAACCCCATCTAAGCCTTAAACGCAAACACTGATATTTACTTACCTCGGTCTTTATGTTTCTCAGTCCCAGAATTCACAGCCATGTCTTCACGATCATAGAACGATTAAATCAGCTGTGTGTTCATTCTATGAACAAAGGAAAAAGGGGGGAGGGAAGCCAATTTGTAAAAACAATGAAGACAGAGTGCGCTTTTTTAAATTGAAATGTGCCAAGAGGAACCGTTAATCAGAAGCCCTACTTCATATCACATTCTTACCAATTTCTCAAGGGTGGTACTCTTACTGAGTTAAGCTTCTACTAGTTGATAGGAATACTATTGAATTCATCGCTCAACACAAAATAAAAACTATTAACAATCAGAGACATCTGACTTTCTTTGCTACCTACATAGGAAAAGCCGCGATCATCTTTTTATTGGACTTGGCTGTGTAGAATTTAACATATTTGTTTCCTGGCACAATCTCCCAGTCCTCCACTACATGCACTTATGGACATTCATGGATTCACTCACTCACTGGTTTATTTTATTATTCAGGGAATAACAATACCATTTTTCTAACGGAAACTCAGAATGGTCAAACACCAGCCCGGAACCAAATTACCACAACTTGGAAAGGTCCAGATGCACCTTGCAAAAAATGGAAGAGCCTAAAATTGTTCCTAGAATATTTGTCATTGGCAAACTAAGATGAATCGGTATCCTCGTATTAAAACACGCGTTCCTAATTGGTCCATAGTCTGCTGACTTTTAAAAAATAGATCGAGACATAAAATTACACCGTCTTGCTGTTACACAAAATCACGAGTATCTGTGATCAGATCCACTGGACAAGAAGACTGAGCCAAATTTAGGTCACAGTCACCACTGTCAATAACATACTTGCTTCTTTTTTATTGTTTTAATGAAAATCAGTTTAAAAAAGAGTAATGATGAGTGTTGTCATATAAATCATTCTCATCGCTGGCCTCTGCTTGGCTCTCAATTGTGTGGTTATTATAGAGTCAGTGTGTTGCCATTTCCTTAATAAAAGAATCCCTCCGCAACCCTTGAACAACCAGCAAACATTGTTGAGTATTATGTACAAGTGACCATATACTCCTTTCATGACCATTTCTTGGAAGTCGGAGTTTCAAATTTTCATATGACTACCCCATGTTGCATTACTTCCCTTAATAAGCGTATAAGTTGTCCTCTTTTTTTCATTCACTGATACATTTTATTTATTTGTGAATCGATTCTATAAAAAAAAAAAATACAATCCAGGGCGCCCAGGTGGCTCTGTCGGTTAAGCATCCAACTTCAGCTCACGTCATGATCTCACGGTTTGTGGGTTTGAGCCCCGCGTCGGGCTCTGTGCTGACAGCTTGGAGCCTGGAGGCTGCTTAGGATTCTGTGTCTCCCTCTCTCTCTGCCCCTCCCCACTTGCACTCTGTTTCTCTCTCTCTCTCTCTCAAAAGTAAATAAATGTTAAAAATTTTTTTAAATAATAATAATAATAAAATACAATCCATCTCCAAGAACCACAAAAGGTAACATGTGCTCCTTTCCCGCAGAGGGGAAATAACTACGTGTCTCTTTGTAATGGACCTCAGAGTTGCATATGGGTTTAATCAAAACTCCTGTTTCAGATACCCCATGGTACTCATCATTGGTCCAGGCACGTTTTTCTTCCTTTATATCTTCATTGATTGGTTGACTGATTGATCCATGAATACAACACTAGCATAAAGTTCCAGGGTAAGATCTTCGCATTAATGGCTCTTTCCCCATAAAGCAAATAAACTAAATCTCCTTTTACAATGGACCTCAGAGAATACGTGTCGTCAGTTAATATCCATGCTTCATACCAAACCCACATTCACCACTGGTCCTTCTGTGGCTTTCTTCTATTTAATTGAGCAGCAGGCAGATGTTTATTAAGAGTAGAAGATCAGAAAGGAAGAACAGTATGAAAGCTGTCTTTCAGAGAGGGGACACTTGAAAGCGAATGCCCCTGATTTCCCCATGAAGATGGCTCAGTGAAAAGTGATGACACCACACCATCTTTATTCACATCTCAAAACAAAGCATTCTACTTGCTTACAGGTTGCAACGCAAAACAGTTATCAGCCGGGACTATCCCAATACGGAAATGGTTAAGTCCTCTGGGGAGGGAAATAAACTGCAATATTAAATACTTCTGAAAATGAATGAAATGATGGTTTTTTTAATCACTTCATTGGTGCCAAATTAGATTAAACGTAGTTTTTGATTCATGACATAGTCCCATCACCGGCCCATATTTGGAGATTTGTATTACTTTTATAGACATTGATTCTTTTGCTATACCACTAAACACTCATCATCCAAAGCATCCCAACCAAGGATGGGAACTGTGAGTGTTACTTACACTTGTCTCTACATCTGTCTAGCTCTACCTACAGAGCTAACTGCCAATATTTTGTTTCTTAGAAAATGAATACATCTGCTGTCTCATGGTCATTCTGTGAAGGAAAAAGTACAATTAATCTAGATTTTTAATGCATGTGAATTAGGTGGAACTAGAATAAACTTGGGCACTTCTTCATTAGTCTAGCATTTTACCTTCACTTTTAAATAATGTATTAGCCACTGTCAACTACACGACACAGGAATAAGCATATCGAAAGTATCTATATCGTAATAGTGTTAAGAGAATACAAGATAACTTTAATGGATGTTGCCTTTGCAGAACTGGTTACGTTTAAATCTTTATTTTACATTCTGTGGGATGACTCATGCCTGATCCCATTTTATATGCTCACTTATTTATTCACTTAATCATTTATTTACTTACTTATGGGATGATTTAACCATACACTCATTATATAAAGAAAGTCAAAATGGTAAACCAGAACAGAAATTAATCCAGAACAGAAATACTATTCAATGCAATGATATACACGTCCCTTACCAAAGATGGGAGTAGAACAGGAATTTTTTTTCTTTCTACAAACATCAGTAGCGAAAACCCAAATCAATCATTGTTATTGTCTCATAAAACATGCTCCTCATTGATCTGTGCTGTCTCTTATTTTAAATAATTAAGATAGGATTTTATTCACTTATGCAGTTATAACGACACATCAAAATTTGTGAATGCAAAGACTTAGAAACAAATCCTGAGTGATACTAACATCCATCTATCTGCTTGGTAGTCACAAAAATAATTGACAAGATCATTTTGAGTTTTGATAAAATTTAGTGAACACAATCAGATCAATCCTAATGTTTCTCATATGACACATTGTCGACATGTGTCCATAACTGCTTCTTATTCAATGAGATATATACTTAATCAATTATCCACTTATGTTAATCTTTCCTGCTTCCTGAAAAACAAACAAACGAAAATGACAGCCAGAGCAGTGCTTGGAGGGAAATTTATAACATTGAATGCATATGTCACAAATGAAGACCTAAGTGTGTGTTGATGGATGAATGCATAAAGAAACTATGGAACAGAAGTACAATGGAATATTATTCAGCCTTTGAAAGGGAGATCCTGTCATTTGCAACAAAAATGAGCACCTCAAAGGCGTTATGCTAGGTGAAATAAGCCAGAAAAAGAAAGAAACCTGTTGCGTGATTTCACTTATATGAGGAATCTAAAAAAGTTGAATTCACAGAAGCCGAAAGCAGACTGGCAGTTACCAGGAGCGGGGAGGGGGAGGAAAGGGAGATGCTGGTCAAGGGTACAAAGTTGCTATTACGTAAGATGAAAAAGTTCTAGAGATTTAATGTACTGCATCATGACTATAGCTGATAACATCGTATGGTGTACTGGAAAATCTGCTGAGAGAGTAGATTTCAGGTGCTTTTATCACGAAAATAAAAAAGTAAAAAAAAAGAATAACTATGTGAGGAGATGCATGTGTTAGCTTGAGGGTAGTAACTATTTCACTATGTACATGTATATCAATATCAAAACATCATATTGTCCAACTCAAATATACATTATTTCTTTTTTTTTATTTTAGTGAGAGAGAGCATGCAAGTGGAGGAGAGGGGCAAAGGGAGGGAAGAGAAAGAGACAGAGAGAGAGAGAGGGAGAGAGAGAGAGAAAGAGAGAGAGAGAGAGAGAGAGAGAGAGAATCTTAAGCAGTCTCCATGCTCAGCACGGAGCCCAATGTAGAGCTCGATCCCACAACCCTGGGATCATGACCTGAACCGAAATCCAGAGTCAGATGCTCAACCTACTGAGCTCCCCAGACACCCCTACAATTTTTATTTAAAGAAAAGAAGAAAGATTTAAAATCAGCAATCTAAGTTTCTACTAAAAAAAAAAAAACTAGAAAAAGGACAAATCGAATACAAAGAAGAAGAAAAGAAACAACAATAATTAGAGCAGAAATAGGAAATAGGAATAGGAAATAAATTAACAGAGAAAATCCATGAATCAAAAAAATTGTTCTTTGAAGAGACCAATAAAATTAATAAGCCTCTAGCCACACCAAAAGGAAAGAGAAAGAAAGAAAGAAAGAAAGAAAGAAAGAAAGAAAGAAAGAGGGAGGGAGGAAGGAAGAAGGAAGGAAGGAAGGAAGGAAAGAAAGAGAGAAAGAAAACAAAAGTGAGTGTAAGAGAAAGAGAGGGGACACAACTGAGCAGGGAGAAGGGCAGTCCTTCCCAGGTGACCAGCAAGCACAAGATAGAGAACATGGTGACAAGCACCTACTACTTAAAAGATGTTTGGGGCAGAAATCACTAACTTTTTGTGGGCTTAACTCTAAGTGGTTTTTCCCAGACACTCTAATGGTGTCTGGGAAAAGTAAAGCAGGAACTTAGGGCAAACATCCTAAACTCAAGTTCTTATCTAAACCAAACTCTGAGGCTCCTGGGTGACTCAGTCGGTTAAGCATCTTAACTCTTGATTTCAACTCAGGTCATGATCTCACGGTTCATGAGTTAAAGCCCCGCATCGGGCTCTGTGCTGACCATCCAGAGGCTGCTTGGGATTCTCTCTCTCTGTCTCTCTCTCTCTCTCTGCCCCTCCCTCCCCACAAATGCTCAAACTCTGAGTGTGAGCAGGATTATCATACTGTAAAATGCCAAGCGGCAAATAAGAAAAACAAAAGATATTTTTCCCTCAAAAGATGTTTTTTTCATCTCATCACATCAATAGATGAGAAAAAGCACATTTGACAAACTATGACACGCGTTCATGATTTAAAAGAAACCTCTCAGCAAACTAGGAATAGAAAGTAATTTCCTCAACTTGACAAACAATATCTACAAATAACCTACAGCTAACATACTTAATGGTAAGAAATTAGAAGGCTTCCCACTGAGATGTAAAGCAAAGATGTTCCCTCTCAACACTACTTTACAACATTGTACTGGAAGTTGTAACTTGCAGTACAAGAATAAGAATAAAGAAAGAAGAGATATACTATGTAAGAATAAGAGTAAGAGAAATAAATAAAAGGTATATTATTAGTGAAGGAACAAATGAAACTGTGTTTGTTGACAGATTACATGGTCATCAATGTAGAAAATATATATATATAAGTCTTTCATTTTCTTAGATACCAGCAAAGAACAAGCAGGATTTGAAATTAAAAATACAATATGATGCACAGAGGGAACGTGGGTGATGGGCACTGAGGAGGGCACCTGTTGGGATGAGCACTGGGTGTTGTATGGAAACCAATTTGACAATAAGAAATAAAAATAAATAAATAAAAATTAATAAAATAAAAAATTTAATAAAATAAAAAATAAATAAAAATTAAATAAAAAAATACAATACTATTTACAATAGTACCAATAAAATTAAATATGCAGTTATAAACCCAACAAAACATATGAAGGAAAACATCAAAACTCTGATGAAAGTAATCAAAGAGTTAACTAAATAAATGGACAGGTATTCAATGTTCATGGATAGGAAGATTCAGTATGATTGAGATGTCAGTTCTTTCCAATGCAATTTATAGATTCAAAACAATCCCAATCTAAAACAATAAAACTCCTAAAAGTTAACAGGAGAAAATCTAGATGACCTCAGGTTTGGTGATGACTTTTCACCAAAGACACAATACAGGAAAGAAATAATTGATGAGCTTGACTTCGTTAAAATTAAGAGTTTCTGTTCTGCAAATAAACTGTCAAGATAACAAAATACAAACCGCAGACAGAGAAAAAATATTTATAAAAGATATATCTGATAAATGACTTTTATCCAAAACACACAAAGAACCCTTAAAAAAAAGAGGGGCGCCTCAGAAAAGAGAGGCTCGGTCGGTTAAGCAGCCAACTTCAGCTCAGGTCATGATCTCGCAGTCTGTGAGTTCGAGCCCTGCGTCAGGATCTGTGCTGACAGCTCAGAGCCTGGAGCCTGCTTCGGATTCTGTGTATGTGTCTCTCCCTCTCTGCCCCTACCCCACTTGCTCACTCTCCATCTCTCAAAAAAATGAATAATGTTAAAAA
The DNA here is from genome assembly GCF_027475565.1 of Acinonyx jubatus. Taxonomy (NCBI): domain Eukaryota; kingdom Metazoa; phylum Chordata; class Mammalia; order Carnivora; family Felidae; genus Acinonyx; species Acinonyx jubatus. The sequence continues at coordinate 140,425,534 of NC_069386.1, read as the reverse complement.
AATTAAAAAAAAAAAAGAAACAACCTGATTTAAAAATGAGTCAAAGAATGTGAACGCAAGCTGGTGCAGCCACTCTGGAAAACAGTATGGAGATTCCTCAAAAAAGTAAAAATAAAACTACCCTATGACCCAGCAATTGCACTAGTAGGCATTTATCCAAGGGATACAGGTGTGCTGTTTCAAAGGGACACACGCACCCCCATGTTTATAGCAGCCCTATCGACAATAGCCAAAGTCTGGAAAGAGCCCAAATGTCCATCAGCAGATGAATGGATAAAGAAGATGTGGTATACACACACAATGGAGTATTACTTGGCAATCAAAAAGAATGAAATCTGGCCATTTGCAACTATGTGGATGGAACTGAAGGGTATTATGCCAAGTGAAATTAGTCAGAGAAAGACAAAACTCATATGACTTCACTCATATGAGGACTTTAAGAGACAAAACCGATGAACATAAGGGAAGGGAAACAAAAATAATATAAAAACGGGGAGGGGGCCAAAACAGAAGAGACTCATAAATATGGAGAACAAACTTAGGGTTACAGGAGGACTTGTGGGAGGAGGGATGGGCTAAATGGCTAAGGGGCATTAAGGAATCTACTCCTGAAATCACTGTTTCACTGTATGCTAACTAATTCGGAGGTAAATTTTTAAAAAACAAAAAACAAAAACTTAAAAGAAGAAAACAAAAAGATACAAGATTCCAGTTATAACTATTAGGGTTACAGTGTACAATTCAAGGTCTATACCTAATGCTGTTGTGTAATATGTAGGGAAGTTGTTAAGACTAAATGCTAAGAATTCTCTTCATAAGAACAAATTTCTTTTCCTTTCCTTTTTTAAAATAGTATTTCTATGAGAAGATGATTGTTAGCTAAACCTACTATAATCATTTCACAATATATGTTAATTAAACCATCAAAAAAAAAAGAAAAAAATGAGTCAAAGAATGTAACAAACACCTCTCTAAAGAAGATACATATGAAAAGATTCGCCACATCGTATGTCATCAGGGAAATGCAAATTAAGACAACAATGAGATTCCACTACCTACCTATTACAATAGGTGTTTGGCAGTTTCTTTCAAAACTAGACATGTTCTTACCACGTGATCCAGCAATCACACTCCTTGGTATCTACCCAAAGGGGCTGAAAACTAATATCTGCACAAAAACCTGCACGTGAATGTTTACAGCAGCCTTATTCATAATTGCCCAAATTTGGAACACCCAAAATGGCCTCCCGTAGGTGAATGGAAAAATAAACTGCTATAATCTTCTGACAGAAGATTATCCAGTGCTAAAAAGAAATGAGAAATGAAAAGACATGGAGGAATCTCAAGGGTATATTCTAAAGTGAGGGAAGACAATATGAAAAGGCTACATAGTAGTGATTCTAATTACACGACATTCTGGAAAAGGCAAAACTCTGGAGACAGTAGAAAGATCAGAGGTTGCCAGGGGTTAGAGAGGACAGAGGGGTGAACAGGCAGAGCCCAGGAGATTTTTAGTGAAATAGTCTGTGTGATACCTTCATGTTGGGTTCATGTCATTGCACATTTGTCCAAAGCCACTGAAATTACAACCAAGAGTGCATTCTAGTCAAACTATGGACTTTGGGTGATAATGATGCATCAGTGTAGGTTCATCAATTGTAACAAATGTACCACCGTGGTGGGGGATGTCAGTTGATAGTGGGAAGGTTATGCACGTGCGGGGCTTTGGGGATTATGGGAAATCTCTGTATGCTCCATCCAATTTTGTCATGAACCTAAAAACTGCTCTAAAAAATAGTCTTTTAAACCCAGCAGTAGCACTGCTAGGAATTTACCCAAGGGATACAGGAGTACTGATGCATAGGGGCACTTGTACCCCAATGTTTATAGCAGCACTCTCAACAATAGCCAAATTATGGAAAGAGCCTAAATGTCCATCAACTGATGAATGGATAAGGAAATTGTGGTTTATATACACAATGGAGTACTACGTGGCAATGAGAAAGAATGAAATATGACCCTTTGGAGCCACGTGGATGGAACTGGAGAGTGTGATGCTAAGTGAAATAAGCCATACAGAGAAAGACAGATACCATATGTTTTCACTCTTATGTGGATCCTGAGAAACTTAACAGAAACCAATGGGGGAGGGGAAGGAAAAAAAAAAGAGGTTAGAGTGGGAGACAGCCAAAGCATAAGAGACTCTTAAAAACTGAGAACAAACTGAGGGTTGATGGGGGGTGGGAAGGAAGGGAGGGTGGGTGATGGGCATTGAGGGCGACACCTGTTGGGATGAGCACTGGGTGTTGTATGGAAACCAATCTGACAATAGATTTCATATATTAAAAAAAAATAGTCTTTTAAAAAAGGAGGCAACACGTGTGCGTGTGTGTGTACGCGCACACACGAACACACACACACACACACAACTAAAACAAAAACAAAAACTCTGCTACCAGAGGACATTTGCCAATGTCCGGAGACATTTTTGATTGCCACAACTGGGAGGGAGGGGTTAATACTGACGTCTAGCACAGCCCATGAGGTTACTCCACATTCTACTACATACGGGACCACCTTCCCAACAATGAATTATCCAGCCCAAAACGTCAGTCATGAAGGGCTGAGAAAATCCTGCTGCACCCTCTTCAAAATAAGTGGTTGAGACATGAATGCAATATACATTCACTCACAATATCATCAATAGCTACGAACATGCAAACTGGATTAGAAACTTGTATGGAATTAACAGCTGTTCATATGCTCATTACTCCCAGATATAACCAACCAGATCCTATTTTCTTGCAAACAGCACCTTGAAGACAACGCAGAACAACACAACGCTGCTTTCCGGTACTTATCTCTCCATGTTCCTGACCCACATAGGTATCAGATTTAATCAATTTATGTTGGAACTGAGTGCTTCAGAAAATATTAATAATAATATTATACATTCTCATAATTAAGCCACATGCGGCTCTCCTTGTCTTTATTTATAAATTTATTTATTCGTTTATCAATTCACTTCTACCAACACAATCCAGACCTATGAACCTTCATAACCTAAGAGCAAAATCCCGAATATTACTAACCTCTACTGTAAGCTGATTTACCATATAGGCATTAACTAGGTCTCTGACCTCAGAGATACAGGGTTTAATCAAAATCATTGATTCAGACACCCCAGGATACTCATCATTGGTCCAAACTTGGCAACATTTCCTCCATTCATTAATACCTTTGTTTATTGATTCCCTCATTAAGTCACTAATAATAACAAAGGCAAGGACGTGAATTTTGACTACAACCTACTACAGTCTCTAGGCTCCTTACCCACAAAGGTAAAAACTAAAATTCTCATTACTGTCGAATAATTCAATCAGCTATAGCATTTTGTTCTGTAGATATTAAAATACACTTTTTGTAAAGAACGAACCAGCATAGACACCTTTTTTTAATGGGCTGGAGTCATGAGGTACTCGATTAATCATAACTTTAGTTGCTATCACGTTCTCATTATTGACTCAAAAAGGACACTATTTTTTATTTACTGACTTATTTACTGTCCATCTGTATACTCCATAACCACATGATTCGCAGCCTCATTATTCTTTTTTAAGGTTCCGTATTCACACATGGCTAAGAGTATCCCATGAAGCATTGGTCTAAGATTTACCCTACTTTATACATTCACTGATCCACTCATGTTGTTCTCTTAATTACTCAAAGCATAATTTGATCATCTACTCTTTTTTTTTAAAGAAAAAGAGTAAAACCCACCAGTACTCCAGAACTGAAATACCATGTCATGCCATTGCTGATACCCACTTGTCCAAAGTGGGATTAAGTCTAGATTTCTTCCTCTTCATCTAAAATGGTTTAGTCATTATATTGTTTCATGACACCTACTCCTCTGCCTTCTTTTAAATAACTGACCAAACTGGGGCGCCTGGGTGTCTCAGTCGGTTGAGCGTCCGACTTCAGCTCAGGTCATGATCTCGCAGCTTGTGAGTTCAAGCCCCGCATCAGGCTCTGCGCTGACAGCCCAGAGCCTGGAGCCTGTTTCAGATTCTGTGTCTCCCTCTTCTCTCTGTCCCAACCCACTCGCATTCTGTCTCTGTCTCTCTCAAAAATAAATAAACATTAAAAAAAATTTTTTTCATAAAAAAATAAAAAATAAATAAATAACTGACCAATATATGAACTCATTTGTTCATCGACTTTTAACGATGCATTCAAAGTGAATGCAAGCGAAGACGCTGGATAAGAACATTGACTAATACTAGTATCTGTCCTTACGTCACTGTCCACAGATATAACCTGTTAGAGTCTTCTTTATTTTTTTAAATAATACTATATTCTCAGTATTAGTCCTTGCTTGGCTTTCTTTCCATTAGGCACTTATGTAAGCAATTGTTGGTAATGTCGAGGATTTGCTCCTTTTCTTTTTTTTTCTTTTTTTTTTAATTTTTTTTTAATATTTACTTATTTTTGAGACAGAGACAGAGCATGAACAGGGGAGGGGCAGAGAAAGAGGGAGACACAAAATCTAAAGCAGCTCCAGGCTCCGAGCTGTCAGCACAGAGCCCGACGTAGGACTCGAACTCACGAACTGTGAGATCATGACCTGAGCTGAAGTCGGACGCTTAACCGACGGAGCCACCCAAGTGCCCCGGATTTGCTCCTTTTCTAAATAGAACCAACAACCAGCTAGCTACCACCAATCTGAAACAACAGGGACTCTCATGGAATAGGATATCTATCCTTTAAGGACAAATGTAAGATAGACTTGATCGATTTAGAGTACGAAATTCAGTGTCTGGGGAAATAATATAACGATACATTTCACAGACATTAAGAACTCAAAGCTCAGGAACTGGATCTTAACTCGTCCTAACTTGTGCTGTAAGCCCCTCTCTCACGGAAGAAATAGCTAGATTTCTTTTTCTCAGTGGACCTCAAAGGTACAGAGTTTAATTAAAATCTTTGATTCATACATCTCAGAATCCTCATCATTAATCTACACCGAACATCTTGTTCTTCCTTTATTTACACATTCCTTGTTCCTTCATTCATGGACTCACTCATAACAATATAATCTATTCTCATGAATCAAAAAGCCCAAAAACGACATCCTTGAATATCACTAAGAACCGGCTCTACACCCATTTCCCACAGTGCTAATAAACAAGGGTATTCTTTGCAATATATATGTATGCTGTTTGCATTATAAATTAACCAACATTCTCGCTCCGTCTCAGCTTCAGTGGTTCACGCCTGGCCCTTTGACATTTAAAGATGATGCAGTGAGTAACCATGGGAACTTTAATCTTTCTCCACATCTAGAGAGACAACAATTTTGTCCATCTTCTTTTGTGTTTCTCCCTCAAGGAATTCATAGCTTAAATCTTTATCAATGGAGAAGTACTTAAATACATTGCAACGCAAAAATAAAACACAATGTGAAGCAATCCTAAAACTGAATGAAACGTCCAGCATCTTTTTAATTGGGTTTTACTAGTCCTGCATCTGATTCATCATAAATCTCAATTCAGGTCTGTGCTGGGCTCAATTGGCTTTATTTTTTAATATACTCATTGATTACTTTGAAAAATCCAAGCAACACTCACAAACCACCCTCCCAACCCAAGAATATAAACTCTGCTACTTACATCAATTTCTTCTGTCCTTACCCCCACAGCTTGCTAAAGCCAAGATCTTTAGCATTAGAGAATGATTACTTCATCGGTGGTGTGTTTGCTTAGTGAAAATGCAGACTTTCAACAGAAAGAAAGAGTCCATAGTTAGATTTTTTTTTTTTTAAATGGAGGCTAGTCTTGAAGTATTAGATCAATCATAAACACGGGTCATTTCAGAAAGAATGTCATCATTGCCGATGAATTGCACTCTTATTCATTGACTTATTTAACTTTTCTTTTTAAGCAGTACAATGAACACCAACATGAGAATAAGAACCATTATCTATCATAAATATCTGTCTACATACTCCCTATCCATAAATTTAACAACTCAGTGATTACTTTTAATGGACCTCACTTGTACAAAATTGGATAAATGTAAATCTTTGTTTTATGGCATAGTCTCACCAATGAAGCACACATTTTTCTGATTTATGTCTACTGATTCACTTACTTATTCGTGTATATAATTAGGCATAAAATAAATCAATTATCTACCCATTTTTCTAAAGAATTTCTTCATGCAAATTTCTATGTACACCTGAAACTAACATTACACTGTATGTTAACTAACTGGAATTTAAAAAATATTTCTATGTGTACTTTGTCCAAAATGGAAGGAATTTAGAGTTCTATTTCTTTATCTGGACAACTTTTGCGTATAACGGGAGTAATCATTATCTTTGGTTCATAACACACATTCCTCATTGGCCCTTGCTCAGCCTTCTTTTGAATAATTAATCTACAGGGAAATGCACTCCTTCATTCCCTTATGACAAGATGTCAGTACCAATGAAAACCAAGGCACGGAACAGGAATATTAAGTATCCAGTCTACATGCTCATGGCCGATAGACATAAATGATTACTAAATCATCTTTTCAATTTTTTTAATTAAACTAGTGAATACAGTTATATTAATTGTAACCCTGGTCACATGACATATCCTCAGTATGGGTTCACATTTGGCCCTCTCTCAATAAGACAATATTTAAGCAATTGTTTATTTATGTAAACATTTTTTTTTTGTCCTTCTTAATTAAAACCACCAAACAAAGAATCAAGGCAGCAACATGAACTCTTGGGTACATCTGTCCATACTGTCCTTATGGAAGGGCTCAGAGCTTTGATTTATCTATAGAACCTGATGTTTCAAATATACACTAATAATCATTTCTGCTTTATTACATAACTTCATAGCTCGTCCACATATGGCCCTCCTTATCTTCATTCATTTACACATTTCCTTATTCATTCATGAATTCACTTCCCTACAAGTTTATTTTATCCCCCTCTCTCTCTCTCTCTCTTTGATTTTATTTTTATTTTTTTGCAATAGTCCACAGATTTCTAGACGGGGATTAACACAATTCCGTTTACTTGTTTTTTCTATTTTTTTTTTAATTTCTTAAGTTTTTATGTAAATTCCAGTATAGTTAACATACAGTGTAATATTAGTTTCAGGTGTACAATATAGTGAATTCAAACTGCCATACAATACCCAGCGCTCATCACAACAAGTGCCCTCCTTAATCCTCATCATCTATTTCCCCTACCCGTCCCTGCCTCCCCTCTGGTAATCATCAGTTTGCTCTCTATAATTAATTATTGTTTTGCCACTCTCACTCTTTTCTTCCCCCCTATGCTCATTTTTGTTTCTTAAGTTCCACACATGAGTGAAACCCTATGGCATTTGTTTTTCTCTGACCCATTTCGCTTAGCATAGTACACTCTAGCTCCCCCCATGTCCTTGCAAACGGCAAGATTTCATTCATTTTGATGGCTGCGTAATATTCCATTGCATATCTATATCACATCTTCTTTATCTATTCATCAGTCAATGGACACTTGGGCTGCTTCCATAATTTGTCTATCATAGATAGAGCTGCTATAAACATCAGAGTGCCTGTCCTCCTTCAAATCTGTATTTTCGTATCCTTTGGGTAAGTACCTAGTAGTGCAATGGCTGGGTCGTAGGGTAGTTCTATTTTTAACTTTTCGAGGACCCTCCGTGCTGTTCTCCAGAGCGGCTGCACCAGTGTGCATTCCCACCAGCAGTGCAGGAGGGTCTCCCTCTCCCCACATCCCACACAATTCTGGACTCACACTCAACCCCCACCCCAGGACTCACCATTGTCCTAAGCTTTGCACTCTTTTCCTTCAGTCCTTTATCCTTTAGGTTTATTGATATGCTCACTGTTCCAACAATACAATCAATGCACAGAAATCACTAAAGCTCAAAAATAAGATCCTTAAATATCACTAAGATCTATTGATAAGCTCATTTCCCGTGGAGCTAATACATTACGTCTCTTTTTGCAGTGGCCTTCAGCGTAGGCCATGTGCTCCCTCTCACTGACTCTTGTGAAGGGATGAATGTTAAAATCCACAGTCGTGTAAGTATCCCTGAAAACGTATGAAACATCTGCCACCTTTTTAAAGGAGTCATCAGTTGCGCAGAATTGAATTACTCCTCATTATCTCTGGTTCATAATCTATTCCTGTCATTGGTAATGTACAGCGTTCTTTAATTTTGCACTCCTACATAGCTTTTTATTACTTGAAATACTTCAGTGCACAGCCATGAACAAGTTCCCCTAACCAAGTACATAGACTTTGACTGTTACTCACCTCAGAATTTAATGCTCCTTCCCCACAGAGCCACCGTCTTCACCATTAGATAGGATTAAATCAACCGTGGTGTCTTCATTCTGAGGTAAAAATCAGGCTTTGGAAATAATGAAAAAAACACACATTTAGGTATGTGTGAAAGATACTAATCGTAGAGTTCTCGATTACACATAAAACTTGCTTCTTTTCGTTGGCTCAAGAATATCACTACTGTTTACTTACTCCATTCATTTTGAGTTTTTTCAGATTTTATTTTTAAGTCATCTCTCTACCCACCGAGGGCTCGAACTCACAATCCTGAGATCAAGAGACGCATGTTCTGCCGAATGCGCCAGCCAGGCACCCCTAATTTTAATTTTCAACAATAAAATGAACACCACTGAATCCATCGCTCCACTCACAACTGATAACTATGACTCTTATAAACATATCCGGGTACTTTACATAGCTAAAATCTACATTACCCTTCTCCATGGATCTTTCTTAAACCGATCGGATAAATTTAAATCCTTGTTTCATGGCATATTTTTAACAATGGTCCATGGTTGGCTCTACTTATTCATCCATTCATTCATTCACTCATTCAATTACTCATGGAATAATTTCACCTGTTGTTCATTATATAAAGGCACAGACAGTACCTTCACTTATGGTGAGCACGGTATAACATCTACAGAGGTGAAATCACTATGTTGTGCCCCTGAAACTAATGTAACATTGTGTGTTAACTGCACTTTGACTTAAAAAAAAAAATAGAAAAAGAAAAGTGAATTAAAATGGGAAGCATCTGTCTGTACATTATACAAACTGGGAAAAGCCTGGCTTTTTAAAAATATAGATGCAGTAGTATAAAACAGGATAATCAGAGTCCTTCCTCACTGGTGTATGATTTTCACCTTTTAAATAAAATATGAATCCATTCATTCGGTTATAATAACATATAATATGTCATTGTCATAAGTCACTGGACAATGCTTTAAATAATACTAACAGGAGATCATATGCTCAGAGCAAACCATCTTGTCATGGGACCCATTCTCATGACTGGTCCATAATCTTTTTTTTTTTTCAATTAGATCTTCAATTATTTACCAATGCCAACCTGTTTCCCTTAATAAAATAAATCAGCAACCTGCCATCAATTCATAATGACAACATTCAATCTTGGGCATACTTTCCTATCTGCTCCCTGCTGAACAGAGTAAAGTCTACTTACTTTCCTAGACCTCATTACTTCAGAAATGTTTCAAAACATAGTCTCATCATTAAACAATGTGTGGCTTTCCTCATCCTCATTCACTCCTTCATTTCTTTCCTAACCAGGCATCATTTCATGTGTAATTAAAAATATCCCGCATCCTAGGAACACAAAACCTAACAACAGGATCCCTACTATTCCCTTCTTGCTTTGTAAACACTTTCACCATAGAGGGAATGGCTACATTTCTTCTTGTAATGACATTAGAGTTACAGAGCTTAATCAAAACTTAATCCAGACACCCCAGGGTACTCATCATTGATCCAAACTTGGCATTTTTTTGCCTTCTTCTTTCATATCTTCCTTTCTGGATCATTTTTACATGCATAAATTATAACACGGTCAATAGCCATGAATCACAAATGCCAAGAATAAGATGAATGGTTTTTACCAAGGTAAGTCTATTTGCATTTGTCCCACAAAGCTAATACGCTTGATGTCTTTTTATTAGTGCACCTCTGGGTTGCACATAGGGATTGACAGCTGTTTCACATCTTCATATTGATAAGAAGTTTCTGCTCGTCTCTTTACGTATCCTCATTGTAAAGAGGGTGAAATAAACAACTATGAACCATCGTCTTCCCTCACAACTAGAACGATGTAATTTTCTCCATCATCCTATATCCCCCTCCCTCAACAAGTAAATAACCTCAAGCTTTAGCAAGGAAGGGATATACTTCTAAATGTACTTTGGTGCCAAACTAAAATGATATAATCATGTGGCCCTGAAAATGACTAATCATGAACGGTTCATAACATATTCATATCCTTGGCCAACGCTTGGTGTTCTTTAATTTTATATATATATATAAATGTTTTATATTTTACATATTATATATATAAATAATACACATTTACATATTTTATAACCAATTTTATGTTTATATATTTCATTACATATGTATTTATATATACTTATTACACATAAGTATATTTTATATATTTAATATATTCATTATTATGCTATTATTAATATGCTATTTTAAATTTTGTAAAATAAGTCCTTGGAAAATTCATGAACAAACTCGCCAGAGACCAGGGACTGTAACATTTATGTTGGTCTCTATGCTCTTTACCCACAGAGGCAACAACTAAGATCCTCCTCATTAGAGAATTATTCATTTGGCTGTGGTGCGTTCATGCTGTAAATTAAAAGCCAATTCTAAACAGTCTCCATGAGATGTTTTTAAGTGGACATGAGTTTCACACTGCCAAATTAATAACAAAGCTGGATCATATCACATTCTCATTACTGGTGCAAAGACTCAACTCCCTTCTATTTTATCAGCTTATTTTATTTTCATTCTTTAGCAATGTAGTAAATATCATTGAATCTAAGACTCAACTCAAGAATAAAGCCTGGGTGACTCAGTCAGTTAAGCGCCCAACTCTTGATTTTGGCTCAGGCCATGATCTCACAGTCGTGGGATCGAGCCCCACATCACGGCTAGACATGGAGCCTGCTTGGGATTCTCTCTCTCTCTCTCTCTCTCTCTCTCTCTCCCTCCCTCCCTCTGCCACTCTCCCCAATAAAATAAATAAATATTAAAAAAAGAAAGTTGAGGGGCGCCTCGATGGCTCAGTTGGTTAGGCATCCAACTTCAGCTCAGGTCATGATCTCCCTGTTGGTGGGTTCAAGCCGCGCATCAGGCTCTGTGCTGACAGCTCAGAGCCTGGAGCCTGCTTCCAATTCTGTATCTCCCTCTCTCTCTGCCCCTCCCCCACTTGCACTCTGTCTCTTGAAAATAAATAAATGTTGGAAAGGAAAGGAAAGGAAAGGAAAGGAAAGGAAAGGAAAGGAAAGGAAAGGAAAGGAAAGGAAAGGAAAGGAAACTGAGGCACCTGGGTGGCTCAGTCAGTTAAGCGTCTGACTCTTGGTCTCAGCTCAGGTCACGATCTCACAGTTCATGAGTTCCAGCCCTTCTTCGGGGCTCTGCACTGACAGCACTGAGCCTGCTTGGGATTCTCTCTCTCCGTCTCTGTCTGCCCCTCCCCAACTGTGTTCACACACTCACGCTCACGCTCCCTCTTGCTTGCTCGCTCGCTCTCTCTCTCAAAATAAATAAACTTAAAAAATAAAACAAAAAATTAAAAAATTAAAATAAGAAGAGAAAATCTTTCTTATAAAAAAAAAGAAAGAAAAAGAATAAGGCTTATAACTTTTACATGGCAGAGAGAGAGACGGAGAGATTGAGAATCCCAAGCAGGGTCCACGTTGTGAGCACAGAGCCCGACACGGGGCTCGAACTCACAAACCATGAGATCATGACCTGAGCCGAAGCCAAGAGGTGGACGCTTAACCAACTGAGCCACCCAGGTGACCCTTCCTTCTTCTTAATGAAACCAACCACCAGCAAACTCCCAGCAATCCAGACTTACATGCCCATGTACATATAGTTGTGTGCACCCTTACACTTCTGGACCTCCCGTGTGTTCTGAAGAGGGCAACAGGTCTTACCTATGTATTCTATTGAAACATGGTGTTAAACAAACATATCACCAGTGATACTTGTTCCATGACACTCACGTGTGATCATGTTTGTCTTCATTCAATGACACATTTATTTATTCGTGCATTCACTGATTCACTTACACTGATACAATCCATACCCAAAAATCACTAAGACCCAAGAACCAGATCCCCAATAGGCTTGAACTTCTGCCCCAGACTCTATTCCCTTAGAGAGAATGACTAGGTCTCTTTTCTTTCCCTTTCTTTCTTTCTTTCTTTCTTTCTTTCTTTCTTTCTTTCTTTCTCTTTCTTTCTTTCTTTCTTTCTTTTTCTTTCTTTCTTTCTTTCTTTTTTTTTGTAAATTCTAGTTCCTCTACAGTTAATACACAGTGTTCTATGGACCTCAGAGTTTAGGGTTTAATCAAAATTCTTGATTCATATACCCCAGAACTACTCATCATTGATCCAAGCTTAACATTCTTTTTCTTCATTTATTTATGTATATACTGTGTATTGACTGTTTATGCATTACTTACTGATTATTTCCTTCATGGCCTCACTGGTTCAAAAAAAAAAAATTACTTCCTATGAATCACGGAAACCCAGGGACAAGATCTTTGAATATTGCAGAGAGCTGTGTACGAGCTTATTTCCCACAGAGCTACTAAACAAGATCTCTTTTTAATTGGACCTCAGTGCTGCACATATGGATTAATCAATAAACTTGCCATCCATCCCACGCACTTCACTGCTCTCTGCTTGCTCATCTTTCGCTTACGCTCTTTGTATTTTGAAACTAGTGCCCTGAACCTACCATTTGACTCCAGAACTAGAATGCGGACAATACTCTCTAGCTTCCCAGGTGCTCCTTCCTCAAAGACGTAACAACCTAGATAGGTATCAATAGAGAATGTTCTTAAAACGGGGTGCAAAAATAAAACAGAATATTAAAGCAGCTGTGAAAGTCAATGCAAAACCCTCAAACTTTGTTTTCAATGGATCTCAATTATACTGAAGTGGGCTAATCTTTTTTTTTCTTTAACATGAAATTTACTGTCATATTGTTTTCCATACATCACCCAGTGCTCTTCCCAACAGGTGCCCTCCTCCATACCCATCACCCGCCCTCCCCTCCCTCCCACCCCCATCAACCCTCAGTTTATTCTCAGTTTTTGAGAGTCTCTTATGTTTTGGCTCCCTCCCTCTCCAACCTTTTTTTTTTCCTTCCCCTCCCCCATAGTTTTAAGATTCTCAGGATCCACATAAGAGTGAAAACATATGGTATCTGTCTTTCTCTGTATGACTTATTTCACTTAGCATAACACTCTCCAGTTCCATCTGAAGGGGGCTGATCTTTTTTTTTTACATTTCTTTCATTAGTTTTCTTTATTTTGACAGGCAGAGAGAGACAGAGAGAGAGAGAGAGAGAGCACGTGTGGGGGAGGGGCAGAGAGAGAGGAGACACAGAATCGGAAGCAGGCTCCAGGCTCTGAGCCGTCAGCACAGAGCCCAATGCGGGGCCCAAACTCACAAACCATGAGATCATGACCTGAGCCGAAGTCGGACGCTCAACCGACTGAGCCACCCAGGTGCCCCTGAAGTGGGCTACTCTTAATCCATGGTTCATACACATTCCCAGTCGTGTTCCACGTGTGGTGTGCTTTGATTGCATTTATGTGTCCACAGGCCATTGCTCCTTTGAAACAATCCCATGGACCACAGGAATTCCCTCCAAACCAAGAACACAAACTCTGTCACTTACATGAGTCACTTTGCTCCTTATCCATAAAAGTGACAGCCAAGATCTTCATCACGGGATAGTGGATAAATCAGACTGGGTATGCTGACTCTGCAGAGTAACAAGCAGATTTTAGAAAATGGAAGAAGCAGTATGGATTTAGATTTTTTTCAAGACACCTCAGTCCTACTGTAGTAGATTTCTCATAAATCCCTTTTTTACCATATTCTGATTATTAGCCCACAAATGGCCTTCTTACTTCCTGACTTCTTTAAGTTTTTAATGTTTATTTTTTGAGAGAGAGAGACACACACACATAAGTGTGAACAAGGGAGGAGCAGAGAGAGAGAGAGAGAGAGAGAGACAGAATCCAAAGCAGCTCCAGGCTCTGAGCTGTCAACACAGAGCCCAACACGGGGCTCGAACCCACGAACTGTGAGATCATGAGCCTAAGTCAGATGCTTAACCGACTGAGCCCCCCAGGCACCCCTTACTGACCTCTTTAATTATAATGCATGTAATACAATGACAACTGCTAAACCGACAACCTAGTGGAAGAATTCAGAACGACACCTGTTCCACATTCAGAACTATACCTGTTCCATATTCTGTCTGTTAAACCCCAACCGCATAGGTCCTAGTCTAAACTGTCTTTTTTTATGGTTCTTCCTTGATAAGAATTTTATAAATTTATATCTTCATTTCTTGACATATTTTCATCAATGATCCGTGGCTGGCCTTACTTTATAAATTTATTCTGTTTTTTTATTTATTTACTCATGTAAAAATTTGTTCTCTTTTTTTTTTCAAAAAAATGCAAAATGTTCTAAATATGAAAAGTAGTCATCTCTACACCCTTTACCCAAAGTGAGCAGAGCCTCAAAGAAACCCCTTTTACTTATATGGATACTGAAGGGTAGAACAAAAGTAATAATTATCTTCTTGTAATAACGTATTATCCTCACTGATACATGTTTGCCCTCTTAAATAATCTCTTCCTTGGCTCACTCATAATAGTATCCTCGATACTCTGTGAAACTACATCCCTGGACATACCTAAATAATACTAACATCTTCCCATAAACTCTATACCCACAGAAAAACAATTAAATGGGTCGTTTTCAAAAATGATACTGATTGAGAATAACTCATCTAACCCTATCTCTCATTGGCCCATGCTCGATCTTCTTTAAGTACATCTGTAATCAATCATTTATTATGTTTCCCTTTCCAACCCCCCTTTTCTTAATAAAATTTGTAATAAAATTAACAACCACCAACCCAGAAGCAATACTGATACCTGCCTATATATTCCTGATGAAACGTGGTAAAAAAAGTCTTAGACTCTTAACCTACTGGAACTCAGCTCCTCAGAAATGTTTTAATAATAATTTATTTCTCATTAGATACTCTCATAATTGGTAAAGACCTAGCCCTCGTTGTCTTTGTTCATAGATACATTTCTTTATGTACTGAAACAATGAGTCACTAATAAAAAGACCCTTACCCAAGGTGTACAAAGCCACAAGCAAGACACCTATAGTCCTGATTTCTGCCCCGGTTCATGTCCCACCAAGGAAAGAAATTAGGTTTGTTTTTATGATAGACCTCAGAGTTATAGGGTTTAATCAAAATCCTTGGTTCAGACACCCCAGGGTACTCATCATTGGTCTAGGCTTGGGACTTTTTCATTTACTCATTTATACATTTGTTTATTTGTCCATCCATTCATTCATTCATTGACTAAAAATCACTTGTTCATATTCATAAATCACAACAAAGCAAGAATAAGATGTAAGAATATTACTAATGTCTGTCTTTTGTCTAATTTCCCCCAGAGCTAATCCCCCAGATCTCTTTCTACAGTGGACTTACTGTCGCACATATAGATCATTCTTTCTGCATACCCACATTCATCATAACCCTGCGTGGCCCTCCTTTTCTTTAATTTGTTCAAATCTTAAAATACATAACAAAGAAAACCCAGGAACATCTCATTTTACTTTACCAGTAATTTTCCATCTTTACTTGTGTATCTCTCTCAACATGTTAGAAACCCAAATCTCTGGGGCACCTGGGTGGCTCACTCGGCTGAGCGTCCAACTCTTGAGTTCAGCTCAGGTCATGATCTCACAGTCAGTCGTGAGATAGAGCCCAGCATTGGGCTCTACACTGACAGTGCAGAGCCTGCTTGGGGTTCTCTCTCTCTCCTCTCTCTCTCTCTCTCTCTCTCTCTCTCTGCCCCTCCCCCGCTCACACACACACGCCTGTGTGCTCTCTCTCTCTCAAAATAAATAAACTTTAAAAAAAAAAGAAAAGAAACTCGAATCTTGATCAATGGTGGAATGTGTAAATCAGGAATGGCAGAATATAAAATGAAATATTACAGAAATGTAAAGTGAATGAAATGCCTCCTTTCACCTTTTTTTAAAAAGGACCTTGCTTAATACCCATCAATGTTAACAAACGAAAATTTAAGTTAAAAAATAATAAACAAACAAAAAAAGGACCTTGTGTGTTCAAAGTTAGATTAATATGAAATTTTGTTTCATGGCACATTTCACAAGGGCTCATTCTTAAGCCTCTTTACGTATTTGTCTATTTGCTTATTTATTATTTAATTTGAGTAGTTATGGATTAACTCATGATTTATCTATCTTTGAGAAGATAATTAACAAGAGTAAATCTACCTGCAGCCCAAAGTGAAATAATATGACATGAATCTGTCAACCTGAAATAAATAGGTTGGAGCCTAGACTTTTTGTTTTTTATATGGACACTGGTAACAAAGACTGTATTTATCCTAACCCTCGCTTTATGAGTTATGTCCATCACCGGTCTATGATTTGTCCCCTTTTAATTAACCGAACGTGTCATAAACATACTCATTCATTCCCTTACAATCCCTAGCTTGGAATCTAAAGAAACTGGTCAAAAACTCTCAATAAAACTAGTATCTGTCCACTTGTTCATTACCTACAGAGGCAACCAACCAGACCTTTGTTGTCATTTAATGCACTCAGTAAATAAATTGGATTAATCATAATTCTTATCATGTGACATAATTTCAACATTGGTCTTCTGCAATTGTCTTATGTTCTCTTCTTTATTTCTTCTTCATTTCTCACATCCCTTTTTAACAAACAGACATCAGTGCTTTCTTTTCTTAATGGACTTCAGTATTTCAAAAACATATTAATAATTCTTGGTCCGTGTTACACACTCATCATCGGTCCATACTTGGCCTCTCTTTTCATTCATTTATACATTTATTTAAATGATTTACTCATTGACTCACTTACACAATAACATAATCAATACCCACAAGCCTCAAAAGTCTAAGATTAAGACCCTGCAATCTCTCTAACCTCTGATGACAGGCTCATTTCCCACAAAACTGAGACCAGGCATTTATTGCAGTGGATTCCATTGGTGCCCATCTGCATTAACCAACACCTTTGCTCACAATGCTGTGCTCACTCAGCACTTACCATGTTTCAGTCTCTTCTATCTAGTTATTTACTCAGCTACTTGTTCCTTGCAGGTCATTTTCCTTAAAAACAAAAACAAAACACAGCAGGACACCAACAACCCAATACAACAGCACTGATTAGTACACACATCTATTCATATGTTCATTAACCACGGGAATTAACCGATGCACATTGTTTTTACGGTCCCGGTGCATCATAAAAAATGTTAAAATAATGCTCACTTCAATACATTAATAGTAAGTGTGTGCTTTTCCCTGTTTTTCCCATTTGTCTATTTACTTTCCACTGATCCATTAATTGACCAATAATAAATCAATATCCGTGGGTCAGAAAAACATAAAGGAAAAGATCCTTGACTATTGCTATCATTGTTGCATAGTAGTGCCGGCCAATAAAACATAATGCAAGCCACCCATAAACTTTTCAGTTTTCTAGAATCTATATTTTAGGGGTGCCTGGGTGGCTCAGTCGGTTAAGCGACCAACTCCTGATCTTGGCTCAGGTCACGATCTCACAGTTCATGAGTTCGAGCACCGCATCAGGCTGTGCACTAAAGGCATAGAGCGTACTTGGGATTCTGTCTCTCCCTCTCTCTGCCCTTCCCCATCTCTCTCTGTCTCTCTGTCTCGCTCTCTCTCTCAAATAAAAAAATTAAAATAAAATAGTAGAATCTACATCTTTTACATTTTTAAAAGTAAAAAGAAACAGATGAAATCAGTTATAATTGTATGTTTAACCCAAATTTATTTAAACTTAAAATGCTATCATTTCAACATGTAATCTATATGGGTGCCTGGGTGGCTCAGTTGGTTGGGTATCTGACTTCCAACTCAGGTCATGATTTCACAGTTTGTGAGTTTGAGCCCCGCATCGGGCTCTGTGCTGACGGCTCAGAGCCTGGAGCCCGCTTCGGATTCTGTGTCTCCCTCTCTCTCTCTGCCCCTCCCCTGTTCGTGTTCTCTCTCTCAAAAACAAAAAAATATTTAAAAATTTAAAAATAAAACGTGTAATCTATATAAACACATTTTAATGACATGTTTTACATTTTTTGGAGTGCATCTTCTAAATTTGGTATGTATTTTCAAAGTAGATCAATATCTCAATTCAGACTAGCCACATTCTAGGTGCTTGGTAGCCACCTGTGGCTAGTGGCCACTCTATTGGATGGCACATGTCCATAGGCTAATTTCCCACAGAAATAATATGCTATATATCTCTCTATAAAGGTCAACACCAGATGAGTCTATCAACATGCTTTCTACATACCAATCCCACATTCATTACTGGCCTGTTCATACCTCTTTGTTTTAATTCATTTGTATTTCAAAGATAACACAATGAACTATTATGAATCCACCATCGTTCAGAATAGAAAACTGATAATATTTGTCCATCTCTCCATGGGCCATCCTCTCAACCAGTTAACGGCATAGAGTTTTTATATCAATAGGGGAATGTTTAAATCAACAGTAGTACAATATTTAATACTGAAACATTAAAATACCAATAACACAAGCAAAGGCCTTAGCATATTTTTAATGGAATTAAGTCGTATTGAATTGGATTCCCCATGATCTTTGGTTCATAGCACACTTATCATTGGTTCATGCATGGCCTCCTGTATTACCAACATATGAAACTATCTGTTTCTTTTAAGTAATACAGTCAACATCCATGAGCAAACCATTCCAACCAAGAGCAAGAACTGTCACTTACATCAGCCTCCAGGCTCCTTACCCACAGAGGCAAGCTGTTTATCATTACAGATGACTAATCAGCTCTAGTGCATTCTTTCTGTAGAACAGAAACCAAGTATTAAAAAAAATGAAAGGTATTAGATTTAAAACTTTGTAAATCAATGTTAATTGTGAAATCCCAGATTAGCTATAATCCATGGTTTGTACCACATTCTCAATATTGGTCCATGCTTGGCCCTCCTTCTCATCATTGACCCAAAAACAGCACTCTATTTTTAATTGACTTGACCAATTAATGGTTCTCAATTGTTATTCTGGTGAATACCATAGAATTGATCACCTAAAATAAGAATGATGACCATGACCAAAAATAAATAAGTAAACAAAAAACCCCACTAATTCCAAATTTGATGGACAAAAAAAGGACAAAAAAAAAAAAAAAAAGAATGATGGCTATTACCAACATCTGCCTTTATTCTTTTTTTCCTATACAGTGACAGCCACAGGTAGGGAGACCTCACATCATTTCCCCGGTAGGGTTCCACACTTCTCTGTCTCCTATTCTCTTCCTTTCCAACAGGGAAGTATGGAGGTGTTTCCAACACAACCTGTTTACCCCATGAGGACAGAGATCCCATCTCTAGAAGTTTCTGCATGAGGAGAGTCACATCCAAACCAGAAGTGAATCATGATGGTCTGGACTTTGAACTGAAGCACCGACTGCACAGAATCTGAATAATCTTAATTCTGGGATAATGAGAGATTATTGTCATAGGCCCATGTTTGCCATCTCGGGTTTTATTCCTTCATCTGTTCATTTCATTCATTCATTTACTTATTTATGAACACCCTCAAAAACTTTCCAGCCAAAGATTTAAGAACATCAACTGTTACTTACATTTCTTAATGTACCTTATCCATCCAAATAAGATTCAAAATTCTCATAAATATTGCATGGTTAAATGAACTATGGCATGCCCATTTCGTGCAAGAGAAAGCAACCGTTTAAAAAAGGAACACCCTGGATCATTTTCAACGGCTTTCACCTGTATAGAATTAAAATAATCAGCCTTAGTTTATGAAACATTATCCTCATTCATCTACACTTGGCCCTTTTTAATTTAAGCCTTTAAAAAAAATCACAAAACAATACTTATGAATCTTACCCAACAAATAGAAAACTACAAATATCTATGCCTCTACGAGCATTGCTTTCACCAAGTAAACACCCCAAATTTATCCAGGCGGAAGTGTCTATATAAACCATAATGTATGAATTAATAGTAAAATGCTATTAAGTTAGGTAAAATAGCATAGATTTTTTTGTTTTAATGTCCTTCAAATCTGTATGATTATGTAATCATAAATCACAAATCTTGTCTCCGTTAGTCCACTCTTAATCCTTGCCTATTTTATTTAGGCATGCATTCATTTATTTTTAATAAATCAATAAACACACATGAACTCACCCCTCAACCCAAGATTAATAAGAAAAGGCAACAATTATATTTATATAAAGAGATATACATGTTCTGTACACATATACACATGTCTACAATTAATGTACATGAATGTAACTGTTTCTTTTTACAGGTAGCAATGATTTACGCCAAATGAGATCCATCACGTTGGTTCATGACAGTCTCCCCGTTGGTCTATGCTTGGCCATCTTGGATTTCATTTGTGCCTATTCACATTTAATAATACAGACACATCCATCAGCCAACCACCCAGCTTACAACAATAACACGAACCATCACTCATGTTGGTTGATCCATGGTTCACTGCCAGAGAGGTCACAGCCAAGATCTCGATCAACAGAGCATCAATAGACCCACTCTGGGGCCTCTGTTCTGTGGAACACAAGACAGTTATTAAAAAGGATGAAACAACCCAGGTATTTTTTAATGGTCATCAGGTGAGCAGCACAGGACTAAATCACAGTTTGGTTCATGACACAGGATCACCATTGGCCTAAGCGTAGGTCTCATTGTACACATCTTCTTACTTAACAATTTTATAAGATACATGCAAGACCTAATCAAAAAAAAAAAAAGAATGACTCCCATTACGAGTATCTGTCTCTATGCTCTTACCCACAAAGGAACCAGCCCAGATCTTCTTCCTAATGGACTCAGATATGCAGAGTTGAAGTAATAACAATCTTTGATTCCAGGTATAATCGCGTCATTGTTTCCTACTTATCCCTTTTACTGTTTTTAGTTATTTTTTAAAATACAATAAACACATCAGGTCAGCACTAATGCAGAACCAAAACAGCGATCCATACTTATGTTAGTACTTATATACCAATGCTTCTTATCCACAGAGGTAAGAGCTTTGTTTTCGTTTTATGGTTTTAAGTGGTCCACAATTATACCTAAGTGGATTCATCTGAATCCATAATTCATAAAACATCATCTTTGGTGGTTCATTATCAGCCCTCTTTCATTCTGTCATTTCTTTTATTTACTCATCTAATTCATATTTAACGATACAACGAACACACTTGAATCCACCATTTAGCTCAAGACCAATGACTGGTCTATAGGACTATTGATACACTTCCTACCGCCATCCCAACACCTTTGTATTTACTGGGCTTTGTCTCTGTTTTGTTTTGTTTTGTTTTTTAATAACTACCATTGGATAGAACAGATTACTACTCATAACCCTTGTTTAAAAACACATCTTCGTCATTGGCCCATGCCTGGACCTCTTTAATTTTATTTATGCATTCATTCATTTTTAACTATTCAGTAAAACCCATTAAGCCCCACCTACAGCCATCCACAGTTTCCCTCCCCACAAAGATCTTTCCTCTCTGGTGAAAAATCCCAGTGCGCCCATTCTATGGAACACAAAACCCCATTCAAAGGAAGAAACTAGCCTAGACGTTTCTTGTTTGTTAATGTCAAGTTAGCAGACCTAGATTCATCATAATCTTTTGTCCAGAATACATTCTCACAATTGCCGTATTCAAGGTCTTCATTATGTTATTTATTCTTTTATTATTTTAATAATAAAATTAATAACCACAAACCACTCCAATCTCTTTTTACGTTCCTCGGTTGTGGAGAATTAATCACGATCCTTGGTTCAGGGTTGCTTCTGGCCATTGCCCCAGGGCGGTTTGTCCCCCTCTCATTTCACTGATTCTTGAAACCCATAAACAACCACATGACCCCCACCTCCAATGCCCCCACTCTTAGCCCCTTGCTGCCCTCTGCCTTCAATGGTCACTCCCAAGCCTCCTGAGTGCCCTCCCCTCCCCCTTTCACGTATATAAAATTTTATCACATATATGTATTCTTTACAAATATTTTCCATGGGGCAGCGGCTGGCAGGGCCTCTGCAGGCCTCCGTCAAGGGGGACAATTAATACATACGACTGCCTGAAGAGCACACCAGCCAGGGGATGGTAAAAGGACTCAAACCCAGATCCTGGAACGCTGTCTGCCATCTCTGCTTTGCATGACTACGTGCTCACCGTCATAAGGCACCATCACCAATGGTGAGAGCATACGTGCCCACATCACGCTACCCGCCTCCAAATCCAGCCTCAACCCCGGACGAGCTGGGCAACATCAGACGAGTTAACTGACCTTCCTATGCCTGTTTCCCCATCTGTGAGATAGTCCCAGCCCTGGTCCCTGAGCAGAAGTAGCCATTATTTTTCACACCAAAGGCAACCAAGTAAACTCCCCCACCCCCACCCTGTCTCTGAGCCCCTCACCCAAATCTTTGTTCCCTCTGTAGCAGCGCCCGAGCTGTGGTGCTAGACAGACAGACAGACCAGGTTCCACCCCAGCAGGCACTCATGAGCTGTGTAACTGCAGAGACGTGACCTGGCCTCTCTGTCTTGTGCCCCGACTTGGGCGATTTGTAGACTGAGGACAGCGGCACCCTCGTGGGTCCAGCGTGAGGGTGCAGAGAGCTACCGACAGTTCCTCAGGCAGCTCCCACCCTGCACACCCCCCTCCCCGACCCACCCACCCACCCCACTGGCCAAACAGCCCCCCCGCCCAAATCTGATTAGAGAAACGAATTATCTCGACGCTCAGGCCAAGCCGAGGGTTTCGGGAAGGATGGGCCTCGGGCAGGAAATTGTTGGGATCTGTTCTTTTTTGGACACGGCATCAAAGTTTAAACAAGTGCCCTGGAAAATAGAAATCCATCTAAGGGATGTGCTTTCGAAAACTAAAATTCATTGCATGAAATGGGGCTGCCCTCGGGGGGGGTCTCTGCCAGGAGATCCTTGACGTTCAAATTGTTTCCCAGAAACTCCAAAGGCTTCTGCTCTGACCCTTACTGACAATATAGCCATTTTCCTGCCTACCCTTCCAGACAGGCCTGGTAGGTGCCCAGCACGCTGACCACGGTGACACTCTTGAGACACAAAAAGTTAAAAATCAATTAAGTTTAAAACCGTACATATGTTACGGATACGTGTGTATCAGGTAATACACACATACATGTATCCACTTGGGGACTCTTCTGAGAGAGTCATGGGAAGAGCGCTAGGCTGGGAACCTAGGCTCCTGCCTTTGCCTTCATCACACTGCGCGGCCTCGGCCAAGGCCTTTCCCCTCTCTGAGTCTCAGGTGGCAACGACCCACCAGTCTGCCCTCCCTCCCAGGTGGTATGGAAGCGAAAGGCATAAAGTTTAAGTGCAAGTTCCCTCCAAGGAGCAGAGGATCGTTAATGTTGTACCTCCTGTACCCAGCACGTAGTGTTCACAGCATGCCTTAGCATACATTATCTTGTTTGATCCTCACAGCAGTCCTGTGAATTACACATAATAATCATAATTAGCCAATATTGATTGAATGCCTACTCTGCACCAGGCACCATGCTGCCTGCTTTGCATGCATCGCCAGGCTTCTGGGGTGGGTACAGTTCAACAGCATCTCTTTTTTTCTCCCCCACCCCCTCCAAGAGTCCTGTGCACACGTTTTGTGCCAGGCACTGGTTCTAGGTCCTGGGATACCGCAATGAACCAAACAGACAAAATCTGAGAGCTACTATCCCCTGGGTAGAGACAGAACAGACAACATTAAAAATAAATAAGTACGATATGTGGTATACGAGCCAGTCGTAAGAACGATGAAGAAAAATAAAGCAGGAAAGGGACAGCAAGCAACAAGAAGGACACAAACCCCACCGAGAAGGTGATATCTGCGCAAACATTATTAGTTCCATCTTACACACGAGGGAACTGAGCCTCAGAATGGTTAAGTGACTTACAAGTGGTCACACAGCAAGAAAGATGCTGAGCCCCAGAGTCTTGTCTTCCCTACTTCTCCCCACTGCCTCATTTTTGTAGTTCTTGCTCTCTGATACCCCACTGTCAGCATACAAGGAGAGTGTGTGAATACGTGTGTGGGTGAGTAGAGGGGTTCGTCTGACCTCCCACACAGACAGTCTCAGGAGCACAGGGCATCTCCAGGGTATACTAATAGCCCTGGGTGAATAAATACACCGTCCTTCTTAGAGAAAGTGCAGTGGTGACAGTTCCCACAGGACTTGCACAGACACTGCGTCAGGTCATGCTAAAATCACATCATGCACCCATCGTAGCCAGCAAGTAAGCACAGATGCTAACCCCCTACCCTGTCACTTAGCCAGTAGGGCATCCAGAGGTACCCTTCCCCCAGGAACACCCCCGCATGCAGCTGTCCACTGCCTAGGCTTAAGTGGCAAACGTTCTACCCAGAAAGGGGAGGAGGTCTCCCAGTCCTCATGGCCTCCATGAGGTAAGGCTCAATGGAACAATTCTTTGTTCCAGCTGGCCACTCTCAAAAGAGCAAATAAAGAAACATTTCTAAAGTGATTATTTTCTCCTCCCCCCGACCAAAAAAAAAGAAGAAAAAAACAGATAGAGAAATAAATTTGAGAAGAACACATATAAGAGCTTAGGGAACTTGCCCACTGCTTCTAGAAGCCATGAAGTTGAACCAAGACAACTTGATTGCTCATCTTGCCCTCCTCCTCAGCTTCTTTTCAGCTCCCATTCAATCTCTCTGTAATTCTCAATACCTCCAAGGAAATTCCTTCAGGGGACTTTCACCTATTCCGAGGCTTAACATTTCATTAGATGGATCATATCCATTTGGTGTATATATTTCTCATTTCCCTAACTGGAGATAAAGTCTTCTAGTCTTAAATTAATACATGTGTTTCTATTTCACCGACTCCCTCTCCAAAGGCAAACTCACATGCCTCTCTGAGCTATATGGCCCAGCTATCTGCAGAACGCATAAAATGATCTTAGCAGCCGGAGATATTGAACATCTCAATAAAAACAGTTACGACAATTATAATTTTAACGATCATGAAATATTTATTGAACACTAACCATATGGGAAACATATTGTTTTAAGCACTTTAAATGTTTAAATCATTTAATTTTCAAATACCCATTAATAAGGTACTGTTGGTATCCCCATATTACAAGTGAGGAAACTGAGGCACAGAGGTTACATACTCACTAAACTAGTCAATGTCAGACCCGTGAATTAAGCCTGAGCATCTGGGATATGTGTAACAGGACTTAGCCCATAAGCAGATTATCAAAACATATCTGGCTGAATTTGAGCCAGGCCTTCAGGGAGGCTTGCTGATCTGTCTTTCAGCCCTCTGTCTGATTCCCTCTAGGCTGATTCCTTGTATACCTCCAGGCTCTAGAGTCATTTTTACACCCGCTTCCCTTAGCATTCAGTCCTAATAGGAACTACTAGAAATTTGACTGAATTGTACTGCAAGAGGTCAGTGGTGTGTTTGACCTTTATATGTGTGATAGTCACGAGTAGGACAAACTAGAGAAAGTGTTACTTGAGAAATAAATTTAGAGTCTGGGGGATAAGAGGTCCAGCTCCCTGATAGACCAGGAGGGTGAGTTGAACAAGGGTTAACCCCAAGGAGTGAAATTTTTTTTCAGGCACAGTCTTAGAGAAAAAGAAATGGGAAGAGGGTAGGAGTTTAGAAGGAAAAAGCAGACTAAGGTCCAAATCCTGGTTCCCTACGCGATTTGGGGCAAGTCACTTATCATTCCTAAACCTCAATTTTCTTGTATCTTAATTGAGGATGGTAATTGCTATCATGGAGGGTCACTGTGATGATTTAGGGGAGGTAAAATTATGCCAAGTGGCTACCAAAGGACTGGGCATGTGGTTGGGCTCAGGGCTTAGTCATCCCGAGCCAGCAGAAGAAGGCTGCCTGCTGTTTCTCATCACAGTGTGAAAACCGCTGAGACTGAGAGTCGCTGCTGAGAAGCTCCAGCACCACAGCCAGGGCCTGGTGTCTGTGAGGTGGCAGGAGACCTGTTGTCCCAGAGCCACCTGAGCCAGTCAGTACACTCAGAGGCAGAACAAAAGGCAGGAGCTTCACCAGCAAGCTCCACTCAGAGGAAACATCTCTTCAGAGACCAAGAAAGCCTTTGATCTTGCTGAGAAACTGACTACTCTCTCTTCCTCATCCATCTTTCCACCCTCTGTACATGAATTTGTTCACCCATCTCGCCAGCAGGCATCAGCCTCCACACCACCTCTCCACCTGCTGAGGCCTCACGGAGGCAGGCCTCCATCCAGCAGACCCCCCCAACCCTCCTTCCACCTCTCCATTATGTACAGGAATCAGACAAACCTGGATTGGAATCCTGGGTCTGGCTTCCTAGCAGAATTTGGACAAGTCACTAACCTCTCAAAGTCCTCTCACCTGTGAAATAAAGGGAAAATCTGCTACAGCTGGGGTGACGATTTAAAGACAGAGTGGACATACCAATGCCTGGCCTGAGCAAATGTTCATCCCCTCTGTTTCTGCAAGTGGGCCAGGATCTATACAAGAGAAAAAACAGCTACATCTCGCAAGACATACAGAGAAATGCATTTTATTTTTATATTTTGAATCTTCAGTGTTTTACTGGTGTGCAGTCCCCCGGGACATCCAGAGATGGGCGGTGGCCAGAGCAGTTCGGGGTCCTGGTCCCTCCTGGACTCGCAGCAGAAAGTGCCACCTAGTGGACTGGCAGCCAGTGGGGTCCCTGGTAGGTCCCTGGTAGGGTTGCTGTCTGCTGTTGGGTGGAATTCTGAGCCAGCCGGAGGTCCCAGTCCCCAGACCGCACTGCCCTTGTTCGGACGCGGTTCACCCACGGCACTCGGGGGGCCCGGACTGCTGGGACCCTTTTGCTTTGTGGATGATAGCTAGCTCTCTTTTGCCCACCCTGGCCCAACTCCCCTTTAAATGTTTCCAGAATCGTGCTCTGTGCTGACAGGTCAGAGCCTGGAGGCTGCTTCAGCTTGTGTGTCTCCCTCTCTCTCTGCCCCTCCCCTGCTTGCACTCTGTGTGTGTGTGTGTGTGTGTGTGTGCACGCGCGCGCGCGCCTCTCTCTCTTTCTCTCTCTCAAAAATAAATAAATAAATAAATAAATAAATAAATAAATAAATAAATTGTTTCCAGGAAAAGAAAAAAAAGAATATTCTAGCACCTCCTATTTGCTGAGTGTCTGTCACCCATCAGAAACAGGGCTGGGGGCTTCATGTGCATGGTCTCTAATCCTCTAAATGACCCTTAGGGAGACCCAGAAGTTGCCCCATTTTCAGTGAGAAAACGGAGATTTACTGAGGTTGGGTTATTCACTTAAGGTGAGGGTTACACAGTCAAACCCCTGGGTTTGTGGCTGCACTCACCTTCTGTAAGCCCAGCGCCCCCCCTGAAAATGCAGGAAAGATTTTGGACACTGCTTCGAACGCGCCAACTGCAAGAGAAATTTATGAGTCAACTGGGGCTATTTGAAGGCTGAATAGATGTTGGATGACATTAAAGAAAGGCTGTTAATTTTTTAACTGTGAAAGTGGCATTGTGGCTATGTTTTTAAAACAGAAAAGAGTCCTTCTTGTTTAGAGATATGCACTGAAATGTGCTCGGAGGAAACAATATGGTGTCTGGAGTTTGCTTCAAAATAGTCTGGGGTGGGGGTTGGAAGAGGACAGTACAAGGCTCAGACCAAACAAGAGGGGCTGACAGCTGTTGGCACCTGGGTGGCAGCAATGTGAAAACTGTGTACGTTGTAATAAAAATAGGTATTCCTTCCTCTGCTTTTGTGTTGCTTCAAAGTTTACGGAATAGAAGGTTTTAAAGACCAACAGGTAAAAATACAGAGCGGGGGGGAGGGGGCAAGAAAAGGGAAGCCATTTAAAAAAGCAAAGGGGCCCAGGGTCCAACCTCAACGTTGGGGGGTATTAGGGAGCTGATTCATAGGAACAAATGCCTCCAAAGGGAAAGGGTAGGGCCACCTGGGTAGCTCGGTCGGTTGAGCATCTGACTTCGGCTCAGGTCGTGATCTCACGGTTCGTGGGTTCGAGCCCCGCATCGGACTCTGTGCCGACAGCTCAGAGCCTGGAACCTGCTTTGGATTCTTCGTCTCCCTCTCTCTCTCTCTGCCTCCTCCTCTCTCTCTCTGTCTCTCTCAAAAATAAACATTAAAAAAAAATTTTTTTTTAAGTGGAAAGGGTACAAGAAAGGGGCCAGGGCTGGTGGGAGCAAGCCGTTCTGAGTTGGGCGGATTAAGGAGAAAGGACTAGGGTGCAAGGACGCTAAGGAACAAGATGCCCAGCAGCCACCCCCAGGCCCTCCTGCCTCCCTCAGACCCCACCCCCGTGCTCCCCCCAGGCCCTCCAGGCCCCTCACAGACCCTCCTGCCTCCCGCAGACTCCCCATGTTCCCCTCAGACCCTCCTGCCCCCCAGGGGTGTCCTGTTAACCTCTTAACTGGCTCTAAAGGGACCTGACGGCACCCCCCTCCTCCAGGGCCGAGGAGTCCTGAGGAGTCCACCTGAGGAGTCCTTCCTGAGCCCAGCTTGGCTGGTAAGGATTCAGCTCTCTAGCTTTCAAATGCCTTTTTTTTTTTTTTTCTGGCTTTATTTTTTAGTTGGTTTTTTGGAAGGAAAGGAGTTAGTGCTTTTGCCCTCAAACTGTGTACCAAGCTGCTTTCACTGTCCTGAACCCCTTTCTCCCCGCTCTCTCGGCGTCCCCCTTCTCCATCAGTCATATCTCCCACCGCAAACCGACAAACACTAGACCCCAGGTCCAACCAATTTCCCCAGACCCTAGGGACCAGCACAGGCCCCTCCACCTCTCCCCCAGTTCTGGCCGGTCC
This sequence comes from Acinonyx jubatus, assembly GCF_027475565.1. NCBI lineage: Eukaryota > Metazoa > Chordata > Mammalia > Carnivora > Felidae > Acinonyx > Acinonyx jubatus. The sequence goes on along the minus strand of NC_069386.1, from coordinate 140,396,411 downwards.
ACAGCGGCCAGACTCTCTGTGCAGGGCGGGGGGGGAGGGGGGGCTTCCTGGACACCTCGCCCCCCTGGAAACGCTCCCTCCCTCACCCCTCATTCCCCATTTTGGAAAGTCTGCCGGCCACCCAGCGGACAGTTCCTCCCACCAGACCCTCAGGCAGCCTGCTGCATTGCAGCACAGCCCTCAGTGAGGGAGGGGTGCAGCCTGCAGCCACCCCGAGCCAGAGCCTGTCACCCCCTCCCAGCTGTCCCGGGGCAGGGACTGGCCCCCTCTCCCCGCCCGCATTTAGAAGCGCAGCTACAAAAGCAAAAGCACCAGCCCCTAATGACTGTCTCCCCCTCCTCACTTTCCGGGCTCAAAAATGTGGCCCAGGCAGCCCCCTTGTGGCACTTGGGGGCGCCACAGACTCTTGGCTGGTGTCTGAAGAATTCAGACTGTCTGATTCCACTGCACCGTGAGTTGGCACAAATCTTAAGTGGCCCAAGTCCTACCCGATGCAGACCTGGCTCACCGCCTCTCTGAGTCGGGGGCACAGCTCTCCTCCCTCCTTCGCTCCCTCCACATCGCGCCCTCCTCGCTCCCTCCTCCCTCGGCCCTCCCTCCCCGGAGCCAGAGCTCTCCTGTTGAATACTGCTCCGAAGCAGACAGGTGTCTGAGGACTGGAACGGTGGTGGGGGGGTGCAGGGAGGCTGTGAGAACAGGGGCTTTTCTCACAGTGACATTTGGTTTCCATCACCATCTCACGTTTGGGGAAACTGAGGAGCAGGGAGGCTCGTAGTCCCTGTGCCTGTCAGAAAAAGGGTTGGAGACCCTCCCTCCGAGAGTGGGTTCCAGCTTAGAGCAGCTCCCTGAGGTGAGGGGCTGCCCTGATGACTCCCCTTCTCCCCCCCCCCACCCCCTGCTCTCAGCCATCACGCCCTCATCCCCTCCAAAGCCAGTCCTTCCCAGGAGGAAGCTGTAAGTGCTCTCCCCCCACCACCACCCTCCCCACCCCCCCCCCCCCCGCCATGAACTCCATCCTCTCTAACGCACCGTCCACATAAACAAGCCCCAGCCCCCTCCGTCTCTATCTGCAATCTGCTTGGAGGTGGGCAGGGCCCTCTCCGCATCAGGTTAATAATGCCATTTTCATAAGCCTCTGCCCATAGGTGCTCCCACCTAATTTTGAATCTGCCCTTCAAACGGATTGGGCCACAGAGGAGCTGGGATCTCAAGCACCGCTGGGAGGTGCTTATAACTAATCAATCTATCCCCTGCCCACCCACGCCCCCCCAGCACTCAGCACTGCCTTGCTGAACAGTCTTAGGCAGCAGGGTGTGGTGGGGAGCTTCCGACAGCCTGGGGTTCCATCCTAGCCCGACCTCACACCAGCTGAGAGACGGTGAGTATGGCATTTCACATGTCCCTGCCTCAGTTTCCTCATCAACTGAATGGGGATTATGAGGCTGGCGCTCAGAGTTTTCACTGGGGTGAGTCCTAGGCAGACAGCCCGGCCCCTAGGCAGGGCTCCAAGAAACCTCCACTGTTATCATCCCCCCCTTGATCACTTGATGCATGGTGACTTACTCCCTGTGTCTCTCCCCCACCAGGCTGAGTTTCCAGGACAGGAAGCTGACCGGCACTGCTTGGTGGCCAGCCTCCCCCTCGGGTCTGGGCCTGAGAAGGTAGGTACGCTGTGGTGGTTTGGAGAATGGGTGCATGGGTGGATGGCCGTTTCCCACAGTCTGTGGGATGCCCAGACCCCACTGGGTTTCTGGCTCCCGGAGGCCCCCCACCACTGCCTAAGCTAGCCCTTCTATGCAGCGGCAGGGAAAAGTGTTCCCTCCTGCCTCACCCTGGGGCCCCTGGTGCAGTCACATACAATGCGAATTCTTGATGCAAGAAATGCAGAAAATGCAATAAATGCGGTTTCCGCCGCCTGCTGCATCTACTGTGAGCTCACAGGCCAGGGGCTGCCTCTGGCTGACATGTTTCGTGCGGTTGAGCCCACAGAGGGGTCTCCGGCAGGCGAGCTTCCCGTCTGTCCTCGGGGCAGGGTCTCCCGAAAGGCCACACGGTTTTCCTCCTCGCGCGCCACTTGTTACATGTGCGCCTCCCTCCCTGGGTCCCGCTGTCTACTCCGTAAGCGTTCATGAAGTGTCTGATGTGTGCGAGGCCACTCTTATCTCGTTCCGTCTCACGGGGAGGGAGCCCCGCTCTTATCTACTTTTCAGGGAAAAGCCGAGGCTCTGAAAAGCAGAGGGAATCGCGTGGTCTCACAGCTAGGAAGCGGGGAGTCCGGCTCCGGCTGCTGTGTCTGTCTCGGGAGCCCCCCAGCCCCACCGCGGCCGCCTGCTGCCGCTGCTGCTGCCGCTGCTGCGGGCTGACCAGGGCCGGCCAGCCGCCAGCGGCTCCTGCAGAAAAGGCAGGGGGTTGCATAGAGAGCGTTCTCCCTGGCAACTAGCAAAGGGGCCATAAAAAACGGAGGGCTCAGACGCCGCTTCACAGAGAGATCCGAGCAGCTGGACTTGGGAGGGGAGACCCACGCCCTCCCCTGGGCTCTTGGCAGAACAGCAGGGCAAAGGGGCTCCGTCCCAGACCCAAGCGGGGCAGGGGCAGAGGCGCCCGGGACAGGTGTAGACGGCTGTGATCGGGACGGGGACGGGGACCCCAAATCTGATCCCTCAGCGGGTGGGGGGCTTGCCAGTCAGCCCGGAGACGAGAAGGCTGAAGTGAGCTTGCCGCCTTGCAAAGAGCCGAGGGCAGAGGGGGCCAGGGGGCTGTGGCGGAGCGGCGGAGGCAGAGGCAGAAGCAGGGGAGGGCTCGGCAAAGCAGCTCGGTGTGCGAGCCCTGAGCGGGCTGGGAGAGAGGGAGCTCCCTGTTACGGGAGGCATCCGAGCAGAGAGAGGCAGGCCGGTACTTGGCCGGGAGGCTGCAGCAAGGCTCCCTGCCCGGGCTGGCAGCCCGCACGTCTAGGCCTCTGAGAAGCTCCTAGAGAGCTAAGTCCCGAGCGGGGCTGGCTGCAGAGGAGGCAGGCTGGGGTCAGTGCAAGGATGCACAGACTTTCCCATGTACCTTGCCCTGAGCTGAATGGCAAAGGCACCGAGATGGCTGGTGGAGCGCTTCTGTCACAATGAGGCAGTGAGGGAGAGGAGCAGAGAATGGGGGTGAGTGCTCGGGGCCAGCGGGGGCGGCAGGGGCGGAGGAGGTGGGGGGCTGTCTTGCAGCCAACTCCCCATCTGGCGGGGGGGAGCGGGGGGGGGCCGGGCCGAGCCACCTGGAGTGGCCAAGTGCCCGCCCCAGCTCCCAGGCCCAGAAAGGCTGGCCTGGGTCCTCTCTGGGGCAACAGGCTGGTGCAGCGGGTGGGGGGAGCCTTCCTGCGGGGGAAGTAGGAGGAGGGGGGTCTGGTGAGTGGAGAGGCCGCCCGGTCATGGGAAAAGCAGGGCCCTTTTCTGGAGGCTGGGCCGCAGCCACGGATTCAGCCGGCTGCTGGACCATGACTTGGATGCTCTGGGGACTCATGAAAGCCCCCTCGCCCGGTGACGGGGCCCAGGGGCCTGCATGTTGATGAATGCGGCCCACGGCGCATCGGGCGCTGGCTCTCCAGGCCCATTCACGGAGGCTCGGTTCCCAGGAACTTTGGGCGGATGGGGCCTTTATCAGGGGACCCCTCCCCAGACGAGGCTCTGTTCTGCAGTTTCTAAAGGAGTTTTCTTGTCTTTGTTTCCAGTGCAGGCACTCAGCGCGCGTGCACGTGTGCGTGTGTGCGTGTGTGTGTGTGTGTGTGTGTGTGTGTGTGACAGGCTGGCAGAGGGGCCAGCCGGTTCCTTGTCTGTGAAATGGGCAGGCTACCCTAGCTCACCCTCGAGGCAGGGACACGCTTCCACGGGACAGTAGGATTCGGGGAGGGCAGAGACACCGGGGACCCAGGGATGGAGCTCCTGTCACTGCAGCCTAATTGTCCCACTCCGGATAATCCAATCCAGCCGGGGCACTGTCGGGGTCCCAACAGCTGCTCTGACCCGCCGTGGGGGGGCAGCAGCGTGTTGCTGGTGGAGAGTGCAGGCTGGCTCCCCACAGACAGACAGACTGCCCCCCCGCAGCCCCCCTTAGGAGCTGCGAGCTGGCTCTTGGGGAAACTGCTTGTCAGAGCCTGGGGGTTTTGTTGTTATTTTGTCACTGCTCTCGTTTTTTTAATCTATTAAAGGATTGCTTTGAAACTGTCGTTCGAAAATGTGGGGTAAAATGGTATTTGCATATGCGTAGCTGTCTCTGCGGCATTACGTGGGGGAGGGGAGGTAATGCGGGGTGCGGAACAGAAGTCACGCACATGAGAAATTTTGCAAATAAAGGTTTCTGGTCTGAAAAGTCACCTGACCCCAATCCCTAACCAGGCAAAGGCCACAGGGCAGCAAACCTTTTAGCCCCCATGCTGCAGGGGCTGCAGGGGCGCAGGCAGGCTGGGGAAGGGGCTCCTGCTGAGAGGGAGGCACTATTCCCCTCCCCATTAAAGCTCCAGACACAAAGAGGCGGGCTCCCCTGCCTCTGTCCCTGTCCCTGCCCTTGCGTCCCTGCCCCTGCCTGAGGGGGTGGGGAGGGGGGGGGTTCAGCATGAAGCAGGGGCTAAGGGGCAGAGGGGTAGCGGGCAGAGGGCAGAGGGTAGAGGGGCAGAGACTTAAGCAGCTCCACAAACAGCCCTGGGTGAGCTACTGCAGAGTAAATAAACCAAACGTTCTGGAGAGAGGAGTCTTTGTGCCCCACAGCAGCCGAGGAAGTTCACTTTTGTGTAAAAGGCAACACTCGCGCCCGTGCTTGCACTAGGTAAGGCTGCTCTACGCACAAAAACCTCCTTCAGGCTGGGCCCGGCCCAGGGAGCGTTTTCTGTGAAATTCAGAAGTCCGGTTTAGCCAGAAGTTTTTCCAGGAATTATTAACCTCTGGAGACTATAACCACTGTTCCTTCCGAGCCGCCCTTGCCAAAGTCTATAAAATACAAGCCTAAAAAATCTGCCTGAAGAGCAGTCTGACGTTTTATATATATTTATAAAAAAAATAAAATAAAATAAACTATTGCCAAACTTTTCAGGAGAACCCAATTAAAGCCGGCGGGGGCAGCCCTTCCCCGGCCCCGGGGTGTTGAGAGAGAAAGGCCGGTGTTTCCCTTGGGTGGGGGGGCGGGGCCTGCTCTGGGGCCTTTATTCCCTGCTCATACTCTTCCAGCCTTTTTATTTTCCTCTGCGGGTCTCCGGGAGGGAAGGTGAAGCCTTTCAGACGGGCCGAGATGGGAAAAGCTCCTGTTTTCCAGCCGCTACTGCGCTGAGTGATTTATTTCTGCTATTGTCTCACTATGCCTATCGCTACGCGGTGTGTACGTATGCTTTTCCGATCAGGAAACTGAGGCACAGGAATTCTTGGGGCCTTGCCAAGGACATGCACGCCATGTCCGTTCTGTAGCTGGGTTTGTGCTCAAGATGGCCGGCTTCTCAGGGTGGCTCCCACCCACCACCCTGGGGGGGAGAAAAAGAGGACCAAAACCTTGAGCAGCTCGGGGGACATCTGTCCCTCTCACAGGCAGGTGAGGCCCTCTGACCCCAGGGTGATGTGGATCTGGCATCCCAGTCCCTCTGCCCCAAAACCTGTGCTCCTCGAACACAACCCTGTCCCTGGAACCTTCACCATCCCCCCAGCCGGTGGCTCTGCTGTCACATATGAAGACTTACCTCCTTCTTAGGTTCTGGGACCAGGCCCCTTTTCCTCTCGCAAGGAGAAGGTCATAAAAGACGTAATCAACCATTGCCGGGCCATGATTATGTCCCCTAAACCCATCACCAGCACACTCGCCCGGGAGATGCTATCATCCCTCACTCACGGACCACGACCCAGGGTTCTGGGGTCCTCGTGGCAGGCATGGAGGGAACCTGGTGTTGCACCCCAGAGGGCAGGACAGAGCAGTCTGGGGCAGTGGGGGGAGGCCTGGGCTCCCAAGCGTGTGTTTGTGGTCTGAAGGCATTCATAGCACTCACCCAGTGTGCAGGGCAGACGCCTCAGTCCTCAGGAGAAAATGGGAGGTCTTTTCAGTCAGGGGAAGTCAGATCCAGGCAACACAGGGGGCCGAGGGCACTGGACAGGGACAAAGGAAAGGGGGGGATTAACATGTGGCTGGTCATGAATTCTAGAAAAATGCAAAACCTTCTCCTGAACTAGGAAAACATGTCAATGAGGCATTGCCCTTTGGGGGGACTGTACTTTGCTGAACTTTTGAAGGAGGTGTTAGGGGCAGTTCAACGTGGGGTGCATTTCAAAGCCTGGTCCTAAGGGCTCAAGAGAAGCTGGTTGAAAGGTCACGGCCAAAGCCCCCAAGTGTAAAAGGCAGGGCCCACACAGACAGGAGCAGTAGCTCAGGCCCGCAGTGTGCCTGCAGGGGTGGGGGTGGACAAGGGGTGAGGGGAGAGGCTGGGAAGCTCCCACCCAGACCCCGAAGGGTCCTACGTGCCAGGCTAAGGCTTTTGGATCACATCCCAGAAGTTCCAGGAAGTCAGAGGGAGGATTTAAAAGCAAGACAGTGACAAGGTCAAAATGGCATTTAAGAAAGATCACACAGTGAAAATAAACTTTGCAAACCATTTAACCCAGCTACCCCACCTCCAAGAAATGGGGATAAAGGAACAGCCACGGATGTGTTTACAGACCGAGCTATAAAAAAGCTCGTTGCAGGGCTGTTAGCAATAACAAAACGGGAACGGCTCAGGTCCTTTTCAGTGGGCATCGGTTGAGCAAAATTGTATGAATTAAAACTTCGGTTCATGACGCGCTCATTCATTTGTGCAAGGATCACTTTTATTTTATGGATTCACTTTTATTTATTTGCATAAATAATAGAACAAACACCCATGAGCCTGTGACCCACCCCCACCCCCACCCAAACGACCAGGACTTTGACCAAAGCTTCTATCCAGACACATTCTCCCCCATCCCCCCCCCCCCGCTGCCCCCCAGCACGTTTACAGCTGGGATTTTGAACAATAGGAGAGGGTCTAATCAACAATGGTGCTTACATACCCCGGAATATTAAACAGCTCTTAAAAAGAATGTAACAGCGGAGACCTATTGTCTTTTAATGGACCTCAGTATTTTGCGCAGAACTGGATTAATCATGATTCTTTGTTCATAAACACTTCGTCATCATTGGTCCAGGCTTGGCCCTCTTTTATTTTGCTAATTTATGCATCCATATATTCATTTGTGATAATGTCATAAACACTTGTGAGCTGATCCTCAGATCCCGAGCTCAGAAATTACTGACACCTGCCGCCACGCTCCGTCCCCACGGGGTAAGGACCTGGGGCTTTCAGGGCAGCGGTGAGGGGGTTAAAGCAACCCGGGTGCACGCAGATTACAGGGTACTAAGGTGTGTTCTAAGGAACGCTGTGTCGATCTTTATTATCTCCAAGCGGATGCCTGTGTGGAGACAAATGCTAAGCTACGCAGAAGGAAACGGACACTATGATGTAGTTTGCGTAAAAAATAAACAAAATCATCTATTTCAGAGATCTATTTATATACGTACACAAGTGCTCAGAAAAATATCTGGAGCCTTGCACCTGAAACTGATAACAGCGGGGGGGGGGGGGGGGGGCGGGAGGAGCTGGGCTTGGGCCTGGGCCTGGTGGGGGGGGGGCGGGTACAGATGGCTTTAGCTTTTATGTGCAGTATTTAGTTTTTAGTAATGAGTGTATTCATTATCAGTGCATCTCTTGCATAATTAAAATAAACATTTTGTGTGGGTTTGTTTTTTTTTTTTTTTTGGTTTTTTTTTTTTTTCCATTTGTTTGTTTGTGGGGCTTGGGGGGGGGAGGGGTTGTTTTCCTTTTTTACAAAAACAAAATGAGCATTTTGGCTGAAGGCCCAGGATCAGGCACTTACCCCCAAAACAAGCTCTGCAGACATGGGGGGGGGGATTTATTTTATCCCAAAGATCATTCCGTTTTCGATTTTATATGTTCTCAAGCTGGAGCCCCAGGGCCTCCCGATGGCGTGTCAGTGACATGAGGCCAGCACCTGCTGGCTGCGATTTCGCCACCCACAGGCCCCAGATCCTTCCAGAGCCACCCAGAGGCTGTCTGCAATGCACCCATCGGGGAGGACTTTCCTTTTCGGTCTTTAAGAGGCCCCAAAAGTTAATGCCCTGGCCGGTGTTCTCGGGGATTAGCTAACCGGAATGAGAATTCCAGGAGAATTCGACACGAGATAGGCCTGGCGGAGGGGACGGGCGGGCCTCCGGGGAGCGGCGGCCCCTTGGCTCACATGCGTCAACAGCCGCGCAGGCAGCCAGCCGGGGCCTCGCCGTGTCCTCTGACAGCGAGGTTCCCGTGCAGAACCCACAGCTGCCATGGTCACCCCCCAGCTCTAATCAAGAGGGAGCGAGGCTCAAGGGCACGGGTATTTATTTCTAACCCATCTGCCCCCCTTCTTGTCCTGGGTAGCACATGGCACCGTGGCCTCCCGTCAGAATGCCCTCTCCCCAAGACACCTCGGCTCCTGCTTGCTCGCTAAGCCTCAGACTCAACTCCCCAGGCCCCTCCACAGCTGTCTCGGCTGTCAGAATCCCCGAGCAGGCTCAGGGCTGAGTGTGCGGCAAAACCCATCCTGGTCTCATCCACAGATGGAGGGGCCGAGGCTCCGAGGCCTCCCCGCCCAGAACACAAAACTAAGCCAACTTTAAATCCCATCAGTCTGAGCCCTCTGTCCGGTTTCAGCCTGGCCCCCCACTGCACAGAGCCACTAACCCATCCATCGGTTAGAGTCTTCTCGCTAACACAGACAGGGACCTTCTAGAACTTTCCTCCCCCCTGCCAGGCAGCGATCTATTTTCAACCATGACTTTGTGCGGAAGAAATGTGAGCACAGGTTAACTAGCCGTCTGCCAGCTCTTAATCGCCTTTCCTGCACGCGAGGCCCTGCTGTTTATTACATAGTATTTTCTTTTGGCCTGGGTTTGGTCCCGGTGAATACTTTGGGGTATCTGTCATCGTTCTTCAGATATGAAGTGTCTTACGATAAATAAAAATAAAATGTGGTACCCAGGTTGACATCACCTGCATCCACCTCAGGGCCAGGGTAATTCAACACGAAGACATTCACTCCTCCAGGAGGCTACATAAATCCGGGCAATGCCAGTACACGTCATACAGCTGACTCAAGCAAAGGCTCTCCGGATCCCAACACTGACCCTGACCGTCCCTACTCCCCTGGCCTTCCCTCTGGGTTCGATGAAAACGGGAAGGGCTTTCAAAGAGGCCGGGGACAGATGCCCCTCAAGTAAGAGTTCTTTCTACCTGTGTTGAGTGCCTACTATGTGCCAAGCGTTTTCTATTTTTATTTCACCTAAGGTGTCAAGGCAACACTTGAAGATGGCTGTCCCCATCCTACAGAAGGAGAGGGGGATTCACAGTCACTTGACCAAGGTCACCCAAGGGAGTCGGCCCTGTCTGGCCCCCAGCAGGCCCCCCGAGCCCCTGTCAGAGATGTCCCGTTTGTCGGCACCCCTGTGTATCATGGTCAGAGATTTTAACACCTCCCTCGATTTCATGTAACAGAGTAACAGCATTATTCTGCGTTTCTCATCACATTCCCACATTAATGCGATGTGACCCTGTACTCCTCACTGCCTCTACCTCCCCAGAGTCTTGTATAAAGACAGGGCGCACATACCTGGTCTGCTGTGGGGTCAGCGTAGGAGGGTCCCATTCCCCTCTGGGCAGGTGTGGTATCCCGAGGGTGCAGGGGCCAGGGCTGGGCCGCACCCTGGCCTCTGGAATCCACTGACTCACTGCCCATCCAGGGGGCAGTGAGCCTCAACTGCAAAATAAAAGGCTCAGGTTAGTTCCATTCTGAGGGGTCCACACATTTGCAAATTGTCCAAATTTACAACTCAGAAAAAATAAATGCATTTTTCAGACCTTCCGATTCGATCCTGGGCCAGGCATCTGCTCCCTTTCTGGGGGAAAAGCTGTCTCACCTCCAGCCACCTGGGAGGGAGGAAAAGAGACTGCTCACAGAGTTCAGCCCGCCTCTCGGAGCCCCCCTCTCGGAGACGCCGCCTCCGGCCTCACCTGCTGCCTGCAGCCCTACTGTGTGCCAAGGGAGGGTGGGATGGCATAGCAGGCACACACCGGCACCAGGGGCAGGACAGAACGCCACGGGGGCCCCCATGGGCGGGGCCCCAGGTGAGGGAAGGGCCAGCAGCCTGGGCAGATGCTACTTACAAGAGTCTTTCTCGGGGTCACACAAGGGACCCAGACCCCAGACTCACATCAACTCTCATGTGCATTTGCCGAGAGCCAACTGGGGGTCTGACAAGAACAGGGGTCTTGCCAAGAGCTCGGGAGTCCAGGGGGAGAGCTGAGCACGAGCACCTGCGTGGACTCGGTGGCTTGTACGTCCACGGGAGGTGTGACCTCAGGCAGACCCAGCTGGAGAATGAGGTCAGGCCTGTGAACGATTCGAGATTTGCCCCCGAGCCTCAGGTTCCTCTTCTGGAAAACGGGGACAATGAAAGTAACACCTTCACAGGCTGTCTGGCACACAGTAAGTACTCAAGACGTAGGATGGACGTACCCGAACGTAGGAATGGGACACAGGCCTGGGAGAGAAGCAGGAAGGCAGGCTGTGAAGCGGGCTGGGGTTAGAACAGGGAAACGTGCACGCACGTCCCAAGGCCTGGACTTTCACGATTAAAGAAATAAATGTATCCGATTACTTTGTAGAAAGAAGACAGATTCCAGTCGACAAGGAGACAGCATCAGAGCTGCTGAACAAGTGCATCAAAGGTAAGACTTGTGATGGAGGTACCATGCTGACCTCCCCCCGGTGGGGGGGGGGGGGGCTTGTTCGTGGGGTGGGGGGCGCTGTGCTGGGCAATACATGGGACAGGGGTTTGGCCGGCCGGCACTCAGGAACAAAGGTCAAAGGGATCGTTTGTCTGCAGGAAAAAAAACATGACATGGGGGACTAGATACCTCGCTCAAACACCCGAGTGGCTATAATTAGTAGGTCCAAGGCCAGCTGTCCTGTCCCTCTGCCGACAACCAAATTAGCCAAAATGAGTTGGCAACAACCACGTGACCTTTTCAGGGCGATGGGGGCAGCCACCGAGGCCCCCTCTGGTCTGGCCTCCGTCATGAGGCTGAGCATACGGATACCATGGAACAAAAACAGGCTCTCTGGCCGAGGTTCCCTCGGGGTCCCCAAGCGGCCACTGTCCACCCCCGACCCAGGACACGCGTTCCTGCTTTCTCCTTCCACGGTGGAAACGGGAACACCTGACTTTGCACACCGTCTCTTCCTTCCTGACCTGGGCTCTCTCAGTGCGGGGCAACGGGAACTCTGTCCCGGGCCAGCCGGCGAGGATGGTGCCCGACACAGAGCAGACGCCGGGGAAACATCAGTTTCGATAAATGAATTCTAACTGCCCCCGTCTGGATGGCACTCGCCTCCACCTGTGCACAGCCCACCCCTCGCTAGCTTCCCTCATCAGCCGGCTGCTGCGGGGACGCTCCGTGGTCTTGCTCCCGATGCCACGGCCACTGCTAATTAGAGCTCCGGGGCAAGTCACTTCGGCCCTGGGGCTCCGGCACACTCGCTTGCCTCACGGCGTGAGTGTGGAAATTAAAGCTGGCCCAAGCGTGAAAATGTCCTCTGAGGGCTGACCGTCCAATTACAACAGGTGTCCCAAGAGTCCTCGTGATAATCCCAGGCCTTTCCTTGTCGGGAGTGTCTCCCAGCTTACAAAGGGCCCATCTCCCCTGGGGAAGGAGTCTGCCTCCCACTCTGGCCATACTTCCACTTGCATCAAGGCCAAGCCCCCCTCATCTCCCTCCAAGTCCACACCCCCCTTCTCCAAGAACCCTCTGCCCCAAGGCCTACAGCTCCTGGCCGTCCACACCAGGCACAGAGGGACCCAAAGAGATTCCACTGAAACCACCCCGCTCCTCCAGCTCCAAGGTCAGACAGGATATACCACAGACAGGACCAGCCAGGCTGTGCTCCCAGGCACGACTTGCATGCGGGGACCTCTCTTTAAATGAGATAGTATGAGGATCGCCAATGTCTAACACTATCTTTAAATAGTAATGAGGACCCCCAGCTTCCGGAATTGAGTCAGGGTGGGGTCGCTGAGCTCTACCTGCTCAGCCAACCCCCTCTTCTTAGCGCTGCTCCCCAGGTCACCCCTCAGGCACCTCCCAGGACCCCCGAGCTATAGGAACAGAGTGAGAACACCCCCTGCCCAAGCCCTCCTTGCAGTTCTGGGTAAACTGAGGGCCCAGGAAGAGAAGGTCACGCTCAAAGTGAGCGTGGGTCCCAGGCGGGCAGCTGGCACCAGCTCCTTCCTCTGCCTGCTTGCCTTGAAAGGCAAGCGTGGCCTGGGGAGCAGCTGATTGGTCTGGCCCGTTTGGGCAACCGAAGGAAGAAGGACACTCTCATGGGTGACCCCTCTCCCGGTCCCTCCCAGGATTATTCTGGGCAGAGTGATCCAGCTAGCTGCCCCCTGGAGCTGCCAGTCAAGCGAGGAGGCAGCGGGGAGGAGGGAGGGCTGACAGGGAATCGGCCACCGGCCTACTGCTAAGTCAGGGGCGCCGCCCCTCGCCTTGATGGGGACCCACACACGCGGTTTGGGACTGGAGAAGCCCTGGGGCGACCCCCAGCTCTGCAGTAACTCCATGTCTGTCCCGAGTCACGGCCACCCCCCTCCCAGAGACTGTTTTCCCAGTGACATCTGAGGCCCAGTGCCCAGGTGAAGAGAGGGAAGAAAAACCAGAGCTGGCTGCTCTCGGTCAAGATGAGAAGGGTCTCCCAGCTGTAGGGCCCAGGTGGTCTTAATCCACAAGGCAGGGGGTGAAGAGGCAAACAGGGGTCCACAGGGGTCCACAGGACCCAGGACCCACCCAAGGTCCCCATGGGGCTCTCGGGGAGCCACCTCGGAGTCCCAACTGGCAAGCAGAGTGGGGAGAGTGACCTCACCACTGGTCTACACCAGGAGACCAAGGAGCCCCGGCCCTGGCGTAACAAGGGCACATCTTGACCTCGACGTTAGTTTAACACAGTAATCACTACCAACCTGCAGCCCTGCTGGTGTCCCTGCGTGCCCACCCCCCGTCATGATGCTCAGCAGGTCTAGGGCAATGGAGAGAGTAAACGGGGGAGGGGGGCATTTATTTCAAGGGGACCTAGCCCTCCAGTCCTGGTGGCTGTGTCCCTCAAACCCAAGTGGCCCCGAGGACAGCCTGGAGGCGGGCCAAGACAGGCCAGGATCCTCACCTGGCCCCAGCCCTAACGACCATTCTGCCAACCCAGAAGGCCAAGGCTACAGGGGTCGGTGCTGGTGTCTGAGAGGGAGGAAAGAAAGGGGAGCACGTGTCAGAGGACCCCCCCCCGCCGTGGCCCCTCGTTTCCCCTCTGCCCTCCTGTCTCCTCTTTCTAGGGTCTCCACCTTCCTCCTCAGCAACTCGGGCTGCACACCCCCTCCCTGTCCTCACCTCTCCCCCGATCCCCGCCCCAGGCTCAACTCTGCTCCTAAATACCCCACATCTCCTCTTCCAAGCTCTATTTTTAAAATCAGATTTCCTTTACTGTACAAGTGAGCTGACACGAGGAGGTATTCGCGGAGGGATTGGCCCCCCCCGCCACCCCCCCCCCACCCAACCCTTCATAGACTCACGCTGGCGGCCTTGACCCAATGGGCCACTTGCTCAGCAGCAAGCAGGGAGCTGACCTGGCCGAGAAGGCTCTCGGCACTGAAGGTGGTGAGGCCGGGGTGTCTGTCTATGAGTGTCGGGGGGAAGAGGGTCCGACTCAAAGACCTCAAGGGTGCTTCTGACCCTGACCAGGTGCACTAAATCCTGAGTTTTATTTATTTTTAATTCTTTTTTTTTTTTTTTTTTTTTTTTTTTGCTAAGGTGGGAATTGCCAGATCAGTAGATAGATATTTCTTCAAGAAATTGTCTTGAGGTCTGAGACCTCAGCATTTATCGAGCTACATTTGTCAGACCAACACTATTACCTCTGGAGAGCCCAGAGAAGAGGTAGGGCAGCCTCTGGGCTCTCCAACTATAGCAGATGGACATTTGGAGGGCAGGAGTCAGAAGGAAGCCCGTAGCCACCTTAGAAAGCCAGACGTGGTGGGGGGTGGGGGGGGCAGAGGCACCTGCGCTTTGCAAAACAATGCTCCAACAATGCCCAAAGTCCTCCCCAAGGGACAGGCAGCTGAGCCCAGCGGAGCCTCGAAAGAGACACTCGCCAGCAGTAGAGGGAGATCCCTGATCTTGGCCCCCCCCCAGGACCCTGCACTCACCTCCAGTGCGACATCTGACATGAGGGTGTGGTCCTTTTCTCCTTGCTAGGGACGTTCTGCAAGGCAAGATTGTTTCCAATTCTTCCCGTCTCAGGGAGCGCACACAGTGCCTGGCCCAGAAAAAAGAATCGGGACATGTTGCTGTAATGAATTAATGAAATGTAGACAGAGGGACTAGCTTAACAACATAAAAAGAGCCAGGACTCTAAAATTAAGATGAGTTTAGAGGCAGGAAGGAAGAAACCCGGTCTTTGAGGAGTAAAGTGTGAAAGGAGCAAAGAACTGCATCTAGAAATTGGGGAGGGTGGAAATTGTTGCTTTCGTGCAAAGGAACCGAAGCTTTATTTTCTAAGCACTTGAAGAGCAAGTGTAAAGATTTTCTTAATGCAACAAATATCTGGTCCAATTTTCGTTTCCTGCTCAGGCATTTGGATTTTATGCCTTAGACATGAAATTCACAAGGTTTTACAAACACGGTGATTGAAGATACTGAGATGTTGATACATGTTGTTAGCGATGAAAATACAGGAAAAGATTTTAAGCGGGATTCTAGGAATAGATGTGGCGTTGGGGGGGGTCTTTATTTTGAGGAGTGACTAGAACCAGTTTCTATATCATGCTAAGGAGTTTGGATTCTTGCCAAAGGGTCTTAAGAAATGTGATGGTGAGATTTTTGCTTGTGGAAGATAAATCTGCAGGAAAAACACGTGAAAAGATGTATTTTAAGGCTAACAGCTTTGGACTTTATAACACAGGGAACATTGAAAACCTGTAAATACAAAAGCAACAGCCACGAATTTAAGTATCCTGCAAAAACCTTTGCACTTTCTATCTCGAGGGGTGCCAATGTCTGGCTTTCAGAGGTTTGACGGATGTCAACACCAAAACTGAAAAACTCCAATCGTAAGAGTTATAGGATCAACGCTGGGATCACGCAAAGAAATTTGAAATTTATTTTGAGGCTCTAACTTGACTGGAGTTCTGTCCATGCCTAGAAATTTGATTTTAGCCAATGAAAAGTTCTAAGAGAGTGACACGGTAAGAGTTTTCTGTGGTTGATAAACACTATGCAGAGAAATTACAAAATAAAATTCACATTTCGTGCTAAGAATTTGGACTTTTATTCCATAATTTCACAATTAAGAGACACTGTTAAGATTTTAAGAAGGAATTACAGGATCAAATTTTATATGCCGTGCTAGGAAGTGTGAACTTTATTTTAAGGGATGACAAGATCGAATTTTTATATCATGCTAATAAGTTTGGATTTAAGCCAATGAAGGGTTCACAGGAATGACGGGATGAGATTTGGGTTTTTTTTATAGACCAGTCTGCAGATAAATTACATGGTAAAATGTTGCATTTTATGTTAAGTAGTTGGGACGTTATGTTACGGGCAATGCAGAAACCTTGGAACGTCTTAAATTGGGAGTTACATGATCAAACTTATGCATGTTGGCAGAGCTACAAGACTGGGTTTTTATGGTAAAGATAATATGATCAGATTTTTATAACATGCCAAGGAGATGTGATTTTATGTGAGAGCATTTCATCTTGGGGAGGGATATGATCTCATTTTTGAACCCTCATGCAGAGGCGGCTGGATTTTAGCCAGTAAAGGGTTTTAAGGAGTGACTGATGAGAGTTTCGTCTGCGGGGGAATTAGCTGGTCAGATGTATTTTATGCTAAGGTGTCTGGATTTGATGAACCAGATAAAGAGCACGCATCGGCAGCTCAGAGAAGGTACCCCTCGGCCCAAGTGCGCCCTGTCTGCGCTTTTTGCTGAACCAACCGGATCATTTATAGCAAGTTAGTATAGAGGCGGGGCAGGTCTTAGGCAGAGGTTCTATGACTGAGTTTACATACCACGCTGAGGAGTTTGGACCTATTTTGAGGAACGACGGGAATACATATTTGTGCTGTGCTAAGGAATTTGGATTTGGGCCATTCAGAGATTTTAAGAGAGTGACATGGTAAGATTTCTGTGTTTGATAAGAGTAGTCTGCAGACATCGGAGAGCAAATTTTGCTAAGGAGTTTAGATCTTATCTCATAGGTGATCAAGCGATCTTATAAGGCATTAAGCATAAATTACAAGACCAAATTCGTGCACCTTGCAAGGAAGTGCGACCTTTTATTTTGAGGAGTGACACGGTCAACTTTTTATAAAATGCTTAGAGGCTTGGAATTAAGCCAATAAACTTCAAAACTAAGTTTAAGAAGTGGCCTGGAAAGATTTGGGGATTTATATCCATCAGTTTGCAGATACATTACACGGTAAAACTTTTTATTTTATGCTAAGTGATTGGAACTTGATATCAGAAGCGATGAAAAGAAACTTTCGTAAGTTTGAATAGGGCAGTTACGGGACAACTTTTATGTATCCTGACAAAAGTTTGACCTTTGATGCTAAGGCATATGAAGATCAGGTTTTTGTAACATGCCAAGGGTATTAGATTTTACATTGAAAACAAGAAAGGTGAATGATTTAATCAGTTATATCGTCAAATCTGTAAACATGTTAAGACGTATGGACTTACATTAAAAGGGGCAGAATCTAAGGGCACCTGAGTGGCTCAGTCGGTTAAGTGTCTGACTTTGGCTCAGGTCACCATCTCACCGTTCGTGAGTTCAAGCCCCGCCTCAGGCTCCGTGCTGACAGCTTGGAGCCTAGAGGCTGCTTGGGATTCTGTGTCTCCCTCTCTCTCTGCCCCGCCCTCCTTGTGTTCTGTCTCTCTCTCAAAAATAAGTAAACGTAAAAAAAAAATTTTTTTAAGGGTATAATCTAGTTTTTAAATTATCTGGCTAAAGAGTTTACATTTTAACCAATATAGGGTCTTTAAGATTTTAAGAGACATACTGAGATTTCATATTTAAAATTTTAAACAGTAAAGAGTCTTTAAAGTTTTAAGAGCGATATAGATTTTATATTTGAAATTTTTAATTTTAGCCAATTTAAATTTATCAATTTTAAGATTTAGCTTTAAGCCAACTTAAATTTTTAAGTTTTTAAAAAATTTTTTTTTATGTTTATTCATTTTTGACAGAGAAGAGAGAGAGAGACTGAGTGTGAGTGGGGGAGGGGCAGAGAGAGAGGGAGACACAGAATCCCAAGCAGGCTCCAGGCTCTGAGATGTCAGCACAGAGCCGGACACAGCCCTCGAACCCATGAATGGTGAGATCATGACCTGAGCCAAAGTCGGACACCCAACCGACTGAGCCACCCAGGTGCCCCTAAAATTTTGTTTTAAAGTTTAGCCAATAAAATGTTTTTAAAGTTTTAAGACCTATACAGGTTTCATGTTTAAAATTTTAAATTTTTGCCAACTTAAGTTTTCCAATTTAAAATTTTATCCAATAAAGGGTTTTAAGAGAGATAGATTTCATTTTAAATTTTAATTTAAAATTTTAGCCAACACATTTTAAATGTTAGCCAATAAAGGGTTTCAACAGTTTTAAGACATGCACAGATTTTATATCTGAAATTTTAAATTTTAGCCAACTCAAATTTTTCCATTTTAAAATTTAAATTTCAGCCAATTCAAATTTTCAAGTTTTAAGTTTTGGCCAATAAAGGGTTTTAAGAGACGTAAGGGGATTTTGATTTCTAATAGATGAGTCTGCAGATGAATTAGTCAAATTTTATATTTCAATCAGAACTTTACATTAGGAACTTGGAATCGTACTGTTATAGCAAATGCCTTATAGGACTTCAACGAGGACAAATGAGTTAATGTAGGTACTGTGCTATGTGTATATTGTGGCATTGGTGATGGTGATGATGGCGATGGTGACAATGGTGATGGTGATGATGGCGAAGGTGACAATGGCGATGGTGATGATGGTGATAGTGACGATGGTGATGATGGTGATGGTGGCAATGGTGACAATGGCGATGGTGATGGTGGCGATGGTGACAATGGTAATGGTGATGATGGCGACAATGGCGATGGTGATGGTGGTGATGGTGACAATGGCGATGGTGCCGATGGCAATGGTGACGGTGGCGATGGTGACAATGGCAATGGTGACAATGGTGATGGTGACAATGGCGATGGTGATGATGGCAATGGTGACAATGGTGATGGTGACAATGGCAACAATGGCGATGGTGACAATGGCGATGGTTATGATGGTGACGGTGAAGATGGCAATGGTGACGCGATGATGACAATGGTGATTATACATAACTGGTACATCATGGTAAAAAATGTAATCTCTACCTTGAGGAATGACATGTGCAGAATTTATTATTCTAAGGCCTTTACATTTTAGCCAAGAAATGATTTTGATGAATTTCTGTGTCAGGAATTTTTATGCTAAAAGGTTTGGATTTCATATTGTGAACAGTAAATAAACAACAAAACCTTTTAATCAGAGGCTCTGCAGGATCGAATTTAACAGTCACGCTAACAAGAATGTACTTAATTTTGAGAAACAGCAGATCAGAATCGCGTATCTTGTAGGGAAGTTTGGATGTTAGCCAATGAGGGAATGCTTTTTTTTTTCCTAATAGATGGGCCCCGTGGCTAAGAAGGAAACTGACAAGTAACAAAAGGTGTTAAATGTAGACAGAGCGGTAACCACAGAACTAATCTTTCAGATAACCAGAATTCAATTTGCTCTCCCAGCGGAGAAGAAATGTGCAAATAACCCCAAACCAAAACATCGCTTTAAATTCAGCCTCAGCCCCCTAAAACCACCCATGACTCAACTTTCAAAATTCCCTTCCAAGACAATTAGAGGTCAGAGACACCTCATGCCCTTCCCTGTCCCACCCCTTACTCACTACCCCAGCTCTACTAGAGACACCGAGGTGGGGGAGAAACCAGCCAGCAGCGGAGTGGGGAGGGCGGGGGGGCGGGGAGGGTGGTCTGCTAGAGGGAAAAACCAGCCTTCCTGGTAAGACCGGAGGGGCATGTACACATGTCTGCACACGCAGAATTGATCCCTGAACCCCCCTCCCACAGAGAGGCTGATCTTGGGAAAGTGGCAGTTTTAGGAGGGGCGGGGACAGGATCTACAGATCTCCCTGACAGCTCAGAGATGCGGACATTGGAAACTGAATACAGAGTAAGAGAAATCAGTCAAACATCTGAGTTAGAACCCAGTCACACGCGTGCAAGTCTCTGGCGCACAGTAGGGTTTTTGTAGACGTGTACGGGGGAAAAATGAAAGCCAACTTGTCTCTATCTGCCCTTCCCCCAGCACCAGCCCAATATCTACTGTGAATCTGAGGGAGGAAGTGAGAGCTATTTTTGGCTGCTGACCCAACTGATGGGATTGGGGCCAACCTGCCCATTTCCACCCCCACCTTCCCCTGACCTTGTTAAACAGTTGGCATCAGCTAGCTAGAGATTCCCACCTCACAACCAAGGGGAGCCGGGCTTGCTCCGGGATGGCACTGACATATGACCTCTGTGACTTCTGGGTGACCAGAGAAGGGAGGGAGGGTTGACCAGACACGTATGCCAGGGGCAGATGAAGCGGCCAGCGCATCCTGCCAGGTTGCCTGCCTGCCACGGCAGCCGCTCTGGGCCTACTGCTTCACGGAATTTATGGGCTGTGAATTTCTCACAGCCGTGGGGGGGAAGCAGGCGGGCCAGATAGGCCCAGTAAGCCTAGGAGAATAGGGAGAAGGTCAGGGGCGGACAGATATTCTCTCCCTGGGGCTCCCTAAGTTGGGCATGGGAGGCTCTCCCCAGTTTCTCTCTGTTCTGATGAGCCGGGCCTCTGACTTGGCCCAGAGAACCTAACCTTGACCCCGTGAGTCCCTAAACAGCTGCCTTTACTCCCCCACACCCCCACACACCTCCCGACTCCCAGGTTCTGATCGCTGCGGTCCCAGTCGCTGACCGGACGCGTCACAACCTTACCAGTCTTCAGAGAAGACTCCTTTCCATCCGACGAAATGATAGAACCCTCTGAAGACTCATTTGAGACGATGATGGAGCGTAAGAATCCATCATCAAAACAAATGGAGTCCTCCGAGGGCTCATCCAACACCACCGTGGAGACATCAGGCAGCGGCGCGAGGGAGGCGGAGGGGCCGGCCAGGGGCCCGGCCCAAGAAATCAAAGAGCTGCCCATTGATCTCCGCCAAGACATGGAGGGGCCATCCAGTGGCCCACGTAGGGAAATAAAGGATCCACCCAATGACCTACTCCAAGACCTGGAGGAGTCACGCAATGGTTCACGTCAGGAAGTGGGGGATCCGTCCAGCGAGGCACCTGGCGGGATGGAAGGAGCATCAGACGACCCATGGGGAGCCCAAGACGAAGAAGCCGACGACACTGACCTGGCCAGCGCGACAGAGGAGGGGCCCCTCGAGGAGGATTCCGAGACTTCGGAGTTCATGGCCACGGTGAGATCCATCATCTCGCTGTACCTCCGCATGCAAGACCTCAGAGAGCAACAAAGAGTGGCGGAAGAGATCTTGATGAAAGGAATCCACGCAGGCCAACTGCCCGTCCCGTCCCGCTTCTCTGGCGATCGCAGGGAATACCACGAGTTCATCGTGCTCTGCCAGCTGATCCTGCAGAGCTACCCGAGAATGTTCTGCAACGACCGGCTGCGGGTGGGGTACGTCATCTGCCACCTCTCGGGCATGGCCTTAGAGTGGGCCACAGCGCTGGTGCAAGAAGGCAGCCCCCTGATCGACGACTTCCCGGCCTTCCTAGAGGCCATGTCAGGTATGTTCGAGTACCGACAGGCACTACGTGTGGCGGAAGACGCCATGTTCAACATCAGGCAGGGGACTCGCACCGCCACGGAGTACATCAACGAGTTCCAGGGCCTGGTACCCACCTTGGGCTGGTCGGATGAAGTCCTGCAAGCCCACCTGTGCCAGGGGCTCAATGAGGAGATCCGGCATTATCTGTTCAGGGTCCCTCAGCCGGATTCGCTGGACAGCCTGATCGTTCTCGTCCTGCAGATCGAAGAGAAGCTGGCAGAGAGGAGGGCAATGCTCAGGCTGCCCCCAGAGGCCCGCCCGCGGAACCTGACCTGGGTCGACTCACCTGCCCCAGAGAGGTGGATGGTGAGCAGCTGGCTGTCCCGTGACCGCCGCCCCGTCATCAGCCGCGACCATCTCTTCATGCTGCTCCTGATCAGAGTGAACCCCTACCACAGTGTCGCGGTTCAGGCCCTGGTGGACTCAGGGGCAGGCGGCAACTACATGGATGAGAGGTTTGCCCAAGAGCACTACGTCGAGCTCTACGAGAAGCCCTATCCGCAGATGGTCCAAAGCGTGGACGGCTCGCTGGTCGGCAACGAACCTGTCTGGCTCCACACGGAGCCCCTGGTGTGCATTCACCAGAACCACCAGGAGCCCATCGAATTCGACATCGTGCCGTCCCCCAACTTCTCCGTGATACTAGGCGTCAACTGGCTCAGGACCCACAGCCCCGAAGTCGACTGGATCAAAGGCCGCTGCACCTTCCACTCTCCCTACTGTCTGCAGAAGTGCTTCCGCCCGCCCCCGCCATGCATCGCGCTGGAAAGACATGCCATAAGCCTGCTGCCCGGACTGCCGCCCCTGTACTCCGACCTGGCCGACGTGTTTAACCCGAAGGAAGCAGATGATGAGACTTCCGACCAGCCAAGCTCAGACGGATCCGATGATCTTTCTGAATCAGAGCCCTCTGAGCTTCAGCAGGCTGGAGACAGTGATCACAGCGAGACCTTTTACGAATGTCCTTCCATCGCGCCGTGGGAACCTGTGGGTGCCAGGGTGCAAGAAAGTGCCAGGCCGCGGGATGAATACTGGGACCCGCAGGACATGCTGACCAACAGACAGGACTACGTACAGATGATCCCAGAACTGTTCGACCAGTTACACGGAGCGACATGGTTCACAAAGCTGGAGCTGCGGGGCACCATCGTGGAGGAAAGCGCGAGCATTCGCCAAGCGGAAGATGTATGGAGAATGGCGTTTGGTTTCGAGCCTCAAGAGACAGAGAGTTACCAGCCCTTCCCGCTATCCTCAGACCCTACCATCCCGCAGGACGTGGTCCACTTTATCCTAAAGGACATGCTAGGCTACTTCGTGCTCTCCTACGGGCAGGACGTCCTGATCTACTCCATGAGCCAGGAGGAGCACTTCCAACACGTGCGACAAGTCCTGGTCCGTTTCCGCCACCACCGCGTCTACTGCTCCCTGGACAGAAGCCAGTTCCACCGACACACCGTCGAGTTCCTGGGGTTCGTCATAACCCCCAAAGGGGTGAAGCTAAACAAGAGGATTGTGACCACCGTGACAGGCTACCCCACCCCTGGCTCTAAGAAGTCCCTGCAACACCTGATCGAATTCATCTTCCCCTACCGGCACTTTGTGGAGCGCTTCACCACCATCGCGGAGCCGCTGGCCCGGCAGCTGCTGACCAGCGACGCGTTCTCCTGGGGGGACGAGGAGCAGGAGGCCTTCGAGTGCCTGAAGCGGGCTTTCCGCAAGGCGCCCCTCCTGCACCACCCCAAGCCGCAGAACCCCTTCTACTTGGAAACGGGAGCCACCAAGACGGCTCTGCACGCCTCCCTCGTCCAGATAGACGACCAAACCGGCAAGAGGGTCTCCTGCGCCTTCTACTCGCGCAACATCTCGGCTATCGAAGTGGCCTACTCTCAACTGGAGATGAAGATCCTTCCAATAAGGGCTGCCTTCACGGTATGGTGCCGCTACCTGGAGAACACCGAGGAGCCCATCATGATCCTTCTCAACACAGAGGATCTAGCCTCTCTGAATAATGACAGGCTCACCGTACTTCTCCCCGGCCATTGGGTCTTCTTCTTCTCACACTTCCACTTCGACGTCATGGAGCGCCCCGAGCAAGACGGGGGCCGGCCTCTGCCGCCCGCGAGAAACCTCAACCGACGGCCTTTCCGGCGCAACACCGCCGCCCGGGCAAGGCCGCCGTTCGCGACGGGGGGTGCCCCCCGGGGGCAGTCGCCAGACTCCGGGGAGGAGGAGGAGGAGGAGGAGGAGAACGAAGACGCACCTAAGCAGGACGCGCCGACCGGGCGGAACCTGCAGCAAGAGTTCCTGGCCCTGATACCCATCGACCAAATCCTCAACAGCTTCCTCGCCCACTTCAGCGTGGCCCAGATCAGGGCGGTCCTTCTGCATTTCTTCCGAGGCCTCCTGTTCTGGAAGGACACCCTGGCCGTGGCGGCCCTCCTCGTGCTGCTGAGGCTGAAGCGCCGCCTCTCCCCGCGGCCCGCCCCCCCGGCGCTGGCCCGGCCCCCCAGGCGCTGGCTGCGCCTCGGCCAGGCCGCGGCCCTCTTCGCGGGCAGCGGCATCGCCACCGCCGCGGCTCAGCTCCTCGCCCAGGTGCCCCGCCCCGTGGGCACCAGCGCCGTCCCGGCCGAGGAGCTGGGCGGGCTGCTCCCGGGCCCCCAGCGGGCCCTGCGCCCCCTGACCCTCCGGGGCCTGCGGTTCGCGCCCGGCTTCTGGCTGATGCTGTGCGAGTCCTTCGGGGTCAGAGTCGGCCCCCCGGGGGGCGCCCGCCCCCTCCCGGGAGGGCCCCGCCACCTGGAGCTGCACGTCGGCGATGAGGATGTCGTCTCGCGAGAAGCCCTGCAAGACGACCTGCAACGTTACCGTCAGTGTGGCCTGCATGACGGCCTGCAAGACACCTCGCAGGACGAGCCGGAGAGCGACGTGCGCGAGGCGGCCCTGCGGCCCCGCCGACACCTGCCCGCGCCCTCTGAGGTCCTCGCCTTCCTGAGCCGACAGCTGCCCCGGGCCCTCTGCGGCGCCGGTGGGAGGCCCACCCCTCTGGGCCAGGAGCAGGCGGCCAGGGCCCTGATCCGCTTTCTGACCGCCGTCTACACGCCGGCGGGCCAGCCCCGGGAGGGCGCGAGGCTGGAGGAGCCGCCGGCTGGCGAGGACGACGCGAGCCCCGAGTGAAGCCTTCCGCTCCTCCGCCCCGCGCCCGACCACCACCACCGAGTCTCCTTCCAGCCTTCCCCGTGCCTCGGCCTGCTTCGCTCGCATCCGGCGACGGCCCCCGCCCCACTCCTGCCACGCCTGACCCAAGGGGAACCCCCTTGAGAAGGGCAAACATTTCGAGAAGGGCGGCACCGTCTGTGGCAACAGCAACGGGCTATCCAACCATCAGAGACCCAGAGAGCCGGCTCAGGGCCACACAACCACAGTCCCGTCTGAACTGCCTGGGTCCCAGGCTTGCAGCCGGGAGTGACGTCAATGAGGGAGACAGCAGTGGTGAGCAGACGACCCCATGACCCAAGGCCAGGTGAAGACTCAGGCACAGCAGACGCAGCCAAGCAAGCAGGGGCCGGGGACCCGCCCCCCCCCCCCCCCGGAGTGACGAGGGGCCACCATGAGCCACCCTGGGACACTGACCTCGCGGGCTCCACTGACTTCTTATCCCTCCGCCGCCGGTGCCGCTGCTCCCCTGGGCCCCCATCCCCCCGCCCCCACCCCCCACCCGCGCTCACACCTCGTGGAGCGCCGTGGCACCTCCCTCGCCCACCCCACTGCAAAGCCAGCCCACCCCCCTGCAAAGCCAGCCCACCCTCCACCCTCCGGTTCGGCTCCCTTGACGCTGACTCTGCCTGGCCCTGAGCTCTGCCCTTACCTGGACGGTTCCTCTCCACAGAACGTCCGACGTACCAGTACTCACCGAACTTGCGTCCTCGAGAGTCCCCGGGACTCCCAGGACACCGAGGGGGCGACCTCACTTGGTGGGGCTCCCTCTCCCCTCCCGGCGCCGACAGCACAGGGGCCCGGAGGTCCACGGCAGCGGGGGGGGGGGGGTGGGGGGGGGGCCAAGAGAGATTGAGGAAGGCCCCAACCACCCAGCGGACTGTGCTAAGCCAGCTAGCTCCTACACGGGGAGGAGACCCCCCACCCCGCCACCTTCCCACCCCTAAAATAAAGCAAAATAAAAGATTATCTGACTCTGTGGTTTGTTCTGAAGGTGGAGGACAGGTAGGGCAGGATGGAGGAGGGGGACAAGTGGAAAGGGGGAGTCTGGGCCCTCCCCCTAAACAGGCCCCACCGCGTGCCAGTAACACAAGCTGGGATGGGGGTGGGACCCCGGAAGCTGCCTCCCCCTGGGGGTCGAGTCTCATCTCCTGCCTGGGCCTTTCCACCTACATGAGACCACTCTCAGTGGAGGCCAAGATCACAGTGCCCTGGAAGTGGCATAATAGCTGTTGGGGGAAAGGGCGGGACGGGGGGGGGGGGGGGGGCGCATTGCCCTGGGAAGGGGAGGGGGCTCCAGGGGGAGCGCAGAAGGGAGGATGGCACTCACTCACTCATTCAGCCCACAGTCCCACATACCCTGCCTGGCCTCAGCTCCCCATCCAGCAGCAGCCTCTGACCCCCAAGAACAGAGCTGCCCCCACCTTCCACACCGGGCAGCTGGGGCGTGGTGGAAAAAGCCGAGACCACCCCCTGCATGGCCTGGACCCTCACCTGTCATGTCACGCACCCCTCCCGCCAGGTCGGGATCTGCTCCTGACTCTGCCCGTGACGGCGGCACCATGAGATCACCAAGCAGATCTCAGGTTCAAAGGTCAGGGGCTCTGCAGGAGTCTGACACCCCGTCTCCCTTACTGGCCCTCCCCTCCTCACCCCATCCTAAGGAAAACCATGTCCCTTACTGACGCCCAGAGTTCTGCAGGCCCTCCGGCGGCACGCGGGGCTCACGTTCTGTGCCCTCACTGGTCACCAGGGGCGACTTGCCTTCGCCCACCCATCCATCCATACGAGGCATCTACCCCTGATAGCAGCACCAAGAGATCATGGTCAGGATCCCCAAGTGCAAAGCCAGGGGCTCAGCGATGCATCCCCACCCCAACCCCCACTGGCCGGCTGCACACCCCTCCCCCTGCCTCAGTTTCCTCATCTGTCGCTGGACCCTGCAGGGCTACTAGGAGGACTCAAGGCTCACAGAAGAAGTGCTCAGCACAGCCAGCACTCAGGGCTCCCGTCCTCCACCGCAGCCCCTGTGCGTGGACTTCTTAGGAGCCTTAATCAGGATAAACGTAGGCGAACCAAGGCCCAAAGAGGGCAGGCAACCTGCTGGTGGCTGCAGAAGAGTCAGGAACGGACAAAGCCGGCACTGGGAACCCTCCCTGGTGGCCTCTGCTCTGTCACCGTGGGCTGTTCCACCCCTGCTGTGCCCACCGCACTCTGCCACTGTCACGGGGCCCTGCAACAACCCCCTCAAACAGCTGACATCATGGCGCCCTAGGAGCCACGTCTGTCTGTCTGTCTGCCCACCTGGCATCTTCCCCTGACAGTGGCCCCAAGAAGCCACAACTGGGTCCTAAGGCCAAAGGCTCAGCAGCAAGACCCCAGCATCTCCGTCAGTGGCCCTGATCCCGACTCGCCTGGTGGCCCTGGCTAATGGCAGCCAGTCTCCCTGCCTTTTCCTGTCATCAAGCGGGGGTCGCGAGAGGAGAGGGGGGTTTCAGGGTCAGCAAGACACAATGTCCAAAGTCCCCTGGTTCCTAAAATCCCCTCTGTCCTCTGATGGCACTTCTGGAGGCCCTCGAATTCCTTGGTGGTAGTGACCTGTCTTGGGGCAGGACCCAGGGTCACCGCGGGGATGTCACTCCCAGCGCCGGCCCCTAGCTCAGGCTGCCCCCAGGGGTTCCCAAGGCTGGGCCCACAGGCAAAGCTGTGTGCCTGCTCAGAAGGGGCTGCCCTAGGTGACTGGGGGGTAGACAGGTGACCCTTCATGTGCCTGAAGCCAGGGTCCTGCCCCACAGTGCAGCGACCTGACGCCCACTGAAGCTCACACGCTCACCCACGGTGACAGGCACACACACCTGCACACACACACACACACACACACACGCATGTGGACTAACGGGGCTGCCGGCACAGTGTGGTCTCCCCCTCCCACGCCAGCAGACGGAGGTGTCCTGGCCTCCCTGCGTCCCCTGCCACAATCCAACCAAGGGGCGCTTATGCCCATTTACAGAGAACAGAGGCAGCCCCCACGCCTAGAAGAGTTACTGACAAGGCAAAATCATTGGGTGATCACGTCCCCTCCGTCCTAGAAAGAGTTAAAAAAAAACACAAAAAACAGAATACAAACCATTTTCCTCCTGAAAAAGAAAGAAAGAAAGAAAGAAAGAGAAAAAGAAAAAGAAAGAAAGTTAGTATTAAGTGACGTGCTGGATGGGTTACGGCATCACGAACCCCACGAAAAAGGTGCGTAGATAAGCACGTGGTTTCTCTGGACGGTGGTCCCCAGCACTCAGGCACACGGGCCTGAATGAGCACCTCCCGCCTCCCCACAGCACTGGCATCCAGTGAGCTCTAACGGGGACCCGGGGGAGCCCCAGCTTCCACCCCAGGTAAGGCTATCAACCTCTCTTGTCACCTAGCTTCCCCTCCCGCCCCACCCCCCAGCCTTCAGGCCTGGCTCAGGCCAAGCCTGTTTCTCAAACATGCGACAGCGCACCTGACAACTACTCACCGCCCAAGTGTGGACAGGCCCCCCCCTCCCGCCGGCGGCCGCAGGTCCAGTCAGGGGCCCCCACGCAAGGGGGTGTGACAGGAGCTCAGCCCGCAGAAGCATGAGGTCCCCTGGCCTCCCACGGGGACAGCCCCGACCCACTCCCAAAATGAGAGAAGGAACGTAGCCCTACCTTGCCCCCCCCCAGGGGACCGCCACCACGAGGGGATCTTGGGCCCAGACAGCGACCCACATCCTGACCCCTGAACGGGGGGTGTTCCAGAACAAACCCACGATATGCTTTTGAAACGCCTTCGATCTAGGATCCCACGGACACCCAGGCAGCCGAAAGCCAGGCTTCCGACGAAGGTCAGCTTAGCTCGGCCCCAAGGCACCGACAGGCGGCCCTGGAAGAGAGAGGCCGGAATGAACAGGCAGAACTCGGGCTGCGGCCCGCTTGCTCAGTGCTCAGCAGGGAAGACAAGTACCGTGTGCTGACCACCTCCAAAAGGGCGTTTCTCAAAGTGAGGCCTCGGGGCTCCCACAACAGACTCATGGAGACGGCTCATCGAGCACGCAGACTCAGGGCCCCGGCCCTCAGAGAGCCGATGCCCAGGGGGGCCCGAGAACCACCCGCCCACCACACGTCAGGTACTTCCCACTTCCCAGAGCATCCCTGAGTGGCACAAAGGCCCTTCCTTGGCCAACACCCAAGCCTTTCAGGATGGGACTTCAATCTTCTACGTGCCGTGCCTTGCTCCAACACCCAACCCGACACACAACAGGCTCCACGGGAAGGGCTTCCGGACGCCATCGAAGACTGGGGAGAAGGGGGGAGAAGGAAGGAGGCAGGGGAGGGAAGAGGAGCTGGGGGGATGGCGGGGAGAGCCATGGCCTTTCCTGACCTGCTCTAATGGCTTCCTGCTGTGGACAAGGCCTCCTCTGCCTTGCCCACCCCACGAGTGCACCGGGGCTGGCTGCCACGGCAGGTTAATGGGTTAATGACTCCAAGCAGCACAGGGGCTTGGAGGGAGTCACCTTCTGCCATGCATGGAAGCCGAGTCAGCAGAGGATGCAAAAGACAATGGCCGTGGCCAAGGGGGACACTGGTCTAGCGCCCTGGGGCACCCGGCTTAGACAAGGAAAGAGCTATCACCTAGTGATAGCTTCCAGGACCAGAGTTAGGGATCCTTGGGAAGCTGGGATGCGTCGAAGGGTGGGGGGATGTCAAGGAGAGAGTATGCAGTCGCCCATGAGGGGCCTCAGCCTCCTGGTCATGAAAGAGTCCTGGGTAGAGGCTAAGACCCCTCGAGGAGACCCTCCTCCATAGCAGTAGGAGAGGGCAGGCCTGCTCTGCCCCGCCCCCCAGTCCTGGGAACCCAGGGCACAGGTTCTCCGCTGGGCGCACAGCCACGGGCCCATCAATGGGAAGAGGCCCCAGAGCTGGTCCTGCCCACCTCTGGTCTGTCTGCTCTAAGTCAGAAGGTGGCCCTGGGCCCAGCCCTGGAGAGTATCCCACTGGAACCTCAGCCTGCCCCTCCGAGGAGGGGACCTCAGAGATGGCCCAGGCCCTAACCTCCAGGAACTTGGGGAGCTGATGGAGAGAGAGAGGGAGAGAGAGAGAAAGAGAGAGAGAGAGAGGAGCATGCCGGGAAGAGGCTGGTGGGACAGCGGCCAGCTGGAGGACACCCCTGTGCAGCCGGGGGTGCAGAGGATGGCCCGGGGGCTGCATGTGGTTGAAGGGGATGAGGAAAGGCGCCATATAGGAGCTGGAAAACTGTATGTCAACTCCTGTATGGAGCCGTTCTCACCCCCCACCTACTGACTACGGCCGCAACCCTCCTCCGGGAAGCACAGTGCCAGCCCCCCCAGGAGGGCGAGTGGGGTGCCTGCTGTTAGTGGTCAGAGCAGGGACAGCAAGGGACAGCCGGCCCAGGCAGCATCGCGCGCCGCTGGGGACCTGTGGTACCGTGTGACCTGCCTGCCTCGCCCAGCCTCGCCCTGCCTCACTCTGCCTCACCCTGCCTCGCCCTGCCTCGCCCTGCCCCAGGAGACTATGGGGACCGGCCAGGTCACAGAGGCTGGGGACACGGGAGGGGCACGCCCTTTGCTGGCGCAGGAGCTGTGTGTGCACACCGGGGGTCTGATCCCACCTTCCCGTGACTTCTTACTCTGGGGCGCCTATCCCACCTCACTTTCTGCATCTGTGAAGTGGGCCCCCAGGCACCCTGGGAGGCCAGTGAGGGGTCACCGAGCCCAACGGGGCTTGGTTTCCCTGGGACAGAAAGTAGATGTTGCTTGGGATTGGGGGAGGGGAGAGGGGAAGGGGGGGATCGGGGTAGTAACTAACAGCCCTAGGGTTTCTTCTAGTGGTGACGACAACCTTCCAAAATTGAACGTGTTGATGGTTGCACATATCCGTGAATATGAGAAACCAGCATCCGTACGCTTTAGAAAGTGGACTGCATGTACATAAATACCTCAATAAAGTTGTTTTTAAGGCAAGAGCTTCCCTTGTTCCTGCACATTTTCCTTGACCCCGTGACCACCTTGTCCCCGATGCAGCCCTCGCCATAAATTCACCAACCACTGACACAATCAACACACATTCCCACAGACATGGAGCTTGGCACGTAGGAAGAGGTCAATAATGTCATCGCTCTGGAATGAATGACATAACGATGTAAATATCCCTAAAGGGCACACGGAAGAAAAGCTCCAGGGCGTGGAGTTCAGGCCCTAAGGAGAACTGGGGATGGCTGGGGGGGGGGGGGGGGGGGGGAGGGCAGGGAGGGGGGGGAGGGGCTCCAAGCGACACTGGGGTGGGGGAGGGGCTCCGTGTGACACAGGGGTGGGGGGATCCACGTGACACAGGAGTAGGGCAGGGACCCAGCTGGACAACTGAATGTCCCCCAGAGCGACTCCATACGACACACGAGTGGGGTGGAGCTTGGTGTATCATGGTCAGGGAAGGGGTTGATGCAACACACGGGTGGAGAAGAGACCGTACGTAACCCGGGAGTGGACAAGGGGGTCAGAAGGACACACGCAAGAGTGAAGGACTTCGTGTGACATGTGAGTGGAGGGCACTAGTGTGACACACGTTGGGAGGATGTTGTGTGTGACAGCTGAGAAGGGAAGGACCCCATGTGACACGTGAGTGCAGGAGGGCTCAGTGTTGGCCATAGCACGCTGGTGGAGGGGGGCCACGTGATTCCAGGGAGGGAGGGGTCCGTGTGACAAGAGTGAGGGGACCCTCAGTAGGACACGTGTGTGAAGGAGGGGACCTAGGTGGCACATGAGTGGGGAAGGTACTCCATATGACACAGGAATGGGGGAGGGGTTCAGTTTGACACATGGGGGGGCTCAATGTGACACATGATGGGGGAGGGGATCAGTGTGACATAGGACTTGGAGAGAGGGTCAGTGTGACACAGGAGTTGGAGAGAGGGTCAGTGTGACACATGGGGAGGAGGGACTCCATATGACACAGGAATGGGGGAGGGGCTCAGCGTGACACATGAGTGGAAGGGGTTTAACAGGACATGTGAGTAAAGAGGTGGTTGAAGTGAGGGGGTCAGGGAGAGGCTCAATATGACACTTAAGAGAGGGGGGGCTCAGTGTGACAGGTGAGGGAGGAGGGGCTCAGTGTGACACATGGGGGAGCTGAGCGTGACAGGTGAGGGAGGAGGGGGTCCGTGTGACCCCGGAGGGAGGAGGGATTAGTCGGAGCAAGAATCAGGAGTGGTTTCCACCCTCAGGAGCACCAGTGAGGGGTGGCCCCCTTCCCCAAGGGTCGGCATCCCGGGGTGACCCTGGGGTGACGGCAGGAGCCCAGGGCACCACCCCGCCCCAAGACGCCTGCAGATTCAGAATCAGCGAAAGGGGCTCACGGACAATCCTAACAGTTACAGAAGTTCACCTACCAAAGGGAGGATCCAAGTTAACGAGACCCTCGAAAACGGAGTCCTCTCCAATCCTCGAAGGAGACTCTGAGGGCCTCTGAGCCCTTGTCCTATCCGCGAGCCCACGCCCCCTCCCCCCAGAACACCCCCAGAGTCTCCAGGGACACTAGACGGTCCAAGATCCTGGCTCTACCCAGACACGCCCAAAATGGATATTTGATAGCCGACGCTTGGCCAAACACAGGCATTAAAGTCAAGAGACAAAACAATTCCGTCCTGGACCCCTTGCTCCAGAGGGAAGGACACCGTGACGGCCCCCACGCCACAAGGCCGCGACTCAGAGTTTCACAGTGGAATAAATTTTCACTTTCCAAAATACTCATCTGCCTTGCCCGCCATTTTCCGACTTCACCCCAGAAACACAAACACTCCATCACGCACCAAGCCTTCTCCCTCCTCCCTGCCGCAGCTCCCCCTCCTCCACGTGATGCAGGGCTGAAGGGCTGAGCC
Source organism: Acinonyx jubatus (assembly GCF_027475565.1). NCBI lineage: Eukaryota > Metazoa > Chordata > Mammalia > Carnivora > Felidae > Acinonyx > Acinonyx jubatus. The sequence goes on along the minus strand of NC_069386.1, from coordinate 140,364,238 downwards.
CCGAGAAGCAAAGATCCCGCTCCCCTCTCTCATTTATGTCATTCATTTATTCATCTCTGTCAACTTTGGTGGGAAGAACACAGAATTCGGTCCTTAACCCGAGCGCGGACAACTGATATTCGGGGAAGTCGGCAGCCTCGGTTTTACCATCTGGAAAGGGTGAGACGTGACCAACCAAGGATCCAGGCAGAACCGGGTGGTGTCAACAAAGGCCACGGCAAGGAGGCTGACGCAGAGGGCGGGCGCAGGGTGCAAGGAGCCATGCCGGGGCCTCGGAGCGAGGACCCCACGAACAAGCTGGGAGGGCCCGGGTTCCCGGCGCCATTTCTGAGATGTCGGCCACCAGCAGGGATGAAAGAGAGCACCTGTGACCTCTCCTTCCAGACCCCACTCGGCAGGACCTGGGCTGAGCCCCCCACCCCCTGCCCCGCTGCGGTCAGAGCCCCTCTTCTCTGCCCCACGTCCCCAAGCCGCCCGGGCCCCAGTCTCTCCGCCATCCGCCGATTCTCGTGCGTGTCCCCGAGGCGTGCACTCCCAAGGGCAATGTCCATTACTTGCTGCCTGGCACAGGGCCTGGCACACAGTAGACCTTCACCGAATGTGCAAACGAATGAATGAAAGCCTACCATGTACAAGGCCCTGGCGGCCAGAGGGAGCCCCGAAGCGAGGATGATGGAGGGGAGGCAGATGATGCACAGGTGATAGCCAGGTCCACAGTGATGGAGAGGAGATGCCGTGCCCAGGATGACAGAGGCCAGGTGGAGGTGATGGGAGCCCGAGATGACCGGCCCACGGGGTCCCCGGGCCCTGGGACCCAGGAGTCGCAGGTGACGTGAAACAGTGCTAGGTGATAGGAGCCAGGACGATGGAGCCCATGGTGACCAATGTGTGACATAGACCCCCAACAGACTAGACGGCAAGGAGGAGGAACCCAGGACCCGCCAGCTGGATCTGGAAACTTCTAAGGCCAAGGTGGGACCTGAGTCAAGAGCCTTTACAGCCACAGCCCAGCCCAGCGTCCAGCTCGACACCCCCACCACGCCCATTCCAGTGACAGAATATCCACCATGTGCAAAGCTCGGAGATCAATCTCCAAGGCCGAGAACCTTGCCGATGAGGAACAGTGGACACCCTGGAACAGGGATCAGCAAGCATTTTTGCTCGCACGGCCCATAGAGGAATTCTGGAAAGGCACCCATCCGCTCCCTCCCCCAGCCCATTTTTTTAACTGGCAACAAAGTTTTCACGCCGAGCTTAAAGAGCTGTGAAAACATAACCCCCCGTGTGCTAGATAACATCCGTCGCACGTGGCACACATACACAGATTTGTCCAAGGCTCAGGGCTGCTGACAAGCTCATCCGATTTGTCCACTCTCAACCTCATTGGCAAACCAATCAAACAAAGCAAAGTCCGACGTCATTTTTGGCACTTTTCGGTACAAGTCACTGTGTCCGGATGGTGCATCTCAGGTAGACGCATCACCTGGAGGAGGAGGAGGTGGGGCGGTGGGGGGGACGCCGTGAGGCACAGAGGGAACTGACCTGGATCCTGCAGCATCCGGGGGCACGGTTGTCCTCCGGGTCCGAGGCTCTGTCGAGGGGGTGGTACGGCAGCCGAGGTCTGGGAGGTCCCATCTGGTCCTGAGGTCCCCGGCCAGCACCACAAGTGACAGATGCCCCAGGGCAGCCGTGGAGCAGAGGCTGGGCAGAGGATCCCCCCGCACCTGCTCAACCCATTCTCGTCCTTGCATCCAGGAGAAGGCTGACGGTGTACTGTAAGCTGCCCTGGTGGCTGGGGTCTAGGGTGCTGTGGGGGAGCCGGTTAGAACCCCAGCCACAGGGGCAGGAGCCAGGGGTGGGGGCGAGCTGTGAGGGGGAAGCCCACCACGTCCACTGGGCAGAGCTGGTGAGAAAGGGCGTCAAAATCCCTCCGCGCTATGGCCGTGTTGCCGGGAGGAGGTGATGGGGAGGGCCACAGTGAAGGGTCAGGGGTTGGGGGCCAAGGCTGCCCGCTGTGGCAGAAATGGACACACAGATGGGCCGTGGACACAACTCCGGGGGGTGGGGGGTGACAGCGGGCAGTGGGTCTGGAGGAGAAGCAGATGTGGACTCTGCTCAGGGTGTCCAGGCTTAGGGAGAGACCCAATCTGTCTCTCACGTCCAGTCACTTTCCACCATCTGTCTCTCTCACACATGCACAGACCCTCGCACACGCGCACGCTCACACATGCATGCACGCACGCCCACACACACGCACGCACACGCGCGCACACACACACACACACACACACACACACACCCTGATCCCTGCACACACCAACAGGCACAGGCACACATCTGCCCCCGCCCCAGGCCAGGGACCCTCTGCACACTGAGCCCTCCCTGGGCCAGGACCACACCTGAGCTTAGCCTGAGGTGGTCACCCAACACCAAGAGAGTGTCTACGTGGTGCTGGGGGCCGTGCAGAAGTTGGGATAAAGGGGTGCACGCTAAGCCCTGGATCGGGGTCCCAGGCTGCAGAAAAACTCGAAGCAGCACTCTCGTGGGCAGCGTGAGAACAGGTTGGCTAAGGCGTGGCCCTCTGGGGTCACAATCGGTTCTAAGCGAAGGGAGGTGTGTTCCAGTCTGGCCGACCAATCCCAGAAAGTCAGCTCTGGGGCACACTGGGCGGGGGGGGGGGTGGACTGTGCCCCCAGCAGTGGGGTCCTCTGACTGCTGGGCACTGAGGCCCCCAGCCATGGCATCAGAGAAATGGCTCCTCCCACGAGCGTGAATGCCCGTCCCCCTGTGGACTTATCCCCAGAATGGCCCGGCCCCTCTCTGAGTTCAGGCTCTCCACCATGACATGGGGGGCTGACGGGAGCACCCAGCCCGCTGACAGGCACACTTCCACTCAATTCCACCACCAGCCATAACCAAGCAAACAGATAAAGTGCTTTGTAAAGTGCAGGTATATAGGTAACGTTCCGCAACACCCTGCCAGCCCCCGCCCCACCCCACGCCCAGCCCACCCAAGGGCAATTGGAGGTCTGGGGGTGCTCTGTCCATTGAGCCCCCTCGGCTGCAGGAAGGCCGCTATGGGCCTGTGGGCCGTCTGGAAAATGCACAGCTACCAAATCAGCCTAATAAATCCCTCCCTGGGGAGGGGGGTTCCCCCTCCTCTGCTGATTGAGTAACCTCTGACTTGAATTTGGCCTGACTCCTTGGGCCAGTCGGCCGCCGTCCTGCCCCCACTGCCCTGCCCAGCCATCCTCCTGACCGACCTCCACCCACCCACGGGTGGGCCTAGCGTCTGCTGCTGTGGGGACCACCTCCCCTGAGACCCCATGTGACTGCAGGGCGCAGAGAGGGGAAGAGCCCTAACTGTCTCCTGAGAAGTACCCAGAGGACACTGTTAGGAGCGCTGACCCTCGCCGCCAGGCCGGCACACAAAACCAGCCCTCGTGTGAGCGGAGCCGGGAAGAAAGCTTTCCAAGGGCCCGCCTGCCCCTGCCTCCGCTCCAGCCCCCAGTAACAATAAGAAGGGAAAGTTGCAGTCATCTGGGAGAACACTGCAGCCCAAGGCATCCCCCTGCCTTCCCTGCTTCCACTAAGAGCTGAGCTGGAAGCAGCAGCACAGTCTGCCCCCCGCCCCCCCACCCCCCGCCCTCGGTCCCTCTGGGGGAAGGAAGAAGGCCATGACTTTCCGATCCCTCAGCAACTCCTGGCCTCCCTGCCACTGGTCCCCTTTGACAGCAGGAGCCACTCTAAGCAGAAGACAAAGTGAATTATGGGGGAACTGAGGCCCCAAGGGGCAGAGGTGGGGCCAACTGTGGCTGGGCCTGGCTCCCTAGACTCCCAGTCGGGCTTCCTCCTGGCCCATTGCTGCCCCACCCCCCGCCCTTCCCCAGAGCGTCCCCACTCCCTCTGGCCTGGTCTTCCAGCATGGCACTGGGGCTGGGCTCCTGGAGGATGTGACCACCAGTCAATCTGCCCAAGGACGGGGGAGATCCTTCTGGTGCCAAGCCTTCCCACTTCTGCTCTCTTGATGGGTGACTGCAGACAATCGCTCAGCCTTCAGGGCTCTTCCTGAATCTCAGTAAAACCAGAGGCAGCCTAGGGTAGGGAATTTTGAGCTCCGGAGAGAGGTCTGGTCTTAACAGACATCAAGGAGCCAACCTTTCCCTCGGCCTCAGTTCCTCATCTGTAAAAGAGGGGAGCTAACTGGGAGACCAGTCGGGGGGAGGGGGGAGCATCTAGCCCTGATCAAAGGGAAGCCGTCTACACTGAGACCTCAGTGGTAGCACCTGCAATCTGGCTTCTCGGACTTGGAGGGTGGGGGCAGCAAGTTCAGCACAATGCCTAGCACAGTCCAGAAACATCCCAGAGCTGGATCACCTTCCCGGGGCGGGGGCGGGGGGGGCGGGCGTCTGTGTAATAGTCTCTTATCTATCTTAAATCGGGGGCTCCGCCTCACGACCTAGACGTTCCATGCATCCTTATTTCTACTGTTGCAATTCTACTCTGAGCCCTGCTCCCTGAAGCTGATGACTTTTTTATAGAGCAGATTCCGTATTTCTTCACAAACGTTGCAAGCCTGCCGGCTCACCCGGTTCGCATTTGGCTTTGAATCTGTTGTGGGGACTTCTAGGAAATCAGCAATGAGTGATTCTAATAATTGCTTGTTCTTGGAAACCTCCTAAAATAACTTGGCCAAAAGAGGCTGGGGGTGGGGCAGGGCAGTCCTCTAAGATGACAATACTCCTCCGTTCCATCCCAGGTCTAGAGTTCCAGTTACTCATAAAAGAAGTTTTTGTGCGCACAGTTCCAAATGCTAATGAATTTCCAGGAAATATCACCAAAACGATGTTGGCATCGTTAGGATGTGTTTTTCAAGAACTCTTGCTAGCGGTTCCCTTTTCCTGCAGGCTCCAACTGCAGAAAATAAGTCAGTTTCTGGGATATATTATTGGAGCTGCGTCTCAGTAGCATAACTGATGACATCAGATTCTCAGAACCTCCCCGTCTAGAGACCTCAGAGTCCACACATCCAGATACTGTGCTTTCTTTCTCTCCTCCCAAAGTTGACACTCTCCACAGCTTCGACTCTAACTACCCATGAAGTCCTTATGGTTCCTGAGCAAGTCAGGATTTTTGGCCTTATTTCTTTAACTGTCATGTCTCTTCAGCTTAGTGGACAGTCTGCTGTCAACTGAGTTCCTGAAGGACCACAGCTACGATCAAGGTGCTCGGGGCACAGTCCCAGCCCAGAAGGCAGCTGCCTCTGGGTGGGAAGCTGCCGTCATCACGTCCCCGTGTATCTGGAGGCGTCCCTTGCCCCCCATGCTGTCTTCACGCCCATCACGATGGCCCGGCCCTGTCTCAGTCCCAACCTCAATGAGCTTCCGTTACTAGAAAGAGGCAATCAGATCTGACCAGCCCCAAGGTCACGGCTTCACGCCGGTCTGGCGAGTGGGCGTTTAGCACCTTCCCCTGGGAGAGGAGCTAAGCCGCAGAAACGAGCTTGGGTTACATTCCAGGGCCCAGCCAACTTGGCAGCCCTGTGGGTCAAGGCTGGTGTGCAGCCAGCCATGAGTCCAGCACAACTAAAAAGCATGAAACGGTGCTTTGCCGCACAGATACACTGTCATGGGCAAGTTCATCGGCAGCACCACACCCACAATCCATTATTTCGGCCGCCATGCTCTTCCTAACACGCTTCCTCTTGCCAGGAGTCCCTACTCCACATCTCTCCTAATACATCTGGAACCCAGTTTCTTGTGGGTCCAAATGCTACCTCTGGGGTAGCTAGGAAGGAGTGCTGCAGGCGTTGGGTGGTCTCCTCTGCCATCTCCAGTCTCAACACCCCCAGTGCTGCCCAAGCCAAGTCCTGTCCAAGAAAGCCCTGAGGCTTTCTCACCAGTTCTGCATGTCTGAGCTTCAACAGAGGCTGGACCTGGGGTTTCAACTCTGAAACATCAAGGGGACCCTTCGACAGGGACATCTGAGCTTCAACAGAGGCTGGAGCTGGACTCTTGGCTCTGGGACATCAAAGGGGCCACTCATTCTGGATGCCTAAGCTTCATCGAAGGCCGGAACTGGGGTCTCAGCTGTGGAACATCAAGGGGAGCCTCCTTCTCGATGTCCAAGCTTCATCAAAGGCCGGAGCTGAGGTCTTGGCTCTAGAACATCGAGAGGCCACTCATCATGGGCATCCGAGTTTCATTGGAGGCTGGAGCTGCAGTCTTGGCTCTGGAACATCAAGGGGACCCTCATTCTGGATACATCACCTTCACTGGGCCTGGAGTCGGGGTCTTGGCTCTAGGACATCTAGCGGGCCCTTCATCGTGGACGTCGGAGCTTCGCTGGAGGCTGGAGGTGGGCTCTCGGCTCTGGAACATCAAGGGGGCCCTTCATCATGGACATCTGAGCTCCATCAGAAGCAGGGTGGGGCTCCTACCACAGGTAGGACTCTCCTGGACCTTCGGCCCCATCTTGGCCGGGATGGACTCATCTCAGTGGGACACGCTCTGGAGTCCCTCTTCCCCTGGTCTCCGTGCTGCCTGGACCATCACTCAGCACCATCCGTGTCTCCGACTCCATCAGGGACTTGGGTTAAGTCTCCTTGGCCGAGACACGGCCACGGGCACCAAGGTGGCTCTTTCGTTCTGCCAAAGGGCCACGCTCAGCCCCATGCCCTCACGGCGGGACTCGCCTGTAGTTCTCTCGAGGCACCTCCCTGCGGGGCGGGGGGGGGGGGGGGGAGGGAGGGGGAAGAAGGAGGGGGAGGGGAGAAGGAAGAGAAAGAGGAAGAGGAGAGAGGGGGAGGAGAACGTAGGAAGAAGAAGGTGATGAAGCAGGAAGCAGGAGCAGGAAGAGGTGGAGGGTGGCGGAGGGAGGCGGAGGCGATGGCGGTGGCAGTGGTGGTGGCTTTTGGTGTTGACGGTGGCGGTGGCAGAGCTCAGCCTCTCCTTTCCCGCCGGTGTTGTGTCCGGGGCGTCTGCTCCAGCAAAGCCAGGTATGCCGACCCCGGGACTCCACGTGGACTCGGGTCCGTGGCTCCCTCGCCCTTGCGCCCCCTCTGGCCCCATCTGGCCGACAGCCCTACTCTCCTGAGCTGGGCCTCGGAGGCACGAGGCTCGGTGCTCCTGTCAGTGGGGACAGGGGCCCCTCCGCAGCCTCCTCAGGGCCCCGCTCAGCTCAGTAGCCATCCTGTGGACTGAGCGTTGGCCCCGGGTCACACGCGGGCTGGCCGCGCACTCACCCGGCGGGCGGAGCAGGGCGACAGCTCTGTCCGGCCCCTGCGGGGCCCTGGGAGCGCGAGAGGAGGGGAGGAAGAGTCGCAGCCTGGGGCCGCCCCTCTGGGGCTCCAGGGAGCCCGACGCTGCGCTCCGCTCAGACTTCTTCCGCAACCCCCCCCCCACCCTCCTTTCTAGAAAAGAACCCAGCCTCCTGAAACCGTTAGAAGAAGGGGACCGGCCCGAGTTAGTTCACCCCAACACGCATCCATCCCAGGACCCCACCGGGCCAGCTTTGCCTCGGGGCCTCGGCGGCTCCCAGGGGTCAGAGCTGGCTCCCCTGCCCGCCCCACCCCGCCACGCGCCCTGGGTGAGGGCGGCCCCAGCCAGACAGGGCACCCGCCATTCAGTCCTCCTCATATTAGTAGCACATCCATCACTTTTTGTTAAGGCAAGAAACACATTTATTGAGAGCACAACAGGGTGAGCCAAGTCCCGGGTCAGGTGCTTCCAAACCGCATCACACGCTCCTCACAACAACCCTGTGAGGTAGGTAGGCTCGCTGGCTCCACTCCCCCAAGTCTCAGGGCTCGTGAGGGGCGGGGAGGGGTCCGGCCCACGCGTCTGAGCCTCAGATCAGTGATGTCCATCAGTCAGAGGGCGGGTGGCTAGGCAAGGAGAGGCCGGGAGGGCGCGCCCCTCCTCGCAGGGGGCGGCCCCGGTCCAGAGTCTTTGGGTCCGGCCTGTCCCGCGGGAACGCGTGCAGGGTGTCCCCGTGGCTGCGGAGGCTGAGAGAGACACAGGCGCAGATGAAGGGGCCCGCTCCCGGTCTCACTGGCCGACAACAGTTCTCATGCAGACGGGCGGGCCGGGGGGTGGGGGGTGGGGGTTGAGGAGAGGAGAGAGGCACCCGGGACCGGATGCCACTGGACAACGCGGGAGAAGGCCCTGGTTCCCAGCGGCCGTCGGGGGGGGGGGGCGGGGGGGCCAGGGGAAGCACCCGGTCACCAGCTCCTGCCCCTCGATCTGGCCCCCCTCAACCTGGGCTCCCACACATCACCCCCTCCCCAGCCTCCTCCACCCGCGGAGATCTCCAGAAGCACGCCCCTGGTCCTGACGCCCTCCTGCACCTTTAAGCTCTGAAGGTTCTCACCCCACTAACCCGGAATCGGGAACTCGTGGCCTTCCTAAAAACCACCCCACCTATCCTGTCCAAACCACTGCCAGTTACGCTTGGATGGTTTATAAAATATCAGCCCCCTCCTCCTCTGGGGGCTTCTAAGAGCTCTCCCTGATCCCCGACCCCCCCAGCCCACACCCGACTTTGGCCTCAGCCCCGCCCCCTCTGAACTTGTTAAATCTCTGTATTTAAAAGCAAACGCTTCCCTCCCGCACTGCCTCCCCGGAGCTGGCCGCGTGCTTCCCTGACGCCCTCCGCTCCGCCAGACAGCCACTTGGGCTGCTACGGTTCCCGGGAGCACGGGGCGTCTGCGACCAGTGCCCACACCCAGGGCCCACCGGGAGGGTGAGGAGTGAGGCCCCCTGTGTGCCAGGTAACAAAGCATTTATTTTCACATCAACAGTCTCATTGAACCCCACAATAACCGTGCCAGGTAAACGTGATTGTTTCCAGGTTACAGGTGAGCCAACTCGGCCAGGCTGCACACACGCAGGCACTAGGGTGGCCTCGAACCCAGACCCTGATTCTCAGGGCCAGCACACGGGGTACAGCAGGGTATGCAGCCCGCGTTCTCAGTGCTCACCAGCGTTCTCTGAACGCACATTGTCATGAAGTACCCGTTCTACAGGTGGGAAAACCAAGGCTCGGGCGGTTCAAGTAACCTGCCCAAGGCCACTACGCTGGCCAACGGTGACATCAGGACCAGAATTCGAAAGAGCAAGACCCCCCAGAGCCCCATGCCTTGACTTGTGCCCGTGTACTGTGCTTCGGGGTGACAGCAGGTGAAAAGACTCAAGGTCTGGGGTCCAATCCACCCCCAAGGTTTTCGGGTGCCCTCGGCTGCATCTCAGACTTGGCATGGGCCTGACGGGTTAATTAACGTCAATGGCGGGGATGAAGACGTTTCAGGTGGAGACCTCCACACCCCCGGGGCGCACAGCCAGCCACAGAGAGGGTGTGGGCGTGACCAGGGCGTGCCCCCCACCTGGGAATTAGCAAATGCCATATTATCAAAATCACCCGGGCCACAACACAAACGACAACACTTCGGCCTAGATGAAGATTTATTCTAGACATAAATACTTCCAAAAATGTGCAAAAGATAGACATTTCCGTCCGAAGGGACCCCCACCCCCCGTGGCTGCCCTCTGAGCCGCACCTGCCCCTAGGGTGAGCCCCTACCCCCACCCCGCATAGGCCGAGACCCTCAAGATTTGTCCTAAAGAAGCTTTGCCAAGAAAACGCACTTTCCTCTTAAAGGAACACATGTGGATTCGACTTGCACATCAGCCAACAGTCAATTCAGTTCTTCACGACCATTAAAAACCCCACCTTATCAGTCCGTGAACATCTATCAGGCTCCTGCTAGCACAGGAAACAGTGCTGTAAAGGGTCACGGAAGCACAGATCTCAGAATAAGGGATGGGGTTCAAGTACAGCGTGGGGGCTATGACCCCACTGACCCTCCGCTTTCTCACCTGTCCTTGGGAAGTGGGGTCTCTACCCTGCCTGCCCTCGGGAAACGGGGTCCCCAGCCCTGTGCCCATTTCAAGGGGAAGGCGACGTGAAAACATTGGGCACCTGAGAGAGTCCCTCACCCTGGCCTAAGCTCCGAGAAGCCCGAGGCCCATCGCGGAGCAGATGCCTAAACACAGACTCACAGTCCCCTGGGGACAGGGCCCTAGCCACCTGTGCCTCCCAGGGGGCCCCTTGGGAGCACCAACGCAAGGCCCCCTCTGCTCCAACAAGTTCTCCAGGACATGGGATGTCCATACGGCCACACTGCAAGGGGCCCCCGGCAAAGCCCGAGGGAAGGGAGTCAACAGAGAGTCTGTGCCAGTGTTCCTGGCGGCAGGTATGATGGCTGCACAGGTGTGGGGACCAGACATCACGATAAAAGCTCAGGCTGGTGCAGGAAGTGGCCAGGTTGACGGGAGCGTCGGCCACGTAGAGAGGCCAGGGCCTGCCCACTGAGGCTGTGAAAGCCGGAGGCAGAAAGAAGGGGAGGCCCAGGCAGGAGAGAGGCTGGGGGGGCGCAGAACTCGAACCCACCTGGGATGCCATCTGGGGAGGACAGAGCAAGATGCTACTCCCCCCCCCCCCCACACGCCTGAGACCAGGGCCAGGAAAAGAACTCAGGGGTCTCCTGAAGAGACCCCCCCCAACCCCGAATGACCCCTAATATCTTATCTAATGCGACCACGCTTCCACATCCAACGTGGACCCGACTGAGCTCTGGACGACTATGACCCCTGCCGGAGCACGGCCAGGCACACGGTGGGGACAGGGACACACCCAGCCACCGTTACTGGGAGAGCTTGGCTGGCGGGGTCGAAAGAACACGGCTTCTCATAGGAGACTGTTCAGTTCTGGCTCTGACACCCAGCCGTGCCTGAATCTCAGCTCCCTCATCTATAAACCATCTATAAACCAGGCCCATCTATAAACCCCCCAAAAGCAGGAAGCTTGCAGGGGATGGGTCTAACAGTCCTGCCCTATCTTGGTCCCAGGCCCACAGATGAGACCACAGACTACTCTCTTCACCTTACAGCCAGGGAAAGAAGGAAGAGGGGCGTGAGGAAATCAGGCACACGGGCCTTTCCCCTAAAGGGCCGAAGAAGGAGTTTTAATCCCCAAGGATGTTGCCCAGAAGCCCTTCTCCACACTCCCTCTAAACCATCCTGCCTCTTCCTGCCTAGCAAACTGAACCCAGGGCACACACAGTCGTCTGTGGGCACGGCACCCAGAGGCAGAACAAACCCCAAGTAGTTACCCCAGCCAGCTTCAACCTCCATGTGAGAAGCAGCAGCCAGGATGCAGAGGGTGGGGGCGGGTGGGGGTGGGGAGGCTCTGAGGAAGGAAAAAAGCCGTCTCTCATTAACGAAGCCAGTATTCACCCCCCCGGTTGACTCGCTAAATGCCTGCAGACCGCTCAGCCTCTGTCTTACACGTTCCATTGACCCTTGAAACACAACCTGAGCATAAGGTCGATGCCGACTCCTTACGCACCCGGAACCAGCAAAAGCTCCCCTGGAACTTTCGAGACAACCCCCGGCACACAGCCATTCTCAGTGAGAGCCAGCGTTAGATTCGCCCTGTGGGAGCTGACCCCGCCCGTGGCCTCACCACAACCCAGTGAGGTTAAGTTTTTCTGGCGACCCATCAGAGAAAAGGAAACCGAGGGTCAGCGAGGAGAAGGGGCTTGCCCAGCCCCGCACAGTTAGTTAGTTAAGTGGCCCCGGGGCCTGCCGGGTTCTAATTTCTAACACGAGACACAGACGGCTCAAGTTTCATCGCACGACACCCAAAATGAGAATCCTGGTGTTCGAACAGCACACGTCATATAAAAAAGTCCGTGAGATACAACACAGAGATTGTTAACAGGTTAATCAGGAGTGAAATACAAACTCTTAGTAAAGGTTTTAACATCTGCCACTTGCATTTGGTTACAATTCATGAGTTGACCGTTCACCCACGTACCCATTCAACAAGTGTGGAAGGCGCCCCCCCCTACCACTGGCTTGGTACTGTGTTAAGCACCCAGGCTGCTGGCATTTGAGCCCAGAGGTTGTTAATTGAGAGAGGGGACATCGGGATGGGGATGTGCAACGTCTTTGATGGCTGGCGCCTAATATTTTGGGGGGAGGACGCTGCCAGGAGAGGTCTCTCGGGGAGAGAGGTGTGTGAGTGCCGCCCACAGGCCAGACACAGCGGTAGGCAAGACACAGAGGGTGCTTCCAACCTTTTACAGAGGTGAGCGTGAACGCGTACCCCGGGGGGGGCTCGGGGGGGACGCCCAAAGAGGCCCCCGTCCCCCCGGCATAAAGTTTCCTGCCAAAATTACTCCCGTCTCATCTTACAGTGTCATACAAATTTGGCATGCTATCCCACAGCGTACCCCTGACTGTCTGGGCGAAACGACTTCCCACTAAACCTGCCGAATCGGGCCACCCCTCCTGGCCTTTCGCTCCACCCCCAGCAGCCCCCGGGGGCACGCGCACCGCCTGTTCAGAACCCCAGCTCCAAGTCCTGGTTACAGCCCTGCGACATGGGTGCCACAGTCCCCCCGGAAGACAGACTCGCGCTGTCACTGTCAGTTTAAACCACACACGTTTGTCCAGCTCCAGGGTCCTGGCTCTGCCCTCTACGCCCACGCTCCGATGCAGTGAATAAACGGCAGAATTCTAGGCAGAGACCCCGAGACCTACGCCTTGTCCCACACAGGCAAGCAGTGAGCTAAAGTGGGGGAGGGATCCCGCCCGGCCTGGGACCCGCGTGGATGCTCAGGGCCACGTCCAGGGTCTGCAAAGTGCCGTGCGCCTCGGATGCCCAGGTCTGCCGGTGGATAATTCTGTGCAGACCCCCCGCACGGGGCATGATCCTTGTCACCCACATGAACAATCATCTCCCCGGGGTTCCTCTAAATAGAGCCCAGCATTAACTAATCTTGAAAGGGACAGGAACGGCTCTAGGATCATTACCGTGCAAGTTCGGGGTGTCCTGATGACATGAAAGCCTGTCACGGCCGGAAGCAGCCATTCATCTCAGACCCCCCAGGCGTCACTCTGGCCTCTTGAGGTCACGGGTTGTGATTTCTGAACACCCGGGGACACAGTTTGCTGATTACTAATCAACCTAGTTTTGTGAGGAACAAAGTCGGAGAGGGCAATCAAACAGCCGACGGAACTCGAATCTAGAAGCAGGAGCTGAACCGAGAGGGTCACGCCTTTTGCTGGCACGCAAAGGCAGTCCCTGGCGGACGGGGGCTCGTCTTTTCTTTCCAAAAGAGGTGCGGGGACGCGTCCTTGGGAACCAGCTCTAGTATAGCACTAGCTCACTTTAAAAAATGTTTGTCGACCGTGAAGGAATGAAGGAATGGAGAAATGGAGGGGTGAATTACAACCAGTGCCGTCTGGTGGAGGAAGCAGAAAGGCTGGAAGCAAAGCTCATGGCAGGGACCATGCACCAGGCAGGGCGGCCTCGGCTCACGGGGGGCGGGGAGGGGGGGGGGAGGGCCCTCTCGGACCCTGGCCCTGGATCCGCGTCGCGGTGTGTGATGCCTGGGAAAGCGCCATGGGGACAGAAGCCGTGTGGGTGACAGTGGCAGATGAGTCCAGCTGGGACGTGCTCAGAGCAGTGACCCCGGACGAGAAAGCTGTAATAAGGGCGTTCACTTCATGACCACAGCCCATGGCACTACACAGCCCACCCAAAATGAAAAGGTTTGCTTTCAGGGGAGAGAGAGGCCGAAGCACCAGGGCAAGACATGGAGGCCAAATGCGCAGATGGATGGATGGATGGACTAGACTAGTGCCGGAAGCCATTGCTGGCCTCCCAAGCCTCGATGCTGGGGCAGACACGTGCGTGAGTTAATTCTGACACAGGCAAACAGCGCTCAGTGCTATAGTAGAGGGCTCAGTGGGAGGAAGCAGCTCCCTGCTGGGGGCAGAGGGTGTTCTAGAAAAGTAGGGCAAGCCCTCCGTGGGCGACACCCCCTCCCCGGGTGGCCTCGATGACCTTTGAGCCCCGGTTAGTCTGTGGTGGAACACGAGGGGAAACCCTGGATGAGTAGGGTCCATTCTGCTCCTTGACTCGTGGAATTTGATTGCCCCATTGAAGAAAACCAAAGGGGATTCTCCACCAGTCCCGATCGGATTCATCCCATCAATCGAGGCCTCGGGGCAATTTGCTCACGTGTTGGAGGACACTGGGAATGCAAAGGGCAGCGGATGGCCCCTGCCGATTCCCCAAGAGGTGGGAAATGGCGGTCCAGGGGGCTGGCTTCTCAAGGTGAAACGGGGGTGGGTGACAGGGCTGGCGGGAAGTCACCAGCTAACTACACCAGATGCTGGGCACGGCTACCTGCACCTTGGAGGCTCAAAGAGATATTCCTGTCCCGCAAGAGTTACAGAGGGTGCAGTTTAGAGTTTATAAATCATAAATGCATGAACCCACCCAGGGAACGTGACCTTAAATGTTGCCAGGCTGCCAAATGGAAAATGTCCCCTCCACCCATTTCCGGGGAGAAGCAAATCCTGGTCCGAGAGACCTGAAAGGCCGTCTAGACAAACCCCACAGCTGCTATTTGAATCTCCTTAAAACTACCCTCACCGAGTGTCTGCCTGGCCTGCCCCTTGGATGCCTCCAGTGACGGAGGGCTCACTATATCCTAAGGTCACCCATTCCACCCTTGACCGATCTCATCAGAAAGCCATGACCCAATGGACTTGGACAAACAGTTCACAGAAGATAAAGTGCAATCGGTTAACAGATATATGTGAAAACGCTCAACCTTCATTAGTAATCAAAGCAATGCAAGTTCAAATGACAGAAAAACACTTTTTGACAGAGATTACAAAATGCTAATACATCGCTGGACATGGTAAAATGCTATAAGCCTTTGGAAATTAGTCAATATCCATACAAAATCCCTGGCCTTCCGTTTAAGAAGCTCAGCCCTAGTAAAGTCATTCGTTCGTTCGTTCATTCATTCATTCATTCATTCATTCGCCACCCATGTAGCCATCCATCCATCTTCTCACCCAACAAGCATCCCCACACCATCTACAACACGTAGGGCTCTGGAGGTACAAAGATCAGTCCGACAAGCTCCTTGCCCTTAAGGGGCTCACAGTCTAGCAGGAGAAACCAGCATGTCATGAAGCAATGGTCATTTCTGGGTGAAGGAAAGTAATTTGTAAGGATGAAAGAGTAGGTATGCAAAGCCATTCGCTGTGGTGTAATTCGTAACATTAGGATTAAAAAAAAAAGGTGAGTTACACATAACGATAGCAGGTTGGCATCGCGAATGATGTAATGAGGGTATAACCTCGATGGGACACAACGCAGCCAGTGAGGCAATGATTTTTTTTTTTTTTTTTTTTTTTTAGGGAAAAAACTAAACACTGATGACAAAATATTGAATGGAAAACGTAGGATGTATGTGGTGAAGAAGGCAAGGTTTCAAAACTGGATGCTTATTTAAAGAAAAAAAAAAGATGTCCATTTAAAAAAAAAGTATGCCCATAGACAAGAATTTGAAGGGCGAGAAAATAGCAGGGTGATGTGTCAGCGTGATGGGTGACCTCCTGCTCTAGGTCATGTGACATCCACACCATTGACATTAGGAACACAAAGGAGGCCTTGGCCTGTCTGCCCCAGAAGCCCAGCCTCCGGCCTCTGGAAGGCCAGCCCTGAGGCCGAGCTTCCCGAGGAGGGAGTTGGGAGTCACAGAGGAATCTAAGGAGAGTTCCTGGTGTCACCAGGGGAAGGATTTGTGCACGGAGCGCATGCGAAGGTCAAAGTCCAAGAGAGAAAATTTGTCCTTGTTTTAGTAAGTTATTAGGAAAGAAACACACACATTTAAGACAGGCCCTGATCAGAGAGGAGCACTGAGATCCCAACTCGGACCTCATGGGTGGGTCAGGACAGAACCCGAGGGGCCCCGGGAGTCCCACTCTGGCTTCTGGGGCCGTGGTGGGGAGCGAGCCCTGTCCTGAATCTCAGCATCCCGGAACTGAAGACCCTTAGAGCTCCAGATTTAAAACTCCTCTAAGAGCCAAAGACTCTGAGCGTCCTGACCTGATGACCCCCATGCCCTCTGCATTCCCGAGAAGACAGAGAATCCACTGGATCCCAGCCCACAACCAGCGGGGAAACCAGCGGGTCTCCCTGGAGCTCCTCCCATTGGCCCATTTCCAGCCAGCTCCTAGAGGTCTGCTCCCGTTCTCCGTGTTCCCTCTGGGAGTTTGGCTGTGGCTCCCTCCTCTTCCCCACTGCGGACCCAACATGTGGAGTTCTTCCTGAGCCTCAGCTGACTTTTAAAGTAACCACACAAGAATTTTTCTTGGGGCGCCTGGGTGGCTCAGTCGGTTAAGCTTCTGATTTCAGCTCAGGTCATGATCTCGTGGTTCATGGGTTCGAGCCCCGCGTCGGGCTCTGTGCTGCCAGCTCGGAGCCGGGAGCCTGCTTCGGATTCTGTGTCTCCCTCTCTCTCTGCCCCTTTCCCACTCGTGCTCTGTCTGTCTCTCTCTCTCTCTCGTCTCTCTCGAAATAAATAAACATTAAAAAAATTTGTTTTGAAAAGGGGTTCTTCTTGCTCTGGGCCCCTCCCACCCCCATCCTGGTCTGCACGGCGACTCCTGGGCTGCTTAGGGGAGCTCTTTGGGGACCCTGTCTTAGCAAGTGCCTCAGGGTAGCAAGTGCACCCCGCCCTAGGCATCAGGCGGGCCGAGGCAGAGCCTGGAGCCTCCAGATTCCTAAAGAGGAGGAGAGCAGAGGCCTGCGGCCCCATCACGTAGGCCCATGTGGCCCAGACACGTGGTACTGGAGGCAGAGAAGGGTGGCTCCTGACACGTGAATTCCACGTCTTCCATCACCCATGTGGGGCCACACTGAAGCGTGGAAGTGGCCCCCGTCCCCCTCACTCCGTCCTCCCATCCCGTCTCAGACCTTACGGCTTTGAGTCCTGTGCCCCCCACGCCACGGCCCTAGGTGAGCACCTTCAGCAGGAGCGGCCCCAGCTGGCACCTGAGACAGGCTAGCTCCCTGTTCCCACCCTGGGGGCCAAAGTCACTCCGGGCGTAAGCAGCCCAACCTGCCCACCAGACCTAACGCCAGCCCCGCCCCCGCCCGGCTCCTGCGGGTCCCGCGTGCTCCCGGCCACGCATCCTGGCTCCGGTGGGGACGGCTCCTCCCGGTCAGGGCACATTTTGTTTTAGTGTCCCAAATAGGAACTGAGAGGTTGAGGAGGACTTTGGTTCTAGATTTTACAGACAAACACAAGCACACAACACGTGACTGCACAAATCCTGTCCACTACAGAGAAAGACTAGACAGATCCAGGGAGTCCCTGGGCTTGGGAACGTCAGGACACAACCCTCCAGACCTGCCACGGCCCGGGGGGGGGGGGGGGGGAAGGGGGAGGGGCGGGGCAGGTCGGGAGGAGGGAAGACAGTGCAACACACAAGGCAAGAGTGGTATTTGCCGAAATACAGAGTACATCGGAAAACAGTCGAGAAGACAGTAAGGCCTTGAAACGGGCTCTGGGGATGCCATGTCAAGGGGGCCGGGACCCGGGGCCCACTTCTGCAACCCCGGGCTGAGGTGCACCTGCCTGAGACCCCCAGGTGAGAAGGGCAGGCGGCCCGCCCCACAGCCGACCGGGCCGGAGGGCACCCGGGCTCATTTCAGAAAGTTGCATGAACAAGGTTTCTGGTGATCTGCCTCTGGGCGCCTGGGTCACTGGGCTCCCGGGTCACCCTTCTCGGGCACTCCTGGCCACTTTCTAACCCACACAGCCCCGCGGATGTGAGTGGCGCCACACCCAGCGTGGTCGAGAGACAGGGCCCACTGCCCACTGGCCCCGGGGCCTCCTGCTCCCTTGCCCTCTGCTGCCCCCTGGCGGGAAAAGCCTCCCTCACAGGTGACCCAGCCCGGGGAGGGGCCAAGACACCCACCTGGTCCCACACCCCTTGTTCACACAACATTCTGCAGGGGCCAGGGCCTGGGCCCTCCCGCCTGCCCAGGGCTCTGGACAGGGCGCTGCCCACGGGTGGGAGAGCATGTGCCCCCCCAGTCAATCCAAGCAGGAAGCTGATGGCCTTCGAAGTTCACGGATGGGGAAACTGAGGATGAGAGAGAGGAGGTCGAATGGCCCACGCAGCCAGGATACCGCAATGGCACTCTGCGGCCAGGGACCCCCGAGCCAGCCCCCCCCGCCGGGTGAAGTGCGTGCGCCAAGGACACAGCATGCCAAGAGCTCATACCCTCTCATGTGGCTGGAAGGAAGGCCCCTCCCTCCCTCCCTCCGTCCATCCGTCCGTGCGTCCGTCCGTCCGTCCGTCCGTCCTTCCGTCCTCCCTTCCAGCTCCTCCTCCGTTCATCCCTTTACACCTGACTCCCTGGTCTATGGGCATCCACAGCGCGGCTGCGATCTAATCGGAGCCTCGGTCCCGCAGACCTCTCTTCCCAGCCCTGTTCATGTGTTCACCCAGCCTCCTTGTCCCCTATTCCCTTCTTTTACTTCGCCCCAGATCTCACCTTCCCAGCTTGCTGTCGCTCCTCCCCACAGGAGGAAGAGCCCCCGTCCCACCATCCCCTCCGTGTTGACTCTTCCTTCGATTCCTGGTCCCCCCGCGAGAGAGCCCACCCGTCAAGGCCCCGTCCGTGCACACCAAGCACCCTGCCTGCCCGTGTGCGTGCACGTGCCTGGCACTGAGTCCCCGTTGACACTTGGGTATTTATTCTTGCAGTCGTGGGCCCCCACTGCGTATACCTTAGGACAGTGCAGGGACATGCAGCCTTGCCTGTGGGCTGTCTCCTTGGTCTTCTATTAGTCTCCGAAGGCTGTAATGCATCTGTCTATCGAAGGAGGGGGTACGTCACCTAATCCTGAGCCCTGATTGGACCACCTCTCTCTTCTCTCCATCGGTCACTGCGATCGTTTTAACGTGCATTATCTTCCCTTTTTCCTCCTTTGCTACTTTTTCCTCTCTACTTCCCTCGCTCTAGAAACTGGGACTGGTCCATCTCGTCGACCTCTCGGTGCGAGGACGGCCTGACCACCACGCCTAGCAGAGCCTGTCCCTTCAGACACACCCCCGGCACCGTTCACGGATCCTCCTTCCACTCTCCTCCTCTCTCTCTTGTCGCTCTCAGGGGCCTCGGGGGCCTGGAGTCGGATGACCGACAGCCCCAAAGGGTAGCCCTCTCCCTGGCTGCTGCAAGCATCTCCATTCACAATTCAGTCCTTCCTGCGTCCACTCGTTCTTTCTGTCACCCTTCTATTTCAATATTCATTCTTTTATTTATGGACCTCAGGTGCACAGAATTGGATTAACTATCATCTGTGGCTCCCGGGGCCTTCGCCGCGCTGTCCGTGTGGGGCTGCTTTTTGCTCGTTAATTCCTCGAGCTGGTGATCTGGTTTAGGGTTTATTTAACAACGTCAGGAGTCCAGTTTCATGTCAGGCATGGCACTCTCTCTCGTATACCTATGTGGGTATTCACTTTTCGTTCATGGGCCATGTTCAGTCTTGTATCTATGGTATTGGTTTTATTATCTGTAAACTCTGGGGCCCCAGAGTTGAACTAATGTGGGCGATTGGTGCTAAACCAGTACCCTCTCATAGACTTCACTGTTGAATCTGTTTTTTTTTTTTAATTTTGATTCTCACCCCACCCCCCCATCTTGATTGGTTTCTGTCTTCCACCCTTCTGATCTTTCTTACTGCCTTTCATTCTTTCAGAGATCAGGCACCCTCCTCGTCAGTCAGTGCAAATCTCTCTTCTTCGCTCCTTCGTTCAAATGCCCACACATCCATCAGGTCCTTCTCCCCAGTTAAGTAACTATTTTTCTGCTCCTGGATGACAGGTGCGCCTAACTGGACACGTGATCATCTGTGGTCAACGGTCCCCCCACCTCCCCAGCCGGTTTCCATCGTTTCTCTCTGTCTCTCTCCCTTCTTGGCTCTCTTGATCTTTGGCGCTCAGTTGCCAGGGACCTCTGAATCCTAATGCCACATGCAAATGGTCCCTGCCCCTGCAGCGTCATGGTGCCTGCCTGCCTCCCTTCCTTCCTTCCTCTCTCCTTCCTTCCTTCCTCCCTCCTTTCCTCTCTCCCTCCTTCCCTTCCTTCCTTCCTTCCTCTCCCTTCCTTCCTCCCCCTTCCTTCCTCCCTCCTTCCCTTCCTACCTTCCTTCCTTCCTCCCTCCTTTCCTCTCTCCCTCCTTTCCTCTCTCCCTCCTTCCTTTCCTTCCTTCCTTCCTCCCCCTTCCTTCCTTCCTCCTTTCCTCTCTCCCTCCTTCCCTTCCCTTCCTTCCTTCCTCCCCCTTCCTTCCTCCCTCCTTCCCTTCCTACCTTCCTTCCTTCCTCCCTCCTTTCCTCTCTCCCTCCTTCCCTTCCCTTCCTTCCTTCCTCCCCCTTCCTTCCTCCCTCCTTCCCTTCCTACCTTCCTTCCTTCCTCCCTCCTTTCCTCTCTCCCTCCTTCCTTTCCTTCCTTCCTTCCTCCCCCTTCCTTCCTTCCTCCTTTCCTCTCTCTCCCTCCTTCCCTTCCTTCCTTCCTCTCCCTTCCTTCCTCCCTCCCTCCTTTCCTCCCTTCCTTTCTTCCGCCCCTTTCCTTCCTCCCTCCTTCCCTTCCTGCCTTCCTTCCTCCCCCTCCCTTCCTCCCTCCTTCCCTCTCTCCTTCCTTCCTTCCTTCCTTCCTTCCTTCCTTCCATTCATTCTCCCTTCCTTGTTTTCTTTCTCTTTCTCAGCTACTTACTCCACTACTAATGGGGTGAGTGCTCAGACCTGGACCGATTACGATCCACAGTTTGAGCCTGCCCTCCCCCATGGACCTCCCACCTAGCCATTTAGTCGCCGCCACCCTGTTACCACCTGCCCCAGCTCTGCTTCTCTCCCTTGTCCCCTCCCACTCCCCTGCCTGCCTTCTCCTGGTGCTCGGGTGCCCAGATGAGATGAATTACCACCCTGCCGACACCCAGCAGGTGCTCCTGCGGGGCCCAGCACCCTTCACTCCATCCACCCCGGGTGTCTCTCTGGAGACTGACTTGTCTATTTAGAGACTCCTTATTTTATCGATAGCACCACGGCTTGTAGAACGGACTAACCATGAGCTTGGACGCATGACAGTCTCCTATCAGTAATCCCATCACTGCCTTCCTGCCTGAATTTATTCACCCATTAATGTGTTTCTGGACCAACCGTCTGTGACTTTTCCTTCCGTGCTTGATTTTTATTTAGATAATTTTACTTTATTCTCTCTTTCTTTTACCCTTTCGGGGGACAGGCTCAGCTCCCAGCACCGGACGACACCACAAGCCCCTCACGCTGTGTTCCCATCTGGGTCCAGGCGTTTCCACCGTGAGCTCGCTCTCTCCCTCTCTCCCTCTTTCTCTTTGGCTTTCTCTCCTTTTGGGATTGATTTATTTATGTGTGCCCGGAGTTAGAAAACTTTTGGTAGAAGTTAACTCTCTTCTCTGGTGTCCTGGGTCCTCCCTCTCTCTTTTTAACGATTCTTTGAACTCCTTCTCTGCCACTTACTTATTCTTATGCCAGGAGCACGTACGTGGACCCGTCGTCATGCTTGGTTTACAATAACCTGACACAGGCCTCCTTATGTATGTGTTCACCCCCTCGTCCAAGGAAATTACCCTTCTTCCTTTCCTTCACTGTTTGCGTTTTGCCGCACTCGCTCTCCCTCCCAAACACCTGCTCCCTCTTTCTCGAACCTTCTCATCCTGATGAGGTTCCTGCTCTCATCGTCAACAGTGCGAGTTCTCTCAGTGGCCTTCTCTTTATTCGTTTTCATTTTAACTTGGCTTTGACATACAGAAAGCCGTACCTACTTAATGTACGCAACCTGGTGAATCTGGAGAGAAGCGTCACCGGGGACCCCAGCACCACGATCTTTTGTCATAAGCCTATCCGTCACCTCCGAAAGTTTCCTCCCGCCCTGACGGATCACTCCTTTTACTATCTTTTCTGCTACGGACGCTTCACGTGAGATCTAGCCTCTTAGCAAAGGTTTAAGCATACGATACGGTCCTGTCTACCACTGCTTTCTGCATTTCCCCTTCCTACTCATTCTTGCTTCCATTCGGGTCTTATTCTCTTACGATAGACCTCAGGGACTACCTATCTGAATCACACGTACGCCTTGGTCCGTGGTGACTGGATACTGGTTCTTGTGTGGCTCTCTTTACACGGTGATTCGATATTTTGTTGGTTTCCTGTATCAATCTCCTAGGCATCGAATGGGATCGTGCTCATTGTACTCTCATCCTGGCTTTTTCACTTCCCCACCTAGTTATTTGTTTATTCGTGCCCCGGTGCCTTCATTCATTCATCCATCCATTCGCTTATTTGGACCACGTAAGAGATACCAGTGAAATGACCTCCCAACAAGACAAACGGAACGTCCACAGTCTTCGACCTTTCTGCTTCCTCCCACCAAGCTGGTCACCAAGGTGTGCGCGCCCCACAGTCCTTAACACATACACATGGCACATTCAGGCACAGGCACAGTAGATGTTAGTGCAGCCAGACCCTCCCGGGGCTCACGTCCTAGACAAACCGGGACAGGTATGCGGTTAGGGCCCCTGGACTCTTCCCTGGTGCTTCCCCCTGGACCCCAGTGAATGGGCATCCCCATGAGAAACCTGTTTCAAGACCCTCGAGTACACAGAGACACACACGTTGTACACAGTCTCCCCAGTGGGAAACGACAGACATGGCATTCATTTCTAAATAGACGGCTTTGTCTGTAGCAATATGAAAATATTTGGGCCTTTCAAGGCCGATACAAAAGCAACTACCCATTACCATTGCTGAGTGTCTCAGTCCCAAACAATAAAGAACTTGAAGAGACTTAGCCGGAAACTTTGAAGACAGAAAATCTGCCCATTCTGTTTTCCAGACATTTCAAGGGGGTGAGCGAAGGTCATTGGAGCTCGAAGCCCGTTTGAGAGGCTGGTCCCTCGGCCCGCGTTTTTTCCTCGGCCCTTTGAAGGGCCCCCCAGCTCACAAGGGCACTTCCGTCCTAGTCTGCCCTGGGGCACAAGAGCCAAAGGGACACTCAATAATGAAAGGGCCATTCAGGTAGAGGATCGAAAGAGAAGGAATTCTTTGGGGGTCCGGCACTCGAAGCCGCCTATAGAATTCTTTTGCCACAGAGACAACACAAGGAGGCTGGGGGGTCCTGCCTTAGAACACAAGCCCCCCCAGGTCTGCAATCAGTGTGGCTCGCTGGGCACCCACCTCCCCGTGAGCGGACCACTGGCCGGTGCTCACCACTCCCTCCCGCGGGGCTTGCCTGGCAGTGTGCTCCGGGAGGCAGCCCCCCCACCCTCAGTGACGAGGCCACAGATGCGTTCCCCACGCTCCAGCAACTTACGATTTGAAAGCCGGAGGGTGCCGGGTCGCGCGTCGAGGTCTCTTCCGTGGAGAATTCCAGATGGCGGCTTCGACTGGAATGAGAAAGCGCTGGGTCACTGCCCTGGAAGCTCACCCACCCCAAGCAGGGACTCCCCAGCTTCTAGCGAGTGTGGGATTGGGAAAACCCAACCGTTCTCTCTTCGGTACCCTCACTCTCCCGCCAAGCTCCACACCCCAGCTTCCTCTGAGTCTGGAGAGGATGGGGAGGGGGGCAGGCAGAGAGGAGGAACGAGGCTCCTGACCCAAGAGCCCTTGGCTGAGAGCTACCTGTGCATCCAAGTACTACTCTGTGGAGCCCAAAGATGTTGAGCCACTGCATGAGTGACCGCCGAGCTGGACGCCAAAAGGGTGGGGAGAAGATTCCCTGGAAGGACATCCTATCGTGACGGAGGGCACAGCCGAGGCACAGCATGTGCTCAGGGAGAAGCCAGCGGGATGGGGGTGTGAGCAGGGGCAAGACGAGAGGAGTGGGCTGCGGGGTCTTTAATGGACAGCGTGTCCTAAAACCACAGCGCACACGTCACAGGATGGACGATCGTGGCGTCTGGACAAACACCTTCACCTTCATAACCACGTACAAATTTCCATCAGCCCCACCAAGAGCCACGGCCAGGCGCAGCCAACCTTCAGTTTCGAGCATTTGCCTTCAAGTTTAAACAAAAAGTGAGTCGCTTAATGGTAGACTCACATTATTACGTATCTGTGAAACACACAGACCGTAGGAGGCCGAGAGCGGATCCAGTGACGTCAGCGTTGGACTTTAGCTAATGACGACGCATCAGAGATGGGCTCCGCAAGCAAGATAAATGTGCCGCCACGCTACAAGGTGTTAACGACGGGAGAAACTGGGGTCTGTGTGGACGCCATTGACTCTTTCTGTAACCCTAAGACTGCTCAGGAAGGAAGTCAATTTGTTAAAAACCAAAACAGGAGCGCCTGGGGGGGGGGGGGGGGGCTCCGTCAGTTGAGTGTCCCACTTCAGCTCAGGTCATGATCTCGCGGTTCGTGAGTTCGAGCCCCACGACGGGCTCTGTGCTGACAGCTCGGAGCCTGGAGCCCGCTTCGTATTCTGTGTCTCCCTCTCCCTGCCCCTCCCCCGCTCATGGTCTGTCTCTCTCTGTCTCTCTCTCAAAAATAAACATTAAAAAAAATTTAATAAAATAAAACAAAAAACGTTATTTTCAGCAAGTCGATTTTGCACACGTGTTCAGTAGAGTCTAGTGAAGGTAAGGAGGTGTGGCCGAAAGGTGGTCTGTGACAGCTGAGGTGGGTGAGGGCGGAGCCAGAGGTCGGGGCAAGAGCGGGTGCAGGCAGGGAGCCCCAAGGTGGGAAGAGGCCCTCTGCAACTCCCCCTGCCCTGACTTAAGCCCTGGGGGATCTCCCCACTGCCTACACCTCTTTATTCTCAGTAGCGTCCATCAATGTGTACCCAGGACTCGAGCCAGGACACAGGAGGGCACACCTCTTGTTTCCAAATCCTCCTAAAAATTCCTTCCTTGGCCTTGAGCCTCCCAAACACTGTTTTCCCCTAATCGGTTGATCTTATGAACAAAAACCAAATAGTCTTTAAGATATAAATGTTAATAAATATAAGCTGGTGGCTGACCAAGGGCAGACTCTGGTTAGGTAAAAGCTCTGGGCCCCCCATTTTTAAAAAAAAATTTTTAATGTTTATTTGCTTTTGAGAGAGACAGAGGCAGAGTGTGAGCAGGGAAGGGGCAGAGAGAGTAGGAGACACAGAATCCAAAACAGGCTCCAGGCTCTGAGCCGTCAGCACAGAGTCCGATGCGGGGCTCGAACTCACAAACCTTGCGATCAGGACCTGAGCTGAAGTCAGATGCTCAACCGATGGAGCCACCCAGGTGCCCCTCTGGGCCTCCCACTTTGAGCTGGATACCACCCGAGACAGTTTCCAGGCCTCCCCAGGGGCCTGCGAGCGCCTGGGGTGCGCCCCTCATGGTTGCCACAGTCCTAAGGGGACAATGGGACTCCAGACCCTGAACGCACAGCAAGACCCCAGGCACTGTCACCTCCCGTGGGACTAAGAGTTGGGGAAAGGACTTTGGTGCGTTTACCAGAACCAGGGAAATCAGAGGTAGCTCGGGGCATCTGGGTCTCTTCCTGCTTCTGCCCCGGGGGCTCCAAGAATTCCCCGGGGTTCCTCACTGTCCCTGATTAACTTTCACGCAGACCCCAGGCTGCTTGTGCAGACACAGCCCTGGCAAAGTCATGCGACAGTTTCAAAGCTGTGGGCACCAGCCCCGCGTTTGCTGTGATGTATAACAACGCAGTGCCAGGCTGGAATCGTAACAGATGTCAGAAAAGCTGCAGAGATGAGTCACTGTCTGGAACCAGAGGAAAACACAAGGCCTCCTTACAGGGTCCAGGGGAACAGCCGCCACAAGCATTTGAGCTCAGACCTCACAAATGCGTGCACTGAACTCACGAGCCACGCAGGAAGCGTTGGTGGATGCCCCAGAAACCTCCTCCGTGGCTTAACAGGATTAGAACATTCTAGCTCAAGGTCTTAAAAGTTCCTCTTTTCTGGAGGCAAGCAGGACCCAACTGATCTGGCATGCCTTTGGTACACATAACTCGTGGATGTGTAGTGCAGGGAGAGACGTTAAAAGGATTATTTCCAATAAAATGGTGATTTCCAGAAATACAGCCTGTAGTTTATACAAATAATCAGGCTCGCCTCAGATCTCAGCCTTCCTACCTGTTGAGTAAAGACCACCCTCCCACAACTTCCCCTCACAGACGCAGGCTCTTTGCAAAGCTAATTTCCTGTACCTTTGTGAAGACCGGGGCCTGGACATTATGGACCCATTTATGAAAATGGGAGAGGTAATTGGG
Source organism: Acinonyx jubatus (assembly GCF_027475565.1). NCBI lineage: Eukaryota > Metazoa > Chordata > Mammalia > Carnivora > Felidae > Acinonyx > Acinonyx jubatus. Next base: position 140,338,049 of record NC_069386.1, on the reverse strand, counting down.
CCATCTTTTGAAATCATGGCCCCTCTCTTGCTGGCCCCCATCAGCCCTCTAATTTTGGCTGGCGGGGCCATGGAGGATGTTTACATATGCCTCTTCCTGGAATTTCACTCTTTGCTTCAGGAGTGGGCAATTAGAGAGAATTAGGGCCTATTTGGCGTATGTTTACGGTTAATGGAGCAGTGGTGGAGGCACAGCCCCAGGAAAGGCAGTCGCTGGTCTAATTGAAGTTGGCAATTTCGCTATTCCTCATTTCAGCTTCCAGGTACCATTGCCACCAAGGTCACAAAACAGAGGCCACAGCCCGCTCCGGCAATAACCCGGTGCGGGACCGACCCGGGGCCCCGCGAGCCGTTTACTATCACAGCCGAAAACACAGAGAGAGAGCCGCAGACAGCTTCCAAGTTGGGTCCGAGACGGGCAGCCAGCACAAGCCTGGAGACTGATCACTTTTCCAGAAGTTACCACCCTGATGGCTTTTTCGGGAAGTTCTCAGCCGAGCGGGCGAGGACGCCAACATAGGTGCTGCCAAGGGTCTCGTGACCAAAGGGCACCAGGTGAGCCACAGGGGCAGGTGCGGCAGCCACACCCTCCTGGGACCCGCCACCACGGGGCCGGCTCGGCTCCGTTACACGGTGACCACCCCACAGCCCAGAAGGGTTTTCCAGGCCTGGCCGGCGGCCCACCCATTTGGTAAAACGCTCTATAAAATGCCATTCCGGCCCCAGCGTCCACAGGCAGTCCCTCGGAGCTAGCTTGGGGTGTGAGCACTATCAGGATCTTGGGGTCAAAAAGTGGCTGGGGGGGGGGTGTCAGACCGTGGGGACTGGCTAATGACCGCAACCCCATTGCCCGTGCTGGCCAAGCGGGGGCCAGCCACTGGCAGTGGGCTTCACATCCAGGGCCTGCTACCTGGAGCAAGGCATCAACCCTCTCCGGTCTCTGTCTCCTCTCGAAAGCAGAGGAGGCCGGACAGCAGTGGACCGGTAATCCCGGGCCCTCGGACTCTAGAGACCCAGCAAGCAAACAGACAAACCACAGAGGACCACTGAGGCAGCCAGAAGGAAGCCAGAGCTCCAAGGGCCCTCCGATGACCGCGATCCTGCATGGCCCCATGTTGCAGTTGGGAAAATCAAGGCCAAGCAGGCCAGAGACAGGATCCAAGGTCACACCCACAGGTGGGGCTGAGCCCGGGCTGGAACCAGGTCTCCCGAAGGCTGTTCCAGGGCGGCTGCTGCACTCAGAGCACCCGTTTAGAGTTTCCTCCTCTCAGTGACCAGTGCTGAGTAGTGGGAGTGCGCCCTAGAGGCCAGCGGGGGCCCCATCTGGACACCTGAGGCCTTCCGTCCTCCCACTCTGGTGAAGCGGGGCCCTGGCCTCTCCCCAGCTGACATCCCGTGCTCCTTCTGCCTTACAGAACACCATGCAAGGTTGACAGGCTACTGCCTCATTTTACAGATGGCAAAATGGAGGCCCAGAAGCCAGCAGCAAGAGGCACTGGCCAAGACTGGGACGGGGTCCCCTTCCTTTCGTGGCGGGGTATCGCCCCGTTGGTCCAGGGGGGCGGAGCCCTCAGGGTAGTTTGGGGCAAGCTCTCTGCCCTCCATCCGAGAGGGTCCCCTTGCTGGGGGCTGCCCCTGGCCCTGTGAGCCACGCTGACCCCGCCACCCTCCCTAACTGCAAGCACCAGCCCCCTCTTTCCTAACCTGCTGGGAACAACTCTATGTCCACCCTCAGGATGGCCCAGAGAACGAGCCGCGAAGACAGGAGCCGCCCAGCGGAGTCCCGCACGCCTGGCACAGACACGTGGTCAGCCTCCAGCCCCTCTGACTGTCCTTCTCCAACTTTCCACGCTGGAGTCCTGTCCCCCTGGCCCCATCTGCCTCCCCGGCTTTCTCTCGGGCATGAGGCCCGGTTTGATCAAATCCTTGTTTGCAGGCAAGGACTCTTCTTCCTCCTGAGAAACTTGCAGAATACAAGCCCTTAGGCCCGAGGAGCACCAGCGTGTCTGAGGTCACGCTGCTGGGGTGACTGCTTAACCGTGTCATTGTGCGGCCTCTTGTCTGCGCCTTGCAGCTCCCGACACACACACGCACACACACACACACACAAGGGCAGGGGCCGCCGCAGCCCCAGAGGGAGCACACACACACACACACACACACACACACACACACTCCGTTCCAGGGAAGGTGACTGAACTTTTCTTCTTTTCATCTGAAGAAAAGGCACCTTCTATTGAAAGAACGTATTCACAGGACCTGGGAAAACTCATGTGCACTGGGCCCTCCCGATTATCCCCAGGTGGCTGTTCTCCATGGGGGGCTCCCCCACATTCCTTTCTGCCTGCGCCTTTGTTCTGCCTCAAACGGCCCTGGGAGCTCCCAGGCTAAGAGTCCCTCCTTAAGCCCCTGCCAAAGACCCTATTCACTGCGCAGAGAAGCCAGGCAAAAGGTGGTGGGCAGCCGTCCTCTCCCCCGACCCCCAGGGTGGGGGACTTAAGAACTCTCCATCTGGATTGTTTGTAAGCCCAAAGAAACTGGAGAGCAATTAAGAGACCCACGACTACACCCTCCACCACCCTCCTCTCCCCCTGATTAATTCCCCTCCCGCACGCATCCCAAGTGGGGCCGACCCCAGCCTGAGCTACCCAGCACCGGCTCTGCTCCCTGGTCCCTCACGATCCCAGGACTGGGAGTGGGGGTGGGCAAGGGAGCTGGGAAGACAAACGCGGATATCTCTGGAGACTTTCTCACCACTCAGTTCCCAAAAGCACGGGTAGGGGCGATCAGTTCTTCACAGTGAGGACCGAGGTATGGGACCAAGTGTCTAACATCCAGAAGACGCTAGAAATTCCAGGATGTATGGGCTCCCCCCGAGATGGGTCCTCCCCACTTCGGCTGGATCCAACTGAACTCAAGACCCCTCTCGCTGGCACTGCTCTGTCCTGCTGCAGTGGCCCGAGGGTGTCCAACCTCCTCCCAAGGGAGTGACAGTGGCTCTCTCAATGCACACCTTTCCTGGCTCCGAAACACTGACTCGTTCCACGCCAAGAACCAGAGTCGGCATCTCCAACACCGTCCTTCTCTAAAGCCTTCCCTAAGGGCCCGGCTTCGCAAAGCCGCAAGGGACCCGGGGCTGTCCCCTGGACCCAAGGCACCGTGGAGGGAGCGCCCCCTCCTTCCCCACCCACGCTTGGGTCTCCCTTTCAAAATGGGAACCCCACATCTGAGGTGGCCTCGTTGGGAAAGATACAATTCTCTGCCAGAATTTTCCATCTGCCGAACCCAGAGATGGGAGCCAGGCTGTACTTCCTTGTTCCCCTTTTAGGAGAGAGGACAGGGCTCAAAGCAGCGGAGGGAAGGGGGCACGGCTCCTGGGCCTTCATCTACAACCGTGTTAAACTCTGGTCTTCTAAAAAGACACTGCCCCGGAGCCGCGGAGCCGCGAGCCCTTTGCCATTCAGCTGACAATGCTGGTCTCCACATTGCCCGCTGCCCTTTAACCCTTTGGAACCTTAATTTGTCTCTCTCCACACCCCCTTCTGTGTAAAGCCGCCTTCTTCTTTTCAAGGAAAAATTCATTAGCAAGCTCATTAAAGATGGGTAGATTTTTTTTTTTCTCTTTCTAGAAGTCAGATTGCTCATAAAAAACACATTTGAGTTACTTCATGTAAATGAATAAGAAACACATGCATCCTGGTGCCCTTAAGTCTTGCCAGGTTTTGACATGATTTGGAGAAATGTGCTTGGAAATGCATTTGGGATTTGAATCACAAGTCACAAGGTCAGGGGCCTTGAAAGCTTCAATGCACCTCCCCCCACCAAGGAACCTGCAGGTGGGAAAATGCAGGGCAGAGGGACGCTTGGTGCCTTTCTAGGAGCACAGAGGCTGAGTTGTGCTCTGGGCTCCCTTTCACACCTACCCAGGGGCAGGCCAGTAGAACAGGAGGGCCAGCTTCCGGACAAGACCACCATCCCCCCTCTGACATGGGTGCCCTCCCGGCAGCCTCCAGCTAGAGACAGGCCCCGGGAAACAACTTAGCACATGACAAATGGCCAGAGAACCCCGCTCCTGCCAGTGACAGGGCCTCCGCCCTCTGTCCGGCCAGCCAGGATCTCACCGCCCAGGGACGGGCCAATCCATCAAAAAAGAATTTTCCTGAAAATGCCGTTTCTTTCAACACCTAACAACGGCCGTTCTGTAATTCCTGGGACGTCCGACCGCACGGCTGATTGACGAGCTTGCGTTTTAACTTCTTTGAGAAGAACCCTCGATCTAGTCTTCATCTGTTTTCCACTTAATGACACGCAAAACCCCAAATATGTACAACACGCAAAAATACGTGTTTGCCCGAGACCGAATATTCGCAAGTGCACCTGAAATACAAGGGGGCCCAAAGAGATGTCATCCCAGGCTGCCGTGGAGGGTGGGGGGCGGGGGGCTGGCAAAGTCTGGGACTGGCTAGGCACCTGACTCTGCCCCTCAGCTCAGCCCAGCTCGAGGGAGTCCTGAGATGTCCCAGAAACCATGGGCACTTGGCTCAGACTAGCTACACGGATTTGCTCTGTAAGCTCCGGAAACAACACGCCCCCCCCCCCCCCACACCCCAGACCTGCATCCCGCCCTATGTAAAGCTTCCCTCCCAGGCCTCTCTGCCACGTCACCGTGCTTGCAGGTGGTGGCTCAGCAAATGCCAGCTAGGGAGCAAATATCACAGGGCGGGGCTTCCCGGTGTCCTTCCTTGGGTTTAGCCCTGGGCACACACTCCTTGCCTCACCGCAGCCTGACTGGCTCTCTGGGGAGCGAAAACAAGCAGATAAAGGCAACAGCCCCCAGGTGTGGATACCTCTCTCTGCCCCTTGCTGCCTGCACGGAGTTGTGTTTAAAAATCACCCGCACACCTCATTTCCGTTCCCGGGGAGACGGGCAAGGCTGTGGAAGGCCTGTCTCTGAAACCCGTGTCTGATGAAAAGCCATTATGTAAGCGGACGGTGCAGGGACCCTGGGGGTCCACAGCAGGCGGCCCGCGGGCTGCTGCACCCGGAGGGGACCCTCCCACACTCTGGCAGGGAGCTCCGATCATCGTCTTCCCTCTCGCAGAGCCCCGGGTGTAGGCACCAAGGGGCATGCTGGCATCTGGACCAAGGACGCTGCTGGGACCCACCCGAGGCTCCATAAACGTCTGGGAGGCTGAGGTAGCCTCAGCAGGCCGTTCCCCCCACCTGGACCACCAGGGGAGTCGCACTGCCCTCGCTCGTCACCCCAGCGGCTACCCCGGGAGCATCCGATGCGGGGCACACAAGGCACACAGCCAGTCTCGCTGGCACATCCCCATGGCCTGCTGGCCCTGACACAGTACCCTCCTGTCCCGCGGTGAGACTCGGCTCCTGGGGCCCCAAAACACGAAGTGCCCTCAGCCCAGCTCCCTTTCTTCCCGTCCACCTGGCTTGGCTGCCACATGGGCCACATCACCGTGTGGGATCTCCCAGGGAACGCGGCTAGACCCTCTGGTCCTCGAGGCAAAGCTGGTCTTAGGCAGCCCAAAGGAGCCCCAGCCCTGAGCACCCCCCTGGCTCCATCAATGCGTCTGGAGTAAGTGAGGATAAACAAATGATCCGTGCTGGAGTGAACCGTGTGGCTATAATTCTTCTCTATCGTTACGAATTTTCTTTAAACAGACACGAGCGTTCCCAGCTTATTGCAATTTCAGGGGTGAGGAAGAGGGGCCCAGAGAAGAACTCGTCAAAGCCTCGTGTGGGAGACCCCAGCATTCACACAGGGGCTGACGCAGCACGGCGTTCGGGGACAGACGTTTTCTGGCTACAGGCGGACACGCTTTCCTGTTTCCACATGCCCACGCTGGCCCTCTGGCTGGGCCTCGGAGCCCAGAGAAGGCGAACGCTCTGCCCTGCATGCCACCCACAGGCTCAGCAAAGCTTCCCTGAGGACCCACCGTGCGCCTGGCCCGAGCCGGTTCTCGGGGGCCCCGGCCAGAGCCGGACACCCCTCACTCACCGCGCCTGGTCCCCAGCGTGCACTGGCCGGGCTGAGCCCCGCTCACGCTGGCTCCAGGCGGCCAGGGTCTTGGTGCCAGGCAGCCCGCTGACACCCAGCTCGCAGGCCTGGTGAACAGGCTCCACTCTTGGTAGCCGCCCCCTCCCCGGCTTAAATGTGCACTTCTCGAATAGAGACGTGTGCTGAAACCAGCGAAATCCTGGTGTCCCAAGAAAGCAAGAAACTCACCCGGAGCCAGGAAAGAGCGGAGAGGCACAGCGCTGGGCGCGAGACGCCAGGCGAGCATCGGGGAGGAAGGCTGGGTGCAGGGTGGCGCTCCTCCGGGGGCTTCTCCTGCCTCTTCTGTCTGGTTCTCCGGCCGACCCAACCAGGTTGCGGCCCGCGTGCCAGGGACAGGGCCGACCTGGAGGAGACGCAGGAACTTAGGACTGCGGCGAGGCTAGCACTCTGGAAAAGCTCGAAAAGGCTTGGAGCCCCGTCTCACCTGCAGCGTGGCTTTCGGTGGAAGGAGGTGGCTCGTGGAGATGAGCAGTGATGGGAAGAGGAGTGAGGAGAGGCCACGGGCCCAGGTGGCAGCCCCCCAAACCGGTCACGAGGCCTGGGACGTGGCAGAGCCCAGGACTCACAGGGACGGGCTGTGGCTAACACCCAGGGGGACACGACAAGAGGCACGGGGGCGAGGGGCGGGACCGAAGTCTGGGTGCGGCCATGGTGGCCCTGCCCCACCCACCCCCATGGGAGGAAGCATCCGAGGATGTCTGGGGGAGGTGGTTTGCCAGCAGGGGCCTGTCCCGTGAGCACTGGAGACCGGCTGCAAACTCTCTGGGGGAGGACGGGGGTCCTTAGGGAGAGGAGTATTTGGACCCGACAGAAGGGCAGAAAGCAAGCAGGTGGAGGACAGACGAGGCAGCGGGAGGGGCCAGGCAACCACCGGTGTGGGCTCAGCAAAGAAAACCAAACTGCAGACGGCGAGACAAGTGAGGCCAAGAGAGTCACGAGCCCGGTGATTTCGAGCACGGGGAAGGGGCGCGTGGGTCAGGTCGGGCGACAGAGCTCCAGGTGGGTCGACCTGGCCAGCAGGCAGGGCAGAGCAGGTTGGCAAGCAGGCAGAGGCGGGGGCTGCAGAGCTCCCTGGAGGGTCCCGGCTACCTGCCCTTTTGCATGGGACAGGCCCCCCCAGCCAACCCCCTGGCGGCAAAGGGGCTGGATTTAGCCCCAGGGGGAGGGAGGCATCATGGAGGAAGGGGTCCGGTTTGCGGAGCCAACTCAAGGGGGAGACCCGTGTGGCCAGAGCCCGAGGGGCGCGCGGTCCTGAGCGGTAGGGCGGGGGGGGGGGGGGGGGGTCCAGGACAGCCACCAGCACTCAGCTACGGGATGGGGGGTGGGAGGCAGAGAGGGCGGGAGGGGGGCAGAGCCCTGCAGATGGACAGGTTCAAGTTTCCTCCAGGGTTTAAATCAAAGGTCAAGGGGGGCCAACTGGCCAAAGGGAGGCAGACCGGGACTGCCCCTCACACCCTCCTGCCTGCCTTCTCCACAGAGCCGGAGGCCACGGCTCCGGCACCGAACAGGGAGAGGCTGTCCTCAGCCAAAGCAACACCGCCATCCCCCCCCCCACCCCCAAGCCAGCCCTCCCCAGGAGGCAGAGGCCATCAAGGGATGCACTTAGGGATTCAGGGGCCAAGCCAGGGCCGGGCCGTGGGCTTGCTCAGTAAGGATCAACTGTTGGATGACGGGATGGACGCCTGAGTGAATGAAGGGGTGAGACCAGAAAGGCCCAGCTCAAATGGGGCCGGGGGTGGGACGATGCCCACTCCCCCTCAGTGAGACGAAATCCAGCCTCCACCCTTTTACCTGAAACTCCTTGCTTCCCAAAGACTCCCCTCTAGCATCATACAGGTATGGCGGGTCCTTCACTGACTCACCTGTCCAAACAGACATCCCACATACTCTTACTGAACCCCACTTTGTGCCAGGCTGGAGCTAGGGCACCCAGAGGGGACATGGGCCGGCCTAGGGCACCCCCAGGGGACCGGATGGAGGTAGAGGGGAGGAGAGGAGGGGATGGAGAACAGAGGTGGACAGGAAAAGCAGAAACACAGAACCTCAGAATCGGGGGCAGGGGTGGGGGCATCTCCTGGCCTCGTGCATTCTCTCATTTCCCACCTGGTGAAGCCACATCTTCCTGGGACTCCAGAGCCTCTGGAATGGATTCACTGAGGGACACTGAGACCAGTAGGTTCTGGGAGCCAGGGCGGCTCACACAGGAAGCTCACACAGGGTCCCAGACTGGACCCCGGGACCAGAAGAGTCTGGGGGGGGGGGGGGTCCTGCTCAGGTACCGCAGAAACAAGGGGACAAGTTAGAAAGGGGCGCCCCTCTGCTCAAGGGAGCAATTAGCTCAGTCCCCTCGGCTCGTGGCCTCAGGAAGGCTTGACTGAGTTTCCAGAAACCCAAGCAGGGGCAGAGTTTAGGGGAGATGTCATCATGTGCCAGGCACTCAGGGTGGCAGGAATGTGCACCAAACCCCAAGGTCCTGGCTAACAGATGCCTTTCACCCCCTCCCCAGGCTCTCAAATGCTGGAATATTAGGGACTTGGGGGCTTGTAGCTTAATTGCTAGCATGCATTGGAGAACAGGCCTGTGGTTAACTTCCTATTTAAAAGTCCTCTTGTTCAGAAATACCAGGAACTGCTCTATTTTTCTTTCCAGTAACTACGCTGAGAGGGGCAGGTTTTGGTGGGATCCCTATATTCAGAGGTGCCCATCCACTCCCAGTCCCCTCGTCCAGGTGACATCTGGGTCACCTGGACACCCTTCAATGTGTATGGAGGGGACAGTTGGTTTGGCAGACTCGAAGAGGGGCTCATTCTGACTCATGCCAGAGAATCTCTGGCCAACAGGTAAGTTATGAGCCCCCTCCCACCTTTTCTAAGCGCCCCTGTTCCAAACACCTTCCTTCTCCCTTAGTTTTGTTTTTCCTCCATTGGGCAGGTCTGGCATGAGTCTGATGAACTGGGAGTGACTTAATCTTGATCTGCCTTAGGGAAAGAAAAGTCCAGAACTTGGGACACATAAGGGCAAGTTTCAGGCTCTAAAGACACCTATGGGCTCTGGGGGGGGGGGGGGGGGGGGTTCAAATCAGGACAAAAGCGGGGTGCATTCCAGTGAGGCACAGGGCATATGGGGGAGGGAGACTCAGGGGGTTGTAAAAGCAGGGACTTAACTGCTTCTGATGCCGGATAGGAGTTATAATGTCCCCTCTGTGCACTTGGCTCACTGAGTGACCCTGACAAACGGCTGGCCCTCTGAAGCTCACTCTCGGCAGTATGTGGGAGTCAAATGTGAACCCCAAACCATGCCGGTCCATGGCGGGGGCGGGGGCCTATGGGGCGCTAATATCCATCTAGTTCTTGACCAGGAGGGGGGCATTCCACGGGTGTTGGCTGGGGGAGAATTCCACGGGTTCTGCACGTAGGCTGTGGCACTTTTTCTACCGCTTGACAATGAAGTTTGCGATGGCCACAGGTCAGGTGCGTGCTTCAGTAGGAAACACGCACCCCCATTCCCCGGGCTTCTGGAGAAGGAAGCCAGGAGACAAGAAGCACCTGGACCACTGTGACATCTGTATGCGGTAGGGTCGAACAAAGGAACTTCTGCAAAGGGGCCCTATCTGCGGCCAGTCCCAGAGCAGCCTTCAACTTTCAACCCTGCTCAATGGGCCCCACGCTGGGACAGAGGCAAAGACTTAAATGAGGAGCAAATGAAACCCGGCTCGCTCCGGCACCAGAATTAGGAGTGTGGCCTAAGCACCGGTCGCCCCTGCCTGCGGACGCTAGCTCACCTCATTATGATAATCAGTGTGTTTTTCCTTCACAGACAAAGAAGGGCTCCTTATGAGACGAATATTGGAGTCCAGCAGTTACCTCATTAATGTCTGCAGCCTCTTCCTTGACAAGGCCCAAGATTAGCCCTGTGTTCATTAAGGGAAGAGGGCGGAAAGTGGAATAAAACTGAAAACCACAGCTGGGGGGAGGGGGAGGGCTCTTTCTGTGGGCCATTCACTCCCTGAAAGACTGCGTGTACCTTCGGGATTTAATCACCAGCGAGGGGGGCTGGGGAGGGTTTCACCAGGATGCAGGAGGTAAAGAGGTTAAACTTGACAGAAGGAGTTAAAAACCTAAAATGGGGCAATTTGATTTGAAAGCTTCCTGGGATTTGTCACTGGGATAATCAATTTAAAACCTTTTTCCTGTTTACTTTTTTTAGCCCGAGCCACCCGAGAGGCAAAACTTTCTCTGGATGGGGTTTTGGGGAGACGTTACTGTTTTCTAAGTCTCCTTTCCCCACTTTCTTATTAGTGCCTTCAGTGTCTTTTCTTACTTTTGTTGTTGTTTTCTTTTTTTTTGGTCTTTCTCAGCTACTCTCCACCCCCCCCCCAGCCTGCACTCCTTTGTTCCCTTTCTGGTTCTCCCCGTGGGAACTTAACCTGTAAGAAAAGCTAATGAGGACTCCCAATTTTCTCACGAACACTTTACTGACCTTATTTCAAGACCCTCAAATAGTGCCCGGTTCTTACCTGCAACACATCCCACCTGACCTGCTGGGGAAAGATCAGTAACCCTATTCCTTAACCGAGAAAAACGTGGCTTGGAAAAAACCGACCAACCCCAAGGCCTCAGCACCAGGCGATTTAGTCAGGCCTCAAACCCGGCAAGAGGGCAGGAGAAGGTTTCCCAGAGAGATGTGAATAGTCCAGTTCCTAGGAGAAACTAAGACGAGGGAAGCCAGGAGCAGGGGATTCTGTGAAGCGTCTGGGGAGGGATGTGTCGACGAGGGAACCAGAGCCGAACGCCACGGGAGGGAAAGAACGAAAATGTGTCCGTGTGTCCGTGAGTTGGAAACGTGTCCAGAGTTAAGCGACAGAAAAGTCATTACCTGGGTGAGAGCCGTTCGACGGAGCAGAACAAGTCAGGAAGCAGTGGGTTGAAGAGAAAATTGGAGGTGAGGAAGGAAGACAGCGAGTGTAGACAGGCCTTTCGAGAAGCTTGGCTGTGAAAGGAAAGAGACAGGCTGTCGTGGCTGGAAAGGGGGACAGGAGGGGCCTGGGAGGCGCCCGGCTGTGGAGAGAGCAAAGTTAGGAGTTCAGAGGGAAGAAGTAGTCGGACAGGGGACAGGTCGGAGACGGGAGGGACCGGCGCAGAGGACGCCTCTTCCTCTGCCACCCAAGAGGTGACGGGGGTGCAAACGTGCCGTGGGGCCCCAGTTGGAAGGCTTGATGGCCTCTGCTCCCCTTGGAGGTGGCAGGCCAGCCCCGGGTCAGGACAGGGAGTTGTGAGGTTCAAATGAACTGATGGTGGCAAAAGGCCTTCGCGGAGCGCAAGGGGAGACATAAATGTTCCCTCTAATTACTCGCTGGTAGCAGGACGCTCAATTTTACAGCCCACTCAAATCTCACCGGGCCTGGATTTGCACTGACCATAAATTACGCGTCCTTACATTAAGGACGTAAAAACCTGTAGTAAAAGCTCCTGCCAGGCCCTGGAAGACAAAAGGTTCCCTCCTAATAGCCTGGATTAACTCAAAGCAGCCCTCCGCCCACTTCATTTGTCACCTTCCAAGTCACCCTTCCACCATCATTTGCCACATAATCCAATCAGCCCCTTTCAGATGCCCGGGAGCTATTGTCTCCACCAAGCTGGGCTTCTCTAAAGCGCCAGGGTTGTTTTTGTCCCGTTCGGACAAAACTGGTTGGCTTAAAAGGGGACGAAAGAAAGTACTGATCAATTGGGGACCCCAATTAGCTTCCAGAAGACTGTTTGCAGCGTCTTTGGATCACACACCAGGCCCGGTGTGCTGGGCACATTGTCAGCGTTCCGGAAAATGTTTGTTGAATTAATTCTGCTTTTATTTATCCCAGAATTTATTTATGGAGTGCAAACACACACAGCACCTACTGGGTGCTGTTATGACCAAAGGAGAAGAGGGCTGGGCATTGGCACCAAGAGGGACTAACCCCCCAGGAGTTAAGTATCTAGCAATTTCCACAGCGATTTACAAAGCACTTTCATAGTGGTCACATCATTTGGGCTTCAAAAGCGCCCTGTGGGGTAGATAAACCGGGTGTTGTGTTGGTTTTTTTTTCTTTTTTTTTTTTTTTTTTTTTTAATCCCCATTTAGCCCATGAAAGGGACTGGGGCTTAGAAGAGTTAAGTGACTTGTTTAAGGTCACACCGTCATTGAGAGGTGGGACCAGCACATGGCACCAGCATGGGGAGGGGCCACCCAGACCCCCCCAGACCACCCTGGACAGCTGGGATTTCAAACAGGCTATCCCACTGCCAAGTGTGTCTTCGGAAATAAAGGGCTCTTAGTAGAACTCCGGGCCAGGGGGTTAAGGGGCAGTCACAAGTGGCACCCGGGATCCGACTCTGACCCCTTCTCTTGCCAAGAACGTGACAGAATACTTACACTCCTCCAGCCTCAGTGTCCTCACTGTCACCGTGAACAGTGCCACGGGAAGGGCACTGGGTTCCCCCACGTCCTCTTGCCCACCCACCTTTTCAGATCACTCAAATCAATGCCGAATCCGTTTTCATCTGTAAAGGAGGCTGCTTGGTTCACGTGGATGTAGGGCATGGGAGGAACACACTCAGACAACAGAGAAAGTGCTCTGGAAATGACCACATGCATGATTCGCATTCCTACTCGGGCCAGCCCAATGCCCATCTTGGCGGACCCCTACCTGGTGCAAGGAGAGCCCCGTGGGGAGGGGCTGCCTGGAGCGCTGTGTGGGAGAATAAACGAGAAGAGTGAGACACGTGACGAGGCGGCAAAGGACTGACCCTACCAAACTGTTTCAACAAACATTTGCCAGTCACCTCCTCTATGCCCGGCCTTGCCTGAGGCTGTTTCACCTCATTTAATACTCACAACAACCCTGAGAGGTTACCCTTCTTGGCCCCATTCCCCCAGAAAGCCCAGGGGGATCTCAGAAGAGGTGGGGGTGCCCTTGGCAGTTGAGAAGCATGGCGTCGGGGCTCATGCTCATTCCAGAAGCCCACCATGGGCCTTGGAATTGCCAGTGAGATGCTGGTCGAGCCCCTGGCCCAGGTCCCCCTCCTGAGAAGTTCCCGAAGGGATCCTTCCGTTCAGGACGTCGCAACGGCAACAATGGGTTTGTTGTCGGAGAAAGACCCACAACTTTTTGGGGAGGGAAACACTCCAGGTCGCTGGCACGTTAACGCAAGCGGAGACTTATAGGAAAGTGTTCAAAGATAGCAAAGGTCAGAGGTTAACGACCAATGCCCCCTCACTAGGGCATTGGTTTGGAGCATTTAGCCAAGAGGGAGAGCTGGGTGGTCGGTCCTGGTCCTCTTCGTCCTTCGTCATCCTGGTCCACGGTGGGGGGGGGGGGGAAGGGGTCTCTGCCAGGGGCTGCTTTGGACGCTGGTGCCATCCAGGGGTCGAACTCCTAGTGCCCTCTGCAATTGATCAAAGGTTAGAGGACCCACTTAAAAGCCTAAGTCGAGGTAGTCATTAAAATTTAAGTGAGTTATTTACAGCAAAAACTAATGAGTTAAAATTTTAAATGGTCTTTTAATTGCTAATGGGCCCAGGCGCGGTGCAAGGAGAGTGGCAGGGGGGAGGGGGGATTCTGCCCATCAGGTTGAGTATATACTGCCACAAAGAGGGGCTGAGGTACCATCAGGTGGAGGTGAGCAGCAAGCACCTTGGCAGCAGCATGGCATCGAGAGGTGGTCCTTGAAGATAAGGAGGTGAACGGATGATGTCATCCCTGAAGAGACCCTACGGCATGGGAAGGGGGCCAGATTAGAAACCATGTTGATGACCTCTAACGGTCAGCGCTGGAACAGCAGAGAGAGGGAGGGGGCAGTCAGAGGAAGAGGGAGGGGGCAGTGGGAAAGAGAGAGGAGGGGGAGGGAGGAGTTAGGAGGGAAGAAGGAGGGGAACGGAGGGAGGAGAAAGGGGAGGGAGGTGGAGGGAGGAGGGAATGGGAGAGAGGAAGGGGGGAAGGAGGGCTGAGGAAAACAGGAGGGGAGGGGGAAGAGGAGAAATGGGAGGGGTGGGAAGGAAAGAACTGGAAAGGGGAGGAGGGAGAGAAGTGGGAGGGGGTAAGGAAGACTTGATTGACAGGGCACAAGTGTTAGCTGTGTGCGCATGCGCAAACTGAAGCCGGGTCTAGCGGGCCAAAAGCCATTTGCAGACACAGACCGCTAGGGGGCGCGCGGCCGGCACCCAAGACGCCGGAGCACAGCCACCTGCCGCGCGCGAGCGCGCAGCAGAGCCTCCCGCGCCCCCGCAGCGCCTGGCCCGCAGCTGCCAGGGGCACAGCTGGCATAGAATGGGCGGGGAGGGGAGGGGGGGCGCCCAACAGGTCTCAGGCTGGGGGAGGCCAAAGCTCATACCAGCGCGTCGCGCAGGGTCGCCAAGTCACTGAAACACCACGCCCGCCATCGCCTGCCAGAATCCACCTGTAGACATGGAGCAGCCCCCCCTCCCAACACATGGCCAGGGGTCTTTCTGCGCCCCCCGGCCGTGGGGGTCGCCATGCACCGGAGACGTATGAGGCTATCAAGAAGGCACTCGCCATAGGATCTTTCCAGAACACGATTCCACTTTTAATAAGTAGAAACACAGAAATCTTGGCTCTGACCTTCGGGAAATCCAATTAAACATAAATTAATTAAAATTATAAAGGCCCAGGTCTCAATACACCGTTTCACTCATTTGTGTGGTCTCTGGACACGTGATGCAAAAAACAGTATTACTAAAAAAATAATATAAAGGCAAAACCACCTACAATCATCCAGAGCCCTATAGACCACCCCCCCGCCCCCCCCCCCGCCAAGTCTCACCTCCCCTTCTTGACCACAGCAAGAATTTCAAGACCCTGCACGATGGCACCTAATGAACAATTTCACGACTTCTTCATCCTGCTCTAATAAGCCCCACCTTCATAAGACCCCAAAACCAATGCCAACCAAAATAAACTAATCTGCATCCACGCTCTCCCACGACACCCTAAGTCACACAGCCAGTGCGAATCACGACATCTCTGCCCCAGCGCGAATGCTACGGCTGCTCCCCAGTGCACCCCAAGATCTCCAAACATTCCCCCCTCAGGTAAATGAATCCAGAATTCTCCGGTAAATCCCGCGCTCGACCCCCTCCAGCCGAAGAACAAAGGCCACCTCCCCTCACCACCCCGCCCCCCAAAATTCCGCAGTGCCACCAGCGCCCTCTGGCGGCCAGCGAGGGAACCTTCCAGAAACCTGCCACGTAGCAACCCGCTCGCGCCTCCCCTCCCCAAGCCCGCCGGCCCAGAGTGGGGAGGGGGCGGCGTGGGGGGGCTTGACAGGGACAAAGGAAATGGCAAAAGACGACTCTATCAAAAGTCAAAAGCCCGCAACATGTCAGAATCTTCTAGCGACCATCACGCAATGCTAAAAAGACCCCCGACCCCCAATTCCCAACTCCCAGCACCTAGACACCCTCCAACACGCCCCCTTTTCTGTATTTCGCTCTTGCCCCTTGATTAGCCTCCCCCAGATTAAGGACACGACCTTCTCTGCACCCCAACCCACCCCCCTGCTTCTATTCCGCCAGTGCCCCCAGTGATCTGACCCTCCCCCCAGCCGCCTTCCCCTACGGAACTGATCCCGGGGGTTCCTGGCACGTCTGCACTTGGGCGCCATATCTCTCCACTATTAAAGTGATTGATCACGGGAAACCAAATGCTCTCGGTTTGTAATTTTACTCTAAATTTTGCCTAGAGTCTGCTCTGCACTAAACCCGTGTGTTTTGGATCCGTAATCCCTTGCGGACGGGAACCTGTACTCTTCACGCCTACAGGCCCCCAAGAACCTGGCCAAAAATTAGGGGGGAAACCTCTCCGGGGGACTCTTCTCTTTACGTGCTCCCCCCCCCCCCAACTCGTGGGGGCATGCAAACTGCACCCGCCGCCATATCTCCCACCCTCCGTGATTCTAAAGGTGGCTTCGAGCACGGAAAATCTGGGTTTTAGACCCGGGAGACTGCGGTATACTGGATTCTGACAGGGATCTGATCGGATTCCTCCCACTCGACTTAATGCGAGCCCCGACCACCCAGCCTGCCCTCAAGCTAAGGGGGCTGGACAAGAACAGGGCCCTGATTCCCCCCACCCCCTCCCCAGGAAAAAAAAAAATGTGCCTCGAGGTTTTCCTGCCTGACAGAATTGCATTTGCCGACACTCGGGGACCAGGCGAGGTGGCCGCCTGCAGGAGAAGGTCCCCGGCGTCTGTCATCGGCATGGCCAGGAGGACGGAGCCCAACCTCGAAGGGCTGTAGTCTTCGTTTTGCACATCCTTTCGGGCAAGGATGGCCAACCACTCACCAGGTGGGGAGAGTCTCGCGTGGGCGCCCCGGGTCTCCCGAGGAGCTGCGGCCAAGGCCGGCGGGCCAAGGCGCGCTCCATCCCAGCTCTCCGCCGTCTGCGCTAGGGGCTGGCTGGGTGGGGTTTATATGGAGGCGCAGAAGGGGTGGTCTCTGACGTCAGCGCATTCTGCTGCAATGCGCTCATTTCTCCAAAAGTGATTGGCCGGAAAAATGAGCCCCCCAGATTCTATGACAAATTGCTCTAGCCGCACCCAGATTGCAGCAAAGAAGGGAGGAAAAAATTCTGCCGCAGTGCCCCTCGCCGCCATGACCAACACCCTGTGTTCGCTGGTGCTTTTTCCCGACATGAGCCCCGCTCACCGAGCAGGGCGATCTGCCGGCGCGATTCGCTGGGAGAACGGGACAAGGGACGGTTTTCCCCCTGGCGGGCCGAGGGTAAAGCCAGGGCGCTGGGGACAGCGGACACACACCTGACAATTTCGGAACCTCTATCAGAGGATGCGGCTTAGGGAGAGAAAACGATGCTTTCTGCTTATTGTCCTGGAAAATAAAACGCCCCGAGCGAGGTAACCGGGACCCAAATGTAAGTCGGCGGCTGTCACCCCCTTTTTGCCCACCCGTCTATTTCTGATTGGCTATCTTTGACATGGAAGGCTCGGCAGAGCATCTCGGAGTCAGAAAAACAACAACGACCACCACCACCACCACCACCAGGTTTTGAGTCCCGGGCTTTGCCGCTTACAACCTGCGTGTGAGAACCTGCCAATGTCCCTTCCTCTGCCAGGGGGTCTGTTTCCCACACGTCAACGAGGGGGCGTGAGAATAATTTAGACATGAGCCGTGTCCCTCTAGGGAAACTACTTTTCGAGGAGGACTGTGTCCCGCTTGAAGATGCATGGGGTACCCCCCCCAATTGAGGTGATTCCCCCACACACATACACTTTGAGAAGCCCCCCCCCCCCCCGCCCCATACCGCCCCGGGGAAACAGGCAGCGACACATGTTGCGGCAGAACATAGCTTGCACGGCCTCGTGCTCCGGGACTTGGCACATGAGATTTAATCCGTAACAGGTGGCGCCTTCGGCAGCTCTGCCGGGCACTGAGTGGCAAAGCGGGCAGGGCCGTCAATCAAATGTCCTCTCGAAAAGGTCAAAATGCTGTTGAAAGGGACTAAGAATCTATCTTAGGGTGACAGGTGGGTGGCAGCCGGAGGGCAAGGATGAAGCGCCTGGTGACAGAAGAGGGGTGAGGATGAGTGATGGGTCCCAAAGGGGACAGGCAGAGGGGCCCTGCGGGGACTCTCAAGGTAGAGCAGCTCCCCCGCGCCTCCTGGGGGGTTTCAAAGCCGCTCCAGAGCGAGCCCCCCATGCGCGGCGACCCTGCCAGGTGGCTTTCACACACACAGGAGACTCCGGGGCTGAAAAGAAGGGACAGAGCTATTTGTAAGCCCACGGGTAGTGACACGGAGCTGAGAGTGGACCACCAGGTCACGAGAGACACCGAGCCTTGGGCGGGGGGCTCGTTTATAGATGAAGCAGGTGCGCTGTTGGGGAGACGAAGATAAAGTGCGCTTTGGGGGGGGGGGCATGGCAGGAAGCCCCCGAAAGTGTCAGGTAATGGGAGGGAGAAAGAGAACACCCAATTTACAGCCTGGGGACCATGCAAGGAGCCCCAGAAACTAGAGTCCCCAGCAGGACTCGCGAGACCGAAAGGCCTGCACCAGCCGCAGACGTCAAGAAAGCTTCAAAAAATCATGGCTCCGAGCATCCTTGTCAACAGGAGAACGTTTATTAGCCTCGGTATTAATAGCTAGGAAACAGCCGGAGCTGGCCGCGACCAATCAGCGCCCAGGAGCCCCTGTCGTCAGGCCGCGCAGCCAATCAGACGCCGGCAGGCCCGGTTGCTAGCCTCTCGGGGGCAGAGGCTAGGGGTGCGCATTGTCACGGGGGCCCCCGCTGGCTCGCCGCGCGTGGGAGGCCTGCGTGGGAGACGGGGCGGCCACCAGAGAGCGTCAGTAGCCACGCGTTCCGGGCCCCTGGAGGCTGTCGTAGACACAGTGCCTCCTGGCGTCAGCCCTGCAGCCCCAGAAGGACATGCGTGGATGCTCCAGGAGGAGCCCCCGGCCTCGGTTGGGTGCCCCTGGGAGGCCCTGGAAGGAGAAACTCCAGACATCCAATGCGCATCTCTCTTCTCAGGGCCTGGCGCCCACGAGGAAAGTTGGGCCTCCTAGTGCAATCAGCCTCTCTGCTTTTTTTCTCGGCTCTCTGGCTCCGAAGCCCTGTGCTCCGAGTTTACCAGTAAAGCCCACTCCTCTTTTTCAGGGTCTCGCTGACAGGCCAAGGTAAAAGGACCCTGGAAATTATGTGTTTCCGACCAAAACCCCCCGGGGGGTTGAATCCCGGCTCTACTCCCTCCTAACTGGGAGGCTGAGGTCCAGGCCCTTCTTCTCGCTGGGCCCCTATTTCCTCATCTGGAAAAAGGAGAGTTGGACAAGATGGTCCCCAAGGAGCCTTCCAGTCCTGCTTTGCTTGATTTGAATGTATACATCAGGCGAGTCAAATGTCTTCCAGAACATTCTGCATGACAGTAATTAGTATCAGGTGTATCCTGCAGGCCATGTGGTTACTTCATCATTCTGCTTTTCTTTCCATTGTATTTTATTTTAAACAGAACACCATGGCAACATGTTTATCCTTCTGGCTTCCTAAAAGAAAGAAAGAGAGAAAGAAAAAGATAGGAAAAAAAAAAAAGAAGCAAAGAGAGAAAGAAAACACTGCTGTAAACTAATCTCTACTGAGCATGGTTTTAACCACAATAAAAAAAGATATCCATATGTTTAAATGTTTTTGTTGGCTTTTCTGGAGCTCAGAACCTAACTTTTTAAATATTTATTGGTCCAAAGCAATGGAAGAAATAACTTGAAAGAGCCAAATCTATGGTAATATTTGGATCCAAACTGTTTCTCAATCTGAGCAATGTCGTGCATGCTTCCCTTTGTCAAAAAAGGACATTTGAGGGCTCAGGTTGATATCAATAGGACAAAACAGACAAGGAAATCCAGGTTTGAGAAATGGTTCGTTTTCTTTCTGTACATGCCGAAACCCAGCTCTCTCTCAAGCGCCCTGGAGGAGAGCCAGTGTCCCAGACGCATGGCTTAGCCTGTTGCCTTTTTTTTTTTTTCACATAGATCTAATTCAAAGCACACATTTTTCTTCTTTTTTTAATTCATACTTGGGAACCCTCAAAAGCTGTGTGAGCAGTCTCCTACCCACATGTACATACTTGTGGGCAAGTGTACAAACGTCCTAAGATTTGGCCAGGAGATGAAGACAAGGTCCTCCTATATCAGTCTCCCTAGCCATGGGTAAATGGACCCTCTTCTCAAAAACCACACTGCAAGCTTTTACAAAACGGCATCCCCTGAGTGACTGTTCCTCTAAGCAGATTTTCCCAGTCTTTCAGATACCCCTAGAATAGTGGTGTTCCCCAGAAATCTCTTGAGGTTCCTTCCGCACCTCCCACAGTTGGCTGCGTGAGGCTATGCCTTCCGAAACTCTAGTGCCAGTGCCAGCCTCTGGCGACTCCAAGTCCCCCAAATCACATATCCCTGAACCCCTTTTCCATCCCTCCTGTAGACCTCAGCCAAAATCAGAGAAGCGGTAGGGCATACAGAGGGACTTCCCATGAAGCTATTTTGGGGTGAGGAAGCCTGGGCATTGTCCGGTACAGCCTCTCTGCCTCCTATAAGGTGAGAGATTGGACGTCCAGCCGTCAAGGATTTGGGAGAACTTATCAAATGAACAATAGTCCCATATTCTGGGGGTCCTGGAATTGACAGTGGCTCTTGTAGAATGCACAATGACCTGTTGCTCTGATGCTGACAACCCCTCAGGAAGTTTCAAGTAGGCTCTACTCCCAACGTGGGGCTCGAACCCACAACTCTGAGATCAGGAGTCCCATGCTCTACCAAGTGAGCCGGCCAGCCAGGCGTCCCTCTTGGGAACCTGATTTTGCCTTCAAAATGAAGTCCAACCTCTTTAGCATTTAAGGACTTGCACGAGGGGCTCACTTTTTACTTCTGGTCACTTATCCAAACATGATTCATACCCACATTCCCTGTGATTTGGATGCTTCGGCCGGGGGGGGGGGGGGGGTCTCTGCCAGATGTCGTGATTCTGGGGAGCTGAGGACACGGCTGTCTGTGCACACGTGGACTTCTATCCAGGACACCGATATCAGGAACGCCCTGCTTCCCTGAAACCTGAGTTCTGGGTGCAGCCTCAACCTTTGCATAGAGGAGTTTGTCAAATTGTAGGTATTAAAAGGCAAATAAAAGTCAGTGCGTTTTGCAAAAGGCCAAGGATAAAGCTTACTTCCCGGTAGACTGCTGGGCTTCAAGGCAGCTCATGTATGTTTCACTCTGGGGATTTATGGTATGCGGGAGAGAGGGCAGACGCTGTTCTTTACTAGTACTTTCCATGACCAGAGCCAATAAAAAAGAACAGGAAAGTGATAGCCCAGATTACCCCCAAAGACCCCCCCAAACCCATTTGTTGTTCTGGGTGAATAGATTCTGGGTGACTGCTACCTTTATGGATTTTTCTACTCTATGTATTGCTTTTAAAATGTGCATTTTTAAAAAACGCAGCAGTGCAAGATGACGGAGTGACCACTTGAGCCTCTTCCTTAGGGACCTGAAATATGAAAATTTTTTCTAAAATAAATAAAAATCAGGAGACTCCGGACACAGGGCCTGGACAGAGGCTTTCAAACATGGGGCGGGCGGGGCGGCGCCTGGGTGACGCAGTCCAGACTCTTGATCTCGGCTCAGGACATGATCTCACGGTTCGTGAGTTCAAGCCCCACGTAGGACCCTGTTGCTGATGGTGGACAGCTGGCTTGGGATTCCCTCTCCCTCTTTCTCTCTGCCCCTCCCCTGCTTGTGTGTGTGCATGCGCTTTCTCTCTCTCTCTCTCTCTCTCTCTCTCAATAAAATAAGTAAACTTAAAAAAAACGGGGTGGGCATGGAAGGGCTGGGACAGCCCCCACAGCCACACCCGACTTCTGGAAGGGCTCTCCTGAACCTGCACAAGCGGTGAAAAAATTCTGAGTTGGTAACAACAGAAAGAAAAGAAAAAAAAAAGTGACCTTCAAATGGTTTCATTCGGACAGGAGGGCCCTAGAGAAATCCCTTTACCAGGGGATGAGCCGGGCCAAGAATGGGATCTTGGCGACACAGGCCACTACCGTGGGTTGGATTTTAGAAGTCACAGACCCACAGGAGGAAAGGTGGCCAGGTTGGCCCTCCCCGCCCCCACGCGGCCCCCCTGGCTCTGGGCGTGGGCCAGCCCCCGGATTCAAGCAAGGGGTTTTCTTGGCCCAACTCCATGGAAATATTTCCTTCGGTGGAGCAAAGAACGGCTTCATTCAGCGGCCTGCGGCTAGGGAGGGGGCTGGCTTTACTGTGTTGACAGAATGGTGAAGGCCTGGGGGAGGGGCCCCAGAGAAGAAAATGTATTCCAGGTAGAACAGGACTGGAAAGTTTGCTTTTTTTTTTTTTTTTTTTTTTTTAAACTAAAAGATTGCTGACAGTTGAAAAACTACCACCCCACCCAAGAGGCTCCAAGAGAAGACATTTGTACTAGATTTCAGTGATGACTGTAGCAAGACCTGTCTTCCTAACGGCAGAGGGAAGGGGGCCAATTCTGGGCACGCTTTCAATTTAAACATTCAAGGTCTCGATCCTTCCCGAGAGCACAGTCGGCCTCCCTGGGCCAAGCCTGGTGATATCTGTGTCTCAGCCTCACCCCGAAGCCACCAGCTCACTGGTTGAGAGTCAAGGGCATCCAGGAGACTGTGCAATTAGGGACCCTATGCACAAGGAGGCCGTGGGCAGGGGTCCCAGGGGCACACAGTCCTCCTTTGTTGACCCTGGGATGTCCATGGCATGGGCAAACATAGGAACCCCCAGCCCCTTAGCTTCCAGGAAACAGACAGAAGGAAGCATGTCTACGTGACTCCTACATGAGAGGCCGGGGGGACGAGGGGTGTCTCCACCATGAAAAGGGATGATGCGTCCTACTGCTCCATGCTATCCTGGCGGTAAAAGGAGATGAGAAGCCAATGGAAGGCAGAGCCTGGCATGCAGGCGGCCGCCACTCTGTGCAGCGGCCCATGCTACCTGAAACAAGGGGACGGTGGCCCTGTGATCACAAGGCTGACCACCAGCCTTCTTTCTCAGCTCTAGGGTAAACCTGCAGTCTCGCCTGGTGGTTGAGGGTTTAGGGCCTGATCAGACCCCGGATGCCAGTCTACTCGCTACCCGTGAGGCCTGGGGTTGTTGGTTCGACCTCCTGAACCTCATTTTCAAGATCTGTAGAATGGGGATAAAACGCCTCCCTCCTTTTGGTGGTAAGATTAAATGGGAGAAAAAATGATCTGTATTCACCATGGGTGTCCCCAGCTATAGGATGTGAAGAGTGTGCACAGAGAGATCTTCTTGGGGTTTTTTGTTGTTGTTTGCATTTATTTTATAGGAAGCATAAATTTATCTTGTAATTTAAAAAATAAGTGAGGGCAGACAGTGTCTCCTTTGCTGTCCTGCCCACCGCTCCCTTGCAGTGTGTTCAATAACCTTTATCTCCTTGAAAAAAGAAGAAGATGATTAAATTAAATTAAAAATAAAATTTTTTAAAAAGTGAACCTTAGGGCTCCCGGGTGGCTCAGTCGGTTAAGCGTCCAACTCTTGATTTAGGCTCAGGTCATGATCTTTCGGTTCGTGAGTTGGAGCCCTGCATCAGGCTCTGTGCCGATGGTGCACAGCCTGCTCGGGACTCTCTCTCTCTCTCAATAAATGAATAAACTTAAAAAAAAAAAAAAGTAAACCCAGTGAAGCTGCTAGGCCAGTGAGCAAAGGTCTGTGCTATATGCACTCTGTTGTCCTGCTACAGGCACGTAGAAACCCTTCTCTGTGGACAGGACAACCTTGAACACTGTTCTCTCCAAAATGAGAGGTTGGCTGCGGAATCCCACAGTTTGGGGGCTGGGCTCAGTTGGCCAGAAAGAAAACAGAAACAAGCTTCTCTGCCTGCAGAGTGTTGGTTGAGCCCTGTGGGCTCTCTGTGGCCCAGGCTGGCCACCCTAGCACAGCCACCTGGCCCAGTACCCCCCACCCCCCTCCCCCCAGCCACCAAGGGCCAACTTCCTCCTCAGCACGACCGCGCATCTCAAAGTCTGGGATCTGAGATGCAGTCTGCGAGTTCAGGGGGAAAAGGGATCTTCCAGAGAAAAAAATATGTCCAGAACACTCGGCCTGCCTCCTTCCGCTCTTCTCTGCTGTTCTGTCCCCAGTGAGACACAAGCAGGCAGGGCCGTTTGGCAGAGTGGGTGACGGGTGACGGTGCAGGATCTGACGTCAGACCAGGGTTCAAACTCTGACACCACCCCTTACGAGCAGCTCGGCTCTGCGTGAGTCCTTGAGGCTTCTCTGTGTCTCAGCTTCCTTATCTGTAAAATGGGGATGATAATAGTACCCGCCTCTCAACGAGCACCTTGCAGAGCACGAAATCTTTGCCACAGCCTCTTGGTTGAGAAGGCACTGCTCTGGGCCTAGCAGAGGAGAGTCGTGCGCCTTGCCGTCTTAGCAGTCTCAGGACAGGCACAGTGGCAAAAATCCTGTGGGTGACGAGGCACCGTCCACACCAGCCCCTGCGGCACACCCTTTCCGGAGCCAGAATGCAGACACATCTTGCAGCCCGAGCGCCCACTGAAAAACTTCGTTTACCCCAACCCCCACTGGGGTCGCTTCACCACTGGAGGTGACTGCCGGGCACTGAGGGTCATTTCAGAACACCACAGGTCACTGCGGGCCTCAGTGTCTCGCCCCCCACCTACCAACTTGCTCAGGCTTATGCTCTGCAAACGGTCTGCCCTCTGAGACACAGGCTCAAATGTTCAACATACCCTTTAGGTGTTTGCGGAAAGGATGAGCTTAAAGGCGCCTGCCTTTAGGTAAACGGAGTTGCCCTTGCACTTTTGATGATAAAGAAAAGCAAACAAAGGCCGCCTTTCAAAGACCAGCTTGCTCCCACTGGCTCCCAACCCAGACACCCTCCGCCATTGGGAACCGTTGGGGGTGGAGGGCTGTGGGAAGGCCTCTGGGACCCCTGGGCGCTTTGAGGAGGGTCCTGCCCACATCACCCCACTGAGTCTCCAGTTTCCCCTCTGCAAAAAGTATGAAAATCAATACTCCGGCCGCAGGTTTGCTCTGAACACAGAGCAAGATAGACTAACAGACTACGAAGGACAAAAAGCCTTCCGCATTATCTGGAGGGGTCCTCAGGGTCAAAGTCCACAGCTGGGGTGGTGGAGCCTCTCTGAGCCAGTCACCAAGCAGGTGGCGCACCGGCTGGCCGTGGAACCAGGCCGGCATACTCAAAGCTGGCTGCCCCCAGAACACCCCAGTTGAGGTGCTGCATCTTTAGCCCGAGTTTTTACCCACTTTAAAAGGCAATTCCAGATCGTTGTGTTTCGTGCATCCGTTCATTCGGTTCAGGAAACACGGGGGTGCCTAGGGCCGGCACTGCCTTAGCCCCTAGGGAGACAGTGACAGGTGACGGGACGTGCTGTCTGCCAGATGAAGCTCAGAGGGGTTGGGCTGCACACCTACTGTGTGCCAGGCTCACCTCTGGCTGCCTCTACTTGGACCTCAGGTAGACAGTGTGCCCAGCCCAGGCCCCCGGATGAGCCAGCCGTTCTGTTCTCCCCAGGAAGGAGGAATTGGCAAATAGAGAACTGTCACTTAACTAGAAGACAGAGCCACGGGGGGGCTGGGATGGCCACGAAAAGCTGGCACCTCTCACCTGGGGCTGAGGATCAGGAATTCTGGGCCCGCATCTTTCCCAACAGTCTGGCCTTATGTACATTTCCCAGAAATTCTTACTGTTTACTCTGAGGGGCCTCCCCAAGGCAGGAGCCGTTCAAACCCTGCTTTCAGCTGTAAGTCACTTTCTGGCTGGCTCAGGGCACAGGCCTCTCTGAGCCTTGAACGTATGGCCACGTGGCCGCCCCAGAGATCCAAGCAAAACTGTCTGGCTGCCCAGCCCGAGCCGTCCCTGAAAGGCTGCAGTGTGTACCCCAGCCCCGGCCCTGGGGGCTCACACAGGGCCCTCACACACGCCCTGAACCAGCACAGACCCAGGCCCGCACTGGTGGCTGGTTTCTGCAGCCCAAAGAGGGCCTTGATTTGGAGGAACCTGAGTGGGTCTGGACCGACGGGGATCGGGAAGTGGCCAGGGGAACTGTATATAGGCTGTCCTCTCCCGCCAGGCTAGAAAGGAAGCCGAGGGGAGGGGAGGGAGCAGGGGGTCAAGGCCACCAGGCGCACCATGGCAAGCCTACTCAAACCCTCTCTCTGGGCGAGGTTTCTCTAGGGAAAGAGTATGTCCGCACCCTGCAAGCTGCTCTCGGCCCTGTCCCGGGATTCTGTCTGGCGGACATGCTGGGCCAGTCCCACCTAGGAATGGCCATGGCTGAGATTACCAGCAAGGAAGGGGCCGGGACCACGGCTCTGACTCCTAAGAGAAGGCTTCTCTGCCAGCATCCCAGCCACCACAGTCTCACGGGGCTCACGTAGTCCAAAAGTCGTGCTCGCTGGAGAGCGGAGGCACAGAACACACAACCCCTAATGAATAAGGCAGAGATGGAGCAGGTGCTCAGGAACCTGATGGATATGCTGTCCCTGTGCGTGTGGTGATGCCCCCCCTTGGGTGACGTGGGCTGGGAGAAACGGGGGTCATACACCCTAACGGGGAGGCTGTCTCTGCACCAAGGAGAGGAGCCACAGGAGCAAGCCCTTCGTCACTCCGGGCCTCCCTGGGGTTCTGGCACATTCTGTGACTTAAGACTAGGATTTGGGTTCCAGGAAGGCAGCCCAGAAGAGGGGGTCTGCTGTGCCCCTCCTGCCCAAGAAACGTGTGAGGGTCTGTGTTGGACCAGAAGACTCATGTTCGGGGACACCCCAGCCCCCAGCCTTGCTGCTGGGCTCGGGGAAGGGGGGCTGGGCGCTTGGCAGAAGTCGTCGGCACATTCCCATATGTTAAAGGCGATGCTGTGCCTGCACTTGGAACCTCGGTGGAAGGCAGCGTGAGGCAGAAGCAAGATATGAGGGACTTTAACATCTGCTCTGGGAGCCCCTGAATCAAATCAAGATGGCCTCACCCTCCCCGCCCCCCAAGGCTGCGCGCCCGGCAGGCTGGGGTGGGATCTCTGAACCAAGGATCTGGGATCAGGCTGCCTGGAGGCCCTAGAAATCTGTGCCGAGCAAAGGCGAGCAGACCTGTGTTCCCCTTGATGGAGATTTCACACGTGAACCCGTGTTCCCTCTAAATAAAGTGAAAACAACAACAACAACAAAAACAAAAAACAACCCCTTCTCGTCCCTCCCAACTCTGTGCCAAGATTTATTTGCTCCCAGCAAGACTGAGCACTGAAGCTGCCTTTATTTCCTCACTTAGCCAAGTTCAGCTTGTGACTCTCCAGCCCCCCTCGCCCCCAACCTGCAGCCGGGGTGACGGCCAGCAAGGCTCTGTGTCCCAGAGGCCAGGGTCACCCCTGCAGAAAACAAAGAAAGGTAACGTTCGATTTCGACCGTGTCCAACTGCCCCTGCAGGACTTCTCCGGTTTGTTTTTTCAGATCTACATTCTTTTATTAAACTGTTGGGAGAATCACCATGAAAATACCACGGCCGCCCCACCACACACAGCTTCTCATCAACCTTCCACTGCGTCTGCGGTCTACGCGGGCACGACTTCTCCGGCGGGCATTCTGGCAGCGCAGACCCAACGGCTAACAGCACGTGAGCCTCAGCCCGGCCATTTCCTCTAGAAACGACTCCCGCAGAAACGACTGAGCAAGTGTGCAGAGGTGCAGAACGATGGCTGGGAGTCGGCAAACGGACAACTACGCTTCCCTGCGTTTACCCGGAGCCTGTCGCTGGCTCGCTTAGCCCACGCCGCAGAACCAAGCGCCTTATCGCGCCCGTTTACAGATGAGGAAACTGAGGCACGGAGATAACAGCCGGCGAGAAGCAGACCTGGGAGTTGGGCCGGGGGGCACTTCTTCTCCTTGCTGGGTCGCATTCTCCATTTCTCCCCACTCTCTTGCCCATCGGGACAGCACGGAACATGCAAAGAAAGGGTCAGGATTGAGCCGAGATCTTGGTCACACGGGTGACAGAGATCCCCCAGGAGGTTGGAGCATCACCTGGGCACAAGTTTCCGGTCTGCGGGTTATGGATCTCTCCCGCTGTAGATATGATAAGACCCACATGCCCCCGACGCTGGGCCTGGGAGGGGAGCACTGTGGTTGGTCGAGAACTCCGCACGGAAATCGGTTTGAGCTGACCCTCCACGGAAGAACTGGGTTTTCCTGCCCTGAGAGTAAGGCCTGCAAGCGGCTCCCGCCCAGCTCTTCAGCAAACACCAGGAGGGGGAGGATGTTGCCCCTATTCCTTGACCGAGATGCGGTGAGGTGCGGGCTCGCCGCAGGGAGTCGCCGTGAAGCCCGGAGAACT
The DNA here is from genome assembly GCF_027475565.1 of Acinonyx jubatus. Classification (NCBI taxonomy): domain Eukaryota; kingdom Metazoa; phylum Chordata; class Mammalia; order Carnivora; family Felidae; genus Acinonyx; species Acinonyx jubatus. Next base: position 140,310,063 of record NC_069386.1, on the reverse strand, counting down.
CCAGCCCCGCCATCCCGGTGCTCCCCGATGCTGTGGACCCGAGCAAGCCTTGCCCCTAGACACCAAGGCCCCACGGCCAGTGCAGCAGGTGCCTGTGCACCACCAACCAGGGACCGCGGGCGGCCATGTGAGTCCTGACGAGCCACAGCACAGCCACGGGAGGCAGGCAACTTGCAAGCCACAATGCGCCAGCCAAGTGACCCGTCCCCTCACAGGCCCACCAGTGGTTCAAGTCTGCAGATTTGGAGCCTACAGCATTCAAACTGTCCTATTTCCAAAGACACCAAGCAGCCCCGTCACACATTTGCGTGTCCCAAAGTTCCCTGTCCATTTGCTCAGAGGATAAGCGTGGCCAGCCAGAAGGGCCCACGAGGCTTCTGTGCTCGTTCTCAGGGTGAACCCACAAAACACCGTGCCTCCTCGGAGACCCCCGGACCCTAAAGCCTATTTCTCTGTCCTCAGGGCAGAGCGGCGGTAGGGGGGGGATGGGCAGCCTTCAGCCTCACCCCTCCCCCACTGCAGACGCTGTCATTTGCAAACCAGCAGGACCAGGATGGGGCCTTGAAAACTGCAATGCTGGAGTTCTTTCCATTCTTAAAGGGACCGAGCAACTCCAGCGGGGAGCAGCCCTGGGACCAAATACCACTTCCCCTTGGAGGGCACTTCTGTCCTCTTCCTGGGCTAAGCCGGCGCCACCCCGCACCCCAGGCTGGCAAAGGAGCCTCTGTGACCTCCTAGAGCCTGGGAAGGGGCTGGCACCCGATCCAACACCACTTGGAGGAGGTTTCTCTGGGGGTCCCTGGGGAAGCAGCTCAGACTTCGCCTTAGAAGTTATCGTGATTTCCTGGGTCCCGACAGAGTGTCACGTTCTTATTTCTACCCCCAGATCCTGCCATTCTTCCCTTTTACACATGCTTCAGCCAAGGTTCTCAGAAGCCCAGACACCTGCCCATATTTCCCCGGCTCTGAGATGAGGGCCAGTGTGTGGACAGCCAGGCCTACTCACTGCCCCAGCCAAGTCACTGGCTTGAAGAGCTCTTGGGGGACAAGGAACCCAGCGGCTGGGGCCCGGGACCTGCATGGGAAGGGGGTAGGGGGCGACTCACTGGGCTGGGTCCCGCAGAATAGTCTCTCCTGCTGTCACTGGCAGCAGGTCAGTGTCAACGGTCAAAGGTCAAAGGGAAAAGGGCACCACTCAGGACTAACCGGGGCACTTCCTGTACTTGGGCGCCAGGGAGCAAGAAAAGTCAGGGGCAGACAATTCTTCACAGTGTGACTTCTCCACTGAAAGGGACACAATTGTCGCAAAATTCTCATCCGATGAGACGCGCGTTTCAGGGGGCATGGAAACTATTCTCAATGAGTAGCAGTGTCCTCCCTCACCAGCCTCTTCTGTCTCCCCACAGCTATTGCCTTCCCTTCTGGAAAAGCAGAACCCAGGGCTCTGCCCGGTGCCAGGGACCAAGAGCGGCTCCTCCTCCGGTAACACGCAGCTTGAGTCCCTGTACCCTTGGGTCTAGGAAACGGTCAAGGTCCATCTCGTGGAGATAAAGCTGAGCCAGACAGAGCTTGTGTGTTGGGGTGAGGGGAGCTGCTGCATCACGTGACGCAGCCCAGGCCTTGTCTAGGAGTGCGATACCCAGTTTGGCATCCCATTAAGCCCTGACAGGACCCCCAGGACTCCACCGCCTCTGCTCGGACAGCCCAGAAGGCTGAAATCCGCCTGGGAAAGCAGAGGAGGCTCAGCCCCTATCTGGCTCCACCACCCCCTACCAAGGGCTAATAATTCACTGGTAACCATGAGCCTAGGGGGAGGGTCGACTAAGAGTCAAGTATCAATTCCTCTTGAAATGCAGAGTTTCCGATGGGGGGAGGTGAAAAACCAGGGCCTGGAGCGGTTTTGCTGCAGCCTTTCGGCAAATACTGGCCACCGAGCACAAAGTTGCCCGAGGACCGTAGATAACCCGCGGAACCGAGGGAATCGAGGCAATCCATGAATCACAAACCGTGGCGAATTGCGGTGAATCACAGTGAACTGTGCTGCAGGGAAATGCATCTAGGCAAAAAAGGGCCGGGAAGTGGGGAGCCAGGGCAGACTAGTGTGGCCAATTACGCCGCTGCAGGATTACGGCGTGGCAGATTGCGGGCAGCTGGCGAACCGCGGGCGACTGGCGGACCGCAGGCCATTGGCATACCCCTTCCTGGCAAGCGCAGCCTCCTCTTACAGGCCCACAAACTCTTGGCAATTCCTGAGTCTGAGGCGTGAATATCACCCTGGCTCCCACACTGCCCAGCAGCCCCCTCGCGGTGCAGCAGGGCTGTGCTCTGTTTGCTGAAAGGGTAGAGCTACAGGTGCCAACCCTACGCAGATCCCAAAACTCAGTAACTCAGATCCCTAGCCCAAAAGAGAAGGGTGCCACCAAGCCCATCCTCGGGGCAGATGAGGCCAGTCCCCAGTTGCTCCGGCTTCTGCTGGGGAGAGCCATTTGCAAAACTACGGGGCAGTGGGTGGGGGTAGCTCCACCGCTGGAGGTCGGGAGGTGAGTTGGTCTTTTCAATGCTAGCCTTTTTCTTCTGAAAGGAACAGGATGACCCCGGCAGGCGGTAAGGATGAAATTGACGGAATTCATCTAGGTGTGGCAGCTCTCCAACACCCCGCACTGGACACAGAGCAGACACAAGACGTTTAATAGCAATGCAGGCAAAGCCATTCTGGTTACACTAACCCCCCCAGAAGTGGGGAGACGCCAGCATGGTCACCTGCGCCCTATCGGCGGATCTGGAATTTTGTACTTCCTGAAGGGGTTGGTCCTGGCACACTAATGGTCCATAGTGTTTTCAGTAACTATACCATGACGTGTATTTCATTTATCCATTAGCACAATGCTAGGAAACGGGTCTTCGGTCCTCCAGTTTTGGAGAACCCCAAGCTGGCCCCTCTCAATCACGGGGCCAGTGTCAGGACCACACAAACCAGGAGGGAAAACAACTGGGGTTTCAGATGGGCTCTCAGCAGAACTGGATTCTTGGGATGCGACCCTCTGAACAGTTTCCCTAAATTAGGAGCGATTTCCACTGCAGACTTTCAGCAAATTTCAAAGTGGTGAACAAAGTCACCCAGGGACCACTGGGACTGGTGTGATTACCTGCAGATTCTTCACGATGCGATCCTGCAGACCAGAGAATCGCAGAGACCCATAAAGTCACAAACCAGGGTGAATGGTAGTAAATCACAGTGAGCTGTGCTACAGAGAACCTCCTCCAAGCAAAGAAGGAACAGGAAGCCAAGGGGATCGGGGCAGATCTGATGTGGCAATTAGAATACTACAGCATGACAGTACAGCAGACCACAGGCAACTGGTGGACCACGGGCAACTGGTGGACCACGGGCAAGTGGCGGACCGCGGGCACCCGGTGGACCGCGGGCAAGTGGCAGACTACGGGCACCCGGTGGACCGTGGGCAAGTGGAGGACCACAGGCACCCGGTGGACCGCGGGCAAGTGGAGGACCGCGGGCACCCGGTGGACCGTGGGCAAGTGGCAGACTACGGGCACCCGGTGGACCGCGGGCAAGTGGAGGACCACAGGCACCCGGTGGCCCGCGGGCAAGTGGAGGACCGCGGGCACCCGGTGGACCGCGGGCAAGTGGCAGACCCCAACGAGCAGCAGGTCATTCTCTTTGCCCAAAGGGGTAGCTAAAGGTCTTGGGAAGATGCTTCAAGTGCCGAGTCTCTCCCAGAGATCCCATTTCTTTGGACTCCAGGACTCAAAGAGGAGAGGGATACAGAGCTCATTTGCAGGGCAGACCCACCTCAGGCAGAGAAAGCCATTTGCAAAACAGTAAGGGGAGTACCGAGCCACCTTTGGATTTCAGTCGGCTTTTGCTTTTCCTCTAATTAAAGGAACAGAGCACCCCAAACCTGCTTTAAGGAGCTGCCCTAAGAATGAAATTAACCAAAGTTGTCCAGGAGAGGCTTCGCGATTGCTATATTCTTTCCCCCTCACTCCAGGTGGAAGGAGCCAGAAAACAGTCGCCTGGACCTGGGCAATGGTCACACCCCACTCCAAGAATTGGAGTCAAACCTGGCAAGTCATGGTGAACCGTGGCACAAACCGCAGTCGGCTAGGGGTGGGGCAGGGAGACCAGAGGAACTGCCGGTGAACTTCAGCATTCGTGCAGGATTAGGGTGCTGGCTGCTGCGGGACCGCGGGCCACTGGTGAACCACAGCCCAAGGGAAGTTGCCTCTCATAGGCCGACAGACTCTGCAATCCCTGTGTAGCGCCTGGCACATGAAAGTTCTCTTCACTTCCCAGCCACCGGCTGCCGGATCCTGCCCCGGGGTTAGCACTCTTAGAGGTCTTGGGGGAGCCCTGCAGGTGCAAAATCTTGTCAGGAATCCCAAAGCTCAATTTGACAGTAACCAGGGCTGAAAAACAAAAAAAAAAAAAGAATTGTGCCCTCTTGGAACCAAAGGGTGGGTCCCTTCTCATTTTTTGGGAGCGCTCTGCAGGTCCCAGGGCTCAAGCCTCCAGGAGACAGAGCCATTTACAAAGCAGCGGGAGGGCAGAAGGAATATGGTAATTCTCTCTGCGGTGTGGTCTTTTCCAACTCAGTGGGCCTTCTCTTAAAGGAGCAGAGTATCTCCAGGCTGGCTTAAAGGGGCAGCATAGCATTGGAACTTACCAAGTGCAGCCTGGGAGGGTGGTTGGGGGCGGGGGGTGGGGAAGTGCACATATTCATCCACTCTCTTCTTGATGGGGGTCCACAGAGCGGGGCCCACAGATTTTTGGAGTAAATTTTGGGGTAAATCATCCTTTCCTCTTATCTGAGGAGAGGGCAGTGCGGTACCCCTCCCTACACCCCACCCTGTGTGTCAGAGATTTGGGGGGGAGGGGGTACTAAGAGGGTCTGGTTGTATGGTGCTTTATTGAACTACAGTATCTATTGAACACAAAAGATCTAGAAATGAGTCTTGAAGTCTCTAGTTTTGTAGAATCCCAAACTGGTCCATCTCAGGCATAGGGAGGGCCGGTCACAGACACCCCCCTGGGGACGGTTTCAGGGCAAAGGTCTACAGCAATTCCTATGTCCCCCTTGGCCTTCCCCCCTCCAGCCTTTTAGCAAATATGCAAGGCACAGCACAGCTGTCAAGATGTGGACGCTAGCAGAAAAGTGAGTGTAGGACTCCCATGTCCCGAAGCACGGCCCTTGGCGGTTCAAGGTCGTGAAGCCCCATCCGACCTCGAGCACACCTGGGCACTGGAACACAGCTGGTGATGGGGAGCACCAGGAAAGATGGAGTGGTGGCCCGTGCCAGATGGCCAGCTGGGCAAGCACAACCAGTGACCGCGGCCCAGGGAAGCCAGCGCATCGCGGCACGGGGACCCGGTCGCGGCACGGGGACCCGGCACACCTCGGCACCGCCGGCTTCAGGCACTCTTCACCATACCCCAACAACAGATGTCACTGATGTGGGGTCTGGGGACCTCAGCGCATTTTAGCCCCCGTGTCACCAGGCAGCCCCACCGTGCATTGGAGCATCGAGATCCGCCTACCAGCTCAAAGGGGAAGTATGCTGGGCAAGAGGCACCACGTAGCCTCGGGGTGGCTCCTGCAGGCACCTGAGGGCCAGTTCCTAGCCTCAGCAGCCTGATCTTCAGTCCTACCTCCCCCACCCTCCCAACCCCCACCCCCAGACATTTTCTAACTAGTGTCACCAGGTAGGGGGCTTGGAAAATCTGCATCCTGTTTGTTGAAAGCTCCAGGGAGTGCCTGTGAGTACTTAAAGAAACAGCCCTGCCCCGTCTTAGAGGAACAGCCCAGAGCAACTTCTAGTACCGAACTCCATCTTCCCCTGGGGGCATTTAGCTTGCCTTCCACCTCCGAGGCTGAGCCACCGCCCCTGGTCCCAGGCTGGGAGAGGAGCTTCCATAGGAATAAGCCCTAGAGCGGGGCGCCTCCCTTGCCGCCTCTTGGGGACCGGGAGGAACCGCTTGTCCTCCAGCTCTGCCGTGAGGACAACTCCCCCGGGAGCCCGGGCGTCTGGTTGCTCCCAGCTCTTCAATTCACTGTGGTCTCGGAGGTGTTTGCTTCACATTTATCTCACTGAATCCTCACGGCAGTCCCTGCGGGTGTGTTTTCTGTTCCCCAACGTTATGGATGCCCACAGACAGAAAAGTGACTTCCTGCACTCGCAGCGCTGAGGTTCGGTCCCAGTCTCGTGCAGGACGGCCCCAGGCCTGTGTGCAGGCGAGGAGGGCCAGGAGGCAGGGTTGGGGACACAGAACACCCTGACACAGGACCCTGGAGACCAAGACGGGCTGGCCGCGGTAAGAAGCACTCAACCTTGGACGTTGAGGCTGTGGGGTAGGGGTACAAGCCCTGGATGGGGAAGGGAGCCTGGGGGCGGGGAGGGGGAGCACGGCAGGCAGAAGGGCTTGAATATTCTAGCAAGGTTCACACCCCTAAAGTCCTTTATGACTGAAGATCCCCACTCCAAGATTTCGTGTGCCATTAGGATGCAAGGCGTCCCTGGAGAACACGTAAGAGAATGTGTCACGTAGAAGATGCCAGGAGCCAGGATGTGATGAGTGACAAGCATAGGGGACCAGACAGCTCCCCGTGGACAACTGAGGCAGAGGCGTTGCTGGCAGGAGCGCAGTCCTTCCTCCTGCACGGTCGGAAAGCTCCCGAAAGCAGCACTGACGTTCCCCGGAGTATCATCTCATTTAATTCTCCCAGCAGCCCAATCAGGGAACTGTCATAATATTTTAACCTTTAAGACAATTACAGGAATAATTCTTGTTTCTTATTAAAGAAAGAAAAAGAAAGAAAGAAAGAAAGAAAGAAAGAAAGAAAGAAAAGACAAGACAAGCACAAACAACACAAAGCCAAAGAACACAGTGGTGTGTGAGCATGAAAAGTGTGATTTCTTACCTGCTTTCTGAACTCCGGACCCTCAGCCTGCTCATTGGGCAGGTGTGGGGGGGGGATCCCTGGACCAGTAGGGTTTCCCGGTGGGATGGGGATGGGAAGGTGGTCTGAGGGGGGAGGAGCACCTCTCCCTCATAGAGCTCCCATCACCACTGGAGGGTCAGGGGCACACTCAATTCCAGGGTTTCCTTCAAATTCTTTCATGCAAGGTGGAAGGCTTTCCTTGTGGCCCAAGCGGAGGACCTCTGGCATCCTCTGTGTTTTGTGAAGGCAGTTTCCCCTCCCAGATCACCTCTGACGAGAGGGTAGATCTCAGAGAGCTTGGGGAGGAGAAGGGACTTTGCAGACTTTGGGACATGCTTCTTCTTCCTCCTAAGGCAAGTTCACGGTCCCTCCCTCCCTGCATCCTCCCTCTAGAAATGCAGGAAGAGGCCCAAATATTTGATGGGCCCTCCTAGGTCTGAAACTGAATGGGATGGTCCCCTGGGGTGCCAGCTTCTGGGGGCAGATGTGCAGATTTGCTGTCAGCAGAGGAGGACACGAGAGACAGCTGCTTCCAGTGCAAAGTACTCTGCTGAGCAGAGATCCAGGGCCTGGGGGGCGGTGGGGGGGGGGCTGACTTCCAGCTCTTTTCCCTCCTCCTCGGCCAGGTGTCTGGCCCAACCTTGACCCAGGACCCTGGTCAGACAGGGCCTGAGAACATTTTCATTTCCCTGCCGGGGGTGTCTCTGCAGGAACCAAAGTGGCTGCTGCCCCAGGCGGGACTTCCGGAAGTGGGGGCGGGGTGGAGGATGGGGTGCGGGGTACGGGCTGTGCCAATTGCCGGGATCCCAGTGCCTCCCCACCCGGTGGCCCCCAGTGGTCCAGGAGACCAGCGACACCCCAGATGGGGCGTAAGGGTAAGGAAGGCAGGAGGGGGAAGGGAAGCCGGGCTTCCTGGAGCATGGTCTGGCACCAGTTCTGTGCCAGGCCCTGGGTAAACTGTCCCGGACGGGACATGCTCCTACAAGGACCCAAAACCACGCAGCACCAGAACTTGGACTCTGGCACCTTCTTTCTTCTAATTCTTCTTCAGGCACAGAGATCTAGACATGTCTGCTTCTCAGATGGAACCCTTAGGTCGGGATGAGCACCCACGAGCCAGGATTGGCCTGGGCAGCAGGCACTGGGCACAGGGACACCAATCACTGGTGCCCCTCAGCGATATGACCCGCAGACATCGCCAGCCCAACATCCTCTGAGAGTAAAAGAAGGAGACAGTGGAGGGGACACTTGTTGGGGGCTTTCTAGGTGCAGGGTGGGAGGGGGCCCTGCGACAGGTGTTGAGAGGAAGGGCCCCCAGCTGCGGGATGTCGGAGGATGGGGTGCCCCAGAGCAGCCCAGGGACTGCGGAGGGACAGGCCGTGTGCCTGGGAGGTGCGACTCCTCCCCATCCATTTCATTTCGTGCCTGTGTCTGGAGCCTTCCCCAGTCCTCTGCCAACACGTTCAGAAGGATGGGTTCCGTCCTGTGGTGACACTGCCACCCCCTGCCCCTGCCAACCCCCATGCCCAGCAGCGTGCTGGAGACAAGCCCGGGACGGAACCAGCTCCCACTGAGGCCTCTGGAGAGTCGTGCGGTTTTAATGTATCCTTGCTGAGCGTAACTCGTCCTGTGTATATGAGAACAGCGGACAGTAGAGAAGACGGCGAGGAAATGGGAAAATAGCTGGCAAGTGGAATGTTCCAGCTCTAAGTACACTCGGTGACAGATATTTATTGGTCTATACCTGGGGGAGGAAGGGGGTTCTGAAACCAGCACACTCCTCTGTGTTTTGCTTTGTTTGTTTTGTTTGTTTTGTTTGTCAGAGGCTCCAGAGAACAGCCTTACAGCCAGCCACAGGACTATCCAGAAGTTTCTCTTTCCCACTGAGACCCTCCTGCAGGTTGGGTTCTCCTGGGCAGGGCCACAGGTGCCCTGTAAGCCTTTGACAGCCTGTTCCAGCAAAATTAAATCTAAAAGTGATGTGGATGAAAGATGTTTGTGTTTATCTGTTGGTGTTTCTGGAAACGTCTGTGTCCTGTAACATATGCACTAGCCTCATCCTGAGCCTCTCTTGGTCATCCTGAGAGCCCCCCCCCCCTCCGAGATACTGCCCCAGGGGGAACACTTAGGACCCTCACCCTTCCACCCTCTGGTGAACCCTCACTTAGCCAGTGGTACTCCCTTCGTACCTCCTCCCTTCCACTGTCCCCCTCCTGGGAAACCACTGATCTGCCTTCTCTCTGGATAGATTAGTTTGCATTTGATCGGGTTTTATAAAGATAGAATCGTACAGTGTGTATGAGGCTCTCTCTTGCCATCATTGTATTTTTTAAGTTTCTTTTTATGTTTTGAGGGGGAGGCGGGGAACAGAGAGAGAAAGAGAATCCCAAGCAGGCTCAGCACTGTCAATGCAGAGCCCGATGCGGGGCTCGAACTCACAAACCGTGAGATCATGACCCAAGCGGAAGTCAGACGCTTAACCCACTGAACCACCCAGGTACCCCTTGCCATCATTGATTTGAGAACCACCCAAGTTGTGGCCTCTGTGAACAGTTCCTTCCTTTTGTGTTACCGCGTAGTATTCCATCGTACGGGTACATCATACTGGGTTTATCTGTTTACCTGCTGCTGGACATTTGAGTTGTGCAAATCTTGCGTGGAAATGTGCTTGTCTTTCTCGTGGGCAATGCGTGTACAGGAGTGGACTGGCTGTGGCGGATGTCTTTCATTTCTTTTTATTTAAAAAAACATTTTTGTTTCTTTATTTTTGAAAGGGGGGCAGATAGAGAGGGAGACACAGAATCCAAGGCAGGCTCCAGGCTCCGAGCTGTGAGCACAGAGCCCGACGCGGGGCTTAAACCCATGAACTGGGAGATCATGACCTGAGCCGAAGTCGGACGCTTAACCGACTGAGCCACTCAGGCGCCCCATCTTTCACTTTTTCAAAAACTGCCAGACTGTTTTCTAAAGCATTTATACCATTTCACATTCCTGTCAGCAACGCACTGCTGTTCAGGTTCCTCACTCAAACTTGATATGGCCAGTCTTTATAATCTTTGCCGTTTTTTTTTTTATCCTTAACTATGAGGCTTTTATGTTTTCCTATAGAGTTTAGATTTTATCCTTAATTAAATGATATTGTGTCATATTGCACAAACTCCACCCAAATATCTTCCCAGTTTGGGGGTTTTTTTAAATGTAATTTATTGTCAAGTTGGCTAACAAAGAGTGTATACAGTGTGCTGTTGGATTCGGGGGTAGATTCCCGTGATTCATCGCTTCCATACAACACCCAGTGCCCATCCCAACAAGTCCCCTCCTCAATGCCCATCCCCCATTTCCCCCTCTCCCCACACCCCCATCAACCCTCAGTTTGTTCTCTGTATTTAAGAGTCTCTTATGGTTTGCCTCCCTCCTTCTCTGTTTGAAACTATTTTTTCCCTGCCCCTCCCCCACGGTCTTCTGTTAAGTTTCTGAGGATCCACATATGAGTGAAAACATGTGACATCTGTCTTCTCTGCCTGACTGATTTCACTCAGCATAATACCCTCCAGTGCCATCCACGTTGCTGCAAATGGCAGGATTTCATTCTTTCTCATTGCCAAGTAGTACTCCACGGTATGTATAAACCACATCTTCTTTTTTTTTTTTTAATTTTTTTTAATGGTTATTTATTTTTGAGAGAGAGGAAGAGACTGAGCGGGAGCAGGGGAGGGGCAGAGAGAGAGGGAGAGAGAGACACAGAATCCAAAGCAGGCTCCAGGCTCCGAGCTGTCTCTAGGAGACAGAAGATCTGATCTCTGTGCTGAGAGCAGAGAGCCCCATGCGGGGCTTGAACTCACAAACCATGAGATCATGCCCTGAGAAGTCAGATGTTTAACTGAACCACCCAGGCGCCCCAGTCTTTTTTTTTTTTCTTTTAAGTTAATTTATTTGGGGAGAGCACAAGCCGGAGAGGGGCAGATACAGAGAGAATCCCCAGCAGGCTCCATGCTGTCAGCTCAGAACCCAATGTGGGGCTAGAACTCACGAACCATGAGACCACAACCTGAGCCGAAACCAAGAGTCTGAAGCTCAACCACTCAACCGATGGAACCACCCAGGCACTCCCAGGCACCCCTAATCTTTGACATTTTAGTAGCTATGTAGCAGTCTTTCATCATGGTTTTAATTCACATTTCCCTGATAAATAAAGATGTTAGCCAAGTTTTGTGTGCTGATTTGCCACCCTATATCTTCCTTCTTTTCTTGTTAGTAAGCTTTGAGCGTCCTTGTGTATTCCAGAAGCCAGTTTGGTTGTTTTTGTGTTTTCAAATATATGTTTTGCTTTGCAAGTACTTTCCCCTGGTGTGTGGCTTAAAAGAGTTTTTGGAACAGAAGTTTTTAATATTGATGAAGTCCGTTTATCAATGTGTTCTTTTATGGTGTCTTAATTAAGAAATCCTAAATCAAGCTCAGGAACACTTCTGCCTGTGTGTTCTTTTAAAAGTTTTGTAGTCTTAGGTTTTACGTTAGGGTCTATGACGCATCTTGTATTAGAGTTCATTTCTGAATGGAGAGATCTAATTTCTCCAGCACCATTTGTTGAAAAGATCATCCTTTTTTTTTTTTTTAGAGGTTCTATTTTTATTATTTAAAAAACATTTTTTTAAATGTTTATATATTTTTGAGAGAGAGACAGAGCGTGTGTGGGAGAGGGGCAGAGAGTGAGGGAAACACAGAATCTGAAGCAGGCTCCAGGCTCTGAGCTGTCAGCACAGAGCCCGACACGGGGATCGAACCCACGTACCGTGAGATCATGACCTGACCTGAAGTTGGACACCTAACTGACTGAGCCACCCAGGTGCCCCTAGAGGTTTTATTTTTAAATCGTCTCTGTGGGGCTTGAATTCACAACCCCCGAGATCAAGAGTGATGTGCTTCACGGACTAAGCCAGTCAGGTGCCCCAAGACTATCCTTTCTTCACTGACTTGCCTTTGCACCTTTTGTCAAATATCAGGACTCCGTGTACGTGTGATCTGTCTCTGGATTCTCTGTTCTATCTCCTTGATGTGTTCTGTCTCTCTTTTTACCCACATCACACTGTTTTAGTTAGTCTAGCTTTATAATGCGCCCTGAAATCGGGAAGTGTTAGTTTTGTTTTCCTGAGTTGCTTTGGCCATTATTCTAGGTCTTTTCAATTACCATATAAATTTTTGCATCAGTTTAGAATGAATTTATCAATGACTAGTTTTAACAATCCTGCTGAGATTTTGATTGAGATTGTATTGGTATAGTGACTAATTTGGGCAGAAATGACTGACGTCTTACCAACACTGAGGCTTCCAACCCACGGACGAAGCGTGGCTTTGTTTATTTACATCTTCGATTTCTCTCGAGAGTTTTGTAGGTTTCCTCGGGCAGATTTTCCACATCTTTTGTCAGATTTATCTCCACGAATATGTTTCGATGTTATTGTAAATGGCATTTTTCACTTCAATTTATGATTATTTGTTGTCAGTGTATAGAAAAACAATTCATTTTTTATATTGATCTTTTAATCTGCAATCTCGCTAAACTAACCTATTGATTCTAGGGGCTTTATTATCCTGGATTCTGTGAGATTTCCAACATCGATGATCATACCCTCTGCAAATACAGTTTCACTTCTTTCTTTCCAATCTGAATGCCTTTTACTTTTTTTATTTACTTATTTATATTTTGAAATAGAGAGGCTAATACAGACTCCAGTACAATGTTGAATATAAATGGTGAGAAGAGACATCCTTGTCTTGTTAATGTTCTCAGGGGGGAAACATTCAGTCTTTCACCGTTAAGTACCATATTAGCTGTAGGATTTTTATAGCCGCTCTTTGTCACGGTGAGGAAGTGACTATTCCTAGTTTGCTGAGAGTTTTTATCACAAATGGATGTCGAGTTTAATTAAATGCTTTTTCTGAGTTCATTAAAATGTTCTTACGGTTTTTCCTTTTTTAGTGCATTAATATGGTGAATTACATTGATTGATTTTTCAAATGTTAAACCAATCCCGCATTCCTGGAATAAACTCCATTTGCTCATGAATATTTTCCTTTTTATACATGTGTTTGATTCAGTATGCTAAAATCTTGCTGAGGAGTTTTGCGTCGGTGTTAATGAGGGATATTAGCCTGCAGTATCCTTTTCTTGTACTGTGTTTATCTGTTTTTCATATCAGGTTAATGCTGGCCTCATGGAATTAGCTGGGATGCATTCCTTCCTCTTGGATTCTCTGAAGAGCTTATGTAGAAGTGGTATTATTTCTTCCTCAAACGTTTGATGGAATTCTCTGGTGAAACCATGTGATCCTGGAGTTGTCTGTGCAGGAAAGTTTTTAACTACAGATTCAATTTCTTAAATATATATACAGCTATTTAGATGATCTGGGTTTTGTTTTTGTTTTTATTTTTGAGTGAACTTTCAGGGCTTCTTAGGAAGCATTTTTCCATATACATTGCAGAATTTATAGGCATAGAGCTGTTCATAATATTCCTTCAATATCCTATTAATGCCTAGAGCTGTGCTGTGATGTCTTCTCTGTCATTCCTGATATTGACTTTTCTGATTTTTCTCTCTTTTTTTCCTAGTCAGACTGGCTAGAGGTTTATCAATTTTATTGATCTTCCAAAGAATCAAGCTTTCGGTGTCATTGATTTTTCTCTATCATTTTTCTGTTTTAGAGTTCACCGATTTCTGTTTTGATCTTAATTATTTCCTTTCTTCTGTTTACTATGAGTTTAATTGGCTGTTCCTTTTCTAGTTTATTAATTTGGACGTGGAGGTCATCGATCTGAGACCGTTCTTTTTAACCCAGGCACTCAGTGCTATAAATTTCTGCCTCGCCACAGCTTGAGAGACATCCACAAATTCACCTAGGCTGTATTTTAATTTTCATTCAATTCCAAATGCTCGCTACTCTCCCCTTTTTAATTTCTCGTTGACTCGTGAGTTATTTAGAAACGCGTTATGTAGTTCCCCCAGACCTCTTTCTGTTATTGATTTCTAATTTCATTCCCCCGGGGTCAGAGAATATGCTTTGTATGGCTCGAATCCTTTTAAATATACCGATACTTGTGTTACGGGCCAGGGTATGATCTATCTTTGTAAATGTTCCATGCGCACTTGAAGGAATGTACATCCTGCAGTTGCCGGTGGAGAGTTCTATAAATGTCAGTCATGTCAAGTTGGCTGACCGCGCTGTTCGAGTGTGCTATATCTGTGCTGATATTCTGCCCACTTGCTCTCTCAGTTACGGAAACAGGGCTATTCAAGTACCCAACTATAATCACAGATTCGGCTATTTCTCCTCGTGATTCTCTGAGTCTTTGTTTTAGGTATTTTGAAGCCCTGTTACTAGAAGTACACGTGTTCAGGACTGTTATGTCTTCTTGATTAATGACTCCGTTATCATTATAAAATGAACTGGTTTTTAGCCCTAGCGCTGAGAGCTTCTTGTCTGAGATTGATAGAGCGATGTGAACTTCCTTCTGATTAGTGTCAGCATGGGATAGCTTTTCCAACCTTTTCTTTCACCTTTCACCTGTCGGCGTCTTTACGCTTAGGAGCCTTCGTTTCAAGCGACGTGGGCTCTTGATCATCTGTTAAGGGGGGTGTTCAGACCGATGACATTTAATACGATTCTTGATCTTACTTAAGTGTAAGCCTATCATCGTTCTATTTGCTTTCCATTTGATTGACTGGTTCTTTGTTCTTCTATTCCTGCATTCGTGGGACCAGTTGTTACTTTTATTATTCTGGTTTATCTCCTCTGTAAACTTACTAGCTGTAACTCTTCGTGTTGTGATTTCAGTCATTAGGCAGGGCTTACAGTACTCACCATCAATTAACTTATCCCAGTCGGCCCTCTGCTATGTACCCCTTCCGATACAGTACAAGAACTTTACCCACTACACTTTTGTCTCCCCTACCCCCAGCCCCCGTGCTGTTGTCATAAATTTTACTTGTACATACATTACAAAACCTACAATAAGGGTTCATATTTTAACTGTCAATTCTCTTTGAAAGAAATGGAGAGAATAAACAAAAACAAAAACAAAAACAAAAACAAAAACCATCTTCGGGGCGCCTGGGTGGCTCAGTCGGTTGAGTGTCCAATTTTGGCTCAGGTCATGATCCCGTGGTTCGTGAGTTCGAGCCCCAGGTCGGGCCCTGTGCTGACAGCTCAGAGCCTGGAGCCTGCTTCAGATTCTGTGTCTCTGTCTCTCTCTGCCCCTCCCCTGCTCATGCTCTGCCTCTGTCTCAAAAGTAAATAAACATTAAAAAAAATTTTTTTTTAAAAACCAATCTTGACTATTTACTTACGTAGTTACCATTTTTGGTGTTCTTTCATTTACAGAGATCTGTCTTTCTGTCTAATGCTATATTTTCCTTTTGCCTGAAGGACTTCCTTGACATTTCTCGAGGTGTGGATCTGCTGGCAATGAACACGTGCAGCCTCCGTATGTCTGAAAAAGGCATTTATTCCGCCTTTGTTTGTGCAAGATATTTTCACCAGTTGCATCAGTGAAAATATTCAAAGTGGACAGTTTTTCCACCTTTCAGTCCTTAAAACTTGGTCTCCGTTTTCTTGTTTGCGTTGTTTCTAGTAAGAATTCTCCGTTCATCCTTATTTCTAATTCCTCTCTACTAACACGTTTTTCCCCCCAACTGTATTTAAGATTTTTTTTTTTTTTTTTTGCTATTTATTTTTGAGACAGAGACAGAGCGTGAGTGTGGGAGGGGCAGAGAGGGAGGGAGACACAGAATCGGAAGCAGCTCCAGGCTCTGAGCGGTCAGCCCAGAGCCCGACGCGGGGCTCGAACTCACGAGCCCTGAGATCATGACCTGAGCTGAAGTCGGATGCTTAACCGACTAAATCACCCAGGTGCCCAGGGTGTAGCTTTCTTCTTGCGCTTGTGCTTAGGGTTCGTTGAATTCCTTGAACCCGAGGGTTTACATCAAATTTGGGGAAGTGTTGACCATTATGTTTTCATGTATTTTTTCTGTTACTCCCCCCCACCCATTTTAGAGTCTTCAGTTACCTCTGTGTTAGGTGGTTTGAGATTGTCCCACAACCCATTGATACTATTTTAATTTGGGAGATTATTTTCCCTGTGCGTTTTATTTGGGGTAGTTTCTATTACTAAATCTTAAAGTTCATTTATGTTTTTTATTCTACAGTGTTTCATCTGCCAGTAATCTCACCCCGTGTAAATTTCATCACGTACATTGTAGTTTTCATCTTTAGAAGTCAATTGGGCTCTTGGTTTGTATCAATCATGTCTCTACTTAACCTTGTGAACCTATGGGGTACAGTTACAATGACTGTTTCAATGTCTTTTTCTGCTGTGTATGTTCCAGGTCCGTTCTGATTAATGAATTCGCCCCCTCATTGTGGGTCGTGTGCCCTTGCCTCTTTGAATCCTGGGAAACTTTGATTGGATGCAGGCATTATGGATTTTACCTTGTTTGGTGCTGCATATCTCTGTATTCCTATAAATATTTGGGACTCTCTTCTGGGACTCAGTCAAGTTACCTGGAAACAGCCTGATCTTCTGCATTTTGGTTTTCTAATTTGCTGGGCAGGTCTGAGGTGGCATGAGTCCAGGCCCAAGTGTTTACCACTGCGGAGGCAATTCTACCCATTACCCTGTGAATATGAGTTTTTCCAGTCTGGCTGGTGGAAAGAGATACTCTCCCCAAGGCTTTGTGAGCGCTGGGATCGTTCCCTCCGCTCTTTTGGGGTGGTTTAAGATTTTTTTTTAAATTTTTTAAATGTTCATCTATTCTTGAGAGAGAGAGAGAGAGAGCAGGGGAGGGACAGAGAAAGAAGGAGACACAGAATCCGAAGCAGGCTCCAGGCTCTGAGCAGTCAGCACAGAGCCCGACGCGGGGCTCCAACTCACAAGCCGTGAGATCATGACCTGAGCTAAAGTCGGACACTTAACGGACTGAGCCGCCCAGGCGCCCCAAGAATTTTTTTTATTCCTGGATTTGAGCAAGTTGCTTTCCCAACCTATTTTTCAGGCAGGTGCTGTTCAGTCCTCTGCTGGACACTCGAGGGGACCCCCGCAGCCCACAGGGGTCTCTCTCCCCACATGGCACAGCTCTGAAAGTTTCAGATTCCAGCTCTCGGCTCCTCCTCCTGGCCTCAGGGGACCCCAGGTGCCGCCTCAGTTTCCCCTGGCTGCAGCCTGGAAACTTCCCGCCGCCAGGAAGGAGGCTGGGCCAATCGTAGGACTCCACTCATGTGCTTACCAACTTCCAGTGACAGCCAGAACCTTGGTGTTTTTGGTGGTTTCACAGAGAAGAGCAAATCTGTTCCCCATCACTCTGTCTTGACCAGCAGTGGAAGTCCAGAACATTACTGAGATGTCTGCCAACCTCCCCAGTGACCACCTTGCCTGCCCGCTGTCCCCACGGCTTTCATCATATAGATTCTGTTCAGCCTGACAAGGAGGAAACCTGCTCGCGGCTGTGAAAACAGCCTCCTTACGTTCTCCAGAAAACCAAGAAACTGT
The DNA here is from genome assembly GCF_027475565.1 of Acinonyx jubatus. Taxonomy (NCBI): domain Eukaryota; kingdom Metazoa; phylum Chordata; class Mammalia; order Carnivora; family Felidae; genus Acinonyx; species Acinonyx jubatus. The sequence continues at coordinate 140,292,565 of NC_069386.1, read as the reverse complement.
CCAGGCACCTGCGGCTGTTTGGGACAGGGGACCGAGTCTGGGAGAGGGGCAGAGTGGGGCCAGGCTCCCCTGGCGTGTGATCTGTTCCCGCGGGTCCCTCTTGCTGCGGCGGGAGCCCCAGGGAGGCCTGGAAGCCCCCGCCCTCGCCCTGTCGGAGCCCGTCAGGACAGAAGGGCCAGCCCAGGGCTGAGGCAGGGCGGGCCGGGGCCTCACGCGGCCTAGAGTTTGCACTGTCCGACTCAGGGGAGCTGCCAAGGTATCAGTTAATCCCCACAAGAGGCCGGTAAGGGTGGGTTCTTGGCCCCATTTTACAGGTCAGGAGCCAGAGTTCCCGAGTTACTCAGCTGACACATGAGGCAAGCTGAAGGGCCAGCCTGAAGCTGTCCTGTGTTCCAGCCATGAGCGTCCTCTCCTCTGCCCTTGAGCGCTCAAAACCTCCACTCCCCCCGTTGCCTGGCTGAGTGGCCTCCAGGGGGGGTCACGGACCCCGGACCCTAGCTTCTGGCCCGCAGCCGTGTGCCCGTACGGAGTGGGGACCGTGAAGAACTTCCTGTCTTCCTCCAGGCCCTATAAGTAGAACAAAGCCACTGTTCCCTCCTGGCATCTGAGATGACTAATGAAAGATTGAGGGACGTTGGCCTGGGACTGGGGCAAGGGTCTATCCTAAATAGGTCATGTTCAGTCCCCGGCAGGATACTCTGTGCCCTGGAGCTAGAGACGTGTGGGTCTAAAATTGGAAGGCGTGGAGGTGGCCTTGACTTTTTCCGGCCTCGGATCATCTACCCCCGCCTTCAGCTGGGAAGGATCTGACAGGTGGTCCCGGCCCCTGGACCTATGTGCCTGGATTCCTGTGCTCTCAGCAGAGGCCCTAAAATAGACCCAGACATGACACACTGTGCCCGCTGCGCCCTGCCTCCCTGTGAGGGGCCTTGGGGTTTCCTAGCGGACTCTTAGGGCTAACTCCTCGGGTCCCCGAGCCTGCGGCAGAGAAGGGGAGCGTGGGCGCCGGGCGGGCCTGCCCTGTGCTTCTGCTGGGCTGCTTTTTACCTGTGGGTTTGGGGCAAGCCACCTACTCATGTTCTCGTTTGTTCGTTTTTCTGCTCGTCAGTCTGCGGGGCCTGGAGACTCGCCCTTCTCCCGACTGTCTAAACTTGCCGTCCCTTTCGTTCCCAGACTCCCACAGACATCACTTAATTTCCTCCATCCACCCAGAACACCCAGCATTCTGCTGTGTACAAATCCACCCCGGGCTCTGAAGCCTGCGATTCACTTCTGCCTAGAGCCGCTGTCCTCTGCTGGGTCTTAAACGTCCCCGCTGACAAAGGGGAGGCAGAGCCGAGGCCGCCTGCTTTCCCTGACGGAGCTCAGGACCCGTGACTCGTGCTCCGTCATCGTAGACGGCTCCGGGGGTCCAGCGGGGGCTTCGTCTGGCGGGGGTAGCTTTTACTGACGGCAAACCGCACGCGCGTGTCGGTGCCCGATTCTTACAAGAACCAGGCGACACGGCTCACGGTCCCTTCACAGCCGAGGGTAGCGAGGCGCACCGCTCGGAAACAGTGTGCTCAAGTCCACACGGCCCATCGTGGTCAGATTTGGCCCTTGTACCCAGTTCCGTCTCGGTCCAAAATGCCCGCGCTGCCCCTCCAGGGCCGTAGAGACTGCTAATAATGACTCCTTATTCCTAGCCTGAAGCCACCAGCTGCCGAGATGTTGAACGAGAGCTTCCTGGCTCCGCGTCCCATGTCCCAGGCTATTTTAGGTGTCAGGAATTCGTGCATATTTAGCATGTGGCCAGGACCACTGGAGAGTCTCTCCTGCCCTGCCAGGATTGCTCAGCCCCACTCCAAGACCCTCTTCCATCCCCTGGTGGGCCGGGGTGGGACGGTGGCGGTCTTCCCCTGAAAACCCCTATCCCTGGAGAAGGTCAGGTGGCTCAGAGCCCAGGACCCGTGGACATGCTCTGACCTTCTGCTCATGGCCCGTAACCTCTGGATGGCTCCGGGAGGTTTCTCTAAAGTGGTGGCCTCCTTTAGACCATAGGAGCCGGCCAAATAGCTGCTGATCCTCTGTCTGGGAAGCCTGGTGGCTCTTACTCTGCCCTAATGTGACTCTTCGGGCACACTCTCCATCTGCAGTTTCTGAACAGCGCCTCATTTGTGTTCATTTTCGGGCTGGGGGAGTAGGGGCCGCGGGATGGGGGCTTGGCGTGTTGGGGCCCCGCGTTGTCAGTAAGCGGCTGTGTGCTGTCTCCACACACGCCGTCCCTCATGCGTTGACCAGCCAGCCCTGCGAGGAAGGTCTCCTATCCCCATTTCACAGAAGAGGGTACCAGGACCTCCAAGAGACCGGCCGCGCCCACCGTCTTCGAATTCGGGCTCGCGTCTGTCTAAAGTCCACAGAGCTTCTCGCCTTGGAGATTCAGAAATGTCCACCTTTCAAATCCTCCACCAAAGCAGACGGTCAAGGGCAGCGCTGATGCGGCACGTGCCAGGTCCCAAGCTATTTTCAGGCCCCGCTTGGGCTACAGGCACGCCAGCACTTTCGACAGGTGGCGGGACCACCCCCAACGTCCCCTGCCTTGAGGGGAGCAGGTGTCGCAAGAGTGGACGTGGCAAGATTGGAATGCGGACGTGCCTGGAGTCTGGCTTCAGCTCTGCCTTCTCTTGTTGTGTGCACATTATCGTCTCGTGGATAAGGAGACAGCACCAGGCCCCACGAAACCTCTGTTGGCGGCGCGTTCCTCTGAATTCTCTCCCGAGAGGCGGTAGGGGGCGCACTTATGGAGGGAGCCTTGGGGGGGAAGTCTTCCAGGCCCCGTGGTCTCTGCGAGCCTTCTTTTCACGTGGGAAGTCCTGGAAAGCTTCCCAGCAATCCTGGAGGCCGGCAGGTTTCAAAAATGAAGTGTTTCGGAGATTTGAGGTTGGGGGTTAAAGAGAAGGCCACCCGGCACTCCTTCCCACCCGTCCCCCCCCAGCTCACAGCCCCTTGCTCCTTTTGGGGGTGGAGGGCAGGGGCGTCCCCTGGGGGCAGCCTGCCTGGGGTCCCAATGCCTCCCTGTGGAATTCCCCGGTGGCCACAGCTCTCTGGCCCCAGGCTCACCTTCCCTGCAGCGACCATCTGCATTGAGACTTGCCCACCCTGACTGTGCACCCAACCCCCGATGGGAGGAGTCAGACCCAGGTGGTCCCCAGACATCCAACGGCCACCCCTTGGATGCCAGCTGATGGCAGGACCATTGGACATCTTGACCACCTGGGAGGGAACAGAAGTTCTGGGTTGAATGGTTCCATCCTGAAAACGGAGGGCCCCCCGCCCCCCCCCCCCGAAGTGCAGGCAGGAAACCCACCACACCCCTCTCGGGTGGGGGGGGGCACACCGACTTGCACAGACCCTGGGCGGGAGGCGTCTCCCCAAAGCCCTGCTCCCTCAGCCACTGCCCTCAAGGCCCCGGGAGGGGAGGGCTGTCTGCGCGCGCGCACACACACACACACACACACACACGCACACACACACGGACCCCAGTGTTCTCCTCACTTCACCCACAGAGTTTTAAGACAATTTCAATTTGTTGTATCTTCCAATAAAGAGAACCTGGCAAACGCTTCTTCCAGAGTGGGAGAGCCTGGTGGGGGGCGGGGGGGCTGGGGGGTGCGCACAGGAGGGGGAGTTACCAGGGACAGCAGGATGCGCACTGGCGGGGGAGAGGGGGGCCCCCTCCCCAGGCAGGCTGCGGCAGCCGCTGGGGTGATTGGCCGAGGCCTTCAGGCCATATGGAGGCCCCACCTCCAGACGTGCCTGGCTTGGGTTTCCCGGCCTTTGGCACTGGAAGGCCACACAAAGATGCTATTCATGGCGAGGCCTTAAATTCTCTCCGGAATGAGGCAGGGTTTAAATAAATACATAAGAAAGTTGGATCCTGGGGCCGGACTGGGCTTGCCCAGGGGGTGGGTGCTGTTAGCTCTGAGAGAGAAGGTTCCCCTTCCCCTCCTCCCCCAACACACACACAACTTCGGGATGAATTACTTAAGATGCCTCTTCTGTGTCAGTCAATGAGGGACCCCCAGGCACCTCCATTCAGCAGTAGTCAGTGAAGGACTTGTGTTTGATGATGGCCCCAGCGATCGAGACCGTCACCGTCCAGATGTTACATGACGAATTTAATCTTCCCGCAGGCTGTGAGGTAGGGCGGCCCTGGGGTTCAGCTCTTCGTCCCCTTACAAAGGGCGATGGGAGGCAATGTGGGGGCTGCAGAGACCAGGAGACCCCAAGACACGCAAGGTCCGTGCCCTCGCTCCGCTCAGGGTGACAACCAATTAGAAAACAAGATACAGAACTATCTGCCCCAGAGCCTGGCCCTGAAGCGCCACGTGAAAGCCCTTGGCCCCGAGCCACATGCCTGGGTAAGTGAAATGGGCATCATCATCTCTGCTTTCTAGGTAAGGACGCTACAGCAGGGACCGTGAGGTTCTTGTGGCAGGCGGCGGGCAAGAAGCGCTTCCTCCCAGAGGAAGAACACTCTCGGGTCATCTGTGCACCTGTAAGGACCACACAAGGTCTGGCCGCCCGCCCCGGCCAGCCCAGGACCAGCCGCTTAGAGGACCTTGCCTTCTGCACCGAGCCGTCCAGAGCGGGGTGCCTGCTGACCCTTTGCTCGAAGCCCAGGGCCACATTTTACAGCACTGGGGGATGGCCAGAGGGCAGAGAAGCGGCCGGGGCCACGGCGCCAATCACCACATGTCCAGGGAGAGGGCTCCCCGGGCTGGGGCCTGCCGGGTCATGAGGTTTGGCAGCCAGAGAGCACAGAAGCGTCTTCCTGCCTCCCTTGGTGGGTCTGACCTCCACCAATGAGGAAGATTTGGAAAGGGTCAGGGCACGCCCCATCCTGCTCTGTGGAGCCACACGAGACGCGTGCCTCCAAGTGGGGACAGCAAAGGGGAGGAAGCATGGGGCAAAGTTCCACTCTCATTTCTCAACAGAGTTAGCTAGTTACTCCCCGGAAATGGAGACTGCTTGAAGAGGCCCCACCTCCCCATACGTCAAGCCTGTTCCTTTGCTTGAAAAGGGTCTTTTAAGAAAGGCCATAAACCTCGAAACAGGGTCAGCTCTGCCCGATGTTGACCAACGAGAAGGCAGCTGGGCGGGGCAGGACTCTCTGACCCTGAGCCGCACAGAGGGGCGGTCACGGCCGCCCCCCTACCCAACTCCCTGCAGGGTTCTCAGAGCTCAGACCAGCGATGGGACCCGGGCTCAGCTTTGCGGAGAACCCCCAGAGGCAAAGGGCAGCGAGGGAGGCAAAGTGTCCCCCTTCTACGCCTGATAAAAAGTTGAAAAAATGTATGTGAATTTTGCTTTTTCTGCCATTCTATAGCCTCGCTAATTTTGATTTTTTTTCCTTAAATTATATACCATTATCGAGTGTAGATCAGTGTAACCTTTTCAGAAGCAATGTTTCAAATGCCCTTGCGCTAGGTTCCTGCTGAAATGGATGTAGTGTTCGGGGCCTTTTTTTTTTTTTCCCCCGCGCACTATTTGTAATTATAAAAAATTGCAGCGACCTCTTTGTCCGTCATTAGAGAAAGTGCCGGGTGAAACATGGTGACATCCATTTGAGGAATACTATTTACTATTCGGTTGACAGAATGAAGCAGAGTGGCGGGTACGGGCCTGGGGAAGCACCGAGCGGACTGTCGAGAGCAAAGACAAGTTGAAGAATTGCACGGGATGGATGGTCCCATCTGTTAAAGAAATGCGCATATGTACAGATTTAGTTAAATGACTGTATATGCCTAAAAATATTTGGAAGGAGCCACAGCAACCAGTTGATTGCTTTTGGGGAACGTGCATTCTTCTGTATTCGAATCTGGTACCACGAGCCGGGACCATTTCTGTCACATAAAAATAGGGATTAGAAACAAATTACTCACCTTTGGGTAAAATCATAGCCCGGGGAGGAGTGCCCCCGACCTGCCCTGTGGGTTCCGGCCACGAGCCCACGGCCACCTCATCTGCACGTCCAGGTGGAGAAGCATGACCCCGGCGTGCGACCTGGCCACCGGACAGCCCGGAGGGTCCCCAGCACGGCTGCTGTGCCGAACACAGACTTGGGAGCTGAGCGGGCCTCTGTCTGCCAGGCTGGCTGGGCACCAGGGAGGACATTGTCCAGTGATGGCTCCTGTTTAGATTGGCTGAGGCCTTCCCTTCTTTCTGGAAGTGGGTAGATGGCAGGGCAGATCCCTCCAAGAAAGTGCTTCCAGAGGAAGATAATAGACCCCATTGTGTGCGGGTAAGAGGCTGTCAGTCCTTGCCCCTAGCTCTCATTCAGCAGTCCAAAGGGGCTCTGATTATGACAAAGACACACAGTTAAAGGAAGGCTCACGGCTCTCTTCCCTCCGTCTTAAGAAATTCACGTGCAGCCACCTCTGAGTTTTGCCAAAAAAGGAGAGGGGAAGTTATACGACCTGCTGGACAGGCAGTGCTGAGGGTAGAGGGAGGGGCCGCACAGCTCGAGGGGACCAGATGGGTGACTGGTACTTTGGGTACCCGTATGGGGCCTGGGTGGCACGAATGTTGCATCAGGTACAGGGGCTCAGCAACACCCCTGCTCCAACCTACGGGGCACCCCAGTGCCCGGAACCCTGGGGCTGGGGGATGTGCCGGAAGCAAAGGCAAGGGCAGCACTCTCCGAGACAGCTTGTCAAGAGTGCCTCACTCACTGTACCTGAGGAAGGTCAGAAGACACCGCCAGCCACATAACCCGAGACATTCCCATCTCTCAGAGGGAAAAACGGGATTATGAGAAAGAACAGGCAAGAGACCAGGCAAGCTGGTTGTGGTCGACTGCGCTGGGCTAGCCGCTTGGCAAGAGTGGAAGGGCAAGGGGGCGCCTGGGTGGCTCTGTCGTTGAGCGTCCCACTTTGGCTCAGGTCATGATCTCGCAGTTCGTGAGTTCGAGCCCCGCGTCGGGCTCTGTGCCGACAGCTCGGAGCCCGGAGCCTGCTTTGCATACTGTGTCCCCCTCTCTCTCTGCCCCTCCCCCGCTCGTGCTCTTTCTCTCAAAAATAAATAAACATTAAAAAAAAAAAAAGGAGTGGAAAGTCAAGGACGGAAGCCTAGGCAATTGCAATAGTCGAGAGCAGGCAGAGGCAGGAGTCAAGCAGTGAGACTGGCGTTGGCACGGGGGCGGCTTCAAGGAAGGCAGAGGTGTCAGCGGGGCGAGGACCCAGAGTGTCCCCTGGATCAGCCACAGGGCATGAGAATGTTGGGTAGATGCGGGGTGGGGGGGGGGTGTTGTTTCATGTGGAACAGAGCCACTCAGCCACCTGAGAGAGGAGGCTGGGAAGGTCAGGGCCAGAGGCACAGTGTTTTCATCAATGCGGGGAGGGGGGGGGGGGGAGCGGGTAGGGGTGGGCGTCTCCAGTGTGTTTGCAGGGCAAGGCAAAGTTGCTGCAAGCAGGGCAGGCGTTAGGGAGAGTGGAAACAAGGCCTGCCTGGGGACATGAAGAAAGCTGGAGAGCTCAGGAGCCATAAGGTTCTTCACCCAGACCAGCAGGTGCTGCCGGGAGCCTGCAGGGCAGAAGGCGGGATGTGCACTTTGTGACTTCTGCACTGCCGTTCCACCTTGGGGCTCGGCTCTGGGAGTGGGGCTCAAGTGGCATGGAGACAGAGGTGGCTGAAATTTGGAAGACCAGGAATCTGTGAGGATACAGACAGAGAAAAGGAGAGTCTATGGTAGGAACACAGTCCCGTGTGCCTATCGTGCAATTGTGTATCGCACCACACACACACACACACACACACACACACACACACACGTTTGTGCTTGCACACACCGCAGAGTCCGAATTGTGCAGTGCACAACCTGTGCAACAGTACACGCTGCCCTTTGCAGGAGCTAAATGTGCCATTTGGGCTGTGGATTTCTGAGAACTGGAATGTGAACCGGGCCCCCAAACAGTCAGATGCTGCTGCGGACACAGGGAGGTGGCACAGGACAGCTGAGGAGGCGATAATGTCCATGAGAGGAAAATTAGATGACTTTTGTAGGAAGTAAACAAGGAGCTGCAGGGCCTGTGGACAGGGCCGGGAATGTCGGCTGCTCCGGGAGGTAGGAGGAGCAAGGGCAACCTCCCCAGAGGGTCCCGACAACTCAAGGCTGCGCGCGGTGCTGGGCACAACGGCAGTAGCCTCAGTCTCACGGATGAGGAAGCTCTGTGAGATGAAATGCTGTCCCAGGGGTGGGCCCGGGATTTGGACCCAGGCACAGAACAGAAGGTGACTTGTGGTCAGGGCCCCCCCTCCCCCGGCCCACATCCTTCTAGACCTCAGGCCGCCCACACGTGTCGCCGTCCGGTGCCCAGCCCACACGCGGCCCCTGGTCCTGGGGGTGGGGCCTGCCCAAGATCTCTAGCAAGAATAGAGAAATCAAGTCCGTCCCAATTAAGTCCCACACGGGGACCGGGGGTCCCGAGGGGCCCTGCCACCTGCCCACAGTCCTCATTGTGCACAGCTAATCCCGTCCAGGTGTCTGCGGGCAGGCCCCCGATCAATTAGTCACCGCGATTGAAGCTGAGTGTAATTAATTATTCAATTTTGAGCGGTTCCAGCTTAATGCGTCTGAAATGACATCATGCAGCCTGGGCGTTCTGCAGGCGGGGACAAAAGGCAAACAGGTCCGAACAAAGCCCCCCGTGCACCTGACCCGCTCTGAATCGGCGCTAATCCTCTGCCTCCCAGAGTGAGCCTGCTCACCTCCACACCACTGTCATGGCCCGCTCTGAGCAGGTGCACGGCCCCTCCGGGACCCTCGGCCTCCGGGTCACGGACCCCCGGCTTAATCAGTGTTCTGTCATCACCCTGGCTGCCCAACCCCACCGAGGGACGTGTTCCGTCACTCCTTCTTCGTGGGCTGAAGTCACAGCTCCCGCTGGACGTGGATCTTCGTGGGCTGTGGACGTGGAGCGACCCCACAACAGTCTCTCTGCGGTCACCACCCCACCACCCTGCTGTCACAGGGCTGGAGGGCCCCTCGGGAGGCGAACAAACCCTGTGGGGGCGGCCGGAGCCAGCGTGAGGGCAGAACTCTGTCTTCTGCGCTGGGCCCAGGTGGAGATGGCAGTCAGCAGCGGGCAGGGCGCCGTCCTGGGGGAGTCTTTCAAGGGGAGGTGGAGGGGCGCGCCCTGATCTGCACCCCTGAGCCCAGCGTTTCCAGGGGGTCACCTGCCCTGCTTCTCTTTGCTCTCCTGCACCACGGCCGGGCCCCGCCCCCTCAGCGGCCCGTTCACAGCGCCTCCCTAACCGGACCCCAGTGCAGGCATCTGTCCAGAGTGACAATGTGCTCGTTTGAACAGTCCGTGGCTCCCTGTCACCTTGGTCGAGCGCAAGCCCTCAGCCTGGCTGTGGGTCCCCAGGGTCTCCACCCTGCCTCCCTCCTTACCCTCCTTCTCTCTGCACACACAGGCTCTGTTGTCATCATGCCCGTCCCTCGCCTTTTGGGCTTAGACTGGCTTTCCCAGGCCTCAACGCCTCCCCCCTGCCCGCCCAGCAAACCCCTACACTTCCTTCCCTCTTTCCTTGGACACATGTGTGTCCCCCTCTGCGGATGGCGCCTCTTGTCTCAATGCGTCCTGAGTGTGTGTTTACACGGCGGTCCCAGCTGGGCTGGGCAGAGGGGACAGCAATCTTTGTCCCTCGCCTGTGTTTGCAGGCGTCCGGCACACTGCTTAGCACATAATGGACCCTCCAGAAATGTTTGTTGAATTCATGAAGGAAGAAATTATTAAATCGGCCAAATTGAACTCATTATCTCCCCCCTTCCTCCCTGCCCACAAGGGAGGCCTCGCACCCTGCATCTGGGATAATGGTGTCATTATCAGCCACTCAGCCCGCCCAGCTGCCCGCAGCCAGTGTATTATCCAGGCGGCTCAGAGAAAGACCCCCCAATCCTGATCCCCGCCCCCTCCCCCTGGCTCCGGCCTCATTGTCTCTTCCCCTCGCCTCGCCCCCCCCACCCCCCCCCACCCCGCCACCGGGCCTGCACCCTGGGGGCACGGCCTCCAGCATCGCACATCCTCCAGGATGGCCCCACAGGGCTTTTCCGCAATGCAAAACTGGGCACGAGCTTCTGTGGTTTCGGATGCATTTCCCCGTCTGGGGACACACCCGAAGGGAGGCAAACCTACTTGCAGGCCCTTGTTCCCAGCAGCACCATTCACAGGGCCGAAAGGTGGAAGCAACCCAGCCGTCCGCGTGGTGGATGAAGGGACACACTGAATGTGCCGCAAGCACCCAGGGCAGCGCGACCGTCTTAAGGAGAAACCGAGCTGATGCGTGCTGTGACGCGGGTGGACTTCGCAGACGGTCCGCTGAGTGAAATAAGCCAGTCCCAAAAGGCCAAATCCCGCCTGGTTCCACCTACGCCAGGTCCCCGGAGGACTCAAACTCACGGAGACAGAAAGCGGCTTGGAAGGGGGGAGGGGGGCAGGCGCAGGGGGAGGGGGGCAGGCGCAGGGGGAGGGTGTGGGGGGCAGGTGGTTCAGGGGGGCATGAAGAAGCTCTGGAGAGGAGACGGATGGGGGTGAGGCTCCACCACAGCGGGGACATGTGTCACAGCACTGCACTGTATAATTAGAAATGGTTGGGGCACCTGAGTGGCTCAGTCGGTTGAGCGTCCGACTTCGGCTCAGGTCATGATCTCGCGGTCCGTGAGTTCAAGCCCCGCGTCGGGCTCTGTGCTGACAGCTCAGAGCCTGGAGCCTGTTTCAGATTCTGTGTCTCCCTCTCTCTCTGACCCTCCCCCGTTCATGCTCTGTCTCTCTCTGTCCCAAAAGTAAATAAACGTTAAAAAAAAAATTTAAAAAAAAAAAAAGGAAGAAATGGTTAAGGTGGCAGATTTCGCGCTGTGTGTCTTTACTGCGATTTGCTATAAATTCCTCAAATGCTCAGGGCGGCATCCAATCCGGGGCCCCTGCCAGGGGCCCCCTCTCCACCCGGACTCCCTCACACCGACTCCACTGGGCGCCGCTCTCCCCGCCACGTTCTCTGCCTCCGCCCAGGTGGCTCCCTGTTCCCCCCAAACCTGCAAACGCGACCCGGAGGGCCCTCTCCTGGAACAACACAGCGCTGAGCCCGGAACGGCACCAAGCGAATGAAGGAAGGAAGCAGCGAATGCTTGGGTGTCTCCCGCCCCCCCTCCCCCGGCTGTCAAGCTGGACAGCAGCCTTGAGGTCTGAGGGTGAGGCCTGGGCGGGGGACCGACACCCAGGGGTACCCGGCCACATCCCAACCCACAATTCCCTCTGGGGGAGAGCGAGGGTGTCTCACATCACCTGGAATGAGACTCTCGTGCTGGGCCGGTCCTGCCCTGATTTCCTCACTTTTCACCTGTTGGCTCAGAGTGAGAGCCGCTTTGGGGTCGGATGGACTGAGCCTCAGTTTCCCTCTTTGTAAAACGGGGACCACCTGCCCACTGTGACGGGGGAGGATGGCGACAGTAGGGGTAGCTACAGTTTGCCAGGCTGTGTCCCCAGCAAGCACCATGGAGGATGCTGGTTCTCCCTAGCCGGGGAGCCCACGGAGCTCGGGGCGCAGTGCGGAGACAGAGAGGAAGCCAGGACGAATTCTTCATCAGAGCCAGTTGAGAGTCGGGGCGCGCCTGGGTGGCTCCGTCGGTTAAACGCCTGACTCCGGCTCAGGTCACGATCTCACGGTTCGTGGGTTCGAGCCCCGCGTCGGGCTCTGTGCTGACCGCTCGGAGCCTGGAGCCTCTTCGGAGTCTGTGTCTCCCCCTCTCTCTGCCCCTCCCCCACTCATGCTCTGTCTCTCTCAAAAATAAATAAACATTAAAAAAAAATTAAAAAACAAAAAAAAGAAGGAAGGGGGAGCCTGGGTGGCTCAGTTAAGTGTCTGACTCCTGGTTTTGGCTCCTGTCATGAGCCCACAGTTCTGAGTCCGAGTCCTACATCGGGCTCTGTGCCGACAGTGCGGAACCTGCTTGGGATTCTCTGTCTCTCTCTCTCTCTCTCTCTCTCTCTGCCCCTCCCCTGCTTACTCTCTCTCTCTCTCAAAAATAAATAAATTAACATTTAAAATTCAGCCAAGCTTTCCAAATCAATATTGTTACAGTTTGCCTGATCATAAATAAAAACTATTTATAAAAAAAAAAAAAATGGAAGAAAAAGGGAAGGGAGGGGAAGAGAAGGAGAGAGAAAACACATTCAAAGGACTTGGCCCATCATCAGGGGGTCTGGCTGAGGCTGAGGGCAAGGGACACCTTTCCTTGGGTGGGGGTGCAGGGGTAACACTGAAATTTCTATATCCTGAGGAAGGGCAGGGAGAAGGGGGTGAGCTGCCTGGAGGGCCCAGCCCCCCGGAGGCGCTCCTGCGGCCTTCTACAAAGCAGTCTTCTTGCTGGAAACACCTCTGATGAGGTGGGAACTTGCTGTGGAGACAGTGGCCATGGCTCCGAGCAAGCCTTCAGCCTCATGGCAGGCCTTGTCCATGGCCCTCCAAGGGGAGCGCCCGCCCGGCGGAGGGGAGGGTTCAGAGCGGAAGGCCAAGGCGCCCGCCTGAAGCAGCTTCTCAGAGTCCTCACCCCCCCTTCCAATCCCCTGCCCGAGGCTCCGGGCTCCCGGGGAAGTCACGCAGGGAGCCTCACCCCTCCACGCGTAGTGCACGGTGAGGATGGGGCTCCAGGCCTGGGACCCCTGAGTTGGGAAGCAGAGGGAGCAGGTCTGTCCCCTGAGCACGAATTCCACCCCTCGGCTCGGCCCGAGCAGGCTCGAAGGCCCCTGGTGCCCAGTTGAGCCTGCTGGGGCGGCCCGCAGTGACACGGGGCTGGCACGCCTCCCCGTGCGGTCATGTCTCATTGCCGCTGCGGCCTAGCTGATTAGCACAGTAACCACCAGCCTCAGGAAGGAGGTGGACTTCAGAGCGCCAGGAATTAAGCCGAGACTTTGCAAGTCCGTGCCTTTGCCGGCCCCGGCTAGCAACGTGGATCCCCGGGCGCAGAAGCAGGCCTCATCCAGACTTGGCTCTGATGCCCTCATCTGTTGAGTAAAGCGGGGTCACTTCAAGGCAAATGACCCCCTCGGCTCGGAGCCTGCTCCAGCCGTCCCCGCGGCGGCCCCCCGAAAGCAGGTCCGGAGGGCAGTAGCGTGGCGGCCGAGCCGGGCGGGGTTGCACCCTCGCATCAGGGGAACACCAAGCCCGTGGCTTTCTAAGAAAGGATTTTGGCCAACGCCTGTGGCAAGAGCATGACCACATGGCTTGGCCACAACCGAGTCTGTCTGTGTGGGATTCTCCAGGAATCGTGTGGCTCAGAGGATGTGGTCAGAGGAGGAGGGAAGAGGCGGGAAGCCCGACTCCCAGGGTTTCAAGGACACCGGCCGGGGCTGCGGCGACGAGCCCGAGGGAAGGGAGCGCAGACACGCACGTGGAGAGAAGACGGGGCCGAGGGGCTGGTTTTGTTTATCTGAAACTTTTGAGGACGAACAGAGGACACGGAGGTGGGGACAAGGAAGCGAGCCTCCACGCGTCCTTCATCCAGGTTCAGGGGCCTGGACGCGTGCCTGCTCAGAGGCCGCATCTAAACCCGTGGCGGGGGCCGAGGACACCCCCTCCCCTCGCGCTGTGACCGGCCGAACCAAAGGATTCTCCGCCCCGGTCAGCTCTCTTCTGGAGGCTTTCTCTGCACCCCAGGCCCATGCCCTCGGAAAGCCCTCCATTCAGACGAGACCCCCCCCCCCCAACCACCACCACAGACGTGCGCACAGGGCTCTCTGGAAAGTCCCTCCAAGTCTTTTGAGGTGGCCCCAGAACAGGTGGCGTGAAAGAGAGCAGGGGAGCTACTTCGGGCACCGAGAGATGGCCATGTGCCACCTGCCTCTGTCAGAGCCCCGGCACCCGTGATGAATGTGCTCAAGTCCGAAATAGTCTTCAAAGCAAGTGCCCCAGGCGGGTCCAAACTCAGACTCCTGGGGCGATTGGGTTTCATGATCCGCCTGCAGCCGTGGTTACGGGGTAGCACGGACCTTCTCACCCCTTAATTATAGTTCTGGCATTCGAAAAACACACCAACACCTCTCCCTCCCCTGGCGCCCTGGCCTCATTCCTCCCCACTCCCAAACGCTCCGAGAGCCGGAGATAATCCCCCGGCCCGTTTATGACCGTCCCTGTCCCTGTCCTCCGTGGTCTGACCGCACACTCGTTGGCCCGCACCTCCCAGCTGCCTTACAAGGTAATATTGCCCGCAGAGATGCTACTTTGGGAAGAGTCAAGAGGACAGAGAATGTCAGGATCTTTTTTTATGCGCTGAGCCAAGCCATTCCGGGGGCCTCCGAGAACAGGCGGTGTTCTGTATCTGAGACGACTTGAACACACGCTCTCCTTCCAGGGGGCCGGAGGTGGAAAAAGTAAGCCCATGGCCTCTTTGGCTCGAGTCGGACGGAGCAAATTAAAACATTGAGGAATTTTCCCCTTCCAACTGCAGATCTGTTTTAGGTCTGATGTCTGTCAACCAAATTAAAATAGATGAAAGCCGGCCTCAACTATGTCCCTGGGTGGAGAAGGGAGGCACAGCCTTTGTGATGGGGACTGGTGACCTCGTTCTGGGCTGCTTCCCTGATTGACTGCATCTCCAGGGTGGAAAGTGGCCTGGGTGGCCAACACTCCTGCTCCTCCCCACACCCCTGCCCACACAGGGGTCACGGTAGGAAAGCCAAAGGGGAACGGTGGGGTGACCAAAAGTCCTCCAGAGGCGAAGAAAAAGTCCGAGGCGGGGGGAGTCAAGCCCACAGGAGCGGAGTGGGGACGCACAGAGTCCTGGCGCTGTGCGGGCCGGTGAATTTAGTATGGGTCCGAGAGGGGTGGGCATCCTGCACGCTGCGTCCACTCAGGGCTGCGTGAGTAGGGCGACCTGTCCACAGCACAGGAGGGGACAGACCTGCACCGCCTCACCCTGGTCCCACCCCCTGCTGGACCCCTCCTTGTGAGAGCAAAGTGAGCGCTTCGGCCCTTTTACGTTGGAGAGTGGGCAGGACCCTGGGCGAGAGAGAAGAGCCGGGCCACCCAGACCGCTGGGCTGGGACAGACGCTGCCAGGCAGGCGTGAGCTGGGAAAGGGCCCCAGCACGGTGCACGGACACAGGGGCTTCCAAAGTGTCACCCCGGTCGTTGTGTGAACACCACAGATCCAGGTATAAAGTGGCAATGAATTCCTAATGCCGCCTAACCCCCCCCCCCCACCCCAGCCTTCCCTACAGAGTCCTCTCCAGCTGGGAGAGGGGGTCGGCAGGTGGAGGGAGGGGGGCCCCAGGAGAAGGCTCCAGGGAGCACACACCATAGCCAGAACCCCTGGAAGAGGGGCCCCCGCAAACATTCTCATTGAATCTTCTCACAGAGCCCATTCGAGGGTTGAAGCGTCCCTGCTTTGGTCACCAAGTGACAGACAGGGACGTGCTGGGGCCTGTCCAGGAAGCAAGATACGTGCATCAGGCAGCCTGTCCCTCCGAATGCCTAAAGGAGAGGTCCTATACTCCTCTTCCCCCCAAGTCTAAGCCCCCAGGGCTGTGTGCATGTGTGTGTGGGGGGGGAGTACATTGAACTCAAGGGGGAACCACAGAACGGCTCCAAAAAGCTCAGGGGCTCCCCTATCAGTTGCCACCCTGCTCCCCTCCCTCTGTCCTGTCCCGGCCTGCAGAGAGCATTTTGCACGTAGGTCATGCCCTCTGAGACTCTTCCCGTTAGATCACTGGACAGAAATGTGGCATTTGCTGTCCCCGCACATGGCCGTAACCAGATCGGCATGAGCTCCTTGCCCCCCCCTCCTCCTGGGCCCCACTGGCACCCTAAAATAGCCTTGATGTATGTATGGCATCTTCTGGAACAGAGCAGTCTTGATCATTTAAACATTCCTGGAGTCTTGTGCATGCCTGGTAGTTATCAATAAGGCAGGTGCCGCACACGGGGCTCATTCCTGTGGGGGCCCCTGGATCAGCAGACCACGTGGCTGCCGTGGCTGGGGGCTGATGTCAGTGGCCGTGTCGGCCCGGGTTGATGGATTGCCTCCGCTCATGCTGACATCGATAATTATAGGCTGGGCATCAGGACTGGCAGGGGCCCAGCTCCAGGGCCTTGACCCCAGCCACCTCTTTTTATAGAGAGGGAAACTGAGCCCAGAGAGGTTGCACAGGGATTTGGGGACTCGGGGGTCTGCACACCTCGTGCACTGGCCGTGTCCTAGGCTCAGCAGAGCAGGCAGGGAAGGTGGGTCCACTGAAGGCCTCCTGGTGGGAAGGAGGCTTTGTATCCCATTCGGCGGCACGAGGAAGTCCTTTGGTCCTTGAGAACGGGTCCTGAAGAGAAAGGGGGCTCAGAGCACAGGAGTGGCCCTTGCGCTAGGACCCTCAGCATGTTCAAGAAGACCCCGGACGCCCCTCTCTGAGCCCCACTTTCTAGAGCTGGACAACAGTTCGTCCCACCCTGGCCACTGCTGACGTTGGGGGCTCCGTCTGTGCTGCGGAGGCTACGCTATGCATTCTGGGATGGTTAGCATCCCTGGCCTCTGCCCACCGCACGCCAGCAGCATTGGGCTGTGACAGTCAAAAATGTCAGTTGGCATTGCTTGATGTCCCTGCTGTGGAGGGATGCGTGTGCCTGGTGACCCCCACCCCCAGGCCCCTCCCTGGTTTGGGAAAGAAGCCTGCGGCTGCTCCCCTCCCCCCCGATCCCCCCCCCCAACCTCCTCCTTGTTACCATCTCCCCAGCACGCTCTGGGGTCAAGTCGCTGCCTCCCTGTGCTGGGAGGGGCCATCCTGCCTAAGGCTGCAGGAGGCTCAGACCTTGGTGCGGGGGTCCCCAGGGTGTGGGCGTGCTCACAGGGCAGGAGAGGGGCCGAAAACACAGACGGAAAGGCAGAAAAACAAAGTGCTGATTTGTCCCAGGAGCCAGGAGGAGACGCCCAAGCCGGTGGCCAGCAAGGAGGCAGAAGGGAGTCAGAGAAGCAGGGCGGGTCGAGACAGCACAGCCCGCTCGGGGGCTGGCCTGCTCTTGAAGGGCCACAGGGAGCCCATCTTGGTCGGATTTCACCTTCCGAGTGGGGATCTCCTTCCCATCTGCCCTGGAGGGGGATCCCTCCTTTTTTCCTGGACGGGGGCTCCCCAGGGTAGCCTTCAGCAAGCAACACTTCTCTGGGAAACACCTATTCATTGGGCCCCACGGCCAGAGCCCAAAGGCTGAGTGTGGTCTTGGGAGGGGGGGTCAGGTCAGCCAGGGGCCGGGGAGGCTCCGGGCAGTGCAGGGAGAGCCCGGGCAGAGGTTGTGTGAGGCTCCAGTGACCCCCAACCCTGTGCCTCCCCCACCCCCCTTGGACGGGGCCCCTCCCTGTGGATGAGCTACACACGAGGGGCCTGGGCCCTGAGAGGTGCTGGTGGGCCTAGGGGAACCAAGTGAAGGGGGTGTGATTCGAATCCCAGACAGCACTAGGGATGATGTCTCAGCAGCGGCTGCCACAGAAAACGGGGAGCAGGGCCAGGGAGCCGAGGGCGGTGCTGGGTCCCGGCCCAGACCAGGCAGCCCAGCGGGCTTCAGTGCGTGCATGCTGCCATCGTGTGGAGGCCCAGACCGGATGTCCCGGGAGCTGTGGGACACCCCCAGACCCCCACTGGGGACCCTCTCCTGGCCAGGGCGCCTCCGGCCCCCCGGCTGCCGCCCTAACCGGGCCCAGATGGCCTTGGCAGAGGGGCTGGCTAGTCTGCCTCATCCTGGGGGTCCCAGAGTCCGGCCGGAGGGGTGGGAAAGTGGGTGGGTGGTTTGCATGGGCAAATCTAGTCCCAGGGCCTGTCCAAGAAGGTTGACAGTGGGGAGGCAGTGGGGGAGGGGAAGGCAGCCTGGCTCAGCAGCCTGGGACCCTCCCTGCACCATTTCCTCGCTCATCCTGGAAGGGTGCTCTCCTCAGTGGACCGTGGGACACCCTCACCATGGCAAAGGCTTCTCATCACCTCCCCTCCCCTCGCCCCTGCCCCTCCCAGTGTACATTGCCTCCCTGCCTTGGAGGGAGAGTAGGTTTCAGACAAAAGAACCCTGGGGTTGGCCTCAGACCCACCTTACAGCCTGCAGGAACCCTCTCCTCAGGCTCCGCCTCGGACGCCCTGGTCCCCTGTGAACCCCCCCCCCCCCCCACCTCCCCAGGCAGCTGCGACCCTCTGCCGATCACCTGCCTCGTTAAACAGCACAGTGGCGGGGGCAGTCAGGGTCCTGCGGGAAGCAGACACACATTTGAGGACTCGGTTATGACGGGGACAGTTTGGGAAGGTGTGTGAGGCGACAGGAAGGCGCAGTCCCCCCTCACCCCTGGGCACATTCCAGGGCCTGGGTTCCACCCAAATCCGCAGGGCCAGCGAGGGAACAGTTCCTGGGCCCCGCAGGGACGAGCAAACGTGTCAACTTCCAAAGCCCCGGTCACAGAGGAGGGTAAGGAGGCCGGCGGGGAGTGAACCCAAGCAGGGCAGGCTTCCAAAGCGGGTTCTGAGCGGTGTCGGAGCCCGGAGCCGGGTGTAAATCAGCCTCAGCCGGGCGTCCCCGAGCGCACCGTGGCTGGCTGACGCTTCTCCCGCAGTGGGACGTGCTGGTGCGTTGATTTACGCCCCGGCCACGGCCCTTCATCTCGTCCGGGACAGACGGGTGCTGTGGGGAGCCTGCCGTTGGAAAGGGGTGGGCCGTCCAAGGAAGCCCCCTCCCCTGCCGGCTCGGCTCTGTGCCCCGGGTGCGCTGGGCTCCTGCCTCTGCTCCGCCCTGGGGTGGGGGGAGGCACCAGCTGGGGAGGGCAGGGCAGGGCAGGGCAGAGAGGCCGGGTGTTTCCTCCTGCTCCTGGGCGGGCAGCGGGGGTCCCTGGTCCCTCGGCCCTTCGCTGGGCGGGGCTGGGGCGGGGTGGCGCGTGTGTGCCTGACCGTTCCCTGTGGTTGCCCAGCTCAGGGGCTATGACATCTCTGCGGGTATCCCAACACCTGGTGAGTCATTCTTCAGTCTGAACCACCTGAGAGGGATCCCATCTCCCGACAGGACTCTGGGAACCTCCAAACACGCACGCAAGCGCACGCCCGCGCGCGTGCGCGCACACACACACACACACACACACACACACACACCTGTCCGGCCCCAGACATTTCATCCCACCTCCCAGCGTTGGGTTGACCGCATGCAGTCACTGCCTCCCAGCCCGGCAGTTTGACACAGCTCCCGGGACAGCTCTCAGGTCTGCCTGCCTGGCACCTTCCCCCCACGGCCCGGGGCCCACGCGTGGACCCAGCCACGGCCCCACGGACGGGCCTGCTGTCAGCCCACCCCTGAAAACCATCATCCAGAACACATCGTTCCCCCGCTTAAACCCTCAGGAACAAAACCTCAAGTCCTGATGTCTGGCGAGACGCTGCTCACCCACAGGGCTCCGCTGTTGAGCTCGCTGGGCCCTTGCCCTTGACGCTCCCCCTCCCAGCCAGCCCAGCCTCCACTCTGCTGCTACCTCCTGCCATCCTCCTGCCGGAGAACCTGCCGCCTCCTCCGAGATGCCCGCCTCGAGCCCACCAGCACTCTCAGGGTTTCCTGTTCCTTTCTTTGAGAACTTCTAGCAAGTTCTTCCCCTCTTTCTGCTCTCAGTCCCCTCCTGAGCCTCTGGCCTGTCCCCTTCCTGCTCTCTCACGAAAAGCTGGGAGACAAAGACACGCTGGGGGTCACGGGGCTCTCTGAGGGTCCAGCTGAGGGTCCAACAGTCAAGAGTCCCCCCACTCTGGGGCTGCCTGGGCGTAGTCTGTCGAAAGGCATGGAGGGGAATGGAAATTTCCTCCCCGCTGGAGAATCTGGTGGACTTCCGGAGAAGGTTCTGGGCGAGCTCTTGAAAGTAGTTGATTGAGAATTCAGTGAAATGTTTGTAATTTCTCCCGGCAAGCCCAGTCGTGGGTGATTAAAATAAAACAACCTAATAAACACCCCCAGAAGCCTTTGCACATACGTTCTTATGGGGATGCTTAAGAAAATTAAGGGTTGAAGTGATTTTTTCCCCCCAGCAAGAAAGATTGGGCCACTTAATTAAGAGCTGTCCTTAATCTTGGACAAACTAGGTCTAATTTCTTCAAATTATTGCACATTTCGCTAATTCCCTGCTTCCTCCCTCTACTTGAGGGTGTCTGAGCAGGAGTTCCCTGAGCAATTTGAAAAGCCTGGATGTAAAGACAGTCTCATTTTCTTCTGCCCCGAACAGAGCATCTCCGGGCTTGTTGTTTGCAATGGGGAGAGGAAGTGGTGAGGGGCTGGGAGCACAGGGAGCTTTATTAGCGTCTGCGCTGGGGCTGCCTCATCAAGGGGAGGGACGGGCACCTAGCACATCTGACAGAGGCTGCGATGTGACAGGTGTGACAGGCAGAAAGCCTTAGAGAGTTCCAGAATGGGGGCATGGGTGCACCTCCCTGGGACCCACAAAACAAAAAACAAAACAAAACAAAACAAAACAAAAAAACTTGCAGGGAAGAAAGAAGGGCCAGACCGAGCACTGAATTAAGACCTGTATCCTCAGGGGGCGCTTGGGTGGCTCAGTGGGTTAAGCGTTCGACTTCAGCTCAGGTCAAAATCTCACAGTCCGTGAGTTCGAGCCCCGCGTCGGGCTCTGGGCTGACAGCTCAGCCAGGAGCCTGTTTCCGATTCTGTGTCTCCCTCTCTCTCTGCCCCTCCCCCGTTCATGCTCTGTCTCTCTCTGTCTCAAAAATAAATAAACGTTAAAAAAAAATTAAAAAAAAAAAAAAGACCTGTATCCTCGGGGTGCCTGGGGGGCTCAGTCGGTTAAGCGCCCAACCTCAGCTCAGGTCATGATCTCACGGTTTGTGGGTTCGAGCCCCGCGTCGGGCTCTGTGTTGACAGCTCGGAGCCTGGAACGTGCTTCGGATTCTGTGTCTCCCTCTCTCTCTCTGTCCCTTCCCCGCTCACTTTCTTTCTCTCTCTCTCAAAAATAAATAAACATTCAAAATAAAAAAATAAATTTAAAAAGACCTGTATCCTTGGTATCTCCGCATTTCTTGCCACGCCCCATTTGACAGTTGGGGAAACTGAGGCTCAGAGAAACCGAGGCCCAGGAAGTGGGGTTGCTGCGGCGGGACGTGGGTTTGCCCAGCGAAGGCGGTGTGCGTCCTGCTCCGCCACCTGTCCGCCCCGCAGAGACTCGGATCTGCGAGCCACACGGCACGCGGCTCGGGCCATGGCACACGGGGCTGAGTGTGTCGGGGACCCGCGAGCACCAGCTTGGGTGCACCTGGAGTGGACAGAGCTGGTTTTGCGGACTCAGCCACCACTCCCCATGCCCTCCTGCCCGCAGTACTTCCGCTCTCCCCTCTCCGAGTCCCTGAGGTTTGGGGGACAGCACCCCGCCCCGACTTTGTGGGGGACCCCCCCTGGCCCATTGCCCAGAGCTGCTGGGCGACAAGCAGAGAGACCCAGAGAATGAAGGCGCCTGGTGCAGGTGGACGGGTGCTGCTGGGTCTGACATTCCTGGCTCCCTGTCCTGGGGGACCAATCCCCCTTCCTTTCACTTCAGCCATCCGGGGTGGGTTTCCTTCAAAAGCAAACGCAAGCGTCCTCGATGTAACAAACCTCGGAGACGAGACAGCCCGCCCCTCGCCTTGAGCCAGGAGTACAACTGGGTTATTTGGGAAGCCAGGGCAGGAAGCACCGTGAGACGGGGGAAGGAAGGGGCCTGATGGAGCCAGCGGGGCTCGGTCCTGCTGGGGGACCCATGCCACCTGTCCCAGTCGTCCCCTGCAGGTGCACGGGGCCCTGCTCTGGGAGTATTAATGGCCCAGCACTTCTGGCCTATCCTGTGCTCCCCAACAGCCAGAAAATGTGTCCAGTGGAGTCAGAGTGCGTGCAGCGGGGAGCCTTCCGGTCCGCGTCCACAGAGGTAGCGAGAGCCGAGGGGTGTCTGGGCAGAACCAGGATTACCGGCTGTATTTTATAGGGAAGGAGAGAGACGAAGGGCTTTGAAGGGACAGATCTCACGATGACACAGGGTATCAGAGGCAGCCCTGGGTCCACCCCGGTCCCCCGGCTGCTTCCCTACCTAGAGTGCGGCAGCCTCCTCCCTCCGTCCGTGTCCACTCGGCGGGGGACACTGCTGAACTGCAGGTGGCCCAGGCCAGTGACTGCATCCTGACCGCTCAGGTCAGCCAGAATGCTTTGCCTGAGCACCTGTTCTGTGCCACCTCTGTGCGGAGCCCTCAGACTCTGGAGAATAGAAAACACCACCCCCTCCTTGGAGGAGGGCCCGACGCCAGGTATGTAAAGAGCTCAGGGCACAGAATGTGTCTTGAGTTTTGCAGGTGACATCAATGATTCACTAGCGGTAGAACTAAAAGGTCCCGTAAGAACAGTCTTGTTCAGGTTACAACCCATCTCCCAACCCATCCCATTTTTAAAAATCTCACAAGGCCTATGTCCTCATCTGTAAGAGGAGGTCGCCGTCCCTACCCGCCGTCCCTACCTGCAGGACGGAGGTGTCCTGTGCCCGGAGTTCGGTCAACTGGAAAGTGTGTGCCCCACGTGGGGACAGTAGCAGGGGCCAGCGGCCGACCTTGATGTTAGATTCCCAGCAGGGACTGTTTGGATTGCCAGCAACAGAAATCCAACTCAAACTCACTGAAGAAGGGAAGGGAATTTAAGAATTTACGGAGTTGTGAAATCTAGGGACTCAAACACTATTTCTTCTCTTTCTTTCCCTTTTTCCCTTTCTCCCCACTCCTTCCTTCTTATCTCTGCTTCTCTATCGGTTTCCCTGGTGTTCCCCTCCTACTATAGACGCCTCCTCTAGGAACTCCGTGCTCATATGTATCAGGTTAACGACGCCGGTGGGAAGGATCTGATTTCTTCCTGTCTCTGTAGATCAACACAAGCTTAGGAAATGGGCCCTAGTGATTGTCCAGCTGGAGAGGGAGCAGGGATCTGTGGTTGACAACCCCACCAAGACCTGAATGGCTCCCCAAAGCAAGCAGGTCAGGCTGTCAGAACAACCTTCTGGAAGCATATATTTTCTTTTAAGGTTTTATTTTTAAGTAATGTCTACACCCACCATGGGGCTCAAACTCATGACCCTGAGATCAAGAGTCACATGCTCTTCCAGCAGAGCCAGCCGGGTGCCCCAGGGAAGCATATTTTTTAATACGTTTTTCATGTTTAATTTATTTTTAATTTTTTTGATGTGTATTTTTGAGAGAGAGAGAGAGAGAGAGAGAGAGAGAGAGAGAGAGACAGAGCATGAGTGGGGGAGGGGCAGAGAGAGAGGGAGACACAGAATCCGAAGCGGGCTCCAGGCTCTGAGCTGTCGGCACAGGGCCCGTCTCGGGGGTAGAACTCACCAACCGCGGGATCGTGACCTGAGCTGAAGTCGGATGCTTCACTGACGGAGCCACACAGGCGCCCCAATACATTGTTTTTAAGTTTATTTATTTATTTTGAGAGAGAGAGAGAGAGAGAGAGAGAGAGAGAGAGAGAGAGAGAATGCAAGCATGGGAGGGGCAGAGAGAGAAAGAGAGAATCCCAAGCAGGCTTCTTCCAATCAGCACAGCACCGGACATGGGGCTCGATCTCACGAACCATGAGATCGTGACCTGAGCCGAAACCAAGAGCTAGACACTCAGCTGACTGAGCCACCCAGATGGTGATCTTAGGATTGTTTCTTGTCATATTTCCAGGCAGTTACCGGAACGCACCTTGGGTCTCTATCCCAGAGTCCAAACTCGGGCTTTAACCGAACATCAGATGCCTCGAGAAAGCTCACCGTTGATGTAGGTGCTATGGTGTGCGTCCAGATTCTCTCTCCAGGAGAATCATCCCCCCAGGGCGGGGACCCCTCACCCCCCAGCTGCTCACTGTTGGTGGCATACAGCTGCCCCCGGAGTCCTCTCTGGGGACTGCCTTCGTCCAAAAAGGCCTGCCTCGCCCAAGGTCACACCTTCCTTGCCGGGCGGGGGGCTGCCCGTATCTAACGACCAGGTGGTGTGGGTAGAAAAGCTTGGCGCCCTTTCCCTAACGTGGATCGTGTTTGACGAGCCATCCCAGGCGCACGGACCCCCGTGGGACACACTGAGGCCTTGGCCGTGACGCCCCAACTTCCGCCGCACCCCGCTTCCTGCAGCCCCTCCCGGTAGGTTGGCTCCCAAGGACTCTCCCTGATAGACTTCGTGCGCCCGAGTCTTCCTCTCAGAGACTGAACACCCGGGAAGCCAGCCCGAAACAGATAGTGCCAAGAGGGTTCCGAGGGTCTCTGAAATGGGATTTTGGAGCCGGCTCCGCCAGCAGATGGCTGGCAGTGAGGACTCTATCACCGGTGTTTGGGGAGCATTGATAGCCACCGACATGGCAACTAAGACCAGCGGGAAGAACGCCCGGGAGAGTTCGGCACACCGGGTATTCGGGGAGAAGCAGGGAAATGATTGCCCTGGCCGCTCTGGAATTGGTTGACTGTTGCTGGGGGCAACTGAACCATTGGAGGAAGACGGGCAAAGGCTGAGGGTGGTTAATCACCAATTAAAGGCTAATTAAGACAACCAGAGGGTCTCCTGAGCACCGTGTGAATTAGAGGCTCTCATCTCCTGCAGCTGGGGGGGGGGGGGGGGCAGAGAGAGCCGAGGAGCTGGCTCAGGACATCACGGAAAGGATTGCCGAGCTGGGGAAGTTTGAATTCTCGACCGTGGGCAGGTCTGGCGCATCGGGGTCAGGGCTGGGGCCGGGACCCCTTGAAGGCTCTCTCACTAACGTGCCTGGCGCCTGGGCCGGGAAGGCAAGCAGTGGGGGGGCCGAAAGACCTGGTGCTCCTTGGGCACCTCTATCTGGCCCCGTCTCCCCGTGTGGCTTCTCACGTGCTGGCGCCGGGCTCCAGAGCCCGTGTCCCAGGAGAGGGAGGACACAGCAGGTGGAAGCTAACACCTTCTGTGTCTTTCCCAGTCCTTCTGTGACTTTCCCACGGTCTGTGACTTAAGGCAGGGGTAGGCACGGTCTGCCCGCAGGACCGAGCTTCGGGCGGTGCCACCCCCACCCCACCCCGTCACCCACTTTGTACGGAAAAACCAGCGGCTGGAGGCTGGAATACACACGGATCCTTGAGCACCGGGCAAGCACTTCGGCCGGCTTCTCGAAGACCCACAAAGGGAGCGACGAGGAGACTGGCAAGGAGGGGGTCGGAGGAAGAGCCCCGGGGGCAGAGAGGACAGGGTATGGGAAGAGCTCGGCGTGGCAGGACGACACCTCCTGGGACACCTACGAGAGGAGAAGCAAACGCGTGCCTGAGGACACACGATGACCGGACCGGCTGATGGCAGCCAGCCTCTGGCGTGACCCAGCGGAACGTGACCCAGAGTAGCCACGGGCCCCCCAGCAGGGCCTCCCACTGACCACGGCTGAAGGTCCAACCTGCCGGCCGCAGAGACCGGCGCCGAACTCCTGATGAGCATATCCTTTGATGGTCTCCATCAGCCACTTGGTGGCAAAGCGACTGCAGAGCCCCGGGCAAGGCAGCGTTTTGTCTTGACGGGAGCTGATGCACCCGTAGCATATTAGCCGTCTCCAGAGACCCAGAACCGAGAGGGTATGTCCACACGCAGAGAGGCTCGTTATACGGGATGGGCTCGCGTGGTGATGGTGCGGGCAAGCCCACACTGGCAACAGGGACTGGTAGGCTCGGACCGGGAAGATCCAATGGCGCAGTGCCAGCCCAAGGCCGGCCGCCTGGAGACCCTGGGCACCCAAGGGAGCAGACGAATAGTGGAAGCCAGTCTGCTGGAGAACATCCTCTTGCTCCGGGAGGCTGATCTTGTTGTTCAAGAGGGGTCTTCCACTGGTTAGACGGGGCCCACCCCTGCTCTGGTGATCCGTCTGCTTTACTCAGAGCTCACGAATTTCGATGTTGATCTCAACCCAAGACACCCTCCAAGTCGACACATAAAACTAAACGTCACGCCCAGGAAGAGGTTTGCCTTTCCTGGCCACACAGCCTCAGCCGGCCCCACCCCCCCTCACCCCGCCTGAAGGTTTGTGGAGTCTTCGATCCACCGACACGAGAGCCCACAGAAAATCGCAACAAAGGAGACGCGGCAGAGCGGTCCTGGCCACGGAATCCACTGGTCCCGTCAGAGACCAGGTTCTCCCGCAGCTGCTGGACACAGGCGGTAGGATGGCTTGTTAGAGGCACAGCTAGATGCTTGCTCGAAGGCAGCACCCTGCAAGAGAGGGGTGCTATCCTCCGGGACAAATACACCCCAAATGCACGACCACTATATGGTGTTCTGTCCCCAGCAGGGAAAGTATACGGGTCCAGAAACCAAGCACGGACGGAAGTAAGAATGCCCTGCTTATGGGGGCGCCTGGGTGGTTCAGTCGGTTAAGCGTCCGACTTCGGCTCAGGTCATGATCTCACGGTCTGTGAGTTTAAGCCCCCCGTTGGGCTCTGTGCTGACAGCTCGGGAGCCCGGAGCCTGCTTCCGATTCTGTGTCTCCCTCCCTCTGCCTCTCCCCCGCTCGCACTGTCTCTGTCTCTCTACAAACAAACAAACGTTAAAAACAAAATAACGTCCTGCTTATAATCACTCCGTGGCCCCATTTGGAGAGCAGATGATCCATTCCGGCAACCCCGTGCCCTGTGATGACGGTCCTGGTTCTCGAAGGGGGGGTCCTGCTGCCAGTCCCAAGAAACCTGATGATAACGGCTCCAGCGTGTCAGTGAAATTCACCACTTTTAGTCCATGAGTCACGAACTTCGCTACATTTGCTGACTTGTGCGACCGTCAGCAGAGCCGAGTTTCAGAACGTTTCCGTCCTCTCGGTGAGATCTTTCGTCCACGTCCACACTTCATCCCCATCACAACCTCCAACCCCGGGCGGCCGCGGATTTACTTTCTGTCTCTACAGATTTTCCTTTTCTGGGCATGTCACGTAAAGGAAATCGTACACCGCGTGGTCTTTTGGCCTCCGTTGCCTGATAGGTTGTCCAGCTTCCTTCCCACCGTAGCGTGTAGCAGCAAATTCGGTCCTTTTTATCGGTGAGTAGCATTCCGTGGCCGAGAGAGAGAGAGAGAGAGAGAGAGAGAGAGAGAGAAAGAGAGAGACAGAGAGAGAGAGAGGGACGGAGGGAGAGACCACATGGGCTTCACCCATTCACCAGCTAATGGACATTGGGTTGTTTCCACTTTGGGGCGATTGGGAATTAAGCTGCTGTGAACATTTACACGCAGGTTTTGTGCGGGCTTGTGTTTTTATTTCCCTTGCGTCAACACCTAGGAGTGGAACTGGCGGGTCGTTCGGTAATTGACGTTTAACTTTTTCCGAAAACGCAGCGCCACTTTCCAAAGTAGCTGCGTCGTTTTAGATTTCTACCAGCCGTGTGTGAGGGGACCCGTTTTTCCTCATTCCGACTAACATTTGTTATTGTCTCTCTTTTTAATTACAGCCATTCTAGCGTGCGTGAAGTGCTATCTCATTGTGGTTTTTAATTTGCATTTCCCTAATGACTAATGATGTTGAGCATCTTTTCAAGTGCTTATTGACTATTTGTTTATCTCCTTTGGTGAAATGCCTATTCACACCTTCTGCCCATTTTTTAATTGGATGTTTGTCTTCTTGTTGAGTTCTCTCCGTAGTCCGGATACAAGTCCTTTGATTGGATCTACGATTTGCAAATCTTTCTCCCCAATCTATGGCTTGTCTTTTCAGTTTCCTAATGATGGTGTTTGAGGCGTACACATTTTCAATTTTGATGAGGTTCAATGTACCAGTTGTTTCTTTCGTAGAAGGTGCTTGTGATGTTGAATCCAGAAAACCTTTGCCTAACGCAAGGCGATCGAGATTTTCTACTGCGTGTTCCTCTAAACTTTTTACAGCTTCAGTACTTACAGTGGTTTGCAGCCCATCTTGAGTTGATTTTTGTCCGCGGTGTGAAAATCCGAGTTCATCTTTCCGTGTGTGGCTGCTCCAAAGTCCCAGCACCCTTTGTTGAAAGCCGATCCCTTCCCAGAAAAATCAATTGACTGTAAACATGAGGACTAATCCCCAGGCTCTCAATTCTTTTTTTTTTTTTAAGTTTATGTATTTTGAGAGAAAGCATGAGCAGGTGGAGGGGCAGAGAGAGGCGGGGAGAGAATCCCAAGCAGGCTGCACACTGTCAGCGAGCTTGATCCTATGAACTGTGAGATTATGACCCGAGTCAAAATCAAGAGTCAGACGCTAAACCGGGTCACCAGGCGCCCCCTCTCTGTTCTGTTCCGTTGGTCTCTGTGTCTGTTCTTATGCTGGTTTAACACTGTCTCGAGCAACAAAACTTCATAGTGAATTTCAGAGTTGGAAAGTGAAAGTCAAGTCCTCCCATGGTGTTCTTTTTTTTTTTTCCCAAAATTATTCTCGCCATTCTGCTCTTTTTTTTTTTCATTTCCGTATAAATTTTAAGATCAGCTTGTCAATTTCAGTGAAAAAAAAAAAACCAAAAAACCCCAACCTGCTGGGATGTTGGTACAGATGGTGTGAACGCTATAAATCAATTTGGCAGAGAATTGCCATTTTAGCAATATTGATCTTCTAATCCATGAGCATGAAGTGTCTCCATTTATTTAGACATTCTTTAATTTCCTTCAGCAACATTTTGTAGTTTCCAACCATACAGGTCTTACGCTTCTTATACGAAATTTATTCCTGAATATTTTATTCTTTTGGATGCTACTGGACTGGGATTGTTTCTGTATTCCTGGGATTGATTTCTGTATTTTGATTTTCTTTCCTAGATCCTTGCTGGATATTTTTTATTAATTATAATAGAATTTTGGTGGAGTCCTTCAGGCTCTCTGCCTGTAAGAACATGTCATCTGGAATAAAGACAGTTTTACTTCCTTTGTCCCAACCTGGATGTCTCTTATTTCTTTATTATATCTGATCACACTGTCCAAGGCTTCTAGCACAACGCTGACTGGAAGTGGCATGAGTGAGAGTCTCTGCCTTGTCGCTGGTCTTAGGGAGAAGGTATCCATCCTATTACTATCAAGTGTGACCTTCGTTATAAGATTTGGGTGGATGTGCTTTATCAGGCTGATGAAGTTCTCATTTATTTCATGTGTTTGTTTATCATGAAAACGTACTGAATTTTGTCAAATGCTTTTTCTGTATCTCATTGAGATGGTCATGTGGATTTTCTTCCTTATTCTATTAATTTGGGGCGTTACGTTCATTGACTTTTGGATGCTAGTCCAGCCTTGCATTCCGGGGATAAATCTCACTTGGTCACAGTACCTAATCCATTTTATATGTTGCTGAATTCACTTCACTGATATTTTGCTGAGGATGTCTGTGCCTATATTCATGAATGATATTGGTCTGTCGTTTTATTTTCTTGTGAGGTATTTGTCTGGCTTTGGTAAACCAAGGTAATATTGACCTCAAAGAACGTGTTTATGGGGCGGCTGGCTGGTTCAGTCAGTTAAGCATCTGACTTCGGCTCAGGTCATATCTCACAGTCCGTGAGTTCAAGCCCTGCATCAGGCTCTGTGCTGACAGCTCAGAGCCTGGAGCCTGCTTTGGATTCTGTGTCTCCCTCTCTCTGCCCCTCCCCTGCTCTCTCTCTCTCTCTCTCTCTCTCTCTCTCAAAAGCAAATAAACATTAAAAAAATTTTTTTTTTTAGAATGTGTTGAGAAGTGTTCTTTCCTCCTCTCTTTTCTGGAAGACTTCGTGGAATATTGAAGTTATTTCTTCTTTGTTTTTTTTAAGATTTTATTTTCTTAAAAAATTTAAAAATATTTATTTATTTTTGAGAGAGAGAGAGAGAGATCATGAGCAAGGGAGGGACAGAGAGAAAGGGGGACAGAGGATCCAAAGCAGGCAGTGAGCCCAATGTGGGGCTCGAACCCACAAACGGTAAGATCATGATCTGAGCCAGAGTCAGACATTCATCCGACTGAACCACCCAAGTGCCCTAGATTTTATTTTTTTAAGTAATCTCTATGCCCAAAGTGGGGCTCGAACTCATGCCCCTGAGATCAAGATTCACAAGCTCCACTGACTGAGAGAGGTGGGCTCCCCCGATGTTATTTCTTCTTTAAATGTTTGATTGAATTCACCAATGAAGCCATCTGGCCCTGGGATTTTCTTTGTGGGAAGACTTTAAGATACTCATCAATTTTTTTTTTCTTATTATAGGCGTATTCAGATTTTCTATTTTTTCTACAGTAAATTTTGGTGATTTGTTTTGTTTTGTTTTGTTTTTTAATTTACCCATTTCCTTAGTTGCCTCACTTGTTGGCATAAAGCTGTTTGTAATATTTCCTTGTAATCCTTTTATTTATTTTTAAAAATTTTAAGTCTTTATTTCTTTTTGAGAGACAGAGACAGAGCGCAAGTGGGAGAGGGGCAGAGACAGAGGGAGACACAGAATCCGAAGCAGGCTCCAGGTTCTGAGCCATCAGCACAGACCCTGATGCGGGGCTCAAACCCACAAACCACGAGATCATAACCTGAGCCGAAGTTGGACTCTTAAATGACTGAGCCACCCAGGCGCCCCTCCACTCTAATCTTTATTGTTTCTTTCTTTTCTGCCTTGGGTTTGGGTCATGCTTCCTGTTCTGGCTTCTTGAGGCAGAAGATCAGATCCCTGATTCAAGATCTTTCTTTTTCCCTTGCATGGGCATTTAAGCTGCACGTGCTCCTTTAACGGCATCTGGAAGATTTTGATAGGTTGGGGTTTTGTTTCCATGCCGTTCAAAATTCCGTGTATTTCCCAAAGTTCCTTCTGTTGTTTTCTAGTTTAATTTTGTTGTAACTGGAGAACATACTTTGTATGATTTCAGTTTTTAAAAATTCACCACAAACACGTGCTGTGGCCTCGAAGACGGTCTTAGAGAATACAGCATGTGCGTTTGAGAAGACCCATGTGTGTGCCCATGGCTGCTGCGTGGCTTCTCTCTCCTTGCTGACCTTCTGTCTGCTTGTCCTCTTGATTATTTAAAAGTGATGCCGACACCTCCCACTGTAAGTGGGCATGACCTGTTCTCTTTGCATCCTGATATATCAGCTTGCATTTCGTGTATTTTGAAACTCTATTAGGAAAGCACATAAAAGATTAGGATTATTCTGTCCTCTTCATTAATCGATACTTTTTTTTAACTTTATTTTATTTGAGACAGAGAGCACAAGTGGGGAAGGGATGGGGGAGAGAGAGAGAGAGAGATAGAGAGAGAGAGAGAGAGAGAGATTCTTAAGCAGGCTCCGTGCGGTCAGCGCAGAGCCCAATGCGGGGCTTGAACCCACAAACCACAAAATCATGATCTGAGCCGAGACCAAGGGTCGGTCGCTTAACCAACTGAGCCGTTCAGGAGCACCTTTGTCTTAAAGGTCTATTTTTCTGATATAAATATAGTTGCCCCAATTTTCTTATAGTTACTGTTTTCTTGGTGTCTCTTTTCTATATTTTTACCTTCAACCTTTGAAGCTCAAGTTTCTACCTATTGTTGACAGCATAACGTTGGATCCTGGTTTTATTTGTTTTTGTTTTTACAGTCTGACAATCCCTGCTTTTTGAGTGTTTACTCTATTTATATGGAATGTAATTATTGGTATGGTTCCATATGTGTCTGCCATTTTGCTATTTGTTTTCTATATGTCTCCTGTCTCTTTTGTTCCTCTGTTACTTCATTCTTTTGTGTTAACTAGATATCGTCTTGCATATTATTGTCATTCTTTTAACTATATTTTATTTAGTTAGCTTTAAAGTTTATTTATTTAGAGAGAGAGAGCATTGGGGAGGGGTAGACAGAGAGGGAGAGAGAATCCCAAGCAGGCTCCATGCTGTCCACGCAGAGCCTGACACGGGGCTCAATGTCACAAACCGTGAGATCATGACCTGAACCAAAATCGAGAGTTGGACGGCTAATCGGATGAGCCACCTAGGCACCCCTCTTTTAACTATATTTTAAAAATCACTTTCCTAGTGGTTGTTCTGGGATTACAATGTACATCTTAATTCACAACCGTTCATCTGGGATTAATACTAACTCAATTCCAATACGATGCAGAAACTGAGCTCTCATGGATCTCCTTCCCTTCCCTCCAGTCTGTGCTAATATTGCCCTCTAAATTGCATCACTGTATGCTAAAGCCCAACAACAGAGTTGTGTAATGATCATTTCATAACTTTTGTTTTACATCAATTAGGGGTAGAGTCAAATATATTTATGATATCTTTTATATGTATCTGTGTAATAACCTTTATAGGTACTTTACTTCTTCATGTAGATTCAAGTTACCATCTGGTATCATTTCTTTCCAGCCTAAAGGACATCCTTTAGTATTTTCTGTGAGGCAGGGGTTGCCGGTGATGAATTCTTCAGTCTTTGCTTATCTAGGATGTCTTTATTTTGCCCTCGTGTTTAGGCAAGTGTGAAGGATAATTGTGCTGGATATAAAATTCTTGGTTTGTCTGTCTGTCTGTTTGTTTTTTGCTTTCAGCACTTTGACTGTGTCATCCGAATGCCTTCTGACCTCCACCGTTTTTAAAGACAATCCGATTGTGGTTTTCTGGTACATGATGAAAAATTTTGTTGCTGACCGCATCAAGACTTCGTCCGTGATGACATGGTTCATGGCTACAATCTTCGTGATGTGCCTAGGTATGGATTATGTTGTTTATTCTACTGGAGTTTGTTGACCTAATGGTGTGCATGTGTTGATGGGCCTTTGAAATCAAATTTGGGAAATTTTCAGTGATCATTTCTTAAAAAAAACAAAAAACAAAAAAAACTTGTGCCTTTCACTGATGATCCCTCGAGATATCTAAAGTTCTGTTCATTTTCCTCATTCTTTTCTCTTTTTGTTCTTCACGCTGGATAGTTTCTGTTGCTTTATCTTCAAATTTGCTGAGTCTTCCTCCAGCTCATATCAGCCAGTGAGCCCCTCTAATGAAGTTTTCACTTCAGTTATTAAATGTTTCACCTCCAGAATTTCCATTTGGTTAGTTTTACACTTTGCATCTCTGCCTTGGTGTTCTCTAATTGGTGAGTCAGTGTTATCGTACTTTTTAATTCTTTAAAAACAATTTCCTGTAGATCTTCGAATATGGTTTTAAGCCTTTGTCTTCCAAGTCCAGCACCTAGGATTTCTCAGAGACAGTCTCCAGAGATTGCCTCTTTCCCGTGTGAGGCAGCACATTTCTGTTTGTTTGCGTGTGTCACAATTTTTGTTGGAAAGTGGACCTTTTGGGTAATATAACAAATCTGGATTCTGATTTACCTCCCCCTGGGGTTGTTGCCGCATTTATGTATTTGTTTAGTGAATTTCCTGGATGAATAATTAGAGTCTATCTCCTCTCCAGTGTGTAAATACTAACATCTATGCTTTTTAAAATTCTTGGCTCCCTCGTTAAACCCAGCTTCCTATAAACTGGCCCTGGGTGAGGGTAGCTTAGTAGTCAGCCCACAGCTGGTCAGAGACTTTGCTTAAATTCCCCGAGCCAGTAAGGTTTCAGCCTGTGGCGGAGGGAGGTACACATTCAAAGTCCAGGCACTTTGCACGTCTGTCCTGACTTTTACCGCCTGCTCGTGCAGGGCCCCGTGGTCAGCCAGGGACAGGTAGCCAACCGGGCCCTCTCCCGTCTTCCCTGTACACACACAGGTGGAGCCTTCCAGATCCCCAGGAATTTGTGGGGCCTTTATCCACGCTATACCCTATAGCTACCCCATTCCTCAGATCTCTCTCTCTTAAATTTTTGACTAGTCTGCCGCTTTCCCAAATCAGTATTACAGCCTCAGGCAGCGGTGATATTGGCCTTCCTTGAT
Organism: Acinonyx jubatus; assembly: GCF_027475565.1. Taxonomy (NCBI): domain Eukaryota; kingdom Metazoa; phylum Chordata; class Mammalia; order Carnivora; family Felidae; genus Acinonyx; species Acinonyx jubatus. The sequence goes on along the minus strand of NC_069386.1, from coordinate 140,258,738 downwards.
TGTTTGCGAGAGAGATGGCAATTGCTTTTGACGGCGCCCCCGGACAAGGGGCTTTTCTCCGAAGCTCCAAATTAGATCAGCTCTCTCCAGCAGCGGGAAGACTGCTGGTCTTCAGGCTACCGCATCAGTCTGGGGAGAAGGCGGTGGGCGCAGCCTCATGTTAAAACGGCGCAAATTCCATCATTGTCAACAAAGGTTTGGCACCTTTCCTTGAATAAATGTCTTTCCATTTGTTATATGCCTTTGGTTAATTTCCAGAGTCCTGACATGGTTGGTTTTGACAATATCTTCCAATGCTATCACTGCTTTTGTAGAGGCAAGCTTTGCCAAGGCCCTCCACTCACCACTGCGCCCATCAACCCGCCCGGTCAGTGCAGGCTCTTCATGCAAAGGGACCAGTAGATGAGGAAGAGTCACCATTCTGACAGGAGAAGATAGGGTTTCAACTAAATTATGGGAACAGCAAGAAACATACTCGGCACCTGGGTTATTCCTGGGCACCTCTTGTTACGCCTTTGCCCAATTTGCTGGTGACTGGCCAGGTGCAGCATCCGTGTCCTAAGCAGGGCGCGGTGAGCCAGGCTTTGGACCCCTCAGGGATGAGGGTCCGGGTCTCCCCTCCTGTAAGCCACCTAGACTGTTACAGGTACTACAGGACGAGAGAGACCTTGAGTGGGTCAGAGAAGTGGGAGACAACGAATATCCGCCGTGGCCTCAAAGTCCGCTGTAGCCACAGGGCCGTAAGTTTATCCCACTGATGTTCCCTTTGGGAGGCTTCCCAGGAGAAGAGGCCCTTAGAATCCTGGAGGAGTTACTCTCAGAACTTGTCATGTGAAGCAAGTGACGCCAGGGATGTGCTGTATTGGATAGTATTTGGGGCTGAAATGTCCATTTCCCCCGCTGGTGGGCATGTTGGTAGCTGACGGCTTTCGGCGGAGTCCCCACCCCTCACTTTTACCAGTGCCCTTGGCCAAAGAGAACCTCCTTGCCCAAGGTCAAAGCCCCCTTTCTGAGGCAATCCACATCCAGTGACTGATCAATACAGATGTATCGAGCTCTCGCTCCCTTCGCCCCAGTGCGGGCCAGCTCTGAAAGGCCATCCCAGCTCCAAAGCTCCACGTGACGATTGCCTGAAGCCTTCGCAACTGCAGGACAACTTGACCTATCCCACTGTCCACTTCTGGTTCCTTGCCCCCATGTGGATGTATTGATTTTGAGAACATTTCTCAACAAATCTCTTGTACACAGAGCTCCACTTAGAGGATACATCCGGGCACCCAACCTGCAGCGGTTGATACTGTGCTCTCTTGATCCAATCAAACATAAGTAAGCCCAGCATTTATGATGAATCAATTCCCTCCTCTCCATCCTGCTGGCAGCGAGTAGGGAGAGGAGGGTGGCAAAAAAAAAAAAAAAAAAAAGAAAGAAAGAAAGAAAGAAAGAAAGCCTAAATGACAGGCGTTTAAATGAGGGCAACTGTTCTATGCATGGGTAATTAAATTTTTTTTGGACACTACTATCTAAAAGCATAATCGCACAAGACTATGACCTGGGATTTTGACAATCACCTCTGCCAGTGGTGTGGTGTTGACAAGGCCTGAGCCAGAAACAGCTTCAGGTCACGGATTGAATGGGATCCACGAGCACAGCTCTTAGCGATGCCGGGGACGCACGGCCTCACCGAATGAAGACAAATGCTTTCCCATGTGTTTTGTCACACTGGTCTTCTCTAACGCCCCCTTCAAATGGCGGGCTTGGCTCACGTCGCAGTTGAGAACTGTGGCTTGGGACCTATACCCACGGGTGGGAGCACCCTGCACAGTCCTGGATCCTTCACCACCGAGCCGAACGCACACGTGTGGCCAGGAGCTGGGGACCGGAGGGGCACCCGCCCTCCTTTTTAAATCCTGTGACCAAAATACTGAGCCAGAAAGTCAACTACTATAGCCGTACCTCATGCTGGACGGTGAGGAGAGGAGAGAAGCAGAGAAACACAATGCATGGACAGATGCATATATTCAAAATGTAGACTCGAAATTTTAGACCTAATATGTACCACATATAAAATATATGTTGCATATACAAAATAAGGAGTAAGTATTGGTAAGTATTACTGCCATCATTTCTGCAGCGTTTACACCATTGTAGCTGGCGTTCATAATTACTTCCTTCCGACACCCGTTTAATATTCCTTTTGCCTTTGGCAAGCACCTTAGCTAGTCATGCCCCTTCGCCCGGCAGAGGAGTCTAGGCATTTACTCACAAAGAGTTTGGGCTGTTGGAACCTCTACCTGAACTGGGTTATTAAAGCTTGTCATTGACTTCGATCGTGGGGCATGGGAGTCACACGAAGCACCAAGGAGTACTTCTGCATTCCGGGCATACTCCTCCTTACCCCCGGCGTGTTGCCTCCCAATTTCTCCCTGGTAGTCAGCCTCCGTCACCCCAGCCAGTACAGTAGCCCCCTTCTCCGCGTGTTGATTCAGCACCACGGGGAGTTCGGGTGGCCAGATGGCAGTCTCAATATCCAGCTCAACAGAATCATTGTTGTGTCAATAATGCGAGCATTCTGTAGGTCCATGGATGTTCCCTTTGGCAGAAGCGCTGAGGGCAGGGAAGGCAAATTCATATCTGTGATAGGTGTCTACTCCAGGAAGAACCAGGTGCTACCCCCTTCCCTGAGGGGAGTGGTCCATTGGAATCAATCTGCCTCCAGGTAGTTGGATGACCTCCCTCCCCCGGGGACAGACTGTATCAGGACCTAGTTGGTTTCTGCTGTCGACGAATTGGGCACTCGGTAGTGCCCATAGGTGGCTGGCCTCGGAGAGTGGAAGTCAATGATGCTGAGGCCATGCATAACTTACATCCTTTCCAACGCAACTGCTTTCTTCACGAGCCTGCAACACACTGACAAGAGTGGCCGGGGAGGGAAGCTGGCTGACACCCGCCAAATGGGTCATCTTGTCTACCTGGCTAACAAAACCTTCCCCTGCCGAGGTCACCCTCTGATGACCTTGGTGACCACTCACATGGGACATGAACCTCTTCACACTCCATACCGAACCGGAAGGGTCTAACCACGTATTTCTTCCTCAGACCTTCTCGTCACCAATTTTTCAATCATATTCCTTCCAGTTTTCTGACCACCCAGCCAAACCATTAGCCAGAGCCCATAAATCAATATAGACCTGTATCTCTGGCCATCTGCCCTTCCAGACAAGACAAACAGCCAAAATTCTGCCCATTGGTAGGCTTTCCCCTCGCTACTGGTCTTCAGGGCTGTCCCAGAACAGGGCTATAGGACTGTAGCTGTCCATCTTTGGATGGTACCCGTGTATCATGAGAATATTCTATAAACCAGCATGGCTTATAAACATTCTATAAACTCCCAGGAGTTCATGGGAAGTCCCCATGAGGCCATAAATACAGACTGAGAGAGAAAAGACGACAAAGGATGGAGGCCACGAGCATCTGAGACACTTCCTCAGGCAACTTAATTTTGCCTTAAGGTCTTGTCTGAAACTGAACGTCTATCCACTACTTCCATCTGATGATGGAACACTTCTGTGCATGCCCAAATTCAAGGCTTTATGGGTCAGAGTGCACCCAGCCCGCAGTGGGGAGCTCAGTCACGGGGTAACTAGTTTGCCCGTGGTCAAGAGTTCAATCACTGTGAAATCCCAGTAGCAAGTCAAAAATCGTTTCTCAGTTACTCTCAAATGGAAAGCAGTTATCCACAGAGGACGGCAGGAATTGGCTCCAAATTTCTAACGATCTGCCCTGTGATTCGCCTACGAGGGTCTGCTAACATCTCCAAATGCATCCCTCTCCGCTGCTGACACTTTGAGTACCACTGACCCTGCTGGACCATATGGCCCAAGGGGCAGAGCAGCTCCTGTGGGAGCCCGGACCTGTTGCAGAGCCTTCTCTTGCTCTGGGCCCCACTCAAACTAGCAGACTTTTAGGTCACTCAATAAATAAGGCAGAACAGCATGCCCAGGGGCGCCTGGGTGGCTCAGTTGGTTGAGCATCTGACTCCCGATTTTGGCTCAGGTCATGATCGCACAGCTCATGGGTTCAGAGCTTCTGTCTCCATCTCTCTACCCCTCTTCCTCTCTCTCGCGCGCTCTCAAAAATAAAGAAATGTGAAAAAATTTAAAAATAGCATGCCCAACAAATGAGGTATATGTTACTTCCAAAATCCAAAGAGGTTCTTTAGAAGTTGGGTTTCTTTCCCATAGATTGGAGGTAACAGATAAAAAAAATATTTCAACATGTCCGCAGATGACTGAACTCCTTGAATTTTCCCTGAGGTGGAAGGCCCCTGACTTCTTTGCGAAATTTATTTCCCACCCTCCGGCATGCCAGTGTTTTACCAGTGTCCCTTGTCCACCAGGTCCAGTCAGTGGAATATCATTGATGTAAATGAACCAGCATCATGGCCTGGTAAGGGAGAGACAAGCAAAGTCCCCAGGGAGAAGATTGTGGCATGGCTAGAGAGTGGATACACCCCGGAGGTCAGGCGACGGTAATGGATTACAGGCTAAAATCAAATTTGTTTGTTGGTCTTTACTAACAGGTACAGAGAAAAAGGCATATTCACCAGCTAAACAGTGACGGACCAGGTATCAGCGTGTCAATTTGCTCCACGATGAAACCACCCCTGGAAAGCAGCTGCAAATCAGACCCAACATGTGATTAAGTTTATAATGGTTTACTGTCATTCTCCACGACCCACCTATGTCCTTCTCAGACCAAATAGGCGTTGAAAGAAGATACTGTGGCAATCTTCCCTCCCGCACCTTTCAAGTCCTTGATGTTGGCACGGATCTCTGCAACCCCTCCACCAACACAGAATGACTTTTGGTGTACTTTCTTCAGAGATAGAGGCAGTTCTAGTGACTTCCGGCTGGCCTTTCCCGCCATAATAGACACCGCTCCATGGGTCCGAGAGTCGATTTGGGGGTCCTGACGCTTGTTGGGTGCGTCTATTCCAATTACACGTTCCAAGACCTGGGAGAAAACCAGAAGGTGGGTTCAGGGACCACTGGGCCCATTATGAGATAGACTTGAATAAAATTTCACTGATCACTCAACTTCCACCTGGCAGGCCACAGTGATGCTTTGGGTCCCCAGGAAATAGTCTAATTCAGAGGCAGTTCCCGGTAATCCCTGAAAATTCTGATAGGATAAAAATAAAGTGCTAAGCGCAGAGCCTTGGCATGAATAATAGCAGGTGTCGTTATGCTAGAGGGTGGTTGTGGCAAAGCCCCTTGATTCCATCCTTATCTACACTGGGCAAGGTGACATCTTGATTCCACTGGGTAGTGGGGTCAGGGATCCGGGGCCTGGGGGAGGAATAGTGAGTTACTCCAAGTGTGTAAGTGGGTGGTGCAGGGGGGAAGCAGAGACGCTCCGCCTGAAATGACAAAGGACAGAACATCTTTTCTCCTTCGCCTTGGTGAGTTTTGTGTACTTAGTGTTAAAATCTTAATTCCTGGATAGTGAACACACAGTGTTATATTAGTTTCAGGTGCACACCGTAGTGACTCACACTGTGCTCATCGTGAAACATGTCTTCGGTCCCCATCCCTTATTCCACCCATCCCCCCACCGGAACGGACCTACTCAGGATTCTACTCAGGATTCCTACCGATGACCTATAGGAATGATGCAGACCGAGATCATCTGTCTCCCCAGAAACTCCAGTGAAACACGATTGCTAAAACGAAGAAGACTGGGGATAAATTATTGTTATTTTTTTTTTTTAAATCAGAAGGCAGAATCTGGTAGTGGAAAGAAAGGTGGCCTGAACTTTTGGAGGTCCGGATGCTGGGCTAAGGTCACCCACTTTCCAGCCAGAAGGCCCTGGGCATGTGTCTGCACTTTGAGCCTCAATTTCGTTATCTGCAGCACTAGAAGATAATATTCTCTCCCTCTTAGGTTGCTGAGTGAGCTCAACATAAGATTATGCTTTTAAAGTACTTAGCACATGTCATCAAAGAGACGTGAGCTACCAAGTGTCGGTGAGGACGTGGAGAAAAGGGAGTCCCCGTGCGCTGTTGGGGAGAATGTAATTTGGCACAGCCGCGATGGAAGCGGTGTGGGGGTTCTTCAAAGAATTAAAACAGAGCCACCGTCTGATGCAGCCATCTCACGTCTGGGTATACCGTTCCACCTGGTTCTACCGCTCTGCGCCCTGTTGGGCTTTGCAGATGCTGTGGTGTTTGCCGATTGAAGGGTCGTGACAACCCCACACCGAGCAAGTCCATCGGCACCAATGTCCCAACCCCGTTGGCTCGCTTCGTGTCTCTGTGTCGCGTTTGGCCGATTCCCCCAATATTTCAAACGTTCTCACGATTGTTTTATCCGTTGCGGTGATCTGTGGCCGGCGCTCTTCGAGGTTACCGTTGTGATTGGTTCGGGCCCCCGCGAACCCCACCCGGGTGAGACGGTGGCCTTGATAAACGTCGGTGGCCTTGATAAACATCATCGTGTGCTCTCCGACGCTCTCCCGCGGGCCGCTCCCCTGTCTCCCTCCCTCTGCTCGGGCTTCCCTGGCCCCTGAGACACAACAGTATTGACATCAGGCCAACTACTAACCCTACGGTGGCCTCTAAGTGTGCAGGTAAAAGTGTCGTGTGTCTCTCACCGTCAAAGCTAGAAATGAGGCCGCTGAGTGAGGAGGGCACGTCGGAAGCCGAGACGGGCCGAAAGCTTGGCCTCTTGCGTCAAACCGCGAGCTGAGCTGTGAGCGCAGCGGGAAAGTTCTTGAAGGAAATTAAAAGTTCCCCTCCAGGGAGCACACGTGTGATAAGAAAGGGAGGCAGCCTCGTTGCCGAAGCGGAGAAAGTTTGAGTGGTCTACGTAGAAGCTCAAACCAGCCCCAACGGTGATCCCTGAAGCCAAAGCCTGATCCGGAGCAGGGCCCGGACTCTTCCTTTCTCTGACGGCCGAGAGGGGAGAAGGCTGCAGCGGAAACGTCTGAGGTTGGCAGAGGTGGGTTCGGGAGGCTTAAGCAAAGAAGCCGTGTCCTAACACACAAGCGCGAGGTGAGGCCGCAAGCGCTGACGATGCAGAAGTGCGGCAAGTTGTCCGGAGCCCGAGCGAGGATCGTGAACGAAGGTGGCCCCGCTAAGCAACAGACCATCAATGTAGACGAAACAGCCTTCTCTAGGGAGCAGACCCCATCGAGGACTTCCACATCTCGGAAGCAAGGTCAACGCCTGGCTTCAGGGCTTCAGAGGACAGGCTGACCGTCCTGCTGGGGTCAAGGCAGCCGCGGACTTGAAGCGGAGGCCAGGGTTCGCGTAGCGTCCTGGAAACCCTGGGGCCCTTGAAGTTACCCTGTGTTCTGCCCGCGCCCTATCGATGGCACACAAAGCCCGGACGGCAGCACGTCTGTTCACAACACGGTTTACTGAATATCTGAAGCCCGCTGTGCTGCTCAGAAAAAGAAAGATTTCTTCCAACACGTTACTGCCCGTGGACAAAGCACCCGGGCGCCCGAGAGCTCTGATGGAGACGGACAAAGAGAGCAACGTTGCGTCCATCGCTGATAGCACAGCATCCGTCCCGCAGCCCATGGATCGAGGAGGCGCTTTGACTTTCGAGTCTTGTTACTTAAGAAATGCATGTCCGGGCCTGGGTGGCTCGGTCCGTTAAGTGTCCGACTTCGGCTCAGGTCATGATCTCGCAGTTCATGGATCCGAGCCCCGCGTCGGGCTCTGTGCTCACAGCTCAGAGCCTGGAGCCTGCTCCGGATTCTGTGTCTCTCTCTCTGTCCCTCCCCTGCTCATGCTCTGTCTCTGTCACTCTCTCTCTCAAAAATAAATTAAAACATTTTTAAAAATTAAAAAAAAAAAAAAAAAAAGAAGCCGCCATAGCCACCCCAGCCTCCAGCCACCACCACCCTGCCCGGTCAACAGCCAGTACCATCGAGGCAGGCCCTCCGGCACTCAGATGATGGTTAGCATTGTTAGCAATGAAGTATTTTTAAATTAAGGTATATACATTGCCTCTTTACACATAATCCTCTTACACACTCAACAGACTACGATACAGTGTGAACACATTTTTTTTCCTAGAAGGCTTTTTTTTTTCTTAGAGAAACAATTTAGTTTTTAATGAACTTGTAAACATAAAAGCTCCCATTTCAAAATAAAAACAAAATCCCAGATCATACAGATGTTTACAGTAATTACATGTATCTAAGCAACATATATACATGTTCAGTTGTAAGATGTTAGCTAAATTTCTGTTAGAGTCCTAAGGATAATCTAGTTCTCACCATGTTTTTCTTTTCCTTACTTTACATTTTTTAAATGTTTTTTATTTTATTTTTGTGAGAGAGACAGAGACAGAGCGCGAGTAGGGGAGGGGCAGAGAGAGAGGGAGACACAGAATCGGAAGCAGGCTCCAGATTCCGAGCTGTCAGCACAGAGCCCGACGCAGGGCTGGAACCCACGAGCCACGAGATCGTGACCTGAGCAGAAGTCGGACGCTTAACCATCTGAGCCCCCCAGGTGCTTCCATCACCATTTATTTTTTTTTAACATTCATTTATTTTTGAGAGACACAGAGAGACAGAGAATGAGTAGGGGAGGAACAGAGAGGGTGGGAGACACAGAATCCGAAACAGGCTCCAGGCTCTGAGCTGTCAGCACAGAGCCCGACGCGGGGCTTGAACTCACGAACCGTGAGATCGTGACCAGAGCCGAAGTCGGACGCTTAACCACCCGGGCGCCCCTCGTTTCTTTTTAAATTTGATTTATCTTTTTCTTTTTTCTCTTTCCTTTTCATTTCTTTTTTTTTTTTTTTTTTTTTTTTAGTAGGCTCCATGCCCACTGTGGGGCTTGAACTCATGACCTGAGGTCAAGACCTGAGATCAAGAGTTGGATGCTCCCCCTAATGAGCCACCCAGGTGCCCTTATTTTTTTGTCATTTTATTTTGGGGGGGTGGAGGGGACCACAAAAATGTATCTATATTTTTATATTGAGGGGAGGCAGTAGAAAAGAAAGCCTCTGGTCTGGGGTTCGGTAGCAGCTTCTTATTCCATGGGGTTAAGGAAATAGAATTGTTTGGAAAAAGCCAGGTGCAGGTGCTGAGTGTGTTGTGACGGGTGGAGGGATGAAGGGAAGGGTACAGGCCCCTCACAGCCTCCATCGGGCCCCAGCGATGCCCTGGAACCCATTCCTGCTTCTCGGGACTGCTGATGGCCATGCAGTGACAGAGAGTGAGATACCCAACGTGTTGGCAAAGGTGACGAGCTGCTCGTTGGGATCATCCTGACCAGCTGGGCTCACTCCCTCATTTCATGTTCTTTCTCATCGCAGTTACGTGCTCTCTTTGATCCCCATCCCCCACCACCACGTCCCCATCAGGGTACTCTCTGTAGTTACGTACGAGTCTGTTTCTTGGTTTGCCTCTCTCTCTCACTCTCTCTTCCCCACCCCTCTTTGCTCATTTGTGGGTTTTTTTTCCTTTAATATCTACATAGGAGTGAAATCATACGATATTTGTCTTTCCTTGACTTATTTCGCTTAGCATTATACTCTCTACGTCCATCGTGTTGTTGCAAATGGCCAGATTTCATTCTTTTTTGATTGCCGAGTAATACTCCATTGTATATACGTATACCACATCTTCTTTATCCATTCATCAGTCGATGGACACTTGGGCTGCTTCCTTATCTTGGCTATTGTGTTTTTTGAAGTTTACTTATTTACTTTGACAGAGAGAGAGAGAGAAAGAGAGCTCAGGCAGGTACATGAGTGGGGGAGGCACAGAAAGAGAGGGAGAGAGAGAATCCCAAGCAGGCTCCTCGCTGTTAGAACAGAGCCTGACGTGGGGCTCGATCCCACGAACCGTGAGATCATGACCGAAGCCCAAAGCAAGAGTCCAGTGCCCAACCAACTGAGCCGCCTGGGTGCCCCATCGTATCTTGGCTTTTGTAGATAGTGCTGCTGTAAACATAAGAGTGCATGTGTCCCTTTGAATTTGTGTGGGGATAAATACCCAGTAGTGTGATTACTGGACCGTAGGGTAGTTCTAGTTTTTAACTGTTTGAGGAACCTCCATATTGTTTTCCAGAGCGGCTGCACCAGTTTGCATTCCCACCAACAGTGCGTAAGGGATCCCCTGTCTCCGCATCCTCACCAACACCTGTTGTTCCTTGTGCTGTTTTTGGCCACTCTGACAGATGTGAGGTAATATCTCATTGGAGTTTTGATTTGCATTTCCCCGGTGATGAGTGATGACGAGCATCTTTTCATGTGTCTGTTGGTCATCTGGATGTCTTCTCTGGAGAAATATCTTCATGCCTCCTCCCCTTTTTTAATTGGATTCTTTCTTTTTTGGGTATTGAGTTGTATCAGTTCTTTATGTATTTTGGATACTAACCCTTTATTGGGTCTGCCGTTTGCAAATACCTTCTCCCATTCAGTGGGTTGCCTTTTAATTCTGTTGCTTGTTTCCTTTGCTGTGCAGAAGCTTTTTATTTTGATGAAGTCCCAATGGTTTCATTTTGCTTTCATTTCCCTTGCCTCAGGAGACAACTAGAAAAATGTTGCTACAGCTGATGTCAGAGAAATTGCTGCCTAGGCTCTCTTCTAGAATTTTTATGGTTTCAGGGCCCACATTTAGGTCTCTCATCCATTAAAAAAGAAAAAAATTTTTTTACCATTTACTTATTTTTGAGAGCCCGAGAGGCAGAGCATGAGCAGGGGAGGGGCAGAGAGAGAGGGAGACACAGAATCAGAAGCAGGCTCCAGGTTCCAAGCCGTCAGCACAGAGCCCAACGCGGGGCTCGAACCCACAAACCCATCATAAATTCTCATCACAAGAAAAAATAACGAAGTATGTGTGGTAATGAATATTAATTATTATACTTGCTGTGGTGATCTTTACACGATCAATACAAAGAGTGAATCATGTGGCACATCTGAAACTAATAAACCAATATGGAGGTTATGTCAATTACATCTCAAACTTAAGAAAAAACAGTGAAATAAATTAAGTTTTTATTTATTTTTTTTAAATTTTTTTTAATGTTTATTTATTTTGGGGACAGAGAGAGACAGAGCATGAATGGGGGAGGGGCAGAGAGAGAGGGAGACACAGAATCGGAAGCAGGCTCCAGGCTCCCAGCCATCAGCCCAGAGCCCGACGCGGGGCTCGAACTCACGGACCGCGAGATCGTGACCCGAGCTGAAGTCGGACGCTCAACCGACTGAGCCACCCAGGCGCCCCATAAATTAAATTTTTAAAAGATGAGGCACAGATCAGTGAATTGGTCATGATTAAGTTACTTGTATTTGAAAGCGAGTTTTACATTTTTTTTAATGTGTATTTTTGAGAGAGAGAGAGAGAGAGAGAGAGAGCGAGCGAGCAGGGGAGGGGCAGAGAGAGAGGGACACAGAATCCAAAGCAGGCTTCAGGCTCTGAGCTGTCAGCACAGAGCCTGACACGGGGCTTAAACTCAAGAACCGCGAGATCATGACCGGAGCCGAAGTCAGACACTCAACCGACTGAGCCACCCAGGCGCCCCGGGTCTTTCATCCATTGTGAATTGACTTTTCTGTATGATGCAAGAAAGTGGTCCACTTTCATTCTGCCTGTCGCTGTCCAGTTTTCCCAAGAGCATTTGTTGAGGAGACAGTCTTTTTCCCATTGTATATTCTTTCCTGCTTTGTCGAAGATTAATGAGCATATACCTATGGCTTTGTTTCTGTTCTGTTCCATTGAGCAACCCCATTGAGCAATTCCATTGAGCAATAGTTCCATAGAAAACTATGGTTTTCTGTTCTGTTCCATTGAGCTATTTTTATACTATTTTTATGCCAGTACCATACTGTTTTGATTGCTACTGCTTTGCAATATAACTTGAAATCTGGAATTGTGATACCTCCAGTTTTGTTTTCCAAGATTGCTTGGACTCTTTGAGGTCTTTTGTGGTTCCCTACAAAGCGCAGGATCGTTTGTTCTGGCTCTGTTGGCATTTTGACAAGGGTCTGCATGATATGCCCGCCTCCCTGGGGAATATCCCAGCTGATGAGTATGTGGACAGCACGATGACTGAGGCTCCGGGCTCATACACGTCACCATGTTTTTCGTGCGCTTGGTGAAAAGTTAAATGGCACGGAGCCGGAAGATGTCTTCAGAAATGCCCTTGCTTGCTTTGAGGAAGACGCAACCCGCACCATTCTGGAAGATTACCTGAGAGCTGCCGACAATGACGGGAGGCTGGGTCACAGGTGAGGAAGTGAATGAGCCACACAGAGAAGCATCTATAGTTATAAAGGAAAATCGCAATTCCACTGAGTTCATGTGCACCCTTAAACACGGAGCACAAGACAAGAATACTGAAAAGGATTTCAGGTTCCAGCCAAATGTTCCCTGTTGCCACTTCAGGTATTTCCGAGAATTTCTCTTAGAGCCTGTCGCGTGCCCTTGGCTTTGCAGTCTTTGCCTTTCTTGTCTTTATTCTAGGCCCTTTGGGGCCCATGCGTCTCCATATGATCAGATGGGACCGGGGGCTTTGTGTGGTTTTCAGAATAGAAAATAGGGCAATAGCTTACTAGCCCCCTCCACCCCAAATAACTGCAGCCTACACACACAGTCAGGATATTTTTTCAGAGAAAGTTACTCACTCAATTTTTTTTCTGAACCATAATCAAACTGCATGATAAAAAAATGCAATGGGGAAACAAAAAATACATGGACTAGTTTAATGCTACATTTGCCTTTTTTTTTAAGTTTATTGATTTATTTTGAGAGAGACAGAGAGCAGGGGAGGGGCAGAAAGAGAGGAAGAGAGAGAATCCCAAGCACGCTCTGCACTGTCAGCCCAGAGCTCGATGCAGGGCTTGAACCCATGAACCGTGAGATCATGACCTGAGCTGAGATCAAGAGTTGGACACGTATTGGGGCGCCTGGGTGGTTCAGTAGGCTGGGCGTCCAGCTTCGGCTCAGGTCATGATCACACGGTCCGTGAGTTTAAGCCCCGTGTCGGACTCAGTGCTGACAGCTTGGAGCATGGAACCTGATTCAGATTCTGTGTCTCCCTCTCTCTCTGCCCCTTCCCTGCTTGTGCTCTGTCTGTCTCTGTCTCTCAAAAATAAATGTAAAAAAAAATTTTTTTAAAGAGTTGGATGCTTAACCGACTTGAGCCACCCAGGCACCCCAACATTTGCCTCATTCTGGTGGTCTGGAACCAAGCCCACAATCTCTCTGAGGTATGTCTGTATATCCAAAAGAAATAAAATCGTTGCAGAATTATTAATGATAGTGAAAACATGGAAAGAACCGAAGTGTCCACTGATGGATGAATAGATAAAAAGATGTATGCACACGCACAAACACACACACACACACACACACACTCACAGTGGAATATTATTCAGCCATAAAAAAGAAGGAAGTTGTTTGTGAAAACACACATGAATCTTGAGGGCATTAGACTAAGGACAATACGAGAAAGACAAACACTGTACGATCTCATTTACATGCGAATCTAAAGAAGCTGAATTCATAGAACCAGAGAGTCGATGGTGATACCAGGGGTGGGGGTGGGGGGAATGGGGAGATGCTGGTCAAAGGGTACAAACTACCCGTTTTGAGGTGGGTACGTCTGGGATCTCAAGCACAGCATGGTGACTACAGGTAACAACACTGCTGTACGTTTGAAAGTCACCTGGAGAGTAGATCTTAAATGCTGTCCCCACAACAACAGCAAAATGGTCATTATGGGAAGTGAAGGATGTGCTAACTAACCTCACAACTAACCTGAAGGATGTGCTAACCTGAAGGATGTGCTAACTAACCTTGCGATGACTTTGCAACCAACTCTTTGGGGCCAAATAGTTCTTGGTCGCGGGGACTGCCTCGCCTTGTAGGCTGCTTAGCCTCCCCCGTGTCCACCCACTAGGTGCCAGTAACCCCCGTCCAGGTTCGACAATGAAAAAAGTCTCCAAACATTGCCAAACGTGTCCCGAGGGACAAAGTTGTCCTCCGGTGAGCACTTTGAACTAGTTCGTCTCCTGTCTCCGTTTCCACATTTGTCAACAAGGAGGTGGGGCTGAAGATTAGATTCCTACCACACTGCCCTTCGTGCAGACATCTGTCTGTTACCCTGTTCAGAAAACCAGGGCTCTGTGCACGACACGCTATTTTTATTCGTGTGGCTTTCTGTTTTCATACCTGATGGTGCGACTTGCCCCTTCACGGTTTCTTCTTCTGGTTTTCTTACCCCTTCACTCTTTTCCGATCAACTTTAGGACCTGTAGTGTCGAGCGATCTACCGCCAATAAGTAGCATTAAACTTAGACGTTAATTTTGGGGAGCAATTAGCATCCTTATAACATCGGGGTCTTACATCATTATACGTTTTGAACGTGTTATTGGTATTCAGGCTTTTATATATGTAGGGTCACCTTCAGGTCATTCTCTTGCGTTTTCGTGGCAGACATTAATATCCTCTTTAATAATCATTTAATCTAGGGGCACCTGGGTGCCTCAGTCAAGCATCTGACTGTTGATCTCAAGGTCGTGAGTCCAAGCCCTGCATTGAGCTCTGGGCTGGGTATAAAGCCTACTTAAAAAAAGAATCATCATCATCATTTAATCTACTTTCCAATAGTAATACCTCAATTTTTGTTTGTTTGTTTCTCTTGTCTATTACATTGGCTACAAGTTCTAGAACAATAGTGGTAGGAATTGCTGTCCTCATCGGCTTGCTGTGGACTGAATTGTGTCCCCCCCATCTCCCCCACCAGAATTCATATGTTGAAGCTTAAGCCCCCAGTGTGATGGTCCCTGTAGTTGGGGCCTTTGGGAGGTAATTAGGTCGTGAGGGTCCTCAGGATGGGATTAGTGTCCTTGTAAAAAGAGACCAGAGAGGTCGTGTTCTGTCTCTCTCTCTGCTGCGTGAGGATGCAACAAGATGGCGGCCATCTGGAAGCCGTCTCCGCTAGAACCCAACCACCCAGAGCAAATAAGTGTCTGTTGCGTGCGACCCAGGTCTACGGGATTTTGCTCTGGTTGTCCGAGCTGACCGTGACACTTCTTTGCAGAGGAGGAAGTAAAAATTCAGGCAGTAGAAGGCTCAAGGACAGAGCCACACAGAAAGCCAGGCCTCTACGACTCTACAGCCAGAGCCCTCAGCTGCTGTATAAAGCACGGCCTTACCTGCCTTCGACTTTAATCATCAGTGGGATACTACACATTGTTTAAGACAGACATCCTTTGTGACATTAAGGATATATGTCCTTTTTTCCTAGTTGCTTAGATTAAAAAAAAAAAATCGGGAAAGTATTTTATCCAATTCCTTTTAGCACCGATTCCCTTGAATTGGTATCATATGTATATTTTTTTCTTTTGATCTAGTTTTGGGCTGAAACTTCGTCCAGTCTTACGTTTGCACCTTCACCGTGGTCGTGGCACAGCCACATCCGGGGCCAAACGCACTTCAAAGCGGAGCCCCTGACAGTTGCGAATTAGCTGGGAGCTCCCGACCCCCCCCCCACCCGCCGACTGGGGTGGCTGGGTCTTTACCTCCTCCCTCCTGTGAACTCCTGAGGGTCTTGGGTGGGAGGTGTGGGCGAATGCTTTCTTCTTCAGCAGTGGGAGAGAGTGGCTAAAGGCCAGAAAGCCACAGGGCCTGACATCAGACGCAGGGGCTTAGCGGTCGTCCCCACGCCCATGGCTTGCGGTGGAACCCAGCTCCTACCTGGAGCCACCCTGCCAGCTGCTCCAGGCTGGGGGCCCGGCCTCTCTCCATCCTCTGTTCAGCTGTGCCCCCCGCCTCACTGTCCTCCAGGAAGCTTCCAGTCACCTGCTGCCCACAAGTCTCCTTGCACTTGGAGTTCGTGGGGATCTTCCTCGGCTGGCTCTGCACTTGGGGCACCGCGCAGGGACCTCTTGCAGCCACAGTCACCCACACTCACCCCACCTGCCCCGCTTCTGGGCCTTCCCCATTCTTGGGCCCTCCTCACTCCCTACCCCCACAGCACTCAGTCCAGACTCCCCTTTTCAGCCATGCTTCGCCCCTGCTGCCGCAGCTCGCAGCTCGCAGCTCACGGGCCTGGGATCTTCTGTCTGGGTTTCTCCGCCAGGTCACCTGGCTGACCCGGGGGGGGGGGGCAGCTAACGGGACTGAGGGGATCTGCCATTGCTTTGTGCCTCCCAGGCCCCTCCAGAGTTCACTGCCTATGAATACATTTACTAAGAGTAAATGACATTTGCTTTCCCAGAAAATGCTCTGCTTGGTCATGATTTTTTTTTTTTTAAATCATTGCCTGTTTTTGATTTGTTATTTTACTGAGGATTTTTGTCTCTCTGTTCAGAGTGAAGACAGTGACTTTCCTTTCCTTGCGTTCCCTTTGGCAGGTTTCTCCTGGCCTTGAAAAAGAATCGAAAAGTCTTCCCCTTCTCTTTTTCATGGCTCCAGAACCGTGTCTCTGCCTGGGCACCTCCTGTTCAGTCAAAGGGTCAAATGTTGGGGACCTGAAGTCAGGAAACTGACAGCTGGCCCACCTGGGGGGTCTTCTCCCAGGTGATCGGTCTGTTCCCGATCACATTTTGTTAATAGATGTTTTCCCGGAAAATTCATCCCTTTCTTAGAAGTTTCTACATCTGTTACCTCAACCTTATTCTCTTGTTTTCTTACAGTTTTCAGAATGGCATCCATCTCTGAGGTGTACCCCCTGTCTGTCCCTCTTGTGTGTCCCCGGCCTTAATGGGAACCCCCCACCCCCCCCCCCACACCAGCTGAGAGCAGAGCACCACAGAGCTGAGGGGGGAGGTGTCTCAGGGACACCCGGGTCCTGGCTGGACAGCTGGGTGGGCAGTGGCAGTGTCCTGGCCGAGGACAGCCCTGGAGAGGAAGGGCAGGCAGTGGAAGGAAGTGGGGAGGGGACCCTGCCCCAGGGCCACCTCCTGGGCCAGCAGGGATCAAGGACTGGACCGCAGCTCCTATGTCCAGGGGGAGGGGTCTGGCCGGCCCCTCTCGGGTGGGTGGTCAGGCACGTGCATTGCCGACACGACATGGGGACTCAAAGGGGTGGCTGTACTGAGCTGAGGGAGTAAACCTGTGGCCCGAGGCCAGGCCTGGAAGAGAGGCAAGTCCCCCTATCCCCGTGCGGGGCCCAAGTCAGCAGTATACACGGGGCTCCTAGACTGATGTGCCGACTTTTGGAAGCTCCAAGTGCCCTTCAGTATCAAACAAAATCCGTTCTGCCCTCACCTGGGCGATTCTACCTTCACTGAGTTCTGGAAGGGCCAGAACAGGGTGGCATTCTCAAACCCCCGAGGGTTCTGGGCCAGGACCTGGTGAGTAGTGGGAGAGCTGGCCTTCCTCCTGCACCACCCCCCCAGCGTGCTCAAGCATGGAACCCTGGGCCCCTCACCCCCTCTCCCTGGAGCTCTAGCCCCAGCCACCCCACCCACAAACAGCCATCGTTGGGAACAGATGCAGGGGAGAGGCCCGCGCAGGCCCTCGGGGTGGGGCCGACAGGGCCGGAAATTCCCACGCTCCAAGCACCGGGAGAGAGTGTATCTGGAAGGGGCTGGATGGGCTCATCCCTCAGCCCATAGGTCATCTCGCCACGTGGGAAGGGCTGGATAGGGCCAGAGCGGTGCCCTCCCAAGCCTGGGCCCCTGACCCCTCTTGCTCGGGGCTAAGGCCACCAGTGGGCAGGGACAGCCGGAGCCGGGCGCACAACAAATCAAAGAAAACACACCAATAGCCCTTGGGTTTTGTTTATTTTTCAATAAACAAAATTTTTTGCTTGCCTGGTTAGTAAACGGAAAAGCTAAAAAGAGCGCCGTTGACATTTTTGAAATTTTTTGGTGACAGAAAGATCATTACGCCTCCTCCTCTCTCAATTTTGGGACCGAATTGGTGATTATGTCTCAGACCGCTGTCTTTGAGCTTCTCCGTTTGTTTCGTAAACTACACACTACTCCAAACACACGCGAGGTGTGGATGGGCAGTCAGGGATCCCGACACTCTCAGCAGAATCTGGTTACCCCATAGAGGATGGAATGGACCATTTCTGCACGACGTGAAGACCGTGTCGAGGCTGCGGACACTGTTCTGATTTCGCGGGACGTGTGCGAGTGGGCGCTGTGGAATTTGGGTGGGGCGGCCTCATCGTGCGCTGGTAATAGATAATTTGTCTCGTGGGAAGGTAAGATGGTCAGGCCCTAAGGGAGGCGTCTGTTCAGGACTCTCCGCTCCCACGGCATTTTACCTGCACTGCTGGGCTTCCTGGGGACACGGGTGTGTCCGCTCCCCCCCCCGACGGCCCCTCATCCTGCGTGCCGCACAGCTCCCCGAACACTGCCTTGCACGCAGCAGGTGTCCGAAATGCTTCCTGATCAAATGGCTGGTGGACGAGTCGGTGAATCGATGAGGAGCTGGTCGAGGACAGCAGGATACGTTCCCTCGACCCCCGGGAAGGGGGGACGGGCCGTTCCTCGACAGCACGGAGATGGAAAGAGTGGAACAGAGAATTGGATCGCTGGGGCCAATCTCAGAATCTCATGTGTGGGGGAACTGGATCAGAACAGTTAGCAGACTCGGTCAAGGTCTCACGCGAGAGAGGCCAGGCGGGGTGCCAGACGCCCGCCTGACACATGCCAACGGTTCTTTTTTTTTTTTGTCTTTTTTCAATTTTTTATGTCTGAAGACGAACTCGAGATGGGATGAGGTGATACGTGAATGACGTGGGGCTGGAGGGAAGTGGGGTGAGGGCGATCGGAGTCCGGGGCGGGGGTGGGGGGTGGGAGGGGAGGGCAGGGGCTCGGGGACTGGGGGCGACGGGGCCAGCGGCTTGGCTGGGACGTGGGCAGCTGGGGGGCGTGGCCAGGGACGTGACAGTGATCGGTGGCTGACGGTGATGTCGATGGCTATGTGATGACGGCGCGCGTCTATGCGTGTGGGGTGAACTGAATGATCAGGAAGATGGTGAGGATGACATAGCAATACGTACTTGCAGCTAGGTAAACTCGGCAAGTAATAATCAAGCTAAGAGTATAGCTTCCTATCCAAATAATTTAAGAAGCAAAATATTTCTCACTGGTACCCAAGGGCTGTTTAGCTGCCCGACCCTAAGAGCCGGAAAGCTAAACAGAGCTCTGTCCCATTTCTTTCTATTTTTGCAAAAAAAATAGATGCTCTTTTCAATAAAAAAGAAGTCAAATTTATAATTCAGAAGCTGGCTAGGTCTTTCAGGATCTGAGGGTTGTTAACTCAGCAACACAAATTAAACCCATAGCTGTGTAGACCAGGTCTGGTACCTTTGGCCACAGAACTAGAAAACGCCCCACAGGCAACAATTTCCACTAAACTCTGTGAAAACCTCGGTGAGGGCGGTGTTGCTGCTCAGATTTTGCCAGGGGCACTTGCGGTTAGAGGTACATTTAAATTTTGAGGGACTATCTAATCTACGGGGTGGGAGACAAGGTAAAGTGCTGGGAATCTGGGAGGGTGGGGGCTGCCCAAGTGGCAACTCCAGACCGCACTTTGTGACTCAAAGGGGGCCACTCGTTTCCAGACGGAAAGCGGGCCAGGAGGCACCCCCCCACCTCCATTTCGAGAAAGGCAGTTGCGATCAATCTCAGTACATCAAGTTTGCATCCAGGATAGGCCAAAACCTGTGGATCCTGGGATGAGACTTAAGTCCTCATCAGATCCTAATTTCTCGGGTCAGGAACTGTTTTGGTTCGTACCCCTTCGTTCCTAATTCAGAGTTTTAGAGCCAGAGAGAATTTGGATGGTCTCTGCCTTCAAGCCCCTCCCTCGAGAGGGGCCGAAGTCGGGCCCGGGGTGGGGACGGGTTGCGGTGGGGGGGGGGGGGGGGAGCTCGCCAAGGATCTCACAGCGAGTTAGTGGCAGGGCTGGGACGGGGTCCCGGCCCCCTCCCTCCCCCCAGCAGCCGACCTCAGGGCTCTCTCTCTGTCTGACACACGGCCGCTGCACTCCGCAAAATCTCAAATCAATCAGAAAGATCTAAGCGTTGCGGTTGTTGGACTTGATGTGAGTGCACGTTGGATGTGGCGTGTGAACATTAACGAACGAAAGAGATTTTTGCCTTTATCACAGTGAGTGGTCATGCGCGGCACTCGTAATGGTTTCACGAGGACCGTGGCCGAGTCCCCTCCCGGAGAGAGAGGGGCGTCGGCACCCAGCCCCGGCTCTGTTGCCTTGTTTTTTTTTGGTCTTTTTGATTTTACGTTAAGTTTAGAGTTTAGAATAACATACTTAATTTCGTTTTACTCATTTAAAGATGAAACTCGTGTTATTATTTTTCGATCATGCATTAAGAGAGAGAAAGAGGGTTCTTTTTGTCACACGGCAACACAAAGGTAATATACGGAAGCATAGCGTTCACCAGATTCGACACAGAATATAGCAAACTCCACCACAAAGATGAGAACAGACCGCATATAGTGAGCGCTGCGGGACCCCGCGAATACAGAGGGGCCGGTGGGGATGCTTAGATGTCGTCTTCGCCCGCCTCCTTGCTGAAGGTGGTCATGTCGATCTTCTCGGGGAAGATGATGTTGACGGCCAGATCCTCCCCGCTGTTGTACTGCAGGAGCACGTTCCTCTTCTTGCGAAGTACGCGGTTGTAGCGCAGGTTGGACACCCAGGCCTCGCACTTGTTGAGGAAGACGATTCCCACGGTGCCCAGCACCACCAGACTGGTCAGCACGCCCAGGACGGTGAAGCAGATGGCCTGGCCCTCGGAGAGGAGGGGAGCACTCTTGTTGAGTTCCTTCATGGACACCTTGAGGATGCGGTGCTCCGGCTGCGGCACTGGCAGCTCGTGCACCCCGGGGGTCAGGCGGTAGGTCAGCCCGTGCCCGCCGGGCAGACGGGTGACCTGCTGGGGGCCTAGCGCGCGCTTCCTGCCACAGGTGGGGCCCGTGAACTCGGGCTTGCACAGACACTCGTACCTCACCTGGGTGTGCTGCAGGCAGGTGCCCCCGTTGAGGCACGGGTCGGTGCCGCAGTTGCCCACGGGGCGGCTGCACGTCTTGTCCATGAAGCCGGCGGGGCAGCGGCAGCGGAAGTCGCCCCCGATGTCGGTGCAGATGCCTTGGTTCTCGCACGGGTTGGGGGTGCAGCTGTTGGCCACGATCTCGCAGAAATTGCCTGAGAAGCCAGGGGGGCACAGGCAGGAGGCATGGGAGGCCCGGCCCTCATCATCCACGCAGGTGCCTCCGTGCTGGCAGGGGGACCTGCGACACAACAGGGGGACACGGTAAAGGGCCCTCGGGGGCTGGCCTAGGACGGAGGTGCCCAGGGAGGCGCCGGGTGCCGCGGCCCCTGTCCGCGAGGGGCTCACGGGCCGTCCGGGGCGGATGCACGCACGCCTGGCCTGCCGAGCCGATGCCCGTCTCCTCTCCCACCTCTTAAGTCATCTCTCCGACCAGAGGCCTGGTGGTTAGTCACTGGTGGACGGGTGGGGACACTGAGGCTGAGAGAGGCAAAGTTAGTGATGACCCAGGGCTGGAGGGAGCCCCCTCCCTTAGCTCCACCCCCCACCCCGGGGGCCGCTGGGCAGAGCAGAGCCTGCCCCCCCCCCCAGGTCCCCTCACCACACGGCCCCCGCCTTATTGTTACTCGTATCGTTATTTTCCAAGGAGAGAGCCTGCGTACTATTGTACTGGAAACCCTCAGGGACACTCAGAGTGAAAGAAACCCCCGGGCTGTCTCTGCCGGCCCGGCCGGGTGCCTGTGCCCGGCTGTTTAACAGTGGTCCATTCACCCAAGTGCGGCTTCCAGACCGAAACTGTTTGCTCAAAGCAGAGCACAGGAGCATTTAACGTAAGTGCTTTGAAACGAGCAGACCCTTTGTCATCTGATAAATGCCAGAACCCAGGGAAGAAAGGGGCTCTAAGCACAAGAAATCGGCATCGCTGCTTCAGGGGGTGAAGGCTGCCTAGGAGCTGGGCTCTGGAGGGACTTCAAGGACCTCGGGTTCTGTTTTGACAGTCTGGTTCGAGTTGGTGGGAGAGAAAAAGCAAAACGTTTTAAAGGTCTTGCTCTGTATTCTCCCTTCCCGCTCAAAAGCAGACGTGGACGTCGGTTGTGACCCCCTCTCCTCCGACCCTCTCTGAACACTGATCTTTGGATGCTACAAAAATGCCTGTTTGTGGCCTCGCAGGCTCCAGGATTCCCCACGCCCTCCCTGGAACGCCCAGTCAAGATAAGCTGGTTCTGTACTCTAGCTTCTATATCCTCTGCCCCCCAGCTCGATCCCCCCCAACCCCAGCTCGGGCCCAGGACCCGCTCTGTTTGCATTCTTGCAGCGGCCTAAGCCCCGCCTAAGCCCCAGCTGAGGGCCGGGTGGGCTCAGTGGAGCTAAACAGATAAGGGCCAGAAGTGCTTTGCTGCTTTGCAGAAGTGTCCCTTCTGACTGTCGTGCCCACAGCCCTGAAAGTCCCAGAGCCTCTGCTCTGCTGTGGGTCACTAAGAGCTGGACCCGCCCCCCACCCTCATGGCTAGTCCTCCCCGCCCACCCCGCTGGCCAAAGCCCCCCTCTCCGACTCCTCAGCCGGGTCTGCCTTCACGCACACACATGGGGACTTGGGGGCATCAGAGGGAAGAGGAAATCACCTTGGGGGGGTCACGTCAGGAATTACGGAGATCACACACAGCCCCGCAAGCACCCTGATCTGGGGCACCCCCTCTCCCAGCCGTGGGGCTGCGGGGCAGGCACTTACTTGGCCTTTTGTCAGGTGACAGGTCCAACGGGGCTAGGCTGAAAGGGTCTTTGGGGGTGTGACGCAGGAATCAAAGCAGCATTCATCGGATCGCACAGAGGGAGGAAGGATATTTACCCATTGATCACACAGGGCCCATCCTTCTTCTGACAGTCCTTTCCCGAGAACCCAGGGGCACAGGAGCACTCGTAGTGGCCGCTCTCGAGGTTGACGCAGGTTCCGTTGTTAGCGCAGGGGGTCGAGGAGCAAGCCCGGACATCTGGGAGACAGGGAGAGAAAAGCGGACTTTGTGACCCACCCCCTCCCCCAGGGAGGAGGGGGAGGGGACAGGCTGGAAGGAGGGCTTTGTGGGTAGGGGCAGGGACAGAGCCCTCCAGCCGGTCAAGCGGGGACCCCAAGTGAGCCGCCCAGATGTCTCTGTTCGTGGCCACTCACTGCCAGCGGTCACTGAATGGAGTCCCGAGCAAGACCACGTAGCGGCCCCCCAAAACTCTGCCGTAGGCAAGCAGCTCAGGGGGGGCTGAAGGGGCTCCCTCCCTCCTGTCAGGTCACAGACACGGAAAGTCACGGCCGCTCACTGATCCTCAACCCGGGAAAGCCGGCCCCCTGTTCTGGCACCAGCTCACCCGCTCGGTCCAGGAGCGTGACCTTTACCGCAGACCCCTTCCCTCCCCCAAAACGTTGTGTGCCAGGCCCAGGCTCCTCCCCCAGATGAGTTTTCAGCCTCTCCTGGTTCGGTTGGGGGGGGGTGTCCCTGCCAGTCAGGGCAATCGTGCGGCCCAGCTGTTAGAAACACCGGCTGTCCTTCATCACAGAGGGGCGGGGGGGGGGGGGGGGAAATCGAGACATGTGAGGACTCCTGTCGGGAATTGAGAAACCGGATTCAGCCCCACCACTGCCTCTGCCTCCCGGTGGTCGCTCTTTCCGCGCTCAGGATCTGAACGAAGGGGCCCGCGATAAAAAGGCTGTATCTTTTGAAGGCAGCAAAATCAGGAGTACTGAGGGCTCTCCTGTCCGTGTGGCTTTCCATGAACACTGTTACATTTCCACCACCTTTTTCCACCTCCTGTCATGCACACTTCATTATGCGGGGCTCAGCAAGCCAGGGACAGCTGAACAAAGGGGCCTGGGCCAGGGGCTCTCCGCTGATGGAGACCCCAGCCCCCAGGCAGGGCCGCGAGGGACCTTTTCTATGCCTGGCTCCAGCCGGGCTCAGGGTTCCGCTCCTCCCCGCTCTGTGCCTCACTTTCCCCGTGTACAAAAGGAGGGGCTCGCCCTGGCCAGTCCCCAGGGGCCCTTCAAGCTTTGGGTTCCTACAGCTGCCAAATACAAAGCCGGGGCCAGCCAGAGACCCGGCAGCTTAAGGCCGAATGGGTGGGGGTCCCCGACGCTGAGGCCACACACACGCGGATTCGTTCTGTCTTTTAAAGAGACCCGCACCCCTCGTGGAGGGAAGATGGCAATCCATCCATAAGGGAAAGCCTGTATGCCATGCCGACGGCCTATCCAGAGCCGTGAGGCATCCCCTGCGAGCCCCGCTTGGTGTAAGGAAACATAAAGAGATTTTATCATTACGGGAAGGTTCTAGCGGGTGAGGCCTCAGCAACGGGCTCCCAGTCCTGGGCTCCCAGCAACCCTGTCACTGGGCATCTTAAATTTAAGCTAAAGACTTGCCGACCACCCCCCTGGTCCCCCCACAGCATCTAGCCTCACGCACAGAGGATGAGCCCACCTCTTCCCAATTCCCAGGCCTCCAGCCCAAAAGGAGGGTAGATGAAGCCGAAGCCGAGGCGAGGAGAGAGATGCCAGGGACAGGGGGCGGGGGGGGGAGGGGGGTTCTGTCTGGGGCAGCAGCTGCGGCCTTGACAGCCTCAGAGACAGAGACGGGTTGGGGAAAAGGGGAACGTGGGGGACAATTATCCAGAGGGCTATTTCCTCTGGACCCAGCATCCCAAGCTGAGAGGCTTTGTCAACCCAGTGGGGAGGGGACATTTTGTCTGGAAAACTCCATGGGAGGCAATCCTGAACCAGACACCAAAGAGGGTGGGCTCTGGGCGAAAAGCCCTGATCCCAAGTGGTAGCTTTTTCGGGGGGGGGGGGGGGCGGAGACCCTCTGGGTCACGAGGCAGCCCAGAGGGTGCCGTGGAGGGGGAGCAGAGCTGCGGAGCGTGAGTCAGCTGCGGAGAAAATCCCGCACCGTCTGGCGGTGGGGGGGGGCAGGGGGGTGGTGCTTTAAGGACCTGAGACTGTGGTGGGGGCTCAATTAGGAAAGCAGAGCGCCTCGGCAGCTATGACGCAGGGGCGGTCAAACTCGCTCTCGAATCTTCCTTAAGGGAGGGGATTAGAAGCAGCCACAGACGAGAAGTAGCCCATTCCTGGGGCCGGGGGAAGGGATTTTCGCTGGCTTTTCTCCCGATAACCTCTCACGCATCCCTAAGCAGAGCCTTTTACCTCCTGGAGCCTCGACTTCCCTCTCGCTACCCCTGGTCTCTGCTAACATTGAGGACCGAGGGACAGAGGCCCCGGGGCAGCCACCCACTCTGCCGGGAGTTGTTTTCAGGACTTTAGCTTGCCCCGGCTTCAGGGCCCCTTCTGCCAAACGAGACTGGACTCAGATGGACATTTTGCAGCCTGAAAACGTAGTGGCAACCAGCTCTCAGTTGCTCGGGGTAATGGAGGAGAGATTGCATAAATTAATGAAATCAACAGATAACACCAATCTGCACTTTGACCACTTCTCAGCTTTTCCCGACCCCCAGCCTCCCTCAACACCTGACCCCAGACGTCAGCCCTGTCCTACTGGCTCTGACTCAGTCCCTGCTCAGCACACCCATCACCCCCACCCCAGTCATTTGTTTGCTCTTACAGCCTCGTGTGTGAATTTCCGGGAGCCGCAGCTCCGTGACCGGCCGCCCCCCCACCAGTCCTTACCCTCTCTGAGTTCTAGTGACCCAGACAGGTTGCCCAGGTCTCCACCCTCTGAGCTTCGTGTGGCCTGTGCTGATTGTGTGACTCTTTACTCAACAGGCAGATCCCTGACAGCCCCCCTCCCCCAAAGTGCTTTCTCTGGGTACTGGTGCTGTGCCGAGAACAAAACTGAGTCCCTACCTTCTAGGAGGTTCCAGGTACCAGGGGGTAGTGTATCAACACACCATTACCATACAGAGCCCTGGGTGTGTGGGAATAAGGCGGGAGGGGGAGGGGAGGCAGTTGGGAGGAGGCGGCTGGGGGCGGGGGGGGGGGCAGGGATGGGGGTGGGGCGGGCAGGGGCACATGCCAACCTATGTCACAGAGCTTCCCGTTCCAGCCGTCGTCACAAACGCACTGCCAGGGTTCCACGCAGAGTCCGTTAACGCAGCCGGGAAAGGTCACGCATTGGTCGCACAGGGTACCCTGCCAGCCAGGCTGGCACCTGCGGTGGTGGGGGGGGGGGTTGGAGGAGAAAGATGGGGACATATGAAGGGGGACAGGGGTGGAGGGGGCGCCCAGGCTGCTTTCTGTGGAGCCAAGATCCCTTGGGGGTCTTTGCACAGTGCCAGGCCAACGGGTCGCAGGAAGCCAACACCAGACACCTGAACGGAGAACTTAAACAGAGGACCAGACGGAGGGGTCCCCAAGAGCCTGGCAGAGCGCTGCATTTTGCCGCAGTGGCCTGCAGTGGGCTCACCCTGCAAGGGGTTCTCCCAACACCCCACTTCTGAGGCAGCAGACAGGAGCTGTGGCTGTCCCCCCCTCCCCATCCTCCCGCCCTCTGCCCTCTTCTCCCCCTACCAGTTTTCTGCGGGGGCGAGGAGGCTGTTTGCTGCAGCCCAGCGGCCAAGCCCCCCCCCTTTTCTGCCTGACACCATGATTCCCCAGGATTCTGCCCTGACCTCCTACAGGCTGCCTCTGGGGAGCCACCCCATTACCTGCAAACATTGTCATCCTCGCAGAACCCATTTTGGGGGTGGCAGGCCGGGAAGCACTCAGCTCCTGAGGCACAAGAAAGGTTACACCATTCACCCCACAAGGCCCCAGAGGCCAGGACAAAGCCCCATCTTCGCCCAAAGAGCCCAAGGCCTCCCTGGAGGGAGCCAGAGACCCTCTGTGGTCCCACCAGCCTCGCACACAGTAGGCGCTTCACGTCAGGCCACTCAGAAAAAAAAAATCTGCCGCGTTCCTGGTGACAGGGTGACCACAGGACACTGTCTAGTTCTCAGGAGCAGGTCAGACACCTAAATTCCTCCCCCGCCTCAAAATCATGAAACCTCAAACGCTAAACGCGGGGCTGGGGAGACAGTGAGTAGAGAGATTCGACCCCCGGGCACTCAGCCAAACCCTCACTTTTGCAAAGTGAGCTAAAATGGGGAGCAGATTCTGAGGCATCCGGCTTTGGAAAAGGCCAGACAGGTTCACCTGGCAGCCCGGCAGGTAAGGCATCCTGATCGTGTGAAAGGTTTAATCCGCGTTAAACCAGGCACGCAAGTCAAATCCCCCCAATCTCCCTCCCCCAGACTCGTCATATTTAAAAGACGCAAGGATTTTGCAAAGCAGATTTCTGCAATTCTGACACTGTTTAGACATCCGGACACTTTCGTAGGCGCCTACTGTGTGCATTTCCTTCGTCTGGCTCCCCAGCTTTCCAGACAGCCCCCCCACCACGAGCACTGGTGCAGTGGGGGCGGGGGGCACTGCGGGAAGGGGCAACTCTCTCCCTGTCAGAGACAGATGGCCGCCGCAGACTGAAGTGTCGCAGCCCCTCACCTAGAGAAACGCCACGCGGGAGGGGCTCGCGCCGGGCGCCTCGGTGGGAATTTGGGGCTGCGACGGCCAAGCCACCCCACCCCCCGCTGTCCCCACAGACCTGGTCCCGAACGCGCACGCGACACCCCAAAGTTGCACCCCAGAGCATTTCCACACAGGGCTCCCGATCATCACCTCGTTTCTCCATACCTCCTCTCTCTGCGCACCGACACCCCTGCGAGCGCCACTTCTGCGGGGCGGGAAGGGGCTGCGGCGGCGGCGGCGGGGGAGGGGGGGGCGGGGGTCCCACACCTCCCCCTGCCCCCGGGACCCCGGGGCGAGGCTTGGCATGCGAGGCTGGCGGGGAGGGCGAGGCGGCACAGCGCGGGGCTTAGGGTTAGGCGGGACGGGCCGGAGTCGGGGCGCACGGGACGGGGCGCGCGGGGCACCGGGCGGCCGGGGGGCAGGGGTGGCGTCGCAGGCTTCCCCGGAGGGGGCGCGAGCCGGGCCGCCGCAGCGTGGCGGGTGGGGGGGGGGTGCTCACCATGGACACTGTGGCCGAAGGCCAGCAGGAGCAAGAGGACGGGCAGGAGGGCTGCGGTCGCGGTCATCGCGGGGCGGCCGGGGTCGCGGTCCCGGGAGCGGCGCGGGCGCGGGTCCGGCTCCGGGCGCCGCGCTGGGCTTCTGGTTGCGGACGCGGAAGGGGGCGCGGGCGCGCGGCGAGGGGAAAGCCAGGGCTGCACCGGGCTGCGCGCTGCGCTCTCCGCTGCCGCCGCCGAGCTGCCGCCGCCGCCGCGCGCGCCGCCCTTTTCGTACCGCCGCCCCCCCGCGGCCCCCGCCCCCCGCCCCCGCCTCCGCGCGCACGGGGCCGGCGCCGGCCAGTCCCGGTGACCCCCGCCCCTCGCGGGGCCGCCCCCCACCGCTGCGGCGTCCCGGAAAGCCGCTCGCGCACGCGGAGCGCTCTTGGCTAGACGGGCACAGGTACCCCGCGCGCGAGGGGCACACGTCCTGTACACGGGACGGCCCGCGGGCG
Organism: Acinonyx jubatus; assembly: GCF_027475565.1. Lineage (NCBI taxonomy): Eukaryota > Metazoa > Chordata > Mammalia > Carnivora > Felidae > Acinonyx > Acinonyx jubatus. Next base: position 140,230,248 of record NC_069386.1, on the reverse strand, counting down.
CGCACAGGCGGGCCCGCTTAGGACAAGCGGCGGGGACGGAGCCGGGGCTGGGCCGCAGCCCCCAGGAAGACGCCAGCACGCGCTCGGAATACAGAAACACGCAGAGAAACACCAAAACACTTATCGCCAAGGTCCCGAGCACGCAGGCCATGGCTCACACGGCCGGGAGGACACAAATGCGCGCTCCGGGGACGCAGGACACGCTCCTGACACACGCGCCCTCGGGAGAACACTGATGGAAAGCCTGGTACCCCCCTGCCCCTCGCTCTAAAGACGCAGGAAGACGCAGGCCCACCCACTGCACCACCGGCACGCCCTGCGATGCAAACCCAGGTTGTAGAAATAGTCCTGGGCGCCACATGCGCAGTCACAGGCACGCGGAGAGGCCAGCGGACACACAGTTATGAAACCCCCGGCATCCTTCAACATGTGCCCCAGCCTGGCCACACAGAGGCACGTGCCCAGCCACGTGCACACCTGAACATGCGAATTCACTTGCAAACATACGGACACCAGCTCACCCACCCCCCACCCCGGCGGACAGTCAGGGCCTTGGGCACCTCCCACACGTGTGGACAGCCACACACCTGAGAGTGACAGGCACGCACGCCCAGTCCCCCGAAACCCACAGATCACAGGCTCGTGATTGCACGCTCACCAAAACACACACATGCGGTCCAGCCCAACACACACAGGCCGGCCGGGTCCCATCCGTCTTTGCCCACAGTGACACAGGTGGACAAGCTCACAAGAACACTCACACGCAGACACACACACGCGCGCGCACACACACACACACACACAGCTGCACAGCGAGCACTCGGCACATATTCTAGACCCACTGGGAGGCCTCCAGAGGAGTCACAGGGTTGTGGGGTGGGGAGGCCGACCTTGCCAGAGATCCTCCCCTCCCAAGAGCTGGGCGGGGGAAGCCCCCAGCCTGGGCTTAGAGACTCTCCTGGGTGGATGTTCCAGAGATTAATCTGCACAGAGACCCCAGGTGCAGGCGGTGGGTGCCCACCCATTTCACGGCCTCCCCTTTCCCGCAGTGGGGAGGGAGGGTGATCTCTGCCACTTTGGTCCTAGGGTGGGGGGCCTTGGCCTTCAGACCATCTCCTGGGGTGGTGGCAGGTTTGAGGACATACTCTCTGTCCTCAAGGTGGGTGTGGGAAGACAGGCCACGGGGAGTCCTCAGGCACAGGGGGGCGCTAAGGCCCGGAGTCTGTGCTCCCAGAGGAAGCAGCTGCCGGAGGGCACCTGACCAGGGTGGAGACTCCACAGAGGCTGAAGCGAAGCCCCCGCCCCTTCACCCTTGTGGAAGGTGCCTCCTCCTTCTCTTCTCCTCTTCTCTGCGGAAGACCCACAAGTAGGGGTGGGGGGTGCCGTTGGGAACCACTTGAGCGACAGGCTGGGCGGGGCGGGGGGGGGGCTGCCCCCGACCAGGCACCCACCCCGTGCCCCTTCCTTCCCATTACCCCGTCTCTCCCAGGGATTCTTCTCAAATGAAGAAACGAGTTCTGAGAGGGAAGGTCCTTTGCCCAAGGCCCCTGGGGTTCCAACGAGAGTGGCAGACAGGCCAGGCCTGGAGGTTCAACTGTCCACTGCATGGAGATGGCCCCAGCTTCCCTGACCACCCCCCCCCTCCTTTCTTCCCTCCAAGGACCCTGATCTCAGTCTCCAAAATTATCCTACACAGCGGGCAGATTGGGAAGGGCTGGGTTCTCAGCCAGACACTGAGGAGGGGCGGGGGATCTCTGGGTTGAGTGGCCCCGGGGTGAGGGCCTCCGCCCAGACCAAGTCACGAGGTGCCAAGGTGCCATGTGGACCGTGTGGGGGACCCACGGGGCCATCACGTACACCGTCATCTAGACCCCTCCCTTTCCAACCTCGGTCCCCTCCCACCGCTGCCCTCCCCAGTTCTGGAAAGGGAGGGAGGCTTGAGGAGGGCAGTCTCACCCAAGGGCATTCATGCCCAAATGTCAGGGGCTTAGGCTGAAAGGGCACTTCCCTGGCTGGCTGGCACCTGCTCGCTAATCCCCGTTCCATCCCCTGACTGCTGAGGGCCCTGGGCCAGTCACTATGCCCCTCAGAGCCCCGTTTCCTTGTCTATAAGCAGGGAGACCACACCTGTCCCCAAAGGGAACTTGGGTTTTCCTAAGTAGAAAACCACTGTACTTACAAGGCCTGGCCCTTTCCTGCCTTCCTCCACCAGCTGCCTCTGGGCCTCCACCCCAGTGGGCTAGTTCTTTCTGGAACTGGTTCGTGATCTGGCCCTCTTTAGAGCCCCCAGCAGGGCCGCTGCTGGGAGGAGTCTTTCCTGCCGTTTCAAGACCTGTAAGCCTGGAGCTTTCTGTGGGTCTCACTAAAGTGTTTGTAAATTCTGGAGACTGGAGATTTCTTTTGAGCAAGCAGACAGTGAGAAAGGGTAGCTTAGGAGCAGTGGAGAGAGGGGAGGTTGGTGACAGTCACCAGCTTCAAGGCTGTGCACAGAGAGCATGAAAATGCCAACCGGGTCCCTCGGGGAGAAGTCAGCACAGCCTGCTGTTTGCAAGCGGACCCAGAGGGCAGGAGGACTCAGGACGACTCCCTCCTTTATCTGTGCACCCTTCCCCTCCCTGTCATTCCCTCCCCCACAAAGAACAGAGGGGATCACAAAGGAGGCAAGCAGCTGCCGCCCTCAGGAAATGCTTGGCCGCCTGGTCTGCGGAGGGTGGCTTGGCCCGCGGGGTACACAGGTATCAGGGACCAAACCTGTCCGCGGTGGGGCCAGATCGCAACTCCTGAACTTCAAGCTGGGCTCCTTCCCTCTGCCAAGCTGGCTCTGCCTGCAGCCCCGTGAACCTTCTGCTCCTTCTGCCCAGAGGCCAGCTCCCCGGGGTCTTACTCCACCCGGCAGCAAGCGAGCTGTTGAGGGGCGCAAGTTTTCTGAGGCCACCGAAGAAATGTTGTCTCCAGACGGTCCCCCGCCCATTCTCCCCTCCTCCCCTCTCCAAACACTGACATTGCCCTCGGCCAGCACCAGACCACTTGATTAAAGGCAGAATTGCTGATCAAGAAAGCCCAGCAGGGTCCAGCTGGAGGGGCCTCAGAGACCAGCTAGTCCTGGGCGTGCACAGTGGGGGCAAGGCAGCTGAGGTGGGGGGGGGGACTCTGCCTCCACCCCGTCTTGACATCTGCTGTGCACCCCCCTACAGCTGAGAATCTCCAAAGCCTGAGGCTTTGTTTCTGCCCAGACTGGGTTGTGGTTTTTGGAGGTCTCTGCATTCCCACCGGTTCGGGCCTAATGGGACATGATGCAGTCGGAGAAACTGAGGCCCAGCAAAGACCCCCAGGTGCCTCTGTTCCCTCTTCTCTCTCCCTCTCCCAAATACCATGCGTTCTCCACCCTGCCTCCCGAAGAGGACACAGCTTCCTCCCCCCCCCCCCCCCCCCGCCCTTCTGAGACACGTAGCCCTGCCCAAAGAGCCTGCCCATTTGACAAGGCAGGGCCAGCGTCCAGAGCTTTAGCTCTTCTGATTAGAGTCCTGGAACTGGAATTTGGACACAGTGGGGGCAGGGATCTCCCCACCACCGGGCCACAGCCCCTGCATTAGGGAGGGCTACAGGCAAGCAGGCGGGGCCTGCCTTTTCCTCCTCTCCCCGACTGTCCCCTCGGATCTGGATTCTTACGGGGGCCTCCTTGAAGCCCGGCTGGGTGGGCCCTGCAAGGCCCGGGTTCAGAGATGAGCACACTGAGGCTGCCCGGTTCTGAGACAGGTGTGCAGCCAGCGTGTAGCAGGGAATCCACGCCAGCTCTCTGCTCAGCGGCAGGGCAGGGAGGACACTGGGAACACCCGAGGGCACCTCCCCTGGAGGGGGTGGGGGCGCCGAGCAGCCACCTTGAGGGGGGGGTTCGCGAGGGCTTGGTGCAAACGCCGAGGAGCTGCTACGATCGGATCCGCATTCTTTCCCCAAGCAAGCGAGTTCAGCTTTGAAGAGAGGCAGTCTCTTTTCTCCCGCGGAGGGGAGGGGGCCCCGGGGGCGGAGGGTGGAGGGAAGTGAGAGGCGCACCCGGGTACATTTAGGCTCGAGAACACGAGCACGACGGCTTGGTTTCGAGTTCAATCAGAGAGAAGCCTCTTCAGTCTGAAGTGGCTGCGCGCTCGGCCGAGCGGAGAACGGGGACCGTGGCCGTGGAGGTGGAGGCGCACCTGCTGCTCAGGCCTCGTGGCGGGGCCGGGGGAGGCGCGTGACGGGCTCCGCGGCGTCGGGGCGCGCGAGGGAGCTGGGGGCGCACGTGTCCCCCCGGGGGAGGCGGTGGCCTGGCCACGTGACTTCCGAGGGGTCGCGCTTCCCCCCCAGACCGCAGCCCGTTTCTCGCCACCCATCGGATGGGCGCATTCAAAAATAGATCTTTCTCGCCTCCCTCCTCGTTGGAATCGACATGGATGTCACGTTCGCGGGTCTAATTGTCCCCTCCTCAATCAAATTATCCTCTTAAAGGGCGCCACTGAGTCATGCTGTGTGGGTGGAGAGCTCTGGGGGTCTCCAGAAGGGTTAATAACAGCTCCCCGCCCCGCCCCCACACCTCGTAGGTAAACTCACCCCACCTAGGTGGGAGGGGATCACAACTAGAGGAGAAAGGAGTCTTTTCATCACTTAGCCTGTCAGAAATTCCCAGAAGTTAATTTTCCATACAACGGAGGCTCACTTCTTTTAAATGCTGTCTTTCATCCACTCAGAATGGGCTGAGCTCCTACTGTGTGCCCAGGGCTCTGCTTGGGGGTGGGGCAGGGCCGGATGTTGGTAGATGGAATGGCGTGGTCCCTCACCTCCGAGGGGGGGGGGGGGGGGCTTGAGGACCCTTCACGTTTAGAGGCCTCTGAGGTGGAGACCTGTCAAGGGAGGGCGGTAAGAAAAGGGGAGCAGGCCTGCGGGAAGGGAGATTGAGCGCCTCCTGGAGGGTGGGGGTCCCGGGACTGGGTGTTCCGGGGTGTGTAGGAGTTCGTTCGCCAGGGTCCTCACGGCGGGATCTCTGTATGCACACACGGGAGAGGCCAGTGTGCTGCTGTTCGTTGAGTCTGGGGCCGAGTCAGGCTGGAGAAAGGGTTACAAAACCTTCAGCGTTTCGGAGAGAAAGCCCTCTTAACTATTCTTTTTTTTTTTTTTTTTAACGTTTATTTATTTTTGAGACAGAGAGAGACAGAGCATGAAGGGGGGAGGGTCAGAGAGAGAGGGAGACACAGAATCGGAAGCAGGCTCCAGGCTCTGAGCCATCAGCGCAGAGCCCGACGCGGGGCTTGAACTCACGGACCGCGAGATCGTGACCCGGGCTGAAGTCGGACGCTTAACCGACTGAGCCACCCAGGCGCCCCCCTCTTAACTATTCTTAAATATTCGACGGCCTCCCTTACTCTGGCAAACAACCTGAGGGACAGGAGTCTGTCTCCCTTTTCTCGGACCAGGGTCGACCCACGAACACATCTTGCCCAGACTTGCGGCGAGGCTTGGGAACTGGGCCAGCCCTCCCCCACCCGACCCCTGCAGCACCTGCCTACCCCCTTCCACCGGAGGGCCCGGCCAGCCCAACCCTTCAGAGGCACCAACAAAGTGCCCCGTGATGGAGAGGAAACAGGTGAAATCCTTTTCTCAAGCCCCGAGCCTCTGGAAGGAGGACCCCATCCTAGCTCCAGCTTAGGGGTTTTTAGGGTGACCATGGCGGGACTATGACAGGACCATGACCTTCCCCATCCCCATGTCTGGGGCTTATGAAAAGAGCTGTGTCTCCTGGCTGGGCCTGATGTACCTGTCAAGTTTAGGGATGTGAAAACACACGGCTCTCGAGGAATTTAAGATGTTCCCGTACTATATTTATTCTCTTATTTGTAAGAAGGCATTAGTGTCTTCATTCAATTATATTCAGAAATGTTTTCACTGTGCTACTACGTCCTAAGCGTTGGGGATGGCTTGCGAGGGAAGGCCCTGCCCGGTGCCCAAGCAGGGCCCCGGGACAGGCAGGGGGGAGGTCAGAGGGCCCTGCGTTGGCTCCTCTCTGCCCTCCTCCCCCCAGGCCTCCCCTGCCACCGGCCACAGCCTCCGGTCCACCTGCCGTGCGTCCTGGCCCGGGATTGTAGACCAGCGAGCCTCTGGCCTCTCGTCCCAGACGCTCCCAGCAGCACCACCCGCCTTGGACACATCCTCCCGCCTGGCGTTAACGGACTTTGCACGTGTGTCTGACCTCAGCGGGGCCAAAAGCGCCTTTCTCAGCCTTATGCCCGGCAGCCGGGGGCCTACAGGGCTGCCCACGAGGTGTTTGTGGATTAAGTGAATTAATGAATAAATGAACGAGGCACCAAGTGTTCTCCGAGGGTTACCACGGGCCCCTCGGAACGACCCTGTGTCCTAGCTGGGGTTGTGGCGACGTCCCCACCTTGTTCTCTCCTCACCAGGGCCTCAGGGTTCTGTGACTGGGTGTGGTGAATGTGGGGAGCAGGCGCACGCAGGGAGACCGCAGCCAGCACCCCCGCTGTTACCCGCCCCCCTGCCCACCCCCACCCTCCCCCCCAGCGCCTGGCTTCTCTGTGTATACACTCCAAGAGCCTGTTCCTATGGTGACGCTCCTCGCCTCCAGAGGCCCTACCTAGCTGTTTACAGCCAAGCTTCAGCTAGGGATGGGGGGCAGGGGACACCCAGCCCGGGCTGACCCCGGCTCCCCCCGCCCAACGCACATGGGGTTTCTTGGTGCCCAAACTCAAGTCTGGTCTTCCGCGATGAGCCTTAATTGGATCCCGGCACAAAAATGTTTGTTCTTCCTCTCCCTCCATCTGGAGGGCCGCCCCCCCCCCCCCCCCCCGTTGGAGACAGAACTTGATGCTGGGGTCCAGAGAGGCTGAGCGATGTCCCTGAGGTCACACAGCAAGGTGCTGGCAAAGCAGGACCGGATTGTTGAGGCCTGGCGCCCAGCCAGAATGACCCAGAGAGCTGACGGTGAGTGGTGCTTTGAGGAGCCCCAGGTTCCCTCCTTTCAACCGTGCATTTGAGGTCTGACCAGAAAGCCCACAGACTCAAAACAGACAAGAAATTTGTGTCACTAGAATAAGATTCTGGCTGGGACTGAGGGAGTGGCCCTCTGTTTCCTTCATCAGCAACGGTGGAATTTGGGGCACGAGACAGTTTCCTGGGGCTGGACACCTTCCCTCTCTCTCCCTCTTCCTCCTCGCCCTGGCCTCTCCCTGCTTGCCCCGTAGTCTCATCTCCATGTGTCATCCTCAGGCCTCCTCGCTGGCTGCCACAGCCCTGCAATTGCCCAAAACAAGGCCTAGCCTCTCTTCCCTCAGCCCTGCCCCTGACCATGCGCACACAGGCGCCAAGTCCTGGGGGGTCATACCCGAACAATGGCTCTCCCGCACCTCCACCCTAACCACCACCACCCTGGTCCGAGCCACCAGACTCTGTCACCAAAGGCCACATCCGGGCCTTCCAGGCCCCTGGAGGGCAGGAGTCAGTCAGGGGCTTTCTAGATTCGTTTTCTAGAGACTTGTTTTAACTTTTCGTAGAAGGAAGGTAGAGAGAAGGAGAAGGGGAGGGAGGGATGAAAAAAGGAAGGAAGGAAGGAGGGAAGGAGGGAGGGAAGAAGGAAGGAGGGAAGGAGGGAAGGAAAGAAGGAAGGACAGAAGGAGGGAGGAAGGAAGGAAGGAAGGAAGGAAGGAAGGAAGGAAGGAAAGAGGGAGGGAGAGAGGAAGGAGGGAGGGTGGAAGGAAGGAGGGAAGGAGGGAGGGAAGGAGGAGGGAAGGAGGGAAGGAAGGAAGGAAGGAAGGAATGAAGGAAGGAAGGAGGGAGGGAGGAAGGAAGGAGGGAAGGAAGAAAGAAGGAAGGAATAGGAAGGACAGAAGGAGGGAGGAAGGAAGGAAGGAAGGAAGGAAGGTGGAAGGAAGGAGGGAGGGAGGGTGGAAGGAAGGAGGGAAGGAAAGAAGGAAGGAAGGAAGGACAGAAGGAGGGAGGAAGGAAGGGAGGAAGGAAGGGAGGAAGGAAGGAGGGAGGGTGGAAGGAAGGAAGGAGGGAGGGAAGGAGGGAGGGGGGCCGGAAGTCTTGCCTTTTCAAACCCCCTTTCGGCTCTCCCAGGGCTGCACGCGCAGAGTGAGGCACAGGGTAGGCTCTCATTAAATATTCGTGGAACCGAATTGCACCGTCTTATCCAGGAATCGATGAGGAAGCATTTGGCAGGCACGGGGGCACCTTGGGAATCGGAAACGGCCTTTTAACGCCTGGGCAGCCCCTCTTCCCGGCAAAAATTTCCTCCGGCCTGCAGATGAGTTTCTTTTCGGCACCTTTCCCCTGCCTCTCTCGGATGGGCCAATTATTTCTGATTGTATTTTCCTTCACTCTGCCTTTCCTCCACGAGCAGCGGGCAGCAGCCTTCGCTGTCTGCGGCCAGCAACGGGCCCCGATTGATCCACGCGCGCCGTGCAGGGCCCCCCACCCCCACACATCCTCAGCCGGGTTGTTCCCCCTCCCCTGCTAGCTAGAGAAGGTGGGGAACCATCTCTGTGGGCTTTCTCGGGACTTCCTCCGCACAAGGCAGGGCAGCAGGGGGCGGGGGGGAGGTGCACAGGGGCGAACAGGTGAGGGGAGGCTAGGGAACGGGTTCAGGCTCTCCGGGCCACTGTCCGTCCGTTCCCTTTGGGGCTGTAACCCCCACGTGGAGGTGAGACTCTGCCCAGCACTGGCCCTTAATGGGAGCTCTGGGTCTGGAGCCGTTGCACCTCTGAAAGCCCCATGCCGGCGACGCCGCAGGACTCAGACGCGGTGCGAACTGCAAAGGGCCACGCGCGGTCGATCGCCACCGGAGGCCCTTAAACGCGGCCCTCGAGGCCCCCCGGCCCCGCGGCCTGGCCGCCTCCTGACCCAGCACCCGCAGTGGTCCGTACCTGGGGATCCGTGCCCAGCCTCTGCCCTGCTTGACAGCTTGCGTAAGCAAGGAGACCGCGAACCAGCCGCAGGGACGGCGAGGCCCCGGAGGATCCAGGCAGGGTCCCAGCAGGAAACAACAGATGGCACACACAAGGCGGGTGATGTGGGGAGGGTTTAATAAAGGGCTATTTACAGAGATGCGGGCGGGGTGTGAGGAAGCTGGAGGGGTAGCGGCATACGGTCACACTGGGGGCTACGGGGCGAGGGCGCAGCATCACCTGAACTGGAAGCCGGGATTCCTGGTGCCGACCGGGGCGGGGGGGAGGAGAGGCCCCACTCCGTGGCGACCACTCCTATCCTTCCCTGTGCTGGGAACAGAGGGCACAGGGCGGGGCCGGAAGGACAGAAAAAGAGCCCACACAACTCAGAGCATCGTTGAACCCAGCCGCCTCCATCTTGGCCAGGGAAACTGAGGCTGAAAAGCTGCTTCAGGGCAGAGCTCTCTGAGCCTGGGTGTCCTGCCCGGGGCTCTCGTGCCCCTAGCCCTCACCGACCTGGGAGCAGTGCCCAGACGAAGGGCTCTCCTGAGCCACGATTGCAGGGAGCGCCCCTGGCCGCCACACGAGCTGAGCCACATGCTCTTGTCTGCGGGAGCTCCGTGTTGGCAGAGTCCCTGCTGTGGGCGGGGTAACAGGCGTCAGGATCCGGGTGGGACCCTGGGTGTTCTTCTCCCAGGCCTCAGTTTCCCCACTTGACTCTCCTCGGCGGTGACTTCCCGCCTGCACACACAGCCCACTGCCTGGGTCAGGGCTTGTGGTCCCAATGGCCTGGATGGGTGGGGGGGCCATGGCAGGGGCCAGGGCGGGGCTGAAACTCTGAGGGCGATGGGGTGGCGGAGAGCGGCGGTCGAGCCACGGACAGGAAGAATCCAGAGAATCAGGGGAAAGAAAACCTCACGGCGTTTAAGGAACGAGAGAGGAGAGGTGTTCACAGAGGCCATGGAAGCTGCCAGGAGACAGGTGGGGCCCAGAGACCCCGAGCTTCCTCTCACCTGGTTACCCGTCATCCCTCCCAGCTCCAAATGTCCAGCACCCGTCAGCGCAGGGCCCCTTCCCCGACTCCCAGAAACACCCTCACGTCTCCCATCTTTACAAAAACCGAGAGGCATCTCGGACACCAAGAGAGGAAAAGAACGGAGGAAGGAAAGTGGCCCTTGGTCCCCAGGGCCGCAGGGACATCAGCGAAGACGGAGGTTGAGAAGTCAGCCCCGGGGGCGGGTCAAGGGGACACCACTGGGGCAGACGAGGAGGGCTGCAGAGGCTGCGGGCGCACAGGGCGTGAGCCTCAAAGGCGATACGCTGTGGTTGCGAACAGGAAGGGGGAGAGAGGAAGGGTCTGCATTTTGCAAAAAGCTGTGTGTGTGTGGGGGGGGGGGGCGCATGTGCACACGTGTGTGTCTGCAGTTAAGAAGATAGAGACTGGAGGGTGTTTACAGGCAGAGACCGAGCGAGGACATAATGGATTAATTGAATAAGGAGAACACGGCCTCTCTCCTCTGTGACTTCCTGGTGTGGGAGGGCCGTGAGGGTCCGAATGACACCTCCACTAAAGGGACACGTGCTGTAATTGAATTACTGCATCCAGTGGCCGTCTGGGGCACTGTGTGACCCCCCTTCCTGTGCCCACACACCTGACCAAAGAGAAAGCCCCCTCGCGGCCCAGGGCCCCGGGAAGCACTGTCCCCGTAGGCGGAGCACGAGTGTTAACTGTGCTTTTAACTTTCAAAGGGCTTTTCTATTGATTTTATTTACTCCTCCGGACCCAGCATTTGTCACGCTCTGCTTTAGACACCCGTGAGCCGCCGCATGCAGTGGGAGGTAGGGGGGGAAGGTCTGGAGGCCACAGCACACGTCTGACCCTCCCCTGTGCCGTAGCCATGCAGTAAGGGCCCAGAGAATGTTTGCTGGGTGAATACACGATGGATGGATGGATGGATGTGTGGCTAGGTGGGTGGATGGATGGAACCATATGTTTGATAGGAGAGCTCTCTCTCTCTCTCTCTCGCTCGCTCATCAGATGGGTAAACTGAGGCCTGGCAACGAGGACCTTGTGTGGCATGCAGCCAATATTTGGAGGCATTAACGCTTGTCTCATGACTGTGATGACAGTTCGGTTTCAGCCAGGAGGCAGCCATCTAGTGTCCCCAGAATGAGTCACGGCCCCCTTCCTTCTCTTCACTCCCTCTGGGACAGGGGGTGGAGCTGGGTTCGGGCTCTGTGTCTCCCCATCCGTGGACCTGTTGACTCTGGAACTCTCCGGGAGGCCCGGACAAGACAGAGCCCATGGCCGGGGGTGGGGGGGGACACTCAGAGTTTCATGGGGTGCCTCCCCCATATTGTCACTGCCCCCATGCGTGTCCCATGAAGGCGGCTGCTTCATCCTGACCTCCAGCATCTGTCGGTGAGCAGGACAAACCTGAACTCCCGTGCTCTCTAACCTCCGTGCCCCGGCTGATGCTGGGTGTCATTTAGAATGCCCACCGCTCACGCCCATCCCATGCTGAGGGCCACCTCCTCCAGGAGCACCTCCAGGAATGCCTGCCAGGCTCCTTGTCCCTGTACTCACCCTGAGGCTGTCTGCCAGGGCTGCTGGCCGGTTCATTGCTATGTCTAAGAGCACGGGAGCTCCCCGCGAACTGGAAACTCCTGGAGGAATGGGGGGGGAGGGGCTGCACCTCGCCCCCTGCCCCCACCTTTTTGGCGCCCAGGGTCGTGAGGTCTGGTCCTGCACTTGCACTGGGTACAGGTGGAGTAGGGCTGGTGTGGCCGCCCTCTGTCCCTCCAGCTGGACGGTGGGCAGGATGTGGGCAGGGATTCCCTCCAGGGGAGCTGTTCCTGCCTCCCCGCTGTTGGGGTGCCTGTCTCTGCGGCTGCCTTGGGCCCTGCACATCCCTGTCGCTGGTATTTTTAACTTGGCCCAGCTTTTAGTAAGTCCTCCGTGTGTGGGGAGCAGTAAACAATGATCTGAGAACTTGAGTAATGAAAACATGACTCTGAGGCTGTGGAGAGAAGCCTCTATCGCTGGCTTCATCCCGAGGAAGGCCCTTCCCTCCCGGGCCGCCTCTGCAGACGCAGGACGGCACTGTATCTGGGTCCCGGCACCTGTCCGAAAGTCAACGGTGCCTGGGGGGCTGCGGCGGGGAGGGGGGGGGGCCGTCCCACAAACACCTCCCTGTAGCCTGGCCCCATCTCAGAACCTGCCGCCTCCTCCAGGCAGTCCCCCACGGATGTGCATCCCTCTGCGAGGGTCAGGCAGAAAGGTGGGTCTATGGCCATCTTGCACAGTGGCTGCTGTTCGTGGGTCTCTTTTCTGAGCACTCTGCTGCCGGCCAGGTGCTCAGCTCCCGGCCTCCGCGTGTCCCTGGTTCCCGTCTTCTCTCTCCTGGTCCCATGAGACCCCTCGCTCCTCTCTCCTACTCCTTGGCTGGAGGGTGAACTGTAGCCAGTTATCACAAGCCCTGGGAGCTGCCAGCAAGTTGTCTCTCTACCCTGCAGTCCACTCTTTCCTCCCGGAATGTGGCCTGTCTCGGTGGCCCCCCTGCAGACCATGGTGGACCTGTCCCTCAGGGAGGAGTCCTTCCTTCCTCCCCTCTCATGGTTTCAAGCCTCAGCCCAAACGCCCAGGCTCCATACCATCTGCCCTGGACCTCCTGGTCACAGAGCCCTGGGCCCCTTCTCACTCCTCGTCTTGCCGGAGGGATGGACGCTCAGAGACAGGCGGCTCCCCGGTTGCTGGAGGTGCTCCCTGAAGACAAGAGTCCTCCTCCCCTCTGTGGGAGTTTGTGGGGAAGGAGCCCCCCATAAGCTGTAGACTGTCCAGAGGCAGAAAAGTAGGTGCTCAATAAATATCAGGGAGATGCCTCCCCCCCCACACACACACACAAGAGGTGTAGCAGTTCGTTCTCAGGTAGCACTGGTTTTGCAGGAATACAGAGGAGGTGATCACCGTCTATAGGTGACCTCAGGGAGCCGCTAAACCCTGAAAATACCTGTCCCCCCACTGGACTGCTGTCCACAGCAATCTTCACTTCCATTAGCAGAAAGGAACCTGGCACCCGGTCCCACCCTCCCCTTCCCAGCTGGAGCCTTTTGAATGGGTGTCTCGAACCCCACTGGACCCCAGTGTCCACATCCATAAGATGGGGCTAAGGACCCCTGCTCTGCGCGCCCCCTCTCGGGCTCTGGCCAAGCTGTGGGGCTGAGTTTGGAGGGAGAGTCTGGGAGCCAGGACTCGGTTATCACCACTCCCACTAATTGTTGTTATTACAATAATTAGGAATGTGCCCCCTGGCCTTTGGGGTAATCGAGCCTCTCCCAAGGGTGAAGGGGCCTCCCTGTGGGTACCCCAGCTCCTCAGAGCCGGGCCACCTGCTTGTGTGGGGGGGGCAGGCGATGACTGGCCAGTGGGCCGGCCTGTGGGTACCCCGGAGCCCCCGATTGTCACGGGGCTTCCCCAGCTCTGCCTGCCACTTAGTTCTGCCTGTGAGAGGAACGCTGTCTCGAACAAAGCGCCTGGCCCCGTTCCCGGGTCGCACATCGGCCTGCCTCCTCCCCAGCCCCCCTTGCTTGTCAAGACAGAAGCTGGCAGGGAGGGGTTTGCAAACGCGAATCGTGGCATTTATTCATGTGCTCCCTGGCCCTGACTTGGTAGAAACATCTGTGGTGACTCTTCCTCGAGACAAGGGAAAGTGCTGGTCTCTTTCTGCGAGCGTTGCCGGGAAAACAGCGGAACCCAGCGCCGGAAAGCATACCGTGTCACCCAGACGGGCTCATTTCTCGGGGTGTGTCGTTACCGACTAATTAGCAAGTCTGAGGACCATGACTGCAGAACAAGGGAGGAGAGGGCCCAGCAAGGCAGCCAGATGCTGCTGTGTTCCTTCACGTTGTCCCCGTGGCCCAGGGCTGGGGACGGGCCACCAGGAGCCCTCGGCTGGGGGTGGGGGTGGGGGGCCCGTGCAGATACGCGCGTCCTGAGCCAGAGCAGTGCTGGCCGGTTCGTTACCATACCGGCCGCCCGGGCTGGATTCCCCGCTCTGTGCCTGGAGGTGGTTATAACAAAATCCCAAGACCATCAGTCGGGACCCTGGGGCCCTCTCCCCTCTGCATCCTGGTGCTGGCAGTGAGGACCCCCTCCCCTCCCACCCTCCACCCTCCCCTCCCCTCCCCCCAGCACCAGCCAGCCTTCCGTGTCCGGAGGCCACCGCTGCTCTCGGCTTCCCACATACCCACGCGGTGCCTGCGGGCCTCAGTTAGAGCTGTTCCCTCCACCTGAGGACCCCTCCTCAAGCCTGTCACTTGTCAAAGCACGAGCTCATCCTGCAAGGCTAGGTCTGAGCAAGATGAAACAGAAAGGCCAGGCTGTCCCTTTACCCACGGGCCGCCAAGGCCGGGTGGCCCAGCAGCCTCACCAGCCATGCAGAATTGGAACCCAGGAGCACAGCTGCCGAGTCTGGACCTTCTCCCAGGGGTCTAGGGTGGCCAAACTGGGACCCCTTGTGCAGATTCCAGCTAGGTGCGCGGATTCAGCGTGGCCCGGGGGAGTGCGCTCCCCGTTGCTGGAGGAAGGCGGGACTCAGTAAAGGGAGGGTATCGCTGTACAGGACAGCATGGAGAGACAGACTGACAGACTGTGGGGAAACTGCTAAGGCCTCTCTGGGCCTCACAGTCCCGACCTGCAAGGCAGAAATGACCTCGGGACTAACATAGAAGTCCACTCTGCCCCAAGTGCCCGGAGGTAGCTGGCGGCCAGCAGTGCCCAGAGGAGGAAGAACAGGAGGGCACGTCTGACCCGAGACCCCCAGCGCGGCACGTCCCCGAGCTGGACGAGAAGCCCTCTCCCACTGGCCGAGCGGCCGGAGTGCCAAGGTGGCCCGGGCCGGGCCCGAGAGCCTTTCTTTGGAAGGCTTCCCATTGGAGGTGACCTTGGGGATGGGCCTTGAAGGGTACAGATGAGTTTGCCAAATGCAGGGGAGGGGGAGGCCTTCCCAGCAGCCAGACAAGCTTGAGCCAGGGAAGGCCAGGGCGCCAACGTGCCTGGCTATTTTGGGAGCCTTGTCAGAGACCCGCTGGAGTGAGGGAGCAGCTGTCCCTGAAGGTTGGAGGGGCTGCCCAGCCAGGGTCCCGAATGCCAGGCCGCTGGGCAGAGTCAGGGGTCGCCTCAGACAGGCTCTGAGAAGGGGAAAGGCAAGGTCGGAGCCTTAAAAAGCTGCAGCGACCGCTGTGGGAGCGGGGACAGCCAAGAGGCCGCCGCTGGGCGCCGTGGGGAGGCAAGGAGAACCCAAGTAGGGCCTGGAGGAGGGGCTGGGGGCCCGGAGCATCAGTGGAGGTGACTTCTGCTCCGGGCCCCCCAAGCTCACGCCCCTGCAGGCGCTCACTCCCACAGCCCTGCCTTCCCTCTAAGAAAGTGTGAGAAACACGGGCCGGGGAAGGTCTGCGTTTGGCTAAAGTTCAAGACTGGCTGGGGGAAGCCAGGCGGAGGTAAGGGCCTGGAAGTTTCCAGAAGCCTTGACTCTCCTCCCTCCACGTCTAGCTGGCCACTGCCCCAGGCCCGCCCGGCCCCTGAAGGGCAGGACAACTGCCCTTCCCCGGCCCGGCCCGGCTCTCAGTGAGCCCGCGGCGCCCCCTGCCGGCCAGACGTGGAAGAGGAGGGGGGGCGGGAGGCAGGTGGGCGCTCAGCGGCCACCCCGCGTTCCCCCCTGCGGTGTATGCACGGTTCGTAAAAGAAGGGTACGTGTGGCCAAAAGATAAGAGGGGAGCCGTTATGAATGAAAACAGGTGAAGGGAACATATTCATTATCGTTTCCAGCCTAATGAAGCCTGTTGAAGGCTCTCTCCGGAGTGATAAATCCCCCCTCCATCCGGCTCTCCCAGCCATGGAGCCTCGAGCTTGTCATAACTAATGTCACGGCAATCACACCGCTTGTCCCGAATTTCCTCAATGCAGCCCGCGCGCGGGAGGACAGGGAGCCCGGCTGATGACAAATTTTGGAAACACAGAATTTCACACCTCATTGCGCAAGCATTAAGGTGACAATACATTGGATTCTTTCCTCCCAATTGCCCACACCCATCTCCTCCGTGGTGGTGGCTGTGGGGCCCAGGCCTCCCGGGGCGGCAAGGGGCACCTCCTGTGGGCCTGGCAGACCTCCAGGGTGCGGCCCGGGGCTTGTCAGGTCTGGGCGGCGGTGCCCCGGCTACGGAGGGCGGGGGGCGGGGGGCGGGGACGGTGACAAGAGAGCCCTTTGTCTCATGATCACGGGGTCCGGAACCGTGTGCAGCGGGAAAGCACCCCAGGGCCCCCCGAGGCCGCTCTCCCCCTGCCAGGCCCCCACGGCGGCCCGCGGCCTTCCAGTTACGGCTCCTGACGTCCGTTCCCAGCGAGCTCGGCCAGGTGGCTCCATGTTTTCACCCCTCCTGGGAGTGAGCACAGACAGCTGCCGTAGACACGATCCAGACTGCGGGGCCTGGTCAATAAAACTCCCCATCACGCCGCTGCAGAGCCCGGCCAAACGGCTCCCTTGGCGGTATGACGGCCTACGGTCTGGCCACCCTGGCTGGAGGGGCGCGCAGGAGGGGCGCCCGGGCCGGTCCCAGACGCACCCGGATGTGTGGGCGGGTGGAGAGGGGCAGAAAAGAAGTCCGTGGCGACCCTATGCCATGGGACAGGGAGGGAGGGGGAAGGGACGCAAGGAGAAGCCGCTGCCCCCTGGTGCCCCTACTCGGGCCGCCCCTGAAGTGTCCAGGGTTTCCCCACCTTCGTCCAGCCCCACCCCCCACCCCCCCCCCCCCCCGCAGGTGACACACTTCACAGGTCTTCGACCTTCTCTGCACGGAAGTGAGCGCCTTTCTCATGTATTTCTGTTCCCAACATGCAAGGATTTGGGGGTGCACGGAGGTCATTTTAGGCCCCTCCAGAGCCGCCGTGACTAGAACGAGGACAGAAACATCTCCAGGCCTCCCTAGCCCCGTGGCTCTCAGGTCCTCAGCTGCCGCTGGCAGGGAGGACAGACATTCCCGGAAGGAGCCGGCTGGGAGGGGTAAGAGGCAGCACAGGGACAGTGGCCAAGCCTAGGGCAAGTGGAGCCACCCAGAGGCCTTGGCCAGTAACTGACACCCGCTCTCACCTCGGGGACGCTCTGGACCAGGTGACCAGGCGAGGGCAAAGAAGAGGGACCAGCCCGGGCCCTGCCGGCTCCGGCACCCTCCGCCGCGTCCCAGGGCTCGCGGGGCGGGTCCACGGAGCATCGGAGGCAGCGTGGATGGTGGTGGTCACCTCTCTGGTCCTGCCCAATGACCGTCTGGACCGAGGGGTCCCGCAGGGCAGGCAGGATGAGTCCGTGCACTTCCCGACTCCCTGTTGTACGTCAACACGGACGAGACCTTGAGCAGGAGGAAGGATGGCATCGTGCACGGAAGCTCGTGTTTAACGGACTTTGAGGACCGGGCGGGCTGTCTGGAACCAAAAGTCACCGGAGTGGTTTTTCTTTCTCAAAGTAAGACACGCCGTCTGAAGAAATGTTGAAAAAGGTGGAAAATGAAGACGAAAGCAAAGCCATCCACAATCTCAGGCAACATGGACGCTGCATTTCCTTCCAGTCTTTTTTTCTGTTCATTTTCCTTGGGTTGCGTTTTGCATGCCAGGGACCTGACTTCATCTGTGATCTGGTTTCTTGTCAGTTCTCAGGCAGAAATATTTCCCTCTGTTTATACAAATTCAACTGAGACAAAGTATCCATGGCTACATAATAGCACACGCAGTGTTGGTACGCGGTGACAGGGATAATTCCTACCGAGGACACCCAGGGTGGGAGGCTTACTGCTGATTCGCAGAAGCGGGATTGTGGTGGCGTCATCCTGTTTGACGGTGTTCTATTTAAGCTACGTTCCTCGCAGTAGTGTTTCAAAAGTTAGAATCTCTGTGTCTAAGACGATGGGCAGCTTTTAAGGGAAACAAACTAGGGCTGCCTCGACAGTAGATGGTGGGGGGGGTGGAGGGAGTGGGGTGCCACCTATTTGTTTTAGAAAAATTATAAAATAGAGGGGCGCCTGCCTGGGTGGCTCGGTCGGGTGAGCGACCGACTTCAGCTCAGGCCACGATCTCGCGCTTTGTGGGTTCGAACCCCACGTCGGGCTCACGGCTGTCAGCCTGTCAGCTCAGAGCCTGGAGCCTGCTTCGGATTCTGGGTCTCTCTATCTCTCCCCCCCCACCCCCACCCCACTCATGCTCTGTCTCTATCTCTCAAAAATGAATAAGTGTTTAAATTTTTTTTTAATTTAGAAAAGAGAGACAAGAATAACGAGGAAACCACAAGTCACCAAAACCTCGTGAATATTACTATATTCAGGACCCGAGTGTGAACGTGAGTGTGTGTATGCACGAGAGGAGACGTTTCAAGCTTCGTTACCAACGTCTCGTGGTGCCGCGTCCCACGGCTTCACTGCTGCTGGAAGGCGACGCCTTTGGGGGGCGCAGGCTCCTGGCTGCCCAGGGTCTGCCCACAGGTGGACCCCGTCCTCCCACCCCCCCACCCCCACCAGCTGCAGTTCCTCTTGGTTTGGGGTGGGGGGGGGCGGGGCAGCCGCGGGAGCCACCATCACCCGGGAAGCTGGTGGTCGGCTCCGCAGCCCGGCCACCGCGTCCCCGTCGCTTTCACGGACCCACGAGGCGAGCACTCACCTCTGTGCTCCTGCCGGAAAACTCAGAGGCGTCCTCACCCCTGTCCTCTCACGCCCCACATGCGAGCTATCGGCAGATCGCGTGGCTTTGGTTTTCAAAATGTGTTCGGAATCCAATTGTGTCTTTCCCTCTCCACGCCACCACCGGTGGCCGCCAGCATCTGGTCTGCGTCAAGGCGATGACCTCTTGCTGGCCTCCCTGCTTCTCCCCTGCAGGGCGCCTAAGTAGGGCCCCCCTGCGTCGTCTGGCTCTTCCCCCAACTGTTGTCTGACAGCTTCTCTCCTTCCTCTCTGCCCTCCGGCCACACCAGCCTCTTACTGCAGCTCAGACACCAGGAAGACTCCTGCCCCCGGGCCTTTGCACACGCTGCTCCTTCTGATGAGGATCCTCTGCCAGATCCCCAAACACCTCTCTCCTTCGCCTATTCCAGGTCCCTCTCAAAGGCACCTCCTTGGTGACCCAACACCTTCCGTGCTTCCTTTAGCCCTTCACTGCCAACGAAGCCTTGGACAAAGATCCTCGGATGCCCACGACCATCCCACCAGTGTGCAGGGCAGGGCAGGGCTTTCTTTCCACTGCCTCGGAAGGAGGGAGGGACGTAATTTGCCTGGGCACCCAACAGGCACCACATCCATGGCTCCCTCGGTCCCCACTTTGTGAGAGGAAAGAGATTCACATCCCTTCCTCCGCTGCCTGTTCTCCCAGGACTGTGGGGAATTCTGGAAGGTCAGAGCAGCCGCACCCCTGCGGACAATATTTCCAAGCCTCCTCCCCACCTCTCAGGGTCGGTGTCAGAGACCGTGCGGGCACCTGAGTGCCAGCACCTGACAGAAAGCTGGCGGGTCGCTCCGGTGCCCTGGGGTCCCCGCCAGGCCCCTTTAAACACACTCGACCCACCATGTGGGTTCGCACTGTGCCGCGGGCATGGGCCCGGACCCCTGAAGTCCATCCGGACCCACCACGTCTACCGCACCGCCCAGCCGGCCCTCCGCGTCTCGAGTCCACTTCCGGGTTTGCGGCACCTCGGCCGGGTTCGGGGCCCGTGTGGGTCGAATCTGCTCAGCTGGAGCCTGACGCTGCCCCCGGCTGGCCCCTGGGCTCCAGGTCACGCGTTCGCTCAGCACCCGAGCTCCCTCTGTCCCTCGGAACTGCGCGGCGGCTGGCACCGGAAGAGGGTCCCCAAAGGGGGCGTCCAACGGGACAGGAGCCACAGCGCTGGCCTCCGATCTGCGTGGGAATCCTGCGTCCACCCCTGAGCCTCGGCCCCTCTCCCTGGTGGAGTCTGGCTGTGGGAAATCTGAAGCCTTCTTCTCTGGAAGGAGACCCAAGCAGACGCCTCCCTCCGACAGCAGGGTCCCCGTGGCGCCCCGGCACCACCCCGGGGGGGACACTTAGGCTCAGAGAGCGTAAGGGCCTTGTTCTGGGGCACACGGAGCTGAAAGCCGCGGCTGTGGGGCAGCCAGTCCGTCATCAGCTGCCCCCTTCAAAGTTGCCCTGGGGTTGGGTGGCCGGAGGGAAACAGCCGGGCCTCCCCCGACGCCCAGGGTCTTCAGGAGCTGCTGCTCAGCCCTCCCCAGCCCCCCGGCCGGCGCCCACGCCCCGGCCTCTCTGTGCCACGGTGACACCAATACAAATCGAGCCAGAAATGAGTAGACTGGACGCCAAGCCCGGCGCCGGTGTTCAGGACCCCGCTGACGGGGCCTTGCTCCCGCTGAGCCCAGGCTCCTCCTCTGTGAGGCCCCTGAGGGTCCCGAGAAAGCTGTGCAGACCGCGGGGGCCCCACCTTCGGGGCCCCAGACACCAGATCCCTTACGCGGGGCCACCGAGGTCCCGTCACAGCCGACGTGGGCCCAGTCGGACAGACAGACGGCCTTTATCAGTCCCTGCCGCTCACCTGGTCCTGCCACTGACCACCGCCCAGAAGGAAGCCTGCAGGTGGACGGACCTGACTGAAGGCCTTGTTCCGGGGCGATGGTGCACGGCTTCCGACGGCCGCCCGCCTGGCCCCGGACAGCAAGCCCTCCTTGTTCGGGGCCTCGGCGGGCCTTGGGGGCCGTGTTGATCTTGGAAGACTCACAGGGCTCCGGTCGAGGTCTTCCACGGCTGCCTGGTGGAAATTCTCGTATGGTCCATGTAGGTGTTGGGCAACTCCCGTCCTGCAAATATTTCCAGGCTAAAAATACCGCGGTCACACTCCACAGCGGAGCACTTTGGGGCCCAGTGTAACGGGACAGGCCTCAAGCCACACATTCAGCCGTGCGAGCGGGAGGTATGACTTTGTTCGTCTGTAAGGCAGTCGACCAAGGACCCATCATGTTAGTGGTAAAACCCAACCCTCAGCTCGCTGTCTGCCGTCACACCCGATCCCTGGGGTTGGGGACTTGGTGCTAACTCAGAGACCCGGACGTGGTGCCCAGCCGCCCCCCCCGGCCCCCCTCTTACCTCCGCCTGCGAACCTCAAAAGCCAATTCTGAAATTCTAAAGTCGAGGATTTGCTTCTAGGGGCACCCGGGCGGCTCTGTCGGTTAAGCGTCTGACCTCGGCTCAGGTCATGATCTCGCGGTCTGTGGGTTCGAGCCCCGCGTCGGGCTCTGTGCTGACAGCTCAGAGCCTGGAGCCTGCTTCGGATTCTGTGTCTCCCTCTCTCTCTGCCCCTCCCCTGCTCGCGCTCTCTCTCAGAAAGATAAAACACCATAAGTTCCAGCAATCCCACTTCTGGGTGTGCACCCCAAGGAACTGAAAGCAGGGACTTAAGGTAGATCCTTGCACACCCGCGTTGCAGCGGCTTTATTCACACTAGCCCGGAGGCAGAGGCAGCCCAGCGTGTCCACCCGTGGATGGACGGGACGACACGCGGTCCGGTCACGCAGCGGAATATCATCCAGCCGTACAAAGGGGGGAGGCGCTGACACCCGCCGCCACGTGGATGGACCTCGAGGACGTTACAGAGCGAAGTACGCCCGTCACAGAAGGACACACGTGCATGATCCCGCTTGGAGGAGGTGCCTGGGGTCGTCAGAGTCACAGAGACTAGGACAGGGGGTGCCGGGGGTGGGCCGTTCCGGAAATGGTGGAGATGCTTCAGAACTCTTTTTAAGGATTAAGACCGTGTGTTTTATGTTATATTTTACTACAATGAAAGAATCACCAAAAAATGTCAACTTCTTTCCTCCCTCTTTCCTGCTGTGTCTTCCTATGTCTGGACCATGGCTGCAGAAGTCCCTGGGGCAGGGGTGCTCAACCCAAGGGACGTTGTTCCCTCCAGGGGACACTGGGCAATGCCTGGAGATGCTTATGGTTGTCACGACCGGAAGTGGTGACACCGTCCGGTGGGTGAGGCCAGGGACGCCGCTGACGCCCGCACTGAGGCCCAGCGTGGCCCCTGTGACAAAGAACGATCCAGCCCCAAACATCAACAGAACCAAGGTTGAGAAGCCCTGTTGTGGGACCAAGGAGACCAAGGAGAGCTAAAAACAAAACATTGATGCTTGAAACACATCTTGCTGATCTCTTCCTTTGTGGCCCACTAAACAAACAAAATATTTTCTAAGGGGAAAAGAACCCACATAATCTCATTGTTATACCAGCTAACCTCAATGACCACTCATGGGGTGGGTGGGGCGCTCTGTGTTCCTGTGGGGGCTTCTGCTGCCCCTTGCCCAGTACTCTGTGGCCTCCACGGATCAGTACCCGTCCCTCCTGATCCTTAGTACAGACACATCCCCAAAACGCACCTACACAGGGTCTGGCCCACCACCAGCAGTCAGCAGTAACGATGGCCTAAATAAGACCTCCAGTGTGAGCCCTGTTGTCCGTGGGGTGAGGTCATCAAGGGACACTGGATCCCAAGGTCAGGAAGCACAGCTGGGCCCTACCACATCCCCAAGGCCATCAAAGCCACAGATGAGAGAAACAGGAATTACCAGTCACAAAAGAATTCTCCTTCCCCACCCCATCCTTCCCTTAGCAGACACTGGTGTGAGCCCACGTCTTTCCTCACAACAGCAACTTTGCAAAGCACTCTGCGAGGACTTTGTTGACCCGCTTAACTGAGGCATCTGGGAGAAGATGGCAGGATATCAGGCACGGCTGGGTCCAGGAGCAGGAGGGCCGTCAGGTGGGGATCTCTCTTTACCTACCTGCCTTTCCTTTCTGCTCAACCCCGCCCGCCCTGGGGCCCTGGCCTTCTTCCTTCTTGTGCAAATGGCCACCTCTGGGTGTCCTGGAGGATGGGGGAGGGGTCAGCCCCCTCCTCCTCAGGTGGCCACCGTGGCTCATGATCGCCCGGTGCGTGAAAGTTCCTCTCTCACCCCCAGTCATAGCAATTCCCAGCCCGGACTCCGATGGCCCTCTTACGTCACATCCTTACCCCTGCAGGTGGGATGGGGCACCCTGATGAGCAGGCAGAGCTTCCCCAAAGGAAACGACAATGACAAACAAAACCAGACCATCCCCCCCCAACCCCTGGACAAGATGTGGCCAGCCCAGGAGAGAGAGACGGGGTCAGCCTCAGGTTTTGTCCAGGGCCGAGCTGTGACTACGTGCCGTTTGTCTGAGTTGAAGACTGCTCCAAGACGCAGCCCAGCCCTCACTCACTCGTACCTCGCACTGCCCTCAACCCCTCCTCCCTTTGGCTGCTAGGGAGCTTAGCGCCTGCCCCTGGGGGTCCTCAGGGGCCTTCCCACACTGGCCTCCATGTGTCTCCTCCCTTCCCTCCGTCCTGATTCCCCAAGTCCCAGCCTCCTCCTAAGCAAATTTGCTCTTTGGATGTCCCTCCATAAGCCACCTTAAGGCCATTCCGGAACAGAGATGGGGAAGAACACGGCAAGACCGTCAACAGTGACCCCGGGGTGACACCCGGCTTTCACCTCAATTCTTAAGGTATTAGTACACAGGAAAGTCTGGAGTCCTGGAGTTTCGGGGCAGACAGTCTGGACGGAGGTTTTGCAGGTGCACAGACTGAACGCAAAAACCTCAGGGGGTGGGTTGAGGGGCTCTGACGGGGCCGAGAATGAGCCTGAAGGACAAGCTTGGTCTGAGGCGACACTCAGGCCTTTGACCCACCTTGGGGCCTGAGCAAGTAACGGATGGACAGATGGACGGATGGATGGATGGACGGATGAGGCCTCAAACCTGCACAGAACCCTGTTGCCCATCTCTCTCTGAGTCCTTCCTGCTTTTCCCACCCCCACCTGCCCGCCTCCACCGTGGCAGGAGGGTCAAGACGCCCCCCTCGACGATCCCAGTGCCTCCGAGTTCCTGCCGTGTAACGCTGGGCAAGTGTGTTCACTTCTGTGACCGCTGAAGCAAATCATCACAGATCTGATGGCTGAAAAAGGCAGAGGTTTATCCTATCACAGTTCTGGAGGCTGGAAGTCAAACATCAAAGTGTCCGTGGGGCCGTGCTCTATCCGAAGGCCATAGAGGAGGACCCTTCCTGCCTCTCCCAACTTCCGGTGCCTCCCAGCATCCTCGGCCTGGGGCTGCGTGCCTCTGTCTTTGCCTCCCTTCGAACGTGGCCGCTTGCCTTATGAGGGACACCTCTATGGGTCCCTTATGAGGACACCTGTGAGAGACCCAATCTACAAGGGGACCATGGCCAGACCAGATAAAGAAACAGACCTCCGCCCCACGGCCCGCAGCAACCTGCCCGGGAGACCAACCCTTTATCGACAGTAACGGGCCCGGGAAAGCCAGGCTACAGGGAGTGCAGGCAGCCGGAAGGCCACCCCTGGTGACAATCCAGGCAGCTAAACAGTGACTTCTGCGGCCTTCAGTTCCAAGAGGCCAGGACTTCGTCAGGAGCTCACAGCTGCCCTAATTTGTGTCCACCTCCAATTTGGAACCGACCAGAGAAAGCCACGTCTGCCCCCTGACAAATCACATAGGACGCCCCACTCCCCGTGAGCTGTCTCCACCTTCCCCACGCCGCAGCTCCGTAGGGACCCGCCTGAACCCACCCACCCGGCCCAGCCGTCGGGCGCCGTCAGACCTGGCTGTGGTGGCTGACCTCCCCACCCCCCTCATTCCAGAAAGCTCTGGGTAAATAGCCTTTGCTCATTTGGCTGGCCTGCCTTTATTGCCACACTTGCCATTGGATTTGGGGCCCCTGCCCCCCAAAGCTCCAGGATGATCCCATCTCAGGATCCTTAAGTTAATTACGTCTGCAAAGACCCTTTTCCCAAATAAGGTCACGGTCACAGCTCCCATGGCTGTCAGTAGGGAATGAGAACAAGGCCTGCCCCGACCGGCTGCCGTGACAGCTCCGTGAACGTGTCCTTGGAAATCCCTCAGAACCCGGTGGGGGACGAAGTGCTCCGTGAGGGCCCGTCATTATTCACAGAGTGGGGAGAGGAGCCCCCAGCAGCGAAGATACAAAAAA
Organism: Acinonyx jubatus; assembly: GCF_027475565.1. NCBI lineage: Eukaryota > Metazoa > Chordata > Mammalia > Carnivora > Felidae > Acinonyx > Acinonyx jubatus. The sequence continues at coordinate 140,205,242 of NC_069386.1, read as the reverse complement.
CAGATTAGGAGGGCACCAGGTTGCTTTTCAGCGGGGGAAACGCTCTAAAATTAGATTGTGGTGAAGGTTGGCACAAATCTGCAAATTTACTAAACGCGATTGAATTACACATTAAAGATGGGTGATTGCTATATATATAAATTCAACCTCAATAGGCTGTTAAGAGAACAAAGTGTGCCGGCCGAGACAGGAAAGGCCCTCTGCCCGATCCTAGCTTCTCCAAACTTCCGCAGCCCCCGGGGAAGAGAGGCAGCTGTGGATGCCGGCCAGACGGTGGGCAGGACCCGGCGGACGGACAAACCTTCCGGAACGTCGCTCACGCCGGGACTCGTCGGGAGGGAGGTTGTGAAAATGTGCCCTTCCACGGGGCTGAGTCACGAGCACAGCGAAAGCGATGTGGTCTGGCTTTTCCACGACTCCTGTCACGCATGTCAGCGACGGAGGGGTTGGACAACCCGGCACTTCTGCGGGATGGGGGTGCCCGGCCTTCCGCGTCAGATGACGCCCAGCACCCCAGCTCTGGCCAGCCGGCCGGCTCCTCGAGGAGCCAGGCGGCCCGTCATGTGCCTGGGCCCGCACAGCTCACGTGGCTTCTGCCAAACAAGTTTGTCATTTGGAATCCAGTGTCTTTTAGATTTAGGGTTCCCCCCAGGACCGCTCGTGGGGGCCCAGCTGCCCCCATCTCAGCTCTGCCACTGAGCTGCTGCATAATCTGGGCCTCATTCTCCCCGAGTAGGAAATGGGGATAATCATTGAAAGCCCATCTGCCCAGAGCACAAGGAGCCCAACTTATCATTTCACGGCCAGTGCCTGCCCCCTTTGCTGGCCTTTCTTACTCAGGGGACGGCCCTCCACCTCCCAGCAGGGGCTTTGCTCACCCAGCAAGCAGCCTGCAGTGCCCCCTCCCCAGAACGAACTGTGGACTCCCTGGCCTCCAGCTGGGATGGGCAATGGGCACGGCCATGCCCCCAAGCCCCCGTGTGCACCCGGTGACCATGCCTCCCACCCTGCCCAGTCTCCCCACTCACACACATTCCTGTCTGAGGGTCAAGCCTTCTCCCCCCCACCCCATCAGGGAGACATGTGCATGACACAGGGCACTGGCCAGAAAGGATTTGGAGATTCTGGGAACATCCCTGTTTGCTTTTAAAAGTTCACTAAATCTGCAATGGTGCTTCGACTGAGAAGAAGGGTCAGGGATGAAAAACAGGGAATACGGAAAGAACAGTTGAAAGCAGGGAAAATATGAGGCATGTTTTGAGAGGAGTCACTCGTGTGGCCGTGAGCCCCTCTCCACGGTGACCCCAATGCCATCACTCTGCAGCGTCAGGCAGGTAGGGTAAGTCACTGAAGCCTGGGGCCTCAGTTTTCTCATCTGTGCATTGGGACGATAAGCCGCCCCTAAACTTACACATGTACACGTGCGCTCACAGCAGCCAGAAGGTGGAAAAAACCCAGTTGGATGAAGTGTCCAGAAGAGGCAAATCCGTAGACACAGCAAGTAGACGAGTGGTTGGTTGTTAGGGGCTGGGGGGGAGGGGGTGGAGAGGGACTGCCTAATGGGGAGGGAGGCTCGGTCGGTCGTGAGAAAAGTGTTTAGGAACTAGGAACAGGAGGTTCTGTGCGATACGGTGAATATTCCTGGTGCCACCGAACCGCTCCTTTAAAGAGGGTACGGGGGCGCCTGGGGGGCTCAGTTGGTTGAGCGTCCGACTTGGGCTCGGGTCATGATCTCACGGCTCGTGAGTTCGAGCCCCGCGTCGGGCTCTGTGCTGACAGCTCAGAGTCTGGAGCCTGCTTCCGATTCTGTGTCTCCCTCTCTCTGCCCTTCCCCCTCCCTCAAAAATAAATAAACATTAAAAAATTTTTTAAAAAATGAATAAAAATAAAATCTTCGGGGCGCCCCTCTGGCTCCGTTGGTAGAGCACATGACTCTTGATCTCGGGCTTGTGAGTTTGAGCCTCATGTTGGGTGTAGAAATTACTTAAAAAATAAAATCTCTTAAAAAAGTAAAATCAAAAGCAGATTTCATCCTTGAGAGGTGAACCCGGCACTTGGTAAAACCTGGGTGGTTTCTCCAACAAGACGCTGCAGGAAAGCCGCCCCTGGCAGCGACATCTGCAAGCCGGTCATGTGCGTCTGGAAGGAGCAGAACAAGAGGCTTTTGCTAAGAACAGAGAGAGTGACGAGCCCCCCGGTGCCGCTGTGAGCATCATCACAAGACAGGTCAAAGATGCTGCCTTCAAGGCGTTTCCACCATCTTGACGACACGGGAACTCGCCCACCAGCCCTGAAGCTCAGATGCTGCGCAACGTGTCGCTAAGAGGTGGCCGCGCTGAAAAACGTGCCCTCTGTTAATTTCACCGACTCAACTAAGCAGTCCGGGCGCGACCTCGCTCAGGTTCTTTGTGTCGGGCAAGCATCCCTTTTGCCCGACGCAAAGAACCTGAGCGAGGTCGCGCCCGGCCTGCTTAGGGATGCGGGGGATCTAGGCCCTTCCGTCTGGTCTTTGGGAGGTGGCTTTCGGGCTGTGTTGACGAAGACATGTCAACACGACGGATCTCGGCGGGAAGAGGACCGGAGCTGGGATTTTCAACAGCGTGAGCTTTTTAAGGGAGCGTAGACGGTACTGAACCCTCAAAAGATGGGCCCCTCATCCTGGCCTTGCTGCCTCGAATCCTTATTGCAGTCTCTGTTGGGAAGGGTGGGCAGGTGACCAGCTGTGTGCACGGCCAGGGTTTACAATCCTCCACTTGTAGAAAAACCCAGAAAGAAATGGGAAGTAGTCTCCAGAGCTGCTCTGCCCTCCAGATGGAAACTGAGGGGGGGGGGGGTAGGGGGGCTGCTTCGCAGGGCCCCCCTGGCTTTCTAGCTCAGGGTCGGGTGGCTATTTTTATTCAGAAAGAATGTGAGGGAAAGGCCGTGGTACAGGGGACAAAAACGTGGATAAGCTGGACACATTCACTTTTCCTCTGAGCGACAAAGAGCCGCTCACAGCCAGCGGACGTGCAGGCCAGGCTTTCAAGGCTGAGTACTCGTTCAGCAATTTAAGAGGGACCCGCTTCCCCGTCACACACGATTTTTTTTTTTTTTTTTTTTTTTTTGCGTTTGGTTAGGACAAACCAACTGGGGGACAGAAGAGGGAGGTGTGGATGGGGACACGGTTTCAGCCCCCAGGGCCAGGATAAAAAGATCAGGTCTCAGGCCCATTAAGGTCCCAAAGTTTTCCTGATCACCTTCTGGCCCATGTGCCTCGGGTGGCGGGCAGCGCGGTGGTCCCACCATGCTGAGGCTGATGACAGGTTATTTATCCCCACTTCATTCTGCAGAGGCTTTAGGAGGGCTCAGGAGGTGACACCAGAGCGGCCAGATAAATGAGAGGTGGCCAAGAGAGATGAGACGAGGGAAAACAAAGTCGGAGGCGGGTGAGTCTGGGCCTCGGGGTGTCTGCACCCCGCCCCCCAGCCCGTCTCCCAGACGGAACCAAAGATGTACAGGGTTTGCTGCGGCCAGCTTAGTCCACTCCCATCCTCCTCGCTGCAGGGGCGGGGTGGGGCGGTGGCACAGGAGAGGCTCTCGCCACCCGCTGCTCGCGGTACTGCCTCTAGATGTCTTTCTTCCGGCTGGGTGGCCACATCAACACCGGGGGCGGGCGGCAGGCCCGTGTCTAAATTGTCCCTGAATCCCCAGAGCTTGGGTGTTTGGTTAGTGTTTGATCAACGAATGAGCAGGGGAACATATGAATGAACACGGGTAGCTATGAACCCATTCCCCCCACCGTCGGCAGGCCAAGGGGTGAGCTGGGAAGAAGTGGGCCCGGGGCTCGACTCCTGCCACCCACCCCCGCCCCCCCCCCCCGGTCGGAGAGCCACGGGGGCAATTTCAGCGCACGTTTGTTCACTGAGCACCACAAGCATCTGCGGGTCGCCTTCTGTCAGAGTTTGAGTCCCCCTCTGCCACTCACTGGCGGCGTGGCCTTGCCAGGATGCTAAACCTCTCTGTCTTCACTTCCCCGTCTGTGAAATGGGGATCATACCAGCGCCTTCCTCAGAGGGCTCTGGGGAGGTTTTGGAGTGCACACCCTTGCCCACGTGCCTGCGTGGGTGCCTGGCGTGCAGATCGGGGTTGATTAGCATTGTTACTACTTTTTTAAATTTATTTTTAATGTTTGTCTTTGAGAGAGAGAGAAAGAGCACAAGCGGGGGAGGAGCAGAGAGAGAGAGAGAGAGAGAGACGGGGAGACACAGAATCCGAAGCAGGCTCCGGGCTCTGAGCTGTCAGCACGGAGTCCAACCGGGGCTCGAACTCACGAACCGCGAGATCATGACCCGAGCCGAAGTCGGACGCTCAACCGACCAAGCCCTCCAGGCGCCTCGGCATTATTACTGTTATGACTCAGAGCTAGCTCCAGGGGTGAGGGGGCAAAGGTGAATGCTGGGCTCTCTCCAGGAGCTCCCAGAGGCAGTCCAAGTTCAAGATGATGCCCCAGCCCTGACCCTGCGTTCCAGGCCTGCGGCTGTCAGTCACGTGTTCACTCCGGGCCTCGTCGCCGTCTCTGGTAGGAGCCCTGGATGTGCTCGTTCAAAAGCCCAGCATGGGGTGGGAGGCAGTCACCGATAACGGGATTCCCGCGGCTGCTGCCGCCCTCTGGGGCCCGCGTGTTCTGGTCACCGGGACACCCCCCACCGCCCAGCCCCGGGCCCCGAGCAAGTGTTTTCCCCAGGAAGTGCCCCTTCCACGGGTCACGGCGGCGAGGCCACCGGCAGAGTGGATGCTGAGGAGGTCAGCTGCCCATCAGACCCCATCAGGGACGTCTGCAGTGTGGTGTGTAGGTAGACAGGGCAGCAGGCTGTGAAACCGGAGAGGCTGACAGGGACAGAGGAGTGAGTAGGAGAGACAGGGAGGAGAGTGAGGCAGGGAGCAGCAGAGGGGTGCCTCCCGTGGGGCCTAGCCCCGTGCTCGGCTGGCAGCGTGCGCTGGGTAAATGTTTGTTAAGTGGATCGAAGTGAATTGTATCAACAGTGAGCACAGGGCACACGGCCTGGAAGCTTCCAGGCTTACCGCACCTGCCTTGACTCTGCATTGTACTTCTGCTCATCTCAGTGGGGTTCATCACATGCATAAGGGACACACCTCATTACTTTAGCAGCCCCCGCCCTCGTGGACCCCACAAGCTCAACGCCCAGTCCCGTGGTGGGGTTCTCAGGCTGGACAGACAAGGGCACAGAAGGAGCAGTGGCCTGAAATTCTAGGGGAGAGAGAGGGAGGTTTTAATTGTGAGGCGAGGTTTCCCAGGGACAACCAGGGTGTGTCCAGGGGGACAGGTGGTTGGAAAGGAAGAGTTGAATGGAAGGTTCCAGAAGGGAAGCATAGGGGCAGGGGCTGATGTGGCCAGGGTATGGCGAGCGGGAGGTTGACTGAGCCAGTGTCCACACCGTCCATTATGGAGGGCAGAGGCAGCAGGTGGGGACAGGTCGGACAGGGGCCAGCGTCTGGCTAGTCAGCTGGGAGAGGATTTGCTCACCCCCACCCCACCCCCCACCGCCCGGAGAAAAGCCACGACCAGAAGTTTCCAAAGGGAGCGGAGTGCTGGAGCCTGTGATGAGAGCCTAAAAAAGGGGCTGGGGGCAGCCCTCTGGAAGAGAGACACGTTTCACTCACCCGTTCACTGACTGCACACTTCCTGAGACCTGTCATGTCCCCGGGGAGCCCCGGAGCACTCAGCAGTGACCACACAGAAAACCGCCCCCCTCCAGCCGGGTGGCTCTTACGTTCTGCTGGCTGAACCAATGGATGGCAAGCAAGATGCATGAGTCAAACAGTTATTAGTGGAAAGTGCCAAGGGAAAGGGACACTTCCAGATAAGGTGACGAGGGAAGTCTTATTTCCAAGTATAGCCCCATAGACCACCTAGGGGAAGAGCTCTCAGCAGGAAGCTAGCAAGTGCAAAGGCCCTGGGGCAGGAGTGTGGCTGCAGTGGAGTGAGGGAGGTGGAGAGTAATAGGAGACCAGACCAGGGGGCACAGGGACTTTGGCGGGCTTCATAAGGTCTGGGGGGACCCAGGCGCCTTCAGCATGGTTTGGGTAAAGGGGAGGCTCGTGTGACTTGCGTGTGAATAGACTTCCTCCAGCCGGTGAGATTAGGGGGAGGGACCTGGGTAGAAGCAGGTAAGAGTTTCCACAGTCAGCCAGGTGTTACCAGCACAGATTGGGCCAGCCCAGCCCAGCCCAGCACCCACGGAGGCCCAGAGACGTGGCTAGAATGTGGCTGGTCTCGGAAGGCAGGTCCCCCAGGCCCCCGGATGGGGCTGGGTGTGGGATTGAGGTAAAGAGAGGAATCCCAGAGGGCTCCCTGCCTCTGGCCTGAGGGGCCGGAAGAACCCGAGATGGGTCTGGCCGCGCCTGAACAGGGTGGGTCTAGGACCCCCATTAGACACCCCAGTGGAGATACAGAGTGGGCATCTGGGGGCATCCGGATGGTGGGGTCCGGGGGGTGCAGTGGGGAGGCCCCGGCTGCCGACATAAATTCAGGACCCATCAGCTAGTGAGTGGGATTTACGGCCATGTGCAGGATGAGATCACCAAGAGCGAGCCCAGACGTCCGTCCCCGCAACCCCCCGCTCAGCTGGGGCTCCTCGTGCGCGAGACCGTCTCTCGGTTCCCCCGCACCCTTGGCCCAGCCCGGCGCCCGGCAGGGGCTGAGCAGACCCCCGACCCCGGCTGGCGTGACGAATGACTCCCTCCGGAGACAAACGCATCGGGAAGCAGTCGGGTCCGAGCCGGCTGCGGAACGTCCAGACTAGACTTCTTCCCTTGTGTCCTCGTGTCCCCCTCCTTCCGTGGGACCCAGACAGTCTTTGTTAGCTTGACCGACATCGAGGAAGAGATCCGTGGGAGAGGCATGGTTATAGAGTTCAAGGAATTGATTGCTTCTTACGGCGGAGTTGTCCCGGTTAATGAATTTTAAGCAGATCTATTTTTGAAAGGATGCGTTTGACTCCACCCCTATGGCGACCACAGTCCCCGGGCCCAGGCGACACCGCCTGACACACTGGCTGATGGATGGCCAGGAGACGCGGCCGACTGTTTGAAGTCCCGCGTGCCGGGCGGGATACTAGGAACTCACGGGCTCCTGTCATCTCCGAGCGTGTCCGCACTTGTGATGGGTTGACTTCGGTAAATCTGTTTGGGAGACTGTTATCTCTGGCTTGTGTTTCGGCGCCGGGGAGGACGGGGCTCTGGGAAGGTGATACGCTAGTTTGACTAAGTTTCTCAACTTAGGCTGGCGGCTGCCCGGCGGGTAAGCCCACCCGGGCCGGGTGCCAGTCACAGCCCTGCCGCTTTGTAATTATCACAGCGAGCCCTAATGGGGCACTTAAGAGACGCCGGGCCCCGTGCCCAGCACCTTCTGTGGGAAGGTGGCCTCCCGAAGTCCCCGGGAGATGGGGACCGCGGCTCTCGCCCACGGTGCGCATGGAGCAGCTCGTCTCAGAGGGGGAGTGCTGCCTGCCTCAAGGCACACAGCGAGCAGGAAACAGGGAACCTCACAGGCAGCCTTTACCGGGCACTGGCCCCGTGCCTGGCCCAAGTGCCCAGCACGGCGACCTGGCTCCCAGCCTTGGAAAGAGTGCGTTACGATGATCCCTGACGGAGCCACTGCGTGCGGAGAGTAAGAGCCGCGAGATAACCTGCTGTTCCCACAAGCCCCACGATGAGTGCAGGGGGGGAAACTGAGGCACAGGGTGTCAGACGCGCTCCCCCGAAGTCACGCAGCCTACAGAGGGCGGCACGGGCAGCGGCCCGAGCGCCGAGGGTGCGGGGAGCTTGCCCTCTGGCCTCCACCATGTCTGTGACTTCTCTTCCTGAGCTCAAGTCTCCCCGGGGCTCCAGTGCGCCCATCAGTCTGAGCAGCTGCCCCCCAAGGGGAGGATCCATGCTTGGCCGTCTGACACGTCCTGGGGCTTCCTGTGTCCATGCTATGGACGGACAGCGGTCCTGGGGAGCGTGGCCGAGAAAGAAGGCCAGGGAGGGAGGGGGGTGGCCCACAGGTGTGGACCACCTAGGGCAGGGGTGGGTCGGGTGGGGGGAGCAGGTCCTGGAGGGGGTGAGTTATTCCACGCAGGTTCTCAGGAGTCTCCTTTATGGCTCTTTCCGTCACATCCTCCTGGTTAATGCCAGGGTCCTGCCGGGCCTGCCTTGGAGGCGTATCCTGAATTCGACCTCATCGCTCCCTTCTCTGCTGCTGCCCAACCTGGGCCACCTTCTGCTCTCAACCCTGCTCCCCGCACCCCCCAGGGCCTTCCCCCTTCTGTAGTCTGTTCGGGTCTGTTCCCTCAGGCCCCACTGCCCACAGGACAAATGCAAATCTCATCCCCCCACCCCCCCGCCCCGGCAGAGGCAAAACATGTCCATGCCCCCCCACCCGCCCCGTTCGTCTCTCTAACCCCGGGTGGTGACCTAAGTTGGGAAAGCCAGCTGCAGCCGGTGGCCCTGGTTATGCTCCCGCCTTCTGTCCATAGCGGCTGTGTGACCTCAGAAGAATTATTTACCTCTCTGTGCCTCTCGACTGCCTGTCTGTAAAATAGGGGGAGAGCAGCCCTTCAGGCCGTAAGACGCACCCCCCTGGGGCAATCTGCCCCCTCCCAAGAGGAACGGTGTTGGGCAGGTGGACTCTGCAGAGCTGCGGCCTGGGCCCCCCCCCCCATGCCACCGATGCGTGTCCTGTGCAGTGGGTGTGGCCTGTGGGGTCCGTCCTGGTGGAATGCGTCCCCGCTGTCCCGAGGAGAGGAGGTTAACTGGCCCCGGTCCCCCAACCGCGGCTGCTGCAGGTGAAGCCAACCAGAGACGTTTGGTGGCAGGGTCGCCCTCCCTGCAGAAGGAAAGCTCTAGAACAAGGAATAAAATCCCCATCGCTCAGTTTTTAAGATTCACTGAACCTTTCCACTTGTAGCAAAAACAGCTTACTTTCAAATTAGTCAACTGGTGTGTGAGTCATTTCTTTGCAAGCGTCTGTACAGGGAATACTAATGCGAGGCCCCGCGCAGGCGCTCACAGTTGCGCAGGCACGGGGCAGGGGGTACCGTTAACACCCCCAGGGACGCGGCACCAGCCCCCCTCCCCCCCCGCATGCCCCCAGGGCCTCGGGGAAGCAAATGCCGGGGTCTCTCCCTCCCTGCTGGTGCCCACCGGCCCGCTGGCCTTGGCCTTCCCCCCCCCCCCACCCCCGGCGACAGGGTGATGAATCCCCCCGGGCCCGGGGGACAGGGGCTGAGAGGCTCCTAAGTCATGCCCACACTGACAGCAGGGAGGGAGTGCGGGCCGGAGACCGAAGCTCTGCTTTGTACTGGGAAGCCTGGCGCTGGGGAATGAATCAGAGGCCCTGTGATCGTGATGAGGAGTGGGGAGGAAGGCCTGCTGGGCTCTACCCTCTGCCGGCCCCCAGGCCTGCGGAGGCCCCTCTCGTCCCCACAGCGATACGTGCGCTCATCCTCTCGCTCATTTCTTCACAGCCATTTATTCGTCCGTCCTTGACTCACCGCTGCTCTGAGCGGAACCCACTTAGGCCGGGGTGGGGATGGGAGTCACAAGGAGAGAGCTCGCCCCAACGTGGATGCCAAGTTCTACGAGGGAGGTGGTCAGGGGGGGCTTCCCAGAGGAGGGGACGGGTGGGCTGAGCCTCAGGAGGGATAGAGGTAGCCAGGCAATGGGGGGAGGGGGGCGGCGAGGGTGGGGACGTGAAGGCCTGGGCGTGAGGACAAGCCGAGGTGCAGCCCGGGGGCTGGGGGGAGGCAAGGCCGGGTGGAGAGGCTGTCGCCTGAGGCTGCTGGGGCCCGGCTGGAGGGGCTGGGCGGAGGGCAGCTCGGTCAGAGTGAGGCTCTACACAGCCCGTCCCAGCTCACGGTGGACTTGACTTGCGACCTGGGAGGTAGAGCACAGTCCAGGCGGGAGACCACGTGGCCTCGCTGGAGCCACGGCTGTGAGGGTGGAGGGGGGCAGAGGGCGCGCGGGGGGCCCAGGTGACAGTGCCGTGTGATTCTGGGGTGCAGGGCAGCGGGGAGGCTGGGACGTCTATCTCCACGTGTCCTCGGCGCTCCGGGCCCACAGAGGGACCGACGGAGCCAAGGCTGTGGCTCCCGGGTGGGGGGGGGGTTCCCCAGGACTGGCCACCCTGAGGTCACAGGAGGGCCCCTGGGAAACCTCCCTCCCCCCACCGGCGCCTGCCTGAGAGAGACCCACCGTCGACAAGAAGCTGAGGCATGTCTGCAACCGACGGGTCCTGAACGATGCCGCGTCCCAACCTCAGCGCCCGGCTTTGCAACCCGCACACACAGCTGCACAGGCCACCTCCCAGGGCCCCCACCCTGGTTCTCCCTGTGGCGGGCGTGTGTGTGACCCGAGTCCCCCCCCCCCCCCCCCCCCCCCCCCCCCGAGACCACATTCGCAGCCAGCCGGGAGGGCTGCCCTGGGGGACTCAACCCTGAGGTTTCTTCCCCTGAGGACACAGGACCGCCTCTCCCTCTCAGTCCCTCCCTGCGCCTTCCTTGGCGGCCTGTCGGGAGCAGCCCGCACAGAGGTCCTCGTGGCTAATCCGTCTCTTCTAGGATTAAAAAGGTCTTGGGGAGCCTGGCTGGCTCAGTTGCTTGAGCGTCCTGCTTCGGCTCAGGTCGTGATCTCACGGTTCATGGGTTCGAGCCCCACGTCGGGCTCTGTGCTGACAGCTCAGAGCTTGGATCCTGCTTCGGATTCTGTGTTTCCCTCTCTCTCTGCTCCTCCCCTGCTCATGCTCTGTCTCCCTCTCTCTCAAAAATAAATAAATATTAAAAATTTTATTTATTTTTGAGAGAGAGAGAGAGAGAGAGAGAGAGAGACAGAGCACAGCCAGACGCGGGGCTCGAATGCACAAACCGTGAGATCACGACCTGAGCCGGAGTCGGACGCTCAGGCGACTGAGCCGCCCAGGCGCCCCTAAAAGAATTTTGTTTAAATATCTACTTAAAAAAGGTCTCGAGTGTCAGATCCGGGAGGGAGGTCCTGAGAGACAGCACCTACTTGAGGGAGGTCCTGAGAGACAGCACCTACTTGAGCCTCTCTGTGCTCTGGGGCCCCCAGGGTGATGAACAGTCCAAGGCATTCCGGGAAAAAGGAGGACCAGGAAAAGGGGCTGCCCGCTGGGGGCCCGTCAGGCCCAGAAGGAGGCACCCGACCCACCTTCCTGGCAAGGAGGTTGCAGGCCTGGGGAGGGCAGATAGCGTTAGCAGGGGGGGAGGGGGATGGAGACAGCGGGCATCATCAGCTGGGGGCGGGCCCTGCGCCCCAGAGCAGCCCCCAACTCCCCCCTGCAAGGATGCCGCTACCCTCCATCCCCGCCGGTGCCGGCTGGGGCCAGGGCAGCCGGACAGGGGTCGGAGATGGCAGGGGGTGAGCAGGAGGGTTTGTTCCCCTCCAGGCCCTGGGGCGGGGGAGGGGGTGGAAAGCGCGAGTCAAACCCACAAGTCTGAACACATAGTGGGTGCAGCTTTCTTGTTTTTCTCACCTAAAAAGAAGAGCATTCAGCATGAGAGGCAATTTTGACAAGAGGGGGAAGCACATCGTGACCCCACACCCCATCCAGCCACCTCCGCTTTTCTGAGCTCCGCCCGTCCTGTCTGCTGTCTTCCTGCGCAGTCAACGCACATCGTGTCTGCTTTCTGTGTTTTACCTTGTCGAGTTCCATTAGCCAGCTCTGTTCTCCGGTTTTAAGAAAAGCATGAACACACACACACACACACACACACACCCCTAATCCCTGAAGTTTTCACTCTGGAGCAGAGCACCTGACATATTTTAACTACAGTGTGACTAACCCAGTAACACTCTCCAGTGGAACATCTCCCGTGGCCGGGTCCACGTGGGTGGCGTTGTCGCCAGGGGCTTGGGCACCGCCCGTCTGATTTTCCCTCCTCTGGGGGACTGCTTGGGCCGGCCAGGAGCTCTGCCTCCCTCTGGCTCCTCGCCGGCTTAATTGGGTCCCCATCATTACGCTGCTGGGTCGATTCTGGTTTTTCAGACTCTGACGCCCCGTGCGGTGAGCGACTCCAGGCAAACGCCTTTTTGCTTCTCCCGGGTGGTTTTCTTAGGAGCACGCTTCCAGAAGCGGGACAGCTGGACTGGACGGCCTTGGCACTTTGGTACCTCTTTCTTTGCGTTTTTGTGTTCGTTTCCAAAGGGGCCGAGCCATTTTCTTTTCTTTTAATAATTTTTTTAAGTTTGTTTATTTACTATTGAGACACAGAGAGAGAGGAGAGCACAAGCTGGGGAGGGACAGAGAGAGACACAGACGCAGAATCCGAAGCAGGCTCCGGGCTCCGGGCTGTCAGCACAGAGCCTGACGTGGGGCTTGAACCAGTGAACTGTGAGAGCGTGACCTGAGCCAAAGTCAGACACTTTACTGACTGAGCCACTCAGGCGCCCCAAGATTTTTTTTTAAGTTTATTTACTTATTTATTTATTTTGAGAGAGAGAGAGAGAGAGCATGAGAGGGGAGGGGCCGAGAGAGAGGGGGACAGAGCACACCAAGCAGGCTCCGTGCTGTCAGCACAGAGCCCGACACGGGGCTCGAACTCACAGACCGCGAGATCGTGACCCGAGCCAAAGTCCCAGGCGCCCCCTGGCCGCGTCAAGCCTCCCAGTGCACTTGTGGTGAGGATCCCATCACATCTTCCCTGACCTGGGGGCTGTTGTTACAAGCGCGGACGTTGCTTAGCGCCCTCGGTGGTCAGGCGCCCTACGGTGATGGCAATTCTGAATGGTTCGAGCCAGAACTGACGACTGGAGTGAAGGGCTGTCACAGGCTGTCAGGAGCGCCCAGACCAAAGGCCCATTTCTCCTTACTCCCTGGCAAGAGGTCGGGAGGTGACTCCTCGACACGACGTTCAATTTTAGGAAATTAATTCCGTTCCCCGACCTGCTTGTTCTTTAAAGGTCGGCGTCAGCCAAGCGGGGAGACAGTGGAGGTCTCGGAAAGTGTCTGATGTTACAGGGGCCGAGGGGGCGCACAACCCTGGTGCATCTAATGATTGTCTGTTCTTCTCCGGGCCCAGTCCGGCGGGCAGCTGACAGCTTCGATGGCTTGGTTTTCCAGCTGGAAGGGTGTCGCCGAGACCCCTACCTTCCTCGGTCTCTTCCCAGGCCAGCCCCTTCCCGGGAGCTCTGGGCAGGACACCAGGAGACCCGTGCTTCACTGGGAGACCTTTCCCTAAGGAGGGGGCTGTGACCAACATGCACAGAGGGAAGGGAGAAGAGAAGCAAAGAAAGAGGGTGTTCGGGCTACGGGCGCACGCCATCCGGCTGTGTGGACTGGGAAGCACGTTTCTCTTTCGAACCGCGTGGATTGAATGAACTCTTAACGAGATACAAATCGTGGCTTTCTTCTTCTGGTAAAAACACACACGCGCGCAGCTCGTAAAATTTACCATCTTAACCGCCGTAAAGCACGCGGCCTCAGTGCCACCAAGCACGTTCCCGTCCACCCCCAGACTTTCGTCTCCCCAAACTGAGACTCTGTCCCCGGGAGACGGCAACCCCCATCCCCCATCCCCCTGCCCCTGCCCCCCACCCACTTTCTGTCTCTGCCGACCTGAACATGCTAGGGCCCTCACCGAAGGGGAATCACACGGTATTTGTCAGTCTGTGTCTGGCTCCCTTTACTCGGCATGACGTCCTCAAGGTCCCCCCACGTTGCGGCAGGGGTCAGAATCTCCTTCCTCACGAGGGCTGCGCAGCCCCCGCGGTCCGGCTGGGACCACATTTTGTCTGGCCGCTCCTCCGAAAGGGGCATAGCTTCCACCTTTTGGCCGTTGTGGATCACGCCGCTGCGGCAGAGCAAATAGCAAATACAGAGCACGTTTTAAACTTTTTTAACATTTGTTTATTTTTGAGACACAGAGCGCGAGCCGGGGAGGGGCAGAGAGAGACGGAGACACGGAATCCGAAGCCAGGCTCCGGGCCCCGAGCTGTCAGCACGGCGCCCGACGCGGGGCTCGAACCCGTGAACCGTGAGATCGTGACCTGAGCCGAAGCCGGGCGCTTAACTGACCGAGCCACCCAGGCGCCCCCAGAGCACGTTTTAAAAATGCGGATGAGGCTGGGAGCGCTGTTTGCCTCCTTCGCACGCTGACCTCTCTCTTTGAGCCTGAGAGAGGTTTCCAGAAGAAACTCCGAGACCCAGAGGGCAGTGCCGTGCAGAAGGGGAGGAGGTAGGTTTGCGCTCCCACACTCTCCCCCTGGGCCTGCTGTGTCCAGGCCCGGGGCCTAGCTTTGAGGCCAGCTGGAGGAAGACCCTGGCCAGGGCAACGCTCACGGCAAGTCCTAGAGGCCTTCCACGCACTGTAGACCCACACGGGCCCCTCCTCTCCACAGCCAAGCCCCAGAAGGCCCCAGAACCACGATTCGGAGGACACAGGCCTCTGGTTCTCCTTTCACCTATGCAGATCTCCCCCCCCCCCCACTTACAGATGGGTTCACTGAGGCCAGCGGGCCCTCCTGGAGGCCAGGCTGTCCCCACACCGGCCGGTCTGTGGGCGGGAGGGGAACGATGCCCTCCCAGCCTCTCTGGCGCATGGAGCCGGGAACAGCTGCCAAGAGACTTACGTAATTGATGATTCCTCTGACCTCAGGCACTTTTAATTTGATTGAACACGCACTTAGAGAAGGGCCAGATCCGTGTGCGCCAAGGGGCGGGCCCATAAATCAGGCTTCCAGAGAGGGCTCCCGGCAAGGGAGCCCTGGATCTCCACCTGCAGCTACGAGGTGGCCCCCAAGGGGCCTTGAGCACCTCCTGCAGGTGCGGGAAAATCTTCCCACGCCCCAGGGAGCCTGTGGTCACGCCCCCATTTTGCAGGGGGCACTGGCCTCCCCGCCCCGCCGCCCCAGCTGGCCTCCCTGGAGCCAATGGAGGTCCAGCGGACGTGGAGCCCCTCGAGGACACCCCCGGCAGGGGGATGGAGGGGTGAGAAGGAGCTGGAGAGACCCCTCCACCCTCGGGCGCTCATCTGAGCACCAGGGTTACGGGGCCGGCGCATTAACTGCTCCCCACTCCCTCTTCCCAGAGTGCTCGAGCCTCCTGCCCCCCCCCACCGGTCGTGAAATGTGATGATCACCCCTCCTCACCCCTGCCATTGCCCACCCCCAGACAGCTGATCATTCCCTCCAGTTAGAACACCCTTCCTCCGGCTGTGGGCCCCACCTGTTTCTTGTTTCTGCCTCTTTGGGAACTTCTCCCAGACTGTTCACTGGCCTGGCTCTTGCCAGGGGAGGGTCTGCCTGGAGGCCTGGCCCTTCTCTTTCTGCCATGCTCCCCCACGACCGCTGTCCTGGGGTCTCAGCCCAGCTGTGTGTCTGTGGCTCTCAGAGGCCCTCTGGGATAAAGATGTGTCATTATCTCTGCACCCGTGATGGAGCGACAGGAAGGGGATCCTGGGGATGCAGGCAGAGCCCTGCACTCAGCAGGAAACACAGGGTGGGTCAGAGGCAGCAGACCTCTCGGCAGAAGGGAGTCGGGGCTGGCGGGGGGGCAGGGTGGCCAGGGCGGAGGGCCTCTCTGAGTCTCGTTGGCAGAGGGCAGCCTTTCCCCTGAGGGCCCCAGGGGACGTGGTCGGGTCTGAAGCCTGAGGCAAGATCTCGAGGAGAGGCAGGATGTGGCCTTTGGCCGAGATCGCCTGTGCCTGGCCTCAGTGCCTTCCGCTTTCCCACAAGGCTCCTGGCCAAGGTTGTTCAGGCCACTGTGCACTTTTTTACGAGGCTGGAGGTTTGTAAAAATTATTAGTTGGTGGAAAGTCGAGGGCTGCGGGCCAGCGCTCCACGGCGGTGGCGGCGGCCTGCCCACAGGACACCCGTGTGGCCCTGGCAGCAGGGGGGGATAGGGAAGGGGAGGGGAGCCTCGGGTTCAGGGGCAGTCGGCTCTGGCTTTCCACCGTGGGACCTTCCCCACTGGGACGTGGGCAGGGGCTGCAGCCCCACATCCCCCGAGTCCCCAGGACCACGGGGAGCCTCTAGGTTGGGGAGCAGGCTGGTGGCAATGCAGGAAAAGCCACCGCTCCGGAAGGCTCCTTACCCTGAAGGAGCCGCCGTGGCTGGTGGGCCCAGGTCCGAATCCCAGGTCTGCCGGTACGTGGCCACGTGGCTTGGACACAGGGTGGGCACTCGCCGGCCCTTCCAGAACGACGTCATCTGTCAACAGTCCTGGAAGGGGAGCACCCCTGTCACCTCCTGCATCAAGTCACTGCCCTCCTTGGCGACAGAAGAATGTGGTTCCCACTCCCTCAAGTGGCGCAGGAGACGTGCCCTCCCGGCAGCTGGCACACATTGACCTCCCCGTGAACGCAAGCTGTCCTTCCTTTCCCACCACAAAGCCTCCTGGAGCTGGCTGGTTCCTCTCCCCGCTTGCCGGGGAGCTCCCTCAGCAGAAAGGAATGTGCAGGCCCCAGCCATCCCTGGAAACGCCCAGAGCTTGCAGAATGAGTTGGACGAGGTCGGCTGTGCAGGACCTTGGCCCCCAGGCCCCTGGGCGCAGCTGATTCCCTGGAACAGCGAGCGGGACGAGGGGCCGGGGTCCCTCCCCTCTGCACTCACCCCTCCACCGACAATCATGACCATCTGAAGGCCGTGGGCTTCACCTTCCCTGGCTTAGCTGAGAGGTTCTCAGGAAGGGAGGGAGGGAGGGAGGGAGGCCCGCCTTTCTGTCTAGTTGGAGGAACTGTGTACTAAGTGGACAGGCAGAAGTTAGGAGGGAGCCCTGGTGCTCTTCCCGGCCCTGCCTTGGATGCCCTCTGTAACTTTGAGCAGGGCCTTTCCCCTCTGGGCCTCAGTTTCCCTAAGCTGAATGTGCTTCATTCATTTCTACCACCGGAACGACCAGCCCCATTCTGTACGGGACGCAACACTGTGATGAAAAATCAGAAAAAGCCACCAGTGGCCGGGGGGTTAATTAACAGGAGCATAGCGTTCATAGCTAGGGAGGCAAAAGTCTGCTGCAAACTGCCGCTGGGGTACAGATGCAAAGTTCAGGGAGAAGTTAACAACTGACTCCTATTCAGAAGAAGGCACTGAGGTGCATCTTGCAAGGAACAGGTAAAAGCAGCCCTGAGGCTTGGTCTGGGAGAAAGAGGTCAAGAAGGTCAGGTTACCACCTCCAGAGGCACTGAGGCCCAAGAGCAGTTTCTAGAAAGCCCTTTCCTAGCGATGAGCACACCTCCACGGAGGAATGGGCTCCTGGTAAGGTAGTGAGCTCTCCAGCCCTAGAGGCAAGCAAGTCTCTGTGTGGGATTCTGAGATTCTGTGCATGCCCCTGCAACCTGGGCTCTCCCCAGGGAGGCTGGAAGGGGCGATTGGGCCTTCAGCCCCGTGGTTCCTGAGGCCTATGCTGTTCCTCTTGGAGAAGGGGCCGTTCGTGCTCCTGGCCGTGGCTGTGCCTGGCGCACCTCACAGATGCTTTGATGGGCTCTTTAGGTGACTCCAGATGCCACATCACTAGTCTCCAGATCCTGGAGACCTTGCGCGTCAGACCTTACCCACAATGCTCCCCCTGCCGTCCCTGAGTCTCTGCTCACACGAGCCCCATTTGCAAGGCCCTCTCCACTCACCCCTTCCCACGGGGCCGGAGCTCTTCTGCCAACCTCAGATCCACTCCAGGGTCTGTCAGAAAGGCACCTCCCCACAACTCCTGTTTCCGGGCCTGGGGTGTGCCTTTGCCTGGCTGAGGCACGGACCAGCGAAGGACCCCATCCCCCTTTACAGGTGGGACACCCACGGCCCAGAGGGGCATTGCACCCTACCGGGCACCACGTGGCAAGGCTGGGGCCAAGAGGACCAGAGCCCCCTGGTCTGGGCCCCCAGCCCTGCCCCCCAACCCCGCTCCCCTGGCCCCCATCTCCCCGCCCAGCTGCCGGTGCCTAATCCAGGCTTGTGGGAAACGGATGGGGCGCGGAGGTGGTCGGGGACAAGGAAGGTCCCTGATGCTGCTGGGGACGGCTTCATGCTGCAGATGCGCTTCTAGGCTCCTGCTTCCTCGGATTTGAGGAACTCGCTAAATGGTAATTCTCCGTGGCTTCGGGGAGCTGGCCCCTGGCCAGCGTGTGAATTATCCTCAGCAGCTGCGGGCTGCGGAGAGCCAAGGGGCGGAGGCCTGGCTGGGCAGGGGGCGCAGGGGCCGCTGGCCTGGAGACCCTCCACCCTGAGGCCCGGGGACTGCGGGGAGGGATGCTATTTCCCCTGTGCTGAACGGAGGTGCGGGGGCGGAGGGGCCCGCAGACCAGCCCCGGGAAGGTACAGCCAAGGAAGGGTTTCCATCCAGAAAATTAACTTCCCCAGGATTCTGCAGACCGGGGTGGGTGAGCAGCATTGTGCACACAGCCTCTGAGGGGAGCAAGCGCGGCCCCGAGGAGCGTGGGGGCGCGGGGGGCGTTCTCATCCGGAGTCGGGAGATGAAGGAGTGGGGTGCCGGGATTTGAACCCAGCTCCCCGAGGTGAGAGCTGTACCTCCCGTGTCCTGGGCCGGCCGCTCCGAGCTAGTAGACACGCACCGTCTTGATATCGCCTCGTGGGTGTAGTTCTAGGGTGAGGGAGGGCCCCCCACAGACAGCAGGCAGGCCAGCGAGGGGCCTGGAGGTGGGATCCAGCTCCGAGAGGGCAGGCCTGCGCTGTGTTCTCCCGCGGCACCCCAGCACAGGGCTCTGTGCCCCTGCTGGAGGGACTCGGGATCCACCGCCTCAAAGGCCCACAGACTCAAATTCCAGGCAGTGGCGCCACGGCTCCATCGGCCCGGGCCGCCCCCTGGCCTGAGGCAGACAGACCCCTTGCGTGTCCCCTGGCTGCCGGGTGACTCAGGAGAGTTCATCCCCCGAAAAAAGAAGAAGTCGTCACCCTGCCCAGGGGGGCAGCACGGGGGTCCGTGAGAAGGTACATCGGGTGCGCTGGGCGCACAGTGGGCCTGCGGCCCGCAGAGGGGACAGTTTCCCGGCTGGGGGCCCCTCCCCCCGAGGGAAGCAGCAGATGATGTTAGCACAGGAGCTTCGAGCAGAATCCTGCGCTCCAGACAATAAATTTCCACACACGTACACAGAGATCAGCGTCTCCGCTTCCGGCTGCCTCGTCTCCCGGAATAGCTGCCTTTTAATTACACGGAAAGGTCACCAGAAAAAAAAGAGAAAGAAGCGAAAAGCCAGAGTGGCTAGAAACTTCCTCTCCGTGCCTAGAACCCGGCAGCAAAGTAACGGAGAGCCAAGGGGACGGCAGAGGCCGGGGTCTGGCCAGGCAGGGGGCACGGGGGCCCGTGCCTCCTACTCCCTACTTGTCAGGTGGGGTGACAGGTCTGGAGTCTCTGAAAACCTTCCTTCTTCCAGAGAGTGCCACCACTGTGGGCAGGCACGGGGCTTGGCACGGGGGTCCGTGAGCAGAGCAGCCCCCCGCCCCACGGGACTCATACCCTGGGGAGCAGAGAGGCGGTGCACACGAAGGAGTATGTGACACGGATTTGGCATCTCCCTAGTGGTACGTGTTGCAGGCCTGGAGAAGGAGACCTGTGTCCGTCACAGAAACCAAGGAAGGCTTCCCGAAGGAGGCAGTCCGGAGCATGGAGGTCCAATGGGCGGTAACCGGGGAGAGGTCCTCCTTCGAAGAGCGCGTGGGGCACGACAGGCTAAAAGTGCTCCGGATAAAGCAGAACCCAGGGCTGCTTGTCCTCCTCCTCTGCAGTCCTGCCTTCTGTGGTGGCTGTTCCCCCACCCAGAACGCCTTTCCAGCACGGAAACTTCACGGCCCTTAGGTCTGTCTCTGCCTTTCTCAGCCGCAGAGAACCACCTGCCCCCACGGAAGCCCCAGGGACCCTCCGTGTTTTCAGAGAGGCTGCTGGTGGTGGCTGTTCACCTTGGGACCCCGGGAGCCGGGTCCCAGCGTTGACCCAGAAGCGTTGAAGGAGCACATGGTCGATTCGCTACCTTGGCAGTTGGTGGGGGGCGGCGTCCAACGATTCTGAGCCAGTGGAACATGCTCCTTTCTTCCCCTCCTGAATCGGACTTACTGGTCAAACTGACAAGGTTTCCGTGATCGGGTCCGCCCACACCTGGCTGTTTACTTAAGGATACATATTAAAAAAGGCATGGGGGGGGGGCAGAATACACATTAAAAATGCGACAAATCATCCCCATCATGTAAAAACAACACCGCGAGGCAAACCCACAGGCACCGCGCGGTGGGAGAAAACCTGCGCAAAGCAGCCACCCTGGGGTGGGGGTGGGGGGGGAATCTGCCTCCCGGTGCAGACTTTCGGGGATTGCCATCTTCTCCCCTTTCCCCCCATTTTCCCGCCTATATTCCACAGGGAGCTGAGACTTTTTACCGTCAGAAAAAGAGGTAAGATTTTTCGTGAAAGGATGGTTTCGCCAACATTACTCATCGCGGCTCTGACGTGGAAAGCCCCGCCCCCGCGCGGTCCCCCCTGCCCCCAACCCCCTGCCCCACCCCCAACCACCCCCCCCCCACCCCGGGAAGGGCAGGCCTCCGGGCGCCCCGTCTCCAGGCAGACGTCGCCGCGCACGGCCGCGCACACGCGGGCAGGGCATCTGGTCTCCTGCTCTGTTCACTTCACGCTAACGACGAGCATCTCCTTTAGCCAAGACTTCATAATTACGGTGGTTAAGGGCTGCGGCATCTTCCTGCCGGCGGCCTGGATCCCCGCTTTACATTCGGCGGGGGGGAGCCGCAGCCCGCGGAGCTATTGGGGGCAGTGATGGATGGTTCGCTCAGAGCACGGCCGAGCCCGGCTGCACACCCCCGGGGGAGCCTGTCGGCCTTATTAATCCTGTGTCCCTGTCTGGCCCGGGAAACGGCTGCGTCCACGTGCCCCGGGAAACAGCCCAGAGCGGGGGCCCTGCCGCCCCTGAGGGTCCCCCAACCCAGCGGAGGGCATCCGGGAGCCGGTCGAGGGCACCCAGGTGGCTTGTGCCCCTTTTTCATCCTGGCGGTCGAAGTCTTTTCAGCCTCCGTCTCTCCCAAGTCCCACGCTGGGTCTCCCGTTTTTCCTGGGCAGCGATATGGGGCGTCCTACCTGCACCCCCCACCCGCCGAAGGACCCTTTGTACCCTGGATGCAGGCAGCATAGATCAGCCTCTCCACCTCCCCAACACTTCCCTCAAGCCGAAGGCCGGCTGTGCCTTGTACAAGGGCCCCCCCCCCCCGCCGCCTGGAACAGAGCCCCCTGACCCCCCACCCCGCCAGAGGCGAAGCCCGGAGGGCAGGACGGCAGGCAGGCAAGAGTGTCTTATGTTTCCCACCCCCCCATCTCTCTCTTCCTCCCGTTTGTCCCCATCATGGAAGATGGTCCCAACCCATCCTGTGGCCCCTGAGGAGCTGGGCAAATCGCCTGCAGTCCCCCCCACTGCCTGTTGTGGTCCTGAGGCCGTGGCCAAAGCTGACTGCACGCCTCCCCAACCCCCCCCCGCCAGGAGGGGGCCCTCGCCTGTCCCCGGTCATTAAAATGCCAACCTGACAGTCCCCACTTAAGAGTAAACAGTTTAACGTTGCCCTTGGGACAAAGTCCAAGCCCCTGGCCACATGGACATTGCCCACCCTGGCCTCTCCCCTCTCAGGCTCCTCAGTTCCTGGCTGGCTCGCAGCGCTTGCTCCTGCCTGGAGTCTCAGCTGAGACGTTCCTTGTTCCTCGGGAAGCCTGTCCCCACGGCGTCCCCCCCAGAGCCAGCTTAGGGGCCCCTCCCCTGGCCGCTGCATCTCCCTCACCAAAGTACAATCCCTCACTGTTCCCTAGCTCTGGACAGGACCACCAGAGCCCCAGCTGCTGCTACTGCTTTTTCTACCCCTTCCCCTCTCCCTCCTCCCTCTCTCCCTCCCCCTCCTCCCTCTCTCCCTCCTCCCTCTCTCCCTCTCCCTCCTCCCTCTCTCCCTCCTCCCTCTCTCCCTCCCCCTCCTCCCTCTCTCCCTCCTCCCTCTCTCCCTCCTCCATCTCTCCCTCCTCCCTCTCTCCCTCCTCCCTCTCTCCCTCCCCCTCCTCCCTCTCTCCCTCCCCCTCTCCCTCTCTCCCTCCTCCCTCTCTCCCTCCCCCTCTCCCTCTCTCCCTCCTCCCTCTCTCCCTCCTCCCTCTCTCCCTCCCCCTCTCCCTCTCTCCCTCCTCCCTCTCTCCCTCCCCCTCTCCCTCTCTCCCTCCTCCCTCTCTCCCTCCTCCCTCTCTCCCTCCTCCCTCCTCCCTCTCTCCCTCTCTCCCTCCTCCCTCTCTCCCTCCTCCCTCTCTCCCTCCCCCTCCTCCCTCTCTCCCTCCTCCCTCTCTCCCTCTCTCCCTTCTCCCTCTCTCCCTCCTCCTCCTCTACCTCCTCCCCCCTCCCTCCCCATCCTCCCTCTCCTCTCTCTCCTCCCTCTCTCCCTCCTCCCCCTCCTCTCCTCCCCCTCCATCCTCCCTTCCCCTCCCCCTCCACCTTCTACTCCCCCTCCCCTCCTCCTCCTGCCTCCTCCCCCTCCTCCTCCTCCTTCTAACTTATTTTTTTCTTTATTTGAGTGTAGTTAGAGCTGAAGCTTCCTAATAGCAGCCTACTTCCACCAGAGTCCTGGCACCCAGACAGGAGCCAGCGGGCACCAGTGGGTCCTTGGGCAACGTTGGAGGCGAAAATGAAGACAGAGGGAGCGAGGGGGGAACGAGGGGGAGGGAGGAGGGAAGAGAAGGAGGGAGGATGGGGAGAGGAAGGAGGAGGAAAGAAGCAGGGAAGAGGAGGGAGGGGGGTAGGGAGGAGGAAAACGAGGGGAATGAATGATGCTGGAGGTGGCTTGCCCTAACTCAGAAGAATCGACTGCTACATTCTCAAGAGATTTCTGGGAGCTGGTTGTTGGGCATCCGGCGGCTCCCCCCACCTGCCACGGTGGGAGCGTTTACACCGGGGACATGGCGAATGCTGCAAGTCAGGGCTTTCGATGCCCCAGAGGCCCGTCCGCTAGCTCGCCTCCGACTGACTTCCCAGTGTCGCCCACACGACTCTCAGTCAAGAATCGCGGGCCCACGCAGTCCTGGGACGGATGTGGGGTCCACGACATCAGCCTCCCGTTCCGTGTCCTCGTGCACCTCATTCGGTCATTCAACAAACTGTGCTCTGACCTCCTCCCCAAGTCGGGGTCCTCGCTGGGGCCCAGGCTTGGCAGCTCGCAGTCCGATGGGGCCGCTGCCCGCACCCATGGCGACGGGGTCAAGTGCTCTGACCGAGAGACGGCCAGATTTCGGGGTGGGGGCGCGGAGGAGGGAGCGGTCACTTCTGGGCCACCTCTCTGGGACACCTGGGAGGAGACTCTGCAAGGATTTTAACATAACCCAAATGATTTAAGCTTCTGACATGTGTTCAGATTTCCTCCGTGGGCCAGGACAGGGGCTTACAAATCAGGAATGCGCTCGGGGGCAGGTCACAGCAAGGCGGCTAACGGGGGCTTCAACCGACGAGGCCTGTCTCACTTAGCGAGACGCCCGGGGGCGGGAGGGGCTGGTTTGGGCCCTTCTGCCCTGCCCGGCTCTTTCCATACCCTCCCCCTCACTCAGCCCACCAGCCTCTTGCCGCGAGATGACTGCTGTGGCCCGCACCCGGGGCCCGCCTCTCGGTAGTCAGGGGTGTCGGCCCGCCCCTGCCCTGTCTGCCGGGCTCCCGGGGAGGGCTGCGCGCGAGGCGCCCGCCCGGCCCCAGGCCAGGCACAGAGCAGGTGCCGTGCGTGTGTGCTGAGCGAGCCCGCGGAGAGCTGGCAGGGGCGGCTCTGAGGACTGAGATAGCGCCGTGCCCTCATCAATCTGCTACCTAATGAGCTACGTCGTCGGCCGCTCCCTGGAAGCTGGCCGGGAGCCTGCAGAAGCCCCATTAACCTTTTCAGTTCTTTCAAAGAGCACATTTACCAAAGGATGACGGATCTCTGCTCCAGACGGGCCGGCCCAGGACCAAGGCCTGAGAATGCATCTCTGTTGGAGGCGAGGCGGCACCTGGCAACGCAGCTATGGAGCCCTGCACGGGCCGCGGGCCCGCCTGAGCCTCTGTGCTGAGAACGATGACTGCCAGGGCGTCGGCCGGGGCTCTCGGTCACCGGCATCAGGGTCCATGCTCGCTGGGTCAATCAGGAGGGGCTGCGGGGGGATTAGAAGCCTCGTGAATGTCAGGGAGTGGACACCCGCGGGTCGAGAAACAGCTAAGAGAGACATCCTGACCCAACTCTTTGTGACGTCGGCCGCCTTTCCCTCCTCAGCCTAGTGCGGAGGGGTCCCCCAGGAGGCCCCCCGCCCCCACGTAGGATCTTAACCACAGGACTTCTGAGAAACATTGCTCTAGCTTTTCAGGCTCTGTAGCACGGGAGGGTAAGAGGGGGTGGAGGGATGTTGAGTGAGCAGATCTGCGGGGTTTACTGCACTCGCCTCAGGGCCTTTGCACATGCTATGCCCTCTACCCGAATACTTTTCCCAGTCTTCACGGGTCTGGGTAGCTCCTTGTCTTTTCACACAGTAGGTGCTCAATAAACTGTCAACTCAGAAAAGAGTGATACAAGTATCATGGTCTTGTCCAGCCCCTCTATCTTCTGGGTTAGGTGACTACAGCCCAGAGAGGGGCAGGAACTAGCAGAAGGTCACACAGCACCCCTGGCCAAGAGGACCGGGTCTCTCCCACAGCAGCCTCTCCTCGTTTCTCCTTTGCCAGCTGTAGCTCCGGCCCTGGGAGAGTCGGGCTGGCGGGTTTGAACTAACAGAGGGAAAAGTCACAGCTCTTCTACTCCCCAAGAAAAATTAATTCCACTGCCAGGTATTTGTCCCCGAAGCTTCGGAATCCGGGGATCAAATCATGGCCCTGTCTTCTCAGTTGACACCCTTCGATGTTTCAAAGGCGGATTCCCAGGTAAAATATTGCCGTCCCAGGGGCCTGGCACACAGCAGCGCCCGGAGTAATCTTGCTCGACACGAAACAAATGGGATACGATGTCGCCCCTCCGGGTTTCAAATGAGAAAGTTAGAACAACAAAATGCAGAGGTAGGAAGCGGTTCTGATTACAGGAGCTCAGAGTGATTGCCTTCCCGCGCGGGCAGCTGGGATGCCGCACCACCGAGTGTGTGTGTGTGTGTGTGTGTGTGTGTGTGTGCGCGCGTGGGGGGGGGGTCCTCCCCTCCCCACATCCATCATCCCATCTCGCAGACTTTGAATATTAAGTAAAGTTTTATTTATGGTTCTTTTTGCAGGCTTATGACTCTCCAGCAAGGCAGGGATAATAACAAAGCCTCTCGCACAAAAGTTAGGCTATAAAAAAATAATTAAGGGAAATTTTCCCCGCAGTACGGGCGGCTGGGAAGCCGAGCCCTTCTGCAAACACACTCCGCGTGACCTTCATAATGAAAGCAAACGGTTTCTGGGCTGGAAGCGGGCGCAGCGAGCGAGGGAGAGAGTCAGCCCGCTTCTCCCCTTCCAGCCGCGCGCCCCCAGAGATGGGCCCCCCGGGGAGGCCGCGGGGCTGGCGGCCCGGAGGAGAGGCCCTGGCCCGGGTCCCGCCTGCCTCTGCCCTCGCCGAGCGAGCCGGAGAATGCCAGGAAGCCGCGCAGATTGATTTCTTCTTTGCGGAAAGCGTAAGACGCACTCACAGCGGATGGCGATAGAATCGGCCGAGGTTTTCTGGCAAATGTCAGCCTGGTCACCCGGCCCCAATTTGCGGGGCGAGGAAACCGAGTCTGGGGCGGGGAAGGGGGTCAGGTCAGTTCCTAGTGGCCCTGGGGAAAGATCAGGATGCCAGGCACTGGGGGTGTCCCCCCAGGGGGCAGATCTGGGCTCAGGACAAAGGCCAGTGTCGTCACCCTGCCAGGGACCCCCGTGGGAGGGTTACCACGATCTCTAGGAGGAGAGTGGTGCTCCTGTTTCCAGGCAGATGTCCCCTCCTGTCACAGCAACCCCACCACCTCTAGGGCCTCTGCCCAGCTCCGGGCACCAGCCTCCGCGGGGGTTTCGCCCGAGCCACCATAAGTAATCCTCGCGATGACCCTCCAGGGCCATCACTGCCCCCAAGCGGCAGATGAGCAAACCGAGGCCGAGGGATTGCTTGGAGCTGAGAAGCAGGGGCTCCCACAGAAAGGCAATGACCTGCGTAGGGGACCAGGGACCGTTTCTTCATACATTTCTCAGTCGGCCCTGCAAACAAGTTGCTCAACAGAAACATGATGCATTTTCCTTCCTGGTTTCCCCTTTTCCTTGCTGGATACTCTTCAGTCTTCTGACATCAGCCAGGACCTCTGTGTGGGCAGTCGCACACCTATACGTTTCTTTCTTTTTTTTTTTTTTAAGTTTATTTAGAGAGAGAGAGAGAGAGAGAGAGAGAGATTGAGCAGGACAGGGGCAGAGAGAGATGGAGAGAGACAGAATCCCAAGCAGGCTCCACGCCTCAGCATGGAGCCCGATGCGGGGCTCAAACTCACAAACTGTGAGGTCATGACCTGAGCCAAAATCAAGCAGGACGCTTAAACCGCCTGGGCCACCCAGACGCCCCACATACCGATACATTTCTAAAACTTAATTTAATAAATAGCATTGAACATCTACTCCTGTGTATCGGGCACATAAATTCAGGAAACAAATATTTACTGCCAGCCCTGTGCTTGGCAAGGGGGACACAATGGGAGCAAGACATAGCACACTATGAAATACGGCAGGGGGAGTGGGGTGTGGAACAGTATCACAGACAGAGGGAATAGCATCTGCAAAGATCCTGAGGCTGGAAGGAGTAGTTTCCCCCAACTGTCTCTTGCTATATATCAACCAGCATTCAACATTGTGTTTTCGCAGAAGCAGATAGTGTATGTGTGTGTGTGTGTGTGTGTGTGTGTGTGTGTGAGAGAGGGGGGGGGCGGGGAGGGAGAGAGAGGACAGGCGAGAGAGAGGGAGGGAATGAGATTTGTCTATTCAACTGGTATTTAGAGAGTCCTGCTGTGTGCAGGCACTGGGCTAAGGAGGGGGTTGCAGCCGCGAGCACCAGAGTTCCTTCCAGCCGGCCCTCCTGACTCTTAGCTCTTAATAGGCTTAAAGGGCCTCAGTGGGCCTCCCAGAAAGATGCTCATTCCCAAAGCTCCAGGGCTGTGGGTCTGGCTTCCTCCTCACCCTAAGCTGCGGGTTCCTCTGTCTGGCCATCAAACTCCTCTTCACTCCTCAGGACCCAACTCCCACATCACCTCCTCTGAGAAGCCCTCCTTCAATCACCCAGCCCAAGGACTCACCCCTCCTCCGTCTGTTCCAGCCGGGTAAGATGTTTCTGTGGCTTCCTCCCCCA
The DNA here is from genome assembly GCF_027475565.1 of Acinonyx jubatus. Lineage (NCBI taxonomy): Eukaryota > Metazoa > Chordata > Mammalia > Carnivora > Felidae > Acinonyx > Acinonyx jubatus. Next base: position 140,177,945 of record NC_069386.1, on the reverse strand, counting down.
GGACTGGAGAGCGAACCCGTTTGTCAGGTAGAACAGAGGGGCTGCGGCGAGGACGTAGCTCGTACCTGGGTAAGGGGGCGTCTGTCAGAGGGACCCTGTCGTGTCATCTGCGCCATTGCCCTAACACCCGGGAGGTCTTCAATACTCGCTGTCACTAGGGATAGGGCACACACGTGAGTGAAGACCCCAGAAAGACACGTGCACCCCCAAACCCCGCCTTGCCTCAGGGGCCTCCGGCAGAAGAGATGCTCTCTCACCTGGGACCTTGCAGCAGGCGGACCTCCATAAAGAAAGGCCATGGAGGCCGACACGGGTGTGCGGGCCGCTGCCCCAGCCGGTGTGGCCCTCCGCCTGCCAGCTCCCGAGAAAGACCGAAATTCCAGGAGCCGGGTGCAGGAGGACACCTGGGTGCAATGACCCGGCCAGACCCCCGCAGCAAAGCCCCTTCCTAAACCGGGCCGCTGCGACCCCTGACTCGTGAAGGGAGTTGGGGGCGGCCAGCTCCTGGGAGCCCCGGGACCAGGAAAGGGCCACAAACTGCCCCCACCCCGAACTGTGGGAGACCAGCCCCAAGGGTGCCTCCCAGGCAGAGAGAGCTCCGGGGTCAGGGGAGAGAACCCGTGTTTGTACAAGCCACCTGTCTGCAAAGGCAGCTTTCTGGAAAGGCTCTCATCCTGTGCTGGGGGCATCCACTCGGAACCCTCGGGGACGGGCCCGTGGCGCCCTGGGGCTCCCCCAGGCCCTCTGGCAGGCAGTCCAGAAATGGAGTCAAAGACTTTCACCCACACGGACATCAGGCCCACCCCTATCCCCCACTACGGGGGCTTGGGGCCTCTGAGAACAGGAGGGGAGGTCTGCATCCCACAGCCAGGGAGTCATGGGGTAAAGGACCCAGGGTGGGGGTCTGGGTGTGCAGGACTCTGGCCCTCCCACCCACCCACCCACCAGCCCCCATGCGACCTGGTCCCTAGTCGGAGTAGCTGCCCCCCGCGGCGGAGCAAGAAAGCCCCAGGGCTTGGCTGAGAGCGGCTTCCCGTCGATGTCCTGGGCCACAGGGGCACCTGGGGGGTGGGCGCCACGACCCCGGGGCCGGCAGACCCAGTGCAGACTAGCCAAGTCGGTGATCGGAGCCGGCGCCCCGTGTGCCTGCTCGACTCTGGGTCTGCCGTCCTGCGGCCGCGGCTGGGCCAGGCCACACCACCCTGGGCGTGGGGAAGGGGCCTCCTCGCCATCCGGCCCCAGTGAGGCTGCCTCATGATGGGCAGGGGGCCGCCCAGCTTCCCCCCACATTTGTGACTGCACTGTCCCTACCGGCGGTGGCCCTGGACGCAGGGCCAGGCCCACTCTTCTCGGGCCCTGCGTGCGTGAGGGAGAGCGAGGGAGCGAGGGTGCACGTGCGGGTGTCGGGGTTCCGTCGTTTATAGGATGCCACTCGGTGCCTCCATCAGAGCACGGTCTGTTGAAGGGCTTAGTCTCCTGGCCTGCTCCCCGCCCACCCCCCCTTCTTTCGCATCAGCTCCTCTGCCTTGAGCAGTGCTCTCTGCACACTGCTGCCCCTGGCCGCCTCCCGGCCCAGGCCAGCTGCTCATTAGTCCCGGGTAAGCCACCCGGCCCAGGACCCGTGTGGGGGAGGCCCAGGTGTGGACACAGCTGGCCGGGTGGTCAGGCTGGACGGGCCATGGGAAGATCCGGCCACCGCACTCTGGGTCCTGCGGGCCGAGCAGCCCCCTCCGTGAGAGCCCAGCTGCCCGGCGCTGCCGTGGGGAGAGTAGTTTGCGAGATGACACCGGGCACTGGGGGTTCGGGGGACAAGAGAGCGCTAATCCCCATGTCCGCCCAGCCAGGGAACATTTGATCTGTTGGCGAGGAGCGTGGGTACGCTTCCTGCCCCCCCCCCCCCCCCCCCCCCCCCCAGTGCACCACGGCTCTCCATCTGTGCCCGTGGCTAATGGATGCGCCTCGGGGAAGGCCTGGAGAATCCGGTCCCTGGGGCCGGCCGCCTTGTGGAGCGCCAAGGGGTGGCCGGGGACACCCCTCTCAACAACCGTGTGGGTGTCCGTGTCCGGCCCACGCCGAGAGGGTCAACCAAACCCTGTCCCCCCGCCCAGGGAGGTTCCCCGCGCCCATGCGAGTCCGGTGACTTTAAACCTTGGTGCTTCCAAGCATAATTCGTTAAAGGTGCTCTCACACACTCCCCAAAGTGCACAAAAGAGATCAGAGGGGCCCCTCAGGTGGCGGGGGCCGTATGGAACCCTGGGGGCCCCTGGGGGGTCCCTGGGGGCCAGGGCTCAGGTCGCCATCCTTCTGTGAGCTGTTGCATCCAAGAGTCTCAGTTTCCTCATCCGAGAAGCAGGGATGATGTCTTCCCCCCAGGGGAGGCCACGTATGACTCAGCCCCTCCTCCAGCGTCTCCCGGACTTTGTTGTGCCCTTGGCGCTAAGGGCTCACTTTCCCCGACTGAAGAACGGAGACCCTCGCACCCCAGCCACTGCCTTCGCCCATGCTGTGCCATTCGGATCCGTGATGATGGGCGCTGCCCGTGAAGCCTGCTGAAGCGAGGGGGCCGTGAGCCTGGGAGAGGCAGGACCAGGGTAGGGGCGAAGGAGGTGGACTTGGGGGGTGTGAGGCAACCTCAGTACCTTCCACCACCCCTACCCCCTCTGGGGTCCCCTCCTCGGACCCCTCCCAGGCCTCCCAGGTCTGTCAGCCGCCGGCACGGTCTCTACCTGCTCTCCCGACTCGTCCCGTGTCCCGTGAGGACGAGCTTGACCCAAGGAGGAGATCAGTCTCATACCCAAAGGCAGAACGTTGACGAGGACCACTCTGACCTCGAGCTCTTTTTCTCCACCAGTGACGTAGGAAGGACGCCAGCCTGCCAGACCCCAGAATCTGTCACTCTGCACCGCCCACCTGGCTGCCTCCTACCTTTCACCCTGAAAGTCAAAGTCACCCCGTCTCCAGCTTAGAGAGAGAAGAAGGCACAGGCATCTCTGTGGCGGGACATGGTGGGCAGCATGCGCATCGCCGGAAGGGGGTCCACGGGCTCCTTGGCCACCAGACATCCCTCCCAGGCCTCAGATGCTCCTCACGCAATGGGAATCAGTCGGCCCCAGGAGGGGGGGTGGCCAGGGCTGGGCCGGGCTGGTTCTATCGCGTGTGTCCCCTCTCCCACCACGTCTCTGCTGGCTTTCCCATCTTGACACAACCAAGTGCCTGTGTCACCCCAGCATTAATATTTACAGTCACTTATACATGGATGGCCCGCACCACCGCCCCCGGTCCTTCCGGGCATCGGAGTCGCCTGGGTAGTTTGTCCTAGACCAGGAGGCAGGGCCCCTCCATGCCTCTCCCGAACCAGAGCTCCCCGGGGCCAGGGTTGGGGCTGGAGAACTGGAATCGTTTCCATTTCCCGGCCGATTCTTCCACAGCCACTGGAAAGACCCACCCTAGGATCCGGGGATCTACACTGCACCAGAAACCGCCGGGGAAGTGACACAGGGAGCCCGCAGGCTCAGGGGTCCGGCACAACACCGGGCTACCCCACTGACTTCCTTGCTGGGCGACTCCAAGCCAGTCACCGCTCTGGGCCTCAGTCCCTCCGCCTTCAAGAGGCGGCCAAGGAGCACCCCCTCGGGATGCAGCCATCCTGACTTTCCTCTGCACCCCCTCATTCCCGTCGCCCCCAACCGGAGCCTGGTCTACACCGGATGTGTCTGCTACCTCATCCAGTCTCGCTGCACCCCGAGCTGATGCCTTCCGTCCTCGTGCCCACTTTCCTGGTTGGCAAAACTGAGCCTTTCGGAGGTGAAACCCGGCAGCGTGACAGCTTTGCTCCCCCGGCTGACCCTGGGCACCCCTGCAAGGAAGATCCCTGTGCCTTCCCGCCCGCCGCCTCTCCCCCCTTCCTCCCACAAACAGTTGTTCAGGCTCTCTGCCTCTGCCAGGCATTGTCCTCGGTGCCAGGGATGCAAAGACGAATCAGACACAGCCTGCCAGGGGAGACAGGTGCGGAAGCAAATACTCGCAGGACGGAGCAGCAGGAGTAAAATCAGAAGTGAACTCAGGATATGATTCGGAAGCCAGGGCCGCAAGTGAGGGAGAGGACCCTGGCGGGGGGAGCGTAGTGGCGGTGGGGGGGGGGGGTGGGGAACAGACAGATGCCACAGAAACCCCCGCAGCCCCCCAGCGCACAGCGGGAACAGCTAAAAGCCCGACGGACAATACAGGCACCTCACACCCGCTTCCTTTCTCATCCCGGTTTCTAGAAACCCGTAACCTCATGACTCCATGGGTCCCTGCATCTGTTTATGTGCTCATTGGAATCCGCGCTGACAATACATTTGCTTAATTTCCAGCAAGAGGGGGAAGATTTGTCAGGGTCAGGGATACGTCTTGCATAAAACATTTTGATTAAACTCCTTTGGCCGGAGAATTACTTTCCCCGTCACACTTAGGGAGAGCTAGTCGCTTCCTAATTGGAGACGCTGCCTCACCAGCGCGTTCGCCATTTACTGTCCGTTCCCTGCCAGATGTTGCTGGATGTAAATTCCTCCCCAGAAGAGAACCCGGAGTGTCTTGAGAGAGGCGTTAACTCATGCAGGCCGCAGGAGACCACTGCACACGCAGCTGGAGGACAGCCAGCGTCCTACAGGGAGGCCGGTGAGGGGACGTCCTTGTCTGCAGTGGCCCGGAGGGAATAATTAAGAAACACGGGGCTGGCAGAGGGTCTCAGCTCCATCAACTGTGTGGTACTCAGGGAGGCCCCTCTTGGGGCTCGCCGCAGCACGCCTGCCAGGGGAGCCAGGGATGATCGGGGCTGTTGTGCTAGCCTGCTGAGGCCCGAGGCCGTCCTTGGCCTTGAGGGAGGGGCTGTCAGAGGGGCAGCGAGCAGAGGCCTCACTCAGCCTCGGACGGGGCGGACCGGTACCCGGCAGGCGCAGGGAGGAGCTGAGTGCCTCCCGAGAGGGTTTCGGGCAGAAACAGACTCTGCCCGTGTCCTGTGTGGAATGGAGGGCCCGAGGGACACTGAGCGGAAGGGAGAAAGAACACGGGGTGGCCTCTGGCTCCACGCCTACCGTGCCCCAGCCCTCGACACGCTTCATCTCCTTTAATCCTCGCACAGCCCGGCTGAGTCGGGGTCATTGTGCCTATTTTCCAGATGTGGAAGCTGAGGCTCAGAGAAGTAAAGCGGCTTATCTGGAGTCACGCAGCCAGAAAGTGAAGGTGCAGGGATCTGGGCCCCACAGCCCAGGGCTGTGTGCCCCCGGACCCTGGCCAGAGTCAAACAGTAAGAACTGCAGGAAAGCAGAGAAGGGGGAGCTCACCAAACGGGCGTCAGGGTGCCCCCCCCCATGCCCACCCCCGGGACCGCGGGCTTGGCTCAGCTGTCAGTCTGCGGGCAGGAGGCACAGGACCCTCCACGTTCGCGGCAGGCATTGCTAATCTAGCACAGCACTCCTCACTGAGTCCGGATGCTGCCTCAGAAGCCGCCCTCAACCCAGGCCCCGGGGGGCCCAGGCTTGGCCGGCGGGATGGACCCATTTGCTATCCCAGGCTAGATCTTGAAGTCTCTGGATTCTGGGGCCGCAGTGTTCAATGCAGCAGCCATAGCCGCACGTGGCTATCGAGTGCCTAAGATACAGAGAATATTTAGGGAGCTGTGTTCTGAGGTCACACGAGACACCAGATTTCGAGGACGTCACGTAAAAAGAATGTGAACTACCTCGGGGCGCCTGGGTGGCTCAGTCAGTTAAGCCCCGGACTTCGGCTCGGGACATGATTTCACGGTTCGGGAGCTCGAGCCCCATGTCAGGCTCATGGCTGTCTGCGCAGAGCCCGCTTTGGATCCTCTGCCCCCCTCTCTCTCTCTGCCCCTCCCCTGCTTGCGCGCAGGCTCCCTCTCTCTCAAAAAATAAAAATAAAACGTTTTTTAAAAAAATCTCATTAATCGTTTTCATGTTGACTTGTTCTGATGAGCACTGGGTGTTACATGTAAGTGACGAATCACTAAATTCTATTCCTGAAACCAATACTGCGCTATACGTTAACTGGAATTTAAATTAAAACTTGAAAAAGAAAAAAAAAATAATGTTCATGTTGATTACCTGTCGGGCTGACAATATTTTGGACATACTGAGTCAGAGGAAATACGCCAGGAACATTAATTTCATTTCGCTTTACAATTGGGACTCGGGGTCTCTCTTTCAGCGGGACCACAGCGGTCTGGTCCGGGGCTCTGGCTACCGTGAGTTGTCGGGGGGGGGGGGGGGGGGGGGTGGGAGGGGGGAGCGGGGGCGGGGCGGGGGACGGGGGGAGGGGGAAGGAACCTGGTGGCCGTGGGAGCGGAAGACCCCGCCACGGGCCTGAGTTCCTCCCTGGGGCGCCCTGCGATTTACTCCACACTCCACAGCTCTGCACCCCAGTTTCCTCGTCCGTGAAATGAAAGAGTGACAGTTCCCATCTTGTAGGACTGAGATGGAACAGAGGAGCGGGTCCAGGTGAGCAGGCAGCACAGCACGTGGCCGCCATTAAGTGCGAAGAGCCACGCCAGCCATCTATCTCCCCTGCGACCCTTCATTTGGGCCCCTCCCTGCCGGGGACCCTGTGCTCTGGAGCCTTGACTTTTGCAGCCTCCAAGCCCCGCCCCCTTGCTTCTCCCCAACCCTGTGCTCACTACTCGGTGATGCTGTTTCCAAGTCACCTGGGCGCCTTAGCTCCGCTCGACTTCCCGAAGAGCCCTGGGGTTCCCTAAAAACGACAGTAGCTGTGCCTTTTCCGATATGAAGCAAGAGTGGCTGGTTGTACAGGTTCCGTAAAACTTAGAAAATACAGCCGTCGTTCCATAATCCCGGCAACAAGGGACGACCACTGCTGAATACCTTCCGCTCCCTTCGACAGCAGACTCTCCAAGAGACACATAAATCAAGCCACGAATGTGAGCCACGTGGGTAATTAAAGATCCTTGGTGGCCATGCTCCTAAAGTAAAACCACCAGGCGAAATTAGTTTTAACCATAAATTGCATTTCGTCGAAGGTATTCAAAATATTACCACCTGAGCACGTAACCTATGTGAGAAATGATCGATGAGGCAGTTCACCCTCTTCCGCACGGAGTCTTTGGAATCCAGTGCGCTGTTTACACGCACAGGGCGCCTCCATTTGGACCAACCACATTTCAAGTGCTCAGCAGCCCCCATGAGGTTCATGGCTTCTGTCCTGGATGGCATGGGGGTAGGGTGCTTTTTCTTTTCTTTTAAAGATTTTATTTTTAAGTAATCTCTCGACCCAGCGTGGGGCTTGAACTCACAACCCAGAGATCAAGCGTTGCATGCCCCACTGACCGAGCCAGTCAGGTCACAGGGTACTTTTATTTTTAAATGTTCATTTATTTTTTAGAGAGAGAGAGAGAGAGAGCAAGGAGGGGAGGAGCAGAGAGAGGAGGAGACAGAGGATCGGAAGCGGGCTCTGCACTGACAGCAGAGAGCCCGATGTGGGGCTCGAGCCCACAAACCTCAAGATCACCACCTGAGCTGAAGTCAGATGCTCAGCCGACTGAGCCACCCAGGGGCCCCACGTTGGGCGCTTTTTAAAGCAACAGGCATGCGTGGGTTTGAGCACATCGGCTGGCACTGTCTGCAGAATGTGGGGCCCCGCTGGTCCACACCTGACCCCGAGCAGCCTCGCAACCACAAAATCCCTTCCTCCCTCGGGACAGGCTGCTCTGGGGTTCCCCGTGGAACCCACACGTCCTCCCCCAAGAGCTCCACGCACCATCCCAGATACATCGAAGGCCAGGACTAAGAAAGAAAGGCTTCCTTGTACTCCAGGCCGACCACGGGGGACCAGAGTTCGACGAGCCCTCTAGGATTAAGCGGCAAGGAGGCCCCACGCCCCGTGGCCATCCCCGTGAGCGCTGCCACCGCCCCGTTTTCCACACTTCCTCAGGTTTCCTCAGTTTTGTGCTCTAGGCAGAAGCTCCGAGACACCTAATACTTCAGGCTTGACATCCTGCCAACTTGGGTTTCGCGCAATGGGCTCTCGTACCTCCCGAGTGGAGAGCCTCCCCAGATGAAAGACTGTAACGGAGATAAAAATAGTCCCAAGGAGGGATTGCTTCAGCTGGCCCAGTTTGCAGAGTCCCCGCTTCGTCTCTGATGTGAATAATTCATCCCTTCTAAAGCATGGCTGTTAAGTTAGAAGCATCATTATTGCATTTTCTTTGATGAGGCCCTTAAAGAAAATCGTAAACAGCCAGCGCATTAGAACGAAAGCCCAGAGAGCATCACTTAAGTCACTTGCTCGGGCAGAAAGCGGTGCGTGTGACCCTCTGTGGCCAGCTCGGTCCCCAGGTCGACATATCAAAGCTGCCCTTGGATCCCACCCCCTGGCTCAGACGGGGGTACGACCTTGTTTCTTTTGAAGGGTTTGCGGCACGGGAAGCCAGTCATGGGAGAACCAGCCCGGACTCCAGCACCGGCACACGGGGCCGGGCACCTCCCCACTCTGGGCCTCTTGGCCTCAAGTTCCTCCCAAAGATGAGCCCAACTAAATAACTCAAGTGAGGCTGACTTAGCGTGTGTTCTCGTAGAAGCCGAGGGAGATCCTGTGGGGTCCTGGGGATGTTAATAACACAAATAATAGCAACCACCACCGCTACCATTAACTGAGCACCTACTGTGTGCCCAGCTAGCCACACGAAGAACTTCAGATGCATTATTTCCCTTAATCGTTGCAACCCTGTGAGGAGAGTTAATATACCCATTTTACAGATGAGGAAACTGAAGCACGGGAACTATCTGAAACTGAGTCATTTACAGAGCTCTCTGCCCCATCCTATCCCTCATCACCTCTCAGGATGGAGAGGGTCATTCCATTCTGACTTCTCGAAGTCCCTGGAATCCCAGCTGGCGCCCAGGTCTGCAAGGAGGTCACTGAGCTGGGTGACAGCAGGTTAAGGGGCATCCTAAAACCAGCCATTGCCCACAAAGCCACCCATGCAGGCTGCTGGGCTCCTGCTCAAACAGAAGACACGCATGGGGCCCCTGGGTGGCTCAGGCGGTGAAGCGTCCAGCTTCGGCTCAGGTCTGACTGCTCACCGTGTGTGAGTTCGAGCCTCGCGTCGGGCTCTGTGCTGACAGCTCAGAGCCTGGAGCCTGCTTCCGATTCTGTGTCTCCCTCTCTCTCTGTCCCTTCCCCACTCGCTCTCTCTCTCAAAAATAAATAATCATTAAAAAAATTTAAAATAGAGACTCGCAAATACAAGGGCTGCGGATGGCTGCCCTTTGTCGACATCTGACACAAGATTCCAGCAAATTCTTATCCAGAAGCCCACAATGTAGGACACAATGTAGAACGATTTGAAGGGCGCTGTCCTGGTTAAAGAAAGAGCGAAGGACCTAGAAACCGCTGGAGCAGCCCATGGGTGCCCAGAGCCTGCGAAAACTTCTGCTCTGGGCAACTCTGTCCTTGGACCAGGTGGGAAAGCGGGGTCCCTGAGCAGGCAGCCCACAGGGCCGACGCATCCCGAACACTGTGGCATGTGCTAAGCACCGGGGCTCTCCCGAGTCGTCTTTGGTCTGTCCCTGGCGTCCCCACGGCCCTCAGGCCCCCCCCCGCCCCAGTTCACCAACCCTGGGCTCCGGGGAGGGGATGGCCAAGGCAGGACGCAAAGCTGGTCACGTGCCCGGCCCCACACCTCGGTCACATGGGCCCTCTTGGTTCCCTCCGCTGAGACGGCCTCGCCCCTCCATCCGCGCTGACAGCTGACGGGTTCCAGATTTTCTGTTTTGCTTTTGCAGGAAAACGGAGCCCAGAGCTCTGGTTTGGCCCCCGATGTGGAAAATCCACCCTGACGCTTGGCCGGCATCGGTGCGGGCTGACCGGGTGCCTCTTGGCCTCAGGAGCCTCCTTTCCAGTACAGCAGAGCTGGTGGAGGCAGGCCGAGGCAGGACGAGGCTTGGCGGGGCCTGTGATGAAGTGGTCGGCGGGCCTGCCCGGCGGTGGACCCCGTCCCCGCTCAGGCCCCGTGGGAAGGGTACTGGAGATGATTTCGTTCGCCTTGCCCAGACCCACAGCCCCAAGGGGAGCTCACTTCCGCCCCCAGCTGGGAGGGCAGCAGGGGAGCAGCTGTCTCCTTACGTGGAGCCTCAGGCCTGGTGCTGGGGCCCCACGGCCACGGACTTCTTGTCTTGGCCCCGCTCCCTCCGCCCCCTCCCTCCAAGTCCCCTGTCTTCTCACGAAGGTGGGTCAGCCCTCCCGGCCTCTGGACGGGATGCAAACTGAGAGGCCGGTCTCTCCCTGCCGAGGTTGCTCCTGCTCTCCTCGTGCTGCGTAGACCCTGTCTCAGTGCCAAAGGCTTCCCCCTACCTTGGCCTCCTTGTTTCCTCCTGAGAAGCCCCCGTGGTGGGCAGTGTTGGATTTTGGCCCAGCCGTCAGATGGGACAACTGAAGGGTTATACTGAGCACCGCGGGCCACAGCCAGCAAAGTGTCTCTGTTCTCCTGAGGTGTCCGATCCTCTTGGGAACTCCCTTCAAAAGCAGCCCCCTTTTTCGCCAAGTGACCCCCACTGGCATCTGTGAAGCTCTGTCCCTAGGGGTTTGGAGTTTGCTTCAAGCAGGGTCCCCCGGAGCTGTGTGGGCACAGCTCTGAGCGGTGATCAGGGTGACCAGGACAGGTGCCTTCCCGGGCGAGGAGCCCTTGTCACCCCCACTGCCCAGGCCTAGGGGTGCCACCCGTCCTGGCCTGCAGCCCTCTAAGCTTGGACTAAGGCGGGGCGGGCCCCACTGTGCTCCGCGTGCTCGTGGGCCCACACGGCTGCTGGGCGGGCCTGCGCCGGCCCTCGCTGGGAGGTTCTGCAGCCAAGACAGAAAAGAACAGACAGGAAACCCCATGATGTCTGGACTGAGCTCAGGAGGGTCCTGCCCTGCGTCTTCTCGTCCCTGCAGGAGCTGCCCACCGCCCAGGCCTGGGAAGGGACACACAGGCTGGCCGGGGCACAGGGGCTCCAGAGGCAAAAGTCACCTGGACTGGAGGGGAGGGAGGTTGAGAAAGCCCCCCTGTTCCTCCGCTACTGTCCAGGGAAAAGACCTGCTGCTCCTGCTAAGAGGGAGAGAGGAGGGGGCAGCAGGGAGGGGAGAAAAGAAGGGGAAAAGGGCAAGTGAAAGGAGACAGGGGAGGGAGGAGGGAAGTGAGGGGAGGAGGGAGAAGGGAAGGGAGGAAGAGAGGAGGGAAGGAGAGGAAGAAGGGGAGAAGGAAAAGAGAAAAGGGAGGGGAGGAGGGCGGGGAGGAGGAGGAAGGGGAGAAAGAAAAAGAAAAGGGAAGGGAGGAGGGAGGGGAGGAGAGGAAGGAGGGAAGAAAAGGGAGGAGGGGAGGAGGGTGGGGAGGAGGGAGAGGAGGGAAAGAACAGAGACTGGGGAGGAGGGAGGAAAGCTCCAGAAGCCGCACGGCTCCTGCCCCCTCTTCTCTCCGCCATCCGCCAGCAGCCTCCGGTGTGGTCTGTGGCTGCAGCCTCCGCTCCGGGCCCCCCTTTGTCCGAGCCACGTGACAAATGGAGCCTCGTCACCCCCAGCAAGACCCTTTGTCCGTGGGGTCCCAACTCCTCCCGCCCAGGCACAGGGCCGGCGGGGGCCACATCCTGCGCCTTCCCAATCCTCATGCGGGCCACGCTGGGTGCCCGGCTGGCCGAGCCCCCCGGTGCTGGGGGGTGGGGGCTCCCCACTCACCTCCAGGTATTTGCTGGGCTGTGTCCTCCCGCTGAGAGGCTCTTCCTCCCACCTACTGAGCATTCGCCAAGACTGGTCTCCACGGCCCATCTGGGTTCCTCGTGGTCCCCCAGCCTCCTTTACAACACCCCTTCGGCCTGGTGCAGGCCCCACACTTACCTGGGCTGCAACTTGTCACAAGTCAGCCTTTGCCCCAGATGTGGGCCCCTTGGGGCCGTGGCAGCCCCAGTTAGTTTTCTTGAGTGTCTCTGGGCCCAGCATGGGACACAGCTCGGTACATGTTTGTTGAATGAATGTATGACCTAGGAGGGGGAGGGGCCTACCCTTTCACACCCAGAGCAAAAACACTTACCCCTTCAGGGGTCATTTTGCTTCAAATGTCACTAAGGTTGTCTTTTTGCACACCTTCCCTTCCAACCCCCCCTCCCCCCACGGCTAAGGGCCCACCGTGGAGACAGCCTCACCCCAGGCAAAAGGGACCCTGAAGCCGGGCAGTGAGGGACTCATCAGACCTGCGGCTTCTGGCCCTTCACCATCCCACAGCCCCTCCCCAGGGCCAAGCCGCCCCCAGCGACCCTGCCCGCTGCTGGCATAGGGCCCACCTGAGCTGGGACTTACCTGTGTCCCCAAGAATGGCACCCGTGGGGGCGTCAGAGCCCCGCCTCCCCGCACACGCGAGCCGCCTGTCCTCACCTCTCACCAGGAACCCGCGTTCCAGTCTCGGGGCTTCGCCTGCTCCACAGGACGCCCCCCCACAGGGCCCAGAGTAGCTTCTGTTTTCACAAAAAAACACTGCCCCTCTTTTCCGGGTCCTTCCTCTTCGCCTTTGTGGCAGTGAGCGCTGCCTTTGTCGTAGAATACTCTGGGCTGCTTTCATCTCGGCCGGGCCTCATCCGCTTTCCTCCTTGATGCGGGCTGTTCGAGGCTATTCCCTCCGACGGACTTTCATGTCGCAAAACTCCATTAAGCTTTTATCTGCCTGGGGGAGCCGGGCCTTCAGGAACCTGGGAGGAGAGGGAGCTCCTTGACGAGGAACAGAGGAGATCCGTACATGGACCCAGGACTAAAAGCCTGTCTGCACCCCCCCCCCCACCCAACCTGCTCACCCCGACTCTGAGAACCCCTCTGCTCAGTCCCTGCTCCTTGAACCAGGAAGGGGCACTATGGGGGCAGGCAGGGCAGAACCAAGTTGAAATCCTTATCCGAATGTTTGGTTCGTTCCCGTGGAGGAGAAACTCGATTCACAGCAAACCAGGCGCCTGACAGGGAGCTGCTCCGGCCGGGAGAGCACTGGAGAAGGAGTCAGAGATCGTGGTCTGAGTCACAGCCCGGCGGATTCTGTCCTGGTCACGTTGACACCCGTGATAACTCTCAGACGGCTCCCCGTTTCACCCACACATCAGCCAGGGGTGTGGGCAAGAGAATGGGGACCCGTGCTCTGGGTGACTGCTCCCCTCAGCCATCCACAGCTGGAGAAGCAGCCCCCCACCGGGTCAAGGGGCCAGCGGACCTACATGTCCACTTCCACTGGGCAGCTGCTGTCTCCCGGGGGTCCCGCTAGGCAGGGAAAAGGCCTCGTCTTCCTTGACTGCCTCCAGGCTAAGGGGCACTCATCTCTGAGTCAGCTGCCCACAGACACTCCCTTTTGATCAGCAGCCCTCGCAAAAGCCCCATTTCACAGATGAGGAAACTGCGGCCCAGAGAGGGGAAGCCATTTTCCCAAGGTCGCACAGCGGATGAGGTGTTGCCTGTCGGCAAGCTCTTACGCGGTGAGGTGACACGTGCCCCCGTGTGCGTGGCCCGTCACTCCACCCCACCGTGCCTGAGTGGTATCTCACCAAAGGCTGTCCCGCCGCAGGGCACGGAGGGCCGGGTTGGACAACCTAGGTTCGGGCTCTGTCCCTCCTTCCTCAACAGTGTCAGCAGGGGGAGGACCTTCCGGTAGACGGGGCGTTCTGCACCTGTGTGGCAGGAAGCTGCGCCCCCAGGGGTGAGAGACCCCCTCTGAGCACCCAGAGGTCACCACCCACCGGCCCGGGGTCCAGCTGCCTCTCTCTTTACCTGCACCCTCAGCGATGGTCCCTGCCCAAGACCTTGAGCGACGGGCCAGGTGTCACGCCGGAATATCCCGACGCTGCGACCCCACCCTGGTGCCACCTCTCGAAAACAAGGAGACGCAGCCCACACTGGGCAACCTCGTGCCCAGGTGAGCAGCGGGACATCCCAGAAGCCTCCTGGAGGAGGTGGGGTTCCAGAAGTGCCGTGCCAAAGCATACGCTCCCGCCCCACGAAAGGCCAGCATCCAGGGGCGTCGAGAGTTTTTAATCAAGCAATATGTGCCGTTCTGGAAAATACGAGGGGAAGACCGTCCAAAGGTTCGCTCCGGCTCATTTTTCCTGCCTGCTCTGGCTGTGATGAACCCCGAGATGCGGAGCGTTTCTGTTCAGCTCCAGCCCCGGTGCAACATTTCCATGCCCAGCTAAGTGAAAGGATAAATAAAGATGCCTGGGCTCCTCCAAGGAGGCCACCTGGCCGCCCGGGTCACTGCAGCAGGGGCCTCGGGAAGGACAGAGCCAGCGGGGCCTCCTGGGGCGGCGGGGGGGGGGGGGTGGCGGAGAGGCCATGGAAACAGCAGGCCCTCTCAGGGCCTCAGCTTTCCCATCCGTAACATGGGGGCGCAGACAAGTCCCCCTCGGCTCCTCGGCTCAGCCTCCACATCCTGACTCCCAAGTCGAACCCACAGAGCCCCGAGGAATCTGCATTCTTCAACGCAACCTGGGGAGCACTTGTAGGGGACCTATGTGCCCGGAGACCTGGGGAGGAGGGCCAGTTTCAGGACGATTTGGGAGATTTGTCTCCCTGCCTGAGCCGGCCCACAGCCCCGGAGAGGGGGAGGCCAGCCCCTGGCAGAGCCCTGGGGGGCGGTGCTGGGGGTGCGGGGGGCCAGTGGGTGCTGCAGTGCCCTCGGGCCACAAGGGGGCAGAGGCGCCCAGGCGTGGCTCCTGCCTGCGGCTCCACTGAGCCCGGCCGGGCACCAGCAAGATGCGTCCGCAGAGGGGTCTGTCCGAGCCTCTGCCCTGTAGCCCAGATGGTCCACGGCCTCTGCCCCAGCCTCTTCGGGGAAGCCCCCTAAAACTCTGCCAGGTGCCCCGCGTCTGAAGCCCGGCTGCGGGCCCAGGGACGGGGATGTCACAGCGGCCCCGCCCCCCTGGGGAAGCGCCGGAAGTTTAATCACCACCGGCCCTGCGCAGTCCCCCCCCCCCCCCCGCCCCATTTCACAGGTGGGGAAGCTGAGGCCCGCAGAGGGCAGAGGCTGGAGCCAGACCCGCCCCTCCGGAGCAGCTCTCCCAGAACGGGATGACTTTGCCTTTTGTTGTGGTGCAAACGCTGCTGAGAATTTCTTAATCCCCTTTCGCAAAAAGACAGGTTGTGCTTTGTGCAGAAATCGTTATTCAGAAATTACAGACTCTGGTTGTTTCTATGGAAACATTTTTCACCTTATGCAAATGAAGCAAGAGGCATGAAAACAACGCCTTCCCTTTCTGCCCCCCTTCGATCGTTTGGAACTTGAAAAGCAGCTGCTGAAAGTTTAATCCCGGGCCAGGCGGGGGCAGGCGTCCTCTGACCCTGTGGACGCGTTGGCTGCGTTGGCCTTTGCCTCCTGGGCTGAGCTGAGGCTCCGAGCCCCCCGCCGGTTGCTCTGAGGCCTGGCCCCATTGCCTCCCGCTCTGATCTTTAGCTAGCGACGGGTGGCAAAGGTCACACCGGAGAGCCCCCCCCCTGCCCCGGGCCCTTTGAAGGGGACCCCCGACCGGACTCCTACAGAAAGCCCACCCAACCTGCAGCCAGGAGCGTGGGGACCCCATTTCTTGTCATCACCTTGTTGCTTGCCCAGCCGGGACTGGCACTCCTTTGAGGGGCTTTTCTCCTGCACCCCTTCCCGCACCCAACTCCGCCTCCAGGGAGGAGAGTGGCCAGGCTTGACCAGAGACAAGGGACAGGGCTTCAGGCAGAGCTTTCCTCCGGTGTGGATTCAAACCCCAGCGCCAGCCTCCCGACCGACCGCGTGGCCTTGGGCAAGTCTCTTTCCTCCCTGAGCCTAGGGTCCTCCCCTGTCAACCCCCCACCCTCCTAGAATGGGGGTGCCCGCACCCACCTTTGTGGTGAGCTTGAAATAGGGCCCTTTTTCAGTCCTTAGCACATAGTGGGGCCTCGATCTGTGGGAACCCCCCAGAGTCCTAGAGAAGTGGCTGCTGCGGACGGGGGAACCCGGGGCGAGGACAGGCTCCCGAGGCGGTGCTGGCCCAGGGAGCCTGACCCACGCCTGCCCCCCCTCCAGACACTGCTCCTGGCTGAGGTGGCCACCAGGAGGCAGTGTCTCACAGAGCAAGGGCAGTGAATTCGGAGTCTAGAGACCTGGGTTCGAGTCCTGACTCAGAGGTGTCCTCACTAGGTGGCCTGGAGATCATTTCTCCTCCCTGAGTCTCCGTTTCCCCCTCCCTCGGGAGCCCTGTCAACTCCCTGCCTGCCCCACAGGGCTGCGTGGGGACCCGATGAGGGCTGAAGGCTGTAGGAGGTGGGAGCTGAGGACCCAGAGCGGGGGAGTCCATCCCGGGTGGTAGTCACTCCTCCATGGTCATGGTCTGGCCGTGCAGGCTCTGGCTCTGGGCCCCCTCGGGGCACCCTGCTCCCTTCCTCAGCGGGCTTCTGCCCGCCTCCCTCTCCTGACAAGGTGGGCCGGGAGCCTCTGCAGCAGGGGCTAAATGCTGTTCAGTGAGGTCCAAGTATGTCACCCACTTAAGTGAGTCGGCCCATTGTGTGAGCACAGAGAGGTTAAGCCGCTTGCTCAAGGCCACACAGCTGGTGAGTGCGTGACATGACAGAAGGGGTCTTAAGACCCACAGACTAGGGGTCTTAAACCACAAAAGTGTATTATCTCACGCTTCCGGGGGCTGGAAGTCTGAAATCAAGGTGTGGGAAGGGTTGGTTCCTTCTGAGGGCTGAGGGAGAAAGTTCTGGGCCTCTCTCCTCAGCCGGCGGGTGGCCGTCTTCGTGTTCACACGGCGATCTCCGCCTACCGGTGGCTCCGTGTCCGGACTGGCGCATCTTATAAGGGTGGCTCTCCTATTGGATCGGGACCCACCCTAGTGGCCTCATTTCTATTACGACTATGTCTCCAAATAAGGTCACGGTGCTGGGGGTCAGGACGCCAACATGCGAAGTCGGAGGAACACAGTTCCACCCAAACCGGAGTTAAGAGGCTGTCTGAGATCTGAGACACGGGCTGAAGGGGGCCAGGATGCTGAGGGGGACTTTTCCCTCCTCTCAGAATAGACTTTAGTCCCTGAAGTTGTTGCCGTTAACCCAAGGGCCCGGCTTTCTAAAGAAGCCCCCGGAAGTAGCCCCCGCAGGACTTCCACAAGAGGAAAAGGGCTCTCCCTAATCTTCAGCCGAGTCCGCGAGGGCGGGGAGACAAAATCGCTCTCGTTGTATCCCAGGGAATTGAGCTATTTGATGCACTAGCGATGAGAACAGCCTTTTAAAGGAGCAAAAGATAGCCGAGAGAAAAAATGAAAAATCGTAATAGAGTGAGCACAACCTCCAGAATGCAGTGAGCCAAACCCGAAAGGGTGCCCGTTTGTCCGAGTCCTGCCTGTGGGGCCCGAGTCCGCCCTTGATCACCTGCTCCGAGAGGCACGGCGCTGAGCTGTCCGCTGCAGGCATTGGGGAGACCGCGTGGGAGGAAGGGATTGTCCTTCCTGGCTCTGGTGGGCGGCCCGGTCAGGCTCCCGGAGGCTGCTAAGCTTCCGCGGCAGCGGCCCCTGGGGCACAAGGGACTTCAGCACGGGGGCCCCAGAGCCCCCCGGGCTTCTCCCGCGCCCAGATCCTACAGGGCTGTGACTCCCACAGTGTGGCTCCTACGGGGCGCACGGCACCTGCTGGGCAGCCAAAATCTTCTCCCAGCACCCCACCCAGGTGCTTTTGTAGTGTAGACAGGACACTTCTCCGTGGACAGCTTTCTCCGGCACCCCAGAGTGCAACTTTCCAGCAAGTTCCTAGGGTGGGTTTCCGGCACATTCCCCCAGCCTGGTGCCACAGTGACCTACCTCTTTGCCATTCGGTGACCTACGACCCCCCCTCCCGCAACAATATCTCAATCTCAGCCCAGGGGTGGGGGGTCTTGGGGGCTCTCTCGCAGCCCTGGGGGTAGTGACTGCCCCTTCTTTCTGCTGTTTCTTAGGATATTCGTTAGCGTTCTCTTCGCTTCTTAGCCAATCCTCATTGTCCTGATCCTTGTTATAGGCAATCGTTCTTTATGTTACACGTACCCTGTTCAAACTGCTGTGCCGTTCTTGTCTCCTAATTGGACCCTGACTGATAAAAAATGAGCACAAGGAGTGGCCACACGTGATAGATGGGGTTTGGCGATCGGTTTGGCCGTGGCTTTGGGCTTGAATGCGGCGCTGAGCGGCCGATGGGGAATGGTCCTCAGTAATCCATCCACGCGCCTGGGTTACAGTTCATCAAACCCTCACCTGGGCTGCATTGTGATGAAAACGCAGCTCGTGCCTCGGGAGCCCCAGCAGGTGCTGAACTTGACCCTTATGGCAGCAGTAATGACCACAAGGATTTTGGCGAGCTCTGGACTCATCCGGGCGCACTTGAGCACTTACAAAGAGGATGACAAGCTCACTTCCGTGAGCTCTCCGCTCGAGTCACGGTCTGCAAGCCCGCGACCTTCCACGACATCTTCTGAAAGCAGCTCTAATTTCTCCTAGCCGCAAGGCTGATATTGCCGAGGATCAAATACAAAATTTAATTGTGCAGGCTGCCGAAGTAACAGCTGAACTCCCTGTCTCAACAAGTCCCTCGCGACAAAGTCAGGGCACTGATTCATAAAGAGCAGGATGCTGAAATTTGGAATGGGGACATCCGACCAGATCCAAAGGAGACCGTCAGTCGTGACCCTCCCCCCGTCACGCTGAGCCTCCCTGACCAGGGGGAAGTAAGCTTCCTTCTCATGCTGGAAGAGCCGGCCTTCCTCTGCCTGCAGCCCGGTGAAAGCCCCCCCGGGGGGCCCGGAAGAAGAGCTCGTTCTCCTGGAGAGCCGTCACGCCCACTCCTTGCTGCCACCGGACCCTCCACGGAGCCCCGTCGTCCACGTACGCCGGGAGGGCAGGTGCACACTGCAACCATCAGAGGCTTAGCCACCGAGAGGACTTGCGAGGCGGTCTGCTATATAATTGGCACAGCTCCGAGGGCTGCATGTGCGAGCGGACGGTGAAGGCATTAGACTAAGCAAGAGGGACGTACTATCAGACCGGGTCCTATACTGTGGGCCCAGCTGCGCCTACTAGAGACGCCGCGTGAATATGTCAGCTTGTGGGGGCGCCTGGGTGGTTCAGACGGTGAGGCGTCCGACTCTTGGTTCCAGCTCAGGTCATGATCTCACGGTTCGTGGGTTCGAGCCCCGCGTCTTGGGATTCTGTCCCCAGTCCCCTTCCACTCCCGTGCACGTGCTCACGCCCTCTCTCTCTCTCTCAAAATAAATCAACTTAAAAAAATATGTTAGCTTGTGTAACTGGGTTTTAGTTATTTAAACGTGATCAATTACCACAAACTCAGACACTCACAACAGGACACTTTCCTTATTTCACAGCTTTGATGGCTCCGGAACCTGGACGTCTGCTTCAAGGCTTCTCATCGGGCTACACTGGAGCTGTCCACTGGATTGGGGTCTCATCGGAAGGCTAGCCGGGGCAACACCTGTGAGCAGGTTAAACCATGCTCACGTGGTTGTTGGCAGAATTCAGGTCCCCGGAGGCCACTGAACTGGGAGCCTCAGTGCCTAGCGGGCTGTTGGCGGGAGGCTGCCCTCGTGGACCCCTGCAGCACGGTCGCTTATTGTCCCAAAGTCTGCAGGCTGAAGGGGCAATAGAAAAAGTCTGCTGGCGAGACAGAAGTCACTGTCTTATGTAACCTAATCACGAAAGTGACACCCATTGCCTCTGTCGTACCGAATGGCTTAGAAGTATGTTGCAAGTCCCGCCCATACTCAGTTGCACACAGGCGTGAATTCCAAGGGCAGGGGTCACGGAGAGCCATCTTGGGGTCTGTCCACAACAACTGGAAGTGGCTCTGACAGCTCATTTGGGTGGCTGACTGGAGCTTGGGCTTCACGGCGTCCCACAGTTAATGAGGTCGGAAGCCGGGGCTAAGCGGGCAGGACTGCGGCCTGGGGCTCACCTGCGGGACCAGCACACCCGACCCTCCGACGTGTTCTATGAGGAGGCTCAGAAGACACCCCTTTGCTAAGGAATGGAAAACCACATTTGTGAACAGAGCGCCTACATCCTGGGGAATCTCTGTGGTCGCTCTGCTTTGTAGGCCGGGCACGAGCACCAAGGACGTTGCCACAAAGACGACACCTGGTTTCCGCGGACGGACAGGTGAATGCTGGAGTGTCTTCGCTCAGGTCTGAGTCACAGTCTGCCCAGGGGGTCCACGGCGCCACCACTCGCTGGTGATTTCCCCAGTTCTTAAATGCCTAGTTGGAACAGACGTAGTTAGCAACCGTCAGGGTCCCCCACCGGCTCTCCCACCCACGAGGTGAGGGCCAGTATGGCGGGAAGAACCCAGCGAGAGCCCCTGGGACGTCCGCTCCCAGCCAAGACAGTGCACTGGAAGCAGTACCTCATCCCAGGGGGTACAGCAGAGAGTAAGACGCTTCGAGAAGCAGGGGTGCGGAGACCTGGAAGTCCGACCAAGCCTTCCGCCTTGGCCGCTTTGAAGCCGCTGAACCAACGTGAAAAAAATAGAAAGAAGTTGCTCCACCAGCTGGGACAATTGGTCCTGATTGCCCACGGGAAAGTGGGCCAGGGCTACACAGTGGGGACAAGCCGTGCTGACGGGGGATGTGCAAAGGATCCTCAGGGCACCTGCTGGCACTTCCACAGCCAGCACCACCCAGAGCAATGCAGGGTGACTGAGGACGCAGAGCCTTCAGGAAGGATGGCGTGGACCGCTGCACAGGTTAAGGCCCCGCCGAGCTTCTGGCTGAGGACAGGACGAGCACAAAACGGGTAGCGGAAGAAGGAAGCTGTCCGTGTCAGTTAGGGCCTCGTGATTAAGCCGCAGACACGAGTCGCACGGTCGCTCAGCCTGTCGCCTAGTTGCCCGACGAGTGCGTGTGTTTATTTGCATCTGCTGTTTCCTTCCTCTCGCTCCTTCCCGTTTTTAGTTCGCATGCAAGTTGTTGGAAGTCGGCTTTACAGTTTGGTCTGCAGGTAAGAATGAATTCAGTGCACCTGCAACTGAATTTGAGAAGTAAGTAATACGGTCCGACAATGACTGTTGGGACCCTGTGTCACCTCATTTCAGGGAGAGGGTAAGAGCTTTGTCACGGGTAAGAGGTACAGCTGGGTCTCGTTGGATGGAAAGGCAAAGTTGTTTTATCGTTACACGGGGATTCCAACATGTGAAGTGCAGAGAGGGAGGTCGAGCAGCCGGAGGGGTGGAGGGTGCGGTTATCAACTTGCTGTCCCTGAGCTCCCAGTTCACCCTTCCTCACCTGCTGTATGGCACCTGAGCAGGGCTCTGTGAACATTTGCCCTTTGCCCACTGGCATGGTGTTAGGCTCTGTCGGCAGGGCCCCTGGAGAGACGGTGCAGTGGAAGGGATTTTCTTTCCCCTCTCTGGTGTGCTAGCTGGGCAGCTTCCTGCAGCACGCGGGGCTTCTCCAGCTCCAGCCTCCTGCAGTGTGGGTGGCTTCTCCAGGGTCCGGCTCCACAGTGCCACGGTCAGCAGTTTCCCTCGCTGTCTCTAGGTGGTTTTGTAGCCGGCTGCCTCCTGCAAGATATCTCCCCACGAAAGCTCCCATCTCCCTAAAGGGTGAATTTCCAGCAAGTGTTGCAGATGTAGCCCCACCGCCACTGCCACCACCACTGAGCCCAGCCATGCCCCGTTGCAACCAGGTCTGGACCTCAGCCCTGGGTCGGGAGGCGGGCCGGGGGGACGTCTTCCTTGGATGCTCCTAGGGTAATAGCTGCTCTTACATCTGCTATCTCTCCACCTTTAAAGTTCCCTTTCCTTCTTACTAGCCAAAGCCCTCTTCGAACCAGTCTTCATATTAAACACTCCTTGTTCGATTACTATGTGAGTTCTCTCTCCTGACCGCAGTCCGGCTGATACACTGAACAGAACTCCAAGGAGTGGGGGTGTCACTTAGAACTGTTCCTTCTGCAGCAGGCACTCCTTGAGGGCTTACGGGTGAGAGCCCGGTACCTCTGAGATACAGGTGCACGTGAGCCCTGGTCTCTGTCCACATGAGTTTACAACCTAGAGGGACAGACAGACATTAAACAGGCAGAGAAGTGAATACGCTAGAAAAGGTACTTTGCCGCCAAATTCACAAGGGTGATTTGACACATGGCGATCATGGCTGGGGTGTTAGGGAATGCCTAGGATGTAGGTGCTCTGTTCACAAATGTATGTTTCCATTCCTTAGCAAGGAGGGTGTCTTCTGAGCCTCCTCGTAGAACACATCGGAAGGTCGGGTGTGCTGGTCCCGCAGGTGAGCCCCAGTCCACAGTCCTACCTACTTAGCCCTAGCTTCCAACCTCATTAACGGTGGGACACTGTGGAGCCCAAGCTCCAGTCATCCAACCAAACAGGGAATGCCTGAGGAGGCGATGCTTGTTCAGACACTCAGAGAGCTCAAGGAAAGATGGGGGCAGGGAGGATCATTCAGGTGCAAACGACTGCAAAGGTCCTGGGGTGAGAATGAATTTGGCATTTTTGTGCAGCGGAAAGAGGGCCAGGAGCTGCAGACCAAGAAGAGGAAATGGTGGAAAAGAGGGGCTGAAACTGGGGTGGGGACAGGCCGTGTGTGACCTCGCAGGCCAGCGCAGATGTGATTTGAAGTCAGTAGGAAGCCCCTGGAGGGTTTGAATCAGAGACTGCATTAAAAGCATTAAAAAAATTTTTTTAGTGTTTATTTATTTTTGAGAGGGAGAGAGAGAGAGACAGAGCACTAACGGGGGAGGGGCAGAGGGAGAGGGAGACACAGCATCCGAAGCAGGGGCTCCAGGCTCTGAACTGTCAGCACAGAGCCCGACGTAGGGCTCGAACCCACGAACTGCGAGATCACGACCTGAGCTGAAGTTGGATGTAAAAGCATTTTTTAAATGTGAAGGTTATTTCTAGGAGAGCTGGAGGGGCAGCATGGCGAGCTTGCTCTCCATTCAACATCCTGTTGCTCCTTTTTCTGTTGTCACTGCCATCATCATCGTCACCAGGGTCACCGTTGCCCGTATCACCACGCGCTGGTTTTGTTCCCACAGTCAGGATTCCAGACCGTCCAAGGCAGAGCTGGCGTCTCCTTCTCCTCCGCTGTCCCGTTGCAGGCTTCTGGCATGGCTCCCTGGACGCTCCCTTTCCTCGCACAGCGCACCCCACCGCCCCCACCGGGACACTGCCCACCCCTGGAGGACAGTAGCGTCCCGCCCCACCGGGGTTGGAAACATGAAATGGGCACAGACCATGCTGTGCCCCATCCCAGGAAGATGCGCAGAGGCATTTCATCAAAGCAGCAGAAATAGAACCCCGTGAGCTAGTGCTCCCAATTCCATTGAACAAAACAAAACCCAGGCCCAGAGAGGTGAAGCAACTTGCTGAGGGTCACACAGCACACGGAGGGTTCAGACTCTAGGTTACGTGCCTGGCTTCTCTGCACCTCCTGTGGGGGGCAAAGCAGGAGAGGGACAGGGGCAGGACTCACAGCTCCCCTGATGGTGCAGCTGGGGAAACTGAGGTCTGAGACCTAGATCGCTTAGCAAGGGGGAGCGTGTACCTCTCACACCCAGGTTGGTATGACCAAGAGTGACCGGGTGCCGGGCTAGACCGCCAGGGAGAGGGAGTGGGGAGCCACGCTCTGGCTGGCCAAGAGGGACACAGGGCTGGAAAAATCATTACAGGTAGATGAATTATTCACAGCCCGCCGACCTCCTCAGGTCCCGGGCAGCCGGGAGCTCGCCGAACAGCCCAGCCCATCTTATTATCCACACGTAATGGCCTCTTTTCTCTGTCTCAGAGGAAAGCGATTCAACACCATCAAATATTAATGCGGGGTCGGCCACCCACACGCGGGGCCTCCAGCGCTGCCCCAGAGGTCAGGGATGACGCCAACCCGAGAACGGGAGACTCGGCCGGGAGGACACAGGTGGGCCTTCTTTCCCGGGGGCCGAGACGGGGGACCCTGAACACGCAGCCTCAACCTTGTCCCTCATCTAAGAGGCGCCAGGAAGCGACGCTTGCTTTCTTACAATGAAGATGAGGTTGATTTGGTGCACTGTTCCCAGCCTCAGTCTGTTCGGGGTCCCAGGGTCATGTCTCTGCCCAGGGTCCTCCTGGGGCTAAGGATTGGGAGGGGCTCTAGGGTCTGTCTCAGTGTCCTGTGGCCGCCATTACAGATGACCACAAACTGAAAGGCTTCTATCACAGAAATGTATTCTCTTCTAGCTCCGGAGGCCAGAAGCCTGAGATCAAGATGTCACAGGGACCTGCTCCTCCTGAAGGATCTGGGGAAACGTCCTTCCTGCCCTCTTCTAGCTTCTGGTGGCTGCTGGCCATCCTCCACTCACAGACACAGCCCTCCAGTCTCTGCCCCCAGCTCTGCGTGGGCTCCTTCCCGTGTCTCCTCTGCCTTCCTGGGCACCCGCTTCGAGTAATCCCATCAGGCATTGGATTTAGAGCCCACTCTATTCCAGGATGACCTCATCCCAACTTAATTACATCTACAATGAGCCTACTTCCAAATGAAGGAACATTCTGAGGTTCCAGAGGGATGTCAATTGGCGGGGGCGGGGGGAACACTACTCAGTTCATCATAAGAGCCGGGCGGGCACACGCAGAATTGGCCACAACCTACCTGGTTTCTGAGACTTAGGTCTATCGTCCTGACCCATTTCTCCGGGCTTCTCCACACCCACATCTCTTCTGCTGTTTCTGCAGAACCTTCTAGGGACTCATGGAACCTTCTAGGGACTCATGGACACATGGAAGCTCGGAGGGGCGGGCCCAAGCCAAGCAGCCCGGATGCAACTCACGTCCCTCTCAGTGCCCTCTGCTGGGGGAGGAGGCCCTCGGCTGTCACGCGCAGCCAGTGCAGTCCACACCCTCCCCCCACATCCTCTTGGCCCTCGATGTCTCGGGCACACTGACCCAACTGGTCCCAGCTGCATGCACCCGCCACCGTCGACCTGGGCTTCTCCGGCCATCTCCCCAACTGCAGCGTGGGGTGGCCCAAGTGCCACGTGCCCCTCCTGCTGGGTCAGCCTTCAGCCACTCCAGCTGGTCCCTTGAGTGGTCAGCTCTGCTTCAAGGTCCACTCTGTCCCCCAGAGACCCATGGGAGTAAGCTCCAGGTTCCCACTTCCCGGAGGGACTTCCTTGGAAGAATGCGCTCACAGGGGCCCCTGGATGGTTCAGTCGGCTAAGCGTCCGACTCTTGGTTTGGGCTCACGTCATGATCTCATGGCTTCGTGGGTTCAAGCCCCGCATCGGGCTCTGTGCTGGCATTGTGGAGCCTGCTTGGGATTCTCTCTCTCCTTCTATCTGCCTCTCCCCAACTCACACTGTCTCAGTCTCTCTGAAAATAGATAAACTTGAAAGGAAGAAAGAAAGAAAAAGAAGAAAGGAAGGAAGAAGAAAGAAAGAAAGAAAAGCTCCTTCGTGGCAAAGCCTCCCCACCTTCCCATCTCAGCCCTCACTTGTCGCCTCTGGATACACTTCCCACATCCACACCTTTGCGGGGTCTGCTGCTGCAGAAATGACCACTAAGACAGGGGTTCTAACACCTCCCTCACTAGCCTGGCAGGTCCCTTCTCGGAGACCCGCACGGTCCCTCCTTCCTTCCCCCACATTTCCTGCCCCCATTTCCTGCCCCATCAGGAAGCAGCTTCGTACACGTAGAAAGTCAGAGTCTACTAAGGAGCTCACCCCCACCCGGGCCACCCGTCCTGCTCCCTCCTTCCCTCTGCCGCCCGCCCTGCTGCTGCCCAGGTGTTCCCAGCTACATGTCCCCACGTCTCCTGTCCAGTCTGGCCCTCTGTCTCCCTGCCTCTCCTGCCCCTGTGCATTTGCTCAGGAGGACTCTCCACTTTCTAGGCGCCCCGGACGCCCCTCCACCCGTTGTTCAAGGCCAGCCCTGGTGTCCCTCCTGCGGGAAGCGTCCCCACACCCTCCAGGGGATGCAACTCTCCTTCGGCCCCCGCAGCTTTTTGCAAACATTGCCAGCGGCCTCTTATGCATGCATGTCCCCCAGTAAGCAGGAGACCTGGGTCTGAGCCACTGCTGTGTCGCCGGCATCCTGCATAAGGCCAGGCCTGCAGCGGACATCAGTGGGCATTTGAGGAACCGTCAGCGCTCTATTTTTAGCGAAAGAAGGTGTGGGCACGTGGTCAGGCCACAGTGAAGTCCTCGCGCAAACACTGGCAGGCGACACTCCAGGGCCCCGTGCTACAGGTGGACATTCGAGGCCCTTCCTCCCACACAGACATTACAGCGCTCCCTCTGAGCCCGTCCCTGTCACACTGCTTCCTGCGCCTGGACCTCCTACTTGTTCAGGTCCTACCAGACCCTTGGCCCAGCCCTTCTCCATCACTGTCCTCCGTCTTCTGGGTTGGAACTCCCCCCTCGGGGGTCAGCTCCCTGGGGTGGGGGCTCCAGCAATGAAATTCATTATTAGGATCGGCACTGCCTCCAGCCCCCTCTACTCTCCCCACACTGTCCCAGCGGCCCCCCACCGAGGGCCTGCCCACCTCCCTCAGCCCTCACACCCTGCGTCTCTGTCTTGCCCTCAGCCCACGCACGTAGCCCGATCCTGCCTCAACGCTCCCTGACTCCTAAACTATAGCACCTGCCCCCCGCTCAGCTGTTCCCGGGACACCTCACCCCTCTCCGGGCCTGGTCTGGGTGGGGTGACTCAGTGACAGGCCACAGGGTTGAGTCTGGAGCCGCTCGGAGACAGTAGGGTCAGTGTATGCATACATAACCAGCATAGCGCGCTTTGAGGCACCGGGAGCTGGAGTCCTAGGGGCCAGGGGCCCAAGGCCAGTGTGGGGCAGTCAGAGGACATCTGCCCCGGGGGACACATGAGGGATGGACAGATCCAGAGACGAGAGGGGCGATGAGAGGGTGATGGCTGGAGACAGAGCTACCACCAATGGTCAGGTGTGCCTGCAGCACCGAGGAGGGAGGCTGGGGAGGGCGCAGGGCGGCCAAGGGGTCCACCTGTACCCGTAGGCGATGGGTGACAGCCAGGGCCCCGTGGTAACTTTCGGGGACCCGAGGCACCTCCGCCATAAAAAAAAAAAAATTATATTTAAAATTGAATTTTGCAACTGCATTGACATAAAAGCAAATATAATCCCGGCTGGAATCATTATTATTACCATATTCATTTTTTTCTTTAGATTTTTGGGGGGAAGTTATTTATTTATTTATTTATTTATTTTGAGAGAGACAGAGATACCGTGAGTGGGGGAAGGGCAGAGAGAGAGAGAGAATCCCAAGCAGACGCCACATGACCAGCACAGACCCCGACGTGGGGCTTGACCTCACGGCACTGCGAGATCATGACCTGAGCCGGAGCTAAGAGTCATATGCTTGACTGACTTGAGTCACCCAGGCGCCCCTTTTCTTTTGATTTTAAAAGAAATGAAAAGGAAAACATTTTTGCGGTGCCGACAATATCACGGGCCCCAGGCCCTGTTCCCGCTGGGCTAATGGAGCAGCCGGCCGGGCGGCTGGACCCCACCAGAGCCGGCCCACGCCGGAGGGGCTCTGGAGGCCGGGGGAACCGAGGAAGCAGCGCTGGGGCCCTGCAAGTGGCAGTGACCTAGGTGGGGGCTGGGCCGGACCTGAGGCTGAGGGCCAGGAGAGCGTGTCCCCTGTTGTGGGGAGCCCACGTGGCCAGAAGCTCAGCTCGGGGCCCAAACTGGCTGGAAGGGAAGCTCCAGCCCTGGGCCCCTGGGCAGATCACTTAATGGCCAGCACCTCGGTTTTCTCATCTGACCGACAGTGATATGGAACACAGCGCCCTGCGTAGAACCTGGCACTCGGGAAGTCCTTG
The DNA here is from genome assembly GCF_027475565.1 of Acinonyx jubatus. NCBI lineage: Eukaryota > Metazoa > Chordata > Mammalia > Carnivora > Felidae > Acinonyx > Acinonyx jubatus. The sequence continues at coordinate 140,150,093 of NC_069386.1, read as the reverse complement.
ACGAGTGTCACCAGCTTCTGTTATTATTTCCGTTACTGCTGACTCCCTCTCTGGGTCCGCCCAGCAGCCTGCGAGGATCATCATTGTCCCGTTTTACAGATGGGGAAACTGACCAGCAGGGGAAAGGGACCTGCCCGGGATCCCGGGGTGCGGTGAGCACTTCCTACCTGCCAGGCGTGGGGCCGTGTCCTCTCTGCGGAGGTTTCCAGTGAAGGACGGAGATTTCAGTCCCCATGGAACAGACTAGAATCCGAGTTCCAGTGCAGCTCAGACACCCCGCACCTCCAGGCAGGGTCGAACCTCCAGCTAAATGAGCCCAGAGCCCAAGCTCTGAACACCTGACCCACCAGGGCTGCCTTGCTCCCCCACCGCGTCCTGATGCCAGAACCTTCCATGGCCGGCTCAGTGGCTTGTTTTCTCTTTTAATCATGAGTCATATTCTGGACACCATGTTGCAAGAACAGTGCACCCTCTGAGGCCCACACTGCAAGAATGCGATCATCGGGACAGCCCAGGACTATCTGAACACACGGAGAGCAGCCAGGACCCTGACAGCAGGCAGGAGGGTGGCCACCTTCAGAGCCACCTGTCTCTGGAGCCAATGAGTGTGTGAGAGCATCGCAGCCTGGTCTCCCCCAGACCAGCATCCGCTTCACCCTGAAGCATCAGCCTGGTGAACAGGAGACCCCACAGGGCCGGGAGCAGTCCTCCACCTTGGGGTTTCCACCTGGTGACCTTAGCCACAGGCCGGCCTGAGCCAGTATCTGGCTTTGCCTGTTTGTTCAGTGTTGGTTCCGTCGTTCAGCAGAAGCTGGCTGTGTGCCCACGCAGGGCAAGCATCCTTCCAGCTACCGGGAACGTGGACGTGGACAAGACAGATCCAATGGACAAGACGAACGTGGAAGAATCATCACACGATTCCCTGACTGATGACACAGCAGCGAGAGCCAGGAAGGGAAGTGCACTCCAGGCTTCTCACCAGGGCAGGCCCCAGAAGGCTTCTCGGCAGCAGAAACTCCTAGAAGGAGGGTGCCCAAGGAGAAGGGGAGCTAGGGGGCAGGGGTACAGCACGAGGTGGACGGGATCCTCTCCGTTTCGGTCTGGGTGTTAGCCAGCATCCTGACAGTGGCCCCACTGGGTGTGTTCCCTCTTGCACTCAGCAGGTGTTCCCGGAGGCGTGACTCTGCTGGGCTCTGTCCTGGGCCCTGGGGGGACCTGCGGGTGACACCCAAGTCCCACCTTCAGAGGTCTGACTGAAGTTTTGCACCCTCCTCCTCGCTTCCTCTCTTACTGCGCCCTTCTGCCCGGTGGCTTGGCCTTGAGGGTTCTTGTTTGGGAAGGGGTAGGGAACGCCCCACCTGATGGGAAGACAAAGCTGGAAGCTAGTGGGGACGGGTGGTGGTGGTGTGGGTCCTGGAAGCCCAGAGAATTCCGGAAATGTGGCCAGAGCCCCAGAGAGCACCCATGAGGCCACTCGGTGGGGACTTCAAATGGCAGGGGAGAGGATCTCATTGTCCCTCACCCAGACCCTACACCAGCTCCTCACTGCTCTGCCCACGGATACCCCTGGCCAACCCACCCTCCACCCCAAAGCCAGGTGAGCTGTTAAAAGCCATCTTGCACAACACCCAAAAAACAAATAATCCAGTGAAGAAATGGGCAAAAGACATGAATAGACACTTCTCCAAAGAAGACATCCAGGTGGCCGACAGACACATGAAAAGATGCTCCACGTCACTCATCATCAGGGAGATACAGATCAAAATCACAAGGACGTACCACCTCACACCTGTCAGAATGGCCAACATGAACAACTCAGGCAGCAACAGGTGTTGGCGAGGATGCAGAGAGAGAGGATCTCTTTTGCACCACTGGTGGGAATGCCAGCTGGTGTAGCCACTCTGGAAAACAGTGTGGAGGTTCCTCAAAACACTAAAAACAGAACTACCCTACGACCCAGCAACTGCACGACTAGGCTTTTATCCACGGGATGCAAGCGTGCTGTTTCGAAGGGACACACGCACCCCCATGTTTATAGCAGCCCTATCGACAATAGCCAAAGTCTGGAAAGAGCCCAAATGTCCATCATTGGATGAATGGATAAAGAAGATGTGGGATATCTATACAGTGGAGTATTACTCGGCAATCAAAAAGAATGACATCTTGCCATTTGCAACAATGTGGACGGAACTGGAGGGTATTATGCTAAGTGAAATTAGTCAGAGAAAGACAAAACTCATAGGACTTCACCCATATGAGGACTTTGAGAGACAAAACAGACGAACATAAGGGAAGGGAAACAAAAATGATATAAAAACAGGGAGGGGGACAAAACAGAAGAGACTCATAAACATGGAGAACAAACTGAGGGTTTCGGGAGGGGTGGTGGGAGGGGGGATGGGCTAACTGGGGGAGGGGCACTAAGGAATCTGCTCCTGAAATCATTGTGGCACTAGATGCTAACTAATTTGGATGTAAATTTAAAAAAATACAAAATTAAGTTAAAAAAAAAAAAAAGCTGTCTCTCAGACTTCTGATCTCCAGTCGGGAGAGGAAGAAACTTGGAAGTTGCTGCTCAGTCCTAACAACAAGTGAAAAACTGAACAAGCCGGAAGAAAACAACTCTTCTTAGATCCACAAGAGAAGGAGGGTCACAGGGTGAACTGTTACCCCCAAATTTGAAACACCAGCCGGTGAATACAGGGACAGAGCTTAGGGGGCAGAAACCTTGGTGGACACCTGAGCTGTGACTCATAAACTGCTGGAGGCTCAGTGTGGACGGGTCTGAGTCAAAACTCCAGGGGGACCCGTCCCAGAGGGCCCTCACACTTTTGTGGGTTTTCACCTGCAGGTTCTCACAGGGAATAGCACAGAAAAATCCCCTCCCGTTTCTGGAAGCATCGTGAAGTACCCCAGATGATTCTGTTCTTCTCAACAACGTCTGCCCTCAGGGGGAACCAGTTCCCCAGAGCCTAACCCCCTGGGGCTTTAGCAGAGCCTGACTGACCTGGGGGCAGGGAAATACCCAGCTCCAGCCCACTCTGGCCAGCCCGGCCCACCTAAGGGGGCTCCCAGTCCAGAGGCACAGGCTCGCTAAAAACCTAGGACCTACTCGCGGGACTACAGAACTCTTCTCTCCTGCCCACACCGCACCACATCGCTAGAGTCTGTGTACAGAGGTTCCTTTTACCCAGTGCATTATGTTCTGCCAGCAAGAAAAAGTGGCAAGACATACTAAAAGGCCAAAGAAAACAAAGCCAAACAAAACCACACACACAGTTCGAAGAGATAGAGCAAAGATCAGAACCAGACTCGGGTACGGCAGGGATGTTGGAATTCTCAGGCAGGAAATTTAAAACAATAATGAATATGCTACAGGTTTTCATGGATAAAGCAGACAGTGTGCAGATACAGGTGTGCCGTGGAAGCAGAGATGGAAACCCTGAGAAAGAACCAAAAAGAAATGCGAGAGATCAAACACACTGCAAGAGAAATGAAGGATGCCTTTGATGGGCTCATTTGTAGACTGGACACGACTGAGGAAAGAATCTCGGAGCTTCAGGACATCTCAGTAGAGACCTGAAAACCTGAAGAGCAAAGAGAACAAGGACCGAAAAACATAGAACAGAATATCCCAGGACTGTGGGACAACTACAAAGGTGTGACATAGCATCATGGGCAGGCCAGAAGGAGAGGAGAAAGACAGGCGGGAACAGAAGGAACATTTGACACAATAGTGACTGAGAATTTCCCCCCAGTCAATGTCAGACCCAAATCACAGATCCTGGAAGCTCAGAGAACACCAAACAAGGATAAATGCCCAAAAAACCACTCCCAGGCATTTCATTTTCAAACTATAGAAAATCAGAGATAAATTTAAAAATCCCAAAAGAAGCCAGAGGAAACAGCACATACCAGTAGAAGAGCGAAGGTGAGAATTATATCCAACTTCTGCTCAAAAATCACATGAACACGAAGAGAGTGGAGTGGAATATTTAAAAACCACAGATCTAGAATTCTGTATCCTGTGAAATTACCCTTCACAATTGAAGCAGAAATAAAGACTTTCTCAGACAGGCAAAAACGGAGGGAATATGTTGCCCAAAGACCTGTTTTGCAAGAAATGTTGAAAGAAGGTTTTTAGAGAGAAGGAAAAAAATATAGATCAGAAACATGGAAGCAATGAAGGAAGGAAGGGCACAGAAGGGAATAAGTAAAAATAAAATAGAGCTCTTGATTTTTCCTAGTTTTAATTGTCTTAACAGGTAACAATTTGTTCAAAATAATACTGGCAACAATGTATTTGATTATGCATGTTTATATATGCATCATGTCACGCACACATATATTATGTATCCTTATATATAGGTGAAATGAATGACAGCAACGATACAGAAGACAGGAGGGAGGAATCAGGATTACTTTGTTATTATAAGGTGCTCCTAGTACCCATAAAGCAGTATGGTGTTTATGAAAGTGGATTTGGATGAGCTGTAAGTATATATTACAAACTGTAGAGCAACGATTAAATGAGAGAGAAAGAAAGAAAGGGAGAGAGAAAGAGAGACGGAGGGAGGGAGGAAGGGAAAAGAAGGAGAGGGAAGGGGAAGGGAGGGGAGGGGAGGAAGAAAAGAAAGAAAGAAAGAAAGAAAGAAAGAAAGAAAGAAAGGGAGAGAGAAAAGAAAGAAAAGAAAAGAAGGACGGAAGGAAGGAAGGAAATTGATATGGTAAAAAAGGAGAGAGAATAGAATCATATCTAATGCTTAATTAAAACCACAAAAGGCTGATTTGCAACAACACGGATGAACTTTGAGGACTTCACGCTAAGTGAAATCGTTCAGAGAAAGAAACGCTGTATGACCTCACTGATACATGGAATCTAAAAAAGTCGAAATCACAGAACCAGAGTAAAATGGTAGTTGCGGGGACGCTGGGGAGTGGATGCAATGGGGGGCTGTTGGTCAAGGTGTACAAGCTTTCCAGGGTAAAATGAGAGAGTTCAGGGGATCTAATGTGCAGTGTGGTGATTATAGTCAACCATACTGTATTGTCTAGTCGATAGTTGCAAGGGTTGTAGCTCTTAAATGTTCTCACACACACAAAGGTAACTGTTTGAGGTGATGGACGTGTTAACTAACTTTATTGCTGCAATCATTTCATAATATGTATGTATAGCAAGTCATTGTGTTGTATATCTTAAATTTATACAATTTTACTTGTCAGTTATACCTCAATAAAGTTGGAGGGGGGAAAGAATAGTTACTTTAACACATAAATCCCCAAATACCAAGTACTTAACACAATAAATATTTCTTACTCAAAAAAGAAACCCACAAAAGGCAGAAAAAGACAAAAATAGGAACAAGGAACAAGGGCAACTATAAAACAGTAACAAAAATGGCAGATAAAAACCTAACTATATCAATAATCTCTTTGAATACCAATGGTCTAAATGCACCAAGTAAGAGACAAAGACTGTTGGGGTGCCTGGGTGACTCAGTTGGTTAAGTGTCTGATTATTGATTTCAGCTGAGGTCATGATCTCATGGTTTGTGGGATTGAGCCCTGAGTCAGGGTCCGTGTTGACAGCGTGGAGAGATTCTCTCTCTCTCTCCCTCTCTCTCTGCCCCTCCCCTTCTTGCTCTCTCTCTCTCTCTGTCTCTCAAAATACATAAACATTTTAAAAAGGGAGAGAGACAAAGATTGTCAGAGCAGATCAAAAAACAAGAGCCAACTCTATGTTGCCTACAAGAAACCCACTTTAAACATAACAGTGCAACTAGATTAAAAGTAAACGGGTGGGGGAAAATATACCATGCTAACACCAATCAAAAAACAATAGGAGTTGCTATATTAATTTCAGGGAAAGCAGACTTCAAAGCAAAGAATGCTATCAAAGATAAAGAGGGACATTACATAATCAGAAAGGAGTCAATTCTCCAAGAAGACATCACAGTCCTTAACATGTACGCACCTAACAACAGAGCATCAAAATATATAAGGTAAAAATGAATAGAATTTCAAAGAGAAATAGGCAAGTTCACTACCACAGTGAGACCCTTCAACACCACTCTCTCAGAAGTGGACAGACCCAGCGGGCAGAAAGTCAGGAAAGACATAGCTGAACTCAACAGCACTAATTAAAAGTGACATCTATAGACTACCTCCTCCAACAACAGCATATTACACATTCTTCTTAAGTTCACACAGAACATTCTCCACGGACACAAAACAAAAAGAATGCTGGAGAATTTCAAAACGCTTGGAGATTAAACAACACACTTCTAAATAACACATCAGTGAAAAGAAAAGGTAAAAATATCTTGAACTAAATGACAATGAAAACATAATGTGTCTAAAATTTATGGGATGCAGCAAAAACAGTACTCAGGAAAATTTATAGTGTCAGGTTGATATACTAGAAAAGAAGGGAGATCTCACATCAATCACCTAAGTTTCTGTCTTGGGAAACTAGAAAAAAGAAGATCAAATTAAATCCAAAGTGAGCAGAAAAAAATAAATGAGAAGTAGAGAAGAAATTAATGAAATTGAAAACAGGAAATCAGTGGAGAAAAACCAATGAGACCGCAAGTCGGTTTGAAAAGATCAATAAAATCACTAAACCTCTAGCTAGGCTAACTAAGAAAGGAGAGAATTCAAATTACTAATATCAGAAATTAAAGAGGGGATATCACTACAGATCCTATGGACATCAAAAAGATAATCAGGGGTTACTATGAACAACTCTATGCCCATAGGTCTGATAACCTAGCTGAGACGGACCAATTCCTTGAAAGACACAATCTGCTGAAATCCACACGAGAAGATAGAGACAATATTAAAAGGCCTCTATATATTAAATGGATTGAATCAATCACGAATAACCTTCCAAAGCGGGAAGCAGAGGAGGTGGGCCTGAGTGGTGATGGGTGGGGCCCAGCCTGGCAGGGTGCAGACCCCATGAGCACAGCAGAGGTGGACATCAGGCACTGGGCCCCCAAAAGCAGTGGGCTATACACCCGCTGGGCCTGCCTTCTCCTGAACATGCCTCCCTATGCCCAGGGGCCTGGGAACTCTCTGGAACCAGGTGCAGATAAACACCATCACCCAATAGGAGAGCCTGGCAACTTCAGTGAAACCCTGGAGGAGCCACAGGTCCATCTTGCTGCTCTGATGAGACAGAGTTACAGCCTCGGCTGTTGGTGCCCAGGGGAAATCGGGCTTGGGTGCTCAGGGCACCACTCCCCAGCCACATCTGCCCAACCCAAGGGGTGGGAGGGCCCAGGCAGTGAGCCCTGTGAGCCTGGGCTTGGGGCCTGGCCCTGCCTGTCTGAGCCTCTCCTTCTGTCCCCCCACCGGGGCCCCCTGGACCACGCCAGCCTGTGGCCACACGTCCCTACGGCTCCCGGCCCCTCCTCTCACCTTCAGATACGAGGACTGGTTCAGCAGGCCTGGCACAGAGTGAATGAACGAACGGCAACAAAAATATTGACTTGCACGCAAGCTGTGAGAACGGAGTGAGGGAGCCCGTGGAAGACCCCGGGTGTCCAGCATTGCACACAGCAGGCGCACAATTGATGTCCGCCTCTCCCCATCGTGTTCTCCTCGTACCTATGTCCCAGGACTCTGAGCGTAGCATTCAAGGCCCGGGCGTCCCCGGCTCAGCCCACTGCTCCTCCGGGCAGCCCCTGTCCAGCCACCGCCAAGGTCCCTGCTCTCGAACATAGCCCGGGTGACATCACTGAGCCATCTGCCCACCCTCAGTTCACCGGTGCCACGTTCCACGTCCCGCAGCAGCACCAGAAAGTGGAAACGCCTGGGGTGTGCAAGTTAGGCATGGGGGAGCTTAAGGCACTTTACAAAACCCCCTACAAGCGCCCCCGAGCCGCTCCCAGAGCCAGAGCCTGCCTCCTGCGACCTCTTCTCTTGTCTGCCGGAGGACAGGGGGGTGGCAGGGGGGTACCAGGCAGAGGACATGCTTGCCCCGTACCATCTGGAAAGACTTCCTCTAATATGGGGCTGTGGCGGGCCCCTCCAGACCCGTGCAGACCCAGGGGTGGCAAACATTGCCCCCCAGACAAGGGCACCAAGGCTCCAGGCAGGAATGACTCACCCAGCCCACAGATGAGCCTTGCTGGGCGTCCCAGTTGCACATGCCTGGGTTTACAGCTAGCCGCAGCCTCGGCTTTCTCACCGGTAACCTGGGGTTAAGGATACCTCCCTCGTGGTGACAGCGAGCACTGACTGAGATCATTTTTCCTCCATTCGGCTGGCATTTATTGAGTACCTACTATGTGCCAGGTGTCATCCCAGAGGCATGGGATACATCCGTGAACAAACCAGGAAGGAGAAAAAGAAAACCTGCCCTCGCAGAATTTACATTCTAGTCAGGGGAGGTAGAAAATAAACAGTAAGTCAAAACCATTACGATGCCAGGTGGCAGTAAATGCTTTGCAGAGAAATACATCTGCTAAAAGGAGATGGGTGGGGAGGGGGAGGTCCTGCTAATCTATATTCCTTACACGTCGTCGTCAGCAAAGTCGTCTCTGAGAAAGTGCATTTGGAGGATAGGCCTGAAGGAAGAGAGGCAGTGAGCCAGGTGGCTACCTAAGGAAAGAGCCTTGAGACAAAGGGAACAGTCAGTGCAAAGGTCCTGAGGCAGGAGCACGATTGTGTGTACAGGAAGAGCAGGACCGTGAATGCAGGGAGCAAAGCAGAGGGAGGAGCAAGCAAGGTGTGCCCGTCTGGTCCGAGGAACAGCAGGACAGGATAAGTGGCCTGCAGGGCACCGCGACCCCACTGCAGGGTTTCCAGCAGATGTACTGGAGACCAGGTTGCAGGGACAGGGCAGCAGCAGGGCGGGTGGTCCCAGGGGGAGGTGCTGGTGGCTGGGACAGGGTGCACGTCAAGGAGGCGGGGACATGCAGTCAGATTCTGGATACTTGCTGGCCAGTGTGGTAGCCGCCCCCACCCCCCACCCTAGGTGCCCTTGAAAGTTTAAACTGATGAAAGGAAAGTGAAAACGAAGTCAGTTCCTCTGTCACACTGGCCACACATTAAGCGCCCGGTGGCCACGCTGGGAAGCACAAACACAGAACACGCCCTTCCTTATGCCAAGTTCCACTGGACAACTTTGCTCTAGAATACACAGCGCCCACAAGAGCGACGTTCCGCCCAGATGTGGGTCGTGAGGGAGAAGCAGGGGGGTTCCTGCGGTGGAGGGCGGGGGGCAGCACACAAGCTGGACCTCCCAGCCGTTACAATCACTCACTCTCCCTGTACATGGGGGAGGGGTGCCCCCAGGAGGGCCCGCGTCCCTTCCCTCCAGCCCCAGGGCGCTAGGTGCCGTCCAGCAACGCTCCCGAGGTGAGGCCGCCGACCCCTCACCCCCACCCACGGCCCCTTCCGAAGGCAGCAGGCCGTCCTCAAGGCCACTGTCTCCTGAGGCTGGTGCACTCACGATAGGCACGGGAGCTGGCACCCAGCCCTCTCTGCTCCAGCCTTGGGCAAGCCACCTCCTCTCTCCCAGCCTCAGTTTCCCCACCGTGGAACGATGGGTTCGTCTCATTCTGGTCCCAGGGCTTGTGGAGGGGACAACGCCCCGGCTCGGGGAATGCAGTGGGGGGTCTCCGGGTGCGAGGAGGTGGGGACAGAGGGGACGAGGGGGCAATTTAACTGGAGAATGCCACCCAGCCCCAAATGAGTCATCCGTACCTTCAGGAGCCAAGAGGCCAATTGCGGCCTTTCATAACCGTGATCTGCAAAGTATACCCTCCGCCACTCAGACCCCCGCGGAGCAACAGGGCCGGCTCTGAAAGAGACGTGACTCTCCCAGGCCTCCTGGCTTGTCCCCAGATCACCTGCTCACTATTCCCAGCACCCTGCCCACAAAAGGGGACAGTGGAGAAGAGCTCTCCGCCCGGAGCCAAGGCTTTGGCGGGACTGGGTGGGACTAGTGACTCCCGGGACACCGCTCTGCAGAAGAATAACTAACTGCAGTGTGGACAGGGGGAGCCAGTGCTGTCTGAGGGGGGAGGCCGTGCGGGCTGCGCCTGACCATTCCTGGAACATCTGATTCGCCGTGCACGCCTGGGGTGGGGATGGGGAGCCTCCCCCCTTCACCCCACGTGACACACACACCCAAAGTGAGTCTCTAACAGGTCACCCTGCCCACCCGACTGCCATGGAACAGGATGGTTGGGGACCCTGGGAGTGGACACTCCCAGGTGGCCTTCAACCCCTGGGGAGATCCAAGGGACCGTCTCTGTTTACATAACAACAGAGGCTGATTTTGAGAACAGGGAACACTGGCCCTGTTTTGCCCTTTTCTGCTTCCTCCCAGGGACCTCTGTTGCCCCGACCCCGGCCCTGGATAAAGTGCCAAAAAATTCAAAACAGGAATCCAAAGAGACAGGACGGAAACAAGGAGGGAGGGGCGTTCCCTAACGTATCCAGATGTGAGCACGGCATTTTCTAAACCAGAAAAGTGCCGGGTTTCGAAGGTGTCTCTGCCCCTTGCCGAGACAGCAGGGGAGCAAGGATGTACCCCCAGGCTGCGACTTTCCTGCCACATGTTGGGGTTCGGCCCGCTGGACCGGAGGACTTGGCTGTGGAAGCAGAAAAGATGGTGAGTGCTTTCTCAACTTTTGTAGACGTCTCGGAAGTCACATCTGAGTTTTCTCAGTAGAAATCGCCCCTCTCGGTGTTCTTTGGCCTCCAGCACCTGCTCCCGGGGCGGCCTTCGGGGAAACAGAGGCCAGCCTGTCCCCCAGCCACCTCCAGAGGCGACCACTGCCCCGCGCCTGTCTACTTGCGCCTCTGACGGATGGAGACGTCTCTCTGCAGGCGGGAGCTGGCGGGAAGCATATCGCACGTTCACAGGCGGCTCCTGGGGTGCGTGCAGCCCCCAGCGGGCTCATCCACCCAGCTCTGGTGTCGTGATCCTGGCCTCCCAGGGCCTGGCCTCCGCACAGCCTTTGCCAGGTTCAGAACAACCACTTGGCTGCTAGGACACCAGCCCTGGGCAAGAGCGGGCCTGCCCCGGGGGCTCTCACAACAGCGCTTTGACTCGGCTGCGTCCAGCTGTGGGGACTGGCTGACCAGGAGCAGCCGTGGGCAGGTGGGCAGGATCTGAGCACCGTCCCCAGGTAACACTGGCTCAGCGATACCGTGCACCCCGCTCGGGCTTGGAGTCTACACGGCACGTATCTTCTGCTCTCACTGTCTTCGAAATAAACCACCCGCGGCCTGCCGTGCCTGTGGGATGGGGAGGCACAGAGACGCGGAAGGCGAGGACCCGGGCGCTGGAGGAAGCAAGCCCTGGAATCTAGACTCTTCTGCTTCCTGGCTGGGACTCGAGTAAACCAGTCACCCTCTCCGGGCTCTTTTTCCACACCTAGGACCTGGGGGTAGTGACGTCCGCCAGGGTCGTTGGGAGGGGCCGGTTATGTAACGCAAGAAAAGGTCCTGGTGTTACGTGGACGCTCAGCAAAGGCACCAAAAAGCATAGATGCTAATTACTGCCTCGTTAAAAATAAAATGGACCCCCGTGCTCATTGCCGGTTTCTGAGTTCGAACCCTGTGGGAGGAGCTCCTGGAGGAGGGGGAGCCCAGAATGGAGTGAAGGGGCCAGAGAGAGCAGGGCACCAGGGACGACTGGGGTCCAGACTGGAGGTGGTCCTTCAGGTAATGGGGGGAGGGGGGAGGGGAGACGGAAGTTGGGGGGACGGTTCAGGGACTTTTCTCGACTGTGCCCGGAGCCCCGCCTCTGTGCGAGGGCCATATCCTCCTCTGGCCGACTGTGGCTCCATTAGCTGTTTGCCAGTAACTTGAACCCTCTCCCTCTCCTGGGTAGGGGGCTGTGGGCATTCCCTTTGTACCTCCTCCCGGAAGAACCTGGGGATAATTTTAGCACACCCTCGGGGGCCGGCCCCTACGACTGTCGGCCAAGGCCCCTCTTCGGCACAACTCCTTCCCAAATCGGGAGCTGGTGAGGGAGCCTCTGTGGAGAACACCAGCTGTACCCCAGGAGACAAGACACAGCAGCTCTTGGGCTTTGCTTCTGGTCTGTCTGCACCCCTGCTGTGTGACTCTGGGCGGGTTGCCTGACCTCTCTGAGCCTTGTCTCATCTGTACAACGTGGTGACAGTATTGTAGAGGTAGTGACCCAGAGGGCAATCCAAGCCAACTTCAAAGTCAGATGAGGTCTAGCCCTGGCGTTAAGGCTGCTGTGGGCTGAATGTTTGTGTCCCCTCCAAATCTGTATGTTGAAGCCCTAATCCCTAACGTGATGGTGTTTGGAGGTGGGGTCTGTGGGAGGTGGTCAGGTTCGGGGGACAGTATGAGGGTAGAAGTCCCGTGATGAGGTGGGTGGCTTTATAAGAAGAGACCGGAGTTCTCTCTCCCTGCCCATGCCCCCCACCCCCCGGCAACCACACGAGGTCTGGGGAGAAGGCAGCTGTCGGCAAGAGAGCCATCAGCAGGAACCAAATCAGCCAGCGCCTCGATCTTGGACTCCAGCCTCCATAACTGTGGGAAATAGATGTTTATTGTTAGAACCACCCAGTCTACGGTATTTGTTACAGCAGCCTGAGCTGACAAAGACAGAAATGGGTACTGAGACGTGGGCACGGCCGTCATAAATTTCTAAAACGTGGACATGGCTTTGGAGCCAGGTAATGAGGAGAGGCTGGCAGAGGTTTGAGACACACGCCGGAAAAAGCCGAGGCCGTGAACAGACTGTCAAAGGTGACTTTGGTAAGAGAGCTCAGAAAGGAAAGAGCCAGAGAGACAGCCTCCGTTTCTTAGAGATTTCAAACAGGACGGTAAGGGAGAGTCTGGTGAGGTGTCGTGCAGACGCGAGGCGCGAGTGAGCGGTCCGGGGAGGAAAGGTGATCCCAGGTGATCCCGTTACAAACTGGCAAAGAACTTGGCTGAGCCGTGTTTGTGTCCCAGGGTTTTTGTGGAAGGCAGAGCTTGTAAGAGGTCGAATTGGCTCTCTGGACGAGCAGATCTCTCTCTCTTTCTTTTTTTTATGTTTACTTATTTATTTTGAGAGAGCAGGGGCACAGGACAGAGAGAGAGAGGGAGAGAGAGAATCCCAAGTAGGCCCCACCTCCAGCAGGGAGCCCAACACAGGGCTCGAACCCCCGAACCGTGGGATCACGACCTGAGCCTAAATCGAGAGTTGGACACTCGACCGACTGAGCCGCCCAGGCGCCCCTAACAACGGAGATTCCAAAGCAGAGTGTCATAGAAGCAGCTTGGTTCTTCCTAACTGTTGATGGCAAAGTTCAGGAAGAAAGTGAGGGATTGAAGAAGGAATCACTAAACCGAGAGGAACCGGAACCAAAAGACTTGGGAAAGTCTCAGCTATTCCGTATTGCACACGATGAGAAGGCGTGTGTGGAAGAGGACACGGAGGCTGTGGTCGCAGGAGAGCGCGAGAGTGGCCTGTGCCCTGGCCCGGCGCCCCGGCAGGGACAGCCAGGGAAGGAGGTGGGACAGAGGGAGAGAGCTCTGTGGACTGCCCCAATCCCATAGGACAGCACGGGACTATGATTTGTCTGCAAACCTGCACCATTCTTCAGGAAAAGGGGAGCAGGAACTAGCGGAAGGGGCCAAAGGTTATGAAATAACTGAGTCCCAGGGATGGAATGTACAACATGGTTACATATAGTTAATATGGTTACATGTAATTAACATGGTTACATATAGTTAATGTTTACATATAGTTAATATGGTTACATATAGTTAACATGGTTACATATATAGTTACATACAGTTAATATGGTTACATATAGTTAATATGGTTACTATGTAAACATTAACATACATGTTTACATATATTTGTTACATAATGTTTATATATAGTTAATATGGTTACATATAATTAATATGGTCACATATAGTTAACATGGTTACATACAGTTAATATGGTTACATATAGTTAATATGGTTACAGATAGTTAATGTTTACATATAGTTAATATGGTTACATAGCTGCTGTGTGGGGCATAAGAAAGTGACGAGACAGATGAAAGTGACAATGGCGCCGACCCCCCGGGGCTCCACGCCAGGGCCCCAGCGGGCACCTTGCCCTCTGTCAGCTCTCATAAATGGCCATCCGCGTGACTGTCCCTGCCACCATCCCAGACCCTGTGGGATCACATCTGTGTCTTTGGGACCCCTGGGTGTGCAGCGTGACACATTTAGGGGCAGTCACAAGCTCTGCGTTTCGGGCCCCCGAAGAGGGGGCAAGAATGTCAAGAGGTGAAGCTAAAAGACTCAGTTGCAGGGGCGCCTGGGTGGCTCAGTCATGATCTCGCGGTTCGCGAGTTCGAGTCCCGCGGGCTCTGTGCTGACAGCTCGGAGCCTGGAGCCTGCTTCGGATTCTGTGTCTGTCTCTCTCTCAAAAATAAATAAACATTAAAAAAATTATTTAAAAAAAGATTCAGCTGCAAAGGAACAGTGAGTCCCGCTTAGATCCCAACATCTTATTATTTCTACAGGCACCGAAAGTAAGGCAGCCAGCTGCCTGCACCCAGGAGGCAACGGAACACCAAAACCGGGGGACCAGTTGTGCAGTGCCCGTGGCGAACACCCTGCTGCTGAGGACCCCTTTCCTGCTGTGGCTTCACGGCCTGCGGCTGTAGCCTCCGGGGTGAGGCGAGACTCAGACGTGCAGGACGTGAGAACCCGGCCGGGAAGAGGCTCGGCCTGCAGCCGGGGCAGGTGCAGAGCGGAATGGGAGCCGGCCTGGGAGGGCCCGGTGCCCTCCGGTTCTGGTGGGTCTCAGAGCCTTTCTCGAGGACTGAGACCGGCCTTCACACGTGGCCTCTGGGGAGCTGCGTGAGGCCCACGGAGACCAGGGCAAAGCCATCGCCACAACTGGAGGTCGGTCGTTCGGAGCAGACGGCCCCAGGCGGCTTTGGGGGATGAGTCAAATTGGAAGAGGCCGGGCCCATGCACACAGGTGCAGCCAGACCAGAGGCGTGGAAGTTTCCTGGGGACCATGGCTGGCTGAGCGAGGCTGCTTCAGTGGGTTTGTACATCAGCAGGTTTGGATCAGAAGCATCTGGTAAGGAGGCAGGGGGATGAGAAGCTGAATCAGACTGTGGGGGCTCACGGTCTGGGGGGGGGGGTGGAGTTGGAACCGGAAACGCAGGCCTAACCAGCCCTAACATACAGGAGAGCGGTGCAGGGGACAGACAGACAGCAGCATGGGGACAGACAGCAGCGTGCGGCAGGAAGAAAATGCAGGTGGCTTTAGTTGTGTATAATTAAGGAGTCTCCATCCGGGGTCTCCCTTATCCTGGGAGCTTGCACGTCGCCCAGGCCTCCGGGCAGAGGCGCAGCAAGGCCCCGGGGTGTTATCTGCTCCCGTCTGATGTGGGAGGGGTCGGGCAAAGAGGCGATTCACAGGCGCGGCCTCAGCAGAAGCTGGGTGGGGTTGGCCCCGGGGGAGGCAGGGGCGGCCAGAGGGACCTGTGTGCGAGAGCCGAGAGCCGGGCCCAGGCTCCCCCACCCCCACCCCGGGCCACCTCCTCACTAATCGGGTCCTGAGGCACAACCGCTGAGGGCCCCTCTCACCCAGTGACTCCTGAAAGAAACGCCTGAACGCGGGCCCTCCCAGAAGGGCTCCGTGTTCCTGCGTTCTCGAGAAGGCCTTTGGCCAAAAGCCGCAATCGAACATTTCCCCCCCTCCCACCCCGGGCATCCGCAAAACAGCCATGCGGCACTCCCTCAGACCTGCTGTCCATACGGACACCCCACCGCGGTGGCAAGACCCCCCGGCCGCAGATAATCAATCCCCCCGGGTCCCTCCGCACCAGCTCAGGAAGGCAGGTGGTCGTTGATTCTGTCGGCCACGCATCAGCCTTCCCGCTTCGGTTTTCATGATCAGTGTGAAGGCAAAGGTGAAAATGTTAGAGGGCCCTCCAAACAGAACCCCCCCGCCCCCCTCCCGCGGAGGTGGTCCGGCAGGTAGGGGTGGGGGCACGTTGAGCAAGGAGGAGGCAGAGAGGTCAGCGGATCCGGCAGGTGTCAGAGGAACGGGAGCCCCGGGCTGCACCATCTGCGTCCCCTCTCTGCTGGCTGTTAACGAGACCCCGTGAGTCTGCTCTGTGCCCCGGGCTTCGCCCACATCCCTCATTTCAGCCTTACTCCTCCCTGGCGAGGCCGTCGTCCCCTGTTCCCGGTACTGCACGTGGGCCTCCGAATGAGGACAGCGACTCCTTCCTGACCTCTGGGGCTGGGGGTGGGCGGGACAGGGTCACCAGGACCGCAGACACAGGTTCACTTAGGAGCTGCGTTCAGCTACTGCCTCGGAGCTACCGCGGTCGGTGACCCGCCGGGAGGCAAGACGTGGGGACAAGGCCGCAGAGTGTCTGGGCTCCTTGCGTGATGGCAGGGCACGACACCTGTCCCTCAGGTCCCCTCCCGATTTCAGCAGCGGGAAGAGGACGGAGGAGGAAGGCCAAATGGACGCGTGCCAGCTACACGGGTGCCCTGGGAGCTCTCCTGGGACCTCTTGTCACACCTGGGTGGACCCACCCTCCGTAAGGAGAGATGGGTAAAGTGAGCCGGGTCTCTGCCCCACAGAGGACCTGGGACAGCCGGGCAGCTGGGCCGGGGAGGGAGCTGGAAGGAGTCGTTCTGGGTCCCTGCCGGTGGACCTGCCTTTGGGGGCCAGCCTCTCCCTCCCTCCTGCCCCGGGGTCTGGCTTCTCCGGCTCTGAGCTGTGGGCTTCCTCCGGAACCCGGTCCCGGCCAGGCTCCCTCTGTCTGCTTCTCCCTGGCCGGGCCCGAGAGAGGGGTGCTGAGGGGTCCCACAGCTGCCTGCCTGGATCAATCCGCTGCAGCCGTGGTCGGGGGCGGGGGCTGTGGCCCTCCTGGGGGTGGGGGGGAGCCCTCATAAAGGGGCTCAGCCCCAAACCTGCACCTGTCAGCGAGGGTGGGTGGTGGGCAGTGCGAACACACGCCCACAGGATGGGGCCGGGGCTGAGGACGAGGGCTGTGCTGCCGGGTGCCACGGCCCCGGGCCGGTCGCCCCACCTTTCTGCACCTCCGTTTTCTTCTCTGTACCAGGAGGGAATGACCGTCTCCGTGTCTTAAGGGAGACCTGTGGCGTCAATGAGGAAATTCACGTAACCGTGCCCGAGCATGGCGAAGCCTCGGTAAACACTGGCCGTTCATCGTCGACGTCATTGCTGTTACTCAGGGGTTGGCCTGACACCTGCCCGTCCTCAGTGGCCTCGCAGAGCCCTTGTAGTCCTGGTGCCCTGAGCTGCGGGGCACAGTCTCCTCCGGGCCCTCCCGGATACATGCTAAGGGAGGAGGGGGGCGGAGGGGGGCAGAGGGGGGCAGGGGGGGAGAGAACAGCCATGATTCACCCTCCCCCCCCTCACTCACAGCCTTAATTCTTCCCTCTTTAAGAAGGTGGTGGAGGAGGGGTCTTTTGGGAAGATGCCCGAGGCCTTCTTCATTCCCTTGCCCGACCCTCACAGAATCCAGTGTCCTTAAAGTGAAGACACGATGCCCCACCAGGCCGCTGAGGCCCCGCCTGGACTGTCCTTGCTGCCTCCCGGGCCCTGCCATGCCCCACACATTTCCTGTGTTCTCCTTGCTCCTACTTCCCTCCTTTCTGATGCAGGGTGTTTGCAAGGGCTGTTCCCCTGCCTGGAATGCTGTTCCCTCTGCCCCTTGCCTGGCTAATTCTGACTCCTAATTTGCCTTCCTGTTTAAGTGTCACCCCCAAAATGGAGGGCGGCTGGAGGGGAGGCGGGTGGGGGGGTGGACTAAACGGGTGGAGGGCACTTGGGGTGAACACGAGGTATTACATGTAGGCGATGAATCACTAAATTCTATCGCTGAAATCATTATTACACTGCGTGTTAACTAACTTGGGTTTAAATAAAATTTTTAAAAAATAATAAAAGATCAAAATAAAAGTAAAAATTTTTTGAAAAAGAGAAAAAGAGAAAATAAATTTTTTAAAAAATAATGAAAGATCAAAATAAAAGTAAAAATTTTTTGAAAAAGAGAAAATAAAAAGACCACCTAAGTCGCCTTATTATGGGCCTTCCCTGAACCCAGTCCAAATGAGGTCCTCAGTGTAGCCCAAGACCCCTGGAAGCCTGCTGTGAGGTTCCCAAATCCCCACTGGGGGCATCCTGGTGGTGGTGTCGGAACCACCCGTGGCTCCTGGGGACGTGGGAGGTGGGCACGAGCTGGGGGTTTGGGGCAGGTGGCCCTGCTCGGGAGTCAGGTCGTTCTGTCACGGCTGCCAGACCGGCTCAGACCCACCATCTGACTTCCGGCCGCCAACCTCCCACCAGCCGAAGGGCAAAGTTTTACTAACGAGGCATCTTTTCAAGCGCTCGGGGGCCAGAGCTCGTGTCTGAGCTCATGAATTTCCAGGCTCCACATGAACGCAAGAGCTGAAGATTAGCTCCGGTCCCGGCCATTCCCCTAAATTACAGGGGGTCTGGAAGCCGCGAGGCACTGAGGCTCCTGACACGGGCACACACAAGCAGGGGCTGCTTCCTCTCTGCCCACTGCCCAGGACAGCAGGGGGAGTGCAGTGCGAGGCACAGGCAGCCCCAGCCTCCAGCCGGGACCTGGGCGCCCGAGCTCATGGGTCCCTCCGTCCGACCCTGGAGATGCCCTGTCTTAGGCCAGATGTCCCCTCTGCCTGCGCATCTCCGCCCTGAACTAGACCGAGGGCTCCCGGGGGGTGGGGAACAGACCTTATAGAAACCCAGAGACGCAGGTCTCACTGTAAAATAAGGACGATGCCTCCCCCACCCCAGGCCGTGAGGCTTGGATGAGATCACCTGTGACCACGGTCGTGGTGACAGTGGCCATTTACCAGGTTTTGGCACTGAATGAGCTGAACACAGCCCTCTGGCTTCCCGAAGGCCTTACCTAACACCCCAGGGGGGGCCCGGGGTAACACCTCGTAATCGAGCCCGACGTCCCCAGAGTGAAATGTGTGCATAGCCACCCCGGGTGCTGGATAAAGACGACGGCCTCTCCTGGATTCGGGTGAACGATGCGCGCCAGGCGCCGCTGCTAAACTTAGGAACCCGTTTCGGGTTTCCAGCCGGAAGGTTCTGAAGCCGCGGCGGGCCTGGCAGGGATCCTGGCCTGGGGGCCGCCCCAGCGACCCCCATTGGTGTTCCAGGTGAGCGGCCGCCCGCCCTCAGATTGGGGGGGCTTGACGGGATCCAGGGGGACACAGGGCGGCCCGAGTTTGGGGGGCTTCCCTGGAACCCGCGATCCAATTACCCTTGCAAGTCTCCCTGTCCTTTCCGGACTCAGAGTCCTTTCCACCAAGGTCATAAGCCAAAGATCGTAAGGCGGTCTCCTTGCAGGAAGAGGGGGCCTGGGGCTTCCCCGAGGGTCAGGGGTGCAGAGAGCCCCCTCCAGCCACAGCAGGAAGCCTGCAGACCCCGGAAAGCTCGGGACAGGCAGCCACGCTCTGGAGTAACTGAGCCCTCCCAGGGCAGCTCCTCCCTCCCCCTGCCAGACCCCAGGGCACATGGGGGGTGGGGGGGAGGGGCAGGAGGCAGCCTCCCAGCTCAGAAGGACAGACGTACCAACCGAGACCAGAGAGACTCCTAGAAAGGAACAGCCCATCAAGGGGGATTATGGGCTGGATCCACGCGGCTGATCAGCGCCCCATTCATGGCTCCGAGCCTGCTTCCCCATCTGCATGACCTTCAGAGAGGTGAAGGGGGGGCTCCTGCCTCCGAAAGATGGCCTCATTCACCCCCCCCCCCCCGGAGCCTGGCCCCCGAGCCAGGGCACGTGCTGTACTGAGGCCACAAGTGGGCACATATTACGCTCCTCGCGGCTGCACAACCGACCTCTTGTTTTGCTTCTGAACAGTGTTATTTTAGGAAGATTCCCAAACACATTAGGCTCTCTAAAAGCCCGCCGTCCCTAAGGGGCCTTTGTTTTTAGCCCAAAACATCACCCATCCTGGTTCCACCACGGGGACCAAAGTCTTCAAAGCTCCCCTCTGATTTACAAAGGGGTGTTCATTTAGGAGTCTGACAGCTGAGCGAACCCAGTCCACGCCCTACGCTACTCCGTCCCAGGGGCTCCCAGGAGCTTTGGCCCTCTTCCCGTGGGACCAGCCCGGAACTACCAACCCCCGCCCCCCCCCCCCGCCCCCACCGCCTCCAGGCCGGCCTGCCAGTCTCCCTACAAAACCACAGCTTCTCCCACTGCCCTCCGGCCCCCCCCTTCACACCCCCAGGGGAAGCAGTCGGTCCCCCCTTCTCTGGTTTTCCTAGAGCTTTACAGGTCTCTTCTGTTGCTTCAACAAGTAGGGATGGGATCCTGTGGATGCTGTCTTCTCCCTCCCATCCCCCAGACTCGTTTAAGACCAGGGTTTTCAGGGTGGCCTCTCTGAAGTCATCCCAGGAGACAGAACACAGGCTGTGCTTCTTCACTGCCCCAGGGCAGAGACACATCCCCACGTACGCTCTCCCCCCTCCTCTGCGCCCTGGGATGGCACCCCAACACAGGCTAGCTTGTGGGTAGTTGCCCGGACTATTTTCTAGGGGTCCCAGGCTGAGGTCCAAGGATAACTTTACAAGAGGGAAGGGACGCCCCCCCCCTCCACTCCACCCCCTCTCCTTCTCACAACCCTGCCCCCACATGCAGCAGTCTGTTCTGCGTGGACATCCGCCAGCAAGAACAGTCGCTATGAGAGTAGGGGATCGTCCCAAGAAGACCACTCTCACTCGTGCAAGTTTGGGGGTTCCCAAGACCACCCTTGGTTTTGGCCATTTGCTGGAAGGACTCAAACTCACTAAGAGCTGTAAACTCAGTCACAATTTATTGCGGCGAAAGGACGCAGCCTCGCACCGGGACACAGGTGCACGGGGAAGTCAGCAAAGCTCCGAACGCAGATCTCGCACTGGTTGCCCCGCGGCATCTTCGTGGGCAGGGCCGCTGCCCTGACCTCGGTGAGCAACAGCCCCCCGTGGGGGGCCGTCAGCCTGGGAAGCTCGCCCCGGCCTTAACGTTCAGCTCCTGCGGGGGGTTCCGTGCTCAACCGCCCGCCTGGCCGACCTCAGTCCCCGGCCCCCTTGGAGAGAGAGCTGGAGAGCTTGACCCAAAGCCCCCACCCCAAATCACATGGTTAGACTCTCTGGTGGGGCCCGAAGCCCCAGGTAAACAAAAGCATCCCAAGAGCCACTAGCTGTGGGCAAAGGCCAGACCCCTTTGGGGGCAAAGTTAAATGCTTTATACGACAGTCACCCAACCAATCACAATACGGGCCGGCAACCGCGGTGGCTGGGCCAGAGTGTGCCGGTAGGCCCGTGGAAGCTTCCAGAAGTCAGCAGGAACAGCAGCCGCGTGCAGAGGTGTTGTCTGGAGTGGACAGTGTGAGGCCTGCCTGTCTTTCTTCTGCAATCTGTCCCGCCGTCCTCAGCGTCCGTCCCAGCCCAGCCTCCAGGCGGCTCCCGCCCCGCGACCGCAGGGGAGCACAGCACGGAGGCGGCTGAGGCTGGCAGGCTGGAGAGCCACACCAGGCTTTCCTGGCACGCGGTGCCCGGCGTTCTACGGCAGATCGGTGGTGCCCTGGGCCAGTCTTGACTCAGAGAGAAGCTCCCAGGCCAATTACAGCCGCTTTTGCCCGATGTGGCCAACCTGTTGCCGCAGACAGCCGTTCTGCAAAGCCGCGTCTCTTGCCTATTCCCCCTGCTACCGGGACAGAGTCTTCGCTGGGTCTCGAAAAGAAGAGCTGAGAGACCCAGTCCCATGGGGAGCGGGGTCCAGGCCTCAGTGGTTTCAGGGATTGGCAAAGGTTGTTTTGGTTTGTCTTCCTCCGATTTTTTAGACCCTGCTGAGCTATTTGCCGTCGTAATCGTTTTCACGTGTGCAGCCGAGGGGCCCTAAGCACATTCACACTGCTGTGCGTGCGGCCGTCACCACCGATCGTCTCCGGGACGCTGTCGTCCTGCGGGATGGAAACTCTGCCCCCCTGAGGCTCGGACCCCCAGCCCCTGGTGCTCCCCGTTCACCTTCTGCCTCTGTGGACTTGACTCCTCCACGGATGTGGTGCCAGGGGAATCATACGTCTTTGTCCTTTTGTGTCTGGCTTCTGTCGCTCAGCATAACGTCCCAGCAAGGGCTCGGCAAGTGCAGGGAGCAAACCCAGAAGGTTCTCCAGGGCTTAGTCTCATCTTCCCGGGCAAGAATGTGCTAGAAGAGGCATGTCCTACTGATAAAATGGTCTTGATGCCTGTCCTGATGGTCACCTACATGGACACCCCCCCCACTTGCCCAAACCACACTAGGCAGAGGCCCTGTCCTGCCCCAAGACTGCCTCCCATGGCCTGGCTTCTGCATGTCTGGGACCCAGGGCCTGAGTGGGCTTGGGTCGTGTCCCAGCCCCACCCCTGCCACTGAGAGCCACACAGCCTCCTGCCTCCACCCCACTCTCCCGGCCGTGCCCTGTCGTCATCGGAGCCTCGGCTTCCAGGCCACCACCGCAGAGACACCTCCCCAACGGACGTCTCGCGTCCAAATTCAATGGCAGGAGTCGCGCCCCAGCAACACGATTGATTTGCTGATTTATGTCTGACTTCCTTACTAACGCGTGAGCACCGGGAGGGCAGAAGCCGCTGTGTCCCCGGAACCCACAGCAAAGCCTGGCACAGACTAGGTGCCCAAAAGTTCATCGTTGAATGAATGAAGGTATGAATGAATGAATGAACGAATGAAGGGGAGAATGAGCAGAGGTGCACGGGACCCGTGGATGAGGACAGGGGAGCATCAGGAGGCTTCCGGGGGTGCGGGCGGCAGAGCTGAGCCTGGACGGAGGCCTCTCAGACAGGATGACAGGTCAGGGAGGGGCACGGTCTGCCTCAGTTTCCCTTGTCTCCCCAGCCTAGTTAGTGACCAGTGTCCCGGTCCGGATAACAAACCACGGGTTACCTGACACCTGTGACCTCTGTCCACCTCAGGCTCATAGCATCAAGGCGGGGAAGGACGGGGCCCAAGAGAGGGCTCAGTCCAGGCACCGACACCCCAGACGAGACGAAGGTGCTCCTCAGGGCCTTTCCCAAAGAGACCCTTCTCGATACTTTTCTTTGAGACAACCACCAGCCACGACTCGGGGCAAGTCAGGTCAGAGGCTTCCAGAAGGCCCAGCGCCCTCTCGGGGTAGCCCCTGGGTCAGCACCTGCCCCCCTCACCGGCTGACCTGTGTCCTCAGTCCCTGTGGCCGGGGCTTGGCACCAAGTAGCTGCTCAGTAAATATCAAATGAAGGAATTAATGAATGAGGCCCTAATGAAAAGCTAAAAATGGACTGTCCCCTCCCGGGGCCTGACCCACTTTCCGAGGCCTCGGCAGCTGCTCGGGGAAGCGGCATTGATTGTTCTGACACACGGGGCTGTCACATCAATGAGCCTCTGATTGCACCGGGCTCCAGCCCCCGGCGGAGCAGGGTCTCTGCTCAGGGCAGGAGCCACCCGGCAGGACGGGCTGTCCCAGGCGGCTGGGCCCATGAGGACAGGAGGGAGGACCTGACTCTCAGAGGGTCAGAGAGCCAGGCTGCGGAAGGTCCCGGGGCTTTGGGGTCAGACTGCCGTTCTAGAAACCGGGCCCCTTATGTCCCGCCACATGTCAGCTCAGAGTTCCCTAATCCTGTGGGCCTCAGTTTCCTCACCCACAAAATGGGGTGATGTGGCTTGTGAGTGAACCGGATGAGGGGCGGCACACTTTGTCTATAAAGTGTGGGAGAGTAAATATTTTCGGCTCCGTGGGCCAGACTGTCTCTGTCACAGACACTCACGCCACCGTGGCAGGGAAGCAGCCACAGGAGAGATGTGAATGACGACGTGGCTATGCTCCAGTGGAGCTCTATTTATGGACCCTGGATTTTGAATTTCATATAATTTTACATGTTGTGAAAAAGCCTTCTTTTTATTTTTTCCCCAACCATTTAAAAACATAAAAACCATTCTTAGTTTGCAGGATGTATTAAAAAGAAGGAGAGGGCCGGATTCGGTCCACTGGTCATAATTTGCTATCCCTGAACTAGATGACAGAGGCACTCCTTAATGCCTTCGTTCCCAGCATTATAGTATGTTTCTGGCTGTTTGCCTCCAAAAGGAGGTGCTTGGAGATTTGATATTAAAATAGTTATTTTGTTTAGTCATTTATTCAACACATAATATTTGTTAAGTAGCTAATAAATTTCAGGGCCATCTATAGATGGAGCTAACTGCTTGAATGGTAATGAGCTCCCCATCCCTAGGGGTGTGCAAATAGAGTGGGATGACTAGAGCAGGGAAGCTGTACAGAGAATTTAGGCATTAGGTAGGGAGTGCAGTAAAGTGTCCGTTGAGGCCACTTTGGGCCCGATGTAAACAGTGTGAGGGCCTGTGGCTTTAGCTGAACCAAGGGGACTGGGCCCCCTCTTCTCCCTCCTTTGGCTGTGCCCCCAGCCCCTGAGCCCAGCACAGGGAGCGGTCATCCTGGGGTTGGATAAAAAGTCAACGCCCACGTGCTTGGCAACATTCGCTTCTAGAACCCTGGGAGGCACTCTGCCCTTTGTCTCAGTCGAGGCTCCCAAAGTCAACCCTGGGACCCTGGATGCAAGTCGTCTATTGGGGAGGTGATTCCAGGAAGCACGAGACAAAGTGGGGGAGGGAGTCGGGGTGGGCCACGGGTTTATAAGGGGTGTGTTAACGAGCAATCGCCACTGAGGCCCCTGGGGGCTCAATCCGCAGGGGACCCGCTGAGACAAGGTGGGGAACACACCGGGCTCATCCCACAGCAGGGGGTGGGGGGTGGGAGGGAAGCCGGGTACTTATCCACCACTCCCACCCCTCGCCCGTGGCTGTCACCTCTGGCGAGGCGCACCTGCCCGGCACACCGGGGTCAGAGCGCACGGCTGTGGCCGGAGAACCCCTCTGCAGGCATTGTCACAACTCTGGTGTCCTCCCGGGTGGGCGGGGGCCACCGCCGGGAGGAGTACGCCCAGGGTCTAGCTCAGGCCGGGTCTGGCTCCAGACCTGCACGCGGCCGCTGCCATAAACAGAGAGCCGGACCCAGGCACCACCCCCCGACGAGGTCCCGTGGCTTGAACTGCACGGCCGTGGCTGGGTGGCGTTAGTGTCTTTGTTGGGATCCCCTGTCAGTGTCGTCGTGAGATGATGCACGCGAGCACAGCAGACAGGTCCTGGGTGTCACGGGCGCTCGATACATGACAGTGCGCCGTCACCGGGCCCCCTGGGCGGCCTGGGTCTCTGGCCAGCTGCGCCTTGGTTCTCCCCAAGGGACCCCAGTCCTGCTCTGAGAGTAGCCGTGACTGGCTTAAGCCAGGAAGCGTGTCCCAGCGCCCGGCTGTCGTGAGCGGTCAGCGATGGGCATGTGACCTAACCCCAGTCAATAAGAGGATATTTCAGGACGTGTTGAATGTGGCCAAAAATGACTCTCTCCCTCTCTCTCCCTCTCTCTCTGCCCTCGAGTGGGGTGTGGGGAGATTCAGGTGTGTGACTGCAGCTTCCCGTCTTGGGAGGGGAATGCCCAGGGCTGCTGGGCCACCATTCGGAGCCCAAGGATGAAACCACATAGAGAGACTGAGCACAGCTGGATCCTGGGTGATGGCATTTTTTTTTTTTTTTTTGAGCTGCTGGATCGAGCCTTAACTGAAGCTTTTAGCTTTTTAGTTCCATAAGCCAACAAAGCCCCTTTATGTTGATGCCACTGGGAGTTGGGTTTTGACCCTCGCAACCTAAAGAGTCCTGTAACGAATAGAGCATCGCTGGGACGCTTGAAGCCCAAGGGGGAGGGCTGCAAAAGTAAGGGGTTCACTGAATGTCAAGAGGGAGGCCCTTCCAGGTCAAGTCAAGGGTGTCAAGAGTGAGGCCCTTCCAGGCTAGGCTAGTGGCCAGAGGGCTCAGCTGGTCTCTCGCTTGTGGCTGCAGCAAAGTCACCCTCCTCTCCGATACCATGGAGCCTTGAGGCACCCGAACGCCTGGCTTGGTGGTGACCAGGGGCTTCTGAGTGTAGCCACGGTCCCCGGAGGCAAGGTGGGGGCCACCAGGGAGGGGACACCACCCACACGCACAGCTTCAGGTCGCCGGCTGGCCGCTCCCAAACACAACCAACAAAGGACGTGCAGGGGCTCCATCCCTCCTCCTGGATAATTTTGCAAGTGGAGAAAACCTCCAGCGACACAGGCCACGATTATCACTTTGCAAATCCTATGAGACCTCGGAGGCGTCCCCGGCTGGGAAGCGGAGGGCGGGTGGGCAGGGAGGGGAGCGGGAGGGCAGGTGGAGGCTGGGAGGCCTGGGGTGCGCTGGAGCTTAGAAACACCCACTTTTCTTCACACGGCTAACACTTTCGCACCTCCAGAGATGCTGGCGAGGATTTCGGGTTTTCTTTTCGTAACAATGACAGTGAAAGAGCCACCGCGTGTTGGGCCCTTGACCCACGTGCGAGCTGGCACATGGGACAGGCTGCAGCCGGCTGTCAGGACGGACACGGTGCCCATGGAAGGTCAGAGCCCAGCTTTCAAGGTGTCACCTGCTCAGCGTGGGGGTGACCCGCTGGCCCTGAGGCCCTGGACAAGGCCAGACGAGATCAAGTAAATGCACGGAGCCAGAAGGCAGGGCCTCTGTAACCTCTGCTCCAATAGCTGGTGACCAACCCGCCCGCAGAGGCAGGAAGGAGAGGGGTGGCAGTGGTCGAACAAGGCAGGCACCAGGATGGACATTTTACACTCTTTTTAGCAGCGCCCGAGGCGTCAATATTAGACCCATTTTACAGAGGGACAGACTCTATAGATACAGAGGCAGGGTGACTTCCCCAGGTCACTCAGACCTGAACCAGGATGGGATTTGAACCCTGCTCTAAGCGCCCAGAGCTGGACGACCCCAGTCCTACATTCTCCCTCAGATACCCACCTGTCCGCCCCAAACCTGCTCCTACCCACCCCCCTCCTGGACCCCCCACTGCCGCCAACCCTGCCCGCCCATCCTCGGTCATCTTCTGCCGGCTCCCCTCATGGACCCAGCACCCAGGAGTGGAGGGGACCCCGGGGCATCTGGTGGGGACAGCGAGACATGTGGAAGGGACTGGAGGGGCCGGGGCACTCTCTGGGGCCAGGGGACTCACTGGGCAGAAGGTGGTCAAGGCTTCCTGCCGCTGAGAACTGCCCGTCGGGACCGTGCCGGGGCCATCTTTTGAATCCCAAGCAGTAATGTGGGACCCCTAGTCACACTGGGGTTCTCGATAGTGTCCCCGATGCCCCCCCCCCCCCGCTCCCAACACCCACACTCAGCGGTGGTCAGAGAGCAGCTCACCGGGAGAGAAGTGGAGCGAGCGAACCTCCCCTTGACCCGTCTCCCCCTGCCCTCCCCGGGCCTCCAGCCCTGGAGCTCCCCAGCTCTCAGCCGCTGGAAGGCCCCACCGCTCTGGGCACGGTGGTGGGGAGGGAAGTGTTGGAGAAAGCCTGGTGGCCCGTGGAGCTGCCATCTGCTCTCTGCTGGGAGCCGGCGGGCTGCGGAGAGGACAGCGAGCTGGCACAGGGACGGCAGGGAGGGGGAGCCGCCCCCCAAGGCAGGCAGAGCCAGGGCCGGGTCCTGCAACCAGAGCAGGGGCCGCAGACGGGCCTGCAGACGGGCCTGCAGACCAGCAGGG
This sequence comes from Acinonyx jubatus, assembly GCF_027475565.1. Lineage (NCBI taxonomy): Eukaryota > Metazoa > Chordata > Mammalia > Carnivora > Felidae > Acinonyx > Acinonyx jubatus. The sequence goes on along the minus strand of NC_069386.1, from coordinate 140,122,415 downwards.
GGGAGGGAGGGAGGGGCTCATCCCGGCCTCTTATTTCCTTTCAGGAAAGTGCCCGAACAAAGAGTGCACAGCTGCACGCCCAGCACACGCAGAAATGACAATCACTGGCATTTTGTTCCAATTGTTTTAACTCTTTCCCTTTTTTAACGTAAAATGTAGAAACATTACAGATAATCACCGAGTCCTCTGTGTGCCCTCAGGGTGGGGTGGGGACCATTCGGGGACCCTTGCCTGTCTCACCATCAACCGCTCTCGCCTCCAGGGGAGGAAATCAAGCGCTTCTGGGGGGCAGGGTGCGCCAGAGCTGGTGCGGGGGTCCACCGCCGTGAGACTTTTGCCCCTCTCGAAGATGCGGCAGGCAGGGACTCCTGTCCCTGCTTCACGGCAAGGGACGCCCACCTGCCACCACGTGGGATGGGGCTGCAAGCCGTAGGAAAGCGTATTACCCAAGGACGGGCGAGTAAGGTGGATATTTTGGCACCTGTGCAGCAGCGTCCCCAGGACTCAGGTCCTTCCATCCATCTGCTCTCCCAGGCTGATATGTCGGCCTGGCTGCCACATGCCCCAAGGTCGCCCCTGGTGCCCAGCATCACCGCAGACACGATGCATCTTTGGAGAGAAGAGGAGCTGTTTCTGCTGAGTCTCTTTGATGGGCTTCCCCAAAGCCTTCCAGCACGCTTCCCACGCCTCCTCCGTGCACCCCCAGCGGCCTCAGGAGCGCCTTCTGGAACCACCACTGGCGGTGGGATTGCCTTGGTGGCTGCCTGTAGGAAGCTGGGCGATCAGAACAAATGGGGGTTCTGTTGGCAAAGAGGAAGAGCAAGCAAGGGTGGGGGGAAGGGTGTTGGGTGGGCAACACCCAACCCGGGTTGGTCACTCTTGCCAGTGGACAAGAGTCAGTGGGAGGCAGAAATGGGAGGGAAGTCAAATCACGCACGCCAAGCCGTGCCCTTGCACCACCCTGCATGCAACCCCTGCACCACCTACCTCCTGCCAGGCCGCCAGACCACCAAACTGCCCTCCTCCTACACCCTCCAGATGACTCCACCACTGCACCACTCACCCACGGAACCACCTTCACCGCTGCACTCTTCACAGGGCTTCACCATCTGCACCTTGCAAGACGAGTGGGGCCGGGACTGTAGAACCATGTCTAGGGGGAGGCTCTGAGGTGCACAGGCAAAGTCAAGGAGCAGAGCCTGGAGCAAAGGCCACCGGGGGCCAGCTTCAGAGGGTGGAAGAGAAGTCAAGACCAGAGCCAGACAGCATGACCCACGCAGATGGGGGCAATGCCAGATCCGTCACTCCCCATGGTGGGTCCACATCCTCTGGGCACTTTTTGCACATTTGAGAGGGAATGAAGAGCATGCTGGGATAAGGGACTGGATGCATCAGAATCAGGTTTGTCAGCAAAGCAGAAAGCACAAAATAACTCAGCATTAAACACATAAGGATTTATTATCTTAAGTAAAAGAAATTGAAAAGTTGGCTCTGCAGAGGTGGTGCGGCTGTTTTGCGACATCAAAGATCTGGGCTGCCCCGTGTCCCTTTTCCTACACCCTTAGCATGGAGTTTCCATCCTGTAAGTTACCTCCTGGCCTAAGAAAGCTCCTGGAGCTCCAGCCATCATGTCTTAATCCCAGGTAACAAGAAAGAAGAAAGGGGGAAGGCAAAGGGAGGCTATGCCCAGCTGTCAATTCCCTCTGAGAAGTCATGACAAGCATTTCCATTTCCAGCCAAAATGGAGTGACAGCAGATTTACCCTCCAATCTTAAAGTACACAAACACACACACGCACACGCACACACACACACACACACACACACACACACACACACTAATGAAACTGTGGTTTTCAGACAGTGGATAAAAGGAAGCCCAGGACAGTAACCGAGAAAAGGTAAACAGAGCAAGTGAACCCTACAGCTGTCCCTGGAGAGAGTTTCCAGCCTACGTTCCAGAGAAAGGAACCCCAAACAAAATCCAGAATTCTCTCTAAGTTGGAACCCAGAGTTCAGAGACTCCAAGACATCTATAATTCACAGTGTATAACACCAGAGAAGTGAGAGCTACACAAAGAGAAAGGGCTTCAGGGGTCTGCAGAGGGTTCTTCTCCAGTCTTCACTGATCAATACTGATTAGTAAGTACTGATCTGTGCGTGAGCCTCAGGAAACCACGAGGCTGAAGAAAGAGCAAGAGAAAGGAAGGGCAGAACTATCTCCTGGGGCCATGCAGGACAAGAATCGCTCACCTTCCAACCACTCAGAGTGGCAAGACCTCGTAACAATGGGGCATTGACTAGAGCCCTCAGAAGGATATTGCCCCTGGAACGGGGTCAAACTTGCCCGACTAAAGGCTGACCTAGATCGGCTTACAAAGCTTGAAAGGATCAAACAGTCTCTAAACAGCAACTTAACTTCATCTCAGAACAAAGCCAAAAATATTTAAAGGAATATGAAAAACTTTAGCACCCAACAAAGAAAAATTACAATGCCTGGCATCCAATCAAAAATTACCAGGAATGCAAAAAAAAAAAAAAAAAAAAGGAGGAAACTATGACCGCTAGGAAGAAGAAAAATGAATCCATAGAAACAGATCCAGAAATAACCAGATGATAGAATGAGAAAAATAGATGCTAAAACAGGTATGTGTCCGAGAAAGCAGAGAAAGTCATGAGCGTAAAGAAGACAAAAATAGAATGTATTTTCAAAGACCCAAACTGAACTTCTGGAGTTAAAAAATACGATGTGTGAGATAATGCACACACAGAGACTTTAACAGCAGATTAAACACTTTAAAAGGAAAAATTAGTGAACTTGAAAGCACGGCAATAGAAGCGATCCAAAATGAAACAGAGTGAAGAAAATGAGTGGGGGGTGGGGGGAAGTGGACAGAACATCATGGAACTCTGGGACAGCATCAAGTGGCCTAATATACGTGTAATTGGAGACCCAGGGTCCAGGGGCAAGGGGGGAGGGAGAGAGGACAGGGAAACTATTTGAAGAAATCATGACCACAACGTTTTCTAAGTGTGATAGTGTGATAATAATTATAAAGCTACAGATCCAAGAATTTCAATGAACCCCTGGCAGGGGTGAAGAAAAGGAAGAAAATGACGCCAAGCCATATGGAAGCCATATTCCTGAAAGCCCACAAACGCAAAGAAAAAGTCTCATTATGTACAGAGATACAAAGATCAGAGTGACAACAGACTTCTTGTTGGACACAATCCAAGCCAAAAACACATGCAATGACATCTCTTTTGAAAGAAAAAGGCTGTCAACCTACAACTTAATACCCAGTGAAAATATCTTTCAATCATGGAGGTAATATAAAGATTAGAGGAGACTCATCACCAGCAGACCAGCTCAAAATGGTAAAAGGAGTCCTTCAATCAGAAGCAATAGGGTCACCGATGGAATCTGGATCTATACAAAGGAATGAAAAGCACCAGAAATGGTGATTATGTGGGTACATACAAAAGTCCCCCCCTCCTTGTTTTGAAGCTCTCTTTTACCGGATACTTTACTGTTTAAAGGAGAAATACTAACAATGTATTGTGGAACTTGACAACATACGTCGAAGGAAAATGTCCAACAAAATAACCCCAAGTCACAAATGGGAAGAAATGGAAGTCTACTGGGGTAACGTTCTTTTATAATTCATGAAGTAATATAGTATTATTTGAAGGTAGAGTCTGATAAGTTAAAGATGTGTACCGTAAACTCTGAGGCACTAAACAGCCACAACACATACATGTACACAGCCAAGGAAGTAGGGCTGATAAGCCAATAACAGGATAAGATGGAATAATAAATATTCCTCAATTGATCAAAATGTAGTCAGAAAATTAAGGAAAAGGGAACTAAACACAGATGGGCCAAACACAAAATAAATATTAAGATAATAGATTTAGGGGCACTTGGATGGCTCAGTTGGTTAAGTGACCGACTTGATTTCGGCTCAGGTCATGATCTCACGTTTTGTGAGTTTGAGCCCCACATCGGGCTGTGCACTGGAGCTATGGAGCCTGCCTGGGATTCTTTCTCTCTCTCCCTCTCTCTCTGCCCCTCCCCTGCGCTCTCTCTCTCTCTCTCTCTCTCTTTCAAAATAAATAAATAAACATTTAAAAAAGATAATAGATTTAAACTCACTGTAATAATAATATTACATATAAATTATTTAAACTCACCAATTAAAAAGGCAGAAGTTTTCAGAGAGGATGAAAAGGCAAAACCCAATTGTACAGTGTCTATAAGAAAGCTACTGTAAATATAAAGGTTCAGATAGAGTAACAGTAAGAATGCAGAAAGAGATATACTCTATTAGCTGTATTCAAAAGAAAGCCAGAGGTGCTATATTATTGTACAAAGAAGATTTAAGAGAAAGAGTATTACCAGGAATAAAGGGGATAATCTCATAATGATAAAGGGTTCAGTTCCTCCTCAAGAGTTCATAACAATCCAGGTACCTGGGTGGCTCAGTCAGTTAAGCATCTGACTCTTGATTTCGGCTTAGGTCATGATCTCAAGGTTCGTGAGTTCAAGCCCAGTGTCAGGCTCTGTGCTGACAGTGAGGAGCCTGCTTGGGATTCTCTCTCTCCCTCTCTCTCTGCCCCTCCCCCATGTGTGTTCTCTCTTTCTCTCTCTCACTCTCTCGCACTCTCTCGCGCTCTCTCGAGCTCTCTCGCTCTCTCGCTCTCTCGCTCTCTCTCAAAATGAATAAAATAAACTTAAAAAAAAAAAGAGTTCTTAACAACCTTAAATGCTTATGCACCTAATAACAGAACTTCAAAATGCTTGATGCAAAAAGTGTAGCACTACAAAGGGAAATAAACAAATCCACAGTTATTAATGGGAGATTTCAACACTATTTTCTCAATAATTAATAGAAGCAGACAAAATCCGTAAGGATATAGAAAATCTGAACAACACTTGACAATTTGTATAATACTCAACAATAGCAGAATACACATTCCTCTTAAGACGCATAAAACATTTACCAATAAAGCATATTTTGGGCAATCAAGAAGACTCAATAAATTTTAAAGGAGTAAAATACTATAAAGTATGTTTTTCTTTTTTTAAATTTTTTTAAATGTTCGTTTTTGGCACACACAGAGAGAGAGAGAACATGAACGGGGGAGGGGCAGAGAGAGAGGGAGACACAGAATCGGAAGCAGGCTCCAGGCTCCGAGCTGTCGGCACAGAGCCCGACGCACGGCTCGAACTCACAGACCGTGAGATCATGACCTGGGCCGAAGTTGGATGCTCAACTGACTGAGCCACCCAGGTGCCCCTAAAGTATGTTTTTCTATCACAATGGAATTAAATTAAAAATCAATAGCAGACAGATGCCTGGAAAATCACCAAACATTTGAACACTAAACAACACACTCCTAAATAAACCATGGGTCAAAGAAGAAATCACAGCGGAAATTAGAAAATATTTTAAACTGAATACAGTGAAAACACAATCTATATAAGTGTGTGGGATGAAGCTAAAGCAATGGTTGGAGGAAAAATTATAGCACTAACGTTTGTATTATGAAAGGAGAAAGGTGTCAGTTAATGACCTCGGTTTTTATCTTAAGACCCTAGAGAAAAGAAGAGAAAAACTCAAAGTGAGCAAGAGAAAGGAAATTATAAGAGCAGAAATCAATGAAACAAACAACACTAAAACAGTAGAAAAATCAATGAAACCAAAAGATGATCTTTTTTTAATCCCAACATGGGGCTTGAACTCATGACCCTGATACCAAGAGTTGCATGTTCTATCGACTGAGCAAGCCAGGCACCCCCAAAAGACGATTCTTTAAGAAGTCAGTAAAATTGATAAACCTCTAACCAGAATGATCGGGGGGGGGGGGGGGGGGGCGGGGAGGGTGGGGAGAGAGAAAACATGCATACAAAAACATACAATATCAGGGACAACAGAAGGGGACATCACTATGGATCCTACAGACACTGAAAAGATAACAAGCAAATATTTTGAACAACCTTATGCCAACAAATTTGATGACTTAGGTGAACTAGACAAATTTTCTGGAGCATACAACCTACTGAAGCTCTTTCAAGAATAAATAGATATCTGAATAGTCCCATGTTCATTAAATAAGTTACCTCTGGGGGCGCCTGGGGGCTCAGTCAGTTAAGCAGCCAACTTCGCCTCAGGTCATGATTTCACAGTCCGTGGGTTCGAGCCCCGTGTCAGGCTCTGTGCTGACAGCTCAGAGCCTGGAGCCTGCTTCGGATTCTGTGTCTCCCTCTCTCTGCCCTCTCCTTGCTCGTATTCTGTCTCCCCCCACCTCTCAAAAATAAATAAACGTTAAAAAAAATAATAAGTTACGTCTGTAGTAAAAACCTTCCATAAAGAAAATTCCAGACTCAGCTGGCTACTACCAAATTCTACCAAACACTTAAGGAAGAAATAATATCCATTCAAAAGAAACTCTTCCACAAAATGGAAGAGAAGGGAACCTTCCAGCTCATCTTTTGAGGCCAGCATTACCCTGATACCAAAAGTGCACAGCAATGTTATAGTAGAGACCTATAGACGGATACTCCTTGGGAACATGCATATAAAAATTCTTAACAAGATATTTGCACATTATATCCAAATAAATATAAAAAGAATGGCATCCTGTCAAAGTGAGGTTTAGCCCAGCAATATGAGATTGGTTTGACATTTGACAGTCAGTGTGATTCAGCATATTAACAGACTAAAAACATATACGACCATCTCAATAGGTGCAAACAGTTTTTGGACAAAATCCAGCTTCCGTTCCTAACGAAGGCACAGTAAATTAAGAACAGAAAGGAACTTTCTCAATCTGATAAAGGGCGTCTAAGAAAAACGTAATAGGAAGTTACGCTGAACAGCGAAAGATGCAATGTTTGCCCCCTAAGGCAGATAACAAAGTAAGTATGTCTCTGCCTTCCTATTCAGCGTTGCTGTGGAGGCCCCAGACAGTGCAACAAGGCAAGAAAGCAAAACAAAACAAAATGAAAGTTATATAGATTGTAAAGAAAAACTGCTCTTTCACACAGATGGCATCTATGTAGAAATTTCTAAGGAACTGAAAAAAAGCTATTATAGGGAGCCTGGGCGGCTCAGTCGGTTAAGCATCCAACTTCGGCTTAGGTCATGATCTCATGCTGACAGCTCAGAGCCTGGAGCCTGCTTTGGATTCTGCGTCTCCCTCTCTCTCTGCCTCTCCCCCACTCACACTCTGTCTCTGTCTCTCTCAAAAACAAAATAAAAACACTTTTAAAATGCTATTAGAACGAATATGTGAGATTGGCAAGATTGCTAAACACAAAGTCATTGTATTTCTTTTTGTTTTAAGTGTATTTATTTTTGAGAGACAGAGAGAGAGAATCCCAGGCAGGCTCTGAGCTGCCAGCACAGAGCCCGATGCGGGGCTTGAACCCACAAACCGTGAGATCATGACCTGAGCCAAAATCATGGTCATTGTATTTCTATACACTAGCAACAGACAAATGGCTAGCAAAGGTTTCTCACCACAATTAACAATGATCAAATTGTTAACAAATGGTCAACAAATGATCAACGAAAAACTTGATAAAGTAGACCATAAAATTAAAAATTTAAACTTCCTCTTCGAAAGACACCTTTAGGAGAGTTGAAAGGCAGGCGGAAGACCGGGAGAGAATATTTATAAAACAGTTCCCTGACAAAGAACTTGCATCCAGTCCCAAAAACATCCGGCTAAGAAACAGGCAAAAGACTTGAACGGACACTTTACTAGGTTCCTCGCGTCATTAGTCATGAGGCAAACGGGAATGGAAACCCCAATAAGATGTCACTGCACACCTACTCTGAATGGCTAACATTAAAAAGACTGACCGTACCCAGTGTTGGCAAGAACGTGGAGCGGCTGGATCCCTGGTGCTTCGCCGATGGGGATGTAAAGAGGCAACGATCACTTTGGGAACCCCTCGACAGCTTCTGAACAAGTTAGAGGCACATCCGCCGTAGGATCGAGCCGTCCCGCTCGGAGAAATGAAAGCAACATGTCTCCACCAAGACCCGGACGCAAATGCCCATGAACAGGGGGGCTGGGTGGATAAATCGTAGCAGGGTCTTGCTGCGGAATTCGACTCCGTAATAGAAAGGAGGGAAATGCCAGCGCCTCACCCCCAAAAGGGAGAGAGAGAGAAACACACCGTGGGACTCCACCGATGTAAAACTCCAAAAGATGCAGCTTGACCCATCAGGGGAGAAGGCAGGTCAGAGGTCGCCTGACAGCAAGGTGAAGCGACAGGCAGTTTTCCGAGAGGCGTGAGGAAGCGTCTGCCGCCGATGGCGACGTGCGTGATCTCGATTGTGGTGATGGTTTTGCGGGCGTCCATATATGTCAAAACTTAGCAAATTGGGCGCTCTGTGCGAATTGAGCAGTTTACTGTAAGTTCTTTTGTCTCGATAAAGCTGCAAAAAACACAAAACAAAACAAAACAAAAAAAAAACCAGCACAAGGGGTTCCTTCCAGCAACTCCTTCCACACAGTTCCCGGGACTCAGTCACCCGGTGTCCCTGGCTGTGGGGACACTGGGGCAGGTCCTGCTGCTGTTGGGCTGTTACGGGGAGACACCACAGGCGGCCACCAGAGCAGTCTCGGGGCCAGGGTCCCCCCAGGGACGGAGGCCAGGGCGTCTGGGGGGCGGCCCAGAGTCCGGGTGGGAGTCCATGCGGCCCCTGCCCTCCAGCCCAGCAAGGACGGATTTTGGATTTGCTCCCTTTGTCTCTGAGCTCCTAGCTTCCTGGACCGGAGTCTGGGAATCCCCGTAAACCCACCGAGCGTCCTCGCATTGCCAGGGGCCGAGCTGGGGCCTCCACAGTGCAGAGAAGGGGCAATTACGCCAGCTTGCAGAGGTGGAAATGGAGATTCTGAGCCACAGATGGTCTTTCCTAGGGTAAGGATGTAGCTGAGACCCGAAGTAAGACGTGGCTGACTCCAGAGCCTGCGCTCTCTCTGCCCCCCAGGGGGGCTTGTTTGCAGGAAGAAGCAGGCGGTGAGTGAGTAGGGGTGGGGAGGGGTAGACATCCAGAGGGCCTGAGTCCTGTCCTCAAGTCTGGAGGAGGCCACCTCGAGGAGGGGTGGGGTCCGGGACTGGGTCCCGGAGGGGCAGTTCTACAAGTAAAAGCCCCCAAACCCTCAGGGAGGTACTCACGTCCCGGGGGAGCCCTGGAACTGGCGATCTCAAAACACCGGACCTCCCTCCCAGCCAAATGCTTCCACAGGCAAAGCCCCCCACGACCGGGCCCCTCTAGTGCTGGAGCCCTCACTACCTCTCAAGGTAACTTTTTGCCTTGCACCATCAAAAGCTCTTTAGCCTCGGGTGACCAACCTAGCGTGGCTTCCCGGGACTGTCCCATTTTAAAGCTGAAAACTCCATGTCCTGGGACACCCCCCACGGTCTCAGGCAAACCGGGTCCGTCACCCCACCCGTGCCCTAGTTACTGGCCCCACTGGCCCCACAGGAGCACACCGGGCTCAGGGACCTCAGCTCTGGCACCACACCCCGGCACTCTCGGGTGGGGCGATTTGGCTGTGTTCACCCTGAGTCTCACCCCCCGAGGTGGGGGGGCCCCTCCTGCACGGGGACCCTCCTCTTGGCTGGCCCTGTTTGTGATCAAGTGAGGCCGCTGGCTATGGGTCAGAGCTCAGACGCTGTGGCAGACAGACCTGGGTTCAAACCCCAGCCTCTACATCCTGAGCACCATCGCCTAAACCCTGTGCCTCAGTTTTCCTTTCTAAGGTGAGCTGAGACTCCCTTGCTTGCAGGGCTGCTACGAGGATCAGTGACAGGGGTGGGGGGGTGCGCCTGGGTGGCTCAGTCGGTTAAGCATCCGACTTGGGCTCAGGTCACCATCTCGTGGTTCATGAGTTCGAGCCCCGCGTCGGGCTCCGTGCTGGCAGCTCAGAGCTTAAAACCTGCTGCAGATTCTGTGTCTCCCCCTCTCTCTGCCCCTCCCCTGCTCACGCTCTTCTCTCTCCAAAACGAATAAACGTTAAAAAAAAAAAAAAAAAAAAAAGGGATCAGTGTGCTTTTCATTTTGGTCTCTTGCTTTTGATGTGTGACACCCAGAGCAAATCCCCCGCCCCGGTTTGGGGGTCACCGGTGCAGAGTCGGGGGAAGATTGAAGGTCTGGCAAGAGCCCCGGCCGCCCCAACCCCCCCATCTTGGCCGGAGCGGTGTCCTTGCCCCCTGCGTGACTTTGAAGCTCGCTGCGGCCACAGTTCTGACCAGCCTCTGGATCGTTGCAGGCATGGGAACCGGTCGAAACACAGAGGCAACAGCAGAAACCGTTTTCCTGCCCAGCAGAGTGGGGAAAATTGGTGGCCGCCCCTGCTGCCCAGTTTTCAACAAGGGCAGCGTGCTCCCGCTCCAGAGGCCTCGGCCCTGCCACCGTGTAGCCTCCTTGTGTGAGAAGCGCCTGGCACAGAGGGCTGACCCCAGCTTTGGGGTCCCCCAGTCATTTGGTCCCAGGATGGAGACTGCAAACTCCAGTTCGGCCCTCTGTCTCTTGGCTCACGGCGAGTAGTTTCTCAACAGCCAGGTGAGAGGGCAGAGTCCCATTCTACAGATGAGGAAACAGAGCCCAGAGAGGGGCACTGGTGACAGACAGGGCCAGAGCCAGGTCTCTTGGCTCCCAGGCCAGAGGCCTGGCCCTTGGCCATTTGCACATCTCAGGGAACTACAGCCATATGCTGATGGGCACTGTCCTGGGGGACAGCCACGGGGGGCTCCCATGCGGGGCCAGCGTCTGGTTGAGAGAAGAGGGTTTAGAGCCATTTAAGAGGTGTTGAGGAAATCCCGTGTGTCCCGAGGGCCGGGAGATGGCAGTCTGGGTAGAGGTGAAGCAGGCAGACCTCTCTCCTTGGGCGCACCCCTCCATTCCAGGGGCCCAGGGCCCTTTCACATGAGCCCCTACTTCACTGGAGTTTTGCCTCCTGCTCTGAGCAGAGATAAGAGGAAAACAGGCTGCGTGGGCATGCCTGGGGGTAAACAGAGACGCGGGGCAGCCTGGAAGAGACGTGAGGGGGCAGGAGGGCCTCGGCATTTGTCAAGAGTGTAAGACACATCAGAGACTCAGGGAAGCCCACGGAAGGCCCTGAGTGCTGGATAGGAGGTATCAGGCAGTAGGGAGCCACTGCAGGTTCTTGAGCAATACAGGAACAGACTGAGACAGGTACTGGGGGGTCCTGTCCAGGGCCCAGAACAGACGTAAGGCAGGTTTCAGAGTCGGGGGCTAGCAGGAGGCTGCGGGGGCTTCCTGGAGAGAGGAGGACCCTCGCTGGGTGGGGACCACCCTCAGTTCCCACCCTGGGCCTGGCACACCGACTCATCGCTGCTTGGGCCGCTGCCACCAACCCAGGCCACCCCGGGAGGTGCCAGGTGAGCGCACCAGGGGCTGGCGCTCAGCCTCCAGGCAGCCTGGCTTGTGGCCATCCCTGCTCTCAGGCACTGCTTCTGGCCCTGTGCCTGCTCCTAAGCCTCTCTGCAGGACCGCCCTCCTACGACTTGCTGAGAGTCCTGCCCAGGCTGGCCCCCAGACTGCCACACACAGCTGTGTTTGCAAGCGGGAGGTGAGGGGACAGGTGGGGTCCGGCAGGGTGTCTCTGTATTGAGGGAGGAAAACAGAACAGAGTCTTTCAGCATCACCAGCGGAGGAGTTGATCCGAGGGTCTCTGGTGCCATGTTCATGGTCGTTCCCTGGGGTGTGGCCAGCCAGAGGGCCAAGGCTCTCCATCACGCTGGGTTCAGTCCTGCAGCACTCCCACGTCACTTGTTCATTCGTTCGTCCACTCATTCATTCACTCGTTCGTTCGGCTAACATCGGTCCCCGACTTCGGCTGCCTCGGCTCTGGGTGATGGGCCACGGAAGGTTTTGGGGAGGCACCTGGAACCGGGGCCAGTCCCAGCTGCGGGGCCCACTATGTGGCAGAGAAGGAAAGCCCTGGGCGGTGACCCCCACTGAGGTCAGGGCAAAGCTTAGGGAGGCGCATGAGAACAGAACAGCTAGGGATCTGGGAGGGCTTCCTGGAGGAGGGGGTGCCTCCGTGAAGACGGGGCCTTTTGGAAGGCACGAGATGCTGAGGAGCAGCATGTGCAAATGTCCCCTGGAGGTCCTTCAGTGTGACTGTCCCCCTGAGGTGAGACAGGCAGGCTGCCCCAGGGGACAGGCGCAGCGGAGACCCTTCAAGGGAGTGGTTCCTGGCTCTGCCTGCCAGCGAGGGCAGGGCTGGTGACACGGGGCACTGACGTGGGTTCTGGAGAAGGACCCAGGAGACATGATCAGCAGGAGGCCACAAGGAGCTGCTGTCGGTGTGTTCCAAACATCGAAAACATGGTCCTGCTTCGGGGCAGGGAGGCGTACCTTGGCTTTGTCAGGAAAAGCAAGGATAAGTTCACTGCAGCTCAGAATTATCTGGGTGGCCGTCCAACCATGGAGACTTCTTGAGAGGAAGGAAGGAAATTTCTCAGCACCCAGGTGGGCAAGCAGGAGCTAGACGTCCCCTTTAGGGTGACGGATTGATTCGTCTACAAGCCAGGCCAGTCCTCAGCAGTGAGCGGGGTGGGGCAGGATAACCAGCCCAGGTGGGGTGGCCAGCCTGGGGCGGTCTGGGAAGGCTTCCAAGAGGAGGCAACTTTTGAGAGATGAGATGAGGAGTCTCACAGGTGGACACTCCATGGAAGGGCATCTCAGGGTGAAGGGACAGCCTGTGCCAAGGCCCAGAGACGGTGGGGGCAGGGGGCGGGGACACTGACATTGTGGTTGGAGCACAATCCAGGGGCTGGGCTGCAGCTGGGGCCGGCTGAAGGAGGGCCCGGACTTAGCAGGAACATAGGAGTTCACCCACCCGGGGAGCCAAGGCCAGCTGGACCAGGACTAAGCGGATGGGCTGCTGAAGAAGCCTGGGCCCCCAGATGTGACCTTATTCGACACCCGTCCACTCAGCAGGCGAGTCTGTCGGCCCCAGAGTCGTATATTCGGTGGCAATTTTGCTCGGTGAGGCCGCCTCGGTGCCACCCCCTGCCCCGTGTCCCCCAGCGTGCCCAGGGCCCAGGACGGAGGGCACGCGGTCTCCCTTGCCCAGGCCCCGCGCTCCACCCCCCAGACAGGACTCTGGACGCTGCCCTTCCCTACGGGCTACGAGCGGCCAAGAAGGGGGACCAGGACATTGGCGGATCTGTCTCAGACACGATACCGTGTCCTCTGGCGCCCAGGAGCACCCCCTCTTGGTGACCCGGCTTGCCTGCTTACGTGGCGAGTAAGCGTGCTCACGTGTTCTGTTGTGATACATACTTGAGAAATAACTTTACGGTGTTTGAGCCCAAGTCCGTTGCCCAGCCGGTGCCGGCCCCGCCTGGTCGAATGGCCTGGCGCAGAGCACAGTCCCGCACAGAGGCTGCTGCCCCTTCCCACGGACAGGGCGCAGGCTGGGGCCACGGCCGGAAGTCGAGGCCCGGAGTCAGCCCGAAGGGAGCACCGTGGGTGGGGGTGCAGCCTCGTGTGAGGCAGGGAAGGGGGATCGGGGCTCTGCGTGGAGCCCTTGCTGGGGGGCGTCGGCTCCCCCACTTCTCTATCAGTGAAATGGAGACCATTTGCGTCCTTTTGTTTCTGCCTTAGGTTGTCTCTCAGAAGCAGACACTGAATCCCGGATTGTGACGAAAGTGCTCCCAGGAGAAACGAGCGAGGCACGGGGGGCAGCAGGATGGGGCGGGGGTCACTCGGGAGAAGTCCGGCCCTGGTCCTGCAGGGCAGCCTGGCGGGGAAGTTAGAGCACCGGCAGGGGCGTGGGTCTCCTGAGCCCACGTGCCAAGAACCTTCCCGAGCTCCAGCCTGAGGGAGGCAGAGCAGGGAAAGGAAGGCTGGGGCCTGGTCTGGGGCAACGTCACGCTCAGCGACCCCCGGCCTGCCGCCTGCCCTGTCCACCTGGCCACACGACCAGAAGCCTGGCATCTTGCCAGCCTCCTCCAGTCCTCCCTCCTTCCATCGTTTTCGCAATCATTTGTTCACTTCCTCCCCCCTCCGGGCAGGAGTGCACTCTCCAGCTGGGGAGATGGCGGTCCACACATAAACAAATACGTAAGTCAGGTGACACCGGAGAGTACTTAGAGCCGCGAACAAAATAAAACCGGGAATGGAGTCGAGAGATGGGGGTGGGGAGCGTGGCCAGCGTGGCCAACAGAGACCCACATGAGGGCAGGAAGCCACGTGGACAGGGGACCTACAAGCCCCGGGGCATGGTTTCTTCAGGCCTGCCACTTTTCTCCCTCCCTCCCGCCGGCAGCAGAAATCCCACCTCTTCCAGGAAGCCTGCCTGGATGCTGCTGAGGCTTTGGGCTCTGGCTACACAAGCTGCAGAGGCCTCCACGGACCAGCCCGTGTTGCAGGGACCTTCAGGTTGCACCCCTGGGTCTTCTCAGAGACACCTCGAGGCCGGTCTGATGGGAGGCGAAACTCGAATGGGGGTGACCGCCGGACCAGATGGGCCAGGGTATTCAAATCCCAGCTCAGGCAAGAGACTTTGCCTCTCTGGGCCTCAGTTTCCCCATCTGCCAAAGCAGGCTAGTGCCACCTCCCCCACAAGGTCATTACGGGGATTAACGTAGCCCCCCCCCCAACCCCCCGATAGTGCCCGCCGTCTTCTCTCCTGCCTATGGTGGCGAGCTGGGGAGAGGAGGGGGGAGAGGGCTTGCAGGGTGCAGACAGAGGCAGAGGCGGTGCAGCGTGGGGGTGGGGCTCTCCAGGGGCCTTCCCAGGCAGGTCCAAGCTCAAGTGTGCAAGCTGCCTGAGCTGAGGCATGGGCCGCCCCCGCCCCACCCTGGCCTCCTCCGCCTCCCCAGCCATCTGCAACGTTGGCAGCAGCGCAGCCAGGGCGGACGGCGGACGTTCTGGCACCATCTGAACAGGACCAGAGTCTGGGCAGAAAACGTGGGTGGAGCCCCGCGCATACACTCCGTCCACATGCCGCCATTACTGTTGTCCCCTTGGGGCCCCGGGGAGGGCAGGGACATTAGGGCTGACGGGTGGGGGGCATCAGCAGGCTGGGCTCCACCCCTACGTGTGGCCTCAGTGGCGTCAGAACGGGAGGGGACAAGAGTGGAGACCCTAGAACCCGCCCCTACGCGTGATGGGGAAACCAAGGCCGCAAACAAGGAGACCAGTCCCACAGAGAGCCTAAAACAGGGATCCGGAGAGCCCGCACCCAACCGCCCCCTCTTCCGTCTGGACCAGAGGAGGCAAAAGGGCATCCCCTGAGGTTCACCCTTCTCTGGGGCCTGGAAAGCTCCCTGACCTCCCTTTCTCCATCTGTTTCCCAATAATGTCCCCAGGGCCCGGGCCGGAGGAGATGGGACTTTGCCTAGAGACCAAACAGCTCCTCCAAGGCACTTGGTTCTTCATTCACTGTCTCCTTTACTTTCCTGTCTCCCGTTGGTGGTTTTTCTTGCTTCCCTTTGCTACCAGCGCCTTTTTTCAGCACTGTTCTGTGCCTGAATGTAGCAACCTCCTCCCTAATTAACCGAGTGGCGTAGAATGCAGATATGAGACGGATGGTGGTGATGGTTGCACGACAGGGTGCGTGTGCTTAATGCCACTGCACTGGACCCTTAAAAATGGTCACAGTGGTAAATATTATGTTCTGTATATTTTGCCACAACCGAAAATAGAGTAGTCATTGGCAGCATCTTTTAATCTGCCATGGGCTTGGGAATGACACCAACGAGTGCAAACTGTGAGCCCTTAGTTCCCGAGTGAGGACAGGAGTAAAGTGCATGTGCTTTGTGACCTCTCTTTCCAACACACAGGATCCTTTCTGGCCTCCTCGTGCATTTCCCTGGGTTCATATGCTGGCCACCGCCGGGCTGGCTGGGCTGGCAGATTCGGGCGGCTATCCCCAGGGAGCTCTGATGTCCTCAGAACGGAGGCTGGCTCTTGAGGAAGCGCCAGCCTGGCTTGGGCCATCAGAATCACCCTGCTCCATGTCTCCGGGAGGAGAGGGAGTGGTTCATCCCACACCCTGATTTCTCGGGGCCAGGACTGGGCCAGCCTGGGGTTCTGCTGGGGGCAGGGAGGGGTGTGCTCCACCTGGAGGTTCCCGGAGCAACACTGACCTTTCACAGGCTGCTTCTCGGTTCTGAGAGCTCAGGAAGTAAGGAAGCCCCTCCTCCATCACTTGGCTGCCCTGACCCAGGGGCCAGGATTCCGCTGAGTAGGAGGAAGGCGAGACAGGTACCTGCGGTGACCCGAGGGAGCCACTGAGGTGGGGAGGGTGGGGGGTGTGGCAGAGCAGGGGCGGGGAGAGGAGTAGCTTGGCGGGTCACGGGTCACGTCTTTTGCGCCCTTCCGCCCCCTCCCCCCCCCCTCCCCGGCGCCGCAGGTTCTCCGTTGGTAAAATGTGAACTCCAGCAGCTCAGGAATTTGGCTTCCTGCCTTGAGGTCTTCCCAGGGCCCAGAGCAGGGCTGGTATACAGTAGGCGTCCAATAAATGCTGGGGGATTGAGTGAATGCGTGGATGAATGGGTCGGACAGGTCAGTACCTAGGGTTTCCCGGCCTTCAGGGTCCATTCACTCTTTCGCTCGGCGGCCCCCTCTTGCATTCGTTCCTCATTCATTCGTTCCTCCCGCACGCACGCACGGCACTCATTCATTCATGCGCCCAACCATTCATGCCCGCACGCGTTCATTCATTCCCTGCCCCGCCGCCATTCCGTCCCCGGCTCCCGCGCCCCCGCTGCGCCCCCGCGCCCGGCGTCCGGCCCCCGCGCCCCCCGAGCGCGCCCCGGCCCGGCGCGGCGGGGTGGGGTGGGGGGGGAGCCGCTGAATCAGCCGCGGCTGCGCGCGCGGGGCCGGGGCTGGCGGGGAGCCGGGCTGGGGGCGGGGGGCGGGCGCTCCCTGCGGGAAGCCGGGGGGTGGGGGAGCCCCGGCCGCGCCGGCTCCCGGCGCGCTCGGCCTCGGTGGGGAGGGCGGCGGGCCCCGAGCGCGGCGGCGGCGGCGGAGGCGAGCGGCGCGGCTGCCCCGGGGCCATGTGGACGGGCGGCCGGCGGCCGGGCCGGCTCCGCCGGGCGGTGAGTACCTGCGAGCGGAGCGGGCGCGGCGCGGGCACCGGCGGGGGGCGGGGCGGGCGCCACCCACGCCCGGGGCGGGCTCTGCACGGCACCCCTGCTCGGGCCGGGGCGGAGGGGGGGGGGGCGGGGAGCGGCTGTCCAGCCTCCTCTCCGCCGCCCGCGGCGCCCCCTCCGGTACCGGGGCGCCAGGGCCCCGCGGCGGGGGCTTCGCCGGCCGGGGTCGGGTCGGGGGGAGGGGGGCCCGGGCACCCCCGGGAGCCCGGCAGTCTCGGGGCGGGGCGGGGACTCGGCCTCCGCGCGCGTGGCTCTGTCCCTCCCCGCCCCTCCCCCTCGCCAGCCCGAGCGATCGCCCCCAGACCCGCGCGTCCCGGCCGGGGCGGGGGCCCGGGGCGGGGACAGGGGACAGGTAGCCGGGTGTGCCGGCAGGCCTCGTCCCGCCCTGCGTCAGGGGGCAGGGCCAGACCCGGCTCGGGGAGGCCGCCCCAGAGGCCCAGGAGCCGGAAGGAGGCTGGACCCCGGGGCCGGTTCCCTGAGCGTTCGCGGCGCGTGGGCGCGCGCCGAGCCCCGGACGCGCTCGGTCCTGCTCAGGACCTGCCGGGCAGGTGCTCACGTGGCCCTCAGTGACACGCGGGGAAACTGAGGCCAGGGCCGCCCGGCTGGCGCTCCCACCCTCCCCGAACCCCGGCTCGTTGTTTGGGAATTTCTGCCCTAGCGCTTCCGCTTCCTGCCGGGTTTAGAGGTGTTTCCTTCCTCGTCTGTGCCCCACCCCATCCCCAGTGTGGCGCCTCTGGGGCAGGAACAGCGTGGGCGACCTCCTGGAGTCTCCCGAGCGGGCAGGATGGGAGAGAGTAGGCACCCAAGAGTGAGTGGGGGCGGCCCAGTGAGAGCGACTGCCACCTGCAGGGCCCGGGTCGTCCCCTCCGCCCTGTGCACGGCAGGGGTCAAGGCCTTGGGGCTCTGTGGGGCAGAGTCTCCCTGGGCCTGGCTCCTTCTGAGGTCCCAGTGCCCTCCAAATCTAAGCGCCCATAGGACAGGTCGCTTCCCTTCACTGGGCCCCAGTTCCACCACCCACCAGTCACAGCAAAGCCCCTTTCTATGCCCGGGGTCAGTGAGGACCGTGGGAGAAAGCCCCTTGCCATCCAGGCAGGCCCAGTGTAGCACTGCCGGCTGGGGCAAGTGGCCGATGGGGGCGGCTCTGCCTGGCATCTGTGACGTGCAGGGCGGGGAGGCGGCAGCAAGGGCCCTGGCAGCGTCCCCGAAAACCCTTAATTTTCCCGACTCTCACTATAATCAGGGCGGCCCAGCAAAGCAAGCACAGTGGCAGATGCGGCTTCTTCCCGGCTGCTCAGCACATTGGTGCCGGGCGCAGGCCGGCTGTGCCTCCGTGGAGGACCCTCCCCAGCTCCTGTCTCTTATTTATAGCCTCGCCAGCTCTGTGCTCTGCTTATCCTCAGAACCTGGAGCTGTTCGCACCTGGGATGCTGAGCAAGGCGGCTGAAGGCTGCCGGCCCGGAGACCGTCTTGTGGGATGGACTTTCCATGGGCTGAGGCGGGATGGGAGACATTTCCAGGTCTGGGAGGGAAGTGAGTCAGAAGCGGTGTGTTAGATGGTTTCCCATTCACTTGCGGGGACGCTTGGGCCCGGCGTCTGGCCCACAGCAGTCGCTGTTAATGGAGCACCTACTATGTGCCAGGCCCAATCTCGGCATTTTCATGCATCATAGCCACTCTGAAGGAGCGCCCTGCTCCTGCAGGCACAGTGCCACAAATAGTTCCTCACATCCCAGGAGGTGAGGTCCAAGGGCTGAGTCAGAGCTGAACAGGTGAGGGTAGTGCAGTGTCGGAGGTGCTGCATGGGTCGGGGCCTGGGGGAAGAAGGGAGAGTGCTAGGATCAGAAAAGGCTCGGCCCTGCAGGAGTTTGGAGGTCAGGGGCATGGCCATGGGCAGGGTGAGGTGACTGCTCCCCTCAAAGCAGGTAAAGATTCCCAGGGACAAACCCACGGGTGGGTGACCCTGAGGCTCACTTCGCTGGGTCTGTAATTGCCCTCAGCCTCCCTTCCTGGCTCCCCCTCCTGCCCCAGGGCTGGTCACCAGCCTGGTGGAGAGGCATGGATACGAAGCTGGAGTCTTGAGTTCACGTCCCTCCTCTGCCGCTGATTTACTGTGGCAAGGCCCTGCCCCTCTCAGGGCACAGCACCTGTCACAGTCGAGGGAACGACTTCCGCCCCAAAGCAGGCCCCAGATGGTAGCTGTCGGGAGAAGCAGACCAGAGCTGTCTCTATTGATTCAGTATTATAGGATGAATGAATGAGTGAGTAAGTGATTGAGCTCTGTACTCACCTAGCACACTCCCCCCGTGCACCCACCTCTGCACCAGTGGAGAAGCAATTGTGGGGTGGGCCGCAGTGTGTGGACAGACAATGACGGGAAGCACAGAGCGGGACGGATGGGACAGCGGGAGGCATGGATAGAAAGTAGGGGGGTGGGTGAGGGGGAGCAGAGACTGACGGACGTAAGTGGCTGGGTAGATGGGCGTGGACGGAAGGATTGACAAGGATACAGGACTGGATGAAGAGAACGGGACGTCAGTGGAT
This sequence comes from Acinonyx jubatus, assembly GCF_027475565.1. Taxonomy (NCBI): domain Eukaryota; kingdom Metazoa; phylum Chordata; class Mammalia; order Carnivora; family Felidae; genus Acinonyx; species Acinonyx jubatus. Next base: position 140,102,717 of record NC_069386.1, on the reverse strand, counting down.
GGATAGATAAATGGACCGATAGGTAGGAAGATGCATTTCTGATGCATCTGGCGACACAGAGGAACGGATGCAAGGATCTGCGATGGATGGACAGATGTCAACAGAGGGACGGATGGATAGGGGATGGACGGATACGGGGACTAGAGGGTAGTGGACGGGGGAGTACGTGTCAGCAGATGACAGGTGCAGACACGGATGCACAAGTGGGCACGTGTGAACGGATGAGTGGCTCGAGGGACCGATGGGTCGAAGGCTGGGTGGAGCATCTTGATTCCCTAGGTGCCGGTGTCTTGTTCACAGAGCCCCGATTCCGTGATAGCATAGCGGGAAGGCTGCAGGGCTGCAGAGAGGGCAAGGGGTCACTGGGCTTCTCCAATTACGTGTTGCGCGATGGAGTAGCTGTGTAGCCTCTGGTAAAGACAGGCGGCCAGCGGGGAGTCCTGCGGGGAACCCCTTGCCCAGGGAGACTTCCTGGGAGGCTGGGATGGCTCAAGTGCACAGCCCTTCTGAGGAAGAAAGGCTGGGACAGAACCCAGGGTGCAAACGCTGATGGCACAGAGCATGTGCGTGGATGCTGGGGACTCGAGACAGCTGAGGCCTGTGGCTGCCCTCTAGGGTTCTCAGGCCAGCAGGGAAATATCCAGAAGCCATGAGATAGGATGGTTAAAGGCAGAGTATGAGAACTCTCAGCCCCCCCCCCCCCATCATCATCCATAAAAGCGCAACGGTAATAGAAACTTCTGCACTGGCATGAGAGAGGCCCCAGGAAGGGGACAGCAGTCTTGCCACTGTTTATTGCAGTACCTGGCCTATGGCAAGCCGTGGCTGTTGACCAGTGACCCCTCAGAGCCCAAGTCCTCCGCCATGAAATGGGGTAGCAAGTCCTGGCTCGGGGGGTTGCTGTGAGAGTAAGTGAGGTAATGTTTTGGAACCATGAGTGGATGTCCAATATGCCCTACCCATCCTGCATCCCATCGTTACGACAACGGGAGCTTGCCTTAGGACAAGGTCTCCCCGCTCCAGCCCAGCAGGCCCTGGGGAGCTGTGCCTCTCCTCTCTCCGAGCTCACAGAGGCCAGCTTCGCACCCGTGGGATCAGGGAGGGTCCAGGCAGTGGTGGGGGGCGGAGGGGGTGCTGGAGAGGAAACGGGTGAGTACTTGACCTATGGGGTTCCCCTCCCGGGTCTGCTGTGTCCAAGCCGTGGGACCTTGGACAAGTCACTTTGCCCAGCTGAGACTCTGCTTCTTTGAGCATGAGAGCCCACAGCCGTCCCACCTCACAGGGCTGGGCGAGGATTTGGGCCATGATGCAGGTGCATGCCCGGCACGGAGCCTGGCACATAGTAGAGACTCAAGAAGTGCGGCTGAAATAGATGAGTCAAGGAGCAGGGGCTGTCACGCCAGGAGCTGTGAGGCTCTTTCAGGAGAAGCAGCCCGGGCTGCTGAGAGGTGAGCAGGCCCAGGCTGCAAGCTTCGGCAGCTGGCAGCATCCTCTGGGGCCTCCGGCCCAGGCGGCAGAGAGCCAGTGGGTTGTTATGACAACGAGAACTTGTCTGATGCAGCCGGCAACTCTAGGAGAAGCTCAGAGGACCGACTGGCCAGAGCCCCTGGAACGCTCCCATGATCACACATACTTGGGAAATGACACATTAGAGCCCTGCGCTCATGAGTCCCGAGATCCTACTAGATGCCAGGCTCCATGCTGGAGGCACCCAGCACCTGTGTTCTCACACCGCTTCCCACCACTGCCCCTGAACTGGGCATCCACCTGCATGTGACGGTTAGGGGACATGACTTGCCCAAAGTCCTGTTGCGGGGGTTGGAGAGGGATTTGACCTTGGATCTGCCGCCTCCCACTGGTGATGGTGATGGAGATGGTGATGGGGCAGGGGCTGGTCGGCTGTTGCTGGGGGGAGGTATCCAGGTGTGAAGGGGTGGCTGTCAGGGGACTGCAGGGATCGGGGGGATGCTGTGACTTTCCTTAGAGCCTGAGATCCCTGCTCCCCCCAGTGCTCAGCCCAGCATGGGTGGCTCAGTGGTAGAATTCGCGCCTGCCCCAGTGCCCAGCCCAGAGGAAGTCCACTCTGGAACTACTTGTTGAGCACCTACTATGTGCCTAGGCCTGTGCGGAGAATGAGGATAGAGTAGAGCTTGCATTCCAAGAGGACACAGAGAATGAATGATCACACACATACCCCTCGCAGCTGGGGGCTGTGCTATGAGAAGAGTAGGGACTACAAGAGGCTAACGCGAGAGGACCTGATCTGACCTGTGGGCTGCAAGGGGACAGGCTATTGACTGGGACCCTGACATTTAGATAGAAATTAGGTGATGAGACAAACGGGAAGAGGGGGGAGGGGGAATGATTCTGATGGTGGGAATAGCATGTGCAAAGGCCCTGAGGCCAGGTAGGGCTTAACACATGCAGGAACTTGATGGCAGTTCCAGGGGGGTATCCAGGGTAGAGACGACACCTTGGTGTCTCCAGAAAAGACGCTGGACTGTCAGGGCCTTGCAGGGCATATGAGTGTGTGACATTGTCTGGCCATTGATCTGGTCTGTGTTTTAAAGTTCGTACTGGGACGTTTGTGGGATGGACCAAGCTGGACCCGCTTCTGTGGAGCGGAGCTCACGGAGCTTTTCACATATTCAGTCATGGGTGCTGTGGAGATTCAGAGAGGTGTCCAGCTGAGTCCGGAAAAGAAGGGGTCCCTAGCACGTGATGTGAGCCATCCGGGCACCACCAGCAGGGGCCCCAGGTTCATAGCCATGAGTAGGCCACCAAGGAGAGTCAAGGCCATGCTCTAAGCGATGCCACAAACTCAGATGGTGACAGTGGCCACCAGCTGGCCCACCAAAGACCTGGGGCTGCCACCCCCCGGCGAGCCTTCCTCTGACTCATGTGGGTGCGTCCCGGGAAGAAATCCTGCCTCCTGGCCTCCTGAGATGCCAGAAGCAGGCGTATTTCCCTCCACACCAAGGAGGAAGTGCCCAGGCCTGGCTCTGGCCTTTCTGGGCTGATCTCCCCCCATTCCACTCCCCATTTAACTACACCCCGGGTCCCCGTGTGCCACTATCCCTCGCCTTATCCCCTGTGTATCATTGAGGGATTGCCCACAGCTGCTAGTGACAGAGGCTGGAAGTAACCATAGCTTAAATAAGACCGGGGTTATTTCTCTCAAGTTACAGCACCAGAGGCAGGTGGTCCAGGGCTGGTGCGATGACTCAGTGGTCATCAGGAACCCAGGTTCCTTTTGTCTTTCTGCTCCCCCACCCCTTGTGTATGGGTTCTGCCACAAGTTTGCCTCATGGTGCAACTTAGCTGCAACGGCTCCTCCCATCACTTCCATGTTCCAGTTAAGAAGCAGGAGGGTGGGGAATGGGAGCAAAAGAAGCCCGTGCAAGCTGTCTGACCCTCACCCAATAACTTCTGTTTGTATCTCCTTGGCTACCCCTGGCTGCAAAGGAGCCTGAGAAATGCAGTCTTTGAGCTGAGTATCTTGCCTCCCAGAATAAAATGAGTTCCTTACTAAGGACGAATGGGGGAACAGTGGGCAGCCAGCAGTGTCCATCATACCCTCCCAATTTGCTGGATCCATGGCGTTCCAATTCCCCCTTCTTCGGGCCCTGTGCTCAGTCTCATGGCCACTGTTAGGGTCGTCGCTGTGCCGCCTGCCTCTCCACACCCATGCGCCCGGCGCCACACCTGGCAGAGGAGGGGAGATGTTGTGGGGCCCAGCCCAGCCCCCTCCCCACACACAGCAGGTGCTCAGCCAGTGCAGGCTGCCTCCCCAGGCAAAAACAGAGCTCAGGACATGACCTTCTCTGTAGCACTCACTGGGCCCTGAAGCCCAGCTCCCACTTAGTGAGAATCAATTTAGGGGTGGGAGCCCCTGCCCCCCCCCCGCGACATCCCTGGATCGATGGGCAGGCGGGCATTGAGCTGATCGCTCTGGCCAATGGGAGATGGGCGGCCGTGACCCCCTCCCAAAAGAGGGCGTGGGGATCCCAGCCCCGTGGGAGGAGAGAAGTGGGGCTAGTGAGGTACTTGGAGAGGCTTGACCTTGGACTGACTACGGAGGATGCTCTCAGGGGCCAGCTCCCAGGCACAGGGCCCTGACCCCAGCAGCCCCAGGCAGGATGGCCGCAGCTCCCTCTTGGAGCCCGGGGCCAAAGCCACCAGGAAGGAAGCCTGCAGAGGGGACCTTCGAAGCCGCAAGCCAAGTCCCACTCTGGGCCGGAGCCGCGAGGGCCAGACGCGTTGCCCTGGCTGGGCGGGCCGGCTGGGCCAGGAGGGCACGCAGGCGTCACCTGCCCTGCTGTCCACCCCAGAGCCCCCAGGCGCGGGCAGCAAGGCCGCCGGGGGCCCCCTGGCCCGGCTGGGCCGCCGACGGGAGGCCAGGCTCCCCTTCTCCAGGTTCCTGGATGAGGTCACCGTACGAGTGCTGGACCCCGGGACCCTGGAGGCCTTCCGGGGGCCCAGAGGCCGCAGCCCGGAGCCCTCCCCGGGGGAGCGAGCCCCAGGCCCAGCCCAGGAGCCCCTCCCCGGAGCTGCGGCCCCGGAGAAGACCCTGGCCCTGAGCCCTCCGCTCTCCCCAGAGGCGGCCCCCGAGGCTGCCAGCAGGGCGGGGGCTGGCCGGGCCGTGGAGACCGGTGGGTCTCGAGCGGGCAGCAGCAAGTGTGGAGGCCCAGCCGCCTCCCCCCGGAGGCCTCCAAGCCGGGTGAGTCTCAGCCTCAGCGCCCCCCCCCCCCACCCCGCCTGCGGGCGGCCTGGCAGAGGTCTGCTGCGGTCCCCTCCCTCCTTGCTCCATGTGCCTTCTCCCCGGGAGTCCCCGCTGACCCCTTCCAGCTCCCTCATCAGGCCGCTTTCATAATATCTGTAACAGGCAAGACCTTAAGAACCCAGCGAATGGGTCTCTACGGTGAAATTTCTGGCTTCGGGGCAGGCGGAAGAGTTGGGAACCTAGTGCGCGTGCGGCACGGTATTGATATCAGCCCCCATGGGCAGAGCCCTCTGTGTCTTACCACGGGATTTCGTGATTATCCCTTTGCACGTTTGAACCTCAGACACCTCCATGCAAGAATATGTCACCATCCTGTCGGAAAGATAGATGGGTCTGTGTCTTTCACTAATTCCCCATTAAAAATTTTTTTAATGTTTTTACTTATTTTTGAGAGAGAGAGACAGAACACAAGCAGGGGAGAGGCAGAGACAGAGGGAGACACAGAATCCGAAGCAGCCTCCAGGCTCCGAGCTGTCAGCACAGAGCCCGACGCGGGGCTGGAACTCACGGACCGCGAGATCGTGACCTGAGCCGAAGTCGGAAGCTCAACCGACTGAGCCACTCAGGCGCCCCTTGGCTCCTCATTTTTTTTTTTTTTTACAATGTTTATTTATTTTTGAGAGAGAGAGAGAGAGATAGAGCTTGAGCAGGGGAGGGGCAGAGAGAGGGGGAGACACAGAATCCGAAGCAGCCTCCAGGCTCCGAGCTGTCAGCACAGAGCCCGATGCGGGGCTCCAACTCCCGGACCGTGGGATCGTGACCTGAGCCGAAGTCGGACGCTCAACCGACTGAGCTACCAAGGCACCCCCTCAATTCCCCATTTTGTAGGTCACGTGGGGAGTCTGGGCTAGGACCGAGGTCTTCAAATCTAAATGCAGGTGTCCTTCTCAGCACCCCGGCACCGCCCTGCACACTTGCCAGCCCACCTTGGTGCCGACCTCTGTCCCCCAAACCGTCCGTGTCCCCGGGGGCCAGAGGGGCTTTTATGGGCTCTTGAGGACACGGCCCCGTCCTGACTTCTCCGGGCACAGGACCCAAGTGGGGGCCGCAGGCCCAGGTTGGCGGAGCTCGCAGCCAGGCCCGTCCTAGGATGGCCTCTCTACAGGGAAAGGTTCCTTTAAAAACAAAATTCTGCGTGTTCTAACTCTTGATCCCAGGCCTCGGTGCACCCCCAGGAGGTTGGTGCCGTCATTAGGCTCCTCGCATCCAGAAGAGGAAACTGAGTCTCAGGCCACGCGGAGGAGTCAGGGTTGGGCGCAGGCAGTCTTAGCCTCCCCCCCTGCCCCCCTGCTCTTTGGTGTTTCTTGCCCCCCAGCCACTTGCCTTTTCCTCCCGGGGAGGGCCGGGAGCAGTGAGGCCACTAGTGAGTCCTGGGCATTTGCAGCCCTCCGGCCCTTGCCTTGGGGCCAGCTGCACCAGCTCAAGGATCCACGGGCTGCTGGTGACCTGGACAGGTCACCCGCCCTCACGCCTCCGGGCCTTGGCTTCCCCAGCCATGAAAAGGCAGGAATGATCACGATTTCTCTTTTGCCTTGTCACAGGGAAAGCATCCAACAGGTACCTGACAAGCATCGGGACCCCCGCCTCCTCCACAAGGGCCCGGCAATCTGGGACCCCTGCCTCTGCGCCACTCTGAGCCCTGCACACGGCGCAGCCCTCACTCTGGGGACACTGGGCCCCGGGGGAGCTCCGTGACGCCCAGGCCTCTGGAGGGTTCTGTCTCAAGGCTCTTCACACACGCCTCCCAGGACCGCCCGGTGGCACAGGGCTGCGGGGACCTGTCGGGGCCCAGCAGTGGGTGCCAGGAGGCAGGGCTCCGTCCTGAGGCCCTGCCGAGGTTCCTTCCCAAGGGAGGGGGAGGGCGGTATCGGCCCTCCCCACCCCCACCCCCAGGGCCATATCGCGTGGTGAGCACCTGTTCTGGAACCCCGAACCCCTCAGCTCCAGCCTCACACCAAGTACTCAAAATAGGCGGGTCAGAGAGGTACCAGGATCAGCCTGTTTCACAGACCAGGAGCAGGCTCAGAGAACGGAGCCGAGTTCTCCGTGTCCTCACGGGCGTGTGGGAGCGGGAGGATCAGAGGTCATGGGCGCGGGTGCCTGGCACAGAGTAGGAGTTCAGTCACTGGCATGATGATGGTGACGAAGGTCGCGATGGCGGTTCCTCTGCTGTGTGTCTCCTGCCCTCCCAGCCTGGACAGGGCTGTGTCCCCAGAACTGTTGCCAGGGTGGGGGTGGGGGGGCTCCAGTCATTAACCTGAAATCCCTCTTTTGAGGCCAATGCCCGGAGGTTTCACCATTAACACCTTCAGGGAGGGAGCTATAAACCAGGGGAGGGCCCTGGATTTTAGTCCTGCCTCTGTCCCGTCTGGTGAGTGGCCGTGGGTGACCCTGGTGCTCCCCTTCATTGTCTAGCAAGCAAGGAGCTCCTGCGGAAGGTCTCTGAGACCTCCTCTTCTCACTGTCCCCGGGCCCGAGTGACAGTATGAGTGACTTAAGCCAGCCATTGTCTGTGGTCAGAAGACGAGAGTGGGAGGGCCAGAGTCAGGGTCAGGGTCAGGGTCATGGAAGGAGAGGCAGGCTGGGGCTCTAAAGGAGCCCAGGTGGGGTTGTAACCAGACCCCTGCTACCAGGCCTGGGAGTCCCCAGATCCTGTCCCAGGAGCTTTCCCACTGAGCGACCCAGACAAGTCATTCCAGACTCCGGGCCTCAGTCTCCCCAAGTTAAGCTGCCGGGTCCGTTAGGTGTGGATGGCGCCTCTCCCCAGCGGGGGAGCCCCCCCGAGGTGCCTCTTGGGGGTGGGGGGAGCTGCTTCCTAGCTCCCCAACTGTTGCCACGTGGGAATGTGGGCCGGAGTTGCCAGATCTTGCAAATTTTCAGTAGAAGCCAAAAATATGGAATTTAAAATGTAAACTCTCCCAATTTTTAAATGTTGGCTCAAATGTTTTTTAAAAAATTTTTAAAACCTCTTGCAGGCCAAATACAACATGCTGGTAAGCCAGATTTAGCTCTGGAGGCCAGCTTGCAGCCGCACACGGCTGGGAACCCGAGGCCCTGCCTGAGGCGACACGGAGCCCAGCCGAAGGAAGGCGGGCGGGGTGGGAGGTAGGGCGGGGCGGCCCTCCGTCCAGCACCAGGGACAGGGACGCTCTGGGGGGGGGGGGGGCCCATCTGGGGACAGCAGCACCAAGCCAGGGCCCGAGTTCCCCTCCCCAACCTGCTGGGTGACCTCTGGCAAGCGCCCACCCCTCTCCACCCCATCAGGTGAGGACAGGACAGCACACGGCTCACCTCGGTCCTGCGCCTAAGGTGACCTGCTGCGTCCCCAGCACAGGCCAGCCCTGAGTGGGATGCTGAGGGACCCGGTATGTGAGTGCTGTCCCCCCCCCCAGCTCCTGGAACCCCCACCCTCATCCTAGTTCCCTCTGCTCCTTCTTGGTGTCCTTGGCCGCCTCTCCAGTGCTGCCTCCTCGCCGGCCACTCCCCCTCCACCCCCGGACCTGGGCCCTCCATGTTCTCCCCCACCCCTTCCACCTGCTCAGACCCTCTGGGCACCTTTCCCACCTCCACCCCCTCCCCACAGGCCTGGATTTAGGCCGGTGGCGCCTCCAGCTGGGCTCCTGGAGCCCTGCACTTGCCCTTCTGTGCCCCCTCCTCGCGGCAGCCTCTCGGACAGTCCTCTGTTGGCCCAGCGGGGCTTCCCACCGGCTCGTCCTGACTATGGCCCGCGAGACCCCCGCCCCCTGCTCCCACTGCTGACCAGATGCTTCCAGACTCACCAGGCGCCCCGCGCCCAGGGCCTGCTGCTCCCACCGACTGCTCCCCAGTCGTGGCTCACAATTCACCTTGACCTCCCTCAGCCTTCCCTCCTCAGCGGACTTGTCCCATCAGACACTGGGCCAGCAGGGGCGCTGTGCTGACCTCCGGAGCCATCTGCCTCCGGCCCGCAAATATCAGAACATCAGCACCCAGAGGACACAGAACCCCCCTCTGGTTTGTTCTCTGCTGAGTCCACTAGAACAGGGCACACGGTGAATGTTTGTTGAATGAGTGCAAGAAGTCAAGAAGGGGTGGAAAGCATCTTAGAAGGCCGTCCGCCCCAAATGATTAAATTAAATTAAAAGGCTCTCCAGAGGAGCCCCATCCCCAAGACAGTCCCCTATACCTGGCTACCTTGTCGCTCACAGTGCCCTTCGAAATTTTTCCATCCTCCCTGGATAAGGGATTGAGCTCAGAGAATTCCAGAGACTTGTCAGAGGTCACACAGCTGCATAGGGGGCCCAAGTCTTCATCCGTGGGAGGTGGTGACCCCTGTCTTTGTCACACCCAGGGTTTGTGCCCCCCACGCCAGGCCTTATCCCTCTGGCCTCCACATTCTTCAGCTTGTTTTCTCCCTTGCAGGTGAAGTCAGGGAGCAAGATAAAGGGGAAATTGAGGAAGCCAGAGCCCCGAGTGGGTTTAAGGAGGCCCCGGGGTTGGAGCACTAGTGTCAGGGTCTGAGAGGCCAGCTCCCGGCCCCAGGCGAGGGCAGGGACCGGCCCAGGGTCACAGGAGGAGTCGGAGGCAGAGCTGGCCTCTGGGGCCAGAACCCAGGCTCCGTGTGTCCCAGGCCTGGCTCTCAGCACCAAGCAGACCTGTCCCTAGACAGGGACTCACTTTCCTTCTCTGTAGTTTCGGGAACAGAGGATTTGGAGAGGGGCTTGGAGAAGGAGGACCCACACCCTCAGAGGGGCGCCTGGGGCAGGACCCTGTGCCGCCGTGTCCTTGGGCTCGGGTGCTGCCCAGCTTGGGGGTGGTGAGGAATGGTGGGGGCCAGGAGAGCAGGAAGGCGCTCAGGCTGTGTGGCAGGTCCGTCTGGCTGGGGATTAAGAGCAAATGCACTGGTTCGGGCATCACCGCTTGTCATTAGAGGCCCTGCCGTAGGGGTGTTGGTGGGGCAGGGGCAGGGCAGGCAAGTGACCAAGGAGGAGGGGTCCAAAGAGACCGGTGTGATGAGAGGGTCTTTGGTGGGTAAGGGGCTACTTCAGATGGGTGGTGAGAGAAAGAAGGCACTGGCCATGCAAGATCTGGGGCAGAGCATTCCAGGTGGAGGAAAGAAGTGCAAAGGCCCTGAGGCAGGAGCCAGCTGGGTGAGCTTGCTGGTCAGTGTGGTCTGCATGTGCCAAGTATGGGACAGATCAGGGGGCTGAGGTCAGAGGGTTAGGCAGACTTGCCTTCCTCCCTCGCCTCCTGAGAGTCCCTACTGTGCGCCAGGCACCTTGCCGAGGCGCCGCTGGGAGGGTGGCGGCTGTGGAAGGAACCACACGCAAGCGGCAGGGCTTTGTCTCTTGGACCGTCTGTTCTTGCATTTGTAAGGGGGGGGGGTCTGTGAGCCCCCCTCGCGAAGCCACTTTGAGGATTAAATGGGATTGATTTCTGCAACGGGGCTGAAGGCTGCACTGGCAGCGACAGGCCAGCTACAGGATGCACGGGCCCGTTTCTGCCCCGGGTGGCCCTCTGGAAGCTCAGAGTTGTGCAGGGTGGAAGGGAAGGTCGCAGGGGCAGGAGGAGGTGGCGGTCGGCAGGCGGCTCAGAGTGGGGCTCAGGGTGTGGGGGGAGGGGCTTTCTAGGCCGGTGGGGCAGACCCCCCCCCGGGGAAGAGCCCAGAGAGCAGCTGGGCTGAGGCAAGGACCCGTGGCCAACAAGCTGGGCTCATGTGATGTTTTGGGGAAATGAAGGCGGCTGCGGGACCAGACCACCAGGAGGGGACAAGGGGAGAGCTTCGGGCAGACAGTGACAAGGTCACAGCGTGCTGCAGCACAAGAGCCATGGGGCCCTGAGTGTGGGAGGGCCCAGGGAAGAGCACTGGAGGGGCCGGAGGGGCCCTGGGGGTGTCTCACACTGGGGACCCTGGACCTCCCACGGTCTCCCCATACTCATGGTCCCCAACCATCCCTGCCCTCCTCCTATAACGGAGGAGACCCAGGCAGTGGCTTCCGTTCTCCTCCACCCAAGCCCCCAGGCAGGCCTCGGCTAACTTTGGGCGACTCTGAACAAGCCGTTTCGCGCTCTGGCCTTGCTTTTCTGATCTCTAAAATGGGCATGTCGGGAACATCCCCAGATCTCGTGGTGACGAACTGCAGAGTCACGACTTGGACATGGGACTTCTGGCCTCAACACCAAGACCATTGCCGAGGCACAGCGCCTCCCCACAGGGCCAGCCCGGCTGCTCCCCCTGCTCCCTAACCACGTACAGCTGTGACCACGCATCACATGTGCATTCAAAGCTTTGTGCAAGCTCCCAACCCCCGGGGGAGGTGCCAGGCTAGCCCTGGGACACAACTGGGAAAGGCCCTGCCCCAGGGAGCACACATCTGGTATGGAGGCCTGAACCAAACAACTCCACCGGGTCTCCACGGAGGGCTGCCTGGAGGAGGCAACCTTTAAGGGTGAGGGCACACGCACTGGGTCTGGAGAGAATTTGAGACGTCGTGGAAGGGTCAGGGCCAGGCTTCAGCGTCTGGAATAGTGGAGTGAAGGAAGGGGCTGCCCGGGTAGGTGCCAGGCTACACCCCATCCCTTCCTCTGCCAGCCTGCCCCCTGCCACCAGGGCGACTCAGCAGCCTCTCCTAAGTGTCCCTTCCTGGGAAATTCCCAGACAGACCTTTTAGAAGAGCTGAAACATTCCATGTAAATAATTAATGCTAGATTTTTAAAATTAAATTTTAATGCATTCTTATTAATTTGAGACAAACTCCCTGGCAGGTCATTGACTGTGAGTGATTGAGGCAACTAGAGACATATGAGGAACCGTCCCTAGCCTTTGGGGGGGAGAAGACCTCTCTGTGTGAGGGCTGGTTTCCAGGCCTGGCTGGGCTGTCTCTGGGCTTTGCTTTCCCCTGTCTGTAAAATGGGAGTGACTGCTTCCCCGGCAGGCAGGGCCGCCCTGAGGAGGAAATGGCCAGTGCCATGAACGTGGAAGGCGTGTGTGGGCCGTGGGGGTGGGAGCGCTTCGATCATCTTTGCCATTCTGCCGAGGGGGGGACTCCCAGGACAGGGGGCGGGGTATCACTTCTCAACCATTAGCCCCCAGAGCGCAGGGCTCCCCTCATTGGCTGCCCCCTCCCACCACTAGAACTTGGCCCGGAGCTAATGAATGTGGGGAACAGCGTCCGTGGATGAAGGAACGCTTGGACTCTTTGGGTTGGGTATGAACCTGGTTGGGGCTGACCCTGAGAAAGCCCGGCTCCTCCCACCCCTGCGCGGGCCCTGTGGAGGCCAGGCCTGCTGGGTGCTGGGGGTGCCCTGGCGAAGGGACGGGACGCCTGCCTGGAACTCACTGCCAGAGGGAGGAGGCAGGAAGAGGCTGGTGTAGGAGCTAGGCATGCAGTGTCCGTGTTTATTGAGCGCCTGCTGTATGCCCGGATCTAGTGTGCTGAGCGCGGTGATGGGGACCTGGGAAAGGTGGGCCTGGGGCAGACAGGGGGCTTCGCGAGAGCCACTGGCCCGGCGGCCAATTCTTTTTGTCTTAGGGGACGAGGGTGTTCAGAGGGGGGTCTGGGCTCGTGGTCTCCGACAACTTTTCGAGTGAGGATTGTGTCTGGCGGCCAATCCGGGGCCCTCGCGGATCCTTTTCTTCTAAAATTCCTTCCCCCGCCCAGCCCCTCCGCAGCCCGCGGGTGCTGAAGGGCAGCAGAGCGCTCCGTCCGCCTCCCCCTGCCCCCAACCCCGGCTCGCAGGTGAGGAAACAGGCCGGCGGAGTCCCGGGAGGGCCTGCCCGAGCACCCGGGGAGCCGGCGGCCGAGCCTGACGGAGGCCCCCGGGCCGGGCCTCCTAGCTCGGCGCAGTCGGCCGGGCTGCGCCCTCGCCCGGCGGGGCGGTGGGGGAGGCGGCGTGGGGCCCGGACCGGAGCGGAGCGCGCTCCCGGCGGACGCGGCGGCGGCGCCCGGAGCGAGGGGCCGGGATGGGCAGTCATCAGTCTTCCCAGGTGTGTCGCGTGGTCCCTGGGCTCAGCCCCGCGCCCCCCTTTAATGCCGGCCGTGGCGCGGAAAGACGGGGGAAAGCCCCCGGGAGCGGCCTCTCCCGGGCGATGGAGAGCCCGCCCCGCGCCCCCCGCTCCGCGCAGGAAGTGCGATCCCGCCCGGGCCGCTCGCGGTCCCCGTCGCTCGCCGGCGCCCGCAGGGTTAACGGCGGCGGGAGGGTCTCCCCGCCCGGCGCACAGAGGGGCTGCCCGGCTGCTCGGGGCTAGGCAGGGAGGGTCTCCGAGCCGCGCGCGGGCGGGTCTGCGCAAGCCCGGCAGGGAGCCCCGCCGGCGAGCCGACGCGCAGGGGTTAATCCCTCGGGCCCGGGAGGGGCGAGCCAGGCCCGGAACCCCAGAACCTGAGGGCAGCGGGGTCTCTGACTGAGGAGTCCGAGGTCCCAAATGCCATCGCCCTCGGATCGTGTGAGTGTCGGGTTCTGCAACCCCGTATGGCTCCCAGTTCCCGGATTCGAACATTCTCCGACTCGGAGATTCTGCGATTGCGGGCTCGGCTTCCTCCGGGAGGGAGCGCGGGGCTGCAAGGGTTAACGGGCGGGGCGGGGGGTGCGGGCGGTGGGGGGGGGACGGTAAGCAGCGGGGGCCGCGGCCACGGGAGAGTTAACGCGGCCGGGCCGGGCCCCCCTTCTCCGGGCGAGCCCGGGATCGCCCCGGGCCAGCCCCTTCTTCCCCCCCGGGGGGGGCGTAACTCGGTGGCGGGGAGCGCGGCGGCCCGGGCGGGCTCACCTGTTACTCGGCCGCGGCCCGGCGCACCACCCCCCCCCCGAGTCTCGGGGACCGGGGACGGGGGCTGGGGGCGCGCGGGCCGGGCTCTGTCGCCGAGCGAGCGGCGCGGGGTGCCCCGCCGCCGCGCCCGCCGGGTGCCCGCTGTGCCCGGCGCCGCCCGGCGCGGCCGCGGAGCGCACGCCTCCTGCCTGCTGACCCTCTCGTTTGGTTTCTCGCAGGCCTCTGCCGCAGACATGGAGAAACTCAGGTGAGTGCAGCGTCCTCCGAGCCGCGGCTCGCGCGGGGCCGGGTCGGGGTGGGGGCGCCCGGGAGGGCAGGGGGAGGGCTCCGCCCGGGCCGCCCCGGCGGGCCGGGTGTGCGGTGTGCGGTGCGGGACTGCGCGCGGCGACACGACGGGGAGCCCCTCGCGGGGGGCTCCTCCGCCCGGCCGGGGCCGCCGCGTCTGGTGGGGGGGCCGGTGCGCCGCGAGGACCTGCGCGCGCGCGCGCCCCCCCCCTCCCGGCCCGTGCCCCCCCCTGGACTCCCGGCTGTTCCCCCCCCTCCCCCACTCCACCCCGCGGGACCCTCCGGGTTTCCGCTCCTGCGGGTCGCGCCGGGTCCCCGCGCCGGCTGGTCCGCCACCCCCCCCACCCCCCCCACCCCCCCCCCCCCCCCCCGGCTGACAGTTGCCTGGTTCTGAGCTTTTAAGTTTCCGCCTCGTGGGGGCGGGGGTGGGGGATGGAGTCCTCGCGGCCGGCCGGGCGAGGCAGGCGCGTCTTGGAGCCATTTTGGGGGAATCCCGCGAGTCTGGGGAGCGTCCCCCGCGGCCTCCCTCGGGGTGCTCAACTTTGAGCCGCGGCGGACTCCACCGGGCTCCCTCCGCGGCAGGCCCGGGGAATCAGCCGATTTGAATATTCACGACTTCCTCCGCGACTTCCCTTGGCCACCCTGACCCCCACTTTGGGAACACCCCTCCTGTGTTTTCCTTCCGGAGTCTGAGCCGAGGCGTCGTGTGGGCAGCAGGCCCGGCTCTGGCTGCTGGGTTTCGGCACCGTCTCCGAAGTCCGGAGAGTCTCGCGACCCCTCCCCCTCCCCCTCCTCCCAAGGCCAGAATCGGGCATCCACGGGGAACGCTCCTTGCGGCCGGGACACCCATCCCCTGAGGGTCAGGGACCTGCCAGCCCAGGCTTATTCCAGAACATGGCCCTGGGTCTAGGGCAAGGAGACCCAGGGCCTTCCCAGCTGACCCTTAATGCTGTGGGTCAGTTCTTCCGTGAGTGCCCCGGGGGTCTCACACGGTGGCTCGGGACTGGCTGTTCAGAGAGGGGCCATCTCCTGGCCACTGAGCTGGAGCGCAGCCCTCTCCTGTGAGTCCCATGGGGCAAGGACCCACTTGTCCTGGGCTGGAAGGAGGGGTCCAATCTCTCAGGTCCTAGGAGCTCAGACCCCAAATCTGACGTGTAGCCAGGCCCGCCTTGTCATGGCCAAGGTCCAGGGGGGGCTGGAGAGGCCCAAGGGGCAAGCAAACCTGGCTGTGGCCACACAGATACCCCACACTGGCCGTCGTCTCACCAGTGTCCCCACCCGGGAAGGGTTCCTGGGAAGAAGGGGCTACTGCTTTGCCCAGATGAGACTTGAGAAGAAGGTAGCCTTCGTGGGGGTCTTCGTAGCAAGACCAGCTGGCAGGGGTGGGGGGGGGGGAGAGGGAGGGTCCCTTCCGTGGTTCTCTTTCTCTCCCCCTCCGTGCCCAGCCAAGGTTTTTGAGCACCCACCCCTGTGTGCTGGGCAGTGGGGACAGAGACATGGCCCAGCCGGGTTGGGGACGCAGGTGGGCAGGTGAGTCAAGTGGACAGGTGAGCCACCTGGGCAGTGGTGCCTGACACGCTAAGGGCATCAGGCATGGCTTTGCCAGATGGGCCGAGGGCTTCCCCGGGCTGAGTCCCAAAGACCCAGTGGCAGTTGCCAGGGCCTGGGCCACTGGGCTGCTCTGGGCCACTCCGGCTTTCAGCAGAGGCGGACTTTTGGAGCTTGTGGGAATGGGGGTCCCGTGGGGCCAGGACCCAACATAGCATCCCAGAACCGGGGAGGGTTCTACCCCCTTTCTCCTCCTCACCCCATTAGTGTTCTCAGAGCTGCCTCAAGGGCCTTTCCAGATCCTTCCTTCCCGGCAGGGGCAGGGGCTGCCCCCGTGCGGTTCTGTCCCGCAGGTAGTGCCGGGCGTCTAGGACCAAGAGGCCCAGAGGGATGTAGGGGAAGTTGGTCAGCAGGGGTGGTAGGTCCTGGGGTCTGGAGCCTCCCAGATCCAAGTCTCCGGCCTCAGTTTTCCCATCTGTGAAGTGGATGTCCTAATCACCCCCACCTCGCAGGGCCGTTGGGAGAATGATGTGCCCCACCTGAGACGTGACCCACAGGCCGGGTGGAGGTTCATCGTGGGGCATCCAGTCCACACTGTGGTGGGTCCCCCAGGCGGGAGAAGATGCATTGGTGGTCCAGCTGAAGGGGTCTTGGGGTGTCCAGAGGAATGGCCCCATGGCCCAGCCCTGTGCGCCACCCGTCCCCCGCCCCCACGCCCCTAGAGGGCAGTTTCTGTACATTGCAGGCCGGGCCTGGGGAGCCGAACTGAGCTTCTAGACGGCAGGCGCTTTGCCCCGTCCAGCGCACCCCTACCCTGGTGCCTGGGACCAAGCCTGGCTCGTGGTGGGGTCCAGGAAATATGTGACGAGTGGGCAAAAGGACGGTGTCCGTTTGACCCTCAGTGGCTCCCTTTGTGGGCAGGTGCACAGCCGGGCTCGCCTCGCCCCAGCCCCTCTGCTGACTCCCCCTGCTCACCACCCACCATGCTGAAGTCTCCCCTCCCAGGCCCAAACAAGCTGTCACACGCTCCTGCCCTTGCCTGTGCTGTTCTCTCTGCCTAGAATGAACTTTCACTGGCCTTCTTGTCCACATGACAGACTCTTTCTTCTCCCTGTCACCTTCCCTCTGGGGCTTTTGTGACGCTTTTGCCCCTCATCCCTGGGTGGGGGGTGGGGGGGAGAGTCATTCCCCTTCTGTGTACCAAGTCCCGCGCTGGGGGCTGAGACCGAGTAAGACCCAGGGCCACCGTCCGGAGCAGGCAAGGACACAGCCCCATCAGCAGATCCTCCCAGGGATGCCAGGCCAGGGTCACTGACTTGGGATATCAGGGAGGGCTTCCTGGAAGCGGGGACGCTTGAGCCAAGGCTCAAAGAATGAATAGGAATTTGCAAGGAGGATAGACCAGTCAGGCCTTCCAAGAGGCGCAAAGGCCATAGAGGCCCGAGGAAGCGAGGATGTGTCCGGGCAAACAGGCGAGGGGAGGGGAATGCGGGCCGATGGAGCATCCTCCAGCGCGTCCCGGACGGGAGCCCCTTCCGGCAGAGCCTGGCTCTGACCCCTCGACTTTTCCAGCCCCAGCGCCTGCAGGGCCTGGCCCACCGCAGTGCTCCCCCAGGTCTGGCCACCTCTAATCCGGCCTCGCGTGTGCCCTGCCCTCGCTCACTTAGCTTCCCTGCCTCTGACTGCTTGAGCGACTCTTCTGGGGACACTCAACTATTTGTGGATATTAGCGAGGCCAGCCTGGCCGGCCGTGTGCAGAGCACAGCTGCTAATCCTCAAATTAATCCGCTCCTTTGCTTCTCTCCGCACAGGGTCCCCTCTGCCTTCACTCCTGCCGCGGCCACTTTGTCTGCCGCAGGCCTCTGGGCAAGCCCTCTCCTCTGCGTGGGCTCCCGTCCCCTCTGTCGTGGAGGAAAGTGGGTCAGCCGCCACAGGGCACCTGGGATGGAGAAGGTTCTCAGGAAGCCAGAGTTCTTCCCGTTATGCGTCCACCAACCCCCCGCCCCCGCCCCCGCTGGACTATTTCGAAGTTGTGAACCGTGATGAGCGTGTAGAAAAAGTGATACATATCTCTGCGGTTTGGAGATTAAGTTTAGGACGACCACCACCCAGGTGAAGAACAGGAAGGCTGCCAGCCCTCCAGGGGCGCCCCGAGACCCCTCCCCCATCATGGCTTCCCCCCCCCCCTCTTCCCCCGAGGTCCCCAGGCCCCTGGCTTTTGTGATAAGCGGCTCTTTGTTTCCTTCGTGATTTGGCCACCTAAGAGCATCCCCGACTGACATCGTTTTGTTCTGCCGGGTGGAGACCCTCACGCACATGGAGGCTTTCAGCCTGTGCCTTGCAGGCTGGCCTCGTTTCGCCCCAGCGTCGCGTTTGCGGGGGGGGGGGGGGGGGGGTGGCCGCGGCTGGCTGTCTCGGGTCGCGGCATTTGTGTGTGAAGCCGCTGCGGTCTGTTCATTGGCCGAGAGCACTGTGGCGTGAGCTGCTGCGGACAGTCCGGTCCAGGTGTGCTGGGGACCGCGTGTGCACGGGGGTGGGGGGGAGGGGCACGCCCCGGAGCCGAACCGCCGGAGACACAGGGCGCGCGCACGTGGTCGGGGAGGAGTCAAGGCCTCACGGTGCGCGGCGCTCTCTGGTCACTGCCCGCCCTACGCGGGAGGCCCTGCGTCTCCACGGCGTCTTGGCGCTTGGCGTCGTCAGGTGGGGGGCACGGTTTCTTGGGGTGGCGCCGATCACACCTCCGCGGATCGCTGCTCGCTGGGGTTTCCTCTAACGTAAGTTGTGCGCGTGTCTTCCCATCAGAGTGTCTTACGGGGTTTGTGGGTGTCCAGCCGGCCCTTGCGGATCACGCGTGTGCAGATCACTTCCCTGCGGCTCGCTTCCCGCCCGGTAAAAGGGGCCTCCGATGAACGGGAGTTCCTGCTTTTAATTCTGTTGGCGTTACGTTTTGGTTACAGCTTTTTGCACAGGGACACCCCCGTGTGCAGGCCTACACTCATTGATCCCCTCGTCTGACTTGTACTCGTTGTGGCTCTGCCTGTGCCAGACAGGGTGCTCCGCGCTGGGGATACTCTGGGGAAACACCAGCCTGACATCCTGGAGATAGAGTCAGACATCAGGTCGTGTCCGAACGTCAAACCACACTGACCTCCTCTCCCATGACTCTCCCCTTGCTGGTTTCCCTTGCAGCTACCTGGCCTCCTTCTTGTTCCTCAAACACATCAGACAGGCTCCTGCCCCGGGGCCTTTGCACAGGCCGTTCCTGTCTACCTGGAGTGTCCTTCCCCAGATACTGGGGACTCCTGCCTCCCCTTCTTTCACATCTTCTTCAAATGTCACTGCGGTGGGGGCGGGGACGGCTTTCCTGACCACTCACTCCATGTATAATTTTAACCCCCCACCCTGCCCCTTCTCTGCTTTGATGTTCCCTGCCACCCTGCCCACCCCCTGACTAGCACTTTGCTTTATTTCCTTATCTTGTTTATGATCTGTCGGCCCCCCACCCCCTGCCCAGAATGGCAGTCCACTGCTGATCCCCAGGGCTTAGGGGTGACATGTAGTAGGTACTCAATAAATGCTTTTGAATGAGACTGTGCTGTGGCAAGCAGGGAGGAGTGGGGCAGCCAGCCATTCGCCACTCACGGTGCCCTAGAAGGGGGCCACTCCCCTTGGCACCCCAGGAAGAGCATTGGGGAGCACTTGTGCCCAGCCCTCAGGGAGTAGTGTTTTTAATTTTTTTTTTTTTTTTTTGAGAGACAGAGAGAGACAGAACATGAGCAGGGGGAGGGGCAGAGAGAGAGGGAGACGCAGAATCCGAAGCAGGCTCCAGGCTCTGAGCTGTCAGCACAGAGCCCGATGTGGGGCTCGAACCCACGAGCCGGGAGATTGTGACCTGAGCCGAAGTCAGCGGCCCAATTGACTGAGCCACCCAGGCGCCCAGGGAGTAGTGTTGTTGTTGTTGTTGTTGTTGTTGTTGTTGTTGAATTTTTAAAATTTTTAAAATTTATTTTAAAGTTTATTTATTTATTTTGAGAGAGAGTGCACAAGCTGGGGAGGGCCGGAGAGAAGGAGAGACAGAATCCCAAGCAGGCTCCACGCTGTCAGCACGGAGCCTGATGCAGGGCTCAAACTCACCGAACCATGAGATGGGGACCTGAGCCGAGATCAAGGGTCGGGTATTTCACCGACCGTGCCACCCAGGCTGTGAGAGCCTCTGATGGAGGAGATGGTCGGGGGGGGGGGGGGGGGGGCTTGCTCAGAGAGGAAGCCACTCGACTGAAATGAGTGGGTGCAGGCAGACGGGGCTCCTGGCCAGGGGACCAGCATGGGCAAAAGCCTGGGGGCAGGTGCGAGAGTGGCTCGTGGAGGCCGGCGCGAAGGTGGGGCACCTTCCTCACGCGGGGCCTGAGCTCTGACCTTCCTGGTATGTTCGGCCTCCCTCCCTGCCAGCCGTGAGGGACCACAGAGCTGGAGGGCTCTGGGGAAACGGAGGCCAGAGGCAGAAAGGGACTTGTCTGGGTCTCTGGGGCCGGGAAGACCACAGCCTCCCCCAGCATCCAGACAGGGCCCGGGGGGATGAGTCCCGTCTGTGTTTGGACCAAACGGTGCAGCACCCCCTCTGTGCCCCCGCCACACGTGTCCGCTCAGACAAGCAGGCTTCCTACCTCCCTTCCGGTGCCCCCTCCTCTGGGCCACACCAGCACCCTTCTTGAAGCCCAGAGCTGTGGACGCACCGCCGACAGCTCCAGGCTCCCACCGGCCCCCCCAGAAGACCCAAACTCCTGTGTGGCACCCGGGCCCCCTTGGCACGGCTGGGCACTGCTGGGCGCCCCCCTGCTGGTCACTTGGTGGTGGCCTGTCCTGTCTCCCTCCACGTCCCCCTCAGGGACCCTTTCTCTCACCTGGGAGGCCCCACTGCCTTGGCCCTGTAGGTTGTCACCGTTGATCTCATTTGCCCATCGATCGCACGCTTGAGAAATATTTATTGAGCACCCACTGTTTGCTGGAGGCTGTTGTAGGCACTGGGGATACAGCAGTGACCGAAAAAACTCCTCTCGTTAGGGGGGACAGAAAGCTTGTCAAAATAAACCTCACAGTGACCAGTGCTATGGGGTCCAAACCCCCCCCACCCAAGAACAGAAGGGCAGCGAGTGTGCTGGGGGTGGTGGGGGGGTGGCCGCACGGCCTGGGAAGGGCTTCTGGGAAGGGGACACCCGGGTGAAGGCCTGCGTGGGTGAAGGGCCACCACGTGCCCGTTTGGGAGAAAGAGCTCCGGGCAGAGGGAGAGCAGGTGGGAAGGTGCCGAGGAGGGAGCTGACCCGCGGCCAGAGTGGCCGAGCACGGTGACGAGGAGGCTGGGGAGGCGAGGGGGACAGACGGGGACTCGGGGTGCGTGGGGGCTGCGGAGGGCTTGCGAGCGGAGCCACGGTGTGGTCGGGTTTAGTGTGGAGTGAGCGGCAGGGTTGGGACGCCAGGCCGGGGGCAGGGCGGGGACCTGGAGAGTTGTGATGGCAGCCGGGAGGGGGCAGGGGCCGCGGAGGCGGGCAGAGGATTCTGGTGTATTCGGGAGGAGAGCGGACGGGGTCTCCCAATGGGTCGGAGGAGGGGTGTGAGGGAAGGGGGGCATCCAGGACAACTCCCGCCTGCTGGGCCCGAGCAAAGGTTGCAGCTGCTGTCACCGGAGACGGGGCCAGCCGCGGGGGGAAGAGCAGGTTCGGGGACACACAGCTGCTGTCACCCGTGGGCCTGGGGCCCCCCCTGCACACACCTGGAGGGCGACGCCGGGCGTCTCTGGGCAGGGTGGGCATGCGGTGGGTGCTACTGGGGGTTGGAAGGGTGACTGGCATTGTGATCTGGAGCCTGCCAGCTCTTGAAGAGGTTTCCCGGAGACTGGCCACCTGCTGGAACCGACTCGACGCCTCCAGGATTACTGTTGGGTTTTCTTGTCCCTTCCCTCCAGAACCCCTACCGTCCACCTCTTGTCTCCTGCACCCCACCCAGCAGGCCTAGTCCCTCCCTACGTGGGGTCCTCCAAGGCTCTCTGCCGCACTTCTAAACCTGACCCTAGTGGAGGAAGACTTATGGGCTAATTCTTACTATGAGGTGAATGACTGCCTTGCTTTGCTTTCTCCCTTTGGGATTCAGGGTGCTACAAAGCGACCCTCCACGCAGACTACTCTCTCTTCTCCTGCCCTGCCCTTCTAAGTCTCCTGTCCTCACAGCACATCTGAGTCCCTGCTCCTCTGGAAGGCCTCCCTGATGAAGTATGATTAAGAAGGTAGACTCACCTGGGCTTGAATCCCAGCTCTTTCGCTTACTGGCTGTGTGGCCTTAGACAGGTTTCTGAACCTCTCCAGTCCTCAGTGTGTGCATCTGTAAAGTGGGCACAATGAGAATAGCAACTACGTTAGAAGGTTGTTTTGAGGCTAAGATTGTTACCCTGGATCTCGGCACACGGTTAACGGTCTGGCTGTTAACTGCCTGCCCGTGCCTTAGGCGGTCTCAGCTGTCCTGTTTCACCAGCCTTCAAACCGGTGACATCATTCCCACTGTGGAGAAGAGGACCCGGCCGAGTGGAGCAGGGGAGGTGGCCGGCAGCCCTCGATTGAGTCAGGATCATGAGAGAATTTCAGAGTCGGGGGCAGGGGAGGGTGAGGGCTGGGGCTGCAGTGATGTCTGGAGGGGCCGCCCCCGAGAGGGGAGGCCATCCTGGGAGGGGTCCGCTCCTGGCTCCCGTGCTTACCGGCCATTACTAGAGAGGTGCCCTTGAAAGAGGCCTTTGTCCCCAGGCCCCGATTGCTTTGTACGTTGGGCACCCCCACCCCCCACACACCCCCAGGGAGGTGCGGATTGAGCGAGAAAAGGCCAGTAGCATGCAGTAGGTGTCTCTGGGTGATTGCGTGACCGCGGGGGGTGGGGGCAGGATTTCAGGGAGAAGTTTCTAGGAGGAGGTCACCGTGGTCACAGTGCCCCTTTGGGTTTTGATTCCAGATGGGGAGACTGCAGCCCAGAAAGGTGGCCTCCTCCTGGCCCAGTGGCTGAAGTGCGCCGTCCTGGCCCCGGTCCTTCGCTTCCAGACTGGGTTTGGCCCGTGGCACCGTCTCATGTGGGTGTGGGGAGGCACGGGGGCAGGTGGGGAGGTGAGAGTGGGGCGGGGTGGCCTGGCAGAGTTAGGGGGGCGGGGAAGGGGTGCAGGGTTAGGGCCGGCCGCTCACAACCCCCGATCTGGGCCACCGAGAAGCTTCCTGCAGCCCTGATTGCCTTCTTGGGGCCCAGAAAACAGGCCCTCCCGGCAATCCGATCGCTGTGTCCCCGTGTCTGCTGCGGCGACCCAGCCGGTGGGGTGGTCAAATCATCGCAGCCAGCGTGGGTTTCTTGGGGGGCGGCCACGAACCTGGTCATCGAAGTGCCGAGCGGCGGCGCCTTCTCACCTGGGCCCCGGGGCGGGGTGCCGGGTGCCGGGAGGTTAATTTGGGAGCCCCTCGTCGGCTCTGGGGCCGACCCCATGGTCATTCGGTCCACCCGTCTCTCTAGGAAGCCCCCTGGACACTGACTCCGGGTGGAGGGTGGGTGTGGCCTTGGGGCAGGGGAGGGGTCCAGGGCTAAGGCGTGAATGGCCCCGTCTTCCAGGTCTCCCAGTCTAGACGGGGAGACCGACAGAAGAGTGGACGACCAACAGTGCCCAGCTGGGTGTTGGGAAAGACCCAGAAGGCTTCTAGAGCCTTCTAGACCCACCCCTCCTGGGACAGCCTCCTCAGGGCTCCCCTTGCTGGCTCACCCGCCGGAGGGACATCCCCAGGCCCAAGCCGTCCTGCTCTGAAGTGCCTCCGGGGCTCCTGTGCCCTGAGGGAAGGGACCGGACACTTGGCCTGCAGGTAGGGCAGTGGGCCTTCTGCCTGCTTGTCCCTGGCCACCCCCTAGCCTGTCCTTGCCCCCCGGGCTTGGGCTCTGGCCAGCTCACCTCCAGAATGTGCCTCCCCCCCCCCCCCCCCCACCTGGCTGTTATCACCTCCGGACCTTTGAGACAGAGGCACTTGCGGGAGGCAGAGGGGTCCGCCAGGCCTCCGGCTGCCCGGTGCTCAGGTCACGTGAGGACTGCGAAGGGACAGGCGGGAGCCAGGTGGGTGTTGGTCCTGGCAGGTGGCGAGTGAGGACAGACAGCATCCCCAGGGAGCAGAGGAGGGCGAGGTACCTGGAGGGTCAAGAGAGGGTCGTTCTCAGCGTGGGAAACGTAACTCTCGGGTGCGCCGCAGAGAACGATGTGCAAGAGAGGGGGAAGGTGGCTGCTCGGGAGCCACGCCTGGAGTGGGCAGAGGGCTGCCTGGCGGGGTGTCTGGAGTAACAGGCGGGCAGCGCCGGGTGTCCGGGCAGATGCTGGTAGGTGGGCACGCCTAGTAGTGACATCTGGGGAAGTCCCCTTGGGGCGGCTCTGTTTCCTCCGCGGAGAAGGAAGCAGGGCGTCGGCTGCGAGTGGGGCTGGGGGCAGGGAGGTGCGGGGCGGTTGAGCAGAGAGGAGGGGGGTGAAGCCTTGTCCCAGGTGGGTGGGGAAGGGGGCGAACAGGGAGCATGACGAGACCCGGGCCATTCTGTGGACCGAACAGAGAGCGAGGCTGGTCACCCAGATGTGTGATTTCCTCCTATCCGTGGGGGAGGGGGCCCCCGACCCGGTTGGGGTTTGGCCCTCACGCTCGCTCGCTCGTACTGGGAAGGGAGAGACGGGGAGGGGATGAGGAGGGTGGTGCGCGGGGACGAAGTGGGCGAGGGGCTGCGGGAAGCGGGGAGTGGGGGGGGGGGGCGTCCCGGTGGTGAGCTGCGTGTCGGCAAGTGGGGTGTCCCGGTGGGTGTGGGAGCTGGGCCGGGCCTCCCTCCCTGCGCCTGGAGCTCAGGCCTCCCACAGTGTCCCCCCACCCCCCACCATTGTCACAGCTAGGGTTGGTTGTGCACTTCCGCGTGCCGGCCGCGTTTCCCGCCGCCGACAGTCCCCTGCCCCAGCCTGCCTCGCCTCCCGAGGCCCACTGCCCTCTGTCCGCTGCCTCTCCATAGGCCCCCGTGGCTGGAAGGGGCCGACGGAGCCCCACACTGGGCATCGGGAGGCCTGGGTTTGGCCTACCGTGTGACACTTCCGGTCAGGTGGCCACTCCGGGCTGGGTGCTTTGTTTACAACCCAGGTCTGACGAGGACCAGTGTGGACGGCAGTGGCCATGGTGTGCACAGAGTGGGGACTGAGGGGTTGCTGAGGACTGCTAGCCAGCCCTACACAGGCTCCCAGAGCCCTGCTGTGTATCTCTGTTCCTCTCCGGGGGCCAGAGGCCTCAGGCTTTCTCCCAGTGGGCCTTTCCAGAAAGGGCTCTGTCCCGAGACACGGGCACCCCCAGCACGTGGCCGTCAGGCCTTGCGTTGCACCTGCCCTGCACCAGCTCTGGGACCCTGAGGAGGAGGGGCAGACACAGCCCCTGGACCCCCACAGCACCCCCTGCCCCGTGAGGCTGAGAACAGGATAGCGAAGAGGGCTTCCGACCCGGTGTCCAAGAGGCCTTCCTGGAGGAGGTGAATAGACTGAACCAAACAGCGGGGAGGGGATGTGCTAGGCAGGAGGGGCAGCGTACGCAAAGGCTCAGGAGTGACCCTGAAGCTGCTCCTTGCACTTGCCCGGGTCACCCCGCCGTGCCCCAGCCCTGAGCACACCTGGGTCTGCCCAGCCGCGTGGGTTCACCAGGCCGCACTGCCAGCTCCCGGCACGTGGCTCTGCCTTGGCAGAGAGAGCGGGAGGCGGGAGCAGGGCTGCGGCCACCTGATAAGGTGAGGAGGGCCGAAGCGTTCCTGCCGTGTCTCCGACTCCGGGCAGGAGAGGGCATTGGAACAGCCGTGTCACCAGGGCCCATGGGGAAGCAGGGAGGATGGCTGGTTCCACTAGATGACCTCCGTCAAGGGGCCGCCAACAGAGGGTAGGACTGGGCAGGCGTTGAGTTCCAGGAGTCTCTACGCCTCCCTCCTGGCCGGGGGGCCCCCAGCTCGGCGCTGTGACAATCCCCTCCCCCAGAACATACGCATCGGCACACACACGCACCTGCGCATATGACCTTCCCCGGGACTTTTGCACAACAGCTTGGTGGCCGTGGTGACAGCCTGGCCTAAGGTCCCCATCTCCGTGCACGTGGTGCTGCTGGTGTCCTTGCTGCAGGGGTCGGCTGAGGGCCCTGCTGGGCGGTCACAGAGTCACAGAGCAGTCCCGGCCAGTGCCTGAGCTCTTTTCCTCCGGGGAGAGACTCAAGGACCCCAGAGGAGGCTAGATGGCCCCGCCCCACGGGGCTCCAGGCCCACCCACCTCCTTTGGCCCCACTCAGGTCGCCTCGCCTCTTGGCCTCCAACTCCTGCCTCCCTCAGGCCGGCCATGGTCAGCCCTCACGGGCCCTGATGGGGGGACGGCTGCGCCCAGTCGTGACCGCACTGTAGCAGAGGTGGTTCGATGAAAAATATAAAGTTCTGCAGTTTGCATTAAAAGCTGTCATCTCAACATTGGGGAAAGAACAGTTGACCTGGCATTGAACCCCAGCAGGGCTGTGTGACCTCACAGGTACCCCGTGCCTTGATTTTCATGAATCTGTTTCCCCGTCTGTAAAATGGGCATAGTGCGCACCTCCCTTACAGTCTGTGGGGTGGCCTGGGACTAGATGCGCGCACCTGGGGCAGGGCGGGCCCCCGGGAGGCTCTGGGGGTGCTGGCTGATCCGGCCAGGGTGGGCTCCCCCTAGGACGGGGAGGGTGCAATTGGCAAGGCGACCATCGAGGTCAAGAGGAACAGAGGAAAGGCTCTTCTGTGACTGGCAGAAAAGTGGTGGCCGCTGAACACGGCACGGGCTGGGGCACATGAGGGTCTCCGAGGTGGGAGAGGGGACACGGGGTCCCGTAGGGATCATCTCTGGCTTCTCCCGTGGAAGGCGTGTGCACAAAGCCTCCTTCGGGGACTCGCCCCGGTGTCCACGTGGGACACCCACGTCCCGCGGGTCCCAAGGAGCCGCCCCGGAGTCCGTGCGGGACATCCCGAGTTTCACACGGGGGTCCCAAGGAGCCGACGGGAGGCCTCTCTGGGAAAGGGCAAGCAAGGGAGGCTAGTCCCGCACAGTAGCAGACAGGTACCCAGGTCGCTGCCCCCTTGGGAACCAGGCAGAGCGGGGAGGGCAGGCTGTCCCGGGGCGCAGGGGCCTGAGGCAGAGGAGGGGTGGGCCTGGAAAGAGCTGGGAGAGAATGTCTCTGGCTGAGGGACCAGCAAGGACCAAGGCCCTGAGGCAGGCAGGGAGGGCTTAGGCCGATGCTTGGCCCAGGTGAGCCAGGGGCCGGGCAGTGGTGACTCCGGGGGCGCGGGGCCGGGACTTGGGGCGCACGATCATGGGGGAGTTTGACCAGAGGCGGCACGTGGTATAGCCAGGTCTCCTGATGAGCCATCTGGCTGCTGGGGGGAGGTGGGAACGCAGGGGCACGGGCGGAGCGGGAGCCCCAGGCACCACCGCTTGGTGACACGCAGGAAGCCGACTCAGCCCCTGTGACGCCCGAGACGGGCGCTTGGCCACGACCGATCCCTGCCCCGGGGCCAGCTGGGGCGGCCGGGGTGTCGGGGTCCCCGCCACCAGGCCCCGGGTATGGAGGAGTTAAACCAGAGCGGGAGGGAGTCAGCGCGATCCTGGCAGAGGGGACACGGGGACAAAGTCACCAAGATGAGAAGCTGCCTACAGCATGTGAACTGCTTGGTGCTGCTGGAGCGTGACTGCTGGGTGGGGCCTGAGCTCTCCGAGCCCAGAAGACAGGCTGTCCTGGTGGGGGGGGAGGGCGTGCCGCGGGGACACGGGGACCCAAAGGCTCATGGCATCCGGGAGCTGGCAAGGCCGTGACTCACGCAGCCGAGGCGCATCCTCCATCAACCTCCCGCCCGGCCCCACCTCCCCACCATAGGCCTCGGCCCCCCAGGGACGGGTGTCACCGGCCCACCACGGCGTACCTGACCGCGTAACCTTGTCAGCGCCGTGGAGCAGGGAAGGGTTTTCTCCTGACACCCCAGGGCTCCCGGAGCTCTTGTGCCCCTCCCCCCATGCCCAGCGCGGCCCACGGTGCCATAGACATCAAGGGGAACAGAGAGGGCAAAGAGCCCGGGCCGGGGCCCCAGGCGGCCCTGAGTGATAGAGGAGGGGCAATCTGAGCCTGACGGGGACGGGCGAGGAAAGAGAGGGAAGCTTCATGGAGAAGGAACCAAGAAAGGCTTCCCAGCAGAGGCGGCATTTGAACGGAGCCCCACAAGAAAATGAAGGGGATCTGGGGACTCAGGGAAGGGAAGCAAGGACGTTCCCGGGGACAGCTGCCGGGACTGTAGGTGTGAGGGTGGCCACATCTGGGAGAATCCGACAGGAATGGAGAGGAAGAAGGGCCTGGTGTGCGGGGCTCAGGTGTGGCCAGGCACGGCCCTGGCCCCCTTCCTCCCCCTCCCTCCACCCTGGACCAGGTCAGAGGCAGACACGGGTGCCCGCAGCCATCCGCATCCGTACGGTGGGGGTGATGGCGGCGTCCCTCCCAGACTGAGACGAGGCGGGCAAAGCTGGCCCGGCCACCCTTCGCCACCAGCTCCCCGAGCGAGCCGCTCCCTGGGAGAGCAGGCAGCCATCGCTAACGTCCTGCCCTTCCCAGCTGCCCCCGCCCAGGGTCCAGGTTGCCCCCCAGGCCCATCTCGTCTTGAGAGACACACAGGGGCAGGGGCAGCTGTACCCCACGTGAGGACACCCGCAGCCCTGAGGGGAGCCCAGGATCGGCAAGGCAGGTCAGCTCCAGCAGCCGGGGCCAACTCTCTGTCCGTCTGTCGGCCCGGCGGTCACCAGGCCCTTCTGCCAGCGAGGCTGGGAAGGTGGCCTCGTGTGCCCAGCCAGGGGTGACACCGTGTCTGGTCATCCCTGGGGCCGAGGCTCTGCCGTGCGGGCTCCCGCCAGGGGCAGCCACTGGCCCTGTTGACAGCCGGCGGCCGGCCGGGAGAGCCGAGTGGGAGACCGCTAATGGCCTCTTCCGCCGTCTCTCCTTGGCAGGCCCGTGGGCAGGGACGGCCATCCTGCCGCAGGCCCGACGCCCCGCTCCCCACTGCTGTTCTTTCGCACGGGTGCCCAGGAGGGGTGGCGGCCCCAGGAGAGGCCAGCGGGGGCTGTTTATCTCACCCACGGCCCAGACTGGCTGTGCCGTCTTGGGAGACCTGCTTAGCCTCTCTGGACTCCCATTTTCCCAACCGCAGACCGGCGGTTTCTGGATGCTCCCCGGGGCGCTGGCCCGTCCTGCCCTGCTCTGCTCACTCAGCAGCATGGGGGTCGTTGGCGAAGGGCGGAGGCTGGGGCTGGAATTTCAGGGTCCCATCCACCCAGAGACCAAGCCAGTGCCCTGCCCGCCGCCCCTCCTCCGCAGCTCAGGAGACAGGGCCAAGGGCAGCCCATCTTACAGGTGAGGAAACGGGGGCTCACGGAAGCGGTGACCGGTGCGCAGAGCACAGCCCAGGGCCGCGAGCTTCCCCCCACGCGTCCACCTCAGCCCATCAAGTCAGCGCTTAAAACCTTTTTTTCGGGGGGGGGGGGGCGGTTTGCAAAATTTTATCCTTAGTAAATTCTTTTCTGCTTTCTCATCTGGGAAAATATAGAAGAAAAATTTCAAATTACCCAGAATCCCACCACCCACCTGTAACACCGTTAACATGTCTTTTCCTACCTTGCTTTCTGTGGATATCGGTATACAGATATTTTTAAATGGGATTATACCGCGCATTCTCTTAACCCCCGTGTCTCTAAGCATTTTTTTGGAGCCTGATTTCTGGGGCTGCTTCCTATGATCAGATGTCCGCTTTGGCTCTGGGGCCCGCAAGGCCACCAGGGCGTCCCTGGAGAGACTGCACTGGGGGGAGGCTCCCAAGCAGCCTTGGCGGGGGCTCTGATGACTCTCCAGTGGCCCCCAGCCGGGTGCTACCCCAGCAGGGCCAGGCAGACCTGGGTCCCCCCCTCTCACACCCACCCAGCGGATTCTGTTCCCCTCCAGTCCCCCCACTGCCAGATCCAGACAGGCCACGGGCAGAGTGGGGTGACAAGGGGTCCCAGGGAGGGTGAGGTGGGCCCTGCCCTGGACCCCTAACTTCTGCCGGGTCCCTCAGCCTCTGAGATGCGCCTCCCCTGTCCACACACGAGCCCATCGCAGTGTCCCAGCAGCGACGGGCATCACACTGTCCCTCCCCTGTCCTTGCCTCCTAGGGTCTCCAACCAGTGGGTCCTGCCAGATGGGAGCCCAGAGCGGTAGGGCCCCTGCCCCCCCACGACTCTCCTCTGAAGCTGAGACCTTGAGGCAGGCTTGCAGACGGGGACCCTGCCACTGGCGGCACACGGTGCCACCGCCGAGCTCAGGCAGCCCAGGGGCCGGCAGTTACGCGGGCTGGGCGCCCCACGCTGGTTCCCGCACCCCTGCCCTGACACCTTGCTGCCAATAAGGAGCGTTCCTGTCCGGTGTGGGCGGGGGCGGGCTCCACATCTCTCTGTGTCTGTGCCCACGGTGGGCCTGGCGTGGCCCCCGCCCCCGCGCTGAGCGGCTCTGTCCTCTTCGCCTACAGGCTGCGCAGCCCCTGGGTGCCCTCGTGCCTCGGGCAGCCCCGCATCCTGCAGGGCCGACTGGCCAGGTCCTCGCCCTCGCTCTGGGACAGGTAACATACCTGTTGTCTCCCCGGTTCCTTGGTGTCTCCGCGTCTGTCCCCGGACGTCCCTCCCGTGTCTGCGTCCGCCCGCCCGAGACAGGAGGGGAACGCGCACATCCTCACCACACCATCCCGTGCCACCCATCTCAGAGGCGAGGCCCTCGACGCCCCCCCATCCCACACCCCCTGCCCCAGCCAAGGG
The DNA here is from genome assembly GCF_027475565.1 of Acinonyx jubatus. Lineage (NCBI taxonomy): Eukaryota > Metazoa > Chordata > Mammalia > Carnivora > Felidae > Acinonyx > Acinonyx jubatus. Next base: position 140,072,465 of record NC_069386.1, on the reverse strand, counting down.
CTCTGTCCTTGGGCTCAAGTCTCCCCCGAGGGTCCAGGAGGGCTCCTGGTGGAAGGCAGGCCGGGACTGCGCCGCGGAGGAGGCCTACCCCGAGCGCCCCCGTCATTCCTCCCTGAGAGGCCAGAAAGCACTCCCAGGGGCTTCCCGTGGGCCGGGAGGAAGCAGGAGCCCCCCACTCAGCCACCCACACCTCCACGTCCTGATTTAATTCACCAACTTGCAGGTCAAAGCGAGGGGGCCTCGCCAGGCTCCAGTCTGAGTAGGGTTTCCTGAGCTCCCAACCTGGGAGGGGTGGCCCTTCCCCGGGGGGCATGGCACTGGCTGGTCTGATCACAAAGGACTTCCACACCCTCCCTGTGCACCTGCTACGGGGCTGCTTCCAGATGCCAGGGCCTCCTAAGCCAGCTTCGTGCTCAGAGGGAAGCAGGGGCTACTGAACCCCGGGGCCCCGAGCAACCCCCCAGATTTCCCAGTAGCCTGGAAGCCGCGCACCCACATGGTACTCGCCTCTGGCATCTGATGACCCGGGGTAGCGCACGGACCACAGGGACAGCCCGAGCGCCCCCTGGGTGGGTGCACACATCCCTGTTTTACAGCCACAGAGACCGGAGGCGGAGGGCAGGCAGGGCTCGGGTCGGTGTCCTGGGAGGGGAAGGCAGTGGTACCACCCAGGTGGCCGCAGACCCGGGACGCCCAGCCCGGCACCTTTCTGGACCAGGCTGAGGAGGGGACATGTCCAAAGCTTCTGAGTAGCTGATCACCGGGACTTGGGTGACCAGCTGTGAGGGGCAAGGGGCAAGGAGGGGTCACTGTGGCTTCTCGGAGTCTGACTGGGGACTGAGGGTGGCTATGCCCTTCTTGGGGGTGGGGAACACGGAGGGCAGGGAGGGTCAGCATTGAACGCACTGTGTGTGAGGTGGGCCACGGGGCGGAGAGGCCGGTGGACGGCTGGATGCGGGGGGCGGGGGAGCCCCCCGTGTGGCCTGGCAGGGAGGAAATTCAGCCTGAGAGGTGCAGGGAGGGGCTGGGTGCCGACCAGTGCCCTGACCGTCAGCCCGGGCAAAGCCAAGTTGTCTGCAGACTCAACAGAGCCAGAGTGGCAGAGATGGGGGGAGGCGTGGTGGCTCCGGTGGCGGGTCTGGGCGTCTGCTGTGACTTCGGGGTCAGAGGTGTGTCCGGGGGCAAGGAGGGGCGGGAGCCAGGGGCCGGGGCGCTGGGGGACCCGGGCTTGGCCAGGGTAGGGCTCAGGGACGGGTGAGGGTCAGTGGGACAGAGCCGCCCCAGCATGTCCGGAAGGCCAGCGGGGGCCAAGGGGGAGGCGAGGCTCGAGCAGGCCAGCTCGGTGAAGGGCTTGTCTGCTGCGGGGGAGGCCTTGGGCGGGGACCCACGTCACAGCCCTGTCATGCGCTCGCCTCGTCGAGGAACCTGTTCCGTGTTCACTGTGTGCCTCCCTCCAGACCGTAGGCTCTGCGGGGTGGGGACGTTTGTCCTACTCGCTGCTTTGAGGGGCCAGGAGCAGGGCGGGGCGGGGCCAGAGGGGGAAGGAAAGAGGGTCTGGTAGGGGTGCACGTGTGGCTGGGTCACATCAGGAGTGGGCAATCTGCGTGACGGCAGGGTTCGTGCTGTGGCGGCAGGCGGGTGGCCACGGCGAGGGAGGGACGGTCACTGGCTCTGGGTGGCGGGGACGGGTGGCCACTGAGGTGGACACAAGAGTGGATGGCGATGCTCCCACCTGTACCCTGTGACAGAGGGCTGTGGGCAGATCGGCAGTCCCCCCGCAGGACAGCTGATTTCAGGGGCTACTGCCCCACCCCCGCCCCAGACACCGTGCCTGCAGGGGGCCCGGGTGACATGGGAGAGTCCCCAGAGAGCCCGCCACCCCACTGGGGAGAAAGGCTGGGGCAGGGGTTGAGGACAATCTGGGATCTGTAGCTGCAGGGTGCTCGGGGTGGTGCAGGCAGGCGTGCTGCCTGGAGGAGGTGGCTAGACTTGCGTGGGCAGCCGTGGGCACTGTGCCTCAGGGCTCTCTCCTTGACTGACTGTCTGCAGCCTCCCTAGAGGTTGACCCCTGTGAGGGCCTGCCCCACCCTCCACTGAGGTTCTCCACACATAGGCAACTCTTTATTTTTATTTACTTAAAGAATTCGACCTGGGCAGGGATCCAGGAACGTTTCATCAAGATTTGCTGGGCGTGCGCCTGTGGTAACATGAATGGCTTCGTACACGGGGCCCCGAGGCTGAAGGAGGAAGCCTCCTGCCTGCCCCCAGCTCCCCTCACTCCGATGTGGGTCTCAGAGGTCGGGAGAACACAGGCTCTTGCCCGAGGTTCCACCGCACACCCGGGCAGGGTCAGAGTTCCCAAGCCCGGGCACAGTCCAGGTTTCCAGGGTGACGTCTAGGGACTCCCTCCCAGGCCTGCGCAGCGGCCTGGAGCGGGCACTGCTCTTCCCGGGCAAACCGTGGGCCCGCTCGGCACCCGCCTCAGACCTGGGCACCTCTCTGGGCAGAATTTAAGATGGGGGCAGCGGAGGCCTGAACGGAAGGATAGCGGGCAGCCTGGGGGGCGGGGACCAGCAGCAAGTCTGTGTGCCCGCAGACCCCCGCCCATGCCGTGATGCCAGGCGGGCCTGCCCCTCTACGGGCTGCACCGCCCCGGGCTTCCTTGTCACTGAAGTCCAAGGGGGTGACAGGGGAAAGCGCATGCCCAGAGCACCGAACAGCGCTGGGGTCCCGGCTCGGCCGGTGGGGGACTCCCAGCAGAACGCCCCCCGCCCCCCGCAGCCCCTTTGCCTGCAGGAAAGCAGCCCTCTTGGCCCCACTATTGACGCTGAGGCCTTTTCCCCAGCTGCCCGCATCCGTGTGCCCAGCCTGTAAAGGGAAGCGTGCACCAGGTCGGCGTGTGTTCAGGAGTACCTACCGGCTCTGGAGCTGGGAGGCTGCCCACAGGAGGGTGTGGCCCCCGCCCCCCGTGGAGCTCACGGCCACGCCCCACACTTCCCCCTCCTGCCTTTTGCCCAACCGTAGAGCGGACGGCATGCGGTCCGTGGGCGATCCTCCCGCGTCTCCGTTTCCTGGGGCTGGGGGCTCAGCGTCCTGGCGTCCTGGGGGAGCCCACGAAGTCTGTGGAGAAAACAGAGCCTCAAGAGCTGGGGCCGAGGCTCTGGGAGGCTTCCCGGAGGAAGGGGGACCTGGGGCAGGCCAGGGCTTTGCAGACTGTCCGCCGCCGTGTGCGGCTAGCTGGCCACTGTGGCGGAGGCTGCCTGGGCACGGGGCTCACGGCCCCATCCTCTCCCAGGCCTAGAGGTCACACAGCCAATTTGGGGTAGGGAGGCCCGGTCTACGGGGTGGCACTTCCGCCGCGGGACCTCAGAGCTTCCCCACCCGGCGCTGTGGAGGCGCAGAAGCGGGGTGGGGCGGGGGGGGGGGGGAGAGACCTTGCAAGCTGTGCCGTCCAGGGGTCGGCTCGGAGTCAGGGAGCCTCGGGGGCCCGGTGAGCGCTCCTCAAACCAGGGTCCTTTAGCCGCCCCAAACACTCTCCAGGTTCGGGGGCCTGCGTCTCTCCTCCAGGGTGACTGCGCCAGGGATTTACTTACTTGCGGCCGAGGGCCAGACCGCGTCTCTGGCCCCCGAGGGGCCGCCTGCCGCCCGGGGAAGGGTCCGAGGCGTGCGCCGCGGCTGGCCCGCTCGGGCTCCGTTTCCCGCGCTCAGCGCCGCGGCCCGGCCCGCCGCCGCGTGTCGTTGCAGCGCGCTGCAGGAGCAGAAGGGCGAGCTGCGCAAGCGGCTGTCCTACACCACGCACAAGCTCGAGAAGCTCGAGACTGAGTTCGACTCCACGCGCCACTACCTGGAGATCGAGCTGCGGCGCGCGCAGGAAGAGCTCGAGAAGGTCACGGAGAAGCTGCGCAGGTACGGGGGGCGGGGCCGGGCGCGCGGGGCGGGGCCCCGGGGATCGGCCGCCAGAGGAGCCCCGCCCCCTCCTGAGCTGTGGACCCCGTTCGCAGATGTGGAGGCCGAGGCTCAGTCCCGCTTCGTGCCCAGCGCAGCCGAGTCAGGCGGGACGTGACCCTGGGTCTAGCTACTGCCAGGACAGGCCCTTCCCAGGCGCCCCTTCATCCTCTGTTCATTCCTTCTCATGTATTCTCGGTGGGGCAGCAGCATGGCACACGCAGCCATCTCCAGACCCTTCCTGGCCCACCGGGGCCCTGGCCACCATCCCCTGGGTCTCTGACAGGAAAAGGACGTGAACCAGTGTTTGGGGACCGTTGCGTTGAGTGGCAGTAGGGAACACACGGAGCCCCTGATTCCCACCCAGCAGCGGCTTCTGCCCTCCCCGTCCTCCAGGGGGAGCCGTGTTTTAGCCACCGTGTGTCTCTAGCGCTCCGTCTAGGGCCCATGGAGTGGCCAGCCGTCAGCCTCTTCCCTGCTAACCTGCTGTTGAATGTAAATCCCTTAGCCAGGCTTGCAAGAATCGTGTTTAAATGTGAGTACTGGCTCCGAGCAAGGACCGGACAAAGTCACTTGTGAGTACAGGCCTTCCCTTCTCATCTGCAGGGGGTCCTTGACCCTGGCCCAGGAAAGGCCTCTACAAGCTAGCTCTAATCAGATGCCTTTTGCTGCGTGGAGAGGAGCGAGTAGCCCAGGGTGGGACCAGTGGGTGGGCTCCGGGGGCCCGCGTCCAGCCCGGCCCTGCTCAGCAGGCTGTGTGGCTGTAAGGGGGTCACGGGAGAGTCAGGCCTGGCACCGCGGTGACCCCACTGTCTCCTGTTCCAGGATTCAGAGCAATTACATGGCGCTGCAGCGGATCAACCAGGAGCTAGAGGACAAGCTGTACCGCATGGTGAGGCCGCCACCCCCGCACTCCCATCCTGGAGCCCTGGTGGTGTGCCCACCGGCCTGGCTGCCTGTGCCCTTGCGTGTGCGGGAGCTGGGTCACAGGCCTGGTTTCCTGGCCTGCCCCTCCCCACCGCGGGGGGCTGGGTCGGTCGCGCCCCTCTCTGCAGTGAATGGGGGCGGACGGGGGGGAGGTGCTCTCAGGACTAGCAAGTCACGGGGTTCCCAGCTGCCCCCTGAGCCTTCACGGCACATTCCAAGTACCCCGACCCGGAGGTGTGAAGTAAGGCTGTGGGACGGAGGACGTGCGCCGTGGATGTTGACCCTGCTTTAAGGGTCAGCCCGGAGGCCCAGACCTGGGGGAGCAGAAGGATGTTGGAGCCCGACTGTACCCTCATGGGGACGCCCCGTCTTCCTGTGAGGAATAAATGAGACAGTGTCTGGCCCCAGCACGGGCAGAGACCCTCCTGGAAACACTCACAGCCACCGCAGGCAGCCCCCCGACGTGCTGCAGCTTCTGTATGTTGATCTGGCTGTCGAGATCCGTTAGGAGCTGGGACGGTGGTGGAGGCCTCCGGGTCTGGCGGGGCCGGCGTCAGGGAGGGGCCAGCCCAGTTCTGGCATCTCCCCTCCCTCAGATAGGAGCTTCCTCTCTTTCTAGTCTGGTCACGAGCTTGTTTTCTTTCTGAAAGTCACAAATGGGTGTTGAGCACCTGCCTGTCGTAGACTGCCGGCAGAGTGGAGACGGGCAGACCTGGAGGCTGGGCCAGCCCTCCTCGGGGCCCTGGACAAGGGCCCTTGCCCTTCTGAGCCTCAGTTGGAGGCTGAAACTGGATGGGTTCGAGGAGAGGAGGGCGCTCTGTGCAGAGCGCAAGCCATCCTCCCCACAGGCTCCTGGGAAGCAGGGCGTTGCTGTCCCCTTGGCGGGATGAGCAAGAGACCCAGGGAGGCAGTGACTTGCCCGGGGCCGTCTGGCTTGTCGGTGAGGCAGCGCAGGTGGACTTGAACCTGCTGCTCTGTGTTCTTACCCCCACCTTCCTTGGCCTTGCAAACACCTCATCGTTATTTACTGCAAGAGGGCACCGGAGAGGTCTAGGGGCTTGAGGCTCAGGCCTTGGCTGGCCACCGACCGGCTCCTTCCCCCACCCTCCGCTCGCCCCAGGGCCAGCACTATGAGGAAGAGAAGCGAGCGCTGAGCCACGAGATTGTTGCCCTCAACAGCCACCTGCTGGAGGCCAAGGTGACCATCGACAAGCTGTCGGAGGACAATGTGAGTGTCGGGCCACTGTGACTCTGGGGGCCCAGGCCCCGGTGCTGTGGCCTCCAGGCTTGAGGGGCTGGCGCAGGGGCGGTGGAAGGAGTCCCTGGGCGGTGGGGGAAGGACGGGCTGCCTCGCCAGACATCCACTGCCTGGAGGGTATCCAGGAAGACCCTCCTCCGCGGGAAGGAAACAGGGCTTGTGGTAGCGACCCCTGGGCCATAGTATCCCATTCGAGGCGGCGCTGCCTGACCCCAAGTTTGGGGCATGCTCACTTAGGACTCCTGCCCCGGCCGGCCCCAGTGGGCATCAGAGCCATGTGGCCGCCCTGATTGCGCGGGCCCCGTGGGATGGGCCCAGCCATGCTCCAGGGACACCTGACAGATGACCACACATTCCCTGATGAGTGTCTGCTTCTTGCCAGGCCCTCCTAGGCTCCGAGAATATGGTGTGAATGACACGGGCCAAAAAAACTCCCTGCCCGCATGGAGTTTACCCCTGAGTGGGGAAGGCAGTAAATAAGACAGATACGCAAACCATGCGGTTGGTAAAAGTGCTAAATGCCGCAGAGAAAAGTCACGTAGGTGACAGTGCTAGGGAGTCAGGGTGCTTCTGGAAGGGGCTGCTACGTCAACACCCGAAAAAGGCCAGAGAGCGGGCCACGGGCACCTGGCAGGAAGAACCGGAGTGGCAGAGGTGGGCCCGCAGGAACAGTAGATGGGGCCCCCGGACACAGGCAGCGGCCCAGGGTCTGAGGTCAGAGAGTGAACAGGAGGCCACAGTGTGAGGCTCCTCTAGGAGTCTGGGTTTTATTCTGAATGAAGTAGGGAGCCACTGAAGGTTCTTGAGCAGGGGAAGGAGGAGGCCCTGGATGGCTGAAGGGCCTGCCCGAGAGGCAGCCAGATGGCGGGGTCTGGAGTTTAGGGCAGAGATCAGCATATGCCTGCGGTTCAAAGCCACAGGTGGGGTGAGATCGTCCAGGAGTGCAGGCAGATGAGGAGAGTGGAGGCCCAGCGGCCCAGCACAGTGATGCGGAGGCAGATCTGGCCGGCCGGGCAGCGCTCACAGCCCTCTGAGGCCAGGGACCTCAGCTCTCAGCCAACTGTGCCCCTCAAGGAGATGTTGAGGAGTCTGGGGACCCAGGTCCTCTCCACTTTGCGGGCCAAGTTGGGGACGCAAGCCTCGGCACAGAGGTGGAGGCGGGGGAACCTCCAGGAACGGGGTGGGGGTTGGGCGGCTTGTCTGAGCGGCAGGGCACCTGTTCCCGGCTGAGCGGAGACTGTGGGAGCTGGCGGATCTGAGGGCCCGTTGGTGGACCCCAGACCCCTCACTGTCGGAGCCCTCCCTGTGGAGGGTCCCCGGGCGGGGGGGGGGGGGGGCGGCAGCGAGAGACCCAACCACAGGCACATGCAACAGAGATTTACCAAAGATGAAACCAAATCCCCTCGAGTCCTACTGTTTGCATCTGTTTTCAGCTCAGGAGGCTGAGCCGGTCCCTGCCCGGACCCTGGGTCGCACAGGCCCTCTGCCCCAGCATGCCCTGACCCTCGCCTGGCCCTGCAGCCACCCCTGGAAGCAGGCCACACTTTAAGGATGGGGGTGGGTGGGGCGTAGAGCAAGTCTGACACATGGGGAGCCAGGGGCCGCAGGCACATTCCTTATCATTCCACGCTGGCACTCTCCACGCGGTGGGGGAACAGGGAGCCCCCTGAGAGCTCAGGGGCCAATGGAGGCCCTTCCTCCACCACTGCCCCCCCCCCCCACCCCTTGTGGGAGGCTCCCATCCGGGGCAGCGGCAGCTCCAGGTCAGAACCGAGGCCCCCATTCTGCAGGCGAGGGCGTGAGTCCCAGAGAGGGTTCCCGTCCTGACAGCTGCCCAGCCGGCACCCCCCCCCCCCCACCTGGTCTCCGTGTTGGCCGCCGGGCGCCGGGCGGCAGGGAGCTCGGCAAGGGGCGAACCTGCACCGAACGCCTTCTCTTGTCTTGTAGGAGCTCTATAGGAAGGACTGCAATCTAGCGGCCCAGCTGCTGCAGTGCAGCCAGACGTACGGCAGGGTCCATAAGGTGTCCGAGGTAACGTGAGCCCCGCCCCAGCTAGGCCACCCCCGCCCCCAGGACTGCTTCGGGCTCCTTTCCTACAGGTCCCACCCCAAGGCCACTTCTCGCCCTTGATGAGGGCAGGCGCCGGGTGAGCCTGAGCTCCCCCGTCCCTCCTCACCCCTGCAGGTATCCTGGCCTTTCTCGATCCGGAGGAGGGGCGGGCTGCCCGCCCGCCCCCAGTCGGGACAGCCTGCCCGTTCCCGTTGCTTTCCTCTGGGGGCTGCTCATTGTCCCTGCTCCAAGACCCCTGTCCGCTGAGCGCTGATGGGGGCAGAGGGGTCCTGTGTGAGCCTCACAGAAACCCCGTGGTTCGGTTTGGGCACAATTCCAGTGCCCACTTGCAGAGGCGAGAAAGCTGGCTTCACAGTGCAGTGACTCAGCTGAGGCCACAGGGCTCCCTGATGCCCCAAGCCAAGTTGGCCCGTGGCCCCTCACCCCTGCCAGGCCGCCCCCACCTCCGCACGCTGCCCTCACCCAGGCCTCGGTCCATGTCCCCTCCTCCCTGGGCCTGGGCCATGCCTAAGACACTCACAAAATAGATCAAACAGTAGCAGGACGTCCCTACACGGCACCAGGTGCTCGTGCAGAAACCGCTGGGCACCTGGCCCTGGCCCTCAATCTGTGTTGCATCTGTTTCTGAGTCTGGCAGAGGCCTCATGACCCGGCAGGGGTGCCCCCGACAGACCTTGGGGCTGGGAGAGCCAGCCCCTCAGTGGAAGGAGATGAGGGGGGCTGTAGCCCCGAGAAGGGCCCGCGTCAGACCCTGGGTCCGCCCTCCAGGCACGCTGGAGCCCAGTTCGTGTGGCCTGGGCAAGTGGAGGGGGGTGCTCCTTGGGCGAGGCTCAGGAGCTTGTGAAATGCAGAGTCCTGGGCCCTGGCTCTAACCGGGGCAATTTGAGAGGCCCTGGGCGGGTCCCTCTTGGTCTGCACGCCTGTTGCTCAGGGTCACGGCTGCAGGTGCCGGGCTGACTGCCCACCCCCACCCCCATCCCCGCCCTCCGCTCCTCCCCCCTGACCCGTTCCAGCTGCCCTCCGACTTCCAGGAACGTGTGAGCCTGCACCTGGAGAAGCACGGCTGCGGCCTGCCCTCCCCACTCTGCCACCCCGCCTACGCCGACAGCATCCCCACCTGCGTCATCGCCAAGGTGCTGGAGAAGCCCGACCCCGCCAGCCTGTCCTCCCGCCTGTCTGACGCCTCGGCCCGCGACCTGGCCTTCCGGGATGGCGGGGAGAAGCCGGGCCCACGGCCCCCCTACAAGGGGGACATCTACTGCAGCGACACGGCCCTCTACTGCCCCGAGGAGCGGCGGCGCACCAGGCGGCCCAGCGTGGACGCGCCCGTGACCGACGTGGGCTTCCTGCGGGCCCAGAACTCCACCGACAGCGCGGCCGAGGAGGAGGAGGAGGCCGAGGCGGCCGCCTTCCCCGCGGGCTTCCGGCACGAGGCCTTCCCGGGCTACGCGGGCTCGCTGCCCACGTCCAGCTCCTACTCCAGCTTCAGCGCCACGTCGGAGGAGAAGGAGCACGCCCAGGCCAGCACGCTCACCGCCTCGCAGCAGGCCATCTACCTGAACAGCCGCGACGAGCTCTTCGACCGCAAGCCGCCGGCCGCCGCCTACGAGGGCAGCCCGCGCTTCGCCAAGGCCACGGCCAGCGTGGCAGCGCCACTGGAGGCCGAGGTGGCCCCGGGGTTTGCGCGGACCATGTCGCCGTACCCCGCCGAGTCCTTCCGCTTCCCGGCCTCCCCGGGCCCCCAGCAGGCCCTGATGCCCCCAAACCTGTGGAGCCTGCGGGCCAAGCCGGGGACGGCCCGGCTCCCCGGGGAGGACGCGCGGGGCCAGTGGCGGCCCCTGAGCGTGGAGGACATCGGTGCCTACTCCTACCCGGCCACCGCCGCCGGCCGCGCCTCGCCCTGCAGCTTCTCTGAACGCTACTACGGCAGTGGGGGCAGCCCGGGCAAGAAGGCCGAGGGCCGCGCCAGCCCCCTCTATGCCACCTACAAGGCCGACAGCTTCTCGGAGGGTGACGACCTCTCCCAGGGCCACCTGGCGGAGCCCCGCTTCCTCCGGGCCGGCGGCGACCTGAGCCTGAGCCCGGGCCGCGCGGCCGACCCGCTGCCCGGCTATGCGCCCAGCCAGGGGGATGCGGAGAGGCTCGGGGTGCAGCTGTGCGGGGCGGGCGGCAGTCCCGAGCCCGAGCACAGCCCCCACAGTTCCAGGGACTCCTTGGAGCCCAGCTCCATGGAGGCCTCCCCGGAGATGCACCCCGCCGCCCGCCTCAGCCCCCAGCCGGCCTTCCCGCGGACTGGTGGCTCGGGGCTCAGCCGCAAGGACAGCCTCACGAAAGCCCAGCTCTACGGAACCTTGCTCAACTGAGCGCCTGCCTGCAGGCTGCGGCCAGGGGGGCCCCCACCCACCCACCCCCGGGCCCCGAGGGCACAGCTCGCCTCCCCCCTAGACACCCGTCCTCCCCAGTCCCTGCCAACCGGGACCCTCTCTTCCACCCGACCCAGTTGAGCCTGAGCGGAGGACCCCTCCCCCACCATCCTGTCCACCCCAGCCCCACCACGGTGGAACGTTTTTCACACACCAACATCCTTCCCCACCTGAGATGAGCATCCCCCCCTTTTATAAAGTGAAACTATTTTTATAGAGAAAAAGGGTCTTTCTTAACGCACTTGGCCTCCAGCTCCCTGGACGGCAGCCTTGGCGTTTTCAACACAAAGCTCCTTTATTTTTCGGGGGAGGACAGCGGGGCCTGCCCCTGGGAGGGGAAGGACGGTGTCCTGTGGAGACACCCCAGCGAGCCAGTGACAGGGGAGCCCGTAGCTCTGTCCGCGAAGAGGGGAGGTGGACCGGGTGGGGGGGATGTGAAATGTTTCTAAACTGTTTTCGCCGTGTGACCGACACACCGCCCCAGCTCTCCTGTGGTCCGTAGTCCCGAGTGGGGCCGGTGCTCGTCCCCCAGCGTCCCGCTCCCCGGCACCACCTCGCTCTACCTCAGACGTAATGAGGCCCTCGGACTCCCAGTTTCTGTGGCTTGCTCTCCCGTTGTCTGCGATGCATGCCCTGTCTCGGTTAGTACTGTACTTTCGTTCATTAATAAAAGACATCAGTGGAAAGAACGTGGCTTCAGGTGGTTTATTCTGCTGCCTTTTGACCGCAGGGACGCGTGACCCTGGGTGGGTGCCCCTTGCCTTGTCCCCACCCGCCCCAGAGTCCTGTGCAGCAGCTGGGCGCTCTTACGGCCCTTTCTCGGACGTCCCTGTCCACTCTCCCACATATTTCTGCCCCCTTGTCCTTTCTTGCGTCTCAGACTTGGCTTCTGCCGGGAGCTTCCTGCCTGGGGACTTCCCTTGGCACAGCTCTGCGAGGGACAGGATCGCTTGCTCTTTTCTCTGTTTTGCCCCATTTTGAAGGGTGTTCTCACAGGGGAGGGAGGTAGCCGGGGTCTCTTTTCCCAGCATGTGGTGATGGAGAGGCCTTGCCCCCGGCCTCCTGCGGGTGTGGGTGTGGGGATGCCCGTCAGCCGGTCCGCCCGTGGGGAGCTGCTCATTGACGGTACTCCGTCCTCCTGCTCTCCGGCCGCTTAAGATCTTCCCTTTGGTTTTCTGCAGCTCCCCCCGAGGTGTGTCTGGTCGCGGATTTACCCTTCTTGGGAATTCACCTGGAGTCTTGTATCCGTGGGATGGTTCTGGAAAATTCTCAACTTTTGTTTAAATTTTGTTTCCTCGCTCTTCCGGGGACTGCCTTAGACCCCTGGAAGTCCCTCTCACTGCACGCTTCATGCGTGCTGCCCTCTCTCCTGTGGGTCCTGCTTCTGGGCCCCCCCCACCCCACCCGAGCTCAGCCCGCAGGGCTTGTGTTCCATTTCACTAACTTCTCTCTGCATCGTCCGTGTGGCCGCCAAACACAGCCACTGAGTTTTGAGTGTTTGTCCTTTTTCTATTCCTAGATGTTCTATTTGCTTGTTTCACAAATCTACACTGCTGCTTCAATAGTTTCCTATTCCCTGGAGATTATTTTCTAGCTCGCCTTTTATTTCCTTAAACATGTGGGCATCGCTGGTTCAGACTGGGTCTGGCACTCCGTCGTGTGTTTTCTCTCGATTCCTGCCCTTGCTGCCTCATTTCCTCACAAGCCTGGTGACCTCAGACGCACGCTCCTCGACGTCCTTGAGAATCTACTTGTGGGGTTCTGCAAGGCCTAGGGTGGGGGCCGCTCCTCACGGGGCTTTATGTCTGCCTTTTCCAAGGGCGGGGGCCCTCCCCCTGGAGACCAGCCGGGTCCGGGTGCAGGCTTTGAAGTTCCCTGGCTCACCCAGCTCCGTGTAAATCAGGGGTGGGTCTGCCTCTTGCCAGGCGACCCCAGGAGCGTGGGCATCAACGGTGGCTCCCAGCATCCCTGCATTTGACCTGCCTCTGCGGGAGAACCCAGGGCTAGCCCAACTGTCCTCCCCAGGATATGTGCCCCAAGAAGCAGTCTCCTCAAGCTGGGGAGACTGTGAGAGGCTCAGGGGTCAGCTCCCCTCTGGGGCCCGGTTTCCTTGCGCGCAGATAGGAGACGACCCTGAATGGGCTGGGGGCAACAGGGAGGGTGCAGGGAGAAACACGAGGCCCCTGGCACCCAGCGGCCACTCAGGGGTGTTCCCAGAGGGGATCCCAAGCCTGGTCGGCCCCCATGCCTCTTTCTCGCCTCGGTATTCCCACCTCTAAGTGCTACGAGCCCGCCTGGCTCCAGCTCCTCAGGGTCTTGGCCCTGGTATCAGGGCTGGGGATCCCTGGGCCAAGGGCCTTCTCAGAGTCGGTGCTTTAGCCCCCACACCGTCACCTCGGAGCCCGCAGCCCCCTGTAGGTGGCCTCCAGATCTCACAGAGCTGTCCTGCCATGGCCTCCAAAGCCAGCCACAGCCAGGGCTCCAAGGAGGCCTTGTTCCCAGGGGGCCCTGCTCAGGGCTGGGTGAGGACAGTGACTTCTTTGGCCTCAGAGCCAGGAAGCCTGCAGGGGTAGGCTGACCAGGCCACACAGAATGGGGGTGGGGTATCTAGAACTCTATCACATGACTCTGAGCAGCAGGGTCAGGCTGACACCATGGGGCCAGCATGGGATGCTATGTGAAGCAGTCCCAAACCACTTTTGTGGGGCCGAGGTGGGAAAACTTGGTTTCCCTCCAAGCCCCCCCAGATCAAAACCAGCTCATCAGGACGCTGGGACTTCCCACTGGCTCTGGCCAGTGACTCTCTCAGAACCTGCTGGGTGGGGACTTGGTGCTTCCCTCCTCCTCCTGATGATGGGGCCAGCCGGCCAGCCCTGTGCTGGCCACAGGGACCTTGCTCTGCCCACAGGGGTCAGAAGCTGGGGGGGAGGCAGAGGGCATGACACTAGGCTCAAGGCTTCAAGAGCACAGGGCCATCCAGAGGGGCGAAGGTCCCTACAGCTCTGGAAAGAAGAAAGCAAGCAGTCAGGAGGAGGCTCATGCTGGGTGCTGAAGGATGAATAGGAGTTCATCAGGCACTTCAGGCAAAGGGAACAGACTTGTGATAGCTGGGGGTTCCAGAAACGGCTCAGTGCCTCCATGCACCTCCCTGAGGGCTCAGCCTGGGGACCACCAGTTCCCCTCCAGATGTCCTCGGACAGATGTTCCGCTAGATGGGGACTTCCGGGCTGTGATGCGGCCTCGCCCTCTACTTCCTTAGTCCCAAGTACCCAGGCAGCCAGCCAGGCCATGGTGTGGGGCTCCGTCCTCCACCAGTCACCCTCCCCCTCCACTCGGAATCCCACCCCATCCTCTGCAAGGCCCCCACCTGTGCACCCACCACCCTCCTACCAATCCCAGCACACTGCTCCACCTGTAACCAGGGCAGCGCAGGGTGGGGCTCTGCCACTCGCTGGCCATGTGCCCTTGGGCCACTTTCCCCTTCTGGAGCCTAGGGACACTGATGAGACTCCCAGAGGTCCTCGTGACAGTTGGCTGTCCCCATGCACAGGGAGGCACAGGCTAAGCTGGCGGTGGTCTCCACGAGAGGGACAGGGCACAGACTTCAGACTGTCCTCTGAGCTCAGTTTTCTCAGCCGGACAGCAGGGTCGGGCCACCTGGCGGGCGGGCTTGGAGCGTCCACTCCGCTGGACAAAGTCACGGCCACGCCTGGCAGCACACTCAGCCACGGGCTGGCACCCCAAGATGAAACCGTTCTCCCACGGAGGCTTCAGATCTGCAGCTCAGATTTGTAGGTGAGGGTAAAGGTAGGCACGGAGCCCGGGAAGGTGGGTGGAGGGGACAGCCCACACTGCTTTCTCATTCCCGCTCCACATTTTCTAAATTTAGCCGCTCCCTTATTTTAAAGTTGCAAGTGATGAACTCCCCAACACCTTGCACAGGATCGGAGTGAGCCTTTAAGGGTGCGCTTTGGAAGAAAGCATTAGGAAAAAGACAGATGAAGGCACGGAGTACACTTGCCATTGTTCCCAATAAAAGAACCTACAAAAGGGAGGGGCTGGCAGCCAGCTGGCACCCCCAGGGTGCGCAGTGGAGGAATCGGGTCCACAGAGGAGAGCACCAAGAAACAGCCCTCGTGGGGAGCCCTGGACGAGCCCCTGCTCCAGGGGGATCAGAGCTTCGGCTGGCTCAAGGTGAGCAGCATAGAAAAGAAACCGACTTCTCAGACAGAGACGCGGGGGGTGTTTGCCCCAAGGGAAGTTGAGAGGGTAGTGATCTACAAGCCCTTTCCTCTGCATTTTCTCCCCTGCTTGTTCCTACAGGCCCACTTTACAGATGAGGAAGCTGAGGCTCAGAGAAGCAGAGCGCCTACCAACATCCCAAGCAGAAGAGTGATGGGCTTGGGGCCCGAGTCGGTCTCCCGGCCCTAAACCCCACGGGGCTGCGGGCAGCCAGGGTGTGTGCTCAGCACACGAGAGGGGCCGGGCAGCTGCTGGACAGAGAGGTCATCCTACGGCCACACCAGCACTCACACCAAAGCCTGATTTAATATAGTCTGTAAACAACGCTCACATTTAAAAAGTGGTACAGGTGCCTGGATAGCTCAGTTAAGCGTCCCACTCTTGGTTTCGGCTCAGGTCATGACCTCATCGTCATGAGTTCGAGCCCCACGTCAGGTTCTGTGCTGGTATCGTGGAGCCTGCTTGGGATTCTCTTCCTTCTTCTCTCTGCCCCTCCCCTGCGCTCTCTCTCTCTCTCTCTCTGTCTCAACATAAATAAACATCAAAAAAAAAAAAAGAAGTGGTAATAATAACATATCCCGGTGGGGAAAGCAATCAGAAAACTCTGTGCTGAATTTCTCACTCAGAAGATACTCCACACAAGGAAGGCAGAGAAGCGCCCAGTTCAGGCTGCGCTGGGAAGCAGGACATCCGGGCTCCAGGATCCGGGGCTGGACTGTGGGCAGTGGGGGTGGCACAGGCAGAGGAGAGGCGCTCTGGCAAAGCCAGGCCCCCCCCGCACCGCAGACAAGTATAGCCTTGCCTCACGGCCTGCGTCCGGATTCATTCACACACCACTCGTTCATTTGACGGGTGCATGCGGAGGACGGCCTGCTGAGGCTGCAGCCGGGAGACACACCCTTAGGAACTTGCCTGCAGTGGTCCGCCGCTCTCCCCTCCGGCCCGTAATGAGAGCTGCGCCTGGCCAAGGACCCCTGGTCCCGGTGGGCGTGTGACAGCCAACCAGAGTCCTTCCCTGACCCCTGCCAAGTGGGAACAGAGGCAGGAGGCAGCCTCTTGCTGGGGGCTTCTGCAAGGAGAGGGAACCGGGCCCAGGCCAAGGCCCAGAGGGCGGCTGGACCCAGCGGTCCTTGGCCTGCCGCGACGAGGTCTGAGAATGGGGCCAAACTGCACCCTCTGGTCTAAACTGGCTCCACATCTGCGTCAAGTGGTGGACGGATACTAATATTAATACTATTACTGATACTAAGACTCCCTGCTGCCATTTCCTGAGTGCCTCCTGCATACAGGCCCCGCCAAGAGCTAGCCAGACCCGGCCTCACTAATCCTCACAAGCTGGGTACTACCAATCTCATTTCATAGAAGGGGAAACTGAGGCACCGGGCGGCTCAGCACTTTCTGCAGCCACACAACAAAAGGCGATGGCAGGGTTTAAGTCTACATCCGTCTGACCCCAAAGCCTGTGTCCTGCCAACAGGCCACACCTGCAGTCATTCATAGAATGCCCACTGTGGACCGGGGCCAGGTGCGCAGCAGGGAGCAGGCAGTGAACCCCGTGAAGTTTACATTCCACTGCACGTACCCGTGCTGTGGGGAAGGAGGGACGACAGCAGACAGAGCTAAGCACTCTGGGGAAAGGACCGAGAATGACTGGAGCATGTTAGACACAGAGATCAGGGGAGGCTCCCTGAAGGCCCACAGCAGGAGAAAGGCAGGGATCCGGGGGGGCGCTGGGGGAAGTAGTGACCCAGAGAGGGGACAGCGGGAGCAAAGGTCCTGAGGCGCCATGCCATGAGAGCACAGTGGAGGGTGTCATTAGCCCATCAGCGATGAGAGTGATACGGGAAGGCTTCATTTCACAGAGAAAGTGACCCGAGGGCAGGCTTCTAAGATCACTGGACTTCCCACACTGAGCAGGGGAACTTATTTAGAGGGTGGGCGGTGAGAAAGAGGGGGGGCGAGAGGCTCAGTGGGGCAGCCACATGAGGGGTGAGGGAGGACCGTCTATCACCTGCATAAGGATCTGAATGGACATAAGATCAGCCTCCGCTCCCCCCACTGCCCTGCTCAGGCCAGGGACAGCACCCCACAGGGGGTTCCACTTCTGCAGGGGACAGGCCCTCTGAGCATGGGCTGTGATCATCTTTCTTTTCACCAGATCAGCCATTCCTGAGCCTAAAAAGAGAAGGCGCTTCCAACCTGAGCCTGGGAGCAGACAGTCACTGGGACCCTGTGTCCTGCATGAGCTCGGGGGTTCATTCTTCACCACCCTGAAAGATCGTGAGCTCCCCAGCTCCTGCCCCACTCTCAGCCCCAGCCTTCCCTGAATCCAAGCTCAGGCACAACAGGTGCTGTAGCCGCTCAACACCCACTGCCTGCCGGGGGCTCTGCACTGAATGCGGCGCGGGGCAGTGGGGGCAGGGAGAAGGCTAGAAAAGGAGTCGGACCTCAGGATCAGCCCTACCTCAGGGCCTCTGCACTGTCCTTCCCTCCGCCTGGAAGGCCCGATTCATGGACCCCTGAGCAAGTTAGACACCTGAAATAAACCTATTTATGCACCAGCCCTCTGCAAGCTCCAGATGCCCTTCCCAATCTGCCCAGTCCCCTTCCAGGGAATGGAACCCCCAGTGTACGGACACCCACCACGGACGTGACCTCCTTGGGGCCACACAGCAAGCCTGCAGGCTGGGGGTTCCGACACCACTTTACAATGGGGAGACTGAGGCTCAGAGAGGAGAGATGACTCACGAAGCATCGGCTACACCGACGGCAGAGCCGGCCTAGAAGCCGGGTTCTGGAGAGGCAAAGCTGGGCACCCGTGGTTCCTACTCCCTTGGCTCCCCGCCACGGGGCTCGTCCTCAGGGCCTCTGCCCTTCCTCACTGACTCCTCTGCCGGGGATGCCCTCCTCACCAGCTCACAGTCTGCCTCTGCCGGCAAGCCTTCTGAGGCACGGGGACGCCCCTGCCCCGAGCTGTGATATCTGCCGGTTCCCATCGTCACCCTCGGTGGATCCTGGGGCTCTTGGAGTGGCCTGTGGGATTTGGTGCTAGGGTTCCCCTACCTGCCTAGACCCCCAGGGCGCTGGCTCTTCCTGCCAGCCTGACCCCGCAGGGCTCCTCAGGAACCTCCCTCCTTCCCTGGAGCAGTATACACCCCCTCCAGGCAGTGGGACTCTGTGGGCCATGCTTGGGGTGGGGTGGGGGGGGGCCTGGGCCCCATGGCACTGATGAGGACTGCCATGCTCCAGCACGGAGTTCCTGAGGGCAGGCCTGAGACCCAGAGCCCCCCGTGGCCCCCCACGGCCCCTGGCCCCCAGGGACTCCGTGGTCAGGATCAGCAGAGGGGGGCTGCCCTATCTCAAGCTCCCTCTGGTCTCTGTCTCAAGCCCCAGAGGGCCTGGGAGTGGGAAGGTGCCACGAAGCTGCCCGTACATATCTGTCACTGAAATACCCTAAGAAACAGCAAAACACTCATGTTTATTGAGCATCAGCAGCCACCCACCAGGTGCTTTCACCTAATGCAGTTCTCACAACCCTGAGGCAAACAGATCTCTGTCCCCATTTTACAGATGAGGAAACTGAGGCTCAGAGGGGGGTGGTGGAGGCCCCTTCTACCCAGCTCTGATCACAGAGGCGACCTCACTGGTTACTCACACCACCCCCACCCCTGGGGGACGAATGGGAGCCTGGGGCCTGGCCGGTATCCGGAAGGCTCTGCTCCAGGAGGCTCAGTGCCAGATCTTAATGTCGCCCTCCCAGGAGCAGGTGGCGAGGACAGAGGGCAGCACAGGGTGGAAGGTGGTACCAACGCAGGCCTGCGCGTGCCCTTGCAGCGTGCGCGCCCGGCTGGCAGTACGGAAGCTGTACAGCAGGACTCGGCCGTCGGCACTGCCCGTCACCAGCAGGTCACCGTCTGGGGAGCACTCGCAGCCCACTGAGTAGCCTTCTACCTGCAGAAGGCAACACGGGGTGAGCGGGCCACACGGCAGCTGCTCCGCCAGGCAGCCCGTGAGGCGGGGGGGGGCGCCGTGCCCACTCCGTGGAGGAGCAGTCTGAGGCTCGGAGCAGGGCGCCCAGCATCCCCAAGGCCAAGGCCCGAGCTCCTGCCAGAAAGCCGGCGTCCCAGCGTGGATCTGGTCTCACGCAGTTTAGTGGAACGCAGCTAGAACAGCTTCAGCATAGCTGACGGTGCCTGGCCTCGCCAACAGCCACCAGGTCCCCGGCCCCTTCCGCCCAGTGAGGCAGGCCTCAGTGGGGCAAGGGGATAGATGCAGAAAAGGCCCCCTCCCCTGTTCTGTCCTGTGCTCCCTCCCTCACCCCCATGACATGCCCCCACTGAGCCCACAAGTCGGGGAAACTCTTTCCTGCCCAGCCCCTGGGGACTGGGGGCAGGGCCAGATGTGGCCCAGGGCCTTTGAGGACCACCAGGCCACGTGGCACGTGGGCACCTGCGAAACGGAAAACAGAATCCTCCCAGAAAGAAGGTCTGTGCACTCCGGGGCCCCAAGTCCACCGCTGCTGTCGTCTGGAGGAGGCTCTGGGGCCGGTGCTCCGTTTTAACCCGGGGCAGAGGAACAGAGTACCTTGTGTCCTTCGTAGCGCCGCCTTCTGCTCATCCGGTAGGGCCACACGGCGGAAAAGAGGGCCAGGTAGTTGCCGTTGGTCTGTGCCAGGAACACGGGCTCCCGCGGATGCGAGGCGAGGCTGGGGCAGGTGTATCTCTCCTGAAAGACGTGAGGCCACAGGGAGGCAGGAAAAAGGCCCCAGCTGGGCCTTCTGCCTCCGCCAGGCACGTCACCCAGCGCCCTGCTCCTGGAGCCTTGGGCCCCACCCCCAGGCCTGGCCTTAGAGGTCTGCACGGCTTTCCTGCGGCTGCTTAACAAGATGCCACAAACTCGGTGGCTTAAAACTACACACATTTATTCTCTTAGAGTCCAGGAGGTCAGGCGTCTGCCATGGGTCTCCCTGGGCTAACATCAAGGTGTCAGCAGAGCCGTGTTCCTTCTGGAGGCTCTGGGGGGGGTAATCTGTTTTCCTGTCCTTACTGGCACCCCTTGGTTCACGGCCCTAGTGGTGGACGGAAAAATGACCCCCACACTCCCATCCACGTAGCGGATTCCTGGGACCGGTGAATGTCACCTTATATGGCAAAAGGGCGGAGGGGGTGTCTTTGCGGATATAATTAAGTCAAGCATCTTGAGGTGGGGATGTCATCCTCTATTACCGCCCTAAGTGCACTCATGTGTGTCCTTGTAAAGGGAGGCGGCCAATCACACTCACAGATACAGTGGCAGGGGTCTGAAGAGGCCAGCGTGAGGAAGAGGGGGCAGACTCCCCCCGAGCCTCCAGAAGCAGTGCGCCCTGACAAAACCTCGATTTCAGCCCAGGGAGAATGATCACAGACATCTGGCCTCCAGGACGGAGAGAGAGAACGTGTTCGTTTTGAAGCCAGCGACCGCGGTACTTTGCCACGCAGCGCCAGGAAAGAAGTCCGCACGCCCGCCTGCCCCCGCCCCACCTCCACGGTGAGCTCTCGGGGAGGCCCCAGCCCGGCCCAGGCCCCCTTCGCAGCCCACACGCACAGTAGCTGGGAAGGTGGACGGCCGGGGAGAAGACAAAGGCGTGAGCAAAGTGTTCAAAGCACAAGGCAAGGAGCTGTCACCGTCTGACGGGCTGCATCACATGGAAACGCCCCTAGCAACTCCCTTCTCCACGGCATCTGGCCTTCGCTTTATTCCAAGTGTTGTCCTGAGGCCACACTGTCTACAGGAGCCTACCTCAGAGAGCAAAGCGGGGGCAGCTGGAACACAGCTGCACACTCTGTGTCCCTCAGAGGCTCAGAGGCCACGCTGACCGGGGAACAAGTTCCATGGCATGCTCTGCGAGCACAGCACCTGCTCCCCACGCAGAAAGTGAGTGGGTGCGGTCTGTAGGAGGGTCAGTGGCCTGCCATGTGGCACTCCCATCCACCTCCCCTGGGTGCCTGTTCTGCACGGGCTGTTGGACGCGGAAGGCCAGAGTGGCCAGACACGCCCACGCAGCCCCCTCCCGGAGCTGGTGCTTCTCCCCGGGTTGCACCAGGACCCTGCAGTGAAGGTCTGGAGGCTGGTGTGCGCAGGGTCACTTAGAACCCTCCGAGAAGAGGAAATGCGGGGATGGGGGGAAGGTACGTATGTACGCCTAACACATATTTTTTAATTTGGCGGGGGGGAGCACCGAAGAGATTAGCTACGGCTTATTTGAAGTCTTAAAAGGTGATGGTGATCGTAATGGCGATGATGGTGGTGATGGTGGTGGTGGTGGTGGTGGTGGTGATGATGATGATGGTGATGAATGTGATGGTGATGAGGGTGGTGATGGTGACGGTGATGATGATGACGGTGATGGTGGGGATGGTGACGGTTATGGTGGGGATGATAGTGGTGGTGATGAGGGTGGTGATGGCGATGGTGACGATGTTAATGACGATAGTGGTGATGGTGACAATAGGTAACGCGTTTATGGAGCACCTCCTCCTGGGTCTGGCACTGTGCTAGATCCTTTATAAGTGTTATTTCCTTCAATTCTCAAAACCACTCTATGAGGTAAATATATTCTCGTTCTCAATTTCCTGAGAGGAAAACCAGAATCAAAAAGGCCAAATAATGGGCCCAGGGGCCCAGGGGCCCCGGCTTGTGAGTGGTGAATCCAGGACTTTAACACCAGATCCAGCCTCAGGTCGCGGCTTGCACTTCCAAGTCACAGTTCCTGCCCAAAGCACTGAACAAAGGTGGGGCGGAAACCCGTGTGGGCTGCATGGGGTGGTGGAGGGAAGGCAGGAGCGCGTGGGCTGTGTGGCTGTCCTCCATCGATCCGGACGGGGGGCCCCTCCACACCCTTCCCCTGTGGGGTGGCCATGCCGGGCAAGGGACACGTAGGAGAAGTATGGAGGTGCTGTTTTCTGCACTCGTCTACCCCCACCCCAGGGATTTCAGGCACCTGGACGATCTCTAAAGAGCCTGCCTGCTGAACCATCTCCCACAGGAAGTGATCTGGGATCCCAGACAGCCTAGGGCTACTTAGACACAGCCTACAGCTGAAGCAAACTGAAGAGCAATGCCACATAAGGTTTCTCACGTGGAAAATCTGGTTGGAGATTTTGGCAGAGCTCCGGAAATCCCAGGCAATAATGGTGCGGTCAGCAGAGTCCCGGCTCGAAGCGTCCGTGCTGCTCAGAAACTCAGAGCCTTCCTGGAGGAAGAGGATGTCCAAGGTCTGCTGGATGGTTGCCTTGTAGCTTCTCACCACCTGCAAGAGATGCACCTGTCATGCTGTGGGCCCCACGAGTACAGGGCGGGCACCCACGGGGAGGGCCACCAAGAGCCCAGGCAGCAGATGGGGTTCAGCAAGGGCCGTGCCGGGCTGCTAGGACATACCTCCCGCAGCCTGGCTTCGTGGCCCCTCCCCACAGACGGTCCTCCCTGTCACGTGCCTGCCCCACATCTATTGGCGCACGGCCACCAACCACGAGCTACCCAGGGAGGCATGATGACCTCTCAGACCACACCAGTCCCGGGGACAGCAGCTAGTGCCTGATGAAAGTGAGCTCAGGGAAGGGCCCATCGCCCAAGGGCACCTAAAGGGCATCAATGATGCCCACTGATACCAGGCCACATGTTACGAGAGTGTCTTGCTTCTTCTTCTCCTTCTTTTTCTTTTTTTTTTAATGTTTATTTATTTTTGAGACAGAGAAAGAGCATGAGTCAGGGAGGGGCCGAGAGAGAGAGAGAGAGAGGGAGACACAGAAGCAGGCTCCAGGCTTTGAGCTGTCAGCACAGAGCCCGACGCGGGACTCAAACCCCCATGAATGGTGAGATCATGACCTGAGCCGAAGTTGGACGCTTAACTGACTGAGCCAACTAGGAGCCTAGCAACTGAGGGTGTTGCTTCTAAAGACGTCACATAATTCACAGCCCACAAAACCGCAGCCTATTCTCTCTGGAGTAGTAACTGTATTGCAAAGAGCCGGAGCTCTTGGAGACCGTAAGGCAGAACCACAGTACATATATTAGCTTTAAAGACACTTTTTACTTCCTAGCATCATGGCCAATAGTTCATAGCCTCCTGTCTTGTAAACCAATGCGATCGAGTACCCAGCGGTTCTGTTTTCCCCAGAGCATTTGATAAACACTCACTTTCCATTCTAAAGCAACTGGTTCGGGTTAGGGGCAGGTCCCAGTATCGGGACTAACAAGTGTCTCCACTTAACAAACTCACAGACCTCACGACTTTCAATTGCAATACTCAGCAAGAGGCCAGTACAACGCGGCCTCAGGCCTTCCTGGCCGGCCTGTTTACCAGCTACCTGGGCGCCACCATGTGGCCACAGCATACACACGGTTCTCTGGTCCCTCTGTCTGCTGGCTGTGAAATAAGAAGTCTCGACAATTTTTTCTTTAAAGTGGCGTTTACCACCTTCAAAGTATTATCGTCCTCTTTCAAATGTACATAAGTCAAATCCATGTCACGTGTAGCATTCTATAAAGTCAACTTAGGCAGTTCTGAGACCCATTCTCCAGATGAGGAACACTGAGGCTCAGAGATGCAGGGATTTGCTCCAAGTCCCACCGTCAGGCGGGCGGGCTTCTCCCTGTCCCTGCTGCTTCCCTTGGGCCCACAATCCAATCTCCTACTGGCCACTTCTTACCTCCATAAATTAGGGGACAGCTTCCTGGGGGAGGGGAGGGACAAATGGCTGTTCTCTGAGCTTCTTCAGAAGCAACTCCCAGGTAAGGCGACCGCAGGGTAAGCCCCTTGAAGCCCGCAAAGTGGCACGGACACAGAAAAGAGAAGGCGGCCCTGCAGACCTCTGGACACAAGGCAGAAAGGCAGCCCATGGCCACTCCCCAGCCCTGAGCCTCCCAGAGGGGAGGGAGTCTCCTTGCCCCTAGCCAGAGGGGCTCAGCAGGGGTGCTGCCAGATGCTCCTCCGCCCAGTCTGAGGCTGGGGCCCGGGGAGGGGGCCTGCGTGCCCTCGAAGTCTCCAGTATCCAATCGTGTCAGTCTGCACAGCATCCGGACTCACAACAGCACCACCCCAAGGCCACGTTTAGAATCCACTTTGGTGGGGAAGAGAGGGGAGGGGAGGGAGTGGTGCCCCATAATCACAGCTCTGGAGCCGTCTCTTCGCCAGCTCCTCCCACCCCAGTGCCATGACAGTCACCCCTCACTTCGACACCCTCCCCACCAGCCACCCCAGGCCTCTGTCTGCCTAGGCCGCATCAGTCCTCAACGCCCTCCTTCCGCTTTTCCCAAAGCCCTCTCCATCCCCACCATTCGGGGGGGGGAGCAGCGAATCCAGAGATGGCCGGGGCAGTAAGTGCCAACAGAAGAGTATGTCTGGCCCGACTCATGTCCCCGGAAGTGGCCCGTGCCCTGGGCAGCCTGTCCTCTCTGGGGGCACGGAGTGGCCCACGCAGAATGGCCACCGGAGAGCACCCACAGACGCTGGGCGGGTCCCAGCTCCCGGGCAGGGCCGTGAGCTCCTGCGGGCGGTTCTGGCCTTCTCGCTGCAGCCCCCCTCCAGCCACCGCACGGTGACCCCCACAGGGGCTCGGGAAACACACTGACCCAGGCAAGGACGGAGGAAGGAGAGGGCTCTCCCTGAGTGCCCAGGAAGCGGCGCTGGCCCGGGGTTCCACATAAATTACCTCATGGGGACAGCCGGAGGGCGACACGGAGGCCCGGGAGGAGCAAGGTGCCGGCCCTCGGCTTGTGCGCGCCACACCTGCCTCCCAAGACAAGCTTTCCAGAAGAATGGAAACCACCGTTCTGCACATTTCCTGAGAATGGATGCAAACGGCCCGATTCGTCGGGGCGCCATAAAACTGAGTGGCCGGGAAACAAGCCTGTGACGGGCAATCCCTGCCAATAACGCTGCTGTAAGTAGAAGGCTGACCTTTGAGGCGGTCGCTGCCGGACGTGATTTACTCGCCTTCGCAACGGCTCCTGCCCCGGCAAAGAGCAGAGGAACCATCTGTGTGTCTAGCTGGTGGGTTTTATGGCGACCTCAATTACACTGACAGCTGGGACATCCCATCCCAGGGGCGTGGGACGGCGCCACGCAGCCCTCACCGGCAGGATCCGGAAGGGAGCCCCGCCCGGACTCTTCTGGCAACCGGGGGCCTCTGCCAGGTAAGCCGATACTGGGCCGAAGGTTTCTGGCGCTGGGGCAGGTGGCAGACGTGATCCACACCATGGCAGACTCGAGCAAGATGAAAATCACCGGACATCCCTGAAATCCCACGACTGCCTGGTCGTCCGGACAGACCTGGGAAACTCCGGGCTGACTCTGGTTCATCCAAAGCACAGATTTCCCTGCCTCGCGTCCCTGCCACTTCCCAAGTATGTGGGGTTGGGGCGCAGGCTAGGCTCGGGTCCTGGCCTTTTGGTCGTCACCACGGGAGGCCTGGACGACAGGGGCGAACCTCTGCCTCTGAGCGCTGCTGGACCTCA
Organism: Acinonyx jubatus; assembly: GCF_027475565.1. Taxonomy (NCBI): domain Eukaryota; kingdom Metazoa; phylum Chordata; class Mammalia; order Carnivora; family Felidae; genus Acinonyx; species Acinonyx jubatus. The sequence goes on along the minus strand of NC_069386.1, from coordinate 140,047,106 downwards.
GAGCGACGGAAGACTGGGGTGTACTGGCCCCCTGACCCCACCCACCACTCCCCTGCACCCAAACCTGGGGAAACGCAAGGGGAGACACTGCTCTGGCTCCCGCGGGACGCCGTGCTCCCTCAGCCACCCGCCTGCCCCACAGGATCGTGTATCTGTGACACTGGGTTGCCTTTGGGCAGTGCGGGGTCTGCGGGCTGCGGACATTACTCAGGTGTGTTGGATTAACCACCGGATTTGTGAACAAAAGGAAAGTTCGAAAAGTAGGCACACTGAGGTCTCCGGCTCCCAGCAATATCCCGGCACTTGGGGAGGAGCCAGCACACGTGAGGCCGCCGCCACTGGCCCCGTCAGGCACCATTCACAGGGTCCGCCTGAGGCCCTGGACATGGGAGACGAAGGAGACCTGACTCCCTGGGAACTCTGAGACAGTGGTGGGGGTAGGAGGCAGAAGCAGAGCGCTGTGCTCAATGCCGCATCATCGCTGGCCCCGTGGAGGCCGACAGAGGCCTCCCTCCCCAGTGAGAGGGCCCCAGGTCCCCGGCGGCCACCTCGGTGTGCAGCCCGATGGCCTGTTGCTGACTCTGAGGTCCCGGGCAAACCCCACCCCTCTGCTTCAGCCTCCACACCTGTAAGTGGGGGACAACCGGGCCGCAGCCTGGGAGCAAACAAGAGCGGTGACCGTGCCCGGCTCAGGGGCCAATGCGCACCAGAGCCTCACATACCTTCTCCTCCAGGGCCGGCTAGAACCAGAGTCCCAGCATGGAGCTCTGGGTCCTTGCTTAAGTCCCTTCTCCCCACAGTTCCATTCCTTCTCCCCGAAAATAAACATCCGGGTCTCTGCAGATGCTAAGAGGTCAGGAGTCTCCGCATGAAGGCAAGCTGGAGACGTGAGCAAAGGGCCTGTTTCTATAGCTTAAATTCACACAAGTAGCCAATCACAAGGCACAGTGTGCACCAAAAGTACTCTGCTGATAAGTTCACGAAGGACCAGAAATCTACATTTTAAAAAAATAGAAAAGAAGACATGATTAAGTTTTTCTATTCCCCCCGGGGCTGGGGGAATCGCTCCCAAGTCATGACTCTGAGGCCAGAAGCAATGAGAAAAACATGGGTTAACCTGGCTACATGAAAATCATCATAATAATTTTAAGAACTATTGTACGGCATGAAAAGCAAGTAAATAAAAAAGTAAAAAAGACAATCAGGAGGAAAATTTGCAAAGGTTACTATCCCTAATACACAGGTTCTCAAAACAGATGAGAAAGACCCAGCACATCTACAAAAAAAGGCAAGAAAAGTGAACAGAGAATTCATATAAAAGGAAACGCAATTGGTCCTTTGATCTTGCTCATAATGAGACATGCAAATTCAAATCACACAGAGATACCATTTCTTACCTATCAAATTACCAAAGTCCCAGTTTGACAACACACTCCATTAGGTGGCTGTGGGGCATGAGCTAACTGCACACACTGCTGACAGAAACACAAAACGCTACAATCCCTGCGGAGAGAACTGGGGCAACGTCGAGCAAAATAACATATGCCTTGTTTCTCAGCAACGTGCATGACCCAGCAAACCAACTTGTAGGAACGGTCCCAAAGGTACACTGGCAAAACCCCACAAAGGTGTAAGTACGCCGCCGCTGAAAGCAGCAATACTTCTACACACGACGCAAATGTACGGCCACAAAGGATCAGCTGAGTAACCCTTGGCGCATCCACACTCCAGAATGCCACGGGCTGGAGACAGTGCAGCCTGTCCACCTGCCTAGCTACGGGGCGGCCTCCAAGGCATACTGCCTGGTGCGAAGGGCAGGTGGTGGAAAACACACGCGTAAGTCAGTGGAAGAGGCGACGGGAACGTGTGTGTGTGTGTGTGTGTGTGTGTGTGTGTGTGTGTGTGTTTACATCCATTAAAAACGGCAGGAAGATAAACCAGGAACTAAATAAATGAATGAACGGAGGAAGAGAACAGAATAGTGGAGACAGGAGTAGAGGTGGAACTCTTAGGGCTTCTGTAAAGGGCCAGACGGTAACTATTCTGCAGTCTGGGGCCACATACAGTCACGGCTACATTCTCTTCCGTGTGCGTGTGCGTGCGTGCATGTGCACCCACATGTGTATGTTACAGCCATCTCAGAACACAGAAATGGTTCTCAGCTCCAGGACCGTATAAAAATGGCAGCAGGCCAGACCAGGCCCACCAGCTTTCCAATCCCTTCTTTAGAGCCATGTATATATTTTATAAAATTATGCAACAAAATTAACTGAAAGCAGTCTCTAAAATGTGAAAGCAAAATTAAGCTGATAAAACTAACCGTGTATTGAGCTGGTAGCTTAACCACGTAAATCGGATTTATTTTAGGAAACATTAAAAGCATAGTCATTTAATGGCACATCCTTAGATGAATATACATTCTGAACGGAAAATCAGTAATTTAGACATACACTAGACATACATTATGGACAAAAAGAACCACAAGAAATATTAAACTGCCTTCAGTCACTGCACAGCTAGCATTGACATGTACCAAAAAAATTGTGCAAATGCAGATAGAAATAAAAATTTCCAGTATAAAAAAGAGAAAATATATAAAACCAAAGAAGTTAAAGAAAAATTCTATAATCCTAAATTTGAATTAGGAAAATCAGTATACACAATGATATATTTTTTCTTTTTTTCCCTTTTCTTTCTTTTTTAAGATTTTGTTTACGTAATCTGTACACCCAACATGGCGTTTGAACTCACAACCCTAAGATTAAGAGTCGCACGCTCTACCAACTGAGCCAGCCAGGTGCCCCTGATGTACTTTTTCTTAATAACAGAAACATCTCCTAGCTCTGTCCATAGAAAGGGCCTAGAAACAAGGAGCAACCACATCACTCAGATTATGGTCTTCAAACCCAGATAAGCAAAAGTGACACGGATGACAGATGTCGGCACCACACCGGTGCCTATAACGGAGGAAAGAGTGATCACGGTTAGTAGAGACGTGGAGGACGTCGGCCTGAAAGGCACAATGTCTGAGATGAAAAATACGTTAGGTGGTGTTAACAGCAAATGAGACACTGCAAAACCATTAGTGAACTAGAAGACATAGCAACTGAAATCATTCAAAATATACCAGTGACAAAAACAGACCGGATTTAAAGATGAAATCTAGTTTTAACCCAAAACGGAGTAAGCCCACGACGGCCTCTTACTCTCGCCCGCCAATTATAACTAAAAGCTCCGGACAAAATTCAAGAAGCAACTACCTGAAGGCTTTCAAGAGTAAGTAACAGCAAGTGGGCTGGGGAGGGAAATCAATAAGGTCCTAGGTTTGTGGGGCGTAGGGATGGGGGTGGCTCGTTTGCGGTCTCTTCACTCCTGACTTTGACTAGTGGACTTACTGAAAAAAACGTAACTACATGGTGGGCACAAACAGCAAAAACTCCGATATTAATCTGTCGTTCTGGTCAAAGGAACAAGAAAATGGGCCCTGGTAAGCCAGAGAATATGGGGGACATTTTCCAATGTGTCTGTTTGCTCTCCTGCGCTGACCCAATGCCAGCCCAACAGCAGTTCTGCCGTGCACTGGGGGGTGCGGTTCAAGTACCTAAAACCTAGAGAGCAAGCATCTGAATAGAAGAGCTGGGGAAAGGGGCCTTTATTATGAAAACGGAAAGGAAGATCCACATTTCTTTTTTCCTCTATTTTCTCTGGGTACTTCGTCTTGAAAGGGATCCCCGTTACAGATACTGTGACAAGACAGAAGACTAAGTCTGAGACAAAGTCATTTCTCTGGGCAGAAGGACCAGGAAAGGAGGACCCAGGAAGCCACGTCGCGTGGGAGAAATCCCAAGAGGACAGAGCTGAGAATCCTCTAGTTCTTCGTGTGAACTGACATGCACCCCAGGACAATCCCTAAGCAATACATTCATGGAGTCCAACCACAGAAGCACAGCCGAAGCTCTGGGAAGCAGAATACCATATACCCACTGCCCAAGTCTGAAACCAACCCCTTAGTGGCCCCACATCACAACGAGTTTGAATACTGCAAAGAAAATAGAACCACCGCCCGACAAAAGGGAGAAGGAACCTGCAAACTGAATCTAACAGGCTTGGTTGCCTGTTAAGACAAATTGCTATTCTCATCGGCCTGTGATAGGGTCCAGGATCTTCTAATATTGCAAATGTGTGGGATATATTCCAAAATTACTTGACATATAAAGAACTAGGAAAATGTAAATAGTAAGCACTACAAAAGAGAAATGATAGGCATCAGCCCTGAAGTGACCTAGATGTTGGAATCATCAGATATAATTAATGGCTATTATAATAATCCTCAATGACATAAACACAAACACTCTTGAAATGAATGGATAGATGGCGGCAACAGAGAATAGAAACTACGTATTGTTTTAAATGGAAATTTTAGAACTGGAAAAAAACAACAACAAAGAATAAGCTCAATAACAAAACGGGAGTGAGAAAGACTCCGTGAACTCGAAGACAGATCAACAGAAATGATACGATCCGAAGAAAAAATGTATAGACCCTTAGGGACCTATCAAAGCCTAAGTATTTTTGTCATGGGAGTTCCTAAAGGAGAGGGGAAAGACAGCAGAACAGAGAAAATATATATACTTGTTGACTGAGAGTGCCCAAATTTGGTAAAAGGCATAAACTTAGAGTCAAGAGGCTCCACAAGCCACAAAGGAGATAAAATCAAGGAAAATCAAGCCCCACACATCACAATCAAACTGCTGCAAAGTTCAAAGGACAAACCTTGAAACCCCAAGGGGAGAAAAATGAATCATCACAGGGACAGCAGTCTGTGTCTGTTCTGACAGACTTCTTGCCAGAAACTATGGAGGCCAGAAGACCGTGGGCGCAGTGAAAGCACTGACAAGGAGTGTCGGCCCAGGCTGTTACAGACACAGAAATATCCTCAGAAATGAAGGTGGGATGGAGACCTTCCCAGGGGAAGAAAAACCAAGTCGATCTATCGTCAGCAGACCTGCTCTATGTACAACAAATGCTAAAGGCAGTTTTTAGGCTAAAGAGTAATAATAGCAGAGGAAAAGTCAGAACTCCAGGGATGAAGGAAGAAATGGCATGTGATTGGGTAAATACAAAACACCATTTTTCTCCCATTAAGTTCCTTGAAATATGCGTGACCGTTGAAAACAAAAATTGTAAGTCCTTAAGGCAAGAAGAAAATTACACTGACTGGAATCAACATAAAAGATTGAAAAGCAATGGCAATAATAACTATGTGGGGGAAATAGGGCATACTTTTCTATTATTAAAGTATTTTCAAAATAATTTGCTGTTTCCAACAAAAATAATAACAGTGTGTTGTGGGGACTGTAATTTATGTACAAAGAAAATGTCTGCCAACAATAGCACAAAGATTAAGAAGGGACAAACTGGAAATCTACATATTGTGAAATGCTTATACAATATAAAAAGAGATTCAACACTTGACCACAGGCTGATAAGACAAAGATGTAGACTATAAACTCTAAGCAACCACTAAAAATAAACCACGACACAAATCCAAAGACTAAAAAAGCCAAAAAAACCAGCAGTGCCTGGGTGACTCGGTCAGTTAGGTGCCTGACTCTTGATTTTGGCTCAGGTCATGATCTCATGGTTTGTGAGTTCAAGCCCTGCATCCGCTTTGTGCTGACGGTGTGGAGCCTGCTTGGGATTCTCTCTCTCCCTCTCTCTCTGCCCCGCCCCCACACTCTTTCTCTCTCTCTCTCTCTCTCTCTCTCTTTCTCTCTCTCTCTCTCAAAAAGTAAAATAAAATAATAATTTTTTTAAATAAAAAGGCAACAGAACACGTAAGATGAAAGTAACACTAAATTAATCCAAGAGAAAAGAGGGGGGGGTTAAAACAAAAACAAAAAAAGGAGAAAAGAGAATAGATGTAACAAAGAAAAACAATGGCAAGATGGCAAATTTAAACCCAACCATACCAATGATTGCATTTAATTAAAATAGGATAAATACACCAGTTCGAAGGAAAAGATTATTATACAGAATTAAACTAAAACATCAAGATCCAACCAAAGTGCTGCCTACAAGAAACACATTAAAAAAATTTTTTATTACGTTTCTTTGAGAGGTAGAGAGAGACAGAGCATGAGTGGGGAAGGGGCAGAGAGAGAGGGAGACACAGAATCGGAAGCAGGCTCCAGGCTCCCAGCTGTCAGCCCAGAACCCCACACGGAGCTCGAACCCATGAACCGTGAAATCATGACCTGAGCCGAAGTCGGACACTCAACCTACTGAGCCACCCAGGCACCCCAAGAAGCACATTTGAAATATAAAGACACACATAGGTTAAAAGTAGAAAACATGGAAAAAGATGTATCATGTAGCAGTAATCAAAGTAAACCAGGAAAGCCTAGGTTAATGACAGAGTAGACTTCAGAATAAAGAATATTACCAGGGATAAAGAGAGTCTTTTCATAATGATTAAAAAGTCAATTCATCAGGAAAACATAACAATCCTCAACAGTTATTCACCTAATAACAGAGCCTCAAAATAAATGAAGGAAAACAAATAGCACTTAAAAAGGGAACTAAGACAGGGCACCTGGGTGGCTCAGTTGGTTAAGTGTCTGACTTCGGCTCAGGTCATGATCTCACAGTTCGTGGGTTTGAGCCTCACGTCAGGCTCTGTGCTGACAGCTCGGAGCTCGGAGCCTAGAGGCTGCTCTGGATTTCGTCTCTCTCTCGCTCTCTGCCCCTCCCCCACTCACGCTCTGTCTCTCTCAAAAATAAACATTAAGAAAAAATTTTTTTAAAAAAAGGGAAATAAGACAAATTCACTCCTCTAGTCACAAATTTCAACCAGCTGCTCTTAACTAAGGGAACAAATGGACAGAAATATCAGAAAGGATATAGAAGCCTTGAATAACACTATTTACCAACTCAGTCTAATTGAGATGTATAGAACATTACTCCCAACAACAGCAGAATAAACATTCTTTTCAATTACACACAGAACATTTACCAAGATAGACCACATTCTAGGACGTCAAACAAGTCTCAATAAACTTAAAAGGATTCAAACATACGATGTATGTTCTGTGCCACAACAGAGCTAAATGAAAAATCAATAAGACATATCTGGAAAACTCCCAAGTATGTCGCATCTGAATAGCACACTCCTATGTGATCCATGGACCAAGCAGACATAAAAAAGGTAATCAGCAAGTATTTCTAACTGAATAAAAATGAAAACACAATACAGCAACAGTTGTCTAATGTGGCTGCAAAGCCCAGAGGGAAATTAACGGTCCCCCCCCCCCACCCGCCCCCGCCCTTGCCGGAGGTTTTTCTTTCCAGAGTTTCAGCCACCCGTGGTCGACCACGCTCTGGAGGCAAACGATCCTCCTTCTGACGAACTGTCAGAAGGTCAGCAGTGGCCTCTTCCCACAACACCGTGTGCACATCACTCACTTGGCTTCATCTCATGGCACAGGCATTTTACCATCTCCCATTGTCACAAGAAAAAGGCTAGGTACAGGAGAAGAAGATATTTTGAGAAGGACCACGTTCATGTAACTCACTCTACTGTTACATTACGTGTTATAATTGTTCTATTTTATTAGTAGTTATTGTTGTCCACCTACTATTGTGCCTAATTTATAAGTGAAACTTTATCATAGGCATGGAAATACAGCATGTACTATATACAGAGTTTGGTACTACCTGTGGTTTCAGGCCTCTGCTGGGGGTCTTGGAACGTACCCCCTGTGGACAAGGGGGGACTCCTTTAGCACTGAACATCTGTGTTAGAGAAAAAATAAAAGCCTCAACTTCCACCTTAAGAAACTAGAAAAAGAAGATAAAACTAAAGCCAAGGTTTAAGCAGTAGGAAGTAATTAAGATAAAAGAAATCATTGTTTTTTTTTAAAGGAAAAAAGAAACAGAGAAAAATCAATGAAACAAAAATCTGGTACTTTGAAAAGCTCAACAAAATTAATAAGCCTCCAGATAGCTGATCAGAGGGAATGAGAAAAAACACAATTACCAATATCAGGAATGAGAGTACTGAGGTAACGTCACTGCACATTATATATAATAACATAAGTATGATGAAAAAATTTATGCCAAAAAATTAGATAACCTCGGTGAAAGAAAAATCTTCTTGAAGGCCACAAACTACCGAAGGTCACTCAGAGAAGAAGAACACTTGGAATAACCCTATATTTATTAGACAAATCTTATTTGAGGTTTAAATCTTCCCCAAAAGAAAATTTCAGTCTCAGACGACTTCACTAGTCAATTCCAGCAAATGTTACAGAAGAAAAAACAGCAGCTCTAAACAAATTCTTCCAGGAAACTGGGGAGAAAGGACAGTCCCCAATTCATTCTATGAGGCCAGCATTGCCCTGATACCAAAACAAGACAAAGATATACCAGAAAAGTACAGATCAGTATCCCTTTGAACACAGATGTGAAAATCCCGAACACACTTTAGCTGACAGAATCCCAAATTATATAAAGGGGATAATATACCATGATCAAGGGGCACTTATCCCAAGAATGTAAGGTTATTTTTAAAATCTGAAAACCCTATTGAGAAAATCCACTATATTAAGTGAGTACATAAGAACAACATATTATCCTTTCAACAGATGTGAGAAGAGCAACGGACAAAATCCAACGCTCATTCACAATAACAACTCTCAACAAACTAGGAACAAAAGGGAAAGTCCTCAAATTCATAGGGGCATCTACAAAGCACATGGCTAACGTATGTAACTGTGAACAAGAATGAACGCTTCCCTTCTAATACTGAGAACAAGGCAAGGATTTCCACCCCCACCACCTCTAGTCAACATCCATCTAGAGGTTTAAGCCAACACAATAAGCCGGAAGGAAGGAAAGGCAAGGCAGGGAGCGCGGGAGGAAGAAATGGCATCCAGATTGGAAGAGAAGAATTAAAGCTGCCTTTATTCACTGATGACATGATCATCTTTGCAGAAAATAAAAGAATATCTACAAAGAAGCAACTAGAACTAATAAGTGACTTAGGGTTACAGAATTCAAGGTGAATACACAAGTATCAGTGTATTTCTATATACTAACAACATACAATCAGAAACTGAAATTTTATTAACTTTTTGAAGTTTATTTATTTTGAAAGAGAGAGAGAGAGAGAGAGAGAGAGAGAGAGAGAGAGAGAGAGAAGGGAAGGGCCAGAGAGAGGGGGACAGAGGATCCAAAGTGGGCTCTATGCTGACATCAGAGAGCTCAATGTAGGGCTCAAACTCACGAACCGTGAGATCGTGACCTGAGCCAAAGTCAGACACTTAACCAACTGAGCCATCCAGGCAGGCCAGAAACTGGAATTTTAAAATACTGCTTACAAAAGCATAAAAATATAAATACTTAGGGATAAATCTAATAACAATGTGGAAGAGCTATACAGTGAAAACTACAAGACATTAGTGAGAGAATTAAATTAGATTTAAATAAACAGAGAAGTATTCTATGCTCATAGACTGAAAGACTCAAAACTGTTAAGGATTCAACTCTCCTCCAACATTGATCGGTAGATCAAATACAATATTGTTCAAAGTTCAAGCAGGCCTTTTTCTGGTAGAAAATTGACAAAGTGATTGTAAAATCGAAATGTAAATGCAAAGAACCTAGACCTGTCAAAACAACTTTGAAAAAGAAAAAAAAAAATGGGAAGACTTATACTACCTGATTTCAAAACTCATCAGATTACAATGAAAATAATGAGAAGGATTAAAATAAGAAAACAATGGGGTACTGGTGTAAGGATAGACAAAGAAAGAAACGGAAGAGAAGAGACATTACAAAAATAGATCTACACATATTTAGTCAACTATTTTTCCACAGTTATAAAGGCATGGGTATTGTTTTCAACAAACGTTGCAGGAATACTGAATATCCACATGCGAGAAAATGAATTTCCATCCATACCTCGTACCGTGTACAAAAACTAATATGGAATGGACCACAGACTAATATAAAGCCCCAAAGCACACAAACTCCAAAAGTAAATGCAGAAGCAAATCTTTGTGACCTTAGATTAGGTAAAGTTTGCTTAGCTATGACACCAACAGCATGATCAGAAAAGAAAAACACTGAGAAATTAAACTATCAAAAATTTTAAAATCTGCTCTTCCAAAAAATGGGCAAAAAATCTGGACATTTCATCCAAAAAAATCTATGTATACAGATGGCAAAGAACTTCATGAAAAGATGCTGAACATCATTAGTCGTTTGGGAAATGCAAATCAAAACCACGGTGGGATGCCCTACACTCACTTCAGAATGGCTAAAGTTTAAAAGGTTGATCATAGCAAGTGTTGGCTATGATGCAGTGCAATGAGACCTTCACACAAGGTTCACAGGAGTGTAAAATAGGGCAACCATGTGGAAAACTGGAAGTTTCTTTAAAAGGTAAACGTACACCGGCATATGACCCAGTCATTCCAACCCCAGATATTTATCCAATGTCGTAGTCTGCTCAGGCTGCCATAAAAAAGTCCCAGCAGCTGGGTGGCTTAAACAACAGACATCTGTTATCTCACAGTTGTGGAGGCTGGAAGTCAAAGAGCAAGGTGTCAGCACGGTTGGTTTCTGGCAAAGCCTCTCTCCTTGGAATGAAGACTCTTACTTCTTGCTGGGTCCCCATGTGGCCTTTACTCTGTGCAGCCCAGAGAAAGCTCTGATGTCACTTCCTTTTCTCTTAAGGACACCAGTCCTACTGGATTAGGGCCTGACCTTTATGACCTCATTTAACCTTAATTATCTCTGTAAAGGCCCTATACAGTCATATTAGGGGTTAGGGCTTCAACATGTGAAGGGGTGGGGACACGATGTAGTCCATCGCCGCAAAGAAACGATGACGTGTGTTCACAAAAAGGCATGTACATGAATGTTCATTGTAACTTCATTTGTAACAACCCAAAGCTGGAAGCAACGCAACATCCATCAACAGTAAACAGATAAACGGTGGTATGTCCTTACTGTGGAGTCCTACTTATCAATAGGATGGAATAAACCAATATTTGTACACACAGTAACATGGATCAATCTCAAAATAATTACGCTGAATGGGGGAAAAAGCCACACAAAAAAGAGTACACACCGTATGACTACATTTACACAAAAATTCTAGAAAGTGGAAACTAATTTCCAATGACAGAAAACAGACCAGTGGTTGCCAAAAGATACGTAATGGAGGGACAGGAAAAGAAATTACAAAGGAGCACAAAGACGTCTGAAGATGATGGATGTATTACTTCATTTGACTACAGTGATAGTTCTATGGATGGATACATATATCAAAACTTATCATGGTGCATACTTCAAATATGCAGTTTAAATGTATGTCTATTATACTTCCAAAAAGGCATTTTCAAAAAGGGCTCACATGGAAAAACTGAAGGCAAAATAAAGACTTTTTTGATAAACAAAAACTGAAATAATTCACCACTCGGAAATCTGTACTTCAAGAAATGTTAAAGTAAGTTCTTCAAACTGAATTAATGGTACCAGATTGGTAGCCAGATCGACAGGAAAGAAAAACAATAATAAAGAAAAGAAAAGAAAAGAAAAGAAAAGAAAAGAAAAGAAAAGAAAGAGGGAGGGAGGGAGGCAAGAAGGAAGGAAGAGAAAGAAAGAAAGAAAGAAAGAAAGAAAGAAAGAAAGAAAGAAAGAAAAGGAAAGAAAGAGGGAGAGGGGGACAGAGATAAAGAAAGAAAGAGAAAGAAAGGAAAAAAGAAAGACAAATGAAACTAAATACATACATACATACATACATACATACATACATACATAAATAAATAATGAAATAATGCTAAGATCAATTTGAGGCCAGCACATTTGATAACTTAGATGAAATGGGCAAATTTCTTGAAAGAAAAAAGTTACAAAAGTGACTGAAGAAGAAACAGAATACCTGAATAGCCCTATATATACATTTAATGTTTTTCTGTAATTCAAAATCTTCCAACAAAGAAAACCCTGGGTCCAGATGTCTTCACTGGTGAATTCCATCAAACATTAGGGAAGAAATAACACCACTCCTACATAGACATTCAGGAAGTACATGACGACAGAAGATTTCTCCACTCATTTTTTTGAGGCCAATATTAATCTCACATCAAAACAAGACAGACAACACAAGAAAATAGTATAAGCCAGTAATTCTCATGAACATAGATACAAAATCCTTAACAAATTATTAGCAACTAGAATTAACCATATATTTAAAAAAAAAAAAACCATCATGACCAAGTAGGGTTTATCCCAGAAATGCAGGTTCATGCATTTCTTTTAAAAAGCAATGTAATTCAGGGGTCCCTGGATGGCTCAGTCGGTTAAGCGTCTGACTTCAGCTCAGGTCATGATCTCACGGTTCGTGGGTAATTCACCACATTAAATGAATATAGGCAAAAATACAGATACGACAGAATCACTTGACAAAGTTCAACATTACTATACGATAAAAACCTTCAGAAAACTAAGACTAGAAGGTAACTCATTTAAACTGACTTAGGATCTCTACCCCAAACCTCTGACATCATTCCTAATGGCAAAAGGACCTTATGCTTTCCCCATAAGGTCAAGAACAAGACGAGGATGATCACTCTCACCACTTTTATTCAGCGTTGTAATGGAGGTGCTAGTAATTGCAGTATAGGAAAGAGAAGAATAGAAGAGAAGGGAAGGGAAGGGAAGGGAAGGGAAGGGAAGGGAAGGGAAGGGAAGGGAAGGGAAAGAGAAAGAGAAAGAGAAAGAGAAAGAGAAAGAGAAAGAGAAAGAGAAAGAGAAAGAGAAAGAGAAAGAGAAAGAGAAAGAGAAAGAGAAAAGAGAAAGAAAGAAAGAAAGAAAGAAAGAAAGAAAGAAAGAAAGAAAGAAAGAGAAAGAAAAGAAAGGAAAGGAAAGGAAAAGAGAGAGAGGGAGAGAAAGAAAAGAGAAAGAAAAGGGAGACAGGGAGGGAAGGACAGAGGAAAGAAAGAAAGAAAGAAAGAAAGAAAGAAAGAAAGAAAGAAAGAAAGAAAGAAAGAAAGAAGGAAAGAAAAGAAAGAAAGAAAGAAAAAGAAAGAAAGAAAGAAAGAAAAAGGGAGAGAGGGAGAGAGGGAGAGAAAGAAAAGAGAAAGAAAGAAAAGGGAGAGAGGGAGGGAAGGACAGAGAGAAGAAAGAAAGAAAGAAAGAAAGAAAGAAAGAAAGAAAGAAAGAAAGAAAGAAGAAAGAAGGAAGGAAGGAAGGAAGGAAGGGAGGAAGGAAGGAAGGAAGGAGGGAGGGAAGGAAGGAAGGAAGGGTGGAAGGAAGGAAGGAAGGAAGGAAAGAAAAGGAGGGAGGAAGGGAGGGAAGGAAAGGAAGGAAAGAAGGGAGGGAGGGAGGGAGGGAGTGCATACACACTGGAAGGAAACTGTAAAGGTGTATTACTCACAGATAATGTGATCGTGTATGTGGAAATCTCTAAGTAATCTATGAAGAAGCTATGAGGACTAAGATGTGAATTCAGCAAATTCACAGGATATAAGGTTAAGAAAGTTAATAGTATTTTTATACGTTAGCAATAAACAATTGAGGGCGCCTGGTGGCTCAGTGGGTTGAGCGTCCAACTTCAGCTCAGGTCATGACTTCACAGTTCATGGGTTCAAGCCCCACATTGGGCTTGCTGTTGTCAGTGTGGAGCCCACTTCAGATCCTCTGTCCCCCTCTCTGCCCCTCCCCCACTCACACTTTTGGTCTTTCTCAAAAATAAACATTAAAAAAGAGCAATAAACAATTGAAAAATGAAATTTAAAGTAAAATTCCATTCACAACAGTATTCAAAACTATGAAATACTGAGGAAGAAATTTAATATGGTATGTGCAACATCTAAACACTGGAAACTACAGAACACGGCTCAGAGAAAATAACGAAGACCTAAATAAACAGAGAGACGCTATGCTCATGGATCAGAGGACTCAATATTGTTAAGATGTCAATTTTCCCAAAACTGATCTAAAAATTGGGACACAATCCTAATCAACATACCAGCAGGCTTTTTCTTTTTCTTTCTTTCTTTTTTTTTTTTTTTTTTTTGTAGCAACTTGCAAAATTGAAATGGGAATATAAAGAACCTAGAAGGGCCAGAACAATTCTGAAAAACAAAAAGTTGGAGGGCTTGCACTTCCAAAATCCCAACACTGCTATAAAGCTACAGTAAGCAAGAGAATGTGGTCGTGGTAAAAGGACAGACACAGCAATCAGTGGGGCAGAACTGAGAACCCAGAAAGACAGCCGAACTTACATGGCCAGCTGATTATCAGTCAAAGGTCCAAAAATAGTCTAATTGGAAAGGAATGTCTTTTCAACAAATTGTGCTAAAACACCGTAGTCCACATCACAATAATACCGGAAAAAACGTTACCTCATACCACATACAACAATGAACTTAAAAGGGACCACAGACCTACAAGTACAAGCAAAGTGTGAAATTTTTATTTATTTTTTAAGCAATCTCTACACCCAAGGTGGGACTCGAACTCATGACCCAGAGATCAAGAGTCACACACTCCACCAACTGAGCCAGCCAGGTGCCCTGAAAGTGTGAAACTTTTGGAGTTAGTAGGAGAGAAATTTTGCAACTTTAGAGTAGGCAAAAATTTCTTAGATAGAACACAGAAAACTATGGAAGGAGAGAAAATCATCCCAGAATGTACAAAGACCTAAAACTACTACTTCCTTTTCCTTCATCATCATCATCATTAAGTGGGCGAATGATTTGAACGGACCCTTCACAAAAGAAGATCTTCAATATTCAAAGCCACAAAAAGATGCTCAACATCACTGGTCATCAGGGAAGTAAAGTTAAAACCACCACCAGACGCCATGCACGCTCACTACAATGCGGAAAACGGGAACGACTGACAAGGTAGCGAGTGAAGCTCTCCTACGCTGCTAAGAGCAAACAGTTTGCCAATTTACTGTAAGTTTACACATCCACACAGCGCACCACTTAGCAGTTCTACTATTTACCAAGAGAAATGAAGATATATATCCACACAAATACTTGGTCAAGGATTATCAGCAGCTTCGTTTATTAACAGCCCCAAACTGGAAACAACCCAAACTGTCCACGAGCAGTTAACGGATAAACAAACGGATAAATCCGTATTAGAGAATACTACTTGGCAATAAAAAGGACTACTGACACATACAACCATATGGATGGCCATGCTAACTGAAAGAAGCCAGACTCAACAGAGTTCCTGCTGTAGGATTCCATTTATATAAAAATCCAGAAAAATGCAAATTGCTCTTTAGTGACAGAAAGTGGGGATAAAGTCCAGGGAGGGATTTACTGCCAAGGGGCAGGAGAGAACTTCCGGGTGACAGAAATATTCAATATCTTGACTGTGGTGGTGGCGCCATGGATGTATACATCCGTCAAAACTAATAGAATTGTGCACTCTAATGCATGGCAGTTAATTATATGTCAGTGATACTTCAGGAAAGTTGATTTAGAAAAAAAAAAAGACACAAGAGTCAGGGGGAAGGAGTGGGGGGGGGGGGGAAGATACACTCACCAAATATAGGGCAAGTACTGGAAAGATAAACACAACTGATTGAAACATACCAAATATGTTACAAATCCATGAGTTCATAATGACACTTAAAAAAAAAAAAGCACAACAAACGAAATGCTATGGAATGCTATGGAAAACTCTACGGAATGCTATGGAAAACTCATTATTTTGGAAACTTACAAATAAAGGAAAAGATAGCCTTCCTCCTGCCTTTCCTGTCCTCAGGGTAACTGAGTTTAGGAGTAAAGCTTTCCTTAGAGAAGTAGTCCAGTATTTTGCAACGTCTAATGAATGCATACATCAACGCAATGACCGTTAGTAACCACTAGCACCATCAGGGAAAAGCTAACGGGACTTACTAATGGAGGCACCAGGCCCACAACACCTGAGCCCCCTGACTAATCACAGCGTCACTCTAAGTGGTTCAACCAGACATTAAGTACCTCCTGGTGGAAGTAGGCACCACTACCTACGAACTGTTCTTGCCAAAAAAAATTTAACTGAATCTGATCAAATTTTTTTTTACGATTTTTTTAAATGTTTATTTACTTTTGAGAGACAGACAGAGACAGAGTGCAAGCAGAGGAGGGACAGAGAGAGAGGGAGACACAGAATCCGAAGCGGGCTCCAGGCTCCGAGCTGTCAGCACGGAGCCCCACTTGGGGCTCGAACTCACGGACCACGAGATCATGACCTGAGCCGAAGTTGGATGCTTAACTGACTGAGCCATCCAAGTGCCCCTGATCAAATATGCCTGAAAAAAAGGAAAACATCCCTGAATGTTATCAAGTCTCTGTCTAGATCCTTGCTTTAAAAAAAAAAAAAAAAAAAAGCAAGCCCTGGACCAGCACCATCTAATAGACCTGGGAGTTTGTTAGAAATGTCTCTTCTCTGGCCCTACTCCAGCCCCACTGATTCAGACTAAAAGCAGAGCAGAAGCACCGCGATTACCCTGTGTACATCACCATGCAAGTTGCACTGCTGCAACCGTAACCATCAGTTTGTGAGACATACAGGGAACAGAGGAATGTGATAAATGACACCACAGGGGATGCAATAAGGAAAAGGGACAACCAACCAACTTCCTCCCCTGTAAATAAGTTACAAGGAAAACAGAAAAGGAAACTCCTACATTAAACAAGACTTGAGAGCTTTATCAACCAAACGTTCAGATCCTGATTTAAACAATGCGACTGTGTCAAAATGTTTACAATTATGAGGCAATCAAGGAAATCTGAATATGGATTGGATATTTGCCTATATTAAGGGATTACTGCTAAATTGTTGGAGGGGACAATGTTATTATAATACTTCTTTTGAAGTCTTTACCTCTTAAACAAAAGTATGCACAAATGAAATGATAGCGTTTCTGGGATATGCTTCAAAATTACCCAGCAGTGAGGGCTGGAGGGAAGAGACTGCTGGGAAAATGGGTATGATTATAGATTAAAGCTTGGCTGCAAATGTATAATTATTGAAACAGGGTGCTGGTTGCATGGAGATTCATCAAGAGTCTCTCCACTTTGGTATATATTTAAATGTTTCAGTAATACAAGGTCCTTTTACAGTGCTCTGTGGGGAGGAGAGAGCTCCACTAAAAGTAGCTCTTCTTAGAGCCAGCCAGGCCTGGAGTACGCAGAGTGGGGACCTGCTGAAATCAAGCGGTAGGTATGGAACAGACACAATTAAAGTTGAATTACGGCTACAGCAACACACATCTGTCCTGTTCTGTCCAGAACCCTGTCCCACGCTGCTAACAGGACCCCAGTGGTCTTCAGAGGCTCGGGCTGAGTTGTCCAGGCTGGAGGCAACGCGTTGGGTAATGAGACTCTGGAGCTTGGCAATTCTCCTACCTAGGTGCCAGTGGTTTCTATAGAAACCACCAGAGAATGATATTTCAGAGAGCACAAAGCGTCTCCACTGGCCTCCACCAGGCTTTGTTCACACTTACCCATCAGCATCTGAGATCCAGCCTATCAAAGCAGGCCTCATGGCTCACTTTTAAAATAGGTACAGCTCATTATGAAGCACCTGCTCTCAAACGTTTCCAAGGAAACAGAGGCCCCAAGATGCCCCTCTCTAAATTCATTAGCATTTAACACGCCTTAATGAGGCTTAAAGATGGCGTGCTTTAATAAGCATGCGCTGAGGGAGGACACCTTTCCCTGTTACACTTAGGGATGACTCATGAGCTGGCTCAAGCTCCCAGAGGGCCAGCCTAGGCTCCAAGCCTTCCTGGAAGGCAGCATGGGGAGGACTAGGCATCTGCGTGGCTGGGAAGGGCTCCCTGTCTCTAGCGCCTCCCTTGGGGTGTTCAGGTCTGGGCCACGACTTGAAAATGGCCAGGATTAGGGCACCTGGGTAGCTCAGTCGGTTGAGTGCCTGACTTTGGCTCAGGTCGTGATCTCACGGTTTGTGAGTTCCGGCCCCACGTCGGGCTCTGTGCTGACAGCTCGGAGCCCGGAGCCCGCTTCCGATTCTGTGTCTCCCTCTCTCTCTGCCCCTCCCCGCTCATGCTCTCTCTCTGTCTCTCTCAAAAATAAATAAAACATTAAAAAAAAAAAGAAAAGAGAAGAATAGAGGAGAGGAGAGGAGAGGAGAGGAGAGGAGAGGAGAGGAGAGGAGAGGAGAGAAAAAAGGAAATGGCCAGGATGAAAGCCCTGCATTGACAGGCTAACCTTGTTTCCTAACCCTCTACTGCCATGCGCTCACTCTCTCTCTCTCATACTCTCTCATTCACACACCTTCAGCCACACCGACTCCTTACCATTTGCTCATCTGTCAAGCCCTTTCATGCCTTTGCGTATTCTTTACGCCTAAAATGCCCTACGTTGATTTTACTGTCTAGAAAGCTCCTATGTATCCTTTATTTTTTTTTTATTTTTTTTAACGTTTATTTATTTTTGAGACAGAGAGAGACAGAGCATGAATGGGGGAGGGTCAGAGAGAGAGAGAGAGGCACAGAGTCTGAAGGAGGCTCCAGGCTCTGAGCTGTCAGCACAGAGCCCGACGCGGGGCTTGAACTCACGGACTGCGAGATCATGACCCGAGCCGAAGTCGGCCGCTTAACCGAATGAGCCACCCAGGCGCCCCTCCTATGTATCCTTTAAAACCTTCTATCAACCAAGCCTCCCAAGGAGATGCATGAGCTCCTTCTGGGGGCCTTTCATCAACCCTGCACGGCAGCCCTCATCACACCACATCCTAAGTGCCCAAGAGTGTCTGTCTCCTCCTCAGGGCTCAGGGCAGGGATAAGCCTCATCTCCTGAATCCCACGGCCCCTTGCCACCCAGCAGGTATTCAGTAGGTGTCTGAAGGATCCCCTGAACTCAATCTAAACCAAGCAGCTTGAGGACACTGACGGGAGTCAGCAGGTGAGGAGCAGTGAGTTGTCTCCAGGCCGCTGGCACCCCCCCCCCCCCGACCCCAAGAGAGGGAGCTGACACTCACCACATGGGGCCTCAGCCGAGCCTTTCCCAGGTAAACCCTGGCTAGGGGGCAGGGTGGGGAGGGGGGCTCCATACAGACCGCATCACAAAGCTCAGCCCCTTCCTGACTGATGGGGAAACTGAGGCCCAGATCATGACAGCACCACATGCAGGGGACTCACAAGGGCCATCAGGCCTTATCCCCAAAGTAGTGGGTGAAGGGTGGAGGGGAGGTCTGTGAGACCGACCTTCAGAAAACTCGGAGAGGAGGAAGGCACCATCTGTTCAAAGCTGTGCGGGAGGGCGAGGGCGAGGACCAGCGGGGCAAGGGGGGCCTCTCCCTGAAACTCCTAGAACTACCTGGAGGTCCTGCCTGAGGCACCTTACTGGGTCCAAGCTGAGGCGGAACACATACCCACGGGCAGCCTTCCTAGGTGTGACCCCACAGCGCAGCCCGAATCGCTGAGCAGGTTAGGGGGAGGCAGCTCCTGGGCCTCAGGCCTGGGGGGAGGGTGCTCTGAAGGGGACACCTGGAGAGAAGCAGCCACTGTGTCTTCCTCTCCAGGAGCCCCACCGACCACCCCTGGACAGGTCCTCCGTCTCTGGGGGTGTCTGCTGGCCAGGTTTTTGGGGAATCACAGGCAGCCCCTGGGACAGCTGCTAGGGCGCCCGGGGCTGGGGTTCCCACCACGGCAACTCCCAAGGTCCTCCTTTCAGTCCTTCCCCCACGCTCTGAGCACCCGTACTCATGAGGCAATAATTAATTCATTCTCTCTTTTAAAAATTAATCAAAGATGAAGGGGAATGTATATCTGAGGAGTCTCCGACCAGCCTGAGAGGACCCGTGTTCCCACACTGGGCTAGAACATCCTCGGCCAAAAGCACAGCCACGCCACGCTGCGGTCACGCGCACTGCCAGGCTAGGGCAGGGGCGGCCCCCACTCGGCCTTCAGCACCGCCGAACACAGCTCGTGAACGCCAGCTCTCACCGCCTCATGGGGGGCACAGCCCTGTGCTGGTCATCATCTGACCATTAAGTGAACACATACTGCGCGCCATGCAGCTTACCAGGTGCTTGACACGTGACCTCACTTCGTCCGCACGACAAGGGGTTTGGGATTAGCGGCCCTGACGTGCCGACAAAGACACCCAGGCTCAGAGAAGTAAAGCGGCCTCCTCGTGATCACACAGCTGAGTGGGGGCAGGGCCAGCACGACACCCCATCTGCCGGCCACACGGGGGCCTGGCCCCTCCCTACCGCACAAGCACAGGCTGCCCCGCCAGAGGCAGAGAGTAGCTGCTCAGTTAGTGTTTGCTGAATCCGAAACGGATCTGAACATACCCACAGAGAAGCCGTCACATTGGAGACTGTGAAATTTTAAATTACGGATACAGAACACTCGGGAAAGGAAGAAAAGCAGAAAGAGACAATTACATATGTATCCACGTTGCTGATCCTCTCAAGTGAAAAATTGGTTTTCCTCACTTTACAATGGAGCCACGAATTAAATCGGGTTCTAACGATGCAGCCACCACCAAGGGTAGCCCAGCCCTGCAGAGTCTGGGCCCCTGGGCCCGTGGCCTATGAGCACCTCCTCCAGACATCCCCAACACTCAAGAAGCAAGGGAGGGTGGTACGTGGGTGGCTCAGTCAGTTAAGCCTCCAGCTTTGGCTCAGGTCACGATCTCGCGGTTCACGAGTTTGAGCCCCGTGTTGGGCTCTGCACTGACAGCTCGGAGCCTGGAGCCTGCTTCAGATTTCATGTCTCCCTTTCTTTCTGCCCCTCCCCTGCTTGCTTGCTCTCTCGCTCTTGCTCTCTCTCAAAAATAAATATTTAGGAAAAAAAAGGCAAGGAGGGGCAGTGCAGAGAGGCTCGGGCCTACTCTGGACAAGTGATGGACGGTGTGGAGATCCCCCGCCTAGCCTCTGACACCAGATTATGCCCTGGCGACCCTAACCAGGGGACTGAGGGGAGGGGGTCTACATCTCTGACGAGTCATGGGAACCAACAGGGGCCACTTCGCAGCACACTGGCCTGGGGCTGGGTTACAGAGAATGCCCCGTGCCCAACACACCTCCACCTGACCATCACCTCTCCCCCTCTTCTCACGCTCCAAGGCCAGGATGGTCCTCACCCAGACAGGCCTCTGGAAGGAGTAGAAGAGATGAGCTGGCCTACCTCCCAGGCAGCCAGTCCCTGGCACGAGAGGAGGAGGAGGGGAAGGGCAGGGCCGCCTCTTGGGCGCAGGCAGGCCTGGGAACACACAGAACCAGAGCAGGGTAGACAGGAGAGTGAGCAAGTCACCCGCTCTCTGCTGGCACCTCCTGGGTCCCCACACCCATGAGCATACTTGGAGACCAGCAGGAGCTGACCCATCTGATCAGGACCCTCAGTGAACACAGAAATGGTGAGGGGGAAGCCCAGAGCCGTGGCATCTGCCCAGAGGACGGCAGACGAGTCTCAGGGATCCTCTGGGCAGAGCCAGGGCCTGGGCAGCACTAGGGGGAGGGGGAGGGGGAGAGTACTGGGCCCAGAGCCAGAGCCCAGGACCTGCCACTGGGGTACTCTGGGCAGGCCACTATTTGCCCTTAGCTCTCACCTAGGGACAGGCATCCCTGCTGCCTGCCTGTGTTGTTAACAGGGCCACACACTCTGCTTCACCCTACTGTGCAAAGTCCCTGTGGCCCACAAACCAAATAGCTGCACTTAGTGGGAGTGGATGAGAGAGCCCTGTACTGACAGCTATCTGACACCTGGGGCCCAGCAATCTCTTCCTATAAGGAAAGCCACCTTCTCTGAGAAGCCCCTCCTGGTCTGCCCTCAGAACCACCCACCTGCCCCCCAGTGGGGACCCCATTTCCCAGTGATGGTAGTCCATGAGAACGTAGGCCCTTGATTTGAGGCCTGAGGCTCGGGTGACTGGCTGGTCTCAAGGGCTGAGGAGGGCAAACCAGAGCACAATGGACTGTGTCCCCTGAGACCAGGTCCACAGCCCAGACAGGGGCCCCAGAAAGGAGCAGGCCTCACCGTCCTGGCCCTCGAGCCCACTTCCTTCTGTCTCATGAGGTAGCAGCCCCTCCTCTAGCAGGCCCTGCTCCCTCAGCCATCCATCCCACTTTCTCCTTCCAACCCTCTGCGTCGGCTCATTGGCTCTGCCCCAGGATGGAGGTAAGTATGCCTAGGCCTCACTTATGCTAAAAACAGGCAAACTAAGGCACCAACCTTAGGTGCCTTAGGGTGAGCAGGTAATCCTCCCTGGAAGGGAGTGGGCAGTGGTACCCAGGACCTAAAACCATGCATACCCCTTGATCAATTCCGCATCTAGGGATTTACACACAGAGATGCCTTAGGGTTGTAATAAAGGAAACACTGGAAATATGATAAATACCCAATTACAGAAGATTGGTTAAATACATTATAGTATACTGGCTAATTATTAAAAATTATAGCATCCAAAAACTTTTCAACAATGCAGAAAACGCTAATGATATCATATTAGGTTGGGAGAAAATTACATAAAAATGTAAATACACGCATAAAAAAACTGGAAGAAAGGAGACCAGCTGTCTGTCAGTGGTGGCTGCGGCCGAGTCGGAATCGAGTGAGCTACCTTCCCTGTTAACAGTTTTCCATTTTGCAAGGAGGCTACAAAGAGCACGTCGCTTTTGCAATCGAACAAGTGTCTAGAGAATGAGGCCCCCTCCCGCTCTTGAGCGGGGGGTGCACTTGTGTCTCCAGGTCACACAGACCCTCCAGCAGCTGGGACGGCCCCTCCCCCGCCTCTCGCAGCTCAGGACGCAGCTCTCTGCCCGACGTCTCTGCCTGACTGCTCCTTCACAGATTCCTCTCCTCCTTCTTCTTCGGAAATAATTTACCTACTTTTTTTATTACGAGTTAAGACCAATCCATAGCAAACAAGTCATATGGTCTGGGAAGGCGTGAAGTCCTCCTCCCCCACCACCACTCCCACGCCAGTGCTGGGAGCCGGGGGCTGCGGGGAGGGCTTGGGGCAGGCCCGGTGCTGGGACCAAGGCTACTGAGGGAGACGGGCCGGGCTGTGCAGAGCCACCGGCACCTGGGCGGGAGGCTTGGGCCTGCCCTGTAGGGTCAGCAAGAGTTCCAAGTAGAAGGAGAACGTGCCCGGATCTGCATTTCCAGAAGATGCCACCTGCTACAGGGTAGAAGACAGAAGAGGGGGGCAGTGAGTGGCACTGGTGGCACCAGGAGACAGGGTGAGGAGCAGTCCTGGGGCGAGGCCGTGGGGACGGAGAGGGAGCGGATTTCGTCAGGCTGGGCAGCAGAGGGGAAGGGGCAGGGCCACCCCTGGCCCATGGGGCACCCTGGTGCGTATTAGAAAAAGACACCCCTTGGGTGGAAACCACCCCACGCCCAGGGCATGGCTTGGCCAGCAGAGCTTAGGCTGGATTCCAGCCCCAGCGCCCCCTCAGCCAGGAGGCCGTGCACAGTGAACAACGTGCACAACTTCACATGTTGGCCCCAGAAGAGGAAAGCGCAGGGTATCGAGGTGGTGGGGTGAGGGCAATCCTAAAGCTGCCACTGAGGTTTCTGGCTTGGTCTAGAAACCTGGGCGGATTGCGGGGCCGACAGCCAGGCGCGAGGTGTTTCCTGTAGCTTCTCCGAGTCCTGTAAACTAAGAAGTCCTAGGCGTGGCAGGTACTCAGCTAACGTTCAATGAATAAATGAATGAGGTGAGACAGATAATCAGACCTTTTAAAGAGAAGGTTTAAATCAAAGACTATAATTAAACACTGGGAAATTTGTTTGATGTAACAAGGGCACACAGAGGGTGAGACAAGACGTCCACCCTTCATTTCCTCTCTGAACACAACATAATGAGTGGACCACTCGGCACAGCCTAATCACGGGACGCACGGCGGCCTCCTCCTCTCAGCACATCCTACCTCCCTTCTCAGCCTGCGCGCCAGACCCGCTAACAAGCACCGGGCGGTCTTCCTTCAGGGTAGTCAGGCGTGGCTGCGGCTGCCAGGACAGTCTGTCCACCGACAGGGCACAGAGGAGATCCATGTGCTTAAAACAGCATGGCCATCGACACCACCTTGTACCCTCCGACCTATTTGTCAGGGCGTTGATTTGGGTCATAAAAACCTTCCTAGAGCCATAAAATCTCTGCGGAGTTCAGCCACAGATTCACAGTAACTTACTCAAGAAATCCTGCCTGAGCCACTGGCCCTGTGCCAACTCACAGGAGGTCTGGGGGTGCCACGCTGGACAAGACCGTCATGTCCCCCAGCTCTCACGTGGCTCACGTCCCAGTCGGGGGATGACAGCAAGGGAGGGAGGGGCCGTCCAATCCACTGGGGTTCGAGAGAAGCTCCTGGAGAGGAGGCACTGTGGTGGTTGCAGGACAGGTGGCACCCAGCCAGGGAAAGAGGGGAAATTCAAGGCCAAGAGAAAAATATGCTCAAAATCTATGCGGGGGCCACGTGGGAGAGTAAGCCCACTCTCCAGTGTGTTTCCCCACTGATTACAACTACAACTCCGCACAAAATGCAAAAAGCAACTCCCTAAAGACAAAGTAAACAAAAGCAGATACTGGGAGAGGGGTAAGAACATGAAGTGACGGGCACAGAGGCAAACTGCCATTTTCTGTCTCTTTTTCTTATTTTCTCTAACAGCTCTGACCTGAGAGCAGGCCCCCGGTGGAGCCCTGCTGGCAGCTTCAAAACACGAGAAAGAAAAAAAGAAAAATGATAGAATCAAAAGGAGAAATACACGAATCCACAGTACGGTTAGGGACTTCAGCGCTCCTCTGTCAATAATTGAAACAACAAAGAGACAAAAACCCAGCAAGGATAGAAGAAGTTGTCGAACAACACCATCAACTAACTTGGCCAAACTGTCATTTACAGAACACTCCACCTGATAACAGCAAAATACACATTCTTCCTGGGCAGGCGCTGAACAAAACAGACCATATATCCTGGGCCATAAAACTAACCTTAACAAATTTAAAAGGACTGAATTCAGGGGCGCCTGCGCAGCTCAGTAGGTTAAGCGTCCGACTTCAGCTCAGGTCACGATCTCATGGTTCGTGGGTTCGAGGCCCACGTCAGGCACTGTGTTGACAGCGTGGAGCCTGCTTGGAACGCTCTCTCCCCCTCCCTCTCTCTGCCCCTTCCCCACTTTCTCTCCCTCTCCCAAAGTAAATAAAAAGTTTAAAAATACATAAATAAAAGGACTGAATTCATACCAAGTATGTTTTCTGACTATAACACAATTAAACTAAACATTCATACTAGAAACAGATCTGGAAAATCTGTACATGTTCAGAAACTAAACAATATACTTGTAAATATCGCACAGGTCAAAGAGGAAGTAAAAATAAAATTAGAAAATATTTTGAATTGAATGAAAATTAAATACCACATATCAAAATTTGTGGGATGCATGCTTAGAGGGAAACATACAGCATGAAAATGCTTATCTTAAGAAAAACTTCCTATCAATCATCTAACTTCCCACCTTAGGAAATTAGAGAAAGAGCATATTAAACCCAAAGCAAGCAAAAGACAATAAAAATAAAAGCAGAAACTAATTAAGCTGAAAACAGAAAAAACACAGAAAATCAATTATTTTGGGGCACCTGGGTGGCTCAGTTGGTCAAGTGTCTGACTCTTGATTTCGGCTCAGGTCACGATCTCATGGTTTGTGGGTTCGAGCCCCATGTCGGGCTTTGCACTGACAGCATGCAACCTGCTTAGGATTCTCTCTCTCTCTCTCTCTCTCTCTCTCTCTCTCTCTCTCCTTCTTTCTCTGCCCCTCCCCCCCCCAAATAAATAAAAAAAAAATCAACGTTTTGTTGAAATGATCAATGAATCTTTAGTCACACTGACTAAGAAAAAAAGAAACACAAGAAAACATAAAGACCAACATCAGGAATGAAAGTAGAAGACAGAATCTAATAATAAAAGACAGAACCTGAAAGGTAATAAAGGTGCCACCATTCTGGAAACCATCTGGCAGCTTCCTGCATGGTTACCTGTAAGGCTACCCCGTGACTCAGCCATCTCAGTCCTAGGTAGGACCCGAGAGAAACAAAAACAGACGTTCACACAAAAACTTGTACATGGACGTTTGTAATGGTATTCGTGGTGGCCAAAAGACAGCAACAACACAAATGTCCACCATCTTGCGAACAGACAAACAAAACACGGCGATCCATACGATGGGAACAGTATCCAGCCATAAAGGCAGAATGAAGCTCCGACTCGTGCTACCACGTGGTTGGCCCCTGAGAACATGATGCTAAATGAAAGAAGCCGGCCACAAAAGGCCATACGGTGTGTGGTTCTGTTTACATAAAATTCCCGGGATGGGCAGATCCACACGGAAAGCAAGAGCTGGGCTGGGGGTACGGGACAGGGAGGACACAGGGGGGTGAGCGGTGACCTCTAAAAGCACAGGGTTTCTTTCTGAGGTGATGAAAGCCTTCTAATCTGACTGTGGGTGGTGGTTGTAGAATTCCATGAATATACTAAAAACTAATGAACCGTATACTTCACGTGAGTGGGTTGTATGGTGTGTGAACTAGACCTCAATAAAGCTGTTGCCCCCAAAATGTAATAAGTATTTAAAGTATATTAAGACAAATAATTAGAGCATCAAACCCGTGATTTTTTTGGATACTCTTAGTTATGGCAAGCTAAAATATGTTTTCAAGTAAAAAAATGTGAACCAATTTCAATAAAAGTATTCAAATTTTAAAAACCTCGACAAGAGGTGTTCTGTGTAACACAGATTATGTTAGTGACAAAATGCATTATAAAGGACTCATTAATTAGAATTACATAAACATTACATTTACACAATCAGTACAGGTTCAGAATCTGCTTTATATTTTCTGATACACCCTACTGCATTTTGAAGGGCAGAAGTCATCAAGGGGGAGTCAGAAGTCTCAGGACCCCCCTCTGGAGTACTGCGGGTCCCCTGGGGTCACAGATCGCTCCAGCTGGCAGTTCACACGTCGGGTTTGAAAGAGGAATCCAACTGTCCGCCCCCAGAAAGTGGTGTGGAGGGAAGCAAAAGAGAGGGGGCAGGCTGGGCAGCAGGTCTCTGGGGTTCCGAATTCTGGGAACCACTTCCTCAGCTCTATGCAAGATTCTGGAGGACCCAGGGGACACACAGGAACCCGCACCCCCCCCGAACCCCAGCTGCCTATGGAAGCAGCCAGTGAAGCAGATCGATCCGTCAAACATCCAAGAAACGCGTGTCCTCAGTGGGGGTTTCCGCCCGGGCCCGGAGCTCCTGGAGGGCAAGGACTAACTGGATTTTGTCACACCACGTGCCTGGTCTCCTGGGGGCTCATAACATTTTTATGACATCAATAAATGAAATGTGCAATGGTGGGAGGGAGAACTTAAAACAAGCCCTGGGTTCAGGTCCGCGGCCCCACAGCAGCTGCCGGCCCCTGTGCCCAGAGCTACGTCCTTCAGAACAGCTTCCTCGCCTCCACCGTGGGGGCGGAAGGCTGCGCTCACAGGCATGCTGGGGCCGTGTGTTCAGGCCTGAGGCTTCAGGGCCCACCACAGCCCTGATGCCAGGCACAGAGCTGCGTGCGGCAGGGCTGAGTGAGCATCCGAACAAAGCGCACAGCAAGCACTCGCTGACAGAGTGTTTTATTCGTACACAAGACTTGAGTTTCATTCACGCTGTGAACAGGAAGCCCTGCAAGGATGTGGGAGTCAAGCCGCCGAGCTCAAGGTCTTACCCCACTACCGATGGGCTATGCGCTATCGTGTGCTGGACTGAACCTTCCTGAACCCCGGTGCCCTACCAGTGGGATGCGGGGCAGCTGCCCCGGATTGCTGTGCACCAGGTGAGCTCAGAACAGAGGTCGGCAGGTGGCAGTGCCAACTGGCTGGCAGTGGCCTCAGAGCACCCGGGGCCCCACCCCCACTCAACAGGCAGGGCCACAGGAGTCCAGAAAAGCGGCCGGGAGCCAACCAAAGTCACAAGGAAGGCAGTGGCCATGCACCAGGCTCTCCGGGCCCTTCCCCATCCCCCACCCGGCCTCTGTTAGTCTCCTACTCTTATCTGCACACAGAGTTAGGTTTGAGGCAAAACTCAGAACTGTAGAAAGTACAAAGCGTCCAAATAAAAAGTCTTTTTAATATAAAGCTGATGCAAGAGACAAATGGAGAGTAATCAAAACCTCATTAGGGCAAATAAGCAACCTGCCTGCAACACCACGGAAACTGATGGCATGGAGTCCTTCAGGCGGCTGCCGTACGGGAGTCCACGTTTTGGGACGAAACCCTACAACACCACTCAGGATGTTCACCCAGGTGCCCAAATTGTAGCCCCAGGGCTGTGGTTCACAGGGCCGGACACCGGGCAATGGTGCTCGCGGGTGCCCTCAAGGTGCTTCCGGCCAGCCCAGGTCAAGAGCCACCGGCTGCCCTGCCAGCTCATGGCATTCCCACGCAGGGGAAGGACGCCCACGGGTAGGAGCTCAGGTGACCACATTAACCAATGGTGGCTCAGCTTCTGCTCCTCGGATGGGCTCACGACGTGGGGGTTTAAAACCTGCTCTTGGGCAGGGCGGCCAGTCATTGATGCAGCAGCCCCGCTAGGGCCTGCTGCATGCTTAGCACTTCGGTAGGTGTGGGAGCAGGGCAGCAAATGAGGCGAAACTGCTGTCCCACGGTGTTTTCCATTCTGCTGGGAAATCACACACACACACACACACACACACACACGAGTCAGAGGCTGTGG
Organism: Acinonyx jubatus; assembly: GCF_027475565.1. Taxonomy (NCBI): domain Eukaryota; kingdom Metazoa; phylum Chordata; class Mammalia; order Carnivora; family Felidae; genus Acinonyx; species Acinonyx jubatus. The sequence goes on along the minus strand of NC_069386.1, from coordinate 140,018,341 downwards.
TAGGAGACCCAGGGGAGAGTCCAAGCAAGCGGGAGGGAGAGCCGGCAGCCTCCCGGACTGCCACCTGCGTGTCAGGACACACACCAGCAGAGGGGCTAGGACAAAGCTCCAGAAAGAGGTCAAGAAACTAACACAAGATCTGGAAATCAAGACGGCCCTTTACACGCTTTAAAAAAAGAGGAAGAAAAAGAAAAACATGAAATATTGACGACTCGTGCCAAACGAACACTAGAACAAACGTGAGCTGGCCTGTCAGAGCCACGTTATCATGAAAATTTATCCCGGGGTGGGGGTGGGGGGGTCGGTGTTCTGGAGGCCCAAACAGGGGTCTAAATGCATCTGCAACTCTCTTTCTTGGGAGCCACGCAGAGCCCCAGCTCTGCCGACAGAGGGAAGAGGAACCAGGGCCGAAGCCAGCTCGGGAGCCATGTGTCCTAGATTTGCCAGAGCTGCTCCAATTTCCAGTGCCCGATCCTGCTCAACCGAGAGGGAATTTGCTGATGCTGAGGTTCCATAATTTAAGCTTGCAAAAAGGGTGATTGACTAAATATGCATTATGATTTTTAAGTCTCTGTAGTTTTTCTTACAAATTTGATTCATGATACAAGGGTGAATTTTATTACCTATGCTAATTTGGCCCAAACTACACAGTCACCTTAAAGTGAACTTTAACTACAAGTAACTACCTTGAGAATTTCCCACAGTGCTGGTGGGCCCTGGAGAGCTGGGACCACATCTTAGATCACTGTGGCTCTATAGCCCCCAGTCCATGCTGTGCTCAGAGCCAGGGAGCTGTGAGGCTAGCTACTGTCATCTACCAAACACCAGGGAGCATAAGAGCTCAGAGCCGGCCAACCGCTATGTTGTCAGGACCATAACAGCGCACCTCCTCTGATGCGAGATGGCCCAAGCCCTCTGCCTCTGGCTTCACTTCACTTCCTGACTAGTCAGTTGCAGCTGAATTGCAGCTAGGGAGAGATTCCAGGGCAGCCACTGCCCTGCAGCTGGGAGTGAGTGAGTGCTGCTTCAGGACTCCATCATGATCAGAGGGACATGGTTACCCCATGAGCACCTGCCTGATCCCAGGCCCTGTTGAGAGATGCTGAGGCACAGACGTGATTCACCTCGGGCCCCCACCGGCAGCAGTAAATAAACACCTGTTTGGCTGAGGGAACTCACAGTCAAGTAAGAAGATAAAGAGCTATCAGTGAAACAGGTCACAGACAGTGCAGGCCAATCAAGAATGAAAGCCACGGGAGCTCAAAGACAGAAGCAAGTAACCTCTACATTCAGAGGCCCTTTGGGCCCTGGCTTCTCAAAGTGTGGTCCATGGACCATTTGCCTCTGCATCTCCTGGGAGCTTGTTAAAAATGCCAGATCTTATCGGCAATAGACTGAACGTGTCCCCCCAACTCTATATGCTAAAGCCCTATTCCTCAATATGATGGTATTGGGTGGTGAGGCCTTTGGAAGATGATATGGTTTAGATGAGGTCGTGAGGGTGCAGCCCCCATGATGGGACTGGTGTCCTTCTAAGGGAATGAAAAGACCGGAGCTCTCTCTCCCTCCATCATATAAGGACACAGCAAGAAAGGAGCACTCTGCAAGCCAGGAGGAGAGCCCTCATCAGAACCTGACCATGCTGGTACCCTGGTCTTGGGCTCCAAGCCTCAGAACTGTGCAAATTAAATGTCTGTTTTTGAAGCCCCTCAGTCTATAGTATTTTCTTCTAGCAGCCCAAACAGATTGAGATATCATCCTTACCAAAGACCTGCTGATACAGAATCTGCATCCTAACAAGAGCCCCAGGTGCTCTCTGGCACATGGGCAGTGTGCAAAGCCCTGCTTTATGGATGACCTTGTCTTGCCCCTTGACCAACAGGGAAACCATGACTGAGAGAGACTGTAGTCTGAGGGGTTTGCCCACAATCGCCCAGATGAGCAGGTGGTACGGGGAGGCTGAGAGCCCAAGCCTCCTGTAGCTCAGGCCAGTAGTACTAGAAGCTGGGAGGGGCTTCTGGAGAGAGGGACCCTAGAGTGATATGAAGGCCAGCCCACAGGCATCCTGGACTCCAGGCCACACCCATGTTCAAGCACACTGCCGGGAGAAAGAAGTCAGAGAATTTTGCTGGTGGTGTTATGCCAGCCTGAGTACGCGCACTCGGTCGACTCACATGGAACACAGCCCGCTGACCCGCTGGAAATGAAGTCAAGAACTTTGCAGTGATGAGAGATGTGCTCCAATCATCAAACCCAAGGAAGAGAGAGACGGGCCAAGAAAAGAAGAGAGGGAAGCTAAACAGCCCATTTGCTCTAATGAATTGGGCTGTGGCCCCAAGAAGTCCAGAATCCCAACCTTCATCATCTGGCTCAGCCTAAGGGTCATAAAACTGTATGACTGGAAAGTAGCTTAAAAGCTATCCGTTCCAACCACTCTTCAGACTCTGTTCTCTCAGACCGTGGCGAGAAGCTGTCTGGCCCTGCAGTCACGCTCCAGTGGTGGGCTCACTAGCCCAGCACAGCATGCCTCAGCTCTGTCCTTGGAAACCTACCCCTTACCTTTTAAATGCTGATTCACTTTGATCCAGCGATTTGAGTTCTGGGACCCAAGCTTAAGGGAATAAACCTCAAATATGGAAAACACTAGATGCACAAATATATGTCTTACAGTGGAATGTATAATAAAGTAGACCTGGATGGTCTGTTCGGAGATTATCATTAACAGAGAGAAACTGCTCGCACACCTTGACAGAAGAACAGCTCTCTGGAAAAGATATTGTGTGAGCGCAAGGTTTCTGCAAGGATGCCCATAATAGAGGGAAGTACAGAAGCACCCACCTTGTCAGCCAGATCAGGATGGATCTCAACAATCAATAGGGTGACAGATGTCACAGCCAGACCTATCCATAGCAGGGGTTAGCCAGGTCGTAAATATTTTTGGTTTTGCAGCCCATGTGGTCTCTGTTGCAACTACTCAATTCTGCCACTGTAGTGTGAAAGCGGCTGCAGATGATACATAAATGAGTGCATGGCTGTGTTCCAATAAAACTTTACAAAAACAGACAGCAAGTCGGATTTAGCCCTGGGCTGTAGTTTGCTCACCCCGATCTCTACCTTCACATCTATTAATTTTAAATGGCAGGAAAAAAAAGAAAAAAAAAAAAGGAACTATCCTCACTATCCAACTTAGGGAAATGGTTTTTTGAAAACGACCCATTGGATCCATATTTATTGAGTGCCTGTTTATGTTAGACTCTGCTCTGAACACCAGGCAGAAGGCAAGAAGCAAGTCAGGTAAGCACGCTGCATCAAAGGGATGTATTGAAAATTCTACAAGAGTCTGTGATAACAAGGAAAACCCTGACAGTGCTATGTAAAAAACAAAATATAAAATTGTGTATAAAAATCAGACCAACGTTTTAAGAACACACACACACACACACACACACACACACAGGGAAAAAGAACAATGGAAGAAAAATACTCAAATGTTACTAATGTTTCCTTCAGCTGGCTAGACTACCCCTTCTCTTTATTTCCCTCTACTTTCCAATTTTTTCATATGATTGCATATTACTTTTACAAGAAAACAGTTCCTCCTGCTGTATTTAAAAGGGGAAGCTGGTCTTGATTGTAAGCTAAGCTCTCTGTCCCTCCTGCCTGCACCTGCAGTTTCCACCACTGTCCCTGAAGGTAATTTAAAACAAAAACAAAACAGCCAAGCTGCTCAGCCCCACATGTTCATCTACACAGGAGCGAGCTGGAGAGTTCAGCACCAGGGACAGCGCCACCGCCACACACCGCAGGCAGCTCAGAGGGGTGAAAAGGGAGCCACCCCAGGTGGGAGCCACCCCAGGTGGGAGCCAGGAGGGCAAGGAGGCTGTGCCTTTCTTCTCCTGTCCTCCGACTACTTCCACTTGAGACACTCAGGCAACACCTGTCAGAGGACACGTAACTGAAGCAAGAGAGCTGTCCCTGAGCCTGGCTGATGCAAAATGGAACTAGCCCTGTGACCCAGAGGGAGAGGAGAGGCAGTCGGATTGCTAGTAAAGGGGAAGTAAAAACAAACATTGTGCAGATCCCTTTCCCAACATTATTAGCTTGGGAGACACTCGCAAATATGCCAATACCAGTCACAGCAACATCTGCTTCTAATTGCTTCTCCCCCAGCATTTTCAGAGCCTGTCAGATGGCGTCTGCCCTAGGAGAAAATCCAATATTTTTAACAAACTCTTAAATCAGATGGCGTCCTTGGTGAGTAATCTCTTACGTGTTTGGTCTTTGAGGCTAAAAACAGTAAGCACACCTTTAAGGGACGCGGCCGTCAGCAGGGCTGGGTAATCAAAGGCCCCACTTCAAACAGCATGACTAAGAGTTTCCAACACATGCAGCCCAAATACAAGTGTTCTAGTGGGTTTTTTTTTTTTAATTCCACTGTGTCCACGTCTTTATGTGTAATTTTTCTCTCTTTTCCAAATATTTTTGTAAAGTTTCTTTGTAAAAGAAAAATGTGTGATTTTTTTTTTTTTTAAAGAGCACATCTCTCTGTGCTTTAATTTTCCCACTTGTGAAGTACTTTAAGCAAGACATCTATGGATAAAACTTCACATTTTCTTTAAAGAAACTGCCTGTGTTCTTAGGTTCGCAAAATGCCAGCAGCCCCTTCCAACAGCCTGTTGGGAAAGTGTCTTCCTGCAGTGGCCAACCTGACCTTCAAATCTGGGAAATCCAAGGTGGGGCGGGAGGCAGTCCTGGAGGGAAAGCCTTTAGGTAGAACCTTTTAGCATTGCAGCAGCCTTGAGCCCTTCAGGGTGGGACCACTGAACCCCTGATCCTAAATGCAGGAGGGCAAACTGACATTCCATACCTTCTCCTTTCAAAGTTAAGTTTAACATGGGTTTTATTATAAACTACCCTGTAGGACTCAAGTGGCCGTGTGCCTCCTTCAGACCAGAGTAGTGCTTCTCAGACCTTGAAAACAAGTCAGCCTAAAATCACGGCGCACCCCCAGAGGCAATCGGGCCATGGCTCTTCCTCACTACTCTCCCACAAACCCATTCTCAGGCCTGGCTTCTCACTGCTAACCCAAACCAGGACTCACAGCATTGAAAGCCTCTTTGCCTGGGGCCAGTACCGTTGCCTGGAGCCCATGCCCCACCAGGTCAAGCCAGTCCCTGGTCCCTGCACACGTTTCACACTTCTACCTTCTATACATACACATTCTGCATGACTGCCTTCCTCCCTCATTCCTTCACTTGGTCATCCGAGGCTTGCTGAGTGTCTACTACGTGCCAGGCACTGTTCTAAGGGCTACAAGTCAACAGCAAACAAAGTAGACAGAAAATCCCTACCCTGGAGGGGCGCCTGGGTGGCTCAGTCAGTTGGGTGTCTGACTTTGGCTCGGGTCATGGTCTTGCGGTCCGTGAGTTTGAGCCCTGCATCAGGCTCTGTGCTGACAGCTCAGAGTCTGGAGCCTGCTTCAGATTCTGTGTCTCCCTCTCTCTGCCTCTTTCTCTCTCTCAAAAATAAACATTAAAAAAAAGTTTTTTTAAAGAAAAAAAAATCCCTCCCTGGAGAAACTTACATTCAAGTGAAGGCAGACAGGCAAGCAGATAAACATGTAAAATCCACAGTACACCAGGTGATGATACATAGTAGGGAGAACAGTGAGGGGGCAAAGGGGACGAGTGAATGCCAGAGGGTGACCATCACGGTGATCAGAGAAGGCCTCACAGGAGAGGTGGCATTTGAACAGAACCAAGCAGAGAGAGGGAGCCTCTACAGAGAAAACTGGGAGAAGAGCATTCCAGGTGGAAGGAGCAGCAGGTGCAAAGGCCCTGAGGCAGGAACGTGCTAGTGTGTTCTAGGAAAGGCAAGGAGGCCAGTGGGGCTGGAGGTGATGAGAAGGGGGAAGGGAAGCTCATGTAGGTATTGAAGGCCACTGTGGGGACACTGGCCTTTACCATGAGTGAGATCAGAGCCTGGAGTGTTCTGACCAGGGGAGAGGCACATCAGACTTACACTGTGACAGACACTCTGGCTGCCATGTTGAGAACAAACTATAAGGAGCAGGGAAAGAGCTACCACATAGGAAACTACTGCAATTATCCCAGTAAGAGTCAACGGCAGCTCAAGCCAGTCACCACAGGATATGCTCGTGACTTGGATGTGGGGGAGACAGGACGAGCAGAGACAGGCACAGTTCTGACAGTTCCGACCCGCATCCCTGGAAGGGTGGAGCTGCCACTTATTAAGTGCGTGAGGACAACGGAAGCAGCAGCTTGGTGAGCAGCGGGGTGGAAACTCCTCTGTGGGACTGATCGCCACCAGCCATTTAGCCCCAGAAGGCACGTGATCTCCAAGAAGCCTTCCTCACATCAAGCAGAAAGCCCTCTCCCTCTGAATGGTTGCTTGTCCCTCCCTTACTCCCCCACCCATCTCTCTCTCTCCCCCTCACACACACACACACACACACACACACACACACACACACACGTGCACACATACACACACACACAGACATACATACAGTAGTGCTCCGCACCACTTATCTGCAACCGCACATCATTCCCTTGAGTAACCCAAAGGCTAATTCCTTTTATATCATCTGGAAACATCTGCACACAGTAGGTACTCAATAAATGTTTTCAGAGCCGTACCTCTGATGTTTCAATACTCTAACAACCCAAGAACGTTCTTTCAGAACACATACACATCACGCTGAGCACCGATGAAATGTCAGGTGGTAATTACCCCGTCTCCAGGGTCCTGCACCTAGATGCTGGCCCGCCCCCGGTCAGTCACACCGCCGCGGCAAGCTCTCCTGTGGAGAGGCCACGGGAGGAAGACGGGCATCACCTTGCCGGTCCTTATATCCCAAGCTTTGACTTCGGGGTTGAAGCCTCCACACACAAAAAGGCTGTGGTCTTTCGGGTGAAATTTCAAAGTAGTGATTCTAAAGTCACTCTGACCGCTGAAGAGCTGGGTTCCTACAACACAAAGAAGAGAAGAGAGCATTAAAAAATACTCGGACCACAAGATAAATATCTGAAAACTAAGATGCCATCTGACATAGATCTCTGGGCCCAAGGGCCCACGAGACTTTCTGGAAGCACAACAGACGTCATGGCACTTGAATCTCACTCTCTGACCAGCCCCGTCCCTGACTGGCCGAACTGCCCCCCAGGGCCGACCCAACGGCCGGACCCATGAACATCACCTTTCCTGTGTTCCATCGACACTGCCTATCAACTCATTTAAACCACACAACCGCTCAAAACCTGCTCTACGACTGAAGAAAAGCCAAGGCTCAGGGAGCTTAAGTAACATTGTCAAAGCTGCACAGTTAATAGAGAGTACTTACCCAGGAGTCTAAAAAAGAAAAAGCAAGATGCTCCAAAGTGATCTTTGTGGGATCAGCCATCTTTCAACCATGACCTTACATTCATGACCACGGATGATTTGCTACAGGGAGTGGCTGGTAATGGTAGCATGATAACTCTGGGCAACAAGTGACAGCATGACCCTACAGGGCCCGGGCGCCAGCATGGACAGGCAGTGTGGCCCACTGGGGTCTCACTGATTCTGCAGGACTCAAGACGGTCCTTGTCCTCTGCATATCTGTCATGAAACCGCTGTCGAGCGCTCACATGCACTGTGAAAACATTTGTGTGTACACACACACATGTGGTGGGGAAAATGTCGGTTTCGCCACTGTGAGCTTTCAGACGTCAGTGACATAAACAGGCTGAACTCAGGGCGTGTGGGGAGCAGATCTCCGACCCTGAGCCCAGGTCTGTTGGGTTCCAAAAGCCAGCACTCGTTCCTCTATGTTGTGCCACATTATGCCCCAGGGCACTGGCTGTAGTTCTCGTGTGCTCCATTCAACCCCACTGAAAATGCAGCCAGAAACCAGACCAGCCTTGGGAACCACGGGACACGTTCCCAGGGGCCAGGCCATCTCACGGGCATGGCACCTGCTATGCAACACCCACCAAGAGCGTGAAGGTGGTTTCCCTCAGAGATGTCAGCAATGGCTCCCACTGCCCAGGAGGGACAACCTTGACTGCCCCTGGCCCACAGAAACTCCTCCACTGGACTGAGGCCATGGGCAATTAGGGACACATGAAGCTGGTGGCCGTGGAGACCAACGTGATGCCAAGATCTCCAGCATCATTTCCTCTCACGGGAACCCAGAGGCCATGTTTGCTCATCCATTTCAGAAAGCACTTCCAGAAGGCTGCCCTGCTTTGTGTTCAGGACCCCCACACACAGCATTCTACCAGCTCACCAGGTAAGGAAATGAAAGTTCATCGACTGGTAGTCTTGAGTTACAGCAGGAGCCTTTATAAACCCAATTTGCCTCGATTCATGGTCTCTGCACTCGTCTGACAGCAACACCCAACAAGGGACAGCCCTTCAGCACGTATCATGGGGACGCGTGTTTGCTTGTAAGTTACATACCGCGCTACGGTGCGAATAAATTGTACGCATTAAGATACCAAAAATAAACTATTTTAAAGGAGAGACAAGGACACAATAACCAATATTTTAAAATATGAGCACTGGGTGTTGTATGGAAACCAATTTGACAATAAATTGTATTTTAAAAAATAATAAAATATATTTTAATGTGCCATTTTCTAAGAGTGTCAACAAACCTCTGTGAAATCATTAAATCAAACGAGTTTTTAGTGAGAGCTACCAAATTGACACTGCTTCCATTTTTTTTCAAAGGTAAGAAAACTGTCTGTGGCTCAATGATTTGAAAGTAGCCCAGTTAGGGCTCCAGTCCATTCTCTGAGGTCATCAGAGCTAACAAAGACTCTTCCCAGAGATGCACAGACCCGGCTGGAAGATGCTTACCACTGGCGACAAAGGAGACACCGTCCGCTTCTATCCATCCCTGATACAAAGGATTTTGTGAACATGTTATGAGTGAGGCCCCAGTTCCCCTCAGGTCAGAAAAACGCTCCTGCAACTCATCACAGGGTATTACTGCATTCTCATATTTTTAATAGCCCAATTCAAAATCCATTGACATTGTCATCTCAAGGATTTTGAAGCAGGTTAGAAAAACTGCTCCCAAGTTCAGGGTGCAGATATTAGTGTTTTTAATAGGTGACACATTCACATAGTTTTTGGTTAACAAATTACAAGATGGTGGAAACAAAAACATCTCTTTTCAAAATGTTCTTTCCACGGTACAAACTTTTGGGAAAGCTCTTCATTAAAGTGTCACCTTTCCCTTGATGAAGGGTTATGTTGATTTTTTTCCAGTATCTTCCAGGGGCCTACAGTTTGCAGTCACTTGTCATCAGAGAAAACTTTGGAAACACCTGAGGTTTTGTAAATGGAGCCTCTATACTTCTTGAAGTTCAACAAGCCCCTTAACTGTTCCACTCAAACGGGCAGTGCGCAAAGTCTTTCACGGTCATCCTGTGTCACTATGATGTGAAGAGGGGCCATTGTGGGTCCTGTCATCCGTAATGGTGAAGGGCCTATAAATAATAGCCTAGCGGTCCAGCCCAAGGGGGCAGTTAAGGCAAATGTGGGTCTCTGCCTGCTGGAATGTCGAAAAGCCATTCAAAACTGGAATCACAAACCGTGCTCTTTGGCAAGACAGACAATGCCTGACACCTGTTCTTGGATCACAAAAGTATTAAGTAGGGATTGATACGGGCAGAGGCTGGGAAGAGATTCACCGACTTGAAGTGGTTTGTTCTAGGGGTAGTAAGATCATTTTTTAAGTTACACCAATATCGTTGTCATGATGTTGTGTGTGTGTGGCTTTTTCTTAATAAAGAATCCTTCTCACCAGGCATCAGAGAGGAGCAGACTTACAGGAGTCTGGGTCCTACGTGTCTCGTTAGGTCAACAGACAAGCAACTGTCTCAAGCAAAAACTCACATCCTGGGAAATTAACCTGAGTGGAAACCCGATATTCCTTGAGCTTCCTCTTCTTTCCTGAAACCCATCAAGCTATAGTTGGTGGTCAGAGACCACCCATGCTATGCCCGATTAGAGATGCCCCCTCCTAGGGAGGATGGAGGTCTCCCCACGGCCGGGACTCGGAATGGCACTTACAGAGACCTGCTGGGACAGGCCTTGGAACTGCGGCTCAGGCCTCAGGGCACGTGCCCCAGCCAGGTAGCCAGGGGACCCATATGGGGGATGAAGAAAGGGACCACCATCATGTCCCCTCAATGGAAAAGGAGCACATAGATGCCACTGTGGCCCCCACGCTGCTGCAAAGGCCCCGGCCAGAAATCTCCTGGCACAGGCAACAGTACCTACTGTGGCCCTCCTGCTCGTTCAGAGTCCCTGCTAGTCCTTAAGCCCAAAAGGAAAAATAAACGGTCTGCCTGGAGAAAAATTTTCCCTGTTTCTTGGACCGTGGCATATAACCATATGCTTATTTCAGAAACAGCAGTGAATTAGGCATGTTTTTTCAAAAAGTGCAGTGATACAGTCTTGCCAACAATGAGGAAAAGGTGGGAGGAAAAGCAAAAGCTGAGTTGCTAAAAGATGAGGACTGAGCTTTTTCTGCTAAAAAAAAAAAAAAAAAAAAAAAATGCACGTATTTCTGCATGTTATTCTTCAACCTTCCAAAGAGACTGGGAAGAGCCTTCGAGTCTCGTAAGTACTCCGATGTTCCCGTTACAACACAAGCGATGCTTTCTATCTTTTCTCCTACTTTTTGTTTATGAGAACTAGGCCTTTGCTGTATCTGCTAAAAGGGTCCAAAACTAAAAGATTTTAGAATTTCTGATAAGCTTCCAGATAGCTCATGGGAAACACAAAGGGGGAGATTCTACCGGGGAAGGAGGTCTAGCACAAGGCTGTGGCTCAGAAGTCGGGGACCCCAGCTGTCCCTGCCCGGCACCGTGCTCGGTGCAGGAGGTGGTGCAGCAGAGGGGCTGAGAGTCACCCAGACCCAGGCCCCACCCCAGGAGAGGGACCTGCCTAAGTCTGTGAATGGCAGGCTGTCTGGGGACCACACGCGAGAGACATGCATCCATAATGCGTAGAGTGCTCTGGAGGGCGTGGCAGACACAGCAAACAATAAAAGGGAGCTATGATTGTTGGAAAAAGTTAACCCCCAAATTACTGAATTCATCCTTGGTTAAATTAAAACCTAAAACCAAGGGCTACAAGTTCTTAACAGCAGGAACCTTGAGAGAGGAATGATTTGGAGTTTCTGTCTTGAGGCTATGAGAATACACTGCCCTGGGCTAGTCTTTGCATTTTGTTGAAGAGACACAGATAAAGGCTGGAAATATTTATCAGAGACTATCTTGTTCCCAGCCGTGGTGAGGTGAAGGTCCTTTCTTGTCAGACTTGTTCCTCCTCTACATGTTCCTACATCGAGTGCCCTGTTCACCACGTCCTCTCTTCCCTCACGACGCTACCTCAAGCACAATGGTTAGTTGCTATGTAACCTTTAACCTTGAGACTATCTTGCTTGGTTACATGCTTGTTACAGAAAGTTCTATTTATTCACTGTATGCTGCTTATGGGAAATTGAGTTTTAAAATATTTAATCCACTAACACTGACTTTATTGATCTCGTTATAATGAACTCAACCAGTATAAGAACTGTTCAGATTCTCTTGGAGTTAGGAAAAATCACTTCTTTTCCTCCTTGAATCAATAATGATACAAATAAACCATAAATTGTCATTAGGGCAAAAATACGCAGAAACTCAATTTATTCTCTTGACGCTATCATTACTACCCCTGGTTCCATCACCAATATTGAGAAGATAAGGCAGCTGGTAACACTAGCCAGGAAATTCCTCAGAGGTTCCCCTCTTCCTTTCTCAGGTAGAGACAACAGATGACCACCCATGTGGCTGGGGCAACACCACCTGTCCACCTTAATGCCTACCTTGGGGGACCCTATCGTCATGCAGCGCTCTGAGTCCCCAACAGGTCCTCTTCTTCCACTCAGCATGTCTGGCCCCCAGCCCAGTTCCTGGCACATAACAGACATTTAATCCAGGTCAGATGAAACCCAAGTAGGGGACCCCAAGAAAGAGAAAAGAAGTTCACGCCCTCCTCTGCAGGGAGTGGGCATCTGTCACCTCCAGGCCTGCGTGCAGCCCTCTGTAGTAGGTGTCATTAGCCCATTTCACAGCAGGAGAAATGAAAGCTCTGAAAGGTGAGGACTGGTCCAGGGCCACACAAGTCAGCCATGCTGGGAGCCAGGCCAGGCCTGTCCAGCCCCAGAGCCCTGCTCTCCATACCCCGCCTTGCCTGCCTGCAAGCTATCCGTGACCTTTCCTTCTCCTTAGCTCTTTGTTCGTATCCATGGACTCACGAACATGCAGGGGAGACGCTGACAAGGGAAAGCTGATGCTGTCGGCTCATGGTGATTGAGCTCGTGTTCCCAGGCAGGCGGCATATGACTCATTTCGCTAAAATCAATATCGTTACACTCATCCTCTGGGAAGTACCCCGCCAGCTGTAAATCTAACCATCCTGACTCAAAGTTAACGAGAAAAGGAGCTTACTAACTTCCAAATCAAACTCTATGAATCAGAAACAGGGGCCGTCTCAGCACGCCTGCCAGAGTCCCGGGAAGGGTCCAGGTGCGTCCACAGGTCCCCCGCGGTTGAGCGGGCGCCTCTGGCTCAGCTGGTGGTCCTCTCAGATCCACAAAACCAGGATAATAAAGCTAAGCTGAAGAAGCTGTCATGAGAACTGGAAAGACAGAGTGACATAAGGGGGCAGGCCCCAGACGGACGGCAGGCCCACCAGACAGCGGCTGCGGCAGCAACAGAAGAAACGGCAGTCGGCGTTTCTCTTTATATCAAGTCTGGCTGCTGCTCTTAATGATCTGGACGAGACTGAATTCCCTAAAATTAAAAAGGAAAAAAAAGTTCTCAACTTGCAAACAAGGTGTGTCGCAAGGGTTTGCCTCAAGTTGGCTTTTCTAGGGCCCAGCAGGCCCCGCTCGACGGCAAGCGTCCGGGCTCCCAGTCCGTCGGCGGAGGAGGTCTGACCTACGAGGGCAGCCTGACCGCCCGGCGGCTGCCTCCGAGCGCACACAGAGACCGAGTACCAGCACGGTGGGGCGACGGTAGTCCACGAAACAGTGCCATCAGTTAAAACCGCTATTCGTTTATCCACAGGACGGCACAGGCATCACTGGGAGAAAATGACAGGACGGGGGTGTGTGGGATGTGGCAGGACCCGCGGGCACTTCCCACAGGGTGAGGTATGGGGCTGGCAGCCTGTTTCATGGACGCGTAATAACACTGGATTTAATATCCGACACTAGGGTCGTGCCCCAAAGCTGTATGGAAAGAGGGGGAGAAAACAAGCTTGAAACTGGAGAGAAAAACTCTTCAGACCGAAAGAGGAAGGGTGTGCGTGGGAATGGGGCCCAGGGCCAAAGAGGTGGTAGAGTTGAGAACGGGCACATTTAAAAGAGGGCTAGGGACAGGGCGTCGGGGGAGGAACGAGCTTGGGAGAAAGAGGGGTGGATGAGGACAGGGGAAAAGCAGAGGAGTCTGTGGGGGTCCCGCCTACACCAGAAGGACGGATGGAGGTGCGCAGCTGCTCCCTGGGCAAGAAGGCACTGGAGGGGCAGTGCCAGGGCCATCGTCGGCTCAGACCTCACTGGGCTATGGAGCCCCTCAGAGACTCTGTGTCTGGATCCAGCGGCAAACCCCTAGGACCACAGGACTGGACACACAAAACGTGCCCGTACCATCAGGAGCTGTGCAAGTGTGCCCATCACGTGGCGGCCCACGATGCGGCTGGGCATCCGTCTTCCTGCCTCCACAGGTACCTAAAGGGCACCTGACCCAGTCCCTCGGAGCTGTGCTGGGGGACACTCAGTCATGGTGCTCAAAAGCCAAAGCATGGAGAAGCCCAGGCCCCCTGCAGGCACCTCCTCCAGGGCCGGGAGTGGTGGCACCAGTCGGCCCAAAAGGAGCCCCATCTGCAGCCCCTCCTCTAAAGCCCCATGAGCTCCTGGTCTTCGTCAGTGTTCTAATTTGGATGCTTGTCACCCTTCCTATGCCAAGTGTACTATAATCGCCAGGGCTAACATTTCTCCCACCGGAGAAGCGGCTGCCGACAGCCAGAGAAGCATCCTTCAGCCAGTCACTTAATCAGAAGGCTGGGTCAAGATCTGTCCGGGTGCCCCTTCCTCCCAGAGGCCCCAAGCTCGCTTCCACAGGTGGCAAGCCAGCTGCCTGGGGGAGAGCCAAGCAGGACCCCTAGGGGTGGGCTTCAGCAAACCGTTCGTCCTCGGCAGGGAAAACCAACGCGGTGAGGGCATGCCACTCCCAGGCTTCAACAGGCAGGCTCTGCCAGTCACACAGGCCACAGGTGGATCCCAGCTCTGTTGCTGCTGGCCGCGAAGCCTCGAGCAAGTCCCCGAGCACTCCAAGCCTCAGTGTCCGGGTCAATGAAATGGGGATAAAAACACTGTCCTCACAGGTAAGTGTAGGTACTAAAAATGTAATAAGTAAGCAAAGGGACTAACATCTTTTTGTCCATTTCAGCTTCATACAGACCAAGCAGTGTGCCAGGAACCAGGGCTACACCACCCGGGGCCTGGCCCACGGTGCACACTCAGCTGATGTGGCGGTCCCCTTTCCTGAAGCATTTCTGTGACGGCAGTCCCAATCAGGATGCAAAACTGAGGGAGGCACCAGAACGCACCTCTTGGAAAACAAGAGAAATGGTCACTTACGGGTCCAGTCTCAGCTGTCATTTCCATGCACCATGACCCCCCACCGAAAGACACAGGGACCCCCAGAGCAGGAGGAGCTAGCCAGGGGCTGGGGACAGCAAGGCTGCAGGCAGTGGGTTATCTGCGGGAAGAGACCTTCCTCAGCACAGGGTGCCTGGAGCTCTGGAGAGCGGGTCAGGCTGGACTGCGGGGGGTCTGCACACGCAACCCACATAAAGGGCAGCTGCCGTCTCGTCACCAGGAGGAAGCCACTAGCCCACCACCAGTAGAATTTTGTCACGGAGAAGCAACACATGGAGGAGACATGGGGAGGACCCAGGAAGGCCTTCCCGGCTGCCCCAGACCCACATGGGGACCAAGGGCCACACTCGTAAGCCAGCTGGGGGATCACCAGATTGGGGGCTTTTGGAGCTGAGCTACCAAAGCTGCCACATCTGAAGAAATGGTCCAGCAACCGGGGCTCTCTGGACCCTTGGCAGGAACAAGGTCATTATTTCCCACCATCCCAAGGGCCTCAGAGGGAGGGACAGAGGTAGGGAAGGGACATGTTTTGCTGAGTGCATACCTGAGCCAGGCATTCTGCAAAGTGCCTACAAACATTATCTCAGCTATTCCCCTCAAAATCCTACCACCAGCCAGGTACTGTTATCCCCTTTCATGGATGCAGAAACAGAAGTGAAGGAACTTTCCCCCAGGACACCCAGCTCAGGTGAGTGGAGGTGCACACTCGCACCCCATTCGTGCCCCATCACACTGCACTGCCTCCAGCACTGTTGGGACCAGGTGCCATTGCACGGACGTCCAGGACAGGCTGGATGCACATCAGGAGAGCTGACCAGGGCAAAGGAAGGAAGACAGGGTGCCTTCCCCAAAGTCAGAGCCCTGGGGGGCACCAGGGGTCCTGCAAACCTATGAGGTCTCAATAGCCAGGCTGGGGGGCACCTGCCAGTGGTGGGGGAGGGGGGCGTGATGGGCTGGAACCTTCACAAGACCAGTGCCCGTAGAAGTGAACAAGCTCTTCAGGGGATTTCGAGGAGATGGGCTGATTTGGTGTGCAGGACAGCTGACTCATAAGGCAGGCGACACTGGGGCCCTGGCGGAGCTGGCCAGGGTTCCCTGAGGCCACTCAGACTAATGCATCAGAGACGTTTTGTTAGGAAGATTACAGACTGAAGCGGGAGCACCAAAAATAATGAATCTGTGAGTGGATTTTATTTAGGTGTTGATTCATGGTTGTCCTATAAGCCAACAGCCCGTCAGAACTATAAATTAACGAGATAAAATGTGGCTGGCTCTCCATATTTCAGGCCGGGTATTGACATTTCAGAATCCACAGATTTTTAACTGTATTGATTGAGGACACCAGGATAAATGGCCTTGGCACCAAATTCCCATTAACGACAATGGGCACCGAGTGACTAATTCCCAAAGCACTGCGGTGAGAACGCCCTGCATTGCCTTCTCCTGGCAGAGAGTTCTAATTAGATTGAAATGAAAAAGCCAAATCACCAAGGGCGGAAAGAGGCAGATCGAGTGAAAAGGGAAATCAGACTCGGTGACGAGAAAGGACGACGAGAGAAGTCAAACCGGGCCGAGAGCCACAGGGGCCGCCCAAGCCCACCGGCCTCTGCTAAAGACAGCATCTATGACAACCTGGGCCAAGGGTGGGGACGCACAGCCGAGGTGGGAGGCACGGGGGGAGCCACCGATGGGTTTCACTGCCCAGCAAGGGCCAGCCTCTGCTCACACACTCCAAGTCGCTGCTCCGAGCCAGCCCTGGCCAGATGACGAAGACACGAAGACTCCCAGGGCAGGCCCCATTCTCAAGAGCTCCCACACTAGTCAGGGCGACAAACACAGAGACAAACAGCCCCCTCAGCAGGAGAAGTCCATGTCGGGGCTGGAGGGCTGCTCCAAGGGTGAGGTCCACACCCTGAGACCTCCTCACGAGGGACAAAGGATATCCAACGTGCTCACTGCTACAGCCCCAGCACCAGGTCCTACACATAGCAGGTGCTCAGGAAATACCTGCAGAGTGAATGGAACCCGGCTCTCAACAGGTGATGAGTGCTAGTCCCGGGAGTGGGGTAGCGTGGAAAAGTCCCCCCATCTTAGGCGAAGCCCTGAGGACAGGGGCTGAGCCTTCCCTCCACCACCCAGTACACCACCGTTGGAGGAGCACCCTGGGCCTGGGGCCACACGAGCTCCTCTCCAGTGAAGTTCTGCCACAGACTGGGCAAGGCATGCCCCCTCCCCTCCTCCAGCTCTCCACCTCACCCTGGTCATACCCAACCAGCTGAAGATACCAGGCAGACCTGCCCAGAGTGCAAATCAAGCCGTGATTCTCTCCTGCTCCAAACTCAGCAACGGCCCCCTACTGCCACCTGCTGTGGCAGTCCCTAACTTGTCAGGAAGACTCTCTTCAAAAAAATCCAAAAATTTCAGAAGCCTTCCCCCACATTCACACACACCCACACATGCCACGGCAGTGTCTGTTTAACATCTGTTGATTGAGAAGATACATCATGACAAAGGGCCACTAAGCATCCATTAATGTTATCAAATGAACTCGTATTTGATTAACCCAACAGCACCGCCAGGATGTGAAAAGCATCACTCCTTCGCTCCGAGGCTGGGCAGTGCAGGTACCCATGGGCACCCAATGACCCTGGAGTGGGGGGGGCAGCGGGGCCAAGAAAAGGAAAAGACCTCACAGGCCGGGAACCACAGGTCTGCACCCGCAGGCTCCCCCCCAGCTGCCTGCACCCCACAACGCCACACACTCCACTCCTGTTCCTCTAACAACTCTGTCCTCATTGTTCTGTCTGCTGGGAATGTGCTTCCCTCCTCCTCCACCACACCCCCTCCACCCGGATCTTCTGTCCCCTGGGTCCTGGGTGCTGCCTCCTGCCAGGTTCCAGGCTACAGGTTCTTGCATCTCTCTCCATCACCACAACCTGGGATTCTGTCCACACTTCCGTCTCCCCCGGCAGACAAGAGCTTCTGGGGTGGATCCTGGGTCTGCATCTCCAATGCTGAGCATGGATTACTGGGCACATGGGCAACGGAGTGAGCCTGGCAGATTTTTGCACACAAAGAAGATTCTGGTGGTGCGGCCTTAAAGGGTGAGACCCCAGATGTAAGGCTGCAGGAGAAGGCCTAGCACACAGTGGGTGGTCAGGACATTACCCACCGCGGTCATCACCAAGTGGCACCAAACTCCCTGAGCCATGGCATCCTCATCGGCCCTGTGGGACTCACTGTAAGACCACAAATGGTTAGGGAAACACTTTGTTGAGAAGAAAAACCCCATATACACTCAGCACCGTGGAAAGGACATAGGATTTGCAAATGCAGACATGGCTCTAAATCCCCACTTGCCACGTACCACAGGGAGGTCGTGAGCTAGCTACTCCCTGCTCTGAGCCTCAGCTTTCTGCCTGTAAAATGGAGAAGAGATTGCAGGCAGCACGCCATGGTGAGGGCCTGTGGCACAGTACCGGCCGCTGACACGGCCACCAATCTTGTCCTCACCCCCGCTGAGGACGCACGGGGCTCAGGCAGAGGAGCCTCGAGGCCAAGCCTCAGCAATCCAGTGACAAGTATGCTCCGGGTGGGACACAAACCCCACCATTACCCTACACCATCCGCCGTATTCCTTCGCCGTGCCCCCTCCCAGATGCTGGGGAGGGGCTGTGTGGTCGGGCCCAGAGCTGTCGTCTCCTGCTTGCCAGGCCCTGAGAGAGGCACGGACCCCAGGGCCTTTGCCACGGGGTATGGGAGGCCTATGTGAAGACTTGGGACACCCCGGGGATGGGCGGGGACTCCGGCCTCCCCTCCTGGCCCCGGCAGGAGAGTCCAGCAGAAAAGTGACCAGAAGGAGCCCAAGGAAGAGGAGGCAAAGTGGGTGCTGAGACCAGCCAACCTGAGTCAGGGGCAGAGGCTTCGAACCAGCTCTGACCCCGTGGCTCTGTCCTCGCCTGAGGACCACGGACAGGACCCCACGCGGGGGCTGTGGCGGGATTAGGTGCTAAGAGTGCCTGTTGCACAGGAGTACTCTCTAATGTAAAGTTCCTTCCACTGACTGCTCTCTCCTTCTCGCCCTGCTTGTCAAGAGCCCCCTTAGGATTTACCCAGCACAAATCCATCTTACCCAAATGCCTTTTCAGTGTAGGCATTAAAGCAGAACTCGTTTGCAGACTTTCCTTATGAGCTGGAATCATTCCTTGCAGCCTTTCAACGATAATGAATTGACAGGAATTCTAAACTGATTCCAACCAAAGGACATTGTGATAAAGCTAAATCTATTTTGGTACAAATTACATGTCAGAAGTTGATTAAAAAGCTACCTCTTTATCCAGCCCCACAGCTTGGGCTGAGACAACCTTGGGGCTCTGTCCTCCGGGCAGACTGGCAGAGGCCCACCTTGAACCCTCTGTGGAGAGTCGTGGTTCCAGGCAAATGCCCTGGAAACGCACTCACCAAGGTGAGCCTCTCCTGAGGGCTACCTCCTACTGCCCCGAAGCCATATGCAGCTTGTGGCTGCTGACCGCCCAGAGAAGCTTCCCGATGAGAAAGCCGACCCAGCCGCCAGCTCCGAGGAAGGGGCGCCTCGGGGTAACAATGCAGTAAAACACACCTGTTTCAAGGTCCGTGAGGTGTAGGGCGAAGTCGAAGCCCCCGCTGAGGATGCGCCGGCCACAGGGGGACCACCGGGCGGCCCGCACCGCCTCACTGTGCAGGCAGTAGGTCTGTAGGCAGCGGCCTGAGTCCACAGCATTCCACACCTACGAGGCAAACACAGCGCCAGACGTCAGAAGCGGAGGCCTGATCTCTGGGGCTTGGCTTGGCCCCTCTATGGGGTGGAGAGGGTCTCATAGCGGAACTAGATTCCTGTTATTTTACCATCAAAACCACATCTAGCTGTTAAATTCTTCCGTGCAGAAATGTCAAGTTTTCGGGGCTGGTGAGTTGAGGGGGAGCTTTTCCCAAAACCCCTCCCGGGGTCAAGGGGACCCACAAGAACACAGCGTGCCCGAGTCCCGCCTCTCCCCCGCCCGCCCTCCCCACCTGCTTTGCAGCTGCTCACCGCCAAATGTCCCGCTCTG
This sequence comes from Acinonyx jubatus, assembly GCF_027475565.1. NCBI lineage: Eukaryota > Metazoa > Chordata > Mammalia > Carnivora > Felidae > Acinonyx > Acinonyx jubatus. The sequence continues at coordinate 139,998,523 of NC_069386.1, read as the reverse complement.
CTCACACTTCTAGCCCAGTGTCGCCTGCGTCTCTGATGGCTGTCCTCCAAGACAGGGCTTCATGAGCCCTGAGGTGGACACCGCACCGAGTCAGGCTATCCTCTTGGGTCTAGCTTTGAGAGTCAGATTCGAAACGGAACCTGCCACACCTGTGCTTACAACCGGGCAAAGAGCCAGGATCTGCCAGCTGTCCTTTTTCCTGGGGAAGAGGTGCCATCCTTCATTCCCACCCTGGCTTTCTCTGGAGACAAAGCCGATGGCAGAAAGCCCCATGTACATTCAATGACTTCTGAAATATGCTCTTGAGCCCTCAAGTGTAGAACTGCACATTCCAAGGGCCAGGGCCACTCCACACAGGAGAGAGCCCTTCACCAATGCACCAGCTCGTTCAGGAGCCCCGGGGAAAGGCTGGTTAGCACGGAGCCTGATAGGGCTGGCTCTGGGCCTGGCCAGTCCCCTACCCTCACTGTCAATACAGGAAGCAGGGGAGGCTGCTGTCCATCGTCTGAGGCGGCTTTTAGAGGATCAAACACGAGAGACAGGCAGAGCACCTGCCACCAGAGTGTGGGCCTCGGAGGCAAGCGCCTCCCATGTGATGCTTCTGTTTGCAGATCGTGTGACCTGGCCAAGCAGCCTGGCCTCCCTGGGCCTCAGTCTCCTCCTCTGTGAAGCGGGGGTCAGAGCCCCACCCCAAGGCCTGTGGTGAGGAATGAGTGGAGCTGGTGCGCGGGCTCCTTGGGGCTTGCCGTGCACCCAGTTCCTGACAACAGTATTCTCTGACCTTCTCTCGGTTACGGTGGGGAACCCAAGCCTCGTGTTCTTTGTCTCCACCCACGCACATCCACAAACCAGATGTGGAGATGGCCTTCCCTTTCAAGACGAGAAAATTCATCCCGCTGCTTCCCCAAGGTGCTCACAAGGCAAAGGATCAGAGTTCTGAAAGCATGTTTCCTGGGCATATGGAAATGTCTGAGCTTAAGGAAACAAGAGCAGCTGTCAAAGAATGCTAAGAGAGCTCAGATCCTTTTTTTCTTATTGGGGGTCAATAGCTGGGGTCTCAAACTGAAACAATCATGAAATAGCAGCATCTACATTTAGAAATATGGACAGAGGGCCGCCCGGCTGGCTCGGCCAGCAGAACACACAACTCTTGATCTCAGGCCATGGATTCAAGCTCCATGTTGGGCATGGAGCCCACTGTAAAAAAAAAAAAAGAGTATGGACAGAGGGGTGCCTGGATGGCTCAGTGGGTTGAGTGTCTGACTCTTCATTTCAGCTCAGGTCATGATCTCACGGTTCGTGAGTTCGAGCTCTGAGTCGGGCTCTGCGCTGACAGTACGGAGCCAGCTTGGGATTCTCTCTCTCCCTCTCTGTGCCCTTCCTCTGCTCATGCTCTCTCTCTCTCTCTCTCTCTCTCTCTCTCTCTCTCTCTCTCAAAATAAGTAAATAAGCATTTAAAAAAAAACGAGAGAAGAAAAATTCTAAAAAAAAGAAATACGGACAGAAATAACAGAAGAAACAACCAGAAGACGTCAACACGGAGTGGAAATTTATGGTAGAAGAACAGAGCATGTCGTTTTTTGCAAAACTAGGGACAAGTATGACTCGTTAATAGAGAAAATAAAGTAGAACTAATGAGCTACACCTACAGAGTTAACAATGGCTAAGCAGTAAAAAACATAATATTGATTACATGAGACAAGCTTCATATACACAGCAAGATGCCACCTAAATTACCAAAACACATAAAACATCACTTCACACCCATGGCTTCTATCAAAAACAAGAAAAAAGAACAAGTGTTGGGAGAATGTGGGGAAACTGGAACCTCTGTGCACTGTCGGTGGGAACGCAAAATGGCACAGATTATACGGAAAACAGTATGACAGTTTCTTAAAAAATTATGCATAGAGCTGCCATATGATCCAGCAAGCCCGCTTGTGTGTATATAACTGCAAAATGGAGAGCAGGGTCTCAAAGAGGTCCCTGCGCACCAACGTTCACAGCAGCATTACTCACAGGGGCAAAAGGTAGAAGCAATCCGAGTGTCCACTGAGAGAAGAACGGATAAGCAAAGCATGGTCTCTCCATACAATGGACTACTATTCAGTCTTAAAAAGGAGGGAGATGCTGACACCTGCTCCAACACGGATGAACCTTGAGGACATTACGCCGAGTGAAATAAGCCAGACACAAAACGGCCAAAAGGGTATATAATTCCACTTACATAAGGTTCCTAGAAGAGTCAAAATCATAGACACAGAAAGTAGAATGGGGGATGCCAGGAGCTGAGGGAGGGGAGATGGGGAGTTAGTGTTTAATGGGGACAGAGTTTCAGTTTTGTAAGACAGAAAGAGTTCTGGGGATGGATGGTGCGATGGTTGTACAATAAGGTAAATGTGCTCAATGCCAATGAACGGTACACTTAAAAATGGTTAAAACGGTAAATCTTATGTGATATGTATTGCAACACAATTTGAAAAACATACATGAAGCAAATTTCTATCAAGCTTATTTGTGCATTTGTAGTAAGACCATAACAACATATATGAAGATGATGGTCACTCTGGGGAAATGGTGGGTGAGGGACGGGGTTGGGTGAAGGGCACTGTGAACACTACACTGTCTTTCTGAGAGAGAGAGAGAGAGAGAGAGAGAGAGAGAGAGAGAGAATGCTCTGAAGCAAATATGTTCAAATGTTTCCATCTGTTAAACTCATTCATTTCTTCATTCATTCAACAAACATTTCTTGAGCAGCTGTTATTAGCCAGGCATTATTCAGCAGCAAACAACTAAGACAAAAACCCCTGCCTTCAAAGAGACAGACACTAAACAAGATAAACCAGCAGCATCTCTATAGCATGTAAGGTAGGGGTAAAGGCTGGAGGCATAGTAAGTGAGCAAGAAAGGGGCCCTAAGGGCAGAAGTTGAGATGGTGGCCAGGAAGGGCCTCTCAGAGAAGGTGGCTCTGAAGGAAGATCTGAAGGAGGGATGATGGGAGCTATACAGAAATTGAGGAAGAACCTTCCAGGCAGAAACAGGACCCCTCTGGCTTCTCTACCAGGAGGAGAGTGCAAGGCAAGGGAGACAGTGTGGAGCTTCTGCAAGAATCCAGGGGACAGAGGAGAATAGTTGGACCAGCTGGAGGCACTGGGAAAGTGGCCTCACTTGGAAAGTAGAAGCAACAAAATGAATGGGGGGTGGAGACAAGGAAAGAGAAGAAAGAGAGGGGAGGAGGAGGAAGAGGAGGGGAAGGCACCAAGGCACAAAGCAGCACACTGGTAGGTCTAAATTCTCGGGAGGGGGGCCTCTGAATCAGCCATGGAGACATGTTAGGGAAATCCATCAATCTGTAAATTGCCCGATAACGCTCCTCTGAAGTGAAAAATGCATACTTGGCTCTCCTGGCTGATACATACACAAGGATAGCGTCAGAATCAATGCGGACCAGTCAGCCACTTCTCCAAGCTACCCAGGGTGAAGGAGAGAAGAAACGTTGCTAATCGCCCTCCCTAATTGAATTTAATGTTCACCGTCAGGTTTTAAAGATTAATTCCCAAACACTGTGGCAGCCTGAAGTGTGTACCTTTTTTCAATTAAGTAATTAGAGATCCCAATCTGCCTCCCTGGAATTAAGGAGTTAAGTCTTCTGTCAAATGTTCTAAGATGGCTTGGTGCATTAACTAGAGACAGACATTCTATGTGTCCAACAGAAGTCAGATTTGGAAAGAACATGACAAGTGAAACACGCATTTGCTTGGCTGTCCTGTATTTACTGTGGTTTCCATGTCCTGGTTACTGATACATGGCTCTATCAGGAGTTCCTCACAGTGTCTTAAGACCTACTGCTTTAACCACAGGTTATGTTCTTTCTGCCTGTCTGCCTTTTGTTTTTGATTACAAAATAAATGCAACCTCCTTGTAAAATATTCAAATTATACAGGTGTACAAAAAAACAATACCCCATAGGAATCAACTATAGGACTGTGGTTCCTCTGATTATATTGGAACTAAGTATGCTCGGGGCGGGGGGGTGGGGAATGAAACAACAAAGAAACACAAAGAAGAAAATAAGAGTCATCCATAATTCCACCACCTGCACACAGTGGCTATCAAACTTCTGGGTGAATCTTTGCCTCCCATCTGGCCCACCCCGACAGCTCCTGCCTCAGGGACATTCCTAGTTCAGCTGAAGTTCCTGGCCTACTCTCTACCCCCTGGCAGCCCCTGCTACTCCAGAATATCATTCTAGAGACGACTATCAGACTCACTAGCTCAGCAAGGCTGTGCAACCAGTGCGTAAACTTTGACCAAGCCATTTGCCTGCAAAAGCTTTGGGATTCCTTTATGATGTGTGTCAAAGGCTGGAACTGCACTGAATGTACAGACCAATTTGGGGAGATATCTCAACGTTATTGAGTCTTCCAATGCATGAATAGGATATGTCTCTCCTTTCACTCAGGCCTTCTTTAATTTCTCTAAGCAATGGTTTGTAGTGTTTTGTTTTTATTTTTTTATTTTTTTTTAACGTTTATTTATTTTTGAGGCAGAGAGACACAGCAAGAACAGGGGAGGGTCAGAGACAGAGAGGGAGACACAGAATCGGAAACAGGCTCCAGGCTCTGAGCTGTCAGCACAGAGCCCGACGCGGGGCTCAAACTCACGGACCGCGAGATCGTGACCTGAGCCGAAGTCGGACGCTTAACCGACTGAGCCACCCAGGCGCCCCGGTTTGTAGTTTTTTAATGAAAAAAAAATCTTATGCATCTTTTGTCAAACTTATCCTTAATTACTTCATATTTTGATGATACTGTAAATGGTATTTTTTGTTTTTAATTTCAGGCTCATTTCCAGTAAGTAGACATAAGATCAGTTTTTTAGATCTTGACCTTGAATTCTGCTAAACCAACTTTTTAGTTCTGGAAGTTTTTTTTTTTTGTAGATTCAGTACAATTTTCTACATTGACAGTCAGGTTGTCTGCAAATAAAGACAGTTTTACTTCCTTCTTTACAATATGGATACCTTTTGTTTCTTTTTCTTGCCTTATTGCACTGGCTAGAATCCCCACTACAATGTTGCATAGACATGGTGAGGGCAGACACGCTTGCCTAGTTCCTGATCTTATGGGGAAAGCAGTCAGTCTTTTATACAGTTAAGTATGATGCGAAAGCTAATGTTTTCATAAACGTCCCTTATCAGTTTAAGAACATTCTATTTCTACTTTGCACAAAGTTGTTTTTTTTTTTTATCAGAAATGAATACTGTAGATTGTTAAATGCTCCTTCTGTATCTCTTCACACGATCATTTGGTTCTTCTTTTTTAGTTCATTAATATGCTGAAATGCACTGACTGATTTCAAATATTAAGTGAAGCTTGCATTCCTGAGACAGATCTTACTTGGCCCTGATATTACAAATAAATAAATATAAGTATATATGTATACACACATACACACACACACACACAGTTGGATTAATTTGCTAAAATTTAATTTAAAATTTTGTACTTATGTTCATGAAAGATATTGGTCTATCACTTTCTTCTCTTACAATGTATTTTTTCCTGTTGGGTATAAGGTAATGATGGCCTCACAGAATGAGCTGGGAAGTATTTCTTCCTCTATGATTTTCTAGAAGAGTTTGAATAGGATTGTGCAGGAGTTTCCCAGGGCTGCCATAACAAAGTACCACAAACTGAGTGGCTTAAAACAACTGAAATGTATTGTCTCATGATTAAAGAAACAAAAAGGCAGAAATTAAGGTGCTGGCAGGGTTGGTACCCTCTGAGGGCCATGAGGGAAGGATCTGTTCCAGACCTTTCTTCTTGATTTCTACATGGCTGCCTTCACGTTCACATGGTGTTCTCTCTGCCTGTCTGTCTCCAAATCTCCCCTTCTGATTAGGACGCCAGTCATACTGGATTATGGCCCATCCTAATGACCTCATTTTAACATGATTAATCTCTGTAAAGACCCTATCTCCAAATAAAGACTTATTCTGAGGCACTGGGGGTTAGGAATTCAAAATATAAATTTTGAGACACGACTCAATCCTTAACAAATCGGTATAATTTCTATCTTAAATGTTTGCTAAGATTCACTAGTGAAGTCATTTGGGCCTAGAGTTTTCTCTGTGGGAAGGTTTTTAACTATGAATTCAATTTCTTTAATAGATACAGGGCTTTGGAGGTTATCTATTTCTTCATGAGTGAGCTTTTCCTGTTTCGGTCGTTCAAGGGATTTATCTGTGTCGTCTAACTTGTAGAATTCACTGGCAAAAAGTTGATCCTCACATGACCTTTGTAGCCTTTTACTATCTTTAGAATCTGTAATCAAGTCACTTCTCACATAATATTAGCAATTTGTATCTTTTCTATTTTATTCCTGATGCATAGCTGAAGGGCTATCAGCTTCAATGATCTCAAAAAACCAACTGTTGGATTTACTGATTTTTCTCTACTGTTTATCGGTTTTCTATTTCAGTTATTTCTGCTCTTAATCTCCTTCCTTTTGCTTACATTGGTTGAATTTGCTCTTCCTTTTCTCATGTCTTAAAGTGGAAACTGAGATCACTGATTTGAAATTTTCTCCTTTATTAATATAGGCAATTACTACTATAAATTAGCAGCTGAGAATTGCTCTATCTACATTCCACAAATTTTCATGTTGTTTTTTCATAAGCATTCAGTTCAACATGTTTTCTAATATCTCTAACAGCTTTTTCCTTGACCCAAGGATTATTTAGAAGTGTAATTTTAGTTTCAAATATTTGGGAATTTTCCAGATACCCGTTACTGATTTTTAACTTAATCCCGTGATCATTAGAGTATATGCTTTGAATGATTGCAAACCTTTTAAATTTACTGAGACTTATTTTATGGCCTAGAATTTGGTCTGCCCTGGTAAACATTCCACATATGCTACAAAAGAATGTACGTTATGCTGTTGTTACATAAAGTGTTTTATAAATGTCAATTAGGCCAAATTGGATGATAGTGTTATTCAAATATTCTGTATCTTTACTGATTTTCTGTCTACTTGAGCTATTGACTATTGAGAAAAGGGTGTTTAAACCTCCAACTATAGTTGTGGATTTGATTATTTCTTCACTCAGTTCTATCAGTTTTGCTTCATGGATTTTAAAGCTCTTATTAGGTGTATAAATATTGATGCCCTTCAAGGAACTGATCCCTTTATCATTATAAGATAACTCTATTTCTGCTAATATTCTTTGCTCTGAAATCTACTTTGTCTAATATGAATATGGCCACTCTGTTTAAAGTTAGTATTAGTTTGGTATATGTTTTTCCATCCTTTAACATTTAACTTTTTGTGTCTTTATATTTAAAGTGGGTTTCTGGTAGGCATTGTATAAATTGCCTTTTTATCCAATCTAATAATCTTTGTTTTTTAAATGGGTATTTAGACCATTTCATCTATTATTGATGCAGTTTGGGTTTAAATTTGCTACTTGTTTTCCACTCATCTCATCTGTCCTTTGTTCCCTCTTTCCCTTTTTTGCCTTCTTTGGAATTAAGCATTTTTTGTTATTTCATTTTATCTCCCAATGTTAGATTACTAACCGTTAATTTTGTTTTGTTTTATTACTAGTTGCTTTAAGGTTTAGAGCATACATCTCTAACTTATCACAGTCACTTTCAAGGAATATTAGCACTTGCCTAGTAAGAACCATAATAATAATACATACTGTGTTCCCCATCTCAGCCTGTATGCATTATCACACGTTTCACACAAACCCCCTAAAACATGGCCATTGTTTTTACCTTAAATAATCAATCATCATTTAAAGGGATTTTTAAGTAAGAACAAAAATTATTTAGATTTACCCACATATTTACCACTTCTGGTGCTCAGCACTCCCCTGTGTAAATGTAGATGTCTATCTGGCATCATTTTCCTTCTGCCTTGAGAACTTTATTTAACATTTCCCATAGTACAAGTCTGCTGGTGATGAATTACTTCCACTTTTAAATGTCTAAAAAAAGTATTTTGCCTTTCCCTTAAAAACATATTTCACTGGGTATTAAATTTGGGGCTGACAGTGGTTTGTTCTTTTTCCTTTCAGTAGTTTAAGTATGTTGTTCCACTGTCTTCTGGCATTATTTCCAATAAGAAGTCTGTTGTCATTCTTCTCTTGATTGCTCAGGATGAAACTTGCCTTTTTCTCCTCCTCTGGCTGCTTTAAAAACTTTCTTCTTTATCGTTGGCTATAAGAAATTCCATTAAGAGGTACCTTGGTGAACTTTTTTCTTCATGGTTCTTGTGCTTAGGGTTCACTGAGTTTCTTGGTTCTGTGGGTTTCCAGTTTTCATCAAATTTGGAAAACTTTCAGCCCTTAGTTCTTTGAATATTTTTTTCTGTTCTCTCTGCCTGTGAAGACTTCAATTTCACATATATCAGGTGAGCTTGAAGTTGTACCACAACTCTTGGATGCTCTGTTCATTTTTCCCCAAGCTGTTTACTCTCTGTATTGCATTCTAAAACGTGTCTATGACCAGGTCTTCAAATTTGCTAACCTTTTATAGTTTCCGATTTGCTATTAATCCTATCCAGTGCATTTTTCATCTGAGATTTTTTTTTTTTTCAGTTCTGGAGTTCAAATTGGATCTTTCTTCTATCTTCCTTGTCTCTCCTTAACATGCTCATGCTTGTCTCTACCTTTTTGCATATATGGAGCATATTTATAAATAGTTGGCTTAATGTTCTTACTGACTAATCACACCATCTGTGCCATTTCTGGGTCTGCTTCTATTGACTGATTTTTCTTCTAATCATAGTCTAGATTTTTCTACTTCTTTGCATTCCTTGTAATCTCTGTTTGGATGTCAGACACAGTGAATTTTACTTTAGTGGATGTTTTATATTTTTGTATTCCTATAAATACTCTTGAGGTTTGTTCTGGGACACAGTTAAATTACTTGGAAACCGTTCACTCCTTTCCAGGATAGTTTCAAAGCTCTGATAGGAGGAACTAGAACACGATTTAGTCTAGGGCTATTTTACCCTGCTGAGGGAACACTAATGAATTATGAGGACTTCCCACTCTGGCTTGTGGCACTATGAACTATTCTTGGCCCTGGGAGCTCTGGGGATTGTTCACCCTGTTCCTTTTGGTGGTTCTTCTCCTGCTTCAAGGAATTTCCTCACACACATGTTGATCAAGTACTCCACTGAAGACTCTGAGGGAGCTTCCTACAGATCTCTGGAGCTTTCTGTTGGTGCAGCTCTCTAATCTCCCCTTCTCTGTCCTGAGAACTCTAGCTGCCGTGGCTTCCTTGACTCCCAGCTTTGTCTCCTCAGGTCAGGAAGACCACTGAGACCCATTTGGGTTTCTCCTCCCTGTGTGGCAGTCTGGGAACTCTCACCAGACAGTCAGCGGGAGCAGTCCCCCAGGACCCGTTTCATTTTGCTTCCCCTTCTCTCAAGGCCCACTGTCTCCATTGCCTAGCGTTTTTTTTTTTTTTTTAATGTTTATTTTTGAGAGAGAGAGAGGGGTGGGGGGAGGGCAGAGAGAGAGGGAGACACAGAATCCAAAGCAGGCTCCAGGCTCTGAGTTGTCAGCACAGACCCCAACATCGGGCTTGAACTCACGAGCCGTGAGATCATGACCTGAGACGAAGTCGGACGCTCGACAGACTGAGCCATCCAGGCGCCCCTCCATTGCCTAGCGTTTTGATTTTTACATTTTGTAAAAACCACTGCTTCTTACATTTTGTCTGATTTTTTAAATTGTTTAAGATTGAAGCATAAATCTGGTCCCTATTACTCCATCTTGGCCAAAAGTGTAAGTCCTCAAAGTTATTTAGAAGTGTGTGGCTTATTTGTAACAACATGGATGGAACGAGAGGGTATTATGCTGAGTGAAGTCAGTCAGAGAAAGACAGATATCATATGATTTCACTCATATGTGGAATCTGAGAAACTTAGCAGATGAGCACAGGTGAAGGGAAGGAAAACTAAGATAAAAACAGAGAGGGAGGCAAACCATAAGAAACTCTTAAATACAGAGAACAAACTGAAGGTTGATGGGGGTGGGTGTGGGGCTGAGTTAAATGGATGATGGGCATTAAGGAGGGTACTTTTCAGGATGAGCACTGGGTGTGATATGTCAGAAATGAATCACTGGGTTCTAATCCTGAAGCCAAGACTACATTGTATGTTAACTAACTTGAGGATTAAAAAAAAAAAAAAGAAGTGTGTCTTAATTGCCAAATGTTTATGGTTTTTCATATTGTTTAGTAACTCATTATTACTAATTTAATTCCATTGTAAACAGAGACTAGGCTCTCTGTTGTTTCAATCTTTTTAAATGTATTGAGATTTGCGTGTGACCTATCTTAGTAAAGTACTATTTGAATTTGAAAAGCCCACGTAGCCTACACTTGCCATGCATAGTGTTCTATAAATGTGAATTAAGGTAAGGTAGTTGAGAGTGTAATAGAGATCTCCCATCTTTATTGATCTGTTTGGCTGTCCAATCAATTACTTAGAGAAGAGTGAAGATCTCCACGTATAAGTATGAATTTTTTTATTCTCCCTTTCAGGCTATGAAAAATTTTTCATGTACTTTGAAGCTCTGTTATTAAGTGCATATACGATTGTAAGATCTTCCTGATAAATTGATTCTTTTATCACTATGAAATGTCTTCTCTCTTACTCTTGTTGACAGCATATAATTTTACTTTTGTATCCATTCCAATAATCTCTTTCAATCGCAATGTTTAACCCATTTACATTTAACGTGATTGTTGATATGATCAGAATTACATCTATCATTTTGCTATTTGTTTTCTGGTTTTATCTCTGTTTTATTTCGCTTTTCTTCCCTTACTACCTTCTTTTGAAATAACTTTTTACAATTCCATTTTACTTATTGGCTTTTTAGCTATTCCTTGATGTTACTTCTTTAATGGTTGCTCTAGGGATTATAATATACATTCTTAATATTTTAAAGTCTTTTTATGGTTAATATTGTACCAGTTTACATAAAATATAAGAAGCTTGAAACCATAAATGTCTTTCATCCGTGCCCATTCTTTACTCTATAGTTGTCACATGTATCACATCCACATATGTTAGAAACCCCACAAGCAATATGATCGTTTTTGCTTTAAATAGTCATATGTATTTTTTTGTTTAATTTAAGAGGAAAAAATAGTCTTCTGTCTTTCCCCACATATTTACCATTTCCAGGCTCTTCACTTCTTCCTGAAGATCTGAGCTCCTATCTGGTGTCATATTCCTCCATCCTAAAGAATATCCTTTAACATTTCTAAGTTGCATGTCAGCTGTCAATGAATTCTCAGTTGCCATTTATCTGAAAATGTCTTTTTTTTTTCTTTAACATTTATTCATTTTTGAGAGACAGAGACAGAGTGCCAGCAGGGGAGGGGCAGAGAGAGAGGGAGACACAGAATCCGAGGCAGGCTCCAGGCTCCAGGCTGTCAGCATAGAGCCTGACGTGGGCCTTGAACCCATGAACTGTGAGATCATGACCTGAGCCAAAATCAGACACTTAACCGACTAAGCCACCCAAGTGCCCCTATCTGAAAATGTCTTTAATTCACCTTCATTCTTAGACGATACAGAATCATGAGTTAACATGTTTTTGGTTGTGTGTGTGCGTGTGCGTGTGTTTTCTCAACACTTTGAAGATGCTATTCGACTGCTTCTGGACTCCACTGATTCTGATGAGAAGTCAGTGATTTTCATACCATTATTCTCCTCTATGTGATTTTCATTTTTCTCTTGTTACTTTAAATTTTTTAATCTTTGGTTTCCACACGTTTGACTAGGATATGCCATAGTGTGATTCTCTTTACATGTCTTATTTGGGGGTTGCAAACTTTGTTTTTTTTTTTTCTTTTGAATCTGTAAATACACACATTTCATCAAATTTGGGACATTTTCAGGCATTATTTCTTCAAATAGTTTTTTCTTCCTCATTCTCTCTCATCTCCTTCTGGGACTCCAATTATACACACAATATCACAATATATATTATACAGATATCTTTGGATATTATCCACAGGTCCCTGTGTATCCTGTTTGTTTGTTTTAATGTTTATTTATTCTTGAGAGAGACAGAGAGACAGAGCGTGAGCAAGGGAGGGGCAGAGAGAGAAGGAGATGCAGAATCTGAAGCAGGTTCCAGGCTCTGGGCTGTCGGCACAGAGCCCAACACAGGGCTTGAACTCATGAGCTGTGAGATCATGACCTGGGCCGAAGTTGGGTGCTTAACCGACTGAACCACCCAAGCGCCCCTATCTGTTCTTTCTTTCCCCTACTCCTTTCCTCTGTTTTCAGATTGAATAATTTCTATTGTTCTATCTCCAAGTTCACTAGCTCCTTCTTCTGACATCTCCATTCTGCAATGGAGCCCAAATGGTGGATTCTTTCTTTCAGATACTGTATTTTTCAACTCTAGGATTTCCATTTGTTTTTCTATATACAGCAGTTGCTACTTCTCTACAGAGATCTCCTGTCTTTTGATTCATTGCGAATATATTTTCCTTTGTATCCTTCAGCACTTTCATAATAACTGTTTTAAAATACTCTGCTAATTTCAACATCTGGATATCTTGGAGACAAGCTCCACTGATCGCCTTTCTCTTGACTATGGGTCCCCTCTTCCTGTTTCTTCCTACAGTGAGTAATTTGGGGTGGAATGCTAGATATGACAAAATTTATGTTGTATAGACTCTAGACTGTTATGTTTCTCTGAAGAACAATTTTGTTTTCAACAGTCAGCTAACTTGGCTCTACTCACATTTTAAACTGTCTCCTCTGCTGTGTGCAGCAGCAGAAATTTCTGTTTGGTTCTCTTAGCCTTAGCTGAGCTGCTTGGAGTCTGTTCCATGCATTGGTCCGGGAGTCATCCAGAGATCTGGGCAGAGCCTATTGACAGAACTTAGGACTCCTCTTCTCTGACTCTTTCCTTTCTGAGATCTCCCTCCTCACTTTCCAGCTGCCGTGGTTGCCCCATCTGTCCTCTGCTTCTTCAAGCCAGTAACATTGCGAGTTTTCTATCCAACTTTTAGCTGCTGCTCTGCCAGGCACAGATTGGAGCCCACCCTTGGGCAGAAAAACATCAAAGCAGGAGACTCGCCCAGTGCCGTTTCCTTCTTCTAAGAGCTCCCTTCCAGTATCTGCCTGCCTTCTGTTGCTCTCCGACACCTTCAAGTAGCTTACTGTTGTTTTTGTTGTTGTTGTTGTTCAGAGTTTACAGTTGTCAGCTGTACAGTTACTCTGATAGGAACTGCTCCTTCATTACTGGAAGCCAAATCGGACACCTGGTTTTGAGCATCTGTTCTGCAGTCCTGGACAGTGACACATCCCCCCACTTCCTCATCTCCACCCCCAGGCCTGGCACACACACACCCCACTGCCCCAGTACTTAGGTAACAATCTCCCTACACCCTGCCCCCCGGTAGGGATATTTCGAAGAGTGAGGGGACTGGAGTATTTGTTCTGTGTGTGAGCTGCTGTGTCACAGAGGTGACAAGAAGGCCAGGAGTGATCTGTAAACTGATGTCATTTACCGCAGGCAGGAACGAGAAGCCAGGAATGATCTGAGGAGACGGGCCCACCCACACTACTCCCCCAGCCCTGCCAGCTTCAGGAAAGCTTGTAGAGAGCCTGGGAAACCTGCAGGGTTCCTAGGATACGTGGCAAAGAAGTTGGAACCAGTTTTGCTTGATTCTCTAAGGGCGGGGTACCGTGGCTGACAGCTGTTGTTACAAGGGGCTCACATTTGCAGAAATAGTGAGAACTAAAATAGTCCCTTCGTTTTACACCATCTTCCTAAGTGCTTCCTAAAATTTTTTCTATACCACATGATGCAAGGTCCCTTAAAGTAAAGAATGAGGACAAACTCAATCAGCACCTGTAAGTACATTATACAGAGAATTCCAAGAAACTCTTCTCTGTATTCAATAAGGTCAGTGCCAAGGGAAGGAGTTTTAAATGTCAGCAGAAGATGTAGAAGGCAAAGAAGAGGTTTCTTGGAGTAGAAAGGATTAAGAGTAAGACCCATCAGAGGTTGCTGAAGAATGCTTGGGGAGCTGGGAGTCCTCGGGGCCACCCTCCTTGTAGAGTGGGGTGACCCCTCCGCAGCCTGCAGGGTCCCCAGTGGGTGGTGCAGCCTGTCCAACGGTGGTGAGTGCGGGACTCTGGCCAGAGCCAGGGCCCCTTCTGAAAGCATCACGATCCTGGATGTTATTCTGAGACAAAATGCCACCTCACCTCCCACCTCCAGGTAACAGCCATCCTGAATTCAGCAGTTACTAACGCATCAGGCAAGCTTTCAAGCACTTTGTGAGAATTAACTCGATCCTTACCCCTGCCTATGATTATAAACGCCATCTGACAGATGAGGAAACTGAAGCACGGAGAGGTCATCTCCCCCGGGGCCACACAGTGACAGATGGGGCAGGGAATCGGGCCCGGGCAGCTCAGCTCAAGAGCCTGCTGGCTGAACACAACATGCGTCCACCATCCGCCTGCGATGTGCCCCGTGGTCAGCCAAGCGCTCCCGACCCAGCTCTGTAGGGAACACAGCACAAAGCCAGACTGCCCCTCCGCCCACTGACAGCCCCTCAGCTGTGTCACGCTGACCCCCCTCAGAACCCCTGCCCCCTAACGTGGTGCCCCAAAGTCCTACGGTCTTCCCTCATGCACTTTCCCCTCACCTGCCAGCTCCAATTTCCAAACACACCCCAAATCTAACCACTGCTCCTCACCTCCGCTGCGGCCACCCTCGTCTGAGACGCCACCACCTCTCCCCCGCTCCCTTGCGAGAGCCTCAAAACTGGGGTCTCGGCCTCCACTCAGCCCCACGGGCTGCTGCCATAACGGCAGCCACAGTAGCCCTAGGAGTCAGAAGTCAGGCAACACCCTTCCCCCGCTCAACAGCCGGCCGAGGGGCTCCCCGCCACTGGCACAAATCCCTGGCCATCCCCCCTGAGCCTTCTGCCTCATCAGACCCTTCTGCCTCAGGGCCCGCACACCTGCTTTCCCTCTACCTAGAATGTTCTCTCCAGACAGCCCTGGGCTCACTCGAGTCTCTACCTAGACACAGTCCCTAAACCACCCGATTTAACCACTGCTCCCATCACTCGCCTTCCTCTTGGCTGGCTCTACTCTTCCTCAAAGCAGGCATTACTTCCTAACGTATTTATTTTTATTTGTTTGTTTGTTTGTTGTCTGCTTCTCCCACTAAAATGTAAGCTCTGTGAGGGTAAGGACTCTATTAATTACCTATTTTTGTTCGTTTCTGTACCCCCAGGGTGTTGAACAGGGTCTGGCACACTCTAGAAGTGAAATAAATGTTTGTTGCATAAATGAAGGGATAGATGGAATGGACGAACGGACAGATGGATGGATACACACACACACACAGATGAAAGGATGGCTCTCCCAGCTACAGTCTACAGCTTGGACAAGCAGATCCCCCTCGGTAATGTGACTCCACTTGTCTATTAAGTTGGGGAACAGAAGAGGCGAAGTATAATGCCCTTTGGCCATGAGACCTTCTTGCTCTGAGAATAAGTTGTGAATTCTTTCAGTTGGGGGTGCTTTTTTCAACAGTTGGATTATATCACCCGGTAAACACCTCTCCCTCTATGTTCACGAGGAGCCTGGACTCTCTGGCACCATGAAGACTTTGGACTGGTTCCTGCTCCTCTAGAAAATTAAGTGTGAGATGAAATCGCCACAGTTCTAAAGGCCTGGGTTCTTCAAGTGCCACATGCCTTACCTAATCAAGATTCACTTGGGCTCTGGCCTCAATACACAGAGATCCTGTGAGCCTAAGAATTCATAAAGAATGAACGATTTTGGTGAACGAGTGCTGGCTCTCGGCACGCAAATCTGTTTTAATCTTGCGATGCCCTGGATGCTATGTCCACTGTCCACTGTCCTGCCCGATGTCCGTTTGCCCTTCCTCTGGGACGAGCATCCCATCCTTCCGTGGAGAACCATTCACACCCCACTTGGTCGCTGGGGTACATGAGGCACTGACTCTAACCTCTATGAAGGCCATGTAACCCAGGCCTGGTCAATCAGAGGCAATGAGGTCCGAGCCCAGGGCATCAGTGGACAGGGAAAGGGAAGAGGCACTTCCTCTCACTGGGGTTGCAAAGGAGTAGCCCTGAAGCCAAAAGGGGGGCCCCAGCGGGGTGACACGTCCCTGGGACATGCCAAGAGAGACAGAAGGCGAGGGGCAGACCAGGACACAAGGGCCCCCGGGCCCCCAAGTGCAGTTATGCCTGAAACTGTACAACCCTTGACCTCGTCACCTCTCGAGCCAGCAGACTGTTTTCTGCTTCAGCTCCTAGGCACGGCTGCTGGCAACCAAAAGTTGTCACACAAATCCTTCTAGAATTCTGCCATGAGTCAACCCTAAGGTTGCTGACGGCTTCTCACACCACCTTTCTTCTCTCTCAGAAGACAGGCTGCACACTGACACCTCTGGTCTTCCCAGCGTGGCCTGCTCCCCGTAATTTCCCAGCACAGCCACAGCCGGTGGCGCCGCGGGGGCTCACCTGGCACCGCCGGATGCTTCTGTGCGCCAGCCTTGCCTGCCAGGGACCCCTCCGGGCTGCATGTCACAGCTGTCCTCTAGCCCTGAACATGGACAACTGAGAGCTAGCTAACTGCTCCCTATGCACAAAAGCTAAGAAGTGCTCGCTCCTTCCAGAACCGGAGGGGCTGGGAGGAGGGTCTGAAATGGTTCGAGGCAGGGATAATATTATACTTTAACTTCTGTGCACCGCACTCCACAGCACTCTCCAGATGATGGCATCCTGTGATCCTCACGTCGACTCCCAAGTCCACAGGGAAGTCACCTCCGTTTTACAGTTGCGAAAATGGAGGCTTAGAAAGGGTGGGCCGCTCTCATTCATTCCCTGGGTTTATTCAACAGAGATTCATTCGGGGCCCAGTATGTGCCAAGAATGTTGCCCACTGCAGGAATCCCGGGGAATAGAACCACTCATGAGAGTCTAGTGAAAAAGACAGACATTAAGCAAATGTGTAAACAGGTACCACTGGAGAGAAGTAGAAGGCAAGAACGGGACTCTGGGAGGTAGTAACAGCAGGTGAAGTGTAAATTCAACTGGGGAGGTGGGCAGGCTTCTGAGGGAGGAGTGAGGCCGCAGGGAGGAAGCCTCGGGGGAGAGGGGAGGGCAGGCCTATCTCCCCCCGTGTACCACGGGAGGCGGCTGAAGGCTCAGACGCAGCAGAGCAAAGCAATGATCAAATTTTCCTTTTTAAAAAATGCACGCTGCCGTGTAAGAGGCCAGAATGATGCGGGGAGACCAGTGAAGAGGGCATTCAGAGGGAGAGAACGGGCCGGGTCCAAGGAAGCAATGAGCAAGCCAGGAACCGAGCACACACTGGACGTGCATTGTGGAAAAGGGTCACCAGGACTTGGGGTGGATCCGAGTGAGAGCAGCTGAGAGGCGGGGTGCGGGGGCTGTGGGGACACCGCAGGAGAGAGCATGCTCCTGGTCACACTGTGCTCATGGCAGGGAGAACAGAACCTGGGACGTCTCCTTCCCATCACGGCACCACCTTTCCAAGCGATGGCAGTGGCAGGGGGTGGGGATCCACTCCATCCGAGCCAGGGTGAGGGGCAGCCTCCAAGTCACCGGGTCTGCTTCTTCTTCCACATGTGGATAGAGACTGGGGCTGCTCTTGGCAGTTACTAGTGGGGGCTCCTTAGAGCACACACTTACTTGGTTCCAATGGCCTCCAGCTTAACTCCTTCCACAGCCCCCATAGGAGGTTTGGGGGTGGGGGGGAGGGGACCCTGGTGTCCCGGCTGTCATACACAGCCTTGTCCCAGGGGACAGTCTCCTGACAGCTTTGCCAGAGACCCAGTCAAGAAAGCCGATCCCACCCCCGCCCAACAGGCAGCCAGGGCAGGGCCCCACAACAGAGGTGACCATCTCAGAAAGTGAGGTCACTCAGGTCCCGCTGCCATGGCAACCACCAGAGGCCTGAGCTAGGCGGTCTCCACACAGTGCCAGGCTGAGCTCCGACAGGCCCACACTGCTGGCCCTCCACGACTGGGTTGGGACGGGGGTGATCGTTTTCATCGAGATTCCTCAAAATAGGCATAAAAATGAATGCAAACCTCTCATTCCCAAAACTCCATCCAGAAACCCGGTAAGGAGGTACTCTAGGAGTCTTCTGGCTATAAGGACTTTGGTGGCTATGGGCCCCTGCTTGGCACACCCAGGGGCCCAGAGGAGGGTTGTAAATGGGACCGGCCCAACCGGAAAGCATCCAGCCGACATGGGAGGCCCCAGTCGCCTGCCCAGCCCCACCTCTCACCTCTTCCTCATTCACGTGTCAACTTCCAGACATGTTTCGTAAATGTGCCCGGCTCTTTGCCCCCTCAGATTTTACACGTGCCCGTCCCTCTACTCGAAGCAGTTTCTTCCCTCTCTATCGGGTTGGCCCCTTCTCTTCCTTCCAGTCTCAGCTGAGATGGTCCTTCTTCCAGGAAGCCCTCCTGACTCCCAGAGGCTGAGGTAAGGTCCCGGTGGATGTTCCCACAGTGCCCCATGCTTTCCCTCTGGTGGGACCGGATGCACCACATGGTGAGGGTCCGGATGCCATCTGACCTCCCCTCTCCTGAAAACAAGTCAAGAGTGGCCGTCATGAGGGGAGACGGTGGTCAGGGGATCTCGCAGCTGGAAGGCCTGCTTTGTTTTCCTATTTTTAGTCATTACTCCTTTTCCCCATTACCTTACATACAATGCTTTTCTGACTCTGAAGGGAATCCACGAGCTTTTATCTTTTTTCACGCCCCCATCAGCACAAAAGCGCCATCCCTTTAGACCACCACGTGCCCAACACTGCCAGTGCTTCGTCACCGACACGTTGACATGTTCACACGCTTCTCCAGTGGGTGTGACGGGGCCATTTTACAGATGAGGGACCTCCCACGGTGACCACCCTGGGCCACGGGCAGTGAGCAAAGGGACACAGGGTGACACTGAATCTAATCCTTGCACTCAGAGTGGCCGCCGTGAACCGACTGGCAGTGTCTTCGCAGTACTTTTCTTTCTTTTTTTTTTTTAAATGTGAAATCTATTGTCAGATTGGTTTCCATACGACACCCAGTGCTCATCCCGACACGTGCCCTCCTCAATGCCCCTCACCCACCCCCCATCAACCCTCAGGTTGTCCTCAGTTTTTAAGAACCTCTTATGTTTTGGCTCCCTCCCTCTCTAACCTTTTTTTTTTTTTCCTTTTTTTTTTTCCGCAGTACTTTTCAATGCATACTTTGTTTTTCCCGAGATCCCACTGAATACACAAATCTGGCATCTTGCTTTCTTCACTTACCATTTTCCAATGTTCTTAATAACTTCATTTTCAAAAGTGCAGTTACTCATCAATTCCAGAAAAGCCTAGCACAGATACGGCAGCGGCCCTGAACTTGACCATGTTCCCCTGGTGCCAACAGCTATATGCACACAGCAAGAGGATTTAACAGCCTGATTCAGCGCAGCGGGAAGGAGCAAGTTGCTTGAGTCTGGGAAATACATTACCTCAATCTCACAAATGGTTTTGGAAAATCATTTCAGCCACAGAATTGTCATTCTGCAGGCCTGGCTTCTGCTGCCTCCCCACCCCGGGTCACCGCATCAGACATCGACAGACTCTGAGCATTCAAGTCTGGGGTGGCAGCAGGCTGAGACCCTCGGCCCAGAGTACCCCAGATCCCTCCTGTCTTGGCCCACCCTGACCTGCTCAATTCGGCGACAGTACGAGAGCAGCTGACACTTGGCAAAGAAGCCCTATCTCCACCTGGAGGTTTGCACACACGCGGCTCAGCAGAAGTTGCTGCTGGCTGCCCAGAAACTCTCTTTGTGATCTCCAGATGGGTGCCCAAACAATCATGGTAGATTTATGGGCCTCGAGCCCAGGGCTCAGAAACGATCCCCAAGTCTAATTCCTTCTAAAAGGGCCAGTTAAGGACTAACTAACCAGTTTCCACCAGCTTTCAAGTCACACAAAATTTCTCAGGACTCAAGCTCATGCCCAGGCCTGAGGTTCTTTCGGGATGAATATCGCTCCCTAACAAACTGAATCTTGCATGCATTAAGTGGTATTATAAATGGAGCCCCCCCAATTTCTAATAGTCTTGAATTAGTCTTACATTGCACCACGTCAATGAGCATGAAATTATTTTACCTATAAAAGTTTAACAAGTGGGGTGCCTGGGTGGCTCGGTTGAGCGGCCGACTTCAGCTCAGATCACGATCTCGCGGTTCGTGAGCTCAAGCCCCGAGTCGAGCTCCATGCTGACGGCTCGGAGCCTGGAGCCTGTTTCAGATCCTGTGTCTCCCTCTCTCTCTGCCCCTCCCCCCACTCATGCTCTGTCTCTCTCTGTCTCAGAAATAAACATTAAAAAAAATTTTTTTTAAGTTTAACAAGTGACTCTAAAGAATTAAAAAGGTTCATAATGGGATAACAGTGATAAGTCTGCAGCACTTAAGTCAATGACTTCTGTGGTCACAAAGCCTGTAATTTACAGAAGCTGTGAGCATGGCAGTCAGAAATCCCTTTATCTGTACCTGTGCTGGCAGCAGCAAGAACTCATATGTCAGGCAACAGCAGTCCCCCCCAAGAGCCGGGTGTGATCAGGAATCCTGGTACTGATTACAGAGAGCCCATTTGTCTATTAGTCAGCCTGTCTCTCCCGCGCTCTCGTTCACTAGCTCTTGGGTACGGCGCGTGGCTTCCATTTTTTTCTCAATAGAACACAGCACAATTGCTGCTTGACTTTCAAGCTGTTGTTTTAAATTGATTATTATCAGTACTGTGCTATGCACCGCGTGTTGCAATTTATGCATTCTTACCGATGCCGATCATCAGCGTCAACAACGAACCTGTTGCAGCTGTGTCATTCATCAACACCCCTCGGCATCCCCAGGTGTGTACAAAGTCAGCCCCCTCCCCCTCTCTGGGCTCTGAATGGGCCTCATGGCCCCTCCTTCCCACCTCACCAGGAAGAAGACAGGCCACAGGGCTGAAACAGACGGGGGGGGGGGGTCCCCGAATGTCAGCAGGGGTGCGAGGCCAAACTTAACACACTGAAGGCTTAGGGGCGCCTAGGTGGCTCAGCTGGTAAAGCGTCCGACTTCGGCTCAGGTCGCGATCTCATGGTTAGTGGGTTTGAGCCCCGTGTTGGACTGTGTGCTGACAGCTCGGAGCCTGGAGCCTGCTTTGGATTCTGTGTCTCCCTCTCTCTTTGCCCCTCCTCTGATCATGCTCTGTCTCTCTCTCAAAAATAAATAAACATTAAAAAAATTTTTTTTAAAAACAGGTTGAAGGCTTAGCATCATTGTGGATTGAGCCTTCGCTTCCTTTACTGGGACTGCTGACTCCTTCCCTTTAAGGTCAGTATCATCCAGCAGGTGACGCGATGTCCAAGTGCAGGGTTCTAAACTCCACAACAGTGGGAACAGGCTCCCGGGACCACCTACACCTGACACCCGACACTCAGGTTAGGATAGAAAAGTCTTTCTATCCCAGCCCTTCTTCCCCCTTCTTCTCACAGGTGAAGTCAGAAGCTCAGTGAGGCTTCAGAATAAAGGTGTATGGAAGCTTCCTGTGGATCCATAAATGAGGAGCCTGTGACCCAGTAGGTCTCCCTTCTGGCTCCGGCAACGGGGCAGCTTTCGGCTGACTTCCCAGGCCCCAGGTCCAACGGCTGGGCTGGCCTATCCTCCACCACTCCCACCCCTGTGCTCTATGTGGCTTCTAAGCTCTGTTTTCAGCTTTACAAAAGTAAGCTTTAAAATCCTCTTGCTGTGCATAAGTTTTTATGATAAACTAGGTGCAAATCTCTTTTGGAAGTTGCGATGGAATAAATTATAAATAAAGACCAACAAAGCCAAGGCTCTGAGGCAAAATCTTATTACCACCTTGAAGGAGTTCAGTGTCATTTTTCTTCCAGTAAACATGTAAATCCGATGTCCAAAACAATACAAGCTGCTTTATTCCATGGCTTATTTGCATGATTTTTAATGGCAAACAATAATAAAGTGTAACTGAACCCTCTAATCCTAAATTCATCTAGACTTTGCTGCAGAGAAATGCATTAATAATAACTTCCAGAGTTCTGTGTGACAACTCACAGTGTGGAGCCCTGAGACTCTGGGGGACGGGAACACTGTGAGGAAGCAAGAGGTGGGGGTGGGGACACGGGGTGACAACAACAAGGACATCACGGCTTGGGTTCCACCGGGCACCTCAAACACCCCGTATCCTCACCCTCCTGTGCCCCTTCGAGCGACACGGCCTGAGCAGAGGACCGCGTCTCTGAGCTGCCATTTCTACAGCTAGAAAACGGAATCCCGGGGAAGCTTCACAAAGTAGAAAGTACAGCCGCAGGCTCCACGGACCTGTCCTTCACCACCTTTCTGTCCTTCACCACCTGCCACCAAAATGACGGTGTGCACAGGGCTCAAGACCCTACCCAGCGAGGCTGGGAGGAGCCGTCTGTGTGCCTTCCTTTAGGACACTTGGTCTGCCAGATGAGTGAGCAGCACGTGCAACCGTCTCAGCTGTCCGTCCTCAGGCCGGTCCCGAGGCCCCAGAGCCAATGCAGGCCTGAGAGGGACACCTGAGGCCTGTGCAGAAGAAGGTGTGGTGGGCCCCGAGGCCAGTGTGAAGAGATGATGCCTGGGCCACGTGTGCCCACAGAAAGGCCTCTGTCCTGACCACTGCCGTCTCGGCCTTCAGCATCAGCCCCGGCCTTAGCCTCAGCTAGAGAGGAGACCTGTCCTAAGCCAGGACAGAGCGGAGCCCAGGAGCCCAGGAGCCCAGGAGCCCAGGAGCACAGGCCTTCAGAGAGTCGTCAGTCCTGCTGTCCACTGTGGCAGCTCTCCTGACCCACAACTAAACGGAACGGGATGTGCTTGAGAGCACGACTCTGCGTCTCTATGTCTCTGGGAAGGATAAACCACTACTTTCAAGGTCAAAAGAAAAACGACCTTGGGCTTCAGTGGAGCCCCAGCCCCTCTTATACATCTCCCAACTTCCGTTCCCAGCCAGGCGCGACTGTGCGCTTCTCGGGCTCACCCCTGTAATGCTATCTGTCATCCCCCTGACCAAGTGAACGTGCGTACCCCCAGCAGGGGGCTGGCCACAAATCAGGCACTCGGGAAAGGTCCGACTCAAGTCCCAAGCCACTTGTGGGACTGAGGTCACCACTGGTGGCCTGAGGATCAAATGGGGTCCCCAGGGTCAGATGCCTCCCTGGTGTCCGGGCCTGGCTCTCCCTCCAGCTGCCCGGACGGCCTCCGCCCTGTTGCGACCCCTCTCTGAGCTTGAAGACCCTAAAGTGTAGGACCAGAGAGGGGACTATCCCCCACCGTCCCAGGGTGCCGGGAGGCTACGCTGAGAATACGCACCGCGCCAGGCACTAACGACAGCGATTATTACGACTCGTGCTCCAATCACTCAACAGACACTCTTCGAGCTTTCCGAACGCGCTCAATTCACACCAGCCCCGAGCGCTCCCAATTAATGAAAGAACAAATTAAACTGTCATTACTTCTCTTTAATTCTGTAATTAAAGAACTTCAAGAGGCGACAGGCTCTAAATAATGCATGCTTTTGTCAAAGAAATGTTGAGTTCTGGGCAGAGAGCAAAAAGTACGGGGAAAAGCTTGGGGGGAAACGCTTAGGGGAAAAGGAGAGAGAAGAAGATACGAGGCAGGAGCCATGATATTTATCCCCAAAGATCAGAGGGAACAATCAACTGACAGCTGAAGGACTTAATTTGTTTTTGAATTAAGGCTTCAGCTATCAGCGAAAACAGGAAAATATATGGCCCCCACCCCGCACTCCCGCTCCACATCTGCCATAAACAGAAATGGTGTCGGGAGTAATTCAATCGGTGGCTTTTCCAGTTGATGAGGCAAAGCGCGGCAGTCATTTTGACATCTGCTTGTGTGTGACTCTCCTTTTTATGTCAGTTCAGGGGAAAGAGAAATAAAGGAAAAGCATGTGGCACGTAAATTTTTTTAAATGTGTGTCTCTTACCCAGCAGATATGTGGCTGCCGCGTGTTACAAACCTAACAAGGTTGTCCTGTGCAGGGGTGAGGGAGAGACGGGCTCCGGGTCAGATGGACGGGACGCGGTGCCCCGACCCTCCAGCAGATCCCGGCCCCCGCCTCCAGGCGAGACAGGGGCAGTGAGTGAGCGTCTGGTGAGTCAGCGCCTGGGGGCCGACGAGCAGAACAGAACGCGAGGTCTGAATTAGGAAGCAGCAGCCAGGTCCGCGACTCGAAATTAAATAACTCACTGAGATGTTTTCTTCTCGTTAGGCATTAATGTTTTCATAAATCTCATACACAGTGTAATTGCGGCGTCCTGATCCTCTGAATCACATAAAGAAATGGCTTTCAGACATGGCTTCCATTTATGCTTCTATTAGCTGCAGAGCCCAAAGGATGAAATGTTATTAAATATAACTTTTTTCCCTGCAATATCGCCAAGTTCCAAGAACAGCTTGGAGGTTTCCCTGAAAAGGTTGGCAAATGTGCTTAGTACACAGAGTAGCAGCTGCTTTACAAACTGCATACTTTTATTAAATTACTGCCCCTGCAACATCCTGCCAGCCACAGGATTAAAAGGGAGAAGAAATTAAACTGATGGGAAAGGCTTCCAAGCAACAGGTCCAAGTCACAAGTAATAAATCTCCTTCTAAGTGTGTGCCGTGTGGGGAAATGGAGGGGGGCTTAGCTGGGGTGTTTTTTTCAGCGGGGTGGGGGGGGGGATCTAACATAAAATTGCAATAACATCTACCACCATCTCAATGTTGAAATGTCACTTATCCACACTTATCCAAATATCACAGACACATGATAATTGCTTGTCTTTCCTTCTTGCCCCACTGGGTACCCACCAGGGTATCTGCAGGTACCCGGGGTCTGGGAGCACGCCTGGCATGCCGTAGGTGCTTACTAAATACTGGCATAGTGACCAAGTGAATGTGTGTACCCCCAGCAGAGGGCTGGCCACAGAACAGGTACCCGGGAAAGGTCCGACTCATCGCTCCATTCAGGGGCAGGCCATACCCTAAACCCCCTCTGCTACACAAGCCCCCTCCCCTCAGAGGAGCCCCCCCACACCCCCCAGCCCTAGTACTTACTGCCTGCACAGCTGTCTCTTCCACAAGGAAGGACTTGAGGGCAAGCAGCAGCCCTGCATCACAGCCTCTCTCCAGCCCTGTGTGACCTGGGGCAGCTGCTCAAACCTCTTAAGAAGAGGTCTCTCAGCTATAAAATGGGAATCAAACTACCTAACAGAGCCCAGCACATGGCATGCTGTCAGTGCTCACCACATGACCACGGCTACCACAACCGTACATCTCCACACGGCTCCCCCCCCTCCTCCATCGGCATCCCTGCACGACTGCAATGACCAGGCTCCCCTGCCAAGCACAGGGTGGTCCGGACCTTTACTCCCACTGTCATTTCATCCTAAACAGCCCTGACAGATGTGAGGTTATGACTGCCCCCATTTCACAGATGAGGAAACTGAGCACAGAGAACTTCAGTAGCTTCAGGGGCAGGCTGGGACGCAGCAAAGCCCACACTGTGCTCCATTAAGCCCCCATCCTATCTGCAGGGCCCCCCAGGACAATCTTGCCAGCAGCCCTGCATGCCTTTCACCCTCCTGCTCTCGGCCCCTCCATGCCGGCACTCCAGCCTCTGCCTGGAACGCCCCTGAGGTGAGATCCGCCAGGTGAGGAGATCCCCTCCGTCTGAGACCCAAATCACCTCCTGTGCTACCTTCCCCCCCACCCCACCCCCGCCGCGAAGACGGCCGCCGTCCTGCCCCCAACGACTCGGGTCACAGAGCTATTCCCATGGACGTCTCTCCGTCCCCCACTCTGCAGAGATGGCTCCCTGGAGGAGAGGGCCCTCAATCCACACCTGTGCACATCAGGACCCAGCACATACAGCAGGAGCTTCCCTAATGCTTGATGCCTAAGTGGGTAAATGAACACAGGGTCTCCTAAGAGTCCACCATGATGCTGGTACCAGAATGTTCTGAACGTCTCAGCCACGAAGCAGAGCCTTGGCTCCCGGGCCTGGTTTCAAGACCAAATCAGGCAGGGCTCTGGGTGCCTTGTTTGATTAAAGCGATGAGCAGGAAGTAAACACACGGCTATTTCTTGGCTCCACACAGAATCCTCGCTCAAAATGCCAGGGACCGGGCACTTCGACACAAATTCAGCAGCGGCACCTTTAATCATTTCAGGGTTAATAAAAAATGTCAATTGCATTTGTCATCATGGCCATCCTGGGGGAACAATCCCAGCGCAGACAATCTCTGGCCAAATGACAGCCTGGTCTGTTTGTCACACATCCCTCCAGCTGCCTCACTGACAAATTAATCGAGTTGGTTACCTCCCCCTGGCCTGTCCCTTCGTAAATAATCAGAAGGAATATGGATCTTCCAAATAATCTGACCTCAGAACTGCTGCTCTCACTCTCCCTGAACAAGAAAAGAGAACAAAAGCAAGGAATGAGAGTCTAAATACCCTGGAGGCACAGACTGCCTGGGGGTGAGTGTGGTGCAGCCCAGGAGGGACACTCTTTCCACCCCAAGGCCCCTCAGCGCTGAGCAGGCCCCCTCGGAGCATGGCGCTCACCAGACACACACACGTAACCTTATGGGGGCCCCGTTCTACCCCCATGCTAGAAGCGAGCAAACGGCAGCTGAGAACAGACTAAGGGGCATGCCACAACGGGGACTCTGACCCAGGTGTCTGGTGCCACCCCACTGCCCACTGCCCGCTGCCCGCAGCCGAGGGGACCCTGAGCGTGGCTGCCTGTCTGCATTTCGAGAGTAGCGATTTTGCAATCAAGGAGTTCCTGCACATTCAACTTGCCAGGTGCAAACGCATCCAAGAGGAAACGCCCCCTGGCATAACTGACACTTAACACAAAAGGACAGGAATGGAGTCGATCGAAATTGAAAAAAAAAACAAAGAAACCACTGCTTTCTACCCCAGGATCACTTCAAATGCTCCGAAATCATTAAATTTGCCTAAATTAAGCATTCTGTCTTTATCAGAGAATGACGTGAAAATGACTATCCAGGGGCTCTCCCGTGACAGTTTCCCACATTTGTTTTTAAACAATGAACCCTTTCCTGGCTCTGTGAATTTGGCCACGAGCCAAAAGTCAGGGTCCCTGCTTTCCTCACCTAGAAGTGGGGCTGGGACAGACCTTGCGGCCGCCCCCACAGCACACGGGAACGTGGCATGCTGGTGCCGCTGCATCCACCACAATATGCTTCACGGGCGGGAGGGGTTTTTGTTACACAAACCTCGAATGTTCAAAGTCGCTTTTATTTTCAGAGAAAACACAGAGACGATGAGGAATATACAAGTATTTCCCAGATTTGTTTTAAAGCCTTTGCAACTGGAAGGGTTAAGCTGAGCACAACTCCTCTGAGACCACTGTTAATTTCTGCAACTCACTGTCATATAAAAAGCCTCCACCCCCACACGGCAATCAGGGGCTGCCCGACTGCCCTTCCAGAGAGTTCTGTCTCCAGTGAGAAATCCAGATGACACTTTTTCGACAGCCTGACAGTCATTAGGTTTGCAAGTTAACTTTCAGGAGACAGGCAAAGGCTCTTATTTTGATGGCTTCCCTCCATTTTGGCAATTTTATCACCTTCATAAACACTAATGGCTCTTGAATACCTGCCGTGGGTGCGGCGTGCTGTGCCAGGCTGAACCGCACAATGCCACACAAAATGCCATCAGATGAGTCACCAGCCTCCACTGGCAATCAGCTCTGTGACGCACAGGAGCCCGGGGGCTGAAGCACCGGCAGCTTCCTGGCCAAGGCTGGTGCTGGAGACAAGGAACAACTCCAGGGGGCAGGGCTCCTGGCCACAGGACCCAGCAGGTGCCAGACACGGCCAGGTGCCTCACACATATTATCTGTACTCCTACCAACAACCCCAGATGACAGCATGACAGCCATTCATTCGCCCGTGGGGAACGAGAGGGTCAGAGGCGAGAGAGGCCCCCTGCTAGGGGCCCAGGGTTAGAAAGTGCCCAGGAAACTGAAGCCCAGCCCCACCTCCACACCACCCCTTGCCTCAGTTTACAGGAAGGCTCCCAGTGCCAGGCCGTTTTCATGGGCAGGGGGGCCAGGAGGACCCGCAGTCTGCTGGAGGACACGCAGAACTGCAGAGGGTTTCCGGGAGGAACTCGGGCTTTGGAGCCAGAGGGTTCTGTGTTCAAATCCCAGCTCCTACCAGCTGTGTGACCATTGGCACATCACCGCCCCTTTCTGAGCCTCAGTCTCCTTAGATGTAAAATAGGGAAAATGCATCGAACTTGAACTTCACCACAGGAAGGAGGGTTTGAGAAGATTAAACAAGATGAAACGAGAGGACACACAAAGGCACTCAACCTGTCTCTTCTCTCTAATCAGCCCAGCATGTAATCAGCTGGGGATGAAAGTGCATGAGAATCGGATCTCACTTCAGATCCCACTCCCCGTATTTGCCAGCTGGATGACCATGAACATGCAGTATAACCTGGCTCACCCCCCAGAGCCACCACACAGGCGGTGCAAGGGTTAAGGAAACTGTGTCTGGCAGGGAGTGGGCGTCAGTAAGAGTTCATTCAATTCAATTTGACTTAATTAAAAAACCTTACTCATAGCCTCCAGAATGGCAGGAGCACAGAGGGCTAAGACTACAAACTCAAATCCATTTGAAGCCCATAAATTTTATATCCTGCCGATGAATGCATTTTCTTATTAAGCGACAATATCATAAACCTCTTCTGAATTCCTGGCAATGTAAGAGTCGTATCTTCATTGGGCTGAAAGCTGTTGTCAAATCACAAAGAACTTGAAGGGTTCTAAAGGAACTGATGAAAAGGAATAACGGAAACCAAGTTTACCGAACAAATCAAATTATTTCACTGCCGTGCCTGTCTTTGCAAACCCTCTCCAAATTACACTTCATTATGAGACTAGAAAATTAGATACCAGTAACAAAATGAGAAAACCAGAACATATAAATATTTACATAATCGTCAGAATAATATTCTTCTGTGCAAATCCACCTACTACTTTGTTTATTCTTATTAACTCAAGTTTAGAAATGGGACAATCATGTGAAACGGGGCCCTGGGGATTGCTTTCCCTGACTCAAATCATTTCATTTTCTTTTTTTTCTTGCTTTTTTAGTTTTTCTTCCTTTTTTTAAGGAAACACTGGTGTTCCGGGATAGAAGACGATGAGAAAGGAAGGAGGTGGGGAGGGCACCTCAGACCCTCAGTTCCAAGCTCCGGACTCCGAGCAGAGAAGCCTGGCAGACGCAAGCAGCGGGCCGGCTTCTCTCCTCCCTTCTCTCCCTGAGGGCTGTGGTAATACCCTAGGGCTGTGGGTGAAACACAGGGATGGAGAGAGCTAGCAGGGGGGCAGTGAGGCTGCAACGGTAACAGCAGGGACAACTATAACCGTCGCGACCAGCGTCTCAGTGCCCGGGTGCTGGGCAGTACCCAAGTCACCCCGCATTCCCACAGCCACTCTGTGCACAGTGAGAGGTAGGTTCCCCATTTACAGAAAAGGAAACCAAGGCTGCCGGAAGTTGAGCCTTGTCCAAGGCCACAGAGCTAGTGAGCACCAGAGCCAGGGTAAGTGCCCGGCTTTGTGTGTTTTTTTCCAGCACACCAGCACCGGGTACCGGGTACTAAAACCACAACTGCAGTGAGGCTCACCCCGACAGGGACTGGGCTGGTGCCTTGGATATGGGTCTTGCTACAGCCAAGCTGTGGGGTCTCTAAAGGGGAAGGCAGGGCTGAGGCCGGATGGTGGCAGGGATGGTAGGGCCGGCTCTCTGCAGCTAGCTGCTCTCCCAGGAGCAAGGCCAGAAAGCGGGCTAGTCCCAAACAGAACCTTCCCCTCTCTCACCATCCCCTTCGGCCCTAAGTCGTAACAATCAAGCATTCATTCATTTATTTAACAGCCAAGCACTGAGTCCCTACTCCAGCTCCAGCCCCATGCCAAGCCCTGGAGGGACCCAAACGGCTAAGGAGCAGCCCTAGCCCTTAAAGGGCCTTCTGTGCTCCACCAGGCAAGACTCTAACTGTTGTGCCACGTTTCCAAAACAAAAAGGCAGAACAGATGGTTCGGCATATGGCGTGGCACGGGGACAACAAATGAAAGCGGGCACCCTAGCAAACCGAGGCCCTCTGGAGCCAGCACGCTAGCTCGCAGGGTGTGTGCATGCCCTCCGCGTCTCAAGGGGCTTGAAGGCAGAGACTCGGACTTTCTCTTGCACACGGAAGATGCCTGGCCAGACGTCACTAGGTAGGAAGCAACCTCAGCGATGACCCAAAGACCTGGCAGAGTGAAACTGAGCTACACGGGAGACGGACTCTCTCTTCTCCTCTCCCCAGTGCACAGAGGCCCCCTCACCCCAAGAGACACTGAACACCTGACTCGGAAGCCGCTCGGCCAGCCTGAAAGGCAGCTCAGGCCACAGTTCACGGCCATGCTACCACATGGTGCCATTACATGGGGAAGTTAGGATGACAAAAGTATCTGACTGCATATCCATGGAGACATCATTAAGATGCCATTAAAACCGCATTAAAACACGTGAGCTCAATGTAAAACTCTTTCATTGCAAATTATACCCCTGTAAAACAAACAAAGCAAATGAATTCCAAAAAGCATTAAAGTAACATAAAGCAAACTGAACCCCTTTTTCAAGTACAAGAGAATTCTAAGTAAGAGAAGGAAGCACGCAGCCCACGGTAAAAAGCAAGCCCAGACTTGGCAGTCAGCCCCGTGGTCCGCCTGCCTTGCCTCAGTGTCCAACTAGCTACATGACCCTCCACAAGCATTTAATCTCTCAGAGCCTCAAGGTCCTGTATGAAAAATACCACATTGATTAACTGATGGGAGGGTTAAATGAAACGAGACGAGAGAAAGTCACACAGACAGGCTCAGACCCGACACATCCCAAGGACACACAGGTGGTCAGCAGAATATAGTGTCTGAGTCTGGACCCTGAACGTCTCCACTAACCTGAGAAGACTCGAAGGGCCCGCCCCAGGGGCTGGCAGTACTCTAGTTCCCACAGAGAAGGAGATCAGTGACCGTACCCAGTCAGCAGCCACAGTCTCCCCTCCTCCAGGCCCCAGGGGACCTCCCGGCCCCGCCCATCTGAAGCTGCTCACCTACAGCAGTACCCGTGTCACTTGGGCAGCTCCCAGGAGATCCACACACGGTGTTCTTTCCCAGGCGGCCTGCCCAACTGCCCTTCAGCCCTGCAAGTCCCCATCTGGAATGGAATCTGCTCCCTGAGGTCTGGACAACACGCCCCCCCCCCCCCCATTCACCACATTAACCTCACTGCCCAGGGCCGAACTGAGCGAATGAATCAATGAATGTGTGTGCCTCCTTGCCAACCCCATTCCCCACCTCTGGACCTGAGGCTCAGGCATGCTCTTTCCACTTGGGCAGTTAGGACAGCAATTCTTTCAGTGGCCTCCGAACTTTTTTTTCTTAAATCACGTATCACTATTATTTAAAAAAAAAATTTTTTTTTGAGCATACAACTTTGAGGACATGAATTTTATTCTACTGGTATATTACATACATTATAAAACATGTACACACACGAACAGAAATTTTAGGAAGATGGTATGAAAAACAGATCTATGTGCAATGTCCAGCGCTATCTACTGGATCTTTTTACATGGCACCAGGGATGTGAACCCTGCTTTCAGGAGCATCCTCTAGATGATCCTCATCTTTCGACTGAGGACAGGCATCTAGAGACAGGCACAAGCTGACCTCAAACCCCCAGACCCAGCTCTCATGGGCATAACACGTGGTCACGCCTCAGTTTCCTCCTCCAAGCACACTGCCGCTCTTCTAACATCAGGTGGAAATGAGATGACATCCAGGAAGTTTTGTGCTATCACCAGCACCTGGATACACAAAGTACAATTCATTTTCAGGCACCCAAATAACAGCCAGAAGGGAAATACAATGGAATACTCCGCAGAAGTGACAAAGCACCAGGGGAGCTCTAGGGACTGGTGTGGCCTGACTGAACTCGTTGGTGAGTGGGGGGAAAAAAGCAAAAGGCAAAAAAGGATCTATAATATGCTATTTCTTATGAAGAAAGAAGAGCAAAGAAAAAACTACTTATATGAGCAAAAAGAAACAGGAAGAAAACCCAAAGACTAATGACACTGGCTATCTACAGGACAGGGCTGCAAACTAGGTAAATGGGATAAAGAAAATGGGGTGGGGGGTGGAGGGAATGCCTCTCTAAATAGAATTTTTTTGTATAGTCTTGACTTTTGGAAATATGTTAGTGGTTCACATGGAAGGAAGGAAGGAAGGAAGGAAGGAAGGAAGGAAGGAAGGAAGGGAGAGAGAGGAGAGGAGAGGAGGAGGGAAGGAGCAAAGGGAGGAAGTCCACAAGACTGGGGAACCCTAAAATAGAATTTAAAGGAAAACGAATGAACCAAACTGTATTTCAAACAAATAACGATACCACACTGAAGGAGGAAAGATAAAAAAAAAAAAACTAGGCCAAGGAGCATCTGAACACATGTAGACTATATGCTCTCAGGCTAAAGGCAAAAACTCTAAGAATGAATTCACATTAGTAGCCTTTTTTGCAGACATTAGCAATTCTGAAACAATTTTTTGACATTCAAGGATTGAGCAAGTTTGTAAATACGTTATCAAATTGGGAGCCACGTTTCACACTATTGGAGAAGGTAGTCACAAATATGGAAACGGATAAGGCAGAATGAACCCCACAGTGCTGGATGGAAATATGAAAAATCCATGTGAACTCAAGGGTTTAACAGAAAGAACCGGATAGAGGTGTGTATGGGTATGTGTATGCACAAACTGCTCCCCAGGTGTGTCTTCTAAGAAGCACTGACACCCCAGTAGCAGTGAGCACACCTAACA
Source organism: Acinonyx jubatus (assembly GCF_027475565.1). Classification (NCBI taxonomy): domain Eukaryota; kingdom Metazoa; phylum Chordata; class Mammalia; order Carnivora; family Felidae; genus Acinonyx; species Acinonyx jubatus. The sequence continues at coordinate 139,965,484 of NC_069386.1, read as the reverse complement.
CCCAAATCTTGGCTCCTAAATGCAAGGAACCAGAGCTCTTTGCAGATGGAGTAGAAACAGAACAAGATGAACCTGGAACACCTTGCTGTGCCAAAAAGCAAGAACGTGTTCAAAGAATGATGGCAACATCTCAGATGGACTCAAGAGCCAGCTTGAAGGTTAGCTTCCATTGGTCAAATGATAAAAACAGATTAGAATTTATTTAAGTGATAGTCTATGAATCCACAGTGATACAAAATAAACAGACTGACGGGGGAGGAAAAGAAAACTCTTTTTAATAGGAAGAAATTATAGAATTAGAAATCACCATTTGTCCACTGTCATTGTAGGAATTGATACAGGCAGGTATCATTAATGAAAGCTACAACTAGGGGATAAAAGTTTGAGGAAAAGCAGGTTACTTAGGTAGTGTCAAAGTGTCTCCCCACAGGATACTTAATTACAAAAGGTAAAACAGTAACTATACTGGAGAAACCTGGGAGATGTCATCCTAACCAAATGATCAAAGTTAACATCTCCAGCAACAGGACCGACTGACAGCAGGTGCCTCCTGATATGATGTACCAAGAAGACACAACATCACCCCCGGGACATTCCTGCCAGGAAGTCCAAAATCTGAATCTAATCATGACGCACCAGACAAACCCAAGATGAAAGGCAGTTTACAGAACAACTGGCTTATCCTCTTCAAATATGTGAATGTCATGAAATAGAGGAACTGTTCTAAACTAAAGAAGACAGGACAATGATGGTAACACATGATCTTGAATTTTCTTTCGCTATAAAGACCATTTATTATGACACCATTGGAAACAATCTCGGTAAGATGCATACAGTAGATCAGACAGTAATGTTTCACTGTTGTTTTCCTGATCTTGATCATTGCACCGTGGTTATGTCAGACGATTCCTTGACTTTAGAAAATACACACTGAAGTAAAGCGTCATCAGTCTGCAACTTACTCTTAAGCGGTTCAGGGAAAAAAAAAAAGTATGTGTGCATGTGAATGTCTATAGATCTATATACTCACACATCCGAATCTCTACATATCTTCACATATGGAGAGAGAAGACTAATTAAATTAACATCTGGGGAATCTGCGTCAAGATTTTCTGGAAATTCTTTGTATTATTCTCACAGCTTTTCTGAAAGTCTGAAATTACGTCAAAAATTTTTTTAAAAAGAAGGAGAGAGAAAAGGTTTCTTTTTTGGGTGGGTTTTTGTGAGCTTTTTGTTTTTGTTTTTTTGTAGGCTGTAAATTTGATCGAGTTCTTTGCCAGGTCCATTATGGCAGGCTACAATGTGGGGAGCTGTTTGGCATTGTGAAGGTAAGCTTTCTAAAAGTAACTAATGGGGGGGGGGGGTGCCTGGGTGGCTCAGTCGGTTAAGAGCCTAATTCTTTTTTTTAAGTTTATTTATTTTGAGAGAGAGAGAGAGCGAGCGAGCAGGGGAGGGGCACACAGAGAGGGAGAGAGAGAATCCCAAGCAGGTTCTGCGCTGTCAGCTCAGAGCCTGACATGGGGCTTAAACTCACAAACTGTGAGATCATGACCTGAGCTGAAATCAAGAGTCAGACACTTAACCAAATGAGCCACCCAGGCGCCCCAATGTTGGATTGTTGATTTCTGTTCAGGTCATGATCTCACAGTCGTGGGATCGAGCCCCAAGTCAGGCTCTGCACTGAGCATGGGACCTGCTTGGGATTCATTCTCTATCTCTCTCTCTCAAAATAAATAAGTAAACATTAAAAAAATAATTAATGACAGGAATTGAGTGTCTTACAAATGGAGTAATAGCCACTGACTTATTACATCTTCTTTACAGTCAGTATTTCTACAAAATAGTTTTTTCTTTTCATTTCTTTGTTTGGCAGACTTCCTAGTTCCTACACTGAGTGAGGTGAGAATAAACCCTTGAATTCTCCTCGGCTCTCCCCTTTCGACCCCTGTCCTAATTCCACAATGTCCAATGGCCGATGTGCCACGGAGTCTGCACAGAAGAGACACACACCAGAACGGCATTCATCCCTGAGGGAGAGCCACAGAAGTTCTGATCAGAAATGCATGCCCGTTTCTCAGGGTCAAACAGCTCTCCACTGTCAGACCCTCTGCACACCATCCTCAGAATTAATTCCCTGCTTGTGGGTTGTTTCCCAATATATAAAGAGGGAGACTTTAATAAATAACTCTTTAACTCCTTTTATCAAATGTATATTACTTCTAATTTGTATTAAGCAAAACCAAATGAAAAACCAATTTCTTTCAGTTAACTAGGGAATTGAAGTAGCTTGCCAGGCAGTTCTGTGATTCTAGAAAAATCCTTTAGAAAATATAATTAAGTCTAAATGTTCTAAAACCACTAGCCTTATCAAAAGTTGTTTTATTAACTGAAGCTCCAAGGATACAGATAACCAAATCAATTCATGTCAATATTTTAATGTCATGCATTAATTAGCCACACTAATAAAATAAGAATGCACCTGAGAATGAATGTCAGGGGCCAAAGAGAGTGACAGGTTAACTAGCTGAGCAGAAATGGCATTGATTTAAACCTGTAAGTGTGGTTAATGTCTCCCTCCGTTGACTCACTCACTCAGGAAATCCTTGCTACCTGGAGACCCCAGACAGGCCAGAAGGAAGACTTTCTCCAGCAGCCTGTCCCTGCAGGCTAAGGCTAGGGGGCACCACTGGAGTAGACACCTCCAGCTCCCCCACGCCCCCTGCTACTAATCAGAAAGACACAGGCACCAGGTGGGAGGAACAAGAAGTAAGCCCCACCCGTAAGGTCCACCCGGCCTGGTCCTCCTGAGACTCACCCTACATCCCGCCCCGAGCCCAGCAGGGCACAGGCTCCCTCACTGGGCACCCGGTGAACAAGCCACAAGTCCCCTCTGTGCCTCAGTGTCCTCACCGGCTAGTGGGAACGGCAGATCTGCCCAACCTAAGTGCAAGGGTGCCAGTGCATGAAGTCATTTTGTGCACCATCGGAACCCTCCATTCTTTTAATTAAGTCAATGACCATTTAGAGAACACCTACTTGGTGCCAGACACTGTTTAACATGCTGGTGATAAAACAGTCAAGCACCCTGCTTCCCTGGAAGCTAATCACTCAAAAATCAAGTATTACTATTAACAAGTAGATTAAGAACTTGGGCTCCATAGCATATGGCTCCATTAGCACCTTCACCTCACCTCGGCCAAACATCCCCCGGAAGAGTCAGGAGGTCAGAGACCAGGGGTTCTGGAGACAGCTCAGGTTGGAAGGGCAAAGGTAGACCTCATTTCCAGCCTGCCACCTGCCCCTGGCCAGAGCCAGTAGGCTGACCTCAGGACCTGCCTTCCTGAGAACACACACCACTCCCTGGGGACTCCTGGTCTTCACGATTTGACCAGAATCTCTGGAGCCGATTCCATTTTATCTTCCTGGACCCTTATGATCTTTCAGGTTCAAATGCAATGAACATTCACTGAGCAGTACCCCCCATGTGTCCAGCGACACACTGCATGTATTATGGACTGAATTCTATCCCCCGCAAATTCACATACTGAAAGCTTAACCCACAGTGTGGCTGTATTTGGATGGGACCTGTAAGAAGGGAATTAAGGTTAAATGAGGTCATAAGGGTGGGGCCCTAATCTGATAATGTTAGTGTCCTCAGTAGAGACACAAGAGAGCTTGCTCACTCCCTCCCTCCATCCGGGAGAAAAGGCCAGGGAGGATACAGTGGGAAGGCAGCCATCTGCTCCCTAACAGGAAAGACCTCACCTGACACCTGCCACCAGCCGGGCACCTTGATCTTGGACTTCGAGTCTCTGGAACCACGAGAAAATAAATTTCTGTTTTCAGAGCCACCCAGTCTGCGGTATTTTGTCCTGGCAGCCCAGGTAGACTGGGACATGGCATTTCACATGTATTGCTGCACTGAATCCTTGACTTCCTGAGGCTCTCAAAGGCTGTATGTGTAGGACTGCCTAGGCCTCCCCCAAGCCACTGAGATCTTATTTATAAAAGGCATCTTGACAGATAAACAGTTATTCCTCCTGTAAGAGGGACAGATGTATGTCCTGAACCATTTGAGCCCCTGAGACTGGAGGGGACAGCTCCCCTACACCCCCGGGTCCCACTCATCTCCTGAAGGTAGGTCTCCTGCCAGCCCCAAGCAGGGGAGCGTGAAATGCCCTCTCCTCATTGCAAGCTGGCCCCTGCCGTGCTATCCTGCCCCCAGAGCCCCCCCTGTCCCCACGGAGAAAAGCTGCTGGTAACAAGCTAAGGGTCCGAATTCTAGAAGGTGGGTGGCCCTCCTCTGATAGAGCAGGCGGTTGGGGGCAGAGGGTAGGGATGGGTCCTGTTCTGCAGCCCCAGATCAAAGCCGGAGGCACAAGACGCAAAGTGCCAAATGGAAAAACGAAATGTTCCAAAGTTTTACAAATGAGCACCTGCACTTGGTACAAAGTTCCCAGTGACTGCACCATACACTGATTCAATAAGTGCGGATCTGAGATGACTTAGGCGGAAGTGAAGCTGACACACTCTGGAAAACTACATTAGATGACTCACAGTGCCCGGGGGATCATGATGACTCCGGTGCCAGAGACGCCGGGGGAAGCTCGGTGATATTGCTTCGTGAAAGGTAAGAAGAAAAACAAACCAATATCATGAAATTAATACATATGAGATTTTAAATATGAATGCGCAACTAAATAAAAGTTACATTCAAAGTAGAATAAAACTGAACTTTTGGAAGAGGGATCAGAAAAAAAAGACAGGCATATCCGTTCGATTAAAGAAGTGAGTGGCTCCTCGCAGGGGCAGCACCAGGTAGGGCATCTGAGAGGGAAAAGCAACAGGGAAGGGTCTGCTCGCCCAGTGGGGTTCAACAGGTCAGACCAGCGGTCAGCACCCGAGTGACCAGCTCAGGGCTAAGCCCTCAGAGCTCAGGTACCTCCCCATCCACAGAGGAGGAAACGGAGGCCCAGAGAGGCTAAGATGGTGGGCCCACACACGGCCGGTGAGTGGCAGAGCCAGGCCCAGCGCCCGGGCCACCTGACTCGGGACTCCACGCTGACCCGCCTTGCCACACACACGTGGAGTGGCAGGGAAGGAGCCTGAGCTCAGTCAGCCGGGTCCTCCTGCCCCACCAGGCCGCCCACCTCCCAGGCCGCCCTTGCTGGAGGGCGTCTGGAGACGGAGGGCACCTGCACCCGGCCCGTGTCTGGGGGACCCGACACAACCTCAAGTACCATTGCGGGCGCTGCGCTCCGAGTTCTGGACGCCGCGCTCTCATGCACCGGCAGCTTCGCTTGGGTCAGAGCACACAACAGATGCTTCCTCGGAAGGGAAAAGTGGCCTTGGGGAGCACTCCCCAGGGGACCAGGCTTCCCCGAGAAAGGAAAGGGGGCAGGTCCGGCTCCGGGTGAAGGAGCACCGAGTGAGGGAACGGCAAAGTCACCACAAGCGCCAGCTGGCCGTCCGGCAAGGAAGCCCACCCAGTCCCCAGGCCTCTCCCCGCCTGGAGCCACAGCAGGGACGAGGAAGGAGCCAAGGCTGGGGGTTAGGAGGCCAGGGTGCTGCGGGCCCTCCCCGCCTCCCCCATCTCAGGGTCCCTGTCCCTACAACGGGGTGGGGCGGGGTAAGGAAGCCCCTCAGGGTCGGCCCACTGGCGAGCCCCGCCCGGCCCAGCGCTCTCGCCAGAAGTCATCTTTCTCACAGCGGCAGCAGCCCAGACAACCCTGAACTTGTACATTGAAACCGGCTATTTTTCCCTCAGTGGTGAAGGATGTCAAGTGATAGGACCGGTTTAATAAAGAAAGTGATGACTGGGACCCCAGCGCACATCCTTCACCACACGCCACCTCCAGCCTGTGCCTCGGCAACCTCCACGAACACGCTGACAGCGGCCAAGGCCGTCACCTGCTCTGCGATGTGAGGCCAGCCCCACAGAGACAGCTCCTTCCTCCGGGGCCCTGGGTGTCACTCCACAGACGTTTACAAAGCACCTACTGCGTGCCGCTCACTGTGATCGTGCCGGGGACACAAGGGGAAGCAAAGCACAGTTTACAAATGGGACGCGGCCTAAGAGATGACAGAGAAGTGCTGTGAGGGAGACCAGGAGCAGTGGGAGGGGGCACTGACCTGGCCTGGAGTGTTGGGGGTGGGGCTTACTGGGAAAAGGACCAGGAGGAATCCCTCCGATGATGATGATGATGATGATGATGATGATGATGATGATGACGCACAGGAGGTGATAAGGGGGGCCCCCGGCGGCCTCAGAGGCGCACCGAGGGATCTGGGCTCTATTCTGGAGACAAAAGGGAGCCTCTGGAGGCTTTTAGGCAAGACACTGAGTGATCCCCTGGTGTTTAAGACCCTCTGCCTCCAATGTCAGTAGCTGCTGCCGGAGAAGCAAGCACAGCCGGCAGGGGCTCCCAGGGTCCAGGAAGCGGACAGCGGGGAAGACGGGCCAGCAGCCACACCAGGCAGCATCTCCAGGGCAGGCACCCCTCTTTCGTTCTGTGAGCTCTACCGCCTGGCACCACACGGGCACCCAGCAGGTTCTAGCAAATGGGGCGTGGAGACTCTTCTCCTTCAATGCGAAAGACGCTACGAGACAGCACGGACGGGCACCCACTCCAGAAGGCTGGGGCTCAAATGGACCGCACGCCACGGCAGGCTCTGGGGCGCTGGGAGGCTGCGGACTGAAGAGCAATGGAGAACTCACTGTAATCCACCTTCTAATCCTGCGCAAAGCACATGCAGAACACTTGACAAATGCCGGCTGGGTACAAGCTGGCGCCCGAGGACTTTATGGACTTGTGACAGCTCTACACGCCCGCCTGAAATATAGTGCCACAGCGCCATTGTCTAAGATTCATGCTTTCTTCAGAGAACTTGGAGCACAAATTTATAACTTGTTGTCGAATAGATGCCCACTGTTCTCTGGAAGGGCAATCCCATTTGGGAAAAATAGCCGATAACTCTTCCGAGTTGGAAGCCCATTCTCGGGTTGATTTCCCAAAGCACGGAAGAAGAAAAACAAAGAAAAGGGTAATGGCAGAAAACAATAACCCTATAGACATAACCCAATACAGAGCCCATTATCTTCTCCACACTGACTTTTCAATAATTTTGTGATGGATTCTCCCAGAAAGCTTAATTTGTACTTTTAACCACAAGAGTTAGTGGGCCAGAAAAAAATTAATTCCAAGCATTGGCTCGTGGAGAGAGAAATAAAGGACATGTCTATTAATTCTCTAAACTGCCCCGTGCGAAGCTGTGGAAGGCACGTGCGTGAGGACACCGTTCCGAGAATAACCGCACGCTCATTTTGTGCTTGTGCAAATCCAGCTCGGGGTGGAAACGTCAGCACAGAGCCCTGGGAAGGCCTGGGGTCTAACCCAGACCCTGCCTGGATGTCCCTTGGTTCACGTTGAGCGCTCTTCCCCGCAGATGGCTTCTCTGCCTAAATACCTTTGCCCGAAACGAAGCTGAAAACGTTTCAATTTTGCCCCTAGCTCATTACCTGCAAAAGCTTTGGTAAACAGCCCACACGTTTCAGCCAGGAAACTGTTAGATTTAACAAAGACCCCTGAAATGAAGCCTGTCATTTCTGAGAAGTCCTTTAAAACAAATACTTGACAAGGCCTTCATAACAGCCTGCCGAGCGCACGTCAACACAGGACCTTCCCCACCATCATCGACCTACGATAGCACTGCCTAATAGGTTTCATGCACAGGCCAGCCAGGCTGCCAGGGACACTTACTGTGACATACACAAGTCAGGCTTTGGCCTGGGTATCTTTCCCTGTCAAGAATTGAGTAATCAATGGGAGGGGTCATAAGGAGCAGAGATTTTGGACTCTAACAGATGTGAGTCCAAATCATGGCACTCTGTGCACCCGCAGCGACATCTGTATATTCTCCCAGCAGCTACTCCCTGGTGTCTGCTCCATGCCTCTCCCGCACTGGGCATCACAGGTGACAGCCCTGCCCTGTCACGGCTCCGACCCACGGGGATCACTGGGTGTGCACACTGAGGGCAGCGGGCTGGAAAACAGGCAAGCATCACATGAGGGAGGGCAGGCTTGGTCCTGAGCCCTGCAGGCCGTGAGGCTAGTAAGGAACACGCTCATTCCGGCTGCCCAGGAGGAAGAGGGAGGCAAGGAAGAACATTTCTCAGACTGCTGCAGAAAAGGGTGGTGGCAAGGACCAAGGAGGTATCAATGATGACAAGTAGACAGAACCATGGGGCACTTCAGAGGGAAGCCACGGGCTGTACAATCAACAGGATGACAGGAGGGGTCGCCACACAGGCAACCAGATCATGCACCATGAGGGGCAGGAGGAAGGAGCATGCATGTGTGCGGGGAAAGGTATCACCTTGTCAGGCCTCAGTTTCCCTACCAGTGCAACGGAATGATTAAACTCTGGCTCTGCATGACTCTGAGACACCCTGCAGAGTCTGGCCCACAGACAGGTGCTCACCAGGTGGTGATGGTGGTAGATGCTGCTGGAAGGAGCCCTGAGATCAGCCCAACTCCTGAATCTCACCAACTAGGACACCAAGACCCTGAAGGAAGGGCTGGTCCCAGAACCCAAGCCCAGGATGCTGCAGCCCAAGCACCAAGCAAGTGGATGGGTCCTCACCTTCAGGACTCCATGGGAGGCTGGGGCCCCTTGGCTAAGCACAGACAAGTCACATCTGGGTCATGAGACAAAAAAGCGCTAGGGTCAGTAGGTAGTCCCCAACAGCAAAGAGTCTGTCCTGTAAATTCTCAATATGCAAATGAGGTGTGAGGTTTAGTTAGGACAGCAGGCACTGGTGTTTGTTTACCCAGCAGACAAACCGTCAGGCTGTGAACAAACTTGTCAGAGAAGTGGAGCTGATGCCCTGCCCTCGTGAGACTTTCACTGGCACCTAGAACATGGTGTGAAACTCCACAGGCTCTGAAACGGGGCTCTCTGCAGTGGTATGGCCCTGACAGTGCTGGGGCTCGGGGACAGCCACTCCGCCAGCCTCAGAGGCCCTGCCCGACTAGCCCAGGCTGGCCCGGCAGCTCCAGCAAAGAGAGAAACTCCCCTCCCCTGAAAACCACAGACAACGAACCCCTCACTTATACCCACTCTGGTGGGACAGGCGGGGGACAGCACCGGTTGTCCCCCCTGCTCTGTGATGCAACACCAGTCACCAGCCTCCCCAGAACCAGCATTGAGCCTGGCCCGGCCAGATGCTCCCCCTGCACTTCCTGGGGTGACCTATCCGCCCCCCCCCCACCGCCCCACCACAAGGCAGCAGCCATACTGTGAAGACCTACTGTGCCCACCCAAAATCTAGAAGGTTTGGCCAGTGGTGCACGTGGTTCATCAGCAGCGGAGGCTGCTTCCAGATCGTCTGGAGAGGGTCTGAGCTGACTCTCAGCACACAGACGAGACCTCATTTCCGCAGCAGAGGCTCTGGTTCTAAACACAGATAAGAAGCCGAACACCCCTTCGCAGGGAGGCAGAAAGATAATGTTCTCTAGCGAGCCACGGACAGAGTGTTCAGACAGAACCTGATTAAGTTTAAAAGTAGCCGAAAGTTCACTTTTCAAGGAAAGCTTAGGAATTCACTTTAAAACTCTTGGTCAGACATGGCCATTTTCTTGATATTCTGAAGAGCCAGTGGGGCAGACTGATCATTGTAATAACCAAGCATTTTGAATTACTTGGTTCAGTGCACATTTCCTGAATGCTTCCGGGTACCAGTCTTTGTGCCAGACCTGAAGGTGATGGACTGCCTCCTAGGACCTCGTGGCATCACCAAACAAGGTGTGACTCAGCAATGGGGGGCCATGTGGCCCAGAGAGGACCCCGATCTGGCTCATATGGACCCAGGTGAGCCCCCTAGCCCAGAGCCTGCTGACCCCCGACAGCAAGTCAGTTCAGGGTAGCCTTCTCTCTGGAAGTTTCCCACACACACTGTTCCTGCAGGAGACCAGAGTGGGGGAAATCGGTACGAGAAGTAATTAAATGACCAAGGAGATAGCAAGAACTCGAAGAGAGACACGTATCGGCACCATTTCTTAGAACTATTATTGTGATAACACATAGCAAGAACAGGACTCACAGACAAGGAGAAAGCGAGCTTCAGGGCATTTTTAAATTGGGCAAATTACAGAGAGGTGAGAGATTAAATGAAAATCCATCACATTACAGATACAGCCTGCAGTTACTGAAATCATATTTTTTTCATAAGTGAGTCATACCAATAGTAACTCCAAGGTCTTCATAATAGTTTGCAATAAACTCTGCGGGATACTCACCACCTCTCTCTTGAAAAATTGACATCATCAGCCAAAAAACACAGCACTTTGACGTTTCTGTCTTCTTAAGGGCAAGCAGCTGGGAAAGGCAGTCTAGCACCCTCACAGGAGGTGGGGCAGGGCTTGGCCTCACCGGTGGGCAGGCAACGTAAAACAGCAAGATCCTGTTTCACACCCGCCACAGGGGCAAGAAATCAAAATCTGTAAGAGCAAGTGTCAGAGACGGTATGAAGAAATGGATCCTCAAGTACTGTGGTGGCACCAGTGGGGCAAACACCCAGGACAGCAACCTGGCAACACGGAGTCTGATCAAAGGGGCACACGCCAAGGCTTACCCACCCACCCAGAGGGGTCTGAGAGCGTCTCACGGGGGCGCACAAGAAGGCACACCTACGGGTGTTGGCTTTAAAACAGGTGTGCAAGCTCCGGGACGCTTATCCATTAGGAGTGGGGCTAACTGCCCTCCCTCCAAATGGGAGCCAGCCTCAGAGACTTGTTTTCGGCAAACGCAAGGCAGCAGACAGGATGCTGCCTGCTCTCTGAGGCTAGCTCACAAAGAAAATCCAGTCTGGGCCTGACGCTCTTGCTGCCATGGCGGGAGGAAGCCCAGGTGACATGGAGAAGGCACGTGCAGTGCTCCAGACAACAGCACAGCCAGGGACCCGGCTGACATGCAGAGGCAGCCTCAGCTATTGGCGCGAACAAGCTCCAACCTTTCAGCCACCGCACAGGACACCGAGTGGAGCACAGATGAGCTCTTCTAACAAGCCCGGCCCAAACTGCAGGTTCATAAGCGAAACAAACATTGCTATTTGAAGCCGCTACGTTTGGAGGAGCTTTATTAGACAGCAGTAGATAGCTGGACACGTGTTCACTGCCATGTTGTTTCCAGGAGACGAAAAGAAAGAACTACTTAACCTTCAACCAGTAGGGGAAGGAATAAACTCCAGTTTACCCCATACAGTGGAATTCGACACAGCGGCTACAGACTGTTCCAGACAGAAAGGTGCAAAAGCACGTTTAATGTTTCACAAGTTACAAAAGGGATATAGAGTGTGATAACAATTTTATACATCTTTAAAATACAGAGCTAATATTATATGTTGTTTATGGATAAACACATGTCGTCAGCATTCAAAAGCATTTCTCACCAACCTCAGCAGCGTAACCACTGCTGGGGAAGGAGGGAGGCAGGGCTGTAGCTGTAGCTGCAATATTTTACTCCTTACAAAACAAAAAGAGAGACCTAACACAAATATGGCAGAATATTAGTAACTATTATATCTGGTGGTGGGTCCATGGGAGTCTTTTATTATCTTTTATTTTCTGTAGGATTAGAGTAGGTCACAAATCACTCATTTCTATGCCCGCTCGGCTTGGTTTATGCGATTAACAGCGTAATGGTGTTTCTGCCTGTTTCCTCCACTCTTCTGGGAGCTCCCTGAAGGCAATGCCTACACTCACAATCCCCCCTGTATCTGCTAGGTGCTTGATAGACTTCCCCTTACAAGACCAATCAAAGGAACTGACAGGCCCCAGGGAGATTCTGTTCCCTCCCCCAGTGTAAGAGAACCAAGCAGGGAGCAAAGGATATTTTCTAACCCAAGGGACTTCGTAGGACTAGAAACACAGGATGGAAGACGACAATCCCATTAAAAAGAAAGATGAGCTCCTTCCTAGTCCTGGGGTCCACTGTTCTCCTCTCTGCCTCAGCACTGCTAAAATCTCAGCTTTGGCCACACGGTGTGTCACAACAGGCAGCTGCAAATGCAGGACAGGCAGAGAAAAGAAGTGAATATCGCACTATAATGGCCCAAATGCATGAGACACTCTCTGAGGACCAAAAGCAGGCAGAAATGAAAAGACTCAGCCAGTGGAAGAGGTGGGAGAGGTCGTGGAGAGGCAGGGTGAAGCAGCCGGGGGGGCGAACCTAAGAGGGGGCGCGGGGGCTGGTGGACACCGTCATGGCTGGCGGGCAGAAAGAGGGAAACAGCCAGGGTCTCTCCTGCCACGGCTCCACCCGGGAACCAGCCACGGAGACGGGGAGCCTGCACCTCATTCAGCCACGCTCAGCGGGTCTCCTGTTATCTGCGGCCTAGCACATTCCTAGCTGCTACGGTGGTGAACACAGCATGAGGGGAATCTGGCCACCTTGATTTTCTTATTTCTACCATTTTCTATTCTCTAAATACTATTACTGTAATAAGAAAGTGTTTATTAAAAAAAAAAAAAAAAGTTGTTCTTAGTCTTGGCTAGTAATTCCATCCCTAGGATTCAAGCCTAAGAAAATAACTACACAGAAGCTAAATATTATGTACATAAAGATGATCACTGAAGCCCCTGCCTATAAAACAAACAATCTAAAACCTGCGGGAACAAACCTCAGTGTTCAGCAATAGGGATGCAATTTAGCAAATTGTGGTACAACCACTTGAAAGAAGACGACTATTTTGAAGGCTGTAAAAACAGGGATAAAGATTAAGTTTCAAAAACAGGATCCAAAACGATATACAAATAATGCTCACAGAACTGTAAAAAATATGTTCACAAGGGAAGGGTAAAACACCAAACCCAACTTACTTGCTGCGGGCTGGGATGCCCGAGCCAGCAATTGGAAGTAGGGGAGGAGGGGACGGCCAGGACCTGACACCCGTCCCGTGCAGGCTGGGACTGTGGAGGCAAGAGGGGTCTCCTTGCCCAGGAGGCAGCAGCTTCCAGGCCTCCGGGTGCCCTCAGAGGTCAGGGCAACACAGCTGGGTGAAGGAGGCACTCCTCGGGGTGCCGGGGGCTCTGTCCACTCCTGGCTGCCTTCTCGCACAACCTCAGGGTGTAGGGCACCTGATACCAAGAGCCAGGAGAAATTTCAGAGCATGGGCTCATGTGTGCAAAACTCTTCAGAGAAGAAAATTTCCCATTAACTTCAAACATGCCTATTCTCAGAGGATTTAACACAGGAAGAGTTTCTGAGTGTTTATATCCCTAGCCCAAAACACAAAGCCTAGCCCGGGGACGTGAACTGCCCATATCTGCAATGTCATGGCCATTTGTGGGAGATCAGATGTGAGGTTCCACCTCTTTACCCGAGATCTTCCTCCAGCTATAAAAACAACTCTTGATGTCAGTGTCTGAAATTACTTGCTCAAAATTGTAATTATTATATTAACGTGGATGACTGTAAAACTATACCTCAGCTTTCTAAATGAAAACGCCAGGCCGCCAAACCTTCTAGAAGAAATTAAACTGTTAATGTGTTAAAGACTATTACATCCCCAAAGACATTACCACAGGATTTTCCCCCCATTTCAACAAGGCAAGATGCTGGACTATATTGGAAACCTCTGTGAATTGCCTAATTATAGTTAATAAGGTCATCATCTTCCCATGAAATAGCCTTTTCTGTTTTCCAACAGAGCTTTCAACAATTCTAAAAACTGTTCATTTGAAGACTCCCTGAGAAGGCTATCACATTATAGGGCAGACAGCAGGGGAAGGAAGTGAGAGGCAGGCGGGAAGAAGACGAGCCCAGGAAACCACAGAAAGAAGGCCCCCATGGAGAAGGGAAACAGAACTTTTTCAGTGTGTGGCATCTGGAGACCAGAGTCCCAAGAAAACAGAGGAGAGGCAATGGGGTGAGTGGGGGGTGTGAGGAACGCCCCCACCCCAACCCCACCCCACCCTCCTGAGCCCAGTCTGGTGGGGAGGGGGCTTCCACTCACTAATCATAGCCCAAGCTGCCCCATAAACCCACACAACTCTCAGCATAGAACCTGCCATTTACCCTCCTGGCTGAGACTACCACAACCCACGCTCAGATGTTTCCCTTTTATGGATGCACGAAGTCCGAAAGTCAGTGCAGGGGTCACTGCGTGTACCATGTACAAAATCACGGGTAGGGAGAGAGTAGGACATAAGGACTTCAGCAATGACCTTCGTGCCAACCTAAAAGAATATGCACGGAGCCTAAGCATCCGGGCCAGCGCAGGGGGAATCGGTTACCATGATAAGCCCATGCATGAGAGAGGCGACAGAACGTGGACAGCAGTGGCCGGGAATAGCTCAGGGTCACTGCAGCAAGTGAGAAGTCAGGCGGAAAATGGGATCCTGGCCCCGTGTCTGTCATGCAGACACATCACACAGCATCCTGGTAGAGGAGACGTGCTCCCGGCTCACTCTCCACGCCTCGCTGGCACAACCAGGAAAAGACTCGGTCTCTAGCACCCCTATCTGCAAGAGGAGGTAACGCTCGGGCAGCTCTCCCTTCCCTGCAGGGGGAAAATGGCTCACGGCAGCATCCGAGCAGGGAGGGGGTGGCTGGAGCAATAGCCTCGTGTTCGGGTCCTTCCCAGGGAGGTTACCCCGGTGGTGGGAAAGAGGCTGGCCCCAAACCCTGTTCCCTCTCTAGCTCTGCGGGCCTGAGGTACTCTCTCCCGACCTCCCTGGGTGACTGAAGACTGAAGCATGGACGGCACAGGCACGCGCTAAGTGTCCTGCTTAAGGAGCTCCTCGAGGTGGCAGCTTCCTCCCTTAGCTGGTTTCAGTGCAGGTGTGGCACAGAAGATGCCCACAGGTAACTGACAGGTGAGGGTATGAGCAGAAGAATCGGCCATGGAACCCACCAGGACCGCAGCCCTGGTGCAAAATAGCCTGTTTCCCCAGGCCCACAGAGAAGGGGCTTAGGGGTAGGGTTCAGGCTTGGCTCACCGGGGCTCACCCCCCTGGTCTGGGGTGCCTGGACTGTCCTGCAGGGACTCTTTCCTCCAAGGATAAACGATGCTGCCAAGTCACGGGCTTTGGGGAATAATGTGATTTCCAGATCGTCAGCCCAGATCTTACTGCTGCACCAGCACAGGTCCCTCCAGACCAGGGCTGGTGAGGGTGAGTCTCCCTGAGGTGGGTATCATGGCATTTTCCCCTTTAGTACACATCAAGCAGCTCGTGACCATCAAGGCACTAGGTCATACATGTAAGTCACAAGTGCCTGCTAGATCAGACTACCCCAGGGTCCGTGACGGCACTGTGCTGCTCCCTAGGGTCACAGAGCCCAGCAGTCTCTTTCCAGTGAGCACAATGACAGGCAGGTCAGGTGCACGGTGTGCAGTTTATGCCTGCCTGGAATGTGGGGAAAAAAGCAACCACAAGGAAGGTATAGAGAGAAGGGGATCCTGGAGCTGAGTCCTAGGGCGTAAATAGGACTTTGACTGAAAGAAAAGGAAGGAAAAGACAAAGGCATAGAAGGATGTGCCATGTTTGGGGAACAGCAACCAGACCAACTGGGAAGAGTTCAAGCTCAAGGAAGACGGCCAGGGATAGGGCCAGAAACAGGGGGAGGGTAAGACGGGGTTTAGTTTGCATTCCATATTGTCCAGGCTACATTCCACATTGTGGGCTGCGACAAAAATAACTCAGGTTTTACATCAAGGAGTGACAACCAGAAATTACAATAATCAGTAACATATATACCAACGGCAGTCACCTTTTGGGTATCCACTGTTTACCAAGAACTGTACCGGGCCCTTCCCTAGCACCCACTCTTGTTCTTGCAACAACCACAAAGATATATATCCCACGGAGGGAGAGACCAAATGGCCGTGAGGACGGAGAGAAAGAGATCAGGTGAGCAGATAAGTCACAACTTAGTGATGGATTGAACGGCAAAGGCTGAACGACATATGCTCCATGGGGACTGAAACCGTATGTGCCTTATTCGCACTGTCACCTGACCCCAGACCTGCCATGAACAGGTACTCGACAAATAGGTGGGTGGCAGCATCTACATAGGTGCAGAAGGAAAGAGGGACAGCAACAGAGCAGGGGGGAGGAGGTGACACAGCCAGTTGTGTTAAGGCAGCCCAGAGGCATCATCAAGAACTGTGTAGGCTCTGACATAACACCCTGCTAGCAAACTAACAAACTGTCACAGCTTTGCAAATACCAGCAGAAGACACGAGACTCCCAGGTCAGAGACAAAAAAAGTTTATCACAGCAGCTGTAGCAGCCAGAACAAGAATGCAGCACTGGTTCCAGGTCCCCATTCGCCCAGGGTGACTCGATGAGGGCCAGGTGTGACCTGTACAGAGTGGGATGTATTACAAGAGGGGAATCCTGACATCAGGGAGCCCCAGTCTTAGATAAGGGGCTGCAGTGAATGTGTCCGACCTCTGTTTTGGAGGGAAACATTGTCTGTATCGTCCTGGAACATAAGTAAATCCACTCCAAACGCAGATGCTACCTCTAATCTTCCAAAACTGCTGGCTATACAAACATCTTTGAAAAGATAGGCCAGAGGAAATTAACTCTTCATGACTTTGCTCAGAAGATTGTGCAGAAATGTGAGAGACCCTCATACTGTCCCCTGGAAGGCAGCACACATGTGCAACCCACGAGACGCCCGCCTCCCACTGAGACACCCTGAGCTGCCTGCCACCCATCCGAGCATCTCCTCCCCTTCTCTTGTTCAGAAAACAAAACTAACATTTACTTTCCAGTCCCACCAGACTGAACAGAAGTGAGCCTCTGAGAAACAGAGTAACAGGCCCAAAGCTTCCTGGGTCTTCCCAGTTCTGTCTGGAGCACCTACAGTCACCTGGGACTCCCAGCATCATGCAATCCATCACCAAGCCTCAGCCATTCTGTCCCCAAACCATCCCTCAGGGCCGGGCACTGCCCCTCTGTCGTCCCCATCCAGCCACTGGCCCCGCTCACCTGACACTGGTAACAGCCAATTCACAGCTCTCCCTGCTTCCAGCCCAGCCCCGCCCCTTCTCCACCCAGAAACAAAGGGACTTTTTAAAGATGTAAATAAAGAAGCGTCACACCCCTGCTCAAAACAGGTGGTTTCCTACCAAGTGGAACATAACACTTACCACACAACCCAGCAGTTCTGCTCCCAGATTATTTACCTAAGAGAAATCAAAACAAAGGTCCACACGAGTGGCCAAAAAAGTACCAACAATCCCAACCTGGAAACCGACCGAATGCCTATCAACCCCAGAATGGATTCATAAAGTGTGGTCTTTTCACCCAACGGAATACTATTCAACAATGAAGAGGTGTGATGTGCACAGCAATGAGGATAAAGCTCGTGAACATTACATCAGGTGAGAGAAGCCAGACACAGAAAATTACGTGCTGTATAATTCTATTTTACGCGAAATTCTACAACAGGCAAAATTAATCTATAGCAACAGAAAGCAGATGAGTGGTTGCCTGGAGCTGGGGGTGGAAGGAAGAGACAGACTGATGAAAGACACCAGGAAGTTTCTGGGTGGTGGAAATGTCCTCCATGTTGATGGGGCGGCAGGAGTCATGCACAGACTTGTCAAACCCCCCCCAGCAGCACGCTTAAAAGATGCATTTCATTATATGGAAATTACCTCTCTACAAAGTTAAATCACTTTTTTAATTTTTTTTAAATGTTTATTTATTTTTGAGAGAGACAGAGACAGAATGCGAGTGGTTAGGGGCAGAGAGAGAGGGAGACACAGAATCGGAAGCAGGCTCCAGGCTCCGAGCTGTCAGCACAGAACCCGATGTGGGGCTTGAACTCACGAGCCGTGAGATCACGACCCGAGCCAAAGTCGGACGCTCAACCGACTGAGCCACCCGGACGCCCCAAATCACTTTTTTACAATTTAAAACCATCGATGGCTTTTTTCGCTTCATTCTGAGTAAAATCCTAAGGCCTAGCATGTCCTGGAGACCTCTCACGATATGATCCCCACCTAAATCACCAACCTCAACACAAACCACTCTCCCCTTTGCTAATATCCCAAATCTAAGGCAAACCACAGGGACCTCCCTTATTTTTCCAATGAGACGAACAAAAACAATACAAAAAGGCTAGCGGCCATCTTGAATACATACACTTGTAGACATATTGAGGAAATAATCAAACGTCTATGTTTTTATTTATTAACTTAGACGTACATGCATATTTAAAATAACCTATTTTAACAGATTTTGGAAAGACTGTATTTTTCCAATACCACCGTCTCTCCCTACACATTCTCAAGACTCATGCCTTCTCCACTCCCAGGACACATTTCTATACCAGCTAAAGGGAACCTCTGAGGTAGAGGGACAGCAACGACTAAGCACCTAGTACTGGGCCCTGCCCTGAGCATTTCTGCAGATCATCTCATTTAACCTTCGCAAAACCACACAAAGGAAACATCACTGCGGTTCCCAAACTGTGTACCAAGACACCCAAGGGAACCCCAGCAAACTCACAAGGGTGCCACAGGATACTTTAACTTTTCAAAGGAAACACAGCAGATCTGTTGACGCCGTGCAGACTGCTAGCTGAGGTCGTGAACATTTCAACATTAGACCACTCTGCGTTTCTTTTAATGATGTCATACCTCCACAAGGCTGGGTTTTCAGCAGAGCAGGTATCATGTGAAAATCAACGTGGAACAGGAAAGGAGGGTGGTGGTGCCCCACGTGCCCCCAACATCTCAGAACGCGTGTGCCCAATAGGTGTGACGTGGTCAGGGCCCTAATACTCATTGTCAGACCCTAACACCTTAGTAAGTGGGACCGGGGACCGCGGAGTGTTTGCTTGGGCCCGGAAAAATGGGGGCGGGGGGAGTTTCTGTGACACAAAGTTCTGTGAACTGAGAAACTCTGAGGCCCTGTGTGTGATTTTCTCGACTTTACAGATGGAGAGCCCGAGACCCCATGAGGCCGCTTGCCCAACATCACAGAGCTAAGGTTCAAGTCTGGCGCAAAGCAACGTGACCCTCACAAACCAAGATGCCATTAAATGGTTTACCAAAGACTGTGCACGACAGGCAAACGGTTCCAACAAATTAGGTGGTGGACGACGTGCCCAAAGACCTGCTCATACCCCGTGGTCCAGAACTAAGACAGTGCTGTCATCTGAGAAACTCCCTACGCACTCAACTGTAAAGGAAACATTTTCTCGAAGGACGACGTGAAGTGAAGCCTCGCCTCGCCTCCCGCTTCTTGCCGCGCAGAACTGTGCCCGGCCTCCACGCGCTGGTCCTTTGCTTGCTCACTGTGGACAAGCCCTTCTCACACCTCGTCTCCGCCTGCGTGGCACCTTCCAGGGGTTCTCCCCTATCCACTGGCCATTCTTCTCTATTTCCCCACAAATAGCACTTTGTAATTTATAATTACCTTGTTAATGAATTGACCTATGAGTCTGTGAGCGAGTAGAGCTGGCCCCGGCACGGTGTCTGGCACCCCGCAGGCCCTCAATGAGTAGTGGTTGCTGTTATAAACGCCCTTCCTCCCCTGGGCCGCGGGGTCAAGAACCAAACAGAAGCAGCATGGGAGGCCCGTGTTCTATGCCCTCCATCCTCCCTGCGAGGCCCCCGAGCATGCCCGAACCCCAGAAGGGCTCCCAGAGAGCTCCCTGATGCCAGGGACTGGCACTTACACGTCTGACAGAGGCAGCTCTTGCTTCTTCCTAATCTCAGTGGCCGCCGTCCCCAAGACCACTTTAAAAATAGAGCTTTAACTGTCTCCCTCTGGAAACTCAGAAGGGCTCTGGCCCGGAGTATTCTGATCTTAAAACACCTATTTTCGAAAATGGTAAACTTTTGCGGCTACTGCAAACAATTAAAATTGAGAGAGATCCATGGGGAGAGGGAAGGGGGGTGGGTAATTATTATCAACAAAACCAATGAGAGGGAACAAATGTATTGGGCCAAAAATCTAATAAAATAAGTATGAGAATTCTAGCGCAGCTCTGCGGGAAGCAAATTACTCTTCTGCGTCTTCACAGACAATACACGGGAGACACAATTTATTAACTTGCGCCACGTTGGCCTCAGCATTAACCTGTATCCCTAAAGTACTTAACTCTTACCCAGGAAACTGCTTACTTAACTTGCATTAGGACACACAGGGCCAATGCAGGCTTGCTATTCGCAGCTTCAAATTCAATTTAAAGGGATTCCTGTTCCAATTTCCTGTAGAAAGTTACTCCATGTTCTAATACATCAGTGTCAGGAAACACGGCCTTTACTTAATTTCTTCTCATTATTCATACAACCAGGGATCACCCAGAGCAATTTCTCCTCCTTTGTGTGCCTAACAGCAATGATGGGGCTTTTACTTTTCATCTTTTCAAGCGCCAGCTGCTCGAAGGTCTCCCCTTCCTTGAAAAGCATGCCCTTTAGGGACCCCTGGTGGGCTTCCTGGGGGTCTCTGCATGGTGACATAGCTTGCAATGATGACGTTCACGTTTAACTGCTAATATTTCTAACTGATTCATATTCTAAAAGGCAATGCAGAATCAGAGAGCAGGAAGACTGGCCCCAGGCCACCACGTCACCTTAGGCCAGGCACATCTCCCAGTGGCCCCAGACTCCTCACTGATAAAATTACAGGCTGGGTCCAGATCACTGAGTCCCCAACCTGATAAGCCATGGAGCCATTCGCTCAAAGGCAGCCATGTGAAGAAACCGGGTGAGACAGACAATACGGAGCTGGGAGGATGGGGGTGGGGTGGGGGGGGGGGGGACAGGACGTGGAGTGGGGGGACGGGGAGGAGGAGGGAAGGATGGGGAGGGATAGCGTCTCGAGGCCCTCAGCTCATGCTCCCCAGGGGCAGCCCCCAAAAATCTCCATGGAGCCCTTGGAGCCCCCAAAACACAGGCTGCAAATCACCGATCTGACTTATCTCGACAGGCCCCTCAAATAAAATAAGTCTAGTGTTCCAAATTTCCTTTGCAGAAGCAAAACGTTCTTAATAAGACTGTAATGGAAAAATAATTCATGCATTTTATTTCCTATTTAATGCACTTATGTATTTTCCACAATGAGCATACATTATTTTAATAATCAGAAGAAAACAAACATTATTAAAAAGAAAACAATTCACATGGCTTAAAAAACAAAACAAAACACCCGAGGCACAGAACAGACAAGCAGAAAGGTTTGCGTGTTCTTCCAGCGTCATCTACCAGCGTTAACTGCTAATTACTTTCCTCCCTTTAGAGTAGCAAAATATCACAAGTGTTTGGAAAAGGTCTGATGAGTCACCAAACGCTCTGTGGCTCTCAGCTGCGTCACTGAGTCCTATGCAGGCCTGCGTAAATATTCATAATATTTATACACACACCCCCTCTCTGCTCACCCTGGGCTTCAGAGACTAGGGGGAAGCGCTGGGGATGGGGGAAGAATGGCATGGAGGGAGTGGGGGGCCTGGGCTGTGGATCTTCCACAGAGAACCTGACCTTCTCCCATCACAGGTCTCTTCAACCCTAACACCCACCACACAGGGCTGAGAAATACTGGGATTCAATATATGTAAAAGTGGGTTTCCAATTAATGGAGGCATTTTTAAGCCCCCAAAGTGTAACTGCATTTGTACTTAAATCTTGGGAGTCTATAAAAAAGGAGAGGGGTGGAGGCAAAACTATGTCAAGTCCGGGCAAACATAACCCCACCCCTATCTGCTCTATCCTAAGGGCCCAGTTTCTATCACCAAAGCATCACGGGCGGCCTCCCCAGGGGTTTTCCCTCCAATTCCACACCCAGCAGTTCACAAATTTTCCAAGGCTCTCAGTTCCTACAGCAAACACTCTAGATTCACCCACATGCCTCACAAAGCCCTGATCCCCCTCCCCTCCGGGCCATTACCATGACTCTCTACCCTAGCCCATTCCCCTCCGCCAGATGTACAAACATCTGTGCGGGGGTCCCAGGGCGCTCAGCCTACCCTGACTCTCTCCCAGCCCCGCCTTCCCTCGCCCCCAGGGCCAACTCCAGTGTCTTCTGCCACCCCAGTCAAGTCTGGCTCTCGTCCTCTGTGCTGCCCAATACCAGCCAAGCATCCTTCCCAAGGCCTATCTTGATTTACCTGTCTGGACACTCAGCGAGCACCTCAAGCTCTCAGAGAAGAGTCCCCACTCCAACCTCCGGCACCTAGACTCAATCTAGCGAAACTAGGCATTGGAGCCTGTTTGGGCCCTAAAGTGCAAAACCGTGGTTCCTGCTCTCAAGAATTTTATGCTTCAGGGGCAAGCTGCCTCCAAAGCTTGCAGAAAGAAAACAGCCAAGGCTCCCAGGGTGCATGTGACCTCAAGGGTTTCTCTGGCTTACGTGTACCAACCAGCCACCTGTAGCAGCTGCGCCGGGAATGCACCAGCTTCCAAAAGGACACCTGAAGAAGGCAGTGGAGGAGCCTACAGGCATCCCTCCGCCCCTGCCCACCACCGCCAGCCCCATCCAGAACCTGACAGCCGCCACCAGCAGGCCAGCCAAGCCTACCCAGGCCAGACTGACTTTCCAATCCCATCTCACCTGAGGTGGGAAGATGGCTATAGGGCTTCGAATTAAAGGCTTTTCCTCGCTGCCTCCTGGACTACGAGAGGCATGTGGATCTGAGAGTAAACGGGGTTATTCAGGTCAAAGGAGGACAATTACCCCAAAAATGTGAGCACTCCAATAAGAATCTGAAAGCAACTTTTCTGGAACACAGGACACGATGTAAATTAAACGTCTCTGTGCCGCGTATATATCAGCACCTGATCTCTCAGAAACTCTCCGGTCACTGTCACAGTGTTAACTGCCTACTCAGCCTGGCATCCGACTTCTTCCCCTGGAAGGACTTCAGCAAACTTTGTGTTCCGTGCAGAACCCACTCCGTTCTGGAGCTGCTGCCGCTAACTGGCTGACTCTACACGAGGGAGGAGCCAACACGTCAGTGTCCTCACGCGCGGCACCTCTGGTCCTGCTCAGCCGCCCTCTGCCCGAGAGCAGCTGGGAATCCCCACGAGGCAGAGAGAGGGGGATGAGGACGGCAGGGGGCCTCTACCGATTACTGCCAGCTCTAACTCATGTTTCGCATCTGTCCAGCTGCCCTGGGCCTGCCCTTCTTTCTCTGTCCCCACGTGTGCCATTCATTCAAGAATTCGTTCGTCCACTCACTCACGACACAAACGCCTATCCAGCACCACTCGGTGTAAAGCAGAGAGGACAGGAAGTTGCAGCCCCGACCTTAAAGAACGCAGCCCCGGGGACGGAGAGAACGTGGGGCGCGGGGCTGCACACATATGGCAGGCGCCAGCTCTGGAGAGGCACGGGGACAGGAATTAATGAAGCTGGGGGCATGGATTCCAGGTCTATCACTTGGCAGCAGTGTGACCCTGGGCAAGCCACCCAGGAGGAACCTGGTGCCAGCCACCCTGCTGCCACACGGCCTTCCCCACTCACCTCCCAGCTCTTCACGCTAAATACAGACTCCATCAGCTTACGTCTCAATTGTTTCAACTGAAAAATGCAGAGAAAATGCCTAAAAGTGACTTGTGGAAAGTGGAGCTGTCCACATAGAGACCCCAGCATAGAGTGAAAACTCGGTAGAGGGCAAACGCTTTCTTAGGATGTCTCTGAATTATCCCACATCCCGTCCCATACCCAGAACAGGAAACACACCTGCCTTATGCTCCTCTCTCAAGCCCACACCAATAAGTCAATACTGGACAATCCAAGTGGCCAATCCAAACCCAATCACTCCAGATCTCAGTGATGGGACACACCTATCAAATGGAGAATGAGGGCTCCCTACTCTGCCCTCTGCTTTGAACTTGGATCCCCATGTTTTGATCGAGCTGGCGCCTCTCGACCTTGGGAGAATCCAAACATCCGATCTGCCCTCTCAGGGCAGCACGGGAGAGCGGAAAGAACTTGGGCTCTAGAAGCAAACAGAAGCAAACAGTCCTGAAGTCCTGTCCCGGCTCTGCCGTCTGCTAGCGGGTGCTCCTGGGCCCTGCAAGCCCCCTCAACTGCAGCGTGGGCATGTGACCAACATCTGAGGGGGTTCCAGAGGATTCACCGTATACATGATGCCAGGTACTGATCTGGGCACATGGTGGGATCTCAGCAAATGGGAGTTGTCATTGCTATCAAAATTCAATCCCAGGGAGCCGACCACCTTGAGTTCTCGGGATACCAGATAAAGTTCACACCAGCACAGCACCCTTCTACTCAGCGCACTTCATCAGGCAAGCCAGAAGCCAGGCCAACAGGAATTAACTTAATGCTCCGTTTGGCAGTGCTTCCCTAGGTCCATCACCCATCCTCATTCCCTGGAAGCTGCCAGCCAAGCAAACTGGAATATTGATCACAGCAACCATCTCAATATCTCAGTGCAAGTCTGAAGGCCAAACACTTTATATGTGTTTCAATTACAAGAGTAGGCTTGCCATTCTAATTCTGCTCCATTCCAGCCAGCTTCACTGTGGGCAACAAAGGGGACCCTAAAAAGTTGAGTTAATCACTAATCTATTAATGGAATCACACCTCCACATTGATTTTACATTATTTCAGAATGATGCATATTCATTCTCCATCTTCAGTTCTAAGCGTGGGGGAGGAAGCGAGAGTTACCGTGCCGATGCCACGCTCCAGGAATCTCTCAGGGCTGCCGTCCTGCTGACTATGCACGACACCCCACTGCACCAGGAACCGGCGGGAAAAGCCTGAGGGCATTCCCTAGGCCCCCCACAGAGAACCGCAGCTCAATGTCAAGCCTGCTCCTTCCACAAGTCCCACCGATCCCAATAATTCCTAAGGCTTTTGCTTCCAATTTGCCCCCTCAGTATTTGGCCATACACGCTTTGGTAGGAAAGGCGGCCAGATCATTCTAATTCAAACGAGCAGGTTTGTTTCCTGCACGGGGGCTGAGTGTCCCCTAAGAAATCGAGATCAGTGAGGAGCAGATCCTCCAGAACCAGGGCAGGGGACCTGGTGGCAGATGGGATAGAGGGGAGGGAGAGCCATTTTTCAGACACATTTTTCCTCTGTACATCTTTTTGTCTCCTTTTAATCTTGCACCAAAATTTGTGTACTTCTATTCTTTAAAAGAAGTTTTCAGATGAAATAAGGAAAATGGCTTCTTCCCCCTTGAGGAAACTTACAATCAGACAGGAGGGACCAGATTGGATCTACAAAGAAAATTTTAATTCACCCCAACAGCCATTCATTGGGCACTTTTTGCATGGAAGCCCTGAGCTGCTCAAGACAGGTTCACACATGTAGTCAATTCCTACATGTGTGTCAGCTGTCAATTCCTCAGACAGGAAAGGACCTCACAACATAAGGGTATCCTCCCAGTAGGTCTCCCCAAATGCTGGCCGCCCAAGTTTCATCCCCCTGGCATTTTACTTCATCCCAAGGCTCTGCTCCATGGTGATCACAGGTCTTAGTAACTTCTCTGCCTGCTTAATGATGTCCTCCGGAGGTCATGTGGAGAGAAAACCGATTCAAAATCCTGAAAACTCATTCAGCAACTCTGCAGGAAGACTTGGGAGGGACACCTGTAATCCTCTCCCTCATTTAGCTAAAGGCAGTTTGGAGATCGCAAAACCGCTCGGCATAAAAGGGCCTTGGAGATCACAGTAGAACCTCTGTGTTTTCCAAATGAGACACCAAAGCCAGAGCTGACCTCACTTGCTCAGGGTCTCAGCTGGTGAAAGGCAGATACACACGTGGACTCCTGGCCTCTGACAGCCGGCTCATTGCTCTCTCCATCCCCTGTGGCCCACCTGTCTTGTCCCTGTCCACAGTAATAACCCCGCAAAGAAATGAGTCACTCACTTGCCCACATCACGCCTGTGAAGTCAGAGGGTTATTTTTTTAGAAAAAAGTAATAACAAAGGAAAGGGGAAAAAAATATCTTAAATAAAGGTTGTCTTTCCTGACATGATGGATGGAAAGCTTTCGGGCATGCGACGGAATGGAGTGTGATTATACCGAGGTAATAATGGCTATCACATGTCAGGAGAGCAGATGTCACTACTTTTTGACAGAGGGCACTTGGGAAGAAGTTACAAATAGAAAGCTTTCCCTCTACTTTCTGAGGGGGTAGAATAAGAATTCCACCTGAATTGCCAAGATCTGTTCCAGGCAGCGTCTGTGCAGTAGAGAGAGGGGCAGACAGTACCCCCCCGCCCCCCCCGCCCAATGCCATCACAGGCAGTCATGAGAAGAGCAGTCAAAATTGGGTTTTAAAAGCCTCGCACAATTGAGCACAAGTGCTGTCCAGCACTTAACTACTCCTTCACCGCCGCCTACCAATGCCAGTCATACCCCAGGAAGATGCACCAAGGAGCATGAGGGGCGCCCCTCCCAGGAGTGTGTACTAAGATGAGAGCCCAGAACTCCAGGGGGAAAGGGTGGGCACCGGCATCCAGAGAAGAGGGCAGAGAGCCACCAGGAGTGTGAGTTAGGGGTGGCTCACCATGCCCCTGCTTCTTAAAATCTCTAGTACTTTTCAGTTCCTCTACATGGACAGTTTTTCTTTTAGGATCCAACCAAGAAAAAATTAAAACCAACACAGACGTTTTTTAAAAGGACCACAAGAACTTGCCAGTACAAAGCTATGGGGAGAAAGAAGTGATTGATTCTGGAGCAGGGAGGTTGGGGGGGGGGAGGGGGGAGGGGGGCACCCAGAGGAGACAGAACTGGAGGCAGCCCAGATGGACAAGGATTTGCATCCTGGAGAAATGGGGACGTGGGGACGTGGGCTCAGGGTCACTTCTGCCAGAGCTGTGGAAGGGACAGGGAAGCTGAAGACAATGGGGGGGAAGGGAGGGGTCCCGCCCCCAGGACACGGAGAACTCGTGTGTGCTGGCCTGGTCTGAGACTCCTGAAGCCACCAGAGGTGATAAGCAAGGAAATGCTTAATTAGGTGGCACCCGGGGGGGATCCAGGAGGGACTGAGGCCACCAAGGAGGCCCGGCAGAGGCAGCTCCGTGCAGCAGAGGCCTCGGCCGGCCGCCGGGGGCCGGGGAGAGGCCCCGCCTGCTCCAGCAAGCCGCCGACGCGCCCCGGAGGCCCAGAGGAAATATTACTGCGAGACAAAAACTGAATTATGAAATCCGCAAGCAATAATTAGTTTAAATTACTACTTCTACTTGAATAATTAAACACGCTTATTTTCACTCACTGATGTTTTATTCATTACCATACATCTTTCCTGAAAGTTGTTTTTAACGTGAATATTCTTTTATTTGCAAAGATCCCACAGAGATTTACTATGCTAATTTCAAACCTTTCTTCTAAAATAAAAACAACAATAACAAAAACACTCCAGATTATCATCCATTAGTGACTGCTGTGTGGGGTCCATTATCAACTTAAGTCACAGCAACTGACTGGAAACATTGTGGGTAGTGGTGAAGTTATTCACACACCAAAGCTTCCTTCCTTTAAAATTCACTACTGAACGGGCGATACTTAAATAAGCCCGAAATGAGTATGAAAATAAAAAGACCCAAGTGCAGAAAGACCATTTAGGCACAGACAGAACGAGCCTTTGCTTTTTATCACACCCTCTATTAATGAAAATGTTTTTGCATTTCCACAAATAACGGTTGGATTTTATAAGTCTTATTTTCACACCCTGGAGCCAGGATACCCATAAGCACAGTAATAAAGGCTTAAGGTTTTTATTAAGCAAAGTTACCTTTGGGAATAAGTACTAACTTAAACATAATCCACGAACTAACTCTTCCCCGCTGGGCTATTAGCTGGTGTTGGCTGAATGGCAAGATTCCAAATCCGAGCTAATGCCAACAAGCCGAACCTAAGTCAAACCCTGAACAAACAGAAAGGAACAGGGCTGCTGCCGCCATAAACCGGCTCCACGAGGGTCCAGAAGCCAAGAGCTCTCCAAGGGGCCCAGAAAGCCTACTTCACATGCGGGCACGCAGTTGTGCCGAAGAACCGGGCTCACTGATCACTCTGACAAACGTCAGGGAGTGTCAGCTACTCTGGTAAAGCACAGGCTGCCCGACACACACACACACACACACACACACACACACACACACACACACAGGCTGCCCGATACACACACACACACACACACACACACACACACACACACACACACAGAGCCCTGTGGCTCCAGGACGGACCCCTCCCTGGGCTGGGACCCGCAAGTCCTCCCCGAACATTTGTTGAGTGAAACTCAGTATCTGAAGATTTTCTAAGGCCCCGATTCTATTTGCTCTGTCCCCCAACATCCCTGAAAAGCAATCAGTCATCCATCCCTAGAACTGAGCAAATGTGTAGACCCACCTCCCACCTGAAACTTTAGTTACTCGCGGAACCCACGGCACCAGCACCTTCCGCTGTGCAGTGCTCTCCCTCTGCTAATATAAGTAAAGTCAGCTGAATATTTTTCATAGTGGTTGCAACCGGTCCTCTGGAGCAACAGGAAAATGGATTACTCAAATTTTGAAGTTTCCAAATCAAAAATGACCATCTACTGGACAGAATTATGAGCTGGGGCACCAGTCTGGCCTTTGGAAAATGAAGGGACTCCAGAGGCCACAGGCTAGGGCTTAGCTGATTCTAGAACTCAACAGTATCTGCGTCACCATCATTAGAAGCATCCAGAAAGCAGAGCAGAGCTTCTGCTGGGCTTGTTTCCGTGGCAACAGCTTCACTGGCCTGTCTCGGGGAAACGAAAGGAGGAAGGGCATGAAGCTGCACAAGGTGGGGGGGGGGGGGGGTGGTGAAGCGGGGAGGGAAAGGGGGAAGAGCGGGGGGTGGGGGGTGCGCAGTGGAAGGCCAGAGAAGGCAGGATAGAAAAGGTAAAGAAAGGAGGAGAGAGGGAGAGGCAGGGAGGAGTGTGACACAGGGGACCAAAGGAAAGTAGGGACTTCTGTCTGAGGCTGTGCGTCTACCTGCACTCAAAGAATGTTCTCATTTCCTTCACTAAATGTCACATGTCACTCCCAGTCAGTGCCTTAACACACACTAAGGTCACTCACTAAGCCCTCACTAAGGTCAACATGAGCCCACAGGTCTGGCTGGCTTCAATCTGGAAGGAAAACAGGAAGAAAACGAGCAGGCATGGAGATCTGTGATCACTAGAGCACCACTGGCCCGTGGGAAGGGAGCACAGTGAGCCTCACTGAGGTGAAAAGCCTCTGCGGGCCTTGCTCGGGATTCAGCGGGGCAGAGATTCAGTCGGCTCCCTGCCCCTGCCCCTCACCCCAACCCAAAACCATTAACAACAAAAGTAACAAGAGCCCTAAACGCAAAGTTAGACCCTGGGTTGGATCCTGAAAGAGAAAAGGGACATTAGTGGGGAAACTGGTGAAATCTGAAAAACTCTACAGTTGACAGTTACACTGACACTGATTTCTTAGTTTTGACAAACGTACCAGGGTTATGTAAGATGGAGGGGAAGGGGAGTGACAAATATACAGAAACTCTCTGAATTTTACAACCCTTCTGTACGCCTACAATTATTTTCCAAAGTTTTAAAAGGAAAATAACAAGGGCTGCCTAAAAGCAAGACGCCTGTTTTTCTAACAATGACTTATTTCTTTCTCATAGAAAACCAATGCCCTCGACAGGGCTTAACTATCCTAAAGAAGTGCAATGCTACATTCAAAGCGTGTTAGCAGTGTCCCTTCCGTGTGAAGTGAAGCCACAAGGAGACGAGCCTCCACGCATCACGGAGCATCACGGAGCAAGGGCCCTGCGCACCTGTGCAAAAACAGATACGACCCCGTCACACTCCACACTCCCGATTTCCCGCCTCCCAAGTCTCCTCCAGTCTTGCTCCCTTGTTTTACGTGTCCAACCCAGCACCTCACCTAACTGCCTTGCGGTCGGCTGCTGGCAGCACATTCCTCCACACCCTCCAGCCTTCACCTAGTCTGTTCCCTCTACCCAAAATGCTCTTCCATTTCCTTGCTACTGAACTATTTCTACCCATCCCCCGAGACTCCCTGTGACTCTCGCTGGAGCTGCCCCTCGCTGGGGCTGTCCTTTGCGCCCCGTAGCATTTCATCCTCCACTCCACCAGAGCAGGTATGATGCTACAGTGTATTTGTCTACCTGCTCCTTCTTCCCAGAGTCCCAGAGTCTTTCAAGGAAGGGTGAGACACCCTACTCATCTCTGTACCCCACCCCATCCCCAGCACCCAACTCTTGCATCAGATGCCGAATGAATGAAATACTATGGGGCAAGAATGCAGGCAGTTCTTTTCAGAGAGAAAATACTGATAACAACCTTGCATCTTGTGTTAAAAGGCCAAAAGGTTCTATCCGTAAGAAGTGAAGGAAGCCAGTCCTTTCAAGAGCAGATTTTGTTACAGAACGACAGGTCCATTTCCACAGACATAAGCGCTGTGCAAGTATCCTCTTCCGACCGGGAGGCTGAAAAGCTTTTCCAAGGTTTTGGTCTCCTTGACAACAGCAGTGCCAGAGACAAGTAGGGAAGTAATTAAAAAGTATGTTCCCTTCGCCTCGAACTTCGCAAGTGTTTTTAAGCAATGATGAACAGTCCACGCTCAGTGTGGACGGCGTCAGTATGGACCGAGCCGAGGGCAATGCGGGGACATGCCATCCTGTCCCCCCATCCAGCGCCCCTCCTCCGAACGTGGAAGCCCAAGTGAAGGAGCCAAGCCCTCCGCCCAGGACGACATTCACCGCAGGAACCACAGCCCATACAGGGCAGATTCACAACTGCACCTTCCAAGTGCCGGGTCCCACAGGTCAAACACTGCCGCGTGTGATCCTTACAAGGGCTCTTCGGACTCTTTGAGCTGGGTAAGTTTACTGTCGCCGTTTGGCAGGAGAAAATCTGAACTGCAGAAAAGCGGCCAGGCAGTGGGGTCCAGGGGCCCACAGCCCTGGCTGCACCTCACTGCCCCCCAGGCTGGCTTCTAAAGAAATGCACTCCCCCTACCCCGCCCCGGCCTCCCCTCTGACCCTCAGAGCTCATCCCGGGCTCTGAAGCCCTGAAGGAAGCCGCCTTCCTCTGAGCACCGTCCAGCTGGCCCATGTCCCCACACAGAGCCACTCGTGCCGGCTTCATTCCCTTCACCCCTGCCCCAGAGCTGCGAGAGTGTGCAGGGCGAGATGGGAGGCGCCAGCCCTGACACGTGGTCAGCTCTGATCTTGACTGATGTGTCTCCTTCTCTTTTCAGGGTGGCTTTCCGTGGTCTGTTTTGTTTTAACAGCTTTACTGTATTCGCATCTTTTATTGTAGGCCTCCTCAAATCCTTTCTGGATTTATGATTTATAAATAAACAATAAACAAACACATGAGCTGCAAGGAGCGACCAAGCCCATTACCTGGGAGTATAAACGCACGCAGTTCAGCAGACTGGGAGTAATCACCACTTTGATTTAGCTCCCGGCTACAGTCCTCAAAGCCCCCCTCCAAAGCCTGCCACCCCCCCCCCAACACCACCCAGGGATGCTTCCCGCAAGGGAAGGGCCACGGCACGCAGGCAAGACCAGCCCCGAGACTGCCCATAGCCTGAGGTTCACGGAGGCCCACAGGAGTATGGTAGACTGAGTAGGGGTTATTCATTCATGCACAAGTGTTTTTAAGCACCTACTATGTGTTCAGCTCTCCTCCAGGAACTCGAGATACAACAATCAGGAGAACAACGTCCCTGCATCGTGGAACTTATATTGGAGTTCTTCCCATTTTGTAGGTGAACTAATTAAGACTCCAAAAGATTAACGACCTTGCCCACATTCACATGACTACCTTCCGGAACTCCCAAGCAGGAAGCTGACACAGAACCGCCCCAGAACACAGAGGCAGAAAACAGTGAGTTCAAACACCAGCTCTGTGTTCAGGAGCTACATGTCCCTCAACGTTCCTCTCTGGTACTCAGTTTTTCTCGTCTGTAAACCGGGCACGAGGAGGCCACTGCCACTGCTGCTGTCAGCTTACATGATGAAGGGCTCGCTACGTGCCTAGTACCCTCCAAAGAGTTCCCCACGATTTTCCTTCTTTAAACCTCAGACAAGTGAGGTGGATGCTATCATTACCCCCACTTACTGATGCAGAAACAAAGGTCCCAAGACTTCTGTAACTTACACAGAGCCACAGTCAGAAGGAAGGGGCCGGGGCTCAGGCCCACAGGGGGACTGTCCTGTGCCCCTGCTGTGAGTAAATGAGGCACAAAGCCCTGGCGTGGCCCCCGACTGTGCAGGCCTACAGCCCACAACAGGACCAGCCTGGCTCCCTTCAGTGGACACCAACACTGCCCAGACCTGCCGGCACGGGACCCTCCCTGCAGCATGGCCGTCATGCAGCACAGGGCTAGCCTCCCCACCCAGCTGGCTACTCAACTCCTCACCTTCCGAGAGCCAGCTCAACCTTCCCCTTCCCCTTGTGCCCTGACCCCAAGAGACCCACCCTACTCCCCACTGCGTGCCCAGACCCATCACAGATGGCCCCTGGAGGGCCTGTCACATTTTTACGCCCTGGTCTGTTTCCACGCCTGGCCCCCGTTAGCTTTCTTGCCAGCAAGGGTATGGCCGGTGCCCTCTGAGCCCAGAGCCTGTACACAGCCCAGCATTTCATCAATGACTGGACCAACGGACGACAAAATGAAGACAGAAGCAGAGACACCAAGTCTCCTGGCACAGACTCCAAGGGCCATCTCTCTCACAACTCTGTGGCACCTGATCTCTGGGGCCCTCACCGCTCGCTCGCGCGCGCGCGCGCGCACACACACACACACACACACACACACACACACAGCCTAACACAAGGCCTGAAGGATTCGCTGGCCACACAGCAGTCCAAGTCTACCGTCCCAGCCACCAGGAGGCAACATCACACTGCGAAGCCGCAAAACAGGAAGCCACATCTCGAAGAGCCCAAGTTCCTTGACGGGCCTGCTGACGTCCAGGGCGTGCACCAGATCACTTGTCAACGAATCAAGGTTACCGGAGGCACACTGCATTGCAAGCCTCCCGTGCTTAAGAACTTGGCCTAGGAGGCAATTATAGAATAAACCCTGGCTTGAAGTTCTTGATAACACCTTCCATCTGTAAGGGCTTTTATGGTCTACACGGTGGCTTCACACGTCTAACCTCGTCTGATCCCTTCAGCCCTGTGAGGTAATTATTTCACAGATGAGAACGTGGAAAGCCCAGAGAGCTCAGGGAGGCGACGTGCCTACCTCATCCGAGTGCCCACGGCGCACCGAGCGTGGCACCGGGTCAGGCTCCAGCCCCCGAATTCCGGGCCGGGCTCGGGGCTCTGTCCGGGGCAGCAAACAGCCGCCAGGGCGCACATCATCCCAGGAGGGCCCTTAGAGTCCCTGACCCCTGCTTGCATCTACTTCCCGGCCCACGGGCAACGTGGGCTCCCACCTGCGCTGAACCCTTCCATCCTCACCCCTTCCCAAGGAATCCGCTCCCCAGGGGGACCAGTCCTGAGTTCTGGAAAGTTCTTCCTCACACGACGCCAACCTCTTCCCCCGCAGTCTCCACCATTAGTCCTGCTTTTGCGCTAGGAACGAACCAGAGTACAACCCATTCCTCTTCCTACCGCAGCCCCACCGGCACCTGAGGACAGCCACCGTGTTCCCCCGCCTGTCCCTGTCACCAGGCTGACGGCATCATGGCAAGACTCCAAGGAGCCAGGACATTTCAAACACACTTAAATGAGAGCAAAGAACATGCAAAGAGACCAGGACGAAAACAAACAACTTTTCTAACCAAAGGTTACAATGAAAATGTGTTTTAATTTGTGTTTCTGTACCTTTCAAAATAACACTTCAACTAGTTCAGAAAGAGACCACTTGTGTTTATAAAAGCTCTTCAGTTTTCCCCGCAGTTGTCGGGCTGTGTAAACACACTGTGAGCAGGGAGAGAAATTGCTCCTTGTGATACTGTTAATGCTGGCTTGTATGCGAATTAGAATTCTAAACTCAGCAGGTTAAAAATGTTCTGAAAGCAATTTTGGTGTTAGTCTAAATAATTATAGATCACATTCACTTAGAGAAGGGCCTTTGCCCCTTCGGGGCTCCAAGGGAAAATTCTAGGCATGATAGTTAAGCAGAATAGTTGGTTATCACGCAGGCTTTGCAGTGGCAGTGCAAATTGGCATAATCCTTTTGGAAAGCAATCTGACGGGAGACGTATCTGGACCCGTGAAAACATACGAGCCTTTGACCCAGCAGTCCTACTTCTGGGAATGAATCCGAAAGAAATAATCCAACAGAAAAGGATTTCATGCATGAAGATAACCACTTCACCATTATCTATAATAGCAAAAATTAGAAACCACCTAAGTGTCCAAGGACGGCTAAGTAAATTACAGTTAATCAACTCGATAGAGCATCATGGAACCAGCACAAATTGACGGCCCTGCAAAGACACAGAGGCGGCTGGTGGCGCTGCGGCGGGAGAGGCTGGGAGAGAACGTGACGTGGGAGAAGCAGGCTGCAAAAGTGTGTGCGCGCTCTGTGAGAAACACAAGGCCGTGCAGACCAGAAATTGGTGGGAGCGTGTTAAAAGGATAATCACAATTGAGGTGTATGTTGGAACTGGGAGACTCACCGCCGCCGTTTTGGAATGCTGCCAAATCACCTTCACGGAGGGGAGGAGGGAGGCAGAGGGAAGGGGCGGGGAGGCAAGGGAGGCTAGGGGCCTCCTGGACCGTGTCTTGGTCACACCGTTTGTAAATCTAACCAAGCAGGAGGAGGCAGCGACGCACATCCCCCAGAGCCGCGGCAGGACACCGTTATTAGCAATATGTACAGCCACCTAAAACGAAATTACAGACGCAGACAAAACCGTGCTATTCAAGGCGTCTGCTTGGACCGTTTTACACTCTCTAAAGTTAGCGGGGACTCCAAAACGCTGCTGTTTATGAGGGTTATTTTCCATCTGTGTTTAGCATATTTGAAATCAAAACTGAGAACACTTAAAAATATTAACTTATGTAAACGTGACGCTAGGAAGCCCATTACAGGTCAACATAAATAACATGTTTTATGAAAGATAATTATATTTTCCAAGACAAAAAACAAAATTCAGTGAGAAGGCACTCTTGACGTTTCTGCAATCTCCTTAATGGCTGGCTTAATACAAGACAGCTGGGCTCGCAGAGCCGCTTCCGTATTTAATCTATTGTAACAGCACACGTCCCGTAGCCTCTGGAAAACTCCATGTACGCTCATGAGAGGGCGAGAGTGGAAACGGCAAACAACTTCTAGGTGCTATTACGAAAACAATTTTCACGCCCCTGGACCCCATGAAAGGACCCCGAAGACCCCCGAGGGGCTCACAGACCACACTGGAAACCACCACAATGAGTCATGGCATTAAAACCTGGCTGCAGCAGTACGTGGGGGGAAAGAAGGCTTTAAAATTACACGGATAGTTGGAACTCAACCACGTTGCCTTTTATTTTCAAAGACTGGATGGAAATACACCAAAAGTCTACAGTCGTTGCCTCTGGGTGCGGAGATAATGGACAATTTTTTCCTTTATACCTTCCTGTTTTTTCCATAGCATACATGTATTTCTTTCATGGTCAAAAACAACATTTCATTTTTGAGGAAAGGTTGGGGCGGCCATGGTGCACCCGTGCCCTGCGGAATAAGCTGGATGGGAAGAAGGTCGTTTTAAATCATTAGTAGCCAGCATCAGCGTGGGGGAGCGTCACAAAGCAGGGCTGCTTCTTAATATACCAATCGATCCCTGGCACTGAGCACACATTCATCACGGCGGGCACTGCCTGCCCCGGACCCACAGAAAGCCTGGAAGAGATGACGAGAATTGAAACTGGCTCAAGCTAATCCCTGCTAGATGAAGGTCAAATATAGGTGACTATTTATCAGATCTCGAGATGATGGGGGAAGACATGCCACGCTCTAAAACCACAGGACAATTACAAAGGGAAAGGTCCGTGGACTTGACCACAAAAAAAAGTCAGGTTTTCTCTGTAAATAATGATAATAATAATAATGAAACACCAAAACCCAAAATCAAACAACACACCGTAGGGGGTATGGATATGATGACAGGTCAATACTGTTCTAGGTAAACTGACAGATAAGAGAAATACTACGACTGCAGGAGATTGATGGACAAGACCCAGGGCCACAGACAATATTTAGCATTAACTAGGTGCCGGCTCGCTTCTGAAGGAGCTGCACGTAAATGGATTCGTTTGGTTCTCACACAAGACACCGCCCGATTAGTGAACGTTTAAAAAAGTTAATAATTCCACCGCTGTCAAGGGGAAGAAGACACGGTCACATTTACACATAAATGATGGCGTGTGTCACAAACGGAAGGCCATGTAGCCACTAAAAAGAACAAAGTAGATCCGTGCACTCGGAGGAAAAGGTGTGCGTGAGACAGGAGTGGAAAAGGCAGCCGGAAGCCACCACAGACAGCAGGACGTCTGCACAGCACGCACAGAGACCCCAGCCCTCTTCCCGCTCAGGTGCTGGAACGGGGGTAGCCGGGGGCGTGAAGAGTCACGTCTGGGATACTGACCAGGCTACTCAAAACACCTAGAGGGGTTCCCACGTGGGGGTCCTGTCCTAAGCACCGGCCGGCTCATCACCCTGCAGCAACCTCCCTGTGGACAGGCCCCATCCACGTGAGTGTGCGTGTGCGTGTGCGTGCACACACACACGCACACAAACCGAGCCTCTGGTCAGATCAGTGTTTCCGGGCCTCCTTCCTGAACAGGAATGAGCAGCAGAATGTCCCGCACATGAAACACAGACACCAAAACAAAAGAGAAAAGGAGGTGACAAGGGGCAGAAACATTTTCGAAAACACAGCAAAACTTTCAAAGAACTCCAAGAGCTAAGAAAAGACCTTGCAAATATGCAATAAAAAAAAAAAAATGACATCTTCTTTAAAAAAAGGAACATTCAGAAAACGAGAAACAGCTCTCGGAATGTAAAAATATGATAGATCAGAATAGAACACTTTCCTGAATATAAGTTATACTTCAGTAAAAAAACAGTTTAAGTATATGACAGCAGAAATACAAAAAGGAAAAAAAAAAGGATTGAAAGAGAAGGTAGAGGAAATCTCCCAGAAAAACAAAACAGAAAAAGGCAGAGAGATCAAAAACTAGAAAGAAAAGAAAGCTAGTAGAAGCTCTATACATCCAGGGACACCCAGACCACCCAAATAATCAGAGTCCCCAGGTTGAAGCCCTTGACAGGCAGCCCAGGGGTACTGCCGTCTCTCTGTGGCCCAAGTTCCATGGCGGGGGTGGGGGGGGGGTCCCTGATGCCTCACCCCGAGTGAGGGAAGACGGGCCTGAAAGCAGCACCAGGAGCCCCAGCCAGGGCCACTTTGTTGCCAGGTGCCTACGGCCATCTGGTCCTCCTGCTTTTCAGCCTGGGTCACAGCACGTGGGGAGGGACTTGAGGCATGTTCTCTTTGATCTTGTCCCGTCGAGAAACCTGAGGAAGCCTGCTGGAGGGAGGCTGTGTGAAGGCAGGCTTCCGGGGTCCTGGGCTGACACCACTGGCCTCCCTCACATGTACTTCTGACCATACCCCGGTGCCCTCGCCCCTGCACCCCACCCCACTGCCCCCATTCGGGGGTCTCCGTCTGGAAGAGATGCCTAAGCAGAGACAGCAGAAGCTGAGAGGAAAGGCTGGGAGGCTGGACTGATTTATCCACCCCTCCTTTTAAGGGGTAAAAATACTAGCAGTTTGCAGGGGGGGGGAATAACCGTCACGTAATTTTTAAATGCTGCTTACAAAAACAAAGTACCTACAGTATAATTAAAACCAGCCGATGCTCATGGGAAAAAAATACTGAAAGGAAAAGCTGCTTACAAAACATTCACAGTTGTTATGCTTGAGTGGAGGACCTACAATTACATTTTTCATTTCTACTTTTTTTGGATTTTTTCCCAAAACTTGACTACTTTTACGATAAAACTAAGTTCAATCTAAAATAACTTTTTTTTTTTTTTTTAATCAAGAGGACAAAGCCATCACTGGGCACTAGATGGGTGCCTTTAAGAGTCTTCTGTGTCCAGGTTTTAAAAGCAGCAAGAAATAATTTACTAGACTGTCTCAATTCCTAACCGGGCCAATTTTGCAATCTGCATTTTTCAATTACATTAAAAGCATTTTCCCAAATTGCTCTATTCTTCCCTTAATGACACCGGATGAGACTGGATGAGGCTGGTTCCCTGAGGACAGAGTCTGCACCTTCACACGGCACTGTTTTCTCCCTGTCAGCATCTGGCAGGCACACGGCCCTGCCCCGGGTACAGTGAACTGTTAAAGTTCAACGGAATGAAGTTTTCAAAGAGCAGACAACACAGTTTGGGTTCTGCCACAGTCTCCTTTGCTTATTCCTCCTGCAACCCAGGGTTTTTTTCTGCAAGGAGAAAGCTTGCAAGGCCCTTCTGGCACACAAACGGAAAGTGGGAAATGTCTCATGTGTTGGCCTCGGAAACGTTGCAGCTTTCATATGGGGGAGAGGAGTGTCAAAAAAAAAAAAAAAAAAACACAACAACCTTCACTTCCCACGAAGAGAAGGTTCCAGCTCAGGATCTCACAGCAATTCCCAGAGGCTCGGCAGCCCCGCTGTCGGCCAGCCTGAGGCCCTCACTCCCACCTCTGGGACGACTGAGATGATCATGAACTTTCCCCAGGACCGAAAATACACAAAAGGTGGGAAGGGAGAGGAGCAAACGGTGTCCAGAGAGAGAAGCATCGGAACACTTCCTACACGAGGCTCCAAGTCCACATGACCACCTGACCTCACTGTGTGCCCCGGGACCAGTGTGTTCCCCTCTCTGGGCCCCTGTCAAACGAAGACGGACCCAGATGAGCTCTGCACACATACACACGCGCACGCACACGCACCACCCATTCTCTCCTCGCCTTCGCCTAATTACCCTCAGTGCACTGTTAATCATTCACTCCCCAAATACCAAACGCCCACCACCACAGCCCAACCCTCCTCCCCAGCTGTGCGGCTCTCATTTCCAATAGATTTGCCTCGTGCTTGGAATAAATTGCCAATCATCTGCATAATGCCCCACGACTCCTCACTCTGCACATCAAATCATTTCCCCACCTCATTTTGTAAAATCCATCAAGAATAATTCTTTCAAAACTGAAATAAACCTTCACTCTGGCACTTGAATCCATAAATTCCTTGTCTTTGAGTCTGAGATGTATTACTTTCTACAAAGCACATCTAAGATACCCTAATATAATCAGATCCGCTAACAATGATAAATCAACGGGATCCTGTAATACATAAAAATGCAAATCCAAACCACTGTGGAAATCATCTCTTCTTATGTCCCTTAACAGAACCACAAGACTTTCAAGCTGGGACAGAGCCTGGGCACCACGTGGACAAGGGGCTATGCCTTCCCATCCTTTCTTCTCAGAGGCAAAAGACTCAGAGTGCTTTTGCTCTGACAGCTTCCCATGTTGTTTCTACACTTTGCCAGCTGTGCGACCACGGACAAATCCCTTAACCTCTCTGGGCCTCAGCTCCCTTGTCTGGAAAGTGGGAGTAAGACCAGCCCTTGCTTCATAGGCCTGTGCGAAGAGGAGCTGGAGAGTCGGGAACCGTTCCTAGCAGATGACGAGAACTCAGGGATGGTGAGCTCCCTCCGGCCCCTCAATGGCACTCACTGCCAGAGGCCACAGAGCTGGCGAGCAGCACAGTGAGACCCCAACCTGAGCCTTCAGCCTCCAGAACAAAATCCTTTCCTTCACACGCATACGGGAAGGGGGCCTGAGACCCATCTGAGCCTGGTGCCGACCTCGGTGGGTGCCTCCTCCTTGCCCCCAGACTCACTCCTGGGCCTCTTCAGGTGTGAAACCACTCCTCCCAGTGCTGCTGGACGCCCAGACACAACACGCTCCGAGAGCGGGCAGACTGCTGCCCGATTCACTTTCTTCGATCACATTTTAAACGTGATCAGTTCAGAGACACGGAGCCAGCCCTCCGGTATATGCTTTCCAAATGTGCAGTTCAAGAAAAGGGAGTAGGTACAGGGCGCCTGGGTGGTTTAGTCGGTTAAACATCTGACTTCGGCTCAGGTCATGATGTCACGGTTTGCGGGTTCAAGCCCCACGTCGGCTCTGTGCTGACAGCTGGGAGCCTGGAGCCTGCTTCAGATCCTGCGTCTCCCTCTACTCTCTGCCCCTCCCCTGCTCATGCTCTGTGTCTCTCTGACTCAAAAATAAATAAAACATTTAAAAAAAAATTTTTTAAAGAAAAGGGAGGAGGTAAACAACTTGGTACAAACAAACCCAAAAACTTTTTGAGTTTTAAAAGTATCTGTCTCGGGGCGCCTGGGTGGCGCAGTCGGTTAAGCGTCGACTTCAGCCGGGTCACGATCTCGCAGTCTGGGAGTTCGACCCCCGCGTCAGGCTCTGGGCTGATGGCTCAGAGCCTGGTGCCTGTTTCCGATTCTGTGTCTCCCTCTCTCTCTGCCCCTCCCCCATTCATGCTCTGTCTCTCTCTGTCCCAAAAATAAATAAACGTTGAAAAAAAAAAAAAAGTATCTGTCTCAGGAGTACTGACATTGAAACGCTTGGAAAAACATGTATCTATAGACAGACCATTAAAAGATTCACAAACGCAAGAGTTACATTAAGTTGGAGAATTCTGAGTGACTCATCTTTTTTCTTTTTTCTTTTTCTTTTTTCCCTAATTGATCAATAAAGGACCAGGGGAGTCAGGAAACTGTTTCTTCAGCCCCTCCCATATGCTAGGCACCGAGCTGTATCTCCTCATCTCTTCTACATAGCAACAACCCTAACCAGCAGCCATTCTACCCATTTACCAGTGAGAAAATGGGGGAATCAGAGAGGCAAGGTGATTTTTCCCAAAGTCACCCAGCTACCAAGCACCAGATAGGGAACAGGAACCCAGGAGTCTCTTGTAACAATCAATAGTGCCCAAGGTTTGCCCATCTATTCAGGCTCTGCTCACCACACGCAAAGCCCTTATTAATTAGTGCAAGCCTGGG
This sequence comes from Acinonyx jubatus, assembly GCF_027475565.1. Taxonomy (NCBI): domain Eukaryota; kingdom Metazoa; phylum Chordata; class Mammalia; order Carnivora; family Felidae; genus Acinonyx; species Acinonyx jubatus. The sequence goes on along the minus strand of NC_069386.1, from coordinate 139,924,438 downwards.
TATAAATCAAAGCCCATCTTAACTACATTAAGGCAGCAGAAAAGACGACACCTGTGTATAGCCATGTTCACGGCAGTATTGACCATTTCAAAAACTAAAGCAAGTCATGATGGAAAACAACGCAGATATGACAAAGCAAAGTCTGGGATCGGAGACAGTCCTGAAAATACATTTGGGGAAAGTTTTGAATAAGGCAGGACAATGCCCCTTACAAACAGCACAAAGGATGGTGGTGGGCGGGGGCAGAATCAAACCGGCACATAGTGTGCAGTGAGCCCAGCTCTGTAAACCCACGGGAATGTGGGGGTCCAGACCAGGAGAGGCCCCCAGTGCCAATGAGGCGCCAGCTCGGGGTTAGGATCAGCCACGGTTGCTGTGTTTGCCTTCGCTCCTCATGTTCTCTGCACCTTCAAAGTTTTTCACAATAAGCTTTCATTACGTTTGTGATCCGAAATGGAAAGGTTTAACTATCATAGGGAAGCCTGTTATCGAAAGAATTCCTAAAGCAAACCATTTTGTAAAACAAACGAACACCTAATTCATACATTTTACTTAAAATCCTTCTGTGCTTCAGAACTCCAGGATTTCGATGCATGGACGGTGGTCCCTGTAAGCAGGAAACATGTCATGGGCCTTTGAGAATTCATCCGGTGCCTAGCAGAGGGCTCCGCATACGGGGCCGACAGTGGGGGCTGCCTGTGTTCGGCTGCAGCAGGCCATGTCTGTACTTCTTCCAAGGGCTTCAAAGTCTCAATTCTACCTTTACGTGCGGTGGGTATTCAAACGTGTCGAGCTAAATGAGGACACAGGGAAATGAAAAGAGTATATAAAAGGGTATCCGTGCTGGGATTACAACTGTGAGAAACAGATGCATGCTACATACAAGGGCAGGAAGGGATCATCAGGAAAGAAAACAGAGCATCAGTGCGGAGTTATGAGTCATTGTTTTATTTTACTTAATTTCTCCAGCTGTAAATTTTTCAAAACCAATATAAGCATATTTTACAGCTCACAGAACATTTAGAACATATTAAAATAAGTATCTTTCCACTGTAATGTACCCAATTGAAATTTATGAATTCCAAAGCTACATTTTAAGGAGACGAAGGAACTGTAGCACTCCACGCTCTTTAGATTAATCAGATGGATTGTGTTGTTTTTCTCTTGATCAGAAAAGAAGTCATATTTCAGTAAATGTTACCTTGAATCAAGGATTCTTTCACATTCTAGAAGCTTGAGTGAGCTTATATTAAGTCTTACTGTGCCCCCTAGTGGCGAATAAAATCTATGCACTTCAGAGAAAATCCTTCCCCAAAGGCTGGAAATAAAATCCAAGAAAAATGTTTTCAGTCTTCACTGATCACTTAACATGTACAAAACTTTGTGCCAGGTGCTAAAGATAATATATAAATGGGTCTGGCACGGTTCCCACGTTCAAGAAGCTTAAAATCTACGAGGTGTAGCAGATCTGGTTCATGGCTACACAGGCAGAAAGAGATGCCACGACGTGGTAAGGAAGGGACAAGACTCCCGGGGGGGGGGGGCAAACTCGGCAGCACGCGGCAAGTGCCTACTATGATGTGCCAGGCGCCGCCCCACAGAGCTCACGTCCAGAGTTCATCTTTTCTTCACAAAAAGCCAGCGAGGCACACAGAATTATCTTGTCTCCACTTTGCATTACGTTGGCTGAGGTTCGGAAAAGTAACTTGCCCAAGATCACGGAGTCAGTCAGCGGCAGAAGGATTCAGACCAAAGTGCTGTGACCCCGGCCCCCAAGCTCTTCCCTCCTTCCTGATGCAGGGGGGGCTCAAGAAGGCACTCTGGCAGACATGAACCGAAAGACGAAAGGCACCCTAGGAAGGGAGCACAGAGCTGGGCGTACCCTGTCACAGCACCTCTTCTAACCCTTTTCCCACTGCACCTCCCGTCCACTCTCCACCCGGGACCGGGCCGTAAGAAGCCAGGACTCCCCCCTGCGCCCACAGCCCCGTTCCCACTCGACACTCGGCATCCACACCCCCTCCACCCCGTGGGCCCCCAAGGTCGACCGCGTCACGCAGCCCCGACACTAGGGGTGGGGAGAACACCATCCTGCCTGGGGCTGCACACCAGCTCCACGCGACAGACGACTCCCTTCTCGGGTTCCAGCCCTGCCTGCACCTGGTCCCCAGTCGGTTTTCCCGTGCCGGCTCCTCCAGCCCCTGCCACACATTCGTCACGCTAACAAGTTGCTCAAAATCAGTTTGCCAAATAACTCTGTCACTGAACACTGTCAAATGTCTTAAAGCAGAGAGGATCCTGGCCTGCCCATTTGCATGTACGGCTTTTAAAAGCCCTGCTTTTTCAAGACCCACACGAAGAAGAGGGGAAGAAGAGACGCTGACTCCAGCAGCCATGACGGCCACCGCGCTGGCCCCGCCAAGGGCAGTTCCACAGCAAACGGCCCGGACCCAGGTCTCAGTGAATCACCCCAAGCAAGGCTTTTCTACCGCAGTCCCTCGGCCCGGGCGCCTGAGCAGCTTCCCAAGCTGGGCCAACTGCGCCCCCTTCTGGTCACGAGGTGTCACAGCTGGTTGGCTGACACGGCGTCCCCCACAGGGGGCGGGGCGGGGAACGGGACAGAACATCCCCAGTGCACAGAACCTGGCACACTCATCTAGTCCACAAACACTCACTACACGACAGAACAAACAAAACAGCCCAAATCAATGGTTTCACTCAGACGCGCTCCATTTAAAAACTAGAGTGAGGATGCCTCTGCTTAGAAAACCTCAACTTGGGCAAAAGTGATCCAAGCGGGGCCCACAGGGCCCCTCGCTGATGCCACATACAGACCGGTCCCCACAGGACTCCAAGCCCACCCCTCCCATCAGCAGACACGACCCCTCAGGTGGGCGGGCAGGTGGCAGGTATCCTCTGGACCTGCTGCCCTAAATCCCTCCACCCGTCTCTGCCCACAGCAACCTCCTAATGAGCCGCCTCCTCCTCCAGCCCGTGCTGCCAAACATCTGCCAGACCGCCCCCTCCCCCCAAGGTCCTAGAAGGGGGCTGCCCGTGCCCCTCAGGTGGCCCACCCGTAGCCACACTCCCTCCACAAACTGCACCATGCGCCTGGCATTAGACAGGGGGCTGCAGACACATGTGCCTGGGCACGTGTCCCATCTCAGAAGTGTAGGTCTCATAGACTCGTGTGATCGGGGGGGAAACAGACTCTGAGAGGTTAAGTGTGTTGCCCAAGGTCACAAAGCTGACCCTGAGCCTAGACCACTGTGACTCCAGCCAGACACGGCCTGGCACCACACAGGCCCATACGAGCCCGCCAGAAACCCCCCAGATGTGCTTCGGACGAAAGAGACAAGTCTGCACTTGGCCCCCCACGGGCGCAGCCTCTCAGGAAGGAGCACTGAGAAGCCCCAGCAGCATGGGATTGAACCAAGCCTGTTACAGGGCACATTGGGGACACCGGAAGCCTCCTGAGCCCCCACCCCCACAGGAAAAGCACCAAAGACCCGAGTGTAAAGTCCCTGGGCTTCAGACCGAAGGAAGAGCGCGGCACTGTCCCCGAAAGACTCTGTTAGCCCCGCCAGAAGAGAACACAGATAAGTGGGCTCATGACCCAAACTGGTCACTCAAAAATGACAACGATACCCATCGATTTAGCTTATTTCAAAGCCTCACTGTCCTTAGGTTTCCTTTCTTCATTTCAGAAAATGCCTCCTAGGAGAAAAGCTCAAAACGTAATTTGCAAGCACAATGTCCTGGGCAGGATGGTTCCAGAACAGTAAGAAAATAGAGGGAGGAAGCTGACACTCACCGAGCACCTGGAGGGGTACCTAGCTCTGCGACAGGGTTTTGTAAGTGTTTCGCTCACCTGGTCACATGACACAGGTATGACTGTGCCCTTTACAGAGGAGACACCAGACCGGAAGTGGGGCCAGCCAACCAGTCGACCAGGTGCTCTGTAGCAAGACTGGATCTGAAGCCATGTTCCCTCAACTCCAAAGCCATTTTCTTTCCAGGAAGCATTCGTTCAGCTCGTACTTATGTGGCACCTATTGCATACAGGTGACTTCCTAGGTGCTGCTGAGAGTGAGGGGGAGGGGCTGGAGACAGGTCAGAGGTGCGACGCACCCGCCGCACGACATACCTGAGTACGTGGGGTCTGCTCGCTGGAAGTCTACGTGATGTCAGGAGCTTTTAAGATAAGTAACAACGAGGGTCACCCGGGGGCTCAGTCGGCTGAGTGTCCGACTTCAGCTCAGGTCATGATCTCGTGGTTCCCGAGTTCGAGCCCCGTGTCAAGCTCTGTGCTGACAGCTTGGAGCCTGGAGTCTGCTTCGGATTCTGTATCTCCCCCTCTCTCTCTGCCCCTCCCCCGCTCGTGCTCTGTCTCTCTCTCTCTCTCTCAAGAAAAATAAACATTAAAATAAATACAATACAATACAATACAATACGATACAATACAATACAATACAATAGGTAACAACGAGGAAAAAGAGTTTCTGTGGAACCCGGAGGTCCTCCACGGCATCTGCAACCATCCCCTGGTCCGGCCCCTGCCCGCTTCCCTAACCTCAGGACCCTCACCCCCACCAGGCCCCTCAAGACTTCCATGCTTACAGCCAAAGACATCCTTCTGCCGCATCTCACCCCCTTCACCACATGAACCTTCCCCTCCTTCTGGAAGCCTTCACCAAGCCCCCCAAGACCGGGCTGCTGTCCCTCCCGGCGGGTTCACAAAGCACTCGCATCCCACTGAGAGTTTGGTCCTTACACTCCAGAGCCGAGGGCTGGGAGAGCCTCTCCCCTCGTCCACGGCCTCTATCACGAGGCCAGGGACCAGCACGGCGCCTGGCACGGAGCTGGCGAGGCTCAACACTCAACGTGGTTCACAGGAGCCCGGGACTCGTCCTGGGCCTGCTTTCCGAAACTCTGACGGCCTCGCTCAGCGACCTCACCCACCCAGGGCTCCAGCGTGCCTGCGCGTCCTCAGTGTCCCCACAAGGGACAAGGACTAGTACCCTCTGGTGCCCTCGGCGAGGCGGCATCGGGGAAGAGCAGACAAAACGAACCTGCAATCCAAGGTGGGCCACCGAGAACACACTTTCAAACACGACGGAGAGAGTTATACAAATTTCCCCATAGAAACGTGCAGCACCCCTACCTCACTGTCATGAAGAACAAAATACCCCGGCAGCTTACTCCCAAGAGCCCCTGAAGAAGGGGGATCACTCAAGTCTTACCTTGAAGGTTTTATCCATGGAAGCTGAGAGAAGCATGTGACTCTTGGCGAAGACTGGACACCACTGAATGCTGTTGACGGGGCCCCTGTGGCTTCTCAGGTGGAAAAGCACTTTCCTGGGAATCGTGGTTTCTCGATACGGACTGTCCAAGTATGGCTCAATAAACTCGGACACTCTGGGGGCCACACAGAGAGGGGCCGGGGCACGCCCCACAGAGGGACCCTGTGCCTCCGTATCTTTACTCTCGCCTGTTTCTGTGCTTAATGCCTGCGACTGTCTTAATCTTTTGGGGGTGTAGGGCACGACACAGTCCTCACACCTTTTCCTCTGAAGAGAGTTGCCATTTTTACCTGGGGTTTCAGATTTGGTTTGGGCACAGGACGATGGCTCGGGGGAGTCGTAAGTTCCCCAGGAGAGTTTCACCTGCTTAAAGCGGGCAGCTGCCAGGGGCACATGGCCAGCTGGAACGTGGCTGGTCCACAGGGAAGGTCGAGGAGGCTTGCCTGTGGGGAAGGTGGCTTCAGGCTCTGTTCTGGGCCACTGTAGCCTCTGGCTGGGGCAAGATCCTGGGTCACTTCTCCAGAGCCGAACCAGGGGGAGACGATGGCCAGCTGGGTCTTCATGAGAACCGTGCTTTGTGGGCAGTGCTGCCCCTTCTGTCACACCTGGGGCTTCTGATGCAAAATCCTGCCCACGAGGTTTGACCACATCAGAGGTGTCCTTCACCTGGCCGGCAGCATTAAAACTTTCCGCAGGTTCAGTCTCAGCCTCTGACTCTGAGTCATCATAAGCCACCAATGAGGCCATTGAAGACACAGTTTCTCGCTATCGTTGGAGGACAAACTACCTAAGACCAAAAAAGTCAAATGTCAGAAAATACGCAAGGAAGAATATTTACCACCACACGTAATTAAAAGAAAACATGCCACCTAGCAAACCCATGATTGGAAAACTCTAGGAAGAAACACATTAAAAAATGAGGGCTTTTTGGGGGCACCAGGGTGGCTCAGTCGGTTAAGTATCCGACTGGGGTTCAGGTCATGATCTCACGGTTCGTGAGTTCGAGCCTCACGTCGGGCTGTGTGCTGACAGCTTGGAGCCTGGAGCCTGCTTCGGATTCTGTGTCTCCCTCTCTCTCTCTGCCCCTCCCCCGCTCACGCCCCCACCTCTCAAAATAAACATTAAAAAAAAATAAATCAAAAAACATTTTTTTAAATGAGGGCTTTTCTACATACCAGGCGAAACGAGAAGATATATATATTTTTTTCAAATGAAGACTGGAGTATCTGGGAATAACTTTAGCAAAAAATTAGCAAGATCTATAGGAAGAAAACTAAAACTTTATTGAAAGACATAAAAGAGGACCCGACTAAATGGAGATAGGCTGCCTGTACAGAAAGATTCAGGACTTTAAGATGTCTTTCATAAGATCAATTTGGGCCTTTGAGGATAGGTCTGAAAATACTGAAATGGGAAGAGGTCCAGAACCCACCAAGTGGGAAAAGCATGTCACCCGTACCTTCCTCCACCCCTTGTGCTCCAGTCCCTCCTTTACCCTCGCCCCCCACTGCCTAGATATCCTGTCTCAACAACAAGCCAGCTGGGGAGACAGACCCACAACACAAGACTAGGGTGTTCAAGCAACCAATCCCCCCCAGTTTTGAAGGTGTGGTCTGAATCCCCCAATTTCACTCCAGACACACACTGACACAGCAGTGAATCTCCCCTTTCTAAAAGATCCTTCCTGGGACACCTGGGTGGCTCAGTCAGTTAAGCACCTCGCTTGAGCTCAGTCATGATCTCGCAGTTTGTGAGTCTGAGCCCCACATCAGGCTCCGAGCTGACAGTGCAGAGCCTGCTTGTGATTCCGTCTCCCTCTCTCTCTGCCCCTCCCCGACTTAAGCGTGCACGCTCTCTAAACAAACAAATAAACTTCTAAAAAATTCTTTAAAAGATTCTTCCTGAAATTCTGAGCCATCATACACAATAAATTTCTGCCACCTAGTTTCTAGAAAGAAGTACTTCAGTCTGGAGTCCCCTTCAATGTTTTTTTATATATATTAAGTATAATTTATTGTCCAATTGGTTTCCATACAACACCCAGTGCTCATCCCAACAGGTGCCCTCCTCAATGTCCATCACCCACTTTCCCCCCTCCCTCAACCCCCATGAACACTCAGTTTGTTCTCAGTATTTAAGAGTCTCTTATGGTTTGCCTCCTTCCCTCTCTGTAACTTTTTCCCCCCTTCCCCTCCCCCATGGTCTGCTGTTAAGTTTCTCAGGATCCACATATGAGTGAAAACATAGGATATCTGTCTTTCTCTGCCCCATTCAGTGCTTTTAAGACGAAGCACAGTCAGGAGGAAGACAGGGATGCCCAGCACATCCAGGACAGCAGATGGCGCAGTGGAGCAGCGCTAAAACTTGGCAACCCACCAACTTCCAAGAACGCCCCACCCTGCCCTACCTTACTGTACCACACTGAACACCTACTCCCACACATGGGGTCAGGTCAGCACCAGAGATTCCCTCTGGGTCCTCTGTTAAGCCACTCCAGACAGCCTACCACCAGCTCTTTCCCTGGGCGGTGGGTACCAAAGGGTACCCATCACCTGAAGGGTCCCACTGCCTAACACGCTACGTCTTCATTCAACAAATGTCTGTAGTCTACCTCCTCCAAAACTTGCACCTCCACCTGCAGCCCAATCTAGGCAGGTAAAATAAAACTTCTATAACTGGCCAGCGTATCTCAAGCAGAACTAATGTAAAGGACTAATTATAAACTAACGGACTGTGCTCTGCAAACAACTTGGCATTTCTGCTCTCTACATACTTAGCCTGGTGCTGAGGCTCATCCTGATGAGACCTCTCACCTGTCTCGGCTCCTGTGCACAGCACCACACACCACAGCATGCCATTCCTTCCTGTCACAGGGAACCCACCAGGTTCCCACCAGCAGGGTGTCTGTGCCCAGCCGTGAGATGGAATCCCGCCCACCTAGTTTTCTGCAGCGGTCAACTTAAAGAAAAGAGAGGCCGATGGCTGGAATTTCAAAAGAGGTCTACGGCAAAAGATCAGAGAGTAGTGGGGCTGGGGCCCATTAGCCCACTTCCTAACAAGGCAAGGCAGCAAGGACTGAATGAATGCAGAAGCGTGGATGATAAGGCTCCCAACACTACCTGCTTCGTGGACGCGTCGTTCATTTATTCGATATTGATGGAGCATGGGCTACTCACCAAGCCCCACCCCAAGCACACCGTAGCAAGCGACACAGTGAAGGATGCCCCGTGCTCACCATGCTCACATGCCGGCGGGAGAGACAGACCATAATCAGGTGAAATACAGGGTGTGACGTAGTACGAAATCCTAAGGAGAAAAGTAAAACAGGACAGTACAGGTGGCGGTGAGCTTGGGGCTGCAGTTTCCTCTAGGGTGGCCGAGGCAGACCTAAGACAAACGGTGACATCCGAGCGATTAATGCTCTGGAGGAGGTGAGGGAACAGAGGTGGTGAGAAGCACTGGAGAATGAAACAGCAAAACTAATCAAATGGGGCAACAGAGAAGGAGGCAAGGGTGATTCAAGAAAAACATGCAAAAGTGGAAAAGAATGGGAAACATCAGGAACAACAGAAACTTTAGGGGGGGGGGGGAGGTGCTGCCTTTTTTGTTTCTAAGGCAAATGGGGAAACAAGGGAAAATCTTTCATGGTGTGGGGACGTTCAACTAAGACAAAGAGGTACAGGGAGAAAGGTAAGAGCATTGGAGAAAGGAGGCTACAAAACGGGGGAGTGGCCCTGAGAGTCACTAGCACGTCAGCTCCACGAGGACAAGACTCCTTGTGTTTTGTTCACTGTTTGATCCCCAGCATCTAGAAATATTTGTGAAATGCAACCTGGTGGGAGGGGGGCACAGAGAAAAGTAAAAGAAATAGGATATTCTCCTTCAACAAACATATCCTGATTACCTACTCTGTGCCAAGCCTTATGTTGGGTCTGGTGTGTACAGCGATTAAACACAGAACACGGATCCTGCGCCGGAGGCTACAGACCGAGGAAGGCAACAAAGAAGATACGACCAGAGATGGGTTTTGAAGGATGAATAGAAGTTAGCCGAGCTGTCAAGAGCTGGAGGTGAGGCTGGTCCAGAGCACCGCGCATCCGGAAGGCAGCAGCGATGAAGGACGGGCGAGGGACGGAGAAAGGCCCGCGCTGAGGGGTGTGGTGCTCTCCGACCGCCGCCGCCGCCGCCGCGGGGTTCCAGCCCTCTCCCGCCCCCGGGCCCGCCGCTCACCACACGCACCGGAAGCGCTCGGTCCTCCCGGAGGCAGTCCCGCCGGCACACCGCAGCCCAGTCGCGTTCCGCTGGTGCCGGGGCCTCCAACCAATCACCCGCGGCCTCCGTCCTGCCCCCGCGCGAACAGCCAATGAGGGTGCAGCCTGGCCGGAAGTGGTTCCGGCCGGAAGGAGTTTCCAAGGACGCCCAGGAGGCCGTCCGTGGCTGAGCCGGCGGCGCTGAAGGGCCCGGCTGGGCCGGTAAGTGAGGGGATGAGGGAGGGCGGGAGGCCGGGGCGGTGCCGGAAGACCTGGCCCTCCCGGAGCCGCCTGCAGGCGAGGGCCCGGAGTATCCTCCTCAGAGCCCGGCTCGCTGCCCGCCGGGTTCTGGCACCACGAGGGGCGCGGAGGCTGGCACGGCGCCCCTCGCCCCCTTCCTCCCAGCGCCGGCGTCCCCGTCTGTCGCCCACTCCTGCCGGCACCGACCCTGCATCGTCTCCTACCTCTTCCCTTTCCCCATGGCGAGAAGCCCCCACTTTTAACGGGGCTCTGCCACGTGCCGGGGGCTTTGCCTCTGGTATCGTACTTAGTCCCCTCCACGGTAAAGTTAGGAGGCTTCTTTATGCCCATTTCACAGATGAGGAAACCGAGGATGAAGCAGAGAGGTAATGTGACTTGCCCAAGGTGTTGAGATGCCCGAGCTGGGATTGAAACCCAGGCCCGTCTGACCCCAGAACTCATGATCTTTCCACTGCATTGCGCTGCCTCAGTGAACACCTGCAGGGAAGGCACAGTCGCCGTTCGGCCTCTCCACGGCTACACATAACACTTACTCACACTGATGCTTGGGTGGGGAAGAGGAAGAGGGTGGAGAGGTTATACGGAGGCCAGTCTAGGGAATGTATGGGGTGGCTGATGCAATGACCGGCTAACGACTCGTTTCTCAAGAGGGTTTCATTGGTCCCCACCCACCCCACCCACCCCTGATTGGACAGTCTCCTCAAAGAGGTTGGTCAAGAATCTCAAGTGTTTCCGAGAAACTGAGTGATTTCTTTAAAAAAAAAAAACCCTACGTGCAAATAGCTGAAGAGTGGGGTAAACAGGAAAAAAAAAAAAAAAAAAAAACAGAGAAGAGCCTTTTACTAAAAAGGAAACTGAAAGAAACAGGGGAAGACTATTAAAGAAGACCGCTGGCTGTACAGGGCAGTCTCAGCTCCTCAACTGCCCGGCGTGACCAGTGGCCACCTCTGCAGTGTCTCCCACAACCTGGGTATGTATTGCCATCTTTGCCAGGCTTGGAGCTTATTGGTATTTTTTGCCAGCCTTTTACCAAAGTGCTGGAAACCTGGGCTGGGGCGGGGCAGGGGAGGTGAGGAGTGGTCTCTCCCAGAATCAGGGCTTATCGAGCGTGCGTCGTATTTCATCCCGTTGACCCAAGTGTATGTGGTTCACGGCTTCCCCAGGGGATGGAGATCTCGGGGGAGCAGTTGCCTGTTTGGATTTATAGCTTGACTTGCCACACTTCTGTGTTGGCTGTCCTGTGTCTCACTGACGAGGACTCCTTACACCGTCGGTACCCTAACGTGTCAGCATTCTCATTGTGACACGCCAGTTGTCTTCGGCCGGCTTCTTGTATGTTGACGTCTTCTTTGCGTCACGTACGTTTTATTTGAAGGGGAGATTTGAAGATCACGTACATTTTATCATTTGAAGGGGGAAATTACCTCTCTTCCCCGCATTTAACAAAGAAAAGGTGCACATAATCTGTCCCAGGGTTCCAAGTGTTAAAGAACTCCTTGCTCTACCGGTCACTTTCCTGTCCTCTGGGAACAACAAAGCTGTTGTCACCCACACTCCGGGGCCAGGATGTGAGGGATGGTAACCCACCTCCTGGTGGTATTCCAGCCGTCCAGAAACTCCTGGGTCGTCTGCTCTTCCCGGCTGCTCTAGAATTGGCTGTGTTTGTGCCCCCTTTCCCCAGATTGCAGAGTGTTCTGATCCTCCGTGAGATGATTTCATTATGGCCCAAGTCCTGTTTTTCAGTTAAAGAGTTCTATCACTTTCTGTTCCTCACCCCAAAAGCAGCCAGTTTCCTCAGGTGCCTGTTATGCCCCTCCGGAACAGCGGAACCTGTCAAAATGAGCACAAGATTCAAGTTCTCTAAAAAGAGGAATTGAGAATTAATTTTTAAGAGCTCTTGACTTTTTCTTTAAAGGTGCACTGTGGTCTGCTATGGAGTATGTAGTTCTGCTCTTTCCGGTCCCAATACTTTTTTCGGAGGGGATGATAGGTTACTCGACAGATGATAGCTTTGTTTCTTTGCTTTAGATCGTAGGATTTGTTAAGCAGATAAAACAACTCTCCTTAAGAAAGATTCAAGGCTGCCTGGGTGGCTCAGTTGATTGAGCGTTTCACTTTTGATTCGGCTCAGGTCACAATCCCGGGGTCGTGGGATCGAGCCCCGAGTCAGGCTCTGTGATGAGCCTGGAGCCTGCTTAAGATTTTCTCTCTCCCTCTGCCCCTCTCTCCCCCACCCACCTCTCGCTCTCTCTATATATACATACAAAGATTCAAAGCCCTCCTTGCAGTTTAAGCAGTAAACACCAAGACAGTTGTCTGTATGCTTTTGGCATCTCAGACCCCATTGTAGAAGTAACCTGGATACTCTGGAACCTGATTGCTCTGCTGAAAACCACGCATATGCTAGCGTGCATGTCATTTCAGGCATGCTGAACTCTGGGGTAAAAACCTCCAAAGTTAAACTTCATTCTAGGTCATGTCAACTAGACGTGAGAGAAAAGGACAGCGTGCACATGAGACGGTGGTAGCTGGGTGGGTGCCTGAAACAGAAGAGGTTTTGTTCTGTTGTCTCATCACTGAGGTTGCATCATACACACACGCACAGTTTATCGTGTGGGTGGTTCCCATGCACTGTCTGCCTCCCCATCACAAGAGCGGGGAGACCTCATCTGCCGTTGTCTCATCAGATTTAGCTCCCGTGTGCTTCTCTCAAATGGAATTTTGCTATGGAAAGACATATTTTTCCCTACGTTATGGACCCTAAGCACAGACTCCATTCATCTAGCTGATTCTCTACAGTAATCTGCTCCATTGTAGCGGGGAGATTATCTGTCCAGGCCTCACCCCGTTGTCCTACCTGGTGCTTTCCTTAGGAATTTTTTAGGGGTAATTCTGATCTGTACTTGCTTTTAGCCCTACCCACAGACTTTAGAACCTTACTGCTGTCACCAGTTTCCTTTTATGGCAGACACCATGTGTTTGGAAGGACCGGGATAAAGCAAAGGGAATTCCAAAGAGAGTGACCAGGATGGTAGGCGGATGTTAGTAGTGGGGAAAGAAACCAAACTGGGAGTGTGAAACCTGGAGTAGGTGCCATGCCATCAGCCTGGCCCTTCCCAAATCCTGGCAGGCTCAGCTCCATGATAGGATGCTAAAAATGAGGCTGTTTAGGGGCGCCTGGGTGGCTCAGTGGTTAAGCATCTGACTTCGGCTCAGGTCGTGATCTCATGGTGCGTGAGTTCGAGTCCCGCATCGGGCTCTGTGCTAACAGCTCAGAGCCTGGAGCCTGCTTCGGATTCTGCGTCTCCCTCTCTCTCTGCCCCTCCCCCACTCACGCTCTGTCTCTCTCTGACTCTCAAAAATAAATAAATGTTAAAAAAAATTTTTTTAAATAATCAATTTGCCAAAGTGGCATATTTAAAAAAAAAAAAAAAATGAGGCTGTTTAAAGTCCACATGGGGGAAGTCTACCTTAAAGTGGGAAAAGCACTTGTGAAGATAACATAAGGATGTAAACCTTATGGTGAAGATTGAACTGGGTGACTGATGAGACTGATTAATTCAATAAATGCTGATAAACTGCTGCATATGAGGCACTAGAAGCACATGGAAGAGAAAGCCCGGTGCCTGCTTTCACTGTCTAGTGGAGAAGATGTGAATAAGTAAATGCAGTGTGAGTGCCCTGGTAGAGTTACTAACAAAATGCTTGGGGACCACCGACGACAGGGGGATCAGCTTGGCCCCAGAGGCGCAGGAGTCAGGAAGGGCTGCTGAAAAGAGCTGAGGTCTGAGTTAGTAAGATAACAGGAAGTGTGCATGAAGAGGAGGTTATCACATTCCAGGCATGGGGAGCGGCTGGAATTCTGAGAGAGCACACAGCTTAGAGGAGCTTTGGCATCAGGTCCCGGCTTAGCTACCCTGGCAGTGGAACCTCAGGGGCTGGTTCTAACTTCCCTGGGCCATCAGCCTCTCATCTGCTAATGCAGAGCATATACTATGCCATGGGATGTGATGTTTGGCCATTTGTGGCTAGAAGTGGTTTTCATCCCTTTGATTGTGATCTGATACGAGCCTCAGTGTTTGTCCTCACAGGTGCTCCCCAGAGGCTCTTCCGCATTTCTTATCTTTTTTATAAGCTTCCCTAAACTGGGGCTTTGTTATCTGAAACAATCATTTCACCCGACTTCCTTTTCTGGGAATTGAGGTGATTCTCAGCAAGGGGGGAAAAGAAACTGACTATTGTCTCATCCTGGTTTCAGTATTACAGTTTCATTGACTTATATAAAAATTGGCCTAGTTAAAATTTATATACTTCTTAAGTAAACATTTAACAAATTGATAAAAAATAAATTACCCCTGGGGCGCCTGGGTGGCTCAGTCAGTCAAGCATCCAACTTTGGCTGAGGTCATGATCTCAAGGTTCATGGATTCGAGCCCCACATCGGATTCTGTGCTGACAGCTCAGAGCCTGGAGCCTGCTTCGGATTCTGCGTCTCCCTCTCTCTCTGCCCCTCCCCTGCTTATGCTCCGTCTCTCTCTCTCTCTCTCTCTCTCTCTCTCTCGAAAATAAATAAATATTAATAAATAAATAAATAACCCCTTGAGGCACCTGGCTGGCACAGTTGGTAGAGCATGCAACTCTTAATCGTGGGGTCGTGAATTTGAACCCCACAAGTAGTGTTTACTGGGTGGCTCAGCCGGTTAAGCATTCGGCCTGCTCTCAGCTTGGGTCTTGATCTCGGGGTTGTGAGTTCAAGCCCTGCGTTGGGCTCCATGCTGGGCGTGAAGCTTACTTAAAAAAAAAAAAAAAAAAAAAATTACCCCTCAAGTTTGTGTGTTTGGTTCAGAGAGTTAATAGAAAAAAACGTAAACAGACACAAAATAGTCATTTATTGAACCTCTGCCACGGGGCTAATGCTGTCCTGGACTGTCTGTTAACCCACACTGTCACACTCCATCCACACACCAGTCCTGCAGGTAGTGTTACCATCAGCTGCACCTCACGGTCGAGAAGCTGAGACTCCTCGCAGTCAGGGAACGTGTAGGACAGCTTTGGAGGGTGTAAGCTGCAGCTGCTTGAGCTTATGTCCCGTCTCTACTGCTCGTGTTATCTCGGGGAAGTTTTATAACCTCTCTGTGCCTCGGTTGGCTCATCCGTAAAATGGAGACAACAGATCTGTCTCACAGGATTGCCGTGAAGCTTCCGCAAGCAGATGTGTATAAGGTGCTCAGAAAAGTAGCAGGTACGGAGGTGCCGGGAGTTAGCTGCTCTGGCACAGCCCATTGTCATTGTCCTGTCCTCACTCAAGGTACAGCTGCAAGTCATAGATGGAGCTGGGGTTCGGCCGAGCCCCGGAACCCTGACGACAGCACTCGTGATAGGTGTATATCTTGTTTTAGTTTATGAAAGGCTACCAGCTGGTTTTTCCTCATTTCTTCTTGAGAGCAGCCCTCAAGGTAGGTGGAGAGGTTCCTGATGGTGCCACTTGACAGATGAGGAAGCGGACACTGACCCAAAAGGGGACTGACTGTGGCTGGTCTCTGCTCCAAGGCGACACTGGGTGGCCTGCCTTGTGTCCCACCTTTTTCAAGGTTAACAGAAAATAATAACTACTAAAAGGTGCCGGTACACCTTCTTCAGAGGTCTGCAGTGAAGTTAGTCAGCACATAGAATGGTCGGGCTATGTATAGTTTTTTCCCCGTTTGGAGCCCGGGACAGATAAGGCCCTGCCCTCCACCCCACCTCGCTTCAGCTGAGAACAGAGCAGCTGGCTGGCAGAGAAAGCCGTTTGTTCAGCCGTATGTTGGTTGTGGCTGCAAAGGCCTGGAAACTCATCCCCGGCACAATTAAGATAAAGAGTAAATAGCAGTTTGCCAAATGTTTTTAGCTCTAGTGGACTTAGGTTTGTTAAAACACTTTGGTGTTTGCTCCCTGAACAAACATGCATCCTTCCTGTGCGCTGGGCACCGGGTGAGGCTCACATGCTTAGTTAAGGGCCCTCCTTTGCTGCCCTGAACGCCCAGCCCCTCCGTCAGTCCTCCTCACTGCACTTGCTCTTCCTCTTTTCTCCTTCATGGCCCCAAATTCCTGCCGATGCCTTTATCACCACTGTTTTCCCCATGCCCTTTCTTGTAACTCCTCCATCCTTGTTGGAAAGGCGAAGGACTAGGTAGATGCACGAGGGGTAAAACAGCTGCGGTGGTTGGTTAATCGGTCTTCTCCCCCTCACCCCCCACAGTTTTGTCTGGACCACCGAGCAAATCTTCCGACGCCCTAGCCAGCTAGAGACCCAGGTCCTGGAAGATGGCGGACATGCCCAACGGCGAACAGGGGTGTGCCTCCCCTCTGGAACTGTTCAACAGGATAGCTGCTCAGGGGGAGCTCGTGCGGTCCCTCAAAGCTGGAAAGGCACCACAGGTATGGGATTTGTCGGGTTCGCTGCACATGCATCTGGGCCAAGTCTAGGGTTATGTTTCCCGGGAGCAGACTGTTCCCAAGACTCTGTTCCCTCAATAACTGAGGTCTTTTGACTCTGAATTTATTTTCTCCGTTATTGACGTGCGTGTGGTCTAAACAAAAGCCTCTGAAATTCAGCAGTCCTCCACCTTTCCTGTTCCCATTTTCTTTTCCCAGAAACAAGCATTTCAGTTCTTTGAGCGGATTCTTTGATATGTACCCCCCATTTCTCTAAAAATCACACTTTTACATTGCTTCTTGTTGATATTCAGGTGTGGGTGAGAGGAGTTAGCACCTCCATCGGCACCTCCCATCCCTCTGCTGTCCCGCGCATGTCAGTCAGTGTCAGCATCGATGCTCTTCTGACCACATAAATGCTGCTGGCAGCTGACCCACTGAGTATACTCCAGGTGCCTTGCCTTTCCTGCCCCAGAGTTGATGTTTGTCCTGATTCCTGTTTGCTCAGTGTCTTGTGTACTAATGGTAATGGGGCTCCGGGCCCCCCCCAGCCGGGTGAGTCTCCTCCCAGGGCACTCACACCAGCCAGTGTGTAGCTCATCTTCTTGAAAAGCTGTCTCTCCCTTCCCTCCCCCTGTGGGCTCCCTGTTTCCTGATCCTGTGTCTTACTCCTCCTTTGTTTACTCTGTCTTGACAGAGCAAATCCTCCAATAGTTTTCTGAAAAAATTAGTGCTAAAGAAGTCTAAAAGTACCTTTATTTTGTCTACTATAACTAGAAACTTAAGACCCTTAATTCTCAGGGCACCTGGGTGGCTCAGTCAGTTAAGCGTCCAATTTGGGCTCAGGGCATACTCTTGTGGTTCGTTGGCTTGAGCCCCTCCTGGGCCTCACTGGGCTTGCCATGCACTCTTGTGTGTGTGCTCGCACTGTCTCTCGCTCTCTCTCTCTCAAAAATAAATAAACTTAAAAAAAAAAAAAAGGAGGACCCTTAATTCTCAGAAATTCTATTATTTCTTTGATTTCTTCTCTCCTGTTTTCTCTGTTCTCTGTGGGTCTTTTTTTCCCAGAAGCTGGCCCCCTCTGTTTTTGTTTTTGTTTTTATTTTATTTTTTAACTTTTCCTTTCCATTTTGTTTTCTTGTTGCTGTTCTTTCAGATATATTTCCTTAACTTCTTACGTTTCCTTTTTTTTTCCCTTTGAGTAGGCTCCACACCCAACCTGGGGTTTGAACTCCTAACCCTGAAATCAAGAGTCTCATGCTCCACCGACTGAGCCAGCCAGGCACTCCCTCCTCAACTCTTAATCCTCCTATCGTGTTTCATTTATCCTGTCATTTTTAACTTCCACGAGCTCATTTGCTTTTCGAATGTTCCTTTCCTTATAGCAACCCGTTCTTGTTTCCTAGGTACGGTAAGTGACCTTTTATCTCTGAGATCTTGGTGATGGTTTTCCTGATATCCTCTGAAGACAGAGGGGCTGGGCTGTGTGGCTGTCCCTGAACTTCCCTGTTCAATGCCGTGTGCCCCTGATCTAGATACTTCTAACTCCACCTCCCTGGCACAGAGCCTCTGGGGGGGGGGGGGGGGGCGGGCAGAGAGCCGACCAGCTGTTTCTTAAACAGACTTTCAACCTGTGCTCCTGTTTTTAGAACCCACTTTCCCCCTCACTTCCACTGATGCCCCAGCCCCCAGCCCCAGGACTCCCCAGCGGCATAATTCCAGTGTTTTCACGACATTCTGCTACCAGTCCATCCAGCAGCTCTGCAGTTTCCGAAATCTTGTTGCTGACGCCCTCTTTTTGTTGCCTTTGTCCTCACGGGGTTACGCCTTTCTTAAAGGTCTCTCTGCTGTTGCTGCGAGGTTTCAGGAGTGTAATCCGTTCCGTCTGCGTCTCTAATGCACGGAGGCACTGCCTTTCCTTCTGCGACGCCTCCACTCTTAGGAACCTCAGCTGCTACATCTCCGTGACTTCCTCGTCCGTCACTTCCAGCCCCGGTTGTCTTCTTTTCAGGACCGCTTCCTGGGTCCTCCACTGATGGCATCAACCATCTCCCACCCACCCTGGCAGTGGACCAGGGTGGTCAACTCTTTGGACCCCGAATAAACCATTATATCTTAAAAGAAATAAGCGGTACTGTAAGACAGTGATGTCAAAACAAGGAGTTGGTTATTCACAGACAGAGGTTTACACATCAGGTAGGACTTGGTGGATGAGGCTAAGAAGTTGTTTTTAAAAACCTTGAAATAGATAAAGGACCCAAATATTGTTCATTTACTCTTTAAACCCATTTTTGGAAACTTGGCAGTGGAATTTTTACCTATTTAATACTAAATATGAATACCATTTCATAAGTGTTTTTAGTTAGTAATTCTTAGTGACTCCAGTTGTGTTCATTATTAAACACACGATACTTAACACCATTTAGAATTACTCTTCCAAGTGTGTTCTTTGACTGAAGCCATCAGCTGACCAACGAGAGAGATCAGAGGTTGCACAATGAAGTCAGAGCAAAATGGGGAAAACTCAGAAGTAAATTTGGCTCCGGAATGTGTTATGATAGAACACCTGATGTTTTAGAAATTCACTTTGTGCAAACACTTGAGCCACTTTGGGAGTACCAATACAGTGAGGGCACCGGGAGTTCTTTCTTCAGCCGTCTCTGCCATGTGTGTAGGCTGGGGTCCTCACCATTCTTGTCTCCTCCGTGTACCAGGGGGATAAGACCCCCTGCTTTCAGCCACAGTTCACTAAAAAGCAGGGTGTTTCCTGGGGGGATAGGTCAGAATCCAGGGGCTCTGGAGAGAGACAGTGGCTGGGAGCGTGAACAGTTTGAGCAGGACTCGAGGAATGACACTGGATCAGGGGCGCCTGGGTGGCTCGGTCGGTTAGGCACCCGACTTCGGCTCAGGTCATAATCTCACAGTTTGTGAGTTCGAGTCCCGCGTCAGGCTCTGCACTGACAGCTGGAGCCTGGAGCCTGCTTCCGATTCTGTGTCTCCCTCTCTCTCTCTCTGCCCCTCCCATGCTCATGCTCTGTCTCTCAATAATAAATGTTAAAAAAAAATTTTAAATCAAAAACAAAAAAAGAAATGGCACTGGATTGTAAAGGTTAAGCTAGAGAGCAGTCGTTTTTCCTGTCCTCTTAGTTTAAGTAAACTTTTTAATTGGAAGTGCACCATTTAACCAGAAAAGTATGGAGATCGTAATCAGTCCTCTTACTGAATTTTCACAAAATGACCACACCTATGTAACCAGTGCCCACATCAGGAAACCAGACAGCAGCGCCCGGAAGCCATCCTCAGGCCCCTTCAGCCACTGCCTCTGCCCTCCACCCTAGGCCTCCACCATGGATAGTTCTGCCTGTCTTGGAGCTTTATATATTCAGGTTGTGTATAGTCTTTTTTTTTCTCCCCTAGAAAGTCAGCTTTTAAGTCCTGTTTCAGTGTCCTGTTCCATGTTAGATTAAGGAAACAAGAAAATCCACACGGCAGGCTTGTCTGTCTATTTAAATCCCACTCCAGACTGCAGACAGTTCTCGAGCAGGGATACTGGTTGAATGTTTGACTTTCAAAGAGCCTCCGGGTCGCAAGCAGAGTTCGAGCAGATAGAGTATGAAATGTCAACATAGCCGGTGATAAAAGGGTATTGACCACAGTGTACTTCAAAGCACGCTAATCCTTCCCACAGATAATTCGATAAATCATGCTTGCTAAACATTATGTGGTTGCACTGAACCTAGGCACTGCAGGAATGAGATGAGTAAAACGTACTCACCTATGCAGCCTGGCAATTATCCTGTCTCTTCTATAAGGGTTAGCCATGGGGTTATTCGGCCCACAGTTCCAATTCATTTTAAGAACGAATTCAGGTAGTTTCCGAATTTGAAACTCAAATCTGTATCTGCGGAATCTCCCCAAGGTGTCAGTTCTCTGTGGCCCCGGGGCTGCTCCTGATGCAACCGTTACGTCTGGATGGAGGTTGGTGTTGTGGTGTCTCCACCAGGAAACCCAGTTTATGGAACACTATGTGTAAACTCTAAACAGGAATGTTTGTACTTCCCTTGGCAGGCAAATTGGACTGTGTATGTTCTTTGTTTGTGATCTAATCCAGCAAGGCCAATTACAGGAGCAGAGCTCTGGGCATAGCATGACTAATCTGCCTAATTAGGCCTGCTCTTTCAGAGGCCAGCCTTCATGGGTGGCTAGTGTGGGCTTCTGGAGCAGAAGGGCTTTGATAGATCTCCAGAGTACCCACGGATGTAGTCTACATTTGTTTTTCTTCTGCTTATTTAAAGCACTCAGTATGCAAACACTTTGGACAGCTTGATAAGGCTCCAAACTACAGTAATATAACTGTTTCCCACTACATCCCTCCTTAATTTATGACTTGAAAGCCTCTATTTTTCCTTGCCTTCATCTGTTTCCCTGATGTCTAGGGTTGCCATTACCATCCTTGGTGGCATTATCTAAGCTGCCGCAAATACTCGTCTCAACTGTGTGGCACATAAAAACAAGGTCCGATGTAGAATTCCGTATGCTCAGTCCAGGGAGCTTGCCGCACACGTTCTCTGGCATCGGTGGTGTTTGAGAAATCCCTAGTGTATTCACTATGTCGTAAATAACAGTGTATATCATGTCACATTCATCCGGTAGTGTTTGTGGTAGTAATCCATAGATTACATAGATCCACTAGAACAATGCAGAAGTGAACTATATTTGGGCCCGTGACTTGCCGTGTGTCCTTGGGCAGACTCCTTCACCTCTGTGAGGGTCAGAGTCCTACTGGAACAGCACAGTGACAGTGATGCTGCCTGCCTCGGAGGTCTGTCTTGAGACTGAAGGAGGTAACGTGTGTGAGGGCATTTAGCACAGCGCCTGCCACGTGACAGTCACGTTCAGCAAAATGTTAGCCATGTTAGTATTTTTAGGTTTCATCCTTATTTCCTTTGTCCAGGATGAAATCGATTCTGCAGTACAGATGCTGTTATCGTTAAAAATGAGCTACAAAGCCGCCATGGGGGAAGATTACAAAGCCGACTGCCCTCCAGGGAACCCAGCACCTGGGAACGATAGTGGCCTGGGTGCCACAGAAGCTGAAGAGGATTTTGTGGACCCATGGACAGTACAGACCAGCAGTGCCAAGGGCATTGACTATGATAAGCTCATTGGTATGTCCCCGACTTTTAGAAGTGATCCCATTGGTCACTAGTTGATCTCGTTGGTGTTTTTTCTCTTGAATTATAAGCCCAGTCAAGCTTCAATGGCAAGAAAAAATAGATGCTAAAATCTTTTGGTCATGCATTATATTCCCAAAGGATTCTTTTCAACTGAAATAACAATGTAAAACTTATTTCAAAATAATGATCTATAGTAGATAGGTTAGTGGAAGCGTTCTCCTTTTTTTTTGAGCAATTCAGAACTTCAGGAAAGGTCTTTTGGAATGGCATCTTTGCAGTCATTCAAATCACCTTTCACTGAATGCTTAAAGTCAGAAATGGATCACCTAAGTCTCCTCCAGTGGTATTGACTGTGGAGCTGAAAAGCTGGAAGTCTGCTTAAGAAGGGTGACTCCTCAAGGGGACAGGTCGCCACTGGCCAGCCCTTCCCCACAGGGCTTCCTGCTCAGGGAAGTCCGTATTCCAAGATCACTGGTAATCACCAGAGAGGGGGCATTACTAAAATGTTTTGATCAAAGTTGAAAGCCGTTTTCCTAATTTAAGTGTCGACTACCAATGGGGGGAAATTCACTGGTAGACAGATGCTAGTTCAATCCAACAACTAAAGAATATTAAGATTATGGTTGTCAGTGTACATAAAGTCCCCCATAATTAGCAACTGGGGGGCGGGGGTGGAGGTGAAAAGTTGCTAGGCAGGCTGAATTCTGGATATGTTTCCCATCAAAATCCAATCCCAGACAAAACACCGTTTTATTCTGTAATTTGTTTCCTGTTTTGCTGATTGTCGTCTCAGCTGTCACTCTTAACATGAAGGGCATTTGATTGGGTTTGAGGTAGGGACTAGGAGCAAAAATCCTGGAGAGGACTGAGTTCGTTAGGATTGTACACGGATCACCAGCTTTTCCCCTTCGGTAATACCTGATCACCAAACCCCACACCACCTAAGATAGTCCTTTCCTTATTACCATTTTTTTTTTCCAGTTCGGTTCGGAAGCAGTAAAATTGACAAAGAGCTGGTAAACCGGATAGAGAGAGCCATCGGGCAGAAACCACACCGCTTCCTGCGCAGAGGCATCTTCTTCTCACACAGGTCAGGGGCTTCCCACCCTCCTCTCCCTTTAGTTCCAGACATGATTAGGAGGCCCCTCCTGCAGGCTGCCTGCTATGTGGGGAAATGATAGCCAGTTGTCTGAAGACTGGGGTCCACCTTCTGTCCTGTCAGTAACTGGCCGTGGGTTCGTGTCCTGTCCCCTCCCCCTCGGGCCCCGACTTTATTCATTTGTGAGCTGTTCACTTCACAAGGTGGAGGTCACATACGCGGCAGATGAGATTCACGCTAGATTATGCACTATAAAATCATAAAATGTCATAAGATAAAAGATTAATGTGTCCAAGTTTAACATTTCCCACGCGATAAGCAAGAGGCTTCCTGAAACTGCGCCCTCTTCCTGCCATTGTACTGGCTCCCTCGTAAGTCATGGCAAAAGAGAAACCGATAGAGTGTACCTGGAACAGACTATCCCTACCTCCTACTATAAATTCCGCGCAGATTGCATCAGAAAATGGGCAGGTTCCAAAAGGGTTCTTGTAGCTCATTTTTGAAACTCTGCTCACGGGATTTATGGTCCGTGGTAGGGCTGTTCTGTTGTGCTTGCACTTCGTGGTTACGGGAGAGCGCACAGGATGGCACTCGGCCGTCCGCTGGAACACTTAAAATTCCGTGTGCAGAAAACGCCAGGCCCCACTCAGCCCTCTTTCTGGACAGAATATAATCAAAGCTTTTACCTTAAGATTTAATTAACCTTCTTCAAGTACACAGTTCAGTGGTCTTTAGTATATTCATAAGGTTGTGTACCCATCACCACCACCAGCTCCAGAACATCTCCACCCCAGGAAGAAACCCCATCCCCCCACCCCCACCACCCCGGCAACCACCATTTCAGGGTTTTCCAGGTTCCTCCGTGTTGCCAGGTGCATTAGTGCCTCACTCGTTTTATACCTGAATAATGTGCCATTGAATAGATTCGCCCCACAACATTTTGTTTATGCATTCACCGCTTGCTGGGCATTTGGGTTCTTTTCACTGGAAAGAATGTATGTTGTGTGGACATAACGTTCTCAGTTCTCTCAGGGTGTGTGGGAACAGAACTATTGCATCATAAGGTAGTTCTAGAACTTTCTGAGGATCTGCCAAACTGATCTCCACAGTGGCTGTGATTTTTGTACTCCCACCAATAGTGCACAAACAAGGATTCCAGTTTCTCCACATCCTCACCAACCCTTACTGTTTTCTATTTTGTGTTTGTTTTAGAGTCATGCTCATAGGTAGGAAGTGGTTTTTCTTTATCTTTTCTTTCTTTTTTTTCCTTGAGAGGGAGAGAGAGAGAGAGCACAGGCAGGAGCTGGCAGGAGGGGCAAAGGGAGAGAAAGAGAATCCCAGGCAGGCTCCGAGCTCAGCAAGGAGCCTGATGCGGGTCAATCCCATGACCTTGGGGTCACGACCTGAGCTGATAGCAAGAATCAGACGCTCAACCGACTGAGCCACCCAGGTGCCCCTGAAGTGGTTTTTCATTGTGTCTTGATTTATATTTCCCTAATGACTAATGATGTTGAGCATCCTTTCATGTGCTTATTGGCTATTTTTATATATTCTTTGAAGAATATTCTGATCCTTTGCCCACTTTTTAATTAGGTTATCTTTTTATTACTGAGCTATAAGAGTTTTTGTTTTTGTTTTTGTTTTTAATTTTTTTTTTAACGTTTATTTATTTTTGAGACAGAGAGAAACAGAGCATGAACGGGGGAGGGGCAGAGAGAGAGGGAGACACAGAATCGGAAGCAGGCTCCACGCTCTGAGCCATCAGCCCAGAGCCCAACGCGGGGCTCAAACTCACGGACCATGAGATCGTGACCTGAGCTGAAGTCGGAGGCTTAACCGACTGAGCCACCCAGACGCCCCAAGAGTTTTTTATATAATATTTCAGATCCTAGTTTCTTATCAAATATATGGTTTGCAAATACTCCAATTATGTATGTATCTTTTCACTTTATTGAGTGTTCTTTGAAACCCAATACTTTTCATCTTTATGAAATAGTTTATTTTGTTTTTCAGTTCCCTTTGCTTTTAGTGTCCTAAGAAACTGTTGCCTAATCCAAGATCATGAAGATTTGCTCCAAAAGTTTTACTTTTACATTTAGCTGTGGGTTTTCCCCGAATTATGCCCTGAATTATGTTAAGGAAGTTTCCTTCTCTTCTTAGCTTGTTGAGTATTTTCATCATGAAAGGTGTCAGATTTTATTAAATTCTTCTTCTGAGCCTGCTGAGATGATCGTGTCTTATATTGATAGGGTGTATCACATTGATGGATTTTTGTGTGTGGAACCAACTTTGCATTCCTGGGACAAATCCCACTTAATCATGATAAATCATCCTTTTTATATGTTGCTGGATTTGGTCTGCTAGCAGCTGAGGATGTTGGCATCTGTATCACAAGGGTCTACAGTTTTCTGTCGCTTGTGGTGTGAGATAACCCTGGCCTCAGAAAGAGTTTGCAAGTATTCCCTCTTCAGTTTGTTTGGAAGAGTTTGTGAAGGATTGCTGTTGATTGTTGTTTTTTTAATATTTGATAGAATCCGCCATGAGGCCATCTGGTCCTGGGCTCTTTGTGGGTCATTTTTTTATTACTAGTTCAGTTTCTTCGCTTGTTCTAGATTTGTTCAGATTCTCTATTTCTTCTTGAGTCAGTCTGGTAGTTTCTCTCTAGGAATTGGTCTTTTTCATCAAGGTTGTCTCATTTGTGGCCATACGATTGTTCTTAGCATTCCTTTATAATCCTTTTTATTCCTGTGAAGTCAGTAATAACGTCCCTTCTTCCATTCCTGACTTTAGTAGAGGCTTCACACTTTTTTTCCCACCTTGGTCACTTTCGCTGAAGGTTTACCAGTTTTATTGATCTTAAATCAAAACTTAGCATTTTACAGTTCTCGCTGCCCATATGACTTGTTTACTTCTGTGAGTAACCCTGTAGGCTCTTGGCTTGGGGAGGCATGGAACTTGCAACTTTTGGCCATTCTCAGGTTTGAGAATGCCCCTCTAACGTTATCATCTGCAAAATGGGGGATTAGAGGAGAGGTGGCACATGCTGTCAAGCTGCAAACTGTGGGCTTTGCCTGGGCTCCTTCACCTACTGGAAACTATCCTCACGAAGCTGAGCTCAATTTGCAAGCCTCAGTCCATTCCCTGTGCTCCTTAAGAGCGCCTGGCCCCCAGGGCAGTCCCTGGGGAGCTCTCAGAGACTTCAAGGACAGCTCATGGGACAGCTACATTTTTTTCTTGCTTCTTTAAGCCCATAAAAGTTAATTGTGAGAACCAAAGAAAGACTCTTTTCTTCCAAAATTACATTTTTTTAATTCTTTCCTTATTTCAAAAACCGTGTATGATCATTTCCTGGAGGTAAAAGAAGCTAAGCACAAAGAAACAGTCCCCACGACCCTGTGAGCCCGAAGATGGACGCTGTGAACCCTTGGTGTGGGCTGTGAGGAGGGGTCACTTCTTAGAGTATTCTTGCGTGGGGTCTCCCAGCCAGACCTCTTTTATTTGGGGACACTTTGTCCAGAAATGAAGAGCGTTCACACGCTGGAGTAGTGGTTTCACACCCTGCCAATGAGGTGGTTACTGAGGGAGCTTTTTAAAAATGCAGATTCCCAGATACCACCCAGATTCACTGAGTCAGACTCTCTGAAGGTAGGGTCCAGGGAAATGCAATATGACCAGGTGATTCTGCACAATCAGGAGGGAGGACCCTTCATGTGCATTGTCTGTGGACCCCAGTCCTGGGGGAGGGCCGATGATTCCACAGTGACTCCCAGATGAAGACACTTGGTCCCAGCCTGGCTGGGGGAGCCCAAATCAGATCTGCAGCTGGGGACCTCACCTCTATACTCCCCATGCATGTTCTTCACTCCCAGCCCCGAGTCAGGACTGTGCAGGGCCCTGCAGCCTCCCCGTCTGGGTCTCCAGAGTCTCAGGGCTGGGGTCCTAAACAAGGGATTGTGTAGGGCTGGCTTGGCATCATTCCCAGGAAAGCAGATGATGTGGGCACACTGATATTTGAAAATTCCAAAGGGGCTCCACTGGCTGCCCAACTGTATGCATCTTTTATTCCAAACCTGCGTGTCTCATACTTTTAAAACAAACACAGGAGAAATCATGTCAGTAGACATTTCCTGTCATTTTTCTAACATAAGCGCCAAGGATAACAAACTCTATTATCTGTGTTGTATTTTCTCTATCATTTCCCAGTGAGCATCAGTGCCTTAATTTTTATTTCAGAAAATCACACTATTTCCTTTTCTCCTTTTTCATTTAGAGATATGAATCAAATCCTTGATGCCTATGAAAATAAGAAGCCGTTTTACCTGTATACGGGCAGGGGCCCCTCTTCCGAAGCAATGCATGTAGGTCACCTCATCCCATTTATTTTCACAAAGTAAGTATTATATCGGGTACCTTTTTTCACTTCTATTGGTAAACCAGGAATGTTATTTATAAACCATGTCTAGAATGACAAGGCAGCCCTAGTTTGTGTTCGTTAGACAAACAAGGTGTGAGGGGACTGGTGCCTTTCTGGCTTCTGTTCACTTTGTTCCTGGTGTCACTTTAGAAAGCGTGGCATGATGGGGTCAGCCAGCCTGTTTCCTCCTGTCCCTGTTCCTGTGACCGTGGCAGAGTCCCTTCCCTAAGCCTTCATTTCCACGTCTGCAGGAAGGGAGTGATAATACCTACCTCCTAAAACAGTTGCCAGCCTGCAAAATAATGTAAAGCAGTACAAAGCTGAATGCAGGGCCTTCCAAGTTAATCGGTCATAGTGGTCAAATTTCACAGCATGACACTGTGCGGTTGTGTAGACGAGAAAGTTTTGCCATACGTCGTTAGCAGGGACTGTGTCTTCGGATTCAGAACAGAGAAACGAGACGGTAGCCTTCTTTCCCGGTGTGTCCTAGGTGGCTGCAGGATGTGTTTAACGTGCCCTTGGTCATCCAGATGACAGATGATGAGAAGTACCTGTGGAAAGACCTGACCCTGGACCAGGCCTACGGCTACGCCGTGGAGAACGCCAAGGACATCATCGCCTGTGGCTTTGACATCAACAAGACTTTCATCTTCTCTGATCTTGACTACATGGGGTAAGGAGAGGATGCTCAGCTGCCTTCTAAACAAGCAGGTGCAGACGTCAGGGCCTCATCTCAGCCACAGCTGAGTCGGAGACATTGGAAATGGCCTTTAGGTCTGGTGAATGTTTTTATCCCTTTGTGAAACATTAGGATATGGTTTGTTGGTTTCGTTCTCCAGTTAAGGTTTCCATCCACAGCTTGAGACAGAATTGTAGTTTCTCTCCGAGGACCGTCAGTTTGCCGGGTTAGTGCCTTTCTCTTTCTTGGCATACTTTTCTCCTCGCAGAGAAGGACTCGCTGGCACACAGTCCGTTCACGGGCCAGTTCTTTAAGTTGACCACTCAGTAGGCCAAAATACTGCATTTGGAAAATCCCTGAATTGGAACTTCTGAGGTCTGTTTCATCCCAAATGACTACGAAGAACTATGTTAGAAAAGTAAGACTTTGTCAAGTGTCCCAAGAATATGCTGTTTGGCTCAGCAAATCTATCCTGAGCACCTGAGACACGGCTCTCCCCGTAATCCCCACGGAACCTAAGGAGTGTGGCCCCCATCCTACGAGGGCTCATTACCAGGCTAAGACAGGATGGGTGAAAACACGGGACGGGCTGCATCCGCACTCAGTGCAGAGGAACATGGTCCTTACCGTTTCCCCAGAACGTCCCTTTTTATAAGGACTGAAATCTGAATGGTGGCTTTATATCCACAGAGAGACATAGTTGCCTTGATAAGAAGTCTGGCCTTTCTACCAACTAGTAAACGAATTAGTAATTTTTTAATTTTACCTTGAGATTTTTAAAATCGCATCTCTGTGGGCATACAGGCATCGTGGTGTGGTGTCCTCGGTGGGTTGGCCGGTGCTCCTCTCTGGCGTCACTGCCACGTCCGGCCAGATGGCACACCCCATGGTCCCACTGCCCCACCTTTGAGTGTGTTCTGACTTCTCCTCTCCCTGCGCCACCTCCAAACACGCCATCAAGCTCCCTTTTCCCAGGAGCTGTCCCTCCTACAGCCTGAGTCACGTGCACCTCCTTCACCCCCCAGCACCCCGGGCTCCACTCAGCCACATCTGGGACGCAGTGAGGGGTGGCCCTGTCCCGCTTGGTCAGTACAGTAGACACGGGGTGCCTTCTGTGGCAGGCACCCTCCTCGGTCCTGAGAACACGGCAGTGGGCCAAACATAGTCCCTGCCTCGCTGCCTGGAGATGCCGGTGAGGCAGAAGCAAGCGCCCCTTGCAAGCCCACGAAGATGACTGAGTGGGTGGGCACGTGATGGGGGGTGGACTTTTGAATAGTGCCCGTGAAAGGCCACCGCACAGCCCCCCCACCTCCCGGCTCTCGGCACATTCTGAGAGAACGTGGGGTCTGGGGCAACTTTTCCAGCCTGTCTCTGGTAACTGCACTTGTGCGTCCTGTGGCTTTGCTCGGCAGGAACTTCCTCTTCTTCCGTGAACGTGCAGGAGTGATGAAAACCCGGATAACATGTAAATCAACGGTTCTGTGCTGCCTCTTCTCCGAAAGACCTCTTTTGTTGAACCTAAAGTCAAGAGAGAAGTTTTAAAAGCTAAATCCTATTTTCAGCAGTTTCTTTTAAACAGTTGAGCATTTTACTTTTTTTTCTTGAGACTTAACTCAGAATCCAGATCTTTGATTGAAAAAAGCTCCTTCCCGGTCTTTAGGAGCTGAAACTACAGCAAAGCCAGCCTCCAGCCCCTCTCTGGGTGGGAGCGAAGCAGCCAGGGCCCCGTGGGGAGAGAAGTCCACGGCAGGCAGGCTGGCCCCGGACACCCTGTCCCCACACACATTTCTGGCCCTGTGCGTGGGCCCAGAGAGGCCTTCCTGCCAGGAGCCACGAGGGATGGAAAGATACTGCACCGGGGATCTGCGAGCTGGTGTTCCAGACCCAGCTCCGCTCCTGGTTGGTGTGGTTCCTTGGGGCGAGTCCGTATGTTCTCTGAGCCGCCTGTAAGTCGGGGGTTTAGCACAAGTGGCGGGCAGCCCAGGGGAGGGTCCTTCCGTGTGCCCTGCCCAGGTTCCCATCCTAACTACCGTTTACCGTGCGCCGGGCAGCTGAGTCACCTGCCGTCCGCCTGCTTGCCCGGCTCGCTCGCTCACGTGTTCCCTGAGCATCTGCGACGTGCCAGACTTACGCAGGGGATACAGCTGCCCACGGGACACTTATCCAGCAGCTGTGTCGGGTTATCTGCAAACAGCGAGCGTCGGCAGTTTAACAGATGCCAAACCAGGTGATAATGAGGGCTGTGAGGACAAACGAAGGACAAAAGTCGGGAGGTCATGGCGCCCCTGCTGCAGTTTCATGAGGACTTAGTGAAGTGCTACACGCAAAGTGGCCTTTGAGCAGTATGTGGTGAGCGCTTCGTAAATGTACGACCTAAAATCCCGTTGGGCTCAAACCCTGTCACTGATGGCCCGTGTGAGGTAACCTGGGAACTGTTCTTTAAACCGTGTGAGTGTGCAGGGCGGGTGCCGTCCCAAGGGGAGCGAGGTGTTCGGCCCTCACGTAGGAGACGCGGCCAGATCTGCTCCTTGGCAGCAGGGGCGAGGCCTCGGCGCGCGGCCCGGCATCGCGCCGCGTGGGCCCCGGGTGCGCCTGGGGAGCCAAGGACCCTTCCGGGGAGGCTGCGGTGCTCACAGGGCGGCCCCCTCTCATCCTAAGGCCCGCATGGCCCAAGCACTGGCCATCTGCTAAGAAAGGGCAAGGTTATCTTACTCAGAAACGCTGCTCAGACACCGCCGGCCCGGAGCGCTGTTGCCACGGGGCTGCTGTAGACTCCGCTCCTCGTGGGGCTGGGGGCCCTCTCGTGCAGCTCAGCCGCGGGCAGATTGGCCCTGCTGGTTAGCTTTCGTGGTTGCCTCCACCCAAGGCGGAGTCTTGCTGTGGCCCTCGCCCCCGGGCGCCACACAGCGGCTTGTCCTCCCCGGGTGTAAGCAGCGTGAGGCCGCCCCCCTCCCCCCTCCCAGGACCCTCTCCAGCGTGAGGGAGCTCCTGTCTCAGCAGGACCACAGAGCAGGCGTCTTTCCAGGCGGCGGCTGCGCTCTGCTCTGAGTGGGCGACCCGCGGGGGTCAGGGGGGCACTTTGCATGTCGCCAGGTTCCTAGTGTCTCCTCTGTAGCTCTGTTCCCCGGCCAGTGCCCTGGGGCCAAAATTCAGCAGGCTGCTGAGTGAAAGCTGCCATCTCCTCCCGAGCGGGGCTCTGCTCAACTCGGAACAAACCCTGGTGTGCTGGCCTTCCCCTTTGTACCCTCCCTGCCGGTGTCCCTGCCTTTCTGACACTCCCCTCCCTGCCTGCCCGGAGACCGTCAGCAACCTTCCATCCAGGAGCTAGTCTTAAACTCTTTCAGAAGCTGTGCGATGTGGTGAGGAAAGCAGAGGCTTTGCGGCCAGACGAGCCTGCGTTTGGGTCCCGGCTCCTGTACTCACAGGGTCGGTGACGTGACCCTCAACCTCTCAGAGCCTCCATCTTTGCCTGTAAGGGGAGGTAGAGCTACTATCTTAAAAGAGAGTTGGAACATAGCACGGCTCCCGCCACAGGATGCAAGCACCTAGTAAACACTAGCTGTCCCCGTTTCCCTTTCTGTCCTGCGGTGCCTGACACATGGTAGGGCTGGAGACCAGGGCTGCTGAGTATACTGGAGATGCTGTGCAAGAAGTCACTCTGGGTTCTGCCCCTCCCTGTGTCAGCTTCGTCCTCAGCCTTAGGTTCCTCTGGTAGCAGAATGGCTGCCACAGATCCAGGCCTCATATCCACATCCCTCAGTGTCCAGAAGAGAGAATCCAATTGCTTGAATCAGCCACTGTAGGCCCAGCCTTGTTGCTGAGCATGGGGTCTTCCTGCCCAGACAGCACGGCCGCCCTGCAGTGGAAGGGGCAGTGGGGGCTGGATGCGGTGGTTTCTATCCAACACTGTCCGGCAACAAGTTGCAGATATCCCCCCCCTCCCCCCCCCACACACACAACCAAACAGCGTGTGTCAACAGAAAAGCTCCCTTGGAGCTCCCAGACTTGAAGCTCTGCGGTAGCTTGACCACCCACCCGGCTGAGTTGAGATACTCCATGTCGGCCTGAGTCGGCCTGCGTCGGTGTGGTCTTGCCTCCTGTGCTTATTGTCTTGCGTTTGTTTCATGCTGGTTTCCACCCTCCCCCAGCCACCCTACTTTGCCCGCCATGGGTACCTTCGCCTACAAGTGCCTTCTGGGAGCCTCCGTGCCCACTCTGTGTCCTCAGCCCACACGCGTGCACTCAGGTTTCACCGGCCTCTGCTTTGGCCTCGGGGGCAGGCCACCCTGTGAGCCTGAGATTTGATTCTGATTGTCCTTGCAGGGCGAGTCCAGGCTTCTACAAGAACGTGGTGAAGATTCAGAAGCACGTCACCTTCAACCAAGTGAAAGGCATCTTCGGCTTCACTGACAGTGACAGCATCGGTAAGGGGTCACTGCTGCCTGCGGCCCTGCGGGCTGGCGTGAACCACGGGTGTCTGCCCCGGGGCGGAGCTCTCTCAGCTGGTGACGTTTGCCGCTAGCCTCCACATAGTGAGCTCCCGGGCAGGTCCCCTCGTGAGGCTGAAGAGCTTTGTGGTGCCTTCGGCCCCATTTCTGGGCTGCGTGGAGCAGAACTTCAGGAGACCATCTGTCATCCCCTGGAGGTTTAGAAGAAAGAAGAGAGTAGGGATGACTGGAGCTCCTCTGCCCACTCGTGGGGTCCCAGCCAGTGTGGGACACCTCTGGCGGAGACCCAGGGGCTGCAGGACGACCTGCTCTGATGCCCGGGAGCCTCAGTTTCCCCCGTAAGAGGACAGGTTTGACCAGAGGCCCTGTGGAGCCCACCCTGGCCACCCTCGCTCTCTTTCTGTGGCTCGGGCCCCTGTACATACGCTTCTGTCCCTTTCCACATATCTCCATGCCTTTCAGATGCATCAGCCTTCTCTCCTAGACTCTTAGCTCCCGAAGCTAGGACTCGATCCCTGAGGCTCGTGGTGGGTCGCCCGACCCCCTCCCCTACTTTGTTTTGGGGGCGCGGCTCCAGGCCTGGGCAGCATGCCAGGATGTGCCTGCAGGTGCCATGCGGGAGTTTGCCCTGCTGGGAGGGAGCACGTCCCAGGGCCCTGTTGGTGAGGGACCCTCAGGGACACGTGCAGAGAGAAACGCCTTGGAGAGTCCTCACTGGGAGGCTTTTCACATGAGCCTTTTCTTTGATGTTTCAGTCAGACTCAATCCTGACAATTGGGGCATAAATCCTGTGCTTTTGAAAGGGTTTTTATCCTCGGAATCCCAGCATCCATTGGGAAGATGTCGCAGAGAAGGCTGCCCTGGACAAGAAAGGAGACCGTAGACGTACGAATAGCTGCGCACACTTTGCTTCCAGACGCCCGGGTTTGAATCCTGGCCCAGCCAACTGCTTGCTGTGTATTTGCTTTGGCAAGCTGTGTAAACAGTCTGAGCCTGAGTGTCCACGACTATAGAATGGAGGCCACGTGGCACCTTCTCACAGAGCTGTGAGCAGAGACGTGCCCGGGGAAGGCCCTGAGCCAAGCCCAGCACCCACATGTGGAGAATGGCCACCACTGCTCTGTGTTTTAATGGGGCGCTGCTGGTGGGGGCAGCCATCTACCTGGTCTCTCAAGAATAATGGGACCCCAGAAATGGGGTGTCTGCTAGGAGAGAGCACCACAGAGGCAGGACTTTCAGGGGAGAAGAGAAGCAGCGCCCCAGAACTCATCCTGCAGTGCCTGAGGAAACCCACGTAGCACAGCTGGCGTGGGTGGGCCCCGCCCCACTCTCAGGGTCATACGAAGGTCGGTGTGGCTCCGCCCCACTTGTCAGGGTCATACGAAGGTCAATGCGGCCCCGCCCCACTTTCAGGGTCATACGAAGGTCGGTGTGGCTCCGCCCCACTTGTCAGGGTCATACGAAGGTCAATGCGGCCCCGCCCCACTTTCAGGGTCATACGAAGGTCGGTGTGGCTCCGCCCCACTTGTCAGGGTCATACGAAGGTCAATGCGGCCCTGCCCCACTTTCAGGGTCATACGAAGGTCAGTGTGGCTCCGCCCCACTTTCAGGGTCATACGAAGGTCAATGCGGCCCCGCCCCACTTTCAGGGTCATACGAAGGTCAGTGTGGCTCTGCCCCACTTGTCAGAGTCATACGAAGGTCGGTGTGGCCCCGCCCCACTTTCAGGGTCATACGAAGGTCGTCGCCCCTTGACCACTTTTGTGGGTCTAAGCAAGTAGCAGTAGCAGTGTTAACAGCAACACCCAAAAGATAAGAAAACGGTTTTAGGTTCCAGGGTATCATAATTTGTAACGACTGGAGATGAGGAACACCCATGGGTAGAGGGTGGCCACACACTGCAGGACACGGTTGCGGGACAAAACGTATTTAACAACGGGGGCAAACGTCACCAAG
Source organism: Acinonyx jubatus (assembly GCF_027475565.1). Taxonomy (NCBI): domain Eukaryota; kingdom Metazoa; phylum Chordata; class Mammalia; order Carnivora; family Felidae; genus Acinonyx; species Acinonyx jubatus. The sequence goes on along the minus strand of NC_069386.1, from coordinate 139,890,437 downwards.
CAGGAAGAGCGGTAAGGAGAAACTAGATAGAGAGCAGTCACAGAGGGAATTGGAGGAAGCAGACGGGAAGAGACGCAGGCGGAGACTGTAGATTTGTTTCTTCTCCCCACTGTTCTGTGCTTTCAGATTCTCTGAAATGACTATCGCTTCTCTAAAGGGGGTGAAGTCCATCGGGTTCATCCCTGTCGCTGGGTGAATGAACCAGAACAGGAGTTGGCATCCTGTGTAAAAATATTTTGTTGGCACTTTCAGGAAAGATCAGCTTTCCTGCCATCCAGGCCGCTCCTTCCTTCAGCAACTCATTCCCTCAGATCTTCGGAGACAAGACAGACGTCCAGTGCCTCATCCCGTGTGCCATCGACCAGGTCGGCAGGCAGAGCAAGGCGTTCTTGCTCTGGGGCGCTGCACCCTTTGATGGGAAAGGAGGTTTTAAGAGGTGTTGGGTGGGGGGCGATTCTGCTAGCTAACTGGGAGCTCGGGAGCGTCCCTGGAGGCCACGAGGGCGCTGCTCACGGGCTGACGGCCAGCCCCTCTCTGCCCACTGTCCTCAGAGGCCCCTCTCGCCCCGTAGGATCCTTACTTCAGGATGACAAGAGACGTCGCCCCCAGGATCGGCTACCCCAAACCAGCCCTGCTGCACTCGACCTTCTTCCCCGCCCTCCAAGGGGCCCAGACCAAGATGAGCGCCAGCGACCCCAACTCTTCCATCTTCCTCACAGACACCGCCAAGCAGATCAAGACCAAGGTGAGCACTGCCCAGGGTGCAGGGGCAGCCCGTGCACACAGTAGACCGCGCCCGAGAGAGACACAGGCATGCACACGGTGGCGGGACTGTCCTTCTGGCGTCCTGGGTTCGGGGGTCCATAACTGCCGCCTGCAAGCGCGCGGCAGCCTGTCCCCATCCCCGGACATCAGCTGACTTTGTTTTGTTTGTGTCGTCCTGTTTAGGCAGAAGTGGGGATTTTTCTTCCTTTTCTCTTTTCCACTTGCCCACCAGCACCGTGCCCGAGCGGTTTTCTTTAAAGTAAACAAACAATAGGAAACGCGTTAGTGCGTTTCTGCACAGCAGCCGTATTCCAGGAACGGACCAGGTGCCTTACGTTTTCTGTTTCTGTTTCTCACTGGGAGGTAGTGGTGACTTCCTCTTAGAGGAACGGGAGGGATGAAGGCCAGAGGGATGACCGGCTTGACCAGGCTTCCACCTCAGAAACCATCAGAGTGCCGCCTGGCCTGGCCTGTGAGCGGCCACGACCAGGGTGGGGTGCAGGGGCCGCACATTCTCACGGAGACCCGACGTGGGTGGGTGCCCTTCGACAGGACAGTTGTGTCCGGCCCGGCGCGCAGCAGGCGCTCATTAAGTGTTTGGTGTTGACGCACCAAAGAAACTAGAGTTAGGAGTTTTTGTATTTTCCAGGGCCCTGCTTCTGTTGCCCAGTGCTGAAACGCCTGTACGGGTACAGTCCCCTCTTGTCCCACAAAGCAGTGAACGTTTTATTTGGAATCCAGTGAGTGTTTGCAGGTTGGAAGATTACAGCGGGAGTGACCAAAACTGTTTGAGGCACGTAACGCAACCCTCTGAGTCACTGCCCGCCCTGACCCTCGTGGGGTCCCTAGCGGGTTCTAGTTGACGACGGGGAAACCCTTAATGGCAAAACCCTCTTCCAGGAAATGGGTGCCGTCAGTTCTACCCCCCTCTGTTGGAAGCTGATGCACTCGGGGGTTTTTTGTCTGCTTTGCCTACTGGCTGGAAGTTCCAGAGCATGGAGTACAGGGGAGGGAGGGAGGCTCCTCTTTTCTCCAGAGGAGAAGTCATCTTGTTTGGTTCTGGGTTGTTTTAAAGAAGTCATTTATGGGTCTGGGGCATTTTTCATTAACTTGGGGACCATCAAGGACCCTGAGGGCTGGATGGGCAGTGAGCACGGGGTCAGAAAGCACACAGCTGCAGAGGCCACCAGGGTTGTGAGCGGCCCGTGGGGCAGGGCAGGCTAGCCCTCGTTCTCAGTCCCCAAGCCCACCTTCCACTCCCGAGTCCGAAGCTCCACACGAGCCAGGGTGGGGGCATGTGCTCCAGCCCTCCTGAGAATAACCGCAGTAGACGAGCTGGGGACACGGCGGTTCGGCTGCGGCATCACCCGCCACGTGTTGACATCTGTGATCTCAGTCCTGACAACCACCCAGGGAGGCCGTGACCATTTTGTAGGCAAGGAAATCAAGACTCAGGGGCCAGGCCGCTTCTTCCGTCCACACAGCTGGGGAGTGGTGGGGTTGGCACCGGTGCCCAGCTCCCCCAGTACATGGGCCCCTCCCATAACCTAGAGTCAGGAGCCCCAGGCTTTCTGGGCCCTACCACTTGGCGAGTGACCTCGCCGTCCAGGGGAGTCATTTGGGAAGTGGGAGCAGCCGTACCGATTTCATAGCCTTGAGACCAGGCTTACGTGAGATCATACACGTGCTGCCTGAATTTAAGGATTTAGTTCAAAAACTGAATGGTTGGACGACTCCTTTGTAGTACAGGCCAAAACAGGCCTTCCCCAGGCTGCTGCAGGGCCCCGCCAGAGCCCACCGAGTCAGACCTTCCTTCCTGCAGGTGGCCTTGGGGTGTGGAAGCCCCTCTAACGGGATGAGTGTCTGTAATACAGTTTGCCAGCCCGGCCACCACCCCCGCCCCCCGGCTTGTGTTTTTTGCTAACAAGACCCGTTTAGTGCATACTCCCAGACTGGCCTCTGGTTCTGGGGCGGACATTCAGTGGCCCTCCTCTGCCCTGTGCCTGGGGCTCCTGCAGGCCAGCTCCCCTCTCCCGTAGGATCGTAGCAGCCAGAGTTCACTGGCTGTCAGAGCTCGGTGGTTGAGTCAAGTTCCCCCGTCCTTCAACTCAGACGTCCTCACTGGTGAGGTTCCTCTTATGGCAAAAATCACATGGTTTTGGTACGTCTCACCTGCTTCTGTCATTTTGGATCCTGACAGCTGCATTCTGGTCGCCACAACCAAGGCTGTTCTCCACCCTAATACAAACCCGTTTTCCTGCTGGCTTCCCATGAGCAAGGCCCCAGTGGTGCTGAGGACCGGCCAGGCCCACAACAGGCAAACTTAAGCCACTCTCAGAGGTCTGGTGTCCTGGGGAGGGTCAGCCCGGCTCTGCCGTTCACTCCCACATACCGCAGGTCCTTGACACGGCACCTCATTATCATCCATAAAGTGCCGAGGTCATTGGGTTGTCGGGGTTAACTAACGTGATAACGAAGGCACGCCTGTGTGCCATCATTGGACGAGGCCCTGCCCAGGGAGGAGTAGCACACAGGAGGCGGGTGTTCGCCGTGCATCTCCTAAAACATGTGGCAAACACGCCTTTCCTCCTCTTCCTCTCAGACGAGGACTGGGAACTGTCACCTTTAAAACCACCCCGTGGAGCCTGGGGAATGCTGTCCCCAAGACTTACGTCCTGGCACTCGAGTGTCTTCCCTAAGGCCCAGCAGTGGCCTGGCGTGGCCCAGGAGTCTGAACACAGGAAGATGCCCGTGCAGGCAGGGGCTGCCCCAGACCCGTGACCCCATGAGACCCCCAGAGCCTACCCGAGGGCACCAGACCTCAGGAGAACCCACTACCGTGTGCTCTTTCTGTTTATTTTGTATCTTCAATAGCTTTTGCAGTTTGCTTACACTGATTTTGTTATATAACTTGGTCTTTTTTGTGAAAAAGAGGAAAGATGAACCCGCACTTGTCTTCATTTTTCCTGCCCACAACCCACCCGCCAGCATCGACCCCTCACCAGTTGCCCCTTGCGCAGGGCACAGGGCAGGTCCCGCTCTCCCAGAGCAGCCGCTTAGCGGCCACCACCAGCGGGAGTGGGTGTCCCTGACTCCCTGGTGCCGGAAGAGCCTCTGCCCCTGGTGTCCCTGCTGCTGCTTGTTCATGGCGTCCAGTCAGTAATCTGCCCTGCGGTCCTGGGGAGAAGGGGTAAACATCTCAACATAGAAACTGTCAGCGCTGCCCCCCTTTCCCCATCAAAGAAAAATAGGGTGACAGGCCACCTGGGTGGCTCAGTTGGTTAAGCGTCTGACTTTGGCTCAGGTCATGATCTCGCGGCCCGTGAGTTCGAGCCCCGCATCGAGCTCTGCGCTGACAGCTGGAGCCTGGAATCTGCTTCCACTTCTGTGTCTCCCTCTCTCTCTGCCCCTCCCCTGCTTGCGCTCACTCACTCTCACTCCCTCTCTCTCTCTCAAAAATAAACGTTAAAAAAAAAAATACACGGTGACATTTGTACATAGCAGGTTTCAAATGTTTGTGGAAAGAAGGTTGAGGAAAGTTTGTCCTCTTTAACTTTTCTTCTCTCGTCTCTTGGCCCTGATTTCTCCCAAGATTATCTTCAGCGATTCCAAAAATCCATTTTTGTTCGTTTCCAAGTGTTTCTTCAGTTCCTGAAACTGCATATCTTTAGGTGGGGCTGCTGCAGGCGCTGTCTGCCTCTGTGCTTCTTGTGGGCTCTGCTCTCTCTTACTGGCCCCATTCTTGTGGCTCCCACTCTCTCTTCCACGCGGTGAAGGCAGCAGCCCCCCTTCCGTGGTGGTCTCTTTCACTCCGAAGGTGGCTGGTGGCTGCCCATCACCAGAGAACTGTAGGCCACCCCTCCCCGCTCCAGTGCAGGCGGTGCGTTGGCTTTCCCAGCTCTGCTCTGTCTCTTGGGGTCGGGGGGACCAGAGCTAATCCCCACCCCCACTCCTCCCCAGTCAGCCCCGCCGGCACATACCCGGGCTTGATGGACGGGGAGGGACAGTTCGTGGGGCTCCTCCTCCCGACGGTGAACCCCAGCCTCCCTCCATCTGGGACCTGATGGGGCAGAAGGCAGTCACTGGCCCGACCACCACCCTCGGCTCACAGCCAGTTTCCGCACGCGGGGCGGCCGAAACCAACCAGCATCTCTGTGCTCTTACTGGTGCAGGTCAACAAACACGCATTTTCCGGAGGGAGAGACACCGTCGAGGAGCACAGGGAGTTTGGAGGCAACTGTGACGTGGACGTGTCCTTCATGTACCTGACCTTCTTCCTCGAGGACGATGACAGGCTCGAGCAGATCAGGAAGGTGGGACCACAGGCCGCAGGGTCCAGCGGTCCCCGGCTCTGTCATAGGGGCCGTGCCGGGGGGGAGGGGGGTGGCGGCCAAGCTTACGGGGGTCGGAGCCTCTCAGGGCCCGGGCCTCGGGGACAGGCGCTCAGCCGAGACGAGATGAAAACCGAGGAGGTCCATCTGCTTTAACCACATGCAGGAAGCCTCATAACGGGTAGTTCATGGAAGAGAAAGCACTGAGTGTGGTGCGGTTCCCACACACACAGGTCTGCTCTTACTGGACGCTACGGAATCTGTCTAGATAGGTTCACACAAGACGGCATCAGAGTTAAAATAGTTCCCCCACCGAGTTAGCAGGTTTGTGTTGCTGTGGTGTTTGCAGATGCTTCGAGGCCCACGCAGGTGAGTCAAGTGTTTGCGGCACGGCCTCTCCGCGAGCAGTTTGCTGAGAAGCGTGAAGAAAGAGCCCAGAGAATGTCCGTAGCCTTTGTCTTAGGTTTTCCAGGCCCTGGAATCTTTTGCAAGGAAGTAGTCCCAAATAAGAAAGAGCTCTCCATACAAAGATGTTTAACACCGATAATAGCAGGAAGTTCACAGCAGACTGTACAGCAGAAGGGACGCTGACCGGGAAGGACGGGTGATCACACAGGCACGAGTTTGCAGTGACACGGACAACGTGCCCGTGACAGTGATCGCAGTTACCAGACTGGAAATGCAGTGAGATCAGCTATTCTTAAAGTTAAGAATCTAGGAGGAAACACGCCAGGATGGCAGTGGCTCTCGGCTGCTGGGTGCTGGCTCTGCAGGTGATTTTCCTCCACCTTTGCTGCTACTTTGTACTTTGTGTCAAGTTCACTCAGTGAGCACGTCCTCCTTTCACAGTCAAATGAAAAGAGAGTCAGCAAAGATTTAGAAAAGCTGGTAAAGCTGAAGGGAACGGTCGTCGTTCGGCCTGGAGTCCTGCCACCCAGAAAGGAGGGGGGGTGGGGCGAGTGGCGGGTTGTGGCCACTCGTCAGGCGGGGCGTAACGCGCAGTTCAAGTTGCAGGTTCTTGTTCTGCCGAGCGCCCCCCCCCCCCCCCCCGTGCACCAGGCCCCGTGTGGGTGAGCTGGGCTGGTGCAGCCGTGTCTCACTGCGGTCTGTCTCCCTCCGGGCAGGACTACACGAGTGGAGCCATGCTCACCGGTGAGCTCAAGAAGATCCTCATAGAGGTTCTGCAGCCCTTGATCGCCGAACACCAGGCCAGGCGCGAGGAGGTCACGGACGAGATCGTGAAAGAGTTCATGACTCCCCGGAAGCTGTCCTACGACTTTCAGTAACATTCGTTTTATACACGCTTATAAAAGAGATGTAATTTACCAGTAATCCCAGCCCAATCGAATCACCGCTATCCGTAGGCTCTGTCACACGGTAATTCCTGGCCTGGAATCTGTAAGCCCTGTGTGTGTATCCATACTGTTTCTTCCTGTGATGCCCTCCTTTCTGTCTCTTGCGGCAAAACCCTTGGGGATTGGGTGCCAGCTAACGTTTCGTGGTCGGACAGTCCAGCTGGAGTCTCTCCCACAGAGCAGCCCCCAGAGGTGAGACCTTTGGGGGTCTGCCCCCGACAGGGGGCAGCCTGTCGGGTCCACAGGACAGCTGCCATTGAAAACGTCCTGCGGGTTCCCAGCCTACTCTCCGAACCTGCTCTGTGAACGAATGTGGAGCGTGCATACGTATCTGCAGTCAGAACGTCACGATCATAGAGTGAGACGTGCTTCGAAAAGTCTATATGGGAAGTTTAACGGGCACAGATGTATTTCCCCCGTGCCCCCCAAAATGTAAAAGAATCGCCAGCTAAAGCTTTGCTGTCCGTTTGGCTAAGAGAGCTCCCAGCTTGAAGGCTGCTCTTCATTGGCCCAGGTTGGCCAGTTTTTATTAAATTGAGTCTTCTGTGGGCAAGACTCTCCAGTTCACTTACCACACTCCAGACCGTGCATGCACCACACTCCAGCAATCATGCTTTTCCCTGAGCGTACTAATACTTCGTCCCCACCAAGTAACCCTGACACTCCACGCTGAAAGCCGGTGGCTGCTTCGCACTGACGGTGCCCGGGGCTGAGGGGTCTGTTGTCTTTGCAGATCCTTTTGTTTTGACACTTGACTGGCGTGGAAGTCTCTCTGCACAGAGCAGCGCCCTGGGGCAGGTGGATGTAGCTAGACCACGTGCAGCCGCCCTCACGGCCCTCGGCGGCGCGTCCACGGGAGGCCTGTTGAACCGTGTGCCCTGTATAGTTTTGGAAAAGCGGAAGACCTATCTCAGGGAAAGCCCTTGGTTGAGGTGTCTGTCCTTCCTGGAGGCACAGGGTCCACTCCCTCATGTCACTCGTTGGCGTGAATAAACTTGCTTCAGTCCTGCCTGTGTCTCGGTGCCGTGTCTGGGGTTTGAGGAGCAAGCAGGCCCGCGTCAGGCCCAGGGCCATGCTGCACCTGCCGCCAACAGCGGAGGCCTCTCCGAGGGTGGCCGTTGCGTCCCGGGGTCCCGCCAGGGGGTGACGTGGGGCGGAGACACAGACAGAAAATCCCCTTGGCGCTGGGATGCAGGCTCCCAGGAGTCGGCCGGAAGGTAGCCCGTCTGCCTAGTTTCTAGCCCTCGGTGGCCACCCTGGTGCTGGCTGTCCCACGGCAGAGGTGTCCCCGCGAGCGGCGGTGCTGGCCGTCACGCAGTGGAGATGCCCCAGCCGGTGGCTGTCCTCACCCCGCGGACAAGGGAGCGGCCATGGGGTGGGCAGTGGCGGTGCCGGTGGAGCGGGAGCTGGGCGGTAAGCTGGGCCGGCCCTGCCGGAATGGAGCCTGGAGCCCTCCCCCCGCCCGTCCTCATCAGCTGGGGAAACAGGGCCTAAGAGAGGGCAGTGGGGCTTGTCCGAGGCCACACGCTGAGTTGCAACTCGGCAGGCCCGTCCGGCCTCTTATTTGCTGTCTCCACACACACGCAGAGGGGCCGTGTCACCAACGAGGGCGCCGAGGGTCCCACCCTGGTACCGGTGTGTGGTACAACCTCACCCGTCTCCCTCCCCGCCCCCCACCCGACCCGACTCCTGCTGGCCAGAGTCCCCGGCCCCTTCTCGGCCGGCTGCGGCCAGTGCGGCAAGCCACCACAGAGGAGGGCACGGCCGTGCGGCCCTCCGCAACCACACGACCTCTCGTTACCCGCTTGCACCCACGTCACAGGTGTGCCATGAGGCTAAAACGAGGGGACGCGTGTGAAGTCGCCAAGGCGGCAGAGCACTGGGGGAGGAGTGTGGGGGCCGTAGACAGGACAGGCTGTGGCCCCTCACAGGCCAGCTCCTCCCCACCTAGGCTGTGGGACCTCGGGCAGGCCTCCGGACCTCTGGGGACCCCCACCCCCTCCCCTGTAAAACCAGAGCAGCCATACCTCACGTTCGGTTCTTGGGAGCAGTACCGTGGGTCAGAGGTCAGGTGACTCACCCAGTGGTCACTGCTGTTAAGGGCCACTGCCCCTCCCGCACCCACATTTTGCTAAAAAATACGTATATATTTTAGGGAACACACACTCCGGAGCACAGGTCAGAGTGAGAACGAGAAGGGGGCTCCCCGCCAGCAGACTGCAGCTCTCCCGGGGCGTTCTGCCCGTGGCCCTTCCCGGAGCCCTGGATTCTCCCGTGAGCACCCGGCGGTGGGGGTCCTGGGGGGACCACCCCGCGCCTCCCTCTTGAAACTTCCAGTGCAGCCTGGACTTTGTCGAGGTGGCCACGGTTAGGGGTAAGACCCAGCTGGGCCTGCCTTCTCTTCCCCATTTCTGAAATTCGGGGCCGGGTCCGAAGGGCCGTGTCACCTAGCGGTTGTAGAGAGCCTGAGGACCACCGCGGACCAGGCCCTCCTGCAAAGCTACTTCCCCGCCACGGGCGGGGCCGGCTGCTCGGGGACCGGGGGGGGGGGGGGGGGGAGTGCCGACGACTGTCCTTCCGAGGCCAAAGCAAATAAATGGGTGCTTCTAGTGGTCTTCCCGCCAAAAGCGGACACAGGGTCCGGGTTTTGACAGATCATCTTTCGTTTGGGGCACCGTTTCCCTAGATCCTGGCTGGAGCACCAGCCTCCACACCTAGAAGCTGGGTGAACTTCCAGGAACCTACTGCGGGATCATCCGCTCATTCCACACCCCCGCTGAGCACCTACTATGCGCTCGGCCCTGTGCTGGATGGAGTCCACATCAGACATGTGCTGCCCTCAGGCGGCCCACAGTCTCGGGTGGAATGGGGTGTCGGGGGTGGGGGGCGGATGAGAGACCAAACGAGGAGCCAGGGTCCTGTGGGGGCCTAAAAAGCAGCCCAGGTCGGGCAGGGAGAGCTTCCCGAAGGAGGTGGTGCTGGGGATGCCGAGTCAGCCGGGCAGAGGAGGGGGAAGGGTGTTCCTGGCAGAGAACGCAATGTAAGCAACTACTTGGCTCAGGGTGACAGGAGCGGGCTGGGAGGGGAGGGGAGGGGAGGGGAGGGGAGGGGAGGGGAGGGCCCACCCGTGTGTCCCGGAAGCAGAACACGAGAGGTCTTTTCGGGGCAGACACACGCTCAAGGCCAGTGTCTGTGAGTGTCATCGAGGCAGGTGTTGGCTGGCTTCACCAGAGGGCCCCACCTGCCAGCCCCACCCCTGAGGGCCACTCACTACTGGAAGCCACGCGGGGCCGACAAGAGGGCTTCAAAAGTGCAGGCGCGAGTCCCCCCACACCTCCCTCGGAGCTGTTTCCTCACCTGCTGCCAGGCTGCGTGGTGACCTGTGGCAGGTACCTGGCACCCAGGACACACCCACCCCTCCCTCCTCCAGGCCCCCACGGAAAGGTGGCTCACAGCCAGATGTCCCGGCAGCGGAGGGGCCAGAAAGGGGTAGGTTTGGGGTTGGGGGGTCGGTCAGGCCTCAGGCTGAAAGCTGAATGGCCCCCTGTGGCAGGGCTCGGTGCCCCAAAGGCGCAGGGAGTGGAGCCAGCCAGCGTGCTGGGCCTCAGTGTGCCCATCTGCATAGTGGGAACGACGGCCACACAAGGGTGGAGGCTTGGCCTCTGGGGAGGAGCCGGTCACCCGCCCCACGGACCGCGGAGCAGCACCACTGAGCACATTCAAACAAAAACGTTTTATTGTCAACGGCTCCCCGCAGAGTCTCGGGGATCTCCCAGCAGAGCAAGGGTGTGTGAGCGGGTCTGGCACCAAGCTGGTCATGGCCGTCCGGGCAGTGCCCTCTCTGCGCAGCCTGGCGCAGGGGAGCAAGCGGGCGGGTGCACAGGCGCTCACCAAACAGAGGAGAGCTGAGCGGGGGCCTGGCGGGGACGGTGGCCAGCGGACACTGGGTGTGTGGACGGAGGTGCATGGGTGCTCCGAAGACACGGGCGGCAGGGAGAGGCCCCGGGGAAGCTGGAACGACCAACTGACCAAACGTTCAAACGACCGCGCGTGACAGATGTCCTCCTCCAAGAGTCTCACTCCTCCCTGGCTCACGAGACCCTCAAGCCAGCCCCAGGCTGATGGCAGAGGGGCCCCTGAACCTCCTCGTGGTCCGTAGCTGGGTGAGCAAAGCCCCAGGCACGGCTGACTCCGGCCACCGGGTGGTGGCTCAACGGGGCCCAGACCCCCACACTCTCCTCCGCCACCTCCAGCTACGAGACGTCTGCAAGCCGCCGGCGGGCCAGCCCTGGGGCGCGGGGACTAACTAGGTGGACAGGCCGCGGGTGAGCCCCAGCACGGCTTCGTAGGTGACAAAGACCACCATGTTGACGGGGAAGGCACGACAGCAGTTGAGCGTCAGCCCCTTGAAGAGGACCCGCGGCCCCTCCTCCCGAACGCTGCTCACCACGCAGTGCAGGAGGCCCCGGTAGCGCCGCTGGCCCTGGCCGTCCGCCTGCAGGCGCGACTTGATCACGTCCATGGGTGTGGCCACGGCCCAGGCCAGGACCCCGGCACAGCCCCCGGCCACCAGCACGCCCAGCACATCTGCAGGGAGAGACCCACCAGTGCCCCGGCCGCCAACCGGACGGGGACGCGGAGGAGGGCCAGTGGGGGCCCCCCCCGCGCAGGGGCCCCACCGTAACACAGCCCGGGGCTCCCCCCACCACCGTGACCCGCGCGAAGCCACGCGGCAGGTCTGGCCCGACTCTTGAGTTGGAGGGCGCCGCGGCCCCCACCCTGGGAGGCACCGTGGTGCCCCGTTTGGCACGACCTCATCCACGCCTCCTCTCCCGGCCTCAGTTGCCACCTCCCAGGCCCCGGCCCCCTCTCACCTGGCTGGCTGCGGCCCGTGGGGGTGAGCTGCTCGCAGAGGATGGTGTAGGACAGGAAGTAGGTGGCGAAGGAGTGGCCGTCCCGGAAGAGCAGGGCCGAGCTGCCCTTGTAGAGGCCCCGCAGCCCCTCCTCACGGGCCACCGTGGCCAGGCAGTGCAGAGGTCCTCGGTACTTGGGCCCAGGCCCCGAACTCGCAGGGGGCGCAGGACACGCGGGGGGCACGGCCGAGGGCCACGAGGCCGAGGGGCGCCGCTGCTGCGTCTGCGTCTGCAGGCGGACCTTGGCCACCTCGGTGGGCGAGGTCAGGAACACCTGGAGCAGAAGTGGCAGAGATAAGGGGGTGCCCGCCGCTCCGCCCCCGGACCTGGCCTCCGGTAGCCTCCTGTTGCCCACAGCAGCATGGGGGGACCGGCCTCCAGAAGCCTCCGGCTGGCTCCCTCTCTCTCTGCCCCTCCCCTGCTGCACTCTGTCTCTCTCTCTCTCAAAAATAAATAAATATTTAACATAAAATAAATAACATTTTTTAAAAGGCGGGGGGGCACGCCTGGGTGGCTCAATCGGTTAAGCGTTCGACCTTGGCTCAGGTCATGAGCTCGCAGATTCGTGGGTTCGAGCCCCACGTCGGGCTGTGTGCTGACAGCTCGGAGCCCGGAGCCTGCTACGGATCCTGTCTCTCCGTCTCTCTCTGCCCCTCCCCTGCTCGTGCTCTGTTCTCTCTCTCTCAAAAATAAGTAAACATCTAAGTAATAATAATAATAATTAAAACCAAAAAAAAAGCAGCCTCCGGCTGGCCCAGCAGTCACGGTGCAGCAGGGTTCAGAGTCAATGCTTGTGCCTGAGCAACACAACTCTGCTAGCACAGAGTGGGCTCAGCGCACAGTAGGTGTTCGGTAAATATGTGGGACAGTTTCGTGCAGGTATCACAGAATTAATATGTTAATGACCTTTATGTATTACGTAATTAACGTAGGTATTTAACGTAAGAATAATATAACACTAAATGTAGACATTTAATGACAATACCGTCCGCCATCCTCTGGACGCTCATACCTGTCAGACTCCATGCTGGGGGCTTTCCCTTCCTAACCTTACTTGCTCTTCACCATGCCTCTTACTGACGAAGAGACAGAAGCTCAGAGAGATCCCCTAGCTTGCCCAAGGTCACTCACCTAACGAGAATCCACTGAGCCCTCAGCCACAGCCCCCAGCCTTCGCCCCGTCTCTGCCCCCACCGAGCCTCAGTTTCCCCATCTGCCGGGCTTGGTGGCCTCTCAGGCGGCCGGCTCAGGCTCTCCTGACCCCGCAGTCCCGAGGCCCCCTGTCCCCACCACCCCGCCCCCCCCCCCACCCCACCACTCACGCGGACCAAGCCAGAGGCAAATCCCGAGAGCGTGATGTCAGTCTTGGCGGGCTTGATGTCCGTGCTGCCATACCGAAATCGGCAGATGTGTGCCAGGCAATGGCGGTAGGTGCCGAAAGACACGGACGAGACCAGGGACACGGTGCACACGGGCAGCGAGAGGCCTCTGTAGAAGCCCCACACCTGGAGAGCAGGCAGACAGGACCAGGGGGCCCAAATCAGGCTGGGGGCCCGGCCAGGAAGAGGGCCGTCCAGAGGGGCCCTGGGCCAACGGGACTGGGTCTCACCCCTGCTCTGCCCTCCCTTGCCATGGGAACCTCAGGCCAGTCTCTTACTGCCTAGGGCCTCGGTTTCCCCAGCTGTAAACTGGGGATCGTAATACCCCACTTTCGAGGTTATGTGAGGGACTGAAGAGACAGAGGGCTAGGCTGGACTAGGGCAGCTACTTGATGACGGTGACGATGGTGATGATGCGGGATGGCATGCTTCATTTGTTCACCCCCGGGCCAGCGTCGAGCCCCAAGTTCACGTGAGTCCCTCCTCTGGACCAGGCTCTGAGCTGGACCCTGGGGACACCTAATGACCACCCGGTGCCACTTTCAAGGGATGCCCAGCCTGGAGGGGACAGAAATGCAAACACTCCGGGGTCCCTCCCTGACCCTCAAAGGCCCCAGGTGCCACCTGTGGACCCTCTCCTGAAGGCAGGACCTCCTTCTGAGCACCTCCTGTGTGCTGGACGCCTGACTCTCGTCCTCAGAGAAACCCAGCGGGTTGGTACAATCATCCCCATTTGGAAGGTGACAGAGCTCAGAATGGGGTTCAGCATCCCCTGGCTGGTGGGGGTCTGAGGCCCTGACGTCCCCCTGCCCATTACCCTGGCCCCAGGCCTACCCGCTCTCGGCGATACGTGTCCCAGACGCAGTGCCAGATGCCCCTGTACTTGGGCTCTGTCTGGATCTTGACCTGAGAGAGAAGCAGGCTTCAGGAAGAGGTGGCTCCAGGCCTAGCACAAGGTCAGTAAGCCTGGGAGAGGGGAAGAGCCAACCCCTTGATCGTCAGAGCCGTGCTGAATGTGGGCAGAGCGGGGACCAGGAGCCCCCATGTGAGACAGGAGACCTAAGGCACAGGTGAGACGAGGGGCTGACGCGGTCCTGAGGGGCATGGGGAGGGCTGGTCTGATTAGCATGCCGGAAAGTTCTTCTGGCCACGGATGGAAGCAGGAGACTTGGAGGGTAGCCTAATCCCAGCCAAGGGCCTTTGGGTGGGTGGCGGGGGCCTGGCTGTCACCATACCTTCACCGTGTCCAGGGGGTAGCCCACAGCAACACCGCAGACTCCTGGAAGGAAACCAGACAAACCGGGTGAGGGGCAGGAGCAGGTGAGGAGGGGGGCGAACCCTGACCGGCTCCCGCCGAGAGCAGCCCCACGCTTCTCGTCCACGCCGTGTCTCATCAACGTTGATATCGGTGTTGACACAGAGAAGGAAACTGAGGCTCCGGAAGGTAAGGTCGCTTCTGCCAAGCTGCTAGCAACTTCTCCTTCCATGCCTTGGCCCAGGGGTGCCTCGTTCCGAAAGCCCGAGACGCTCCACGGCCTCGCCCCCGGCGTCACGTTTTGGAAGAGGCTTTGCTCTGACACTGGCTGGGCCCCGTCTCCCAGCCAGGCAGCTCTTGCCCTCAGGCCTGTGAGGGGTTTGTCTGCCTTTGGCTGCAGGGTGTGTGTGTGGAGAGGCAAGGACCCAGCAAAGGCCGGCAGGTGGGAAAGCCCACGTCACCCAGGGCTCTGTGAAGGACCGCCTGGAACCACAAGTCTGCATGGAACAGAGTGGGACGTGAGGCTTCCTAGACCAGGGTGCTCTCTCCGCAAAGGGCCAGTGCCACTATCCTGTTCCTTTCTCCCTTCCTGACAGCAGACCTCAATGTCTAAGCCCCCAGAACCACCATGGAGAAGCCAGAGAGCCACAGACCCCTGGGGTTACACACCCTGGGGGCCAGGGGTGGCCTGGTGGTGAGAGCATCTGAGGACAATAAGGCACCTGGGGGCTGTGCCCTATTTACTAGGCATCCCAGGACTCAATAAATGTGCGTGAATTAAAGAACAAAGTGAATGAATGAATGAGTGAATGAACAAAGCAAGTGAAGCAAAGGACTGACTGAATGACTTGATTAGAATTACCCTCCTTGACCCTCACACAACTAGACCTCAGCAAACTCCTACTCATCCATCAAAGCCCTGCCACAGCATGACCTCCCGCCTGGGGCCCTCCCTGACCCCTGTATCTGGCCTGCCTTCGTGCCGGAAACCATGTTGATCAGAGCCCCTGTCACGTGGTTTTGCTGCCGCTTCACACACATCATGTCTGTCCTCCACAAGGCCCTCGTCTGACCTGGCCTTGGAAAACACAGGGAAAACACAGGGCTCAGGAGCCCTTCCTGGCTTTGTGATCTTGGGCAAGTCAAGCCCCTTCTCTGAGCCTCCTCCTTAGAGGGCCAACATCCAGGGAAGCAGCCGGCCTCAGGCCCGGCGCATGGTAGGACCTCAGAAAGGTGGCTGGTGAGGTCAGGGCTCCAGTCTTTCCTGGATCGGCACTGCTGTCCCCTCCTGATGGGAGAACAGCCCACACCGTTCCCAGCAGCATCGACCAGCACCCACGGCTGTTTCCCAAGACGAGCAAGGCCAAGGGTGCCTCGCCCAAAACAGCCTCACAGCTTGCAGGACCAGTGGCCGGGGGGAAAGCCCCTTCCCAGCCTGTCTCCTAACAAGCCGGTTATCTCTCGGGATTAGTCTTTCGCAATCAGCCCTTTCCCCAGAAAGGAAAATAGTTTGGGAACCCAGCAAGGCCGGGACAACATGCATCCCGCCAGCGGGTGGGGCCAGGGCTCGGCGGGGCCTCTCCCCCTCCACGCCACCCCCAGTTTCCAGACCCAGGCCAGTTTGTCCTCAAACTCCTCCCCGACCTCTGGTCCCTTCCCACAGCTCAGCCATCCCTCCCCACACTGATGACCCCCTGGCACAGGGAGAGACCACCTCCTGCCCCCCCACCCCACCGGGTGTCCCCACCCCCAGACCTGCCGGTCCGCCTCCCAGGCTGAGACAGCCAGGCCAGAACAGACTCCTGTCCCCACACCTCCCCCCGGCACCTGCGGCCCACGCCGGGCCCTGACCCCTTCCGGGGGCCCCTCAAGCCCCACTGCTGTGGGAAGCCTGCTCTCAGGCCACAGGACGTCACAGCCCCTCCTGGTACCCCTGTCCCTGCCCGTTACCTCCGATGGCTCCAGCGACAAAATCCATGGACAGTGTGGTGGTGTGGGGGGGAGGTCCTGGGGTCTGTCTGCCTGCCAGCGGTCCGCACCACCACTGGGGTGGCCCCAAGAGCAACTGGGCCGGCTCCTCGCGGACCTTAAATACCTGCGGCCGGGGGAGGGACAGGAAACAAGAGCCCGCTGACCAGTGGCCCCGAAGGCAGAGGCCATGCGGGTCGATGCCCATACCCAGGCGCCGGGGAGCTGGCCTCTCTCCCGCCCCACCCCCTGAAGGACCCTTGTCCCAGTGCCCTCAGGACCCAGGTGTCAGGGAAACATGGGAGAGGCCACAGGAGGTGGCAGGCTCACTTCCACGCTGCCTGCAGGGCTGGGCCCCAGGCCATGTCCAGTCACCCCCAAGGAGGTCCAGGGATGGGGCTATGCTGACCCTGTCCCTTCATGGTGTCCTCGGGCCTCCCCAGCTCCCCTGGAATTGCTCCTGCCCAGGAGCCTTCCAAGTTCCGTCCTCACTCGTTCAACAAACACCACCGGAGCTGAGGCTGAGCTGAGGCTGATAAGACCCGGTCCCCGTCCTCACGCAGCTCCGGCTGGCAGGAGGGGGTGGGGGCGGGCACAGGCGGGCTGCAGGGCTGTCCCCGCTCCGGGAGCAAAGGCGGGTCACAGCCCAGCGTCTGCCCCACGCGTTTCTCACTGCCCTGGTCCCTCACTGTCCCTGTGCACCCACATCTGTCTCCCGCTCCCCCGGGCCCGGCCAGATCTGCCTCCACGCGGTCCCCAGCGCCCAGCACCGACTGAGTGGGGACCAAGCCCTGACGGACCCACTGCTAGGGACCGGGGTGCTGCCCGGCCTCTAACTAAGCCAGAAGGGGAAGAACTTTCCTGAAGGGGAAGCCACTCCAACAAGAGGTTGTTTGCAACCATTATAAAAACAGTGACTGCCCCCCAGCAGCGTACCCCTCTTTACGGTTTCCCAAGCACTCCTCCTCCGCCAGCTCACACGATCCTCACCACAGCCCCGGGAGGGAAGCAGGGCCGATGGTCCCCATTGTACAGATGGAGCCATCGAGGCCCAGAAGGGAGATCCGTCCAAGGCCAAGCAAGTGGCAGGGCTGGATGTGATGGAACACTCTGGAAATACCAGTGCCTCTCGGATGCCGAGGGCCAGGCCCTGAGGCCCATGAGCTCTGCCCCCGTGGCTGTCACCCCACGGGCCCTCCCAGGGGCTCAGCATGTGCTCCCACACGAGCCACAGGGCAGCGCTTCGAGGTGGCTACGCACTTGCCCAGGGTCACACAAAGCGAGTGTCCCGCTGACCAGAAAGCTGGCAGGACCCGGGTAGAGGGGCAGGTGGTGATGTCACAGGGTTTGGACACACTGGTCCAGGTGGCCCTCAGGTCAGGGACTGTGTGTCTACCTCTCTTCTTGTCTTCTGATGGGCAGATGCAGACCAGCCTTGAAGAGGCTGGGTGCAACGGGGCCACATCCCCGCCTGCCCAGCTATTGCAGGGTGAAGGGGGGACGGGTTGGTGGTGGCAGCTACCAAGGCAGAGGGCAAAGGGCAGAATGCAGCCCATCCCAGGTCAATCCTGCCACCCATCCTGGCCTTTAGAGAGACACAGCTCAGAGTCTGCTTAGCGGCCAGGCTGTTTGCATTCAAATCCCAGTTCCGAGGCCACAGCAATAACCACACAGACAAAAGTCCCCGCCCCGTGGTTCTTACATTCTGGGGAGCGGGGAACAGACAACCCAGAGGTGAGGAAACTGCCAAACAGCGGGGAGTGCCAAGGACAGGGGCAGAGTAGGGAGGGGACAAGGTGTGTGTACGTGGGGGTGGGCAGCATTGGGAAGGGCCGCCCAAGACGGTGACATACAAGACAAAGGTGTTTTCTCAGTCGCTGCAGCCAAGTTTCACCTGCCCTTTGTCTCCCGAGCAAACATGCCCAAACTTTACCCTCTCCACAGCAGAAACAGAAAACATGCCACCTCACTGTTTAGGCTGCTTTGGGACAGGTCTAAAGGTTCCCCACCCAGCTGTGAGCTTCTGGCAGGCAGGGCTGTGCCAGATTTGTCTCTGAGCCCACAGCACCCAGCAGAGGACAGGCACCCTGGGGAGGCCGGGTGAGTAAATGCATGAGGAAACAAGTCAGTGGATGGATCGGAGGGTGGGTAGATGGATGGACAGCTGGAAATACGGATGGGCAGATCAAAGGATGGGTGGATGGATGGTTGGGTGGGTGGATGGATGGTTGGGTGGGTGGATGGGTGGGTGGGTGGATGGATGGGTGGATGGGGTGAGTGGGCGGGTGGATGGATGGATGGATGGATGGATGGATGGATGGGTGGATGGATGGTTGGGTGGGTGGCTGGCTGGGTGGATGGGTGGGTGGGTGGATGGGTGGATGGATGTGTAGGTGGGTGGCTGGGTGGATGGGTGGGTGGGTGGATGGATGGATGGGGTGAGTGGGTGGATGAATGGATGGATGGATGGATGGACGGACGGATGGATGGATGGATGGATGGACGGGTGGGTGGGTGGACGGGTGGGTGGGTGGATAGATGGATGGAAGGAATGGATGGATGGGGTGAGTGGGTGGGTGGATGGATGG
Organism: Acinonyx jubatus; assembly: GCF_027475565.1. NCBI lineage: Eukaryota > Metazoa > Chordata > Mammalia > Carnivora > Felidae > Acinonyx > Acinonyx jubatus. Next base: position 139,871,883 of record NC_069386.1, on the reverse strand, counting down.
ATGGATGGATGGGTGGATGGATGGTTGGGTGGGTGGATGGGTGGGTGGGTGGGTGGATGGATGGGTGGATGGGTGGATGGGTGGATGGATGGCTGGGTGGGTGGGTGGGTGGGTGGATGGATGGATGGATGGGGTGAGTGGGTGGGTGGATGGATGGATGGATGTATAGGTGGGTGGCTGGGTGGATGGGTGGGTGGGTGGATGGATGGATGGGGTGAGTGGGTGGATGAATGGATGGATGGATGGATGGGGTGAGTGGGTGGGTGGATGGATGGTTGGGTGGATGGGGTGAGTGGGCGGGTGGGTGGATGGATGGATGGGTGATAGATGGGTGATGGATGATGGATGGATGGATGGATGGATGGATGGGTGATAGATGGGTGATGGATGATGGATGGATGGATGGATGGATGGATGGTTGGGTGGGTGGATGGATAGATGGGGTGAGTGGATGGATGGATGGATGGATGGGGTGAGTGGGTGGATGAATGGATGGATGGACGGACGGATGGATGGATGGATGGATGGACGGGTGGGTGGGTGGATGGGTGGGTGGGTGGATAGATGGATGGAAGGAATGGATGGATGGGGTGAGTGGGTGGGTGGATGGATGGATGGATGGATGGGTGGATGGATGGTTGGGTGGGTGGATGGATGGGTGGGTGGGTGGATGGATGGATGGGTGGATGGATGGATGGCTGGGTGGGTGGGTGGATGGATGGATGGATGGGGTGAGTGGGTGGGTGGATGGATGGATGGATGGATGGATGTATAGGTGGGTGGCTGGGTGGATGGGTGGGTGGGTGGATGGATGGATGGGTGGGTGGGTGGATGGATGGATGGATGGGGTGAGTGGGTGGGTGGATGGATGGTTGGGTGGATGGGGTGAGTGGGCGGGTGGGTGGATGGATGGATGGATGGATGGGTGATAGATGGGTGATGGATGATGGATGGATGGATGGATGGATGGATGGATGGGTGATAGATGGGTGATGGATGATGGATGGATGGATGGATGGATGGATGGTTGGGTGGGTGGATGGGTGGGTGGATGGATGGATGGATGGACGGACGGACGGATGGATGGATGGACGGGTGGGTGGGTGAATGGGTGGGTGGGTGGATAGATGGATGGAAGGAATGGATGGATGGGGTGAGTGGGTGGATGGATGGATGGATGGATGGGGTGAGTGGGTGGATGGATGGATGGATGGATGGGGTGAGTGGGTGGGTGGATGGATGGATGTATAGGTGGGTGGCTGGGTGGATGGGTGGGTGGGTGGATGGATGGATGGACGGACGGGTGGGTGGGTGGATGGGTGGGTGGGTGGATAGATGGATGGAAGGAATGGATGGATGGGGTGAGTGGGTGGATGGATGGATGGATGGATGGGGTGAGTGGGTGGATGGATGGATGGATGGATCGGGTGAGTGGGTGGGTGGATGGATGGATGGACGGATGGGTGGGTGGATGGGTGGGTGGGGTGAGTGGATGGGTGGATAGGTGGGTGGCTGGGTGGATGGATGGATGGGGTGAGTGGATGGGTGGATAGGTGGGTAGATGGATGGACAGACAGACAGATGGACTAAATAATGGACAGGTGGAAGGACAGATGGACAGATGGAAAGATGAATGGATGGGGTGGAAGGGTGAGGGGTAAGTGGACTGACAGTTGAAAATACAAATGAATGACTCCCCCCCCCCCCAAGGCAGGTGGAGTCATCTGCTCACATTGGCTTGAGCTGACACAGGAGGTGACAGGCCAGTGGGTTGCTGGGCAGGCAGAGGTCTTGGCTGGGGAGAGCCCTACACGGTCTGGGGAGAGCTCAAGCTGGGCCCCCACAGCCTGGGTTTGGCTCCAGGCTCTGCCCTCTCGGATGTGTGACCGTGGGCCAGTAGTGTTCCAGCTCTGAGTGTAGCACGGATAGCAGAAGGCACAGGCCAAGGGAACCCGCTGGGGCCGTTCATCTCAACGGGCAAGCATTACCATTATTAGCACCGAGGCCCGCTTCAGGCCTCCTCCAGCAACACCAGAGCCCCGCTGAGCACAGCCCTGCTCAGCCGGTCTTCTAGAAGGAGACACACATCACACAAACAACCCAGGCCTGGGCTGCCGCAAAGGGCTCTGGGAAAGGGGTTGGTGCTGGCCCCACTAGGCACAGGGACTTTCTGGCCAAGGGGCTTGACACATTCCAAAATCCATTGTTACATTTCACAAGAAAAGGAATAACTCTAAGTTATTTTTTTTTTAAGCCCTCCAGACAGAAGAGAGGCAGCAGAGTGAAAGCCCCACGTGGAGGTGTGGGCCCTCCTTTCTCATCAAACGCAGGCAAACACAAACATTTTCTTTTTTACTATCATTTTGTGATTTGCTTCCGTCCTTTATCAACATGCCTGGGACGGCTTGTCACCACGGTTCCTGCAAACTCCATTCCTGTGCACGTCCACGGGTGCACGTGGTGTGGCCAAAGGGTACAGTGCGGGGCGGCGGGGTGGGTGGGGGGGTGGGGCAGGAGTGAGCCAGGCTGCCTGGGCTTGGCCCGTCCCCACTGTGTGACCCAGCTGAACCCCTAGCCTGCCTAGTGTCCTCGTCCGTGAAGTGGAAATTCTATTACCTACTGCCGTACAGCTTTGGGAGGACCGAAGGGTCAGTGGCTGTAAAGTTCTTGTAGCCACTCCTGGCAGGCAGTGAGGCCCTCTAAATATCACCGCTCCGACTTAATTCATCAGTGATACACGTTGGCTCGTTTCCAGTTCATAACAGAAAGGCCTCCCATAAGCCTGCTTTGGGGGGTTTTGTCCTTTCGGGGGAGCACACTCAGAGGGGGACGGCTGGGTCAAAGACACCTGCTCTATCCATAATTTTCACACACTTTGCCACTGGGGCAGGATTTGGAGAGGCGGAGGAAAGGCAGTGGGGTTTCTGGGCGAAATGGTTCAGGGGCCCGGAGCGGGCCCGGGGGCCCAGGCTGGCCCCAGAGACTGCCAGCCTTGGCATTTCCAGAAAATGGGCCTCCACAGCCAGGAGAGCTCAGGGTCTCACCCAGCTCGCTCTGGGACCGAGAGCAAGCCACGGACCCCCCGAGCCACGCTTTCTACGTCTATAACACGGGACAGGAGACGAGAGTATACGCACTGGGCCTGGGCCCTGCTGTGCATTGATCTACATAACACCCAGCTGGTTGCTGCAGACCGCACGGCCCCAGGCGGTGGGTAAGAATGCACCCATCTTTGGAAGGAAGGGGTCTCTGGGTGTGGCTGGCGTGTGGGTGAGATGAGCCCCAGACCCAGTCCTTCTGGACACCCTACCCTTCCTGACATCCCGAGCGGTTAGGGCCCGGGGCCTGGGGTCTCTAAGCCTGTGTGGCCCCCTCCCCGGGAGGGAGGGACCTCAGGGCTACTGAAAGGAATCTAGTCAAAGCCCCCCCGCCCCCCGCCCCCCAGCCAAGCTTACAGACAAAATTCACAGGTGTCTGCGCTTGGCCCGAACTCTGTTTTGCTCGGTTACAGGACCCTCCCTCCCTTCTCAGAAAATAGACCACAGCTACAAAACATATTCTTCCCTAGCCTGACCACAGCCCACATCCCGGACAAGCCCCAGACAGAGCCCCTCCTGGCACCCTCCTGCCCTACCTGGCCACGTGTGGACCCCTCCCCACCCCCCACCCCTCCACGGGCACAGCTACAACCCTCCCACATCCTTCCAGACCCCTCAGAAGGCCCCTGACAGAAACTCGGGGCCGACATCCCTCCTGATGTCTGGCCCTTACCCCCCTCACAAGGGAATCCCCTCCGTCCCCACTCATGCCTCTACTTGGTGCGATTATAGGCCACTCGTGTCACCAGCCACCCCAGCAGCTGCAAAGCATGTAACAGAGCGCTCCCCGCTGCCTCCCTGCCGGGGCACTGCCTTTACCCCTGACGTTGGCACAGGCTTCAGACTCAAGCTCCCGGCCCCCTGGAGCCACTCCCGAGGGACAGACGGGGACACTGTGGGCCAGAGACAAAGAGCAGGCGGGAACCAGCAAGGAGAAGAATTCGAGGCCCGCTCTGCCGTGATGACATCGATGGACTCAATCTCCTAGATGCAGTTTCTCTATCTCCGAACAGGGACAACAGCTACCCCGGGACAGGGGTTGAGGGAGGTAAGGACCGTCGGGGCTCCTGAGGCTAGGAATCAGATGCGGCAGGGGTGGGCTCAGAGGGCCGGCCAGCAGCGTCAGGCCTGACCCCGCTGCTGACGAGTCCCCGAACTGTCGCCCCCTTCAGCTCCCGGGCCCGGCCCTGCCCACACCCTGGCCGTGCCTCTTGCTCCCTCGGCACCCAGGCCATAGCTCAAGCCCTTCCTGTCCCGCCTCTTCCAGCATCTCCCAGACCGTGGCAACCCCTTCAGGCCTTGCCCGGGAAGCATCTTGAACCCTGGAGTGCACTGGCCGGAAGGGCTGAGATGGTTGCTGGCCCGGGGTCATAGGTGTTGCATCTGAACAAGGTGACCTCTGATCCCTCACCCCCCCATCCAAGATGCAGGGAGTTGGACTGAGGAACAGGAAGCTCTCTCCAAAGCGGGACCTGAAGCCTGAAGCCTTCTGCCAGGCAGGCATTCGTTCACCCGCTCGTTCCGGCGTGCGTGTTCTCGTGCAGGCCTCGTGCTGGGCACTGGGGTCCAGAAGTGGCCTAGATGCTACCCTCGCCCCCCTGCAGGCCCGGCCCGGCCGGGGAGTATATACTATCTATTCTTGCATAACAAATTATCCCCAAACTTAGCAGCTTCAGATGCCAAATATTTATTACCTCACAGTTTCTGAGGGTCAGGAATCGGGGAAGAGCTTGGCTGGCTGGCTATGGCTCAGGGTCTCTCGCGAGGCTGCGGTCAAGCCGTGGGCACGGGCTGCACCATCTGAAGGCCTGACGCAGGGCTAGGGGGACCCCCTTCCAAGGTGACTCTCTCGTGTGGCTGTCGGCTGGAGGCTTCGGTTCCTCAACGCAGGGACCTCTCTACAGGACTGGTCCCCACGTGGCTCCCAGCTTCCCCCGGAGCCGGTGATCCAAGAGGGAGAGAAAGGGGCGGCCACAATGCCTTGGTGTCTGTCTTGTAAGTGACACAATGTCATTCCCAGCGAATATTTTTTCTTTTATTAAATTTTTTTTAAATGTGTATTTTTGAGAGATTTTTTACTCATTTTGAAAGAGCAGGAGCAGGGGAGGGGCAGACAGAGAGGGCACACAGAATCCGAAGCGGGCTCCAGGCTCCGAGCTGTCGGCACAGAGCCCGACGCGGGGCTCGAACCCATGCACCGCGAGATCATGACCTGAACCGAAACCAGGAGTCAGACCCTTAACCGAGTGAGCCACCCAGGTGCCCCCCCGCGGACCCAGTGAATATTTTCTATTTACTAGAAGTGAGTCACTCACCGTAGCCCCACACTCGGTGACAGGTACATTAGGAAGTGGGGAGTCTAGAAGAATTAGTTGGACGTGTTTTCAAGCCGCCACAGAGAGCCAGGGATGGAAACGGGTAGGTGTGGCCAGCCTGTCACAGAGAGAAGCCAGTCTCCACTGGGGCAGTCACAGAGGCCTCCAGGAAGGGGGGGCACAGCTGAGCTGCTCGGGGAAGACGGGGAAGACGGCAGGGACTCCCAGGAGCTCAGGTGACCGGGCATCCCCCCACCCCCACTGGACCAGCAGGGAGTGGCCTCCAGGAAGCCCCCTGAGGGCAGGCTCACTAGGAAGCCCCTGCTGTTACACAAAGACGCTCAGCTCAAGGACAGACGGGGTAAAGGAGAGAAGCGTGCCCCCCACCCTCCACTTGGAGGGCAAAGCCCCCCATGAGGGGGGTACACCCCAGAGGCACGCCTGGCCCCCAGCCAGCCCCACGTGCCACCCGGGGGACCGAGGACAAGGACTCCAGAGAGCAGAGCCCGAAGCAGCAAGGCAGGTGGGAGAGGAGGGACCATCCACATGAAGCAGCCCCAGGAAGATGCTGCCTGGCCGGGCGGCGGCACAAGGCCCTTCCTTCAGGGAGAGGTTCTGGAACAGGGGGGACTCCAGCTCCAGGATTCTGGATTCTAGGATGCTGCAGGCTTTCTCTCTGTCCCTTCCTCCGCCTGTTTCTGGAGCTGCCCCAGGCTCCTCCCGCGTCTGTCCTCCCCGAGGGCCTGCCTGCCACATCGGACTGTCCCCACGCGCCTCTGGGCTCAGTGTGTGTCGTTCTCTGTCCGCCGCCATGCCGTCCCCCGCCTTCCGTGGTGTCAACTCCAGCTCACCCTGCCACCGGGACCACGGCCCAGGTGGGGACACACTGCCCTCCTCTGGCCACTGCCCTCGGGTGCCCGCCCCTCACACAGGCCATCCGCCCGGGTCAGCGGTCTGCTCTTCCGTCCCCCAGACCAGACGGTGTGTGGCCCCAGGGAGGGCACAGCCAGGCGGGCTCACGCGGGGCCCCAGCGCCAGCCCAGAGGGTGGGCTCCAGGAGGCCCGTGCCCCCACGACCTCCGAGTGGGCGGCAAGCACATGCTGTCTGCCTCACCTGGCTGAGAGCCTCCGCCCAGCTCCTCTGTCCTGACCGGATGGCCCGACCCAAGCTGCAGACCACCGCTGGGGCCCCCAGGTCCGGCACTCTCGGGCAGGCCCCCTGCAGGCTCTATTTTTATACTTGAAGCATTTGCCCTGCGTTTATTTATATCATTCCCATCTTGAGTTTCTGGTCATCTCACAACCTGGCCGGAGCCGGGGCACCTGGGTGGCTCAGTGGGTTAAGAGTCCGACTCTTGACTTCGACTCAGGTCATGATCTCGCGGTTCGTGGGTTCAAGGGCCACATCAGGCTCTGTGCTGACAGTGCAGAGCCTGCTTGAGATTCTCTCTCTCTCTCTCTCTCTCTCTCTTTCTCAAAATAAATAAACTTAAACAACAACAACACTATCTGGCCAGAGCCTCCCTCGCTCTGGTCTCTTGGTCACTCCAAAGCCAAGTGGGTTGCGGCTGGTGCCCAGCACAAGGGAGGCCCACAGCTCACCTGGAGAGGCAGCCCTGGGGAAAACTATAAAATTTCCAGTGGAATGAACGTGCAAGAGGCCCACACAGCATGGTGGCAACTTTGGGGTTGACTCAATTTAAGCAAATCGTTTCAAGTCTACCTAACAAGAGAACTCTGGGCACCATGAACTAGTGAGGACAGTGGCTGCCTGTCTCCAAGGGGTCCCAAGCCCTTCAGCCTCTGAGGCCCAGAGTAGAAAGACTCGCTTAGTCGGGGGGTGAGTCGCTGTGAGAGTGGATGGGATAAGAGGGGCGGAGGCACAGCCCCATGGCAGCCACATGCTCGCTGGGGGAGAGACCCGGAGGGTAGTTAGTTCTCATCAGTGCCAGGCAGCCAACCACAGCTCACGCCCCAGTGCCCCCCAGCCCCCAGACCTGCTCGCTGCAGCCTTCAGAAGTTCTGGGGCCAGAGTTTCCCCTCCCCGGCTGGACACTTGAAGATGCCTGTAAGAAACGCCAAATACCTCAGCTGAATAATTAAGTCAACTCTTCTCTTCCGTTTCCTACAAAAGTACCTGCCCCGTGGGGCTCTTTGAGTTGCTCTGGCCCCTAGGATCCTCCTGAACCCATTTTACAAATGAGGACACTGAGGCCAAGAAGGCTCACAGGGTCACGCAGCCAGAAGGGGCCCAAGTTGAGACTGCAGAGGTCAAGTTCCCGAACCTGTCCTTGGAGACAGTCTCAACCTGTGGCCACCAGAGCCACCTAAAAGCCCCGGAAGGGGCCACTTTCAATGCTGGTTTCTCGGCGCCTGAGGGGCTCAGTCAGTTAAGTGTCCAACTCTTGATGTCAGCTCAGGTCATGAGCTCACAGTCCGTGGGATCAAGCCCCAGGTCAGGGCTCTGCACCAACAGCAGGAGCCTGCTTGAGGTTCTCTGGCTCCCTCTCCCTCTGCCCCTCTCTCACTGCCGCATGCTGTCTTTCTCTCAAAATAAATACACTTAAAAAAACAAATGCAGGTCTCGAGCCCCCCTGCTCCCTAAGTCTGATTCCTTAGGTCTGGTGAGGTGTGTCTTAGCCACATTTCTGGGGGGCTCCATGCCGGAGGTCTAGAATGGGGAGCCTGTGGCTGGGACCATAGGGCAGGACGGGCCAGGGCCCCACTCCCCTCACCCAGGCCTGGCTCCTCAGCTGCCCGCTCACCCCCTGCCAGAGCTGTCAGGCTGATCCCAGCTTTTGAGTCAAAGCAGACGGGCAGGGTCTGGCTCTGCACACACACACACACACACACACACACACACACGCACACACATCCCAACCCAGGTCCCATCCTGCCCCTCTCTCAGGCTCCTCCTTATCGGGCCCACTGCAGCCTAGAGGAGAGAAACTTTGTTTCTGAAGTTTTTAATTCTAAAAATACACGTTATTATTTTTGTAATGCTTATTTATTTTCAAGACAGAGAGAGTATGAGTGGGAGAGGGGCAGAGAGAGAGGGAGACAGGGGATCCGTCGTCCCAACTGGGGGCTCAAACTCACAAACCGTGAGGCCATGACCTGAGGCGAAGTAGGATGCTTCACCGACTGAGCCACCCAGGCACCCCTCTAAAAATACACTGTAGGAAAAACCATCACCCAGAACCCCCACCAGCCCTCACCTTCTTCCCAGAACACGCATCCCTGGAGAAGGGTCAGGCTGTCGGCCGGGAGGAGCCTCCCGCCTGCCTCCCCTGCCACCCAGGGTCCGTCACCTTCCATGGCTCTGGCCATTGAATGATTCTGTCCCCCCACTGGGCACCTAGCTTACTGTTAACAAAGAGGACAGAGAAGGTCCCTGCCCTGGTGGAGCTTACATTCTAGGGGAAGAGAGGGGATAAGCACATAGAGCAACAAATGAAGTCACTCCGGGAGCTGAAAGAAAGCAGAGTGTGGGAAGAGGTGGCAGACTCCCCAGTGTAGACGGGGAGGACCAGCCAAGCCCCTTGTGCGCAGGTGAGAAGTGAGCAGGGGCGCCGAGTCCAAGTGAGTGGGGAGCCAGTTGACCGTCCTGCCCTCCCCATCCCACCTCACCTGTCACTGAAACAGCCCCTGTCACTGAATCCAGCAGATTCAGGGGTGGGGAGAACAGAGGTGATTTTCCTTTCCTCTTTTCCTGCTGGTGTTTCTGATTCTTCCACACTGGATCCGTCTTGTGTAGGAAATGATAAAAGCTGTGCAAAATAGAAACCGCACCATGTACTTGACGGTGACCTGGCTTGACCTCCGTCCCCTGTGACGTTCCCTCCCTCACTGGCTGTCCTGCTCTGGCCTTGGACCGCCCCCCCCCGCCCCCCCGCCCCTTAAAGTTTAGGGTCTGGGAAGAGCCCTGCAGGGAGGCTTTCCCATGCATGGGGGTGGGGCCTGGGGCTCTGTGGAAGGTGAGGAGTTTGAAAACATCATATTCTGTGCTGTAATGTATCCTCAGGAAATGAAACAGAACGTGCATAGAACCCAACCGCTAATGTGTAATTGCAGGCTCCAAAAGATGGACACGTGTAACTCTTTGCGATGACTTCCTCAATTCTTTCTGGTCTCTCCCTAACCGCCATGGGAGCCCCTGGAGGTCAGGCTGCTGACCCCCAGGAGTCAGGGCTCCTGCAACCTGCCTCAATTATGACACTAACTTAAGGGCACGTGCATTCTCTTAAGGCAAAAAAAAAAAAAAAAAAAAAAAAAAGTAGCTCATCGTTGTTTCCTTATCAAATGCCCCATTATAACTTTGTGACTCACTGCCTCATTAAAGTACTTGACTTTCTACTCAAGCCCCCCAAAACACGCTGCGGGCATTTTGCTTTACCTCTGGAGGCCTTGGCAACCAAGGGACAATGTGTTCGTAAGGGTGGGTCTCCTGGATGTAAGTTTAATCATCATGGCCTTGGAGGCCTCCAGCCACAGTCAACTCCCGCCCCTGTTTTGGGTCTGGGCTTCTCCTGGGGCCCACATGCTTTTTTTTTCCTGGCTCCTCGAGGTCAGAGGCTGGCGATATTCAAAGCCAGGCCTCCAGACCCCTAGTTCAGGGCCCACCAGCCATCACGAGCACTGGACTAGGAGTCAGCAGACCTGGCTTTGGGTCTCTGCTTAAGGAATGTTCTATTTAGATTCCAAGAAGAATCAAAGGAAACCACTAATGATCGTTGGATCCCTGGTGGCCTTGTATCACCATAGTCACTACTTACCTACCCCTGAGAAATCCCCTCCTACCAGAAATATATAATCTTTAAAACCTTGGGTATATGGGGCACCTGGGTGGCTCAGCTGGTTAAGCTTTCAACTCTTGGATTTTGGCTGAGGTCATGATCTCACAGTTTGTGAGTCAGAGCCCCGCTTGGGGCTCTGGGCTAACAGCACTGGGGCCTGCTTTCTCTTTCTCTGTCTCTCTTTGTCTCTGTCTCTCTCTACCTACCTACCTCTCTCTCTTCCCCTCCCCTTTGGAAGTGTTCTTTCCCTCAAAAAAATAAATAAACCTGAGAATAATAAAAGAATAAAACCCTGGATACATATCTATTGTAATCCCCATCCTTCTTCCAGAAATGGTAACATGAGAATAAAAGAACTGTGGTCTGCAATCCGGAAACACGCAGGTCCTGACCACAGAATCTTGAAGAAGGAAGTTGAGCCGCAGGCCTGACGCTGTTATCTGACTCTCGTTGTGCAGGAGAAAGCGCCCAGCCAAGTCGAGTCCCAGCCGGACAGTCCAGACTTCACAAGGCGCTGGGGAAGGAGGGCAGGACACGTCGCTGAACAGGACACTCCCCCAAAGACCAGGGAGGGGTCCTTGTCACTGCCAACCTCAGGGACTCTCCAGGCGCAGGACCTGGCTCCTCCTCGTCCCCCTCGTCCCCCGCGGCCCAGCGCCCTCCCACTTGGGCCGGCTCGCCCAGTCCTTCCCGAGGCCTCCCTTGTCGAGGCCCCGCGCCGGCGCCCTCCCTGCCACCGATGGCCTGTGTGCGCCCGTCCAGGAACCTGCCCCGATCCGCACCCCTCCGCGGCCCAGCAGCGCGCAGGCAGGTGCGCGTCCCCGAGGGGCGCCCCACAGCCCCCTTCCCCTTTCCAGCTCCCCGCCGTCCCGGGACCCCGCGTGCGGGCCCAGCGGGCGCGCAGGCGGAGGGGCGATTCGCCGCCCCAGGGGTATCACAGCTAGTTGTGTCGGAGCCTTGCAGGGCCCTGGCGCTCCGCGCCCCTTGACGCGCCCGTGTCCCCATTACACGGGCAAGGACTTGAGGTTGGGAGGCCGAGTCGGGATCCGGACCCAGGCCCCAGGTTCAAGAGTCCAGTCCAGAGCGAGCACACCCCGCCTCCCGCTCAGCTGACCCGTGTCGCTCACGCCGGGAGGTTCCCACCCCTGCACAGGCCGCCGTCAGACCCCGGGCTCCCGGGCCCAGCCCCACCGTCCCAGCACCGCGCGCACCCGGCTGCTCTCCCCTCCGGAGCCGCGCGGGCGGGCGCACGAAGCACACTCTTTGTCTGCGGCGCCTGTGCGCCTCCCCCGCCCGCCACGTCCACCCCCCGCCTGGCCCGCCCCGGACACGCCCAGCCAATGAGGCGCGGCGGCGGCGCGCAGGGCCCGGGGTGTTGTCCGCGCCTCGCCCGCCCATTGGCTGCGCTCCGCACCCCCGCGGGAGCCCGGCCGGCAGGCCCGAGGGGCGGGGCGAGCGGCCCGAGGTGCGGGACCACTGGCTGCGGGCGGACTGCCGCGAGGGCGAGCGAACCGGCCGGCCAGGGACGGGCGCCGGCGGAGGACCCGCGCTCTGAGCCGCCGCCGCCGCCCCCTGCCCCCGGCTGGCCCCGGGCTCCGCGCCAGGAGGCGGCGGCCAGGCCGAGTCCCAACCGTGCGAGCCGGCGGGACCCCCGACGGCCACCAGCCCGGCGAGGGGCCAGAGGAGAAGGACGAGGAGGAAGGGCAGCCTCGCCGGGGGCCCGGCCATGGCGCTCGACTTCCTGGCTGGATGCGCTGGGGGTAAGCAGGCGGGCGGCGCCCACCCGGACCGCGCGATCTCGGGAGGCCGGAGCCAGGCGTGTGCGGGATGGGAGGCCGGCTCACCTAAGGGCGCCGGGCTTTCCTCGCCTGAAACACGGGGGTAACGATGCTCTCGTCTCACGGGGCTCTCGGGGACGTGCCCAGACAACAGGCCGGGAGGGCGTCTAGCACGCCGTCCGCGAGGGCAGGTGGCGTTCGAGTCCTTCGGGGCTCGTCCAGACGAGAGGTCTGGGGCGCCGGGGCAGCACCGTGGCTTGGCCAAGTGGGGGACCGCCAGGAGGACGTCCCGCCGCCCGGTGCGCCCCGCTCGCGCGAGGCCTCGGGCGCATCTCCCTCCCCGGTTCCCGCACCCCCGGCCCGCGCCCGCGGCCCCAGAAGTTGGGGGCTGGCTCCACCCCCTTCGCCGCAGGTGTCTGGGCGGGGCTGGGGCCACAGGAAGACCCCCTAGGGGGCTGGCCTTGGAAGGCCCAGAAGGGCGCCGGCGGCCCCTAGGGCGCCGAGTCATGCTTTGGGCATGCCTCACCTCCCTAATCCGTTCAGGGAACTGCTGGCGGGGGGTCTCCACCCGGGTGGCGGAGTGGGCCTGACACGCGGTGTGGGCTAGCCCTGTGCTCACGCGTGCGTGTCACCGGTGCGGGGCACCTTCACCCAGACCAGGCTGCTAGGGTCCTCCCCAAGCCTGTGTCCCCGGGAGGGCCGCTGTCAGTGTGCAACCCGGGATATGCCATGGGACGACTCTGGGCTTGGAGCCGGCCGGGCACTTCCCTGTTTGGCCTTTAGCTTCTTTGCTTTTACTTGGAGAGTTAATTTATTTAACGGGTATTAACTGCGAGCCGGGTTATGTCATTCCCCAAGGAGCTGACAGAAGAGCTGGCTGCATGGCCCCAGGCCTGGTCCTGCTCTGACGGTGGATGTCCCTCCTCCAGCACCTGAAATTGCTTTCACTGTTTATCCGCTTGGGTTTGGCGTTGGGCACCCTGGAGGAAGAGGAGTGACAATGGCCTGGGGCATTTAAGCCTCTGATTTCAGCTTCCTGCTCTGGGCAAGAAGAGACTGGTGGGGAGGGCAGTGTGCCAGGGAAGCGATGTGTGTCAAGAGATTTAAGAACTTCCCAGCCTGTTACCCAATCAGGCCTCAGGAAACCACCGGGCTGGAGTCTGCTGAAGGGGGAAGAACCCCAGGGCCTTTCGTAAATGTGTGAATTTCTCCCAAGCCCAGGCCAGAGGAGACAGGAGCGGGCAGCCTCTGCAGATCCGGGTCTCAGCTCCCCGGTTCCCCTCCCCGCTCTGGTGACTGCACCTGCCACCACCCCTGCTGGCTCCTCCTGAGCCCCCAAACCCTCCTCTACCCACCCCGCAGTGGTGGCGCAATGAGGCTGGACTGCCCCACAGCCAAAGCCCCTTTCCAGCTTCTTGGGGAATGTGGGTTCTTTCCCCAGAGGAACAGGATTCCTTCTGATTTCTCCCGGGTGTCCTGGGAGCTGTGGGGTTTGAGGTGGAACTCATCCTGAGGCCAGGCCTGCTTAGGGACCCACCCCACCCCTAGACACACGGGTTCAGTCACTGTAGGCTCTGTGCCCAAAAGGCCATGCCTTCCGCCCTCCCTCACCGAACCCACCCAGGAGGGATCCTGTCCAGGCTGCAGGGTTGGGGCAAGGTCAGGGTCCAGCACCATGCGGAGCTATGGGCCCCAGCCCCTTCCCCCAACCCCGAACTGCCCTACTCCCACCCAGGGGCAAGCCTGGGGCTGCTGGTGGCACCTACCCTGCTGTGAGTGGAGGCCTGAGTCTCCCAGGCCGGTGAGAATGGCAGTGGCTGCCACAAAGCCTCTTTGTGAGGGTTGTCGGCTCCCGCTCCCCTGAGATCCTCTCCTGGTCTTATGTGACCCAGGAGAAACCTTGGCCTTGAGAAGTGGAGGGACTAGTGAGACAGTGACCTGATTGTGTCCCTGGCACGAAGTAGCCTGTGCAGAGGGACTGTCTAGGAACTGGGCGCGGGCCGCGCCCCCACCTCAGCGCCTGGCCCTGGAGGCCCCCGCCTCGTTACTTCGGCTTGGGCTCTTTCAGACCTGGACCCAGAGCAGGGGAACGACGGTGCTTCTCCTCGGCCGCCTGGGGTTCCCTCTAGATTCAGATTCCTGGGAGGGAGAGCGGTACGTCACCTCTGATTGGTGGAGTGTCGGGTCACGTGTTCAATTTCACCCGCGGGGAGGTGGGACAGGTGCCTTGATTGACGGCATCCCGGCGCTCACGCGGTAGGAAGGTCAGACTGTCTGCCTTTGCTCCGCACCAGGGGGTCAGTCCCAGGCGTGCAGCCCGCCAGCACCCTGTGCCCCGAATGGGGGTCTCCCTGCCACGTGCATGGATAGGAGGAGGCGCGGCTCCGTGGTGGGGCCGGGAACCCTGTGTGGGGAAGACAGGTCTGCCATCCAGGTCTCCTGCAACGCCTGCCTCTGGGACCGTCGCCCCCCACTCCTACCCCAGAGGGCCCGGCGGTGCCCCGAGAAACCACCGTGTGTAGGGCAGTGGGCACTGGCTGTGGAGGTGGGAAAAGGATCTCCTTGTGGTGCCTCAGCGTCCTGTCGGGGCGCTGGCCTGGAAGGGCTTCCCCGTGAGGTTAAAGGGTAAGGCTTGGCAGGACTGGAGGCCCTGATGGGGGCAGGCCCGCTCTGTTCCTGTGAATGGGGATGTCCTGGGTGAAGGCACTCAGCCCCTCCCCTGAGGGCATTGAAATCAGCCTCTGGAGCGAGTGGCAGTGCAAATGGCTACCATTGGAGGTCTTGGGGGGGCCTCCCAGCTGAGGCTGGGGGAGGGGGAGGGGGGGGAGAGGGTGGTTACCCCTTCCATCCTGGAGGCTGATGAAGGCTGGAACCTGAGAAGTCTGGGACCAGAGCCAGGACCCGCCACCCACAGGAAAGGGACCCCCAGCATTTCCGGCACCAGCTTCTTGGGGACCCCACAACTGGGCCTGGCTGCAGAGGGCATGGAGGTCCCCAGGTCTCCGCAGCTGCAGAGAAGGGAGGTCAGACAGCATACCCCCAGGCAAGTGTCAAGTCTCTAAAACCCAGGGAAATCAGAGCCCAAGAAAATAAGTTCTAGAACTAGGCTTTTCAAATTTAGAAAATTCACAACATGCTATGACAGAGAAGGTGGATCTCAAAAGATAGAAACAAAGTGTGTCACAGAGGACCAGAGGCACGGGCACGGAAGTCTTGAGGGAAGAGACACCTCGGGGAGGTCTTTTCATCTTCCTGTGAATGTTAGGGGTTCCAGAAGGAGAAGAAGGTCTGGAGATGAAGATTACGATGAATAAACGATAGTGGAAACTTCCTCTGATCAGAAAAAAGGCCTGAGTGTGCAGAGAGAAAGGGCTGGTGTACCAGGCAGGGGTACTTAAAAAAAAAAGAAAAAAAAAAAAAAGAGACACACCCTTGGCATCTCCTGGTGACATTCCTGAAATCTGCAGATAAAATCTCAGAGGCTTCCCGATAGAATGCATAAATTACTGACAAGGAGCAAAAAACGTACCGGCAGCGGATTTCTCAGCTGTGGCACCAGAAGCGAGAAGATTCTGGGACACGGCCACCCTAATGGCCTGGGCCTGGGAGCCTCACCAGAGCACAGGACCATTGTTCCCGGATGGTGTTAAAGAAATAGACTCTGTAGGCTGTTTCCTCATGTGTTAACCTCCGAGGAGAGTAATCAAGAAAGGCTCCAACAAAATGGCAACTGATCGGGGTAGAGACCCCAAGAAAGGGGGTAGAGGGGAGGAAGTGAGGGAACAGTTCTGAATCTCGTGGGGTCTAAGTGGGGTAGAAGAGGAAGCTATCAGAGTTGGAAACCTTGTTGGGGCGGCTCTTACTGGGCGGGGGGAGGGGGAGGGCAGCGGGGGGGGCAGAGAAAGCCTTCGGGGGGGGGGGTGACAGTTCTTGTCCTGTTTCCACATAATGATTAAAAGTAAGAAACAAGAAGTAACCTTTAGCCGAACTTAGACACTAGCGGAAAGCGGAGAAGTGGCGGGTGGCCCGAAGCAGCCAACATGTAGAAAGACAAAGGGAAGAAATAAGCCATTCACGTAAAATGAGATGGAGTCGTGTCAGATGTCCCGTCTCGGCAGAACCGGAGGAGCCTCCAGACGGGAGCGGCGGAGAGCGGGAGCTCGCTCCCAGGAGCATCGAAAACAAGGGAGTAGGACCAGGTTGAAAATTAACCGTCACCAAACCATGCCAGGCGCGCGCAACCAGAAGGAAAGCGGGACTGGCCAAGTTCGCGTCAAACACAGCGGATCCTAAGGTCCAAAGCATGAGACAAGGTGAGGGGGACGCACGACAACATGCAAGTTGTAAAGAGGCGCGGTGACTCCCGCTAACCGCTGGGCGCCCACCACCCTGATGAGCAGCCCCAACGGGGGGGCAAAAGAGGTGAGCGGGGAAGGAGGAGGGCTCCAGGCCCAGGAGGTCTAGGCTGCAGTCCTCGCCTCACCACTCTCTCGCCATGCAGCCTGGACATACGACTTCCTTCGGCCTCGGGTCCCTCATCTGTAAAACGGGCTCATAGTCCTTTCTTTACATGTGAGAGGGAGAGTTAGTCCACATGCAAAACTGAGAACAGTGACCAGCAGGTAGAGATGTTAATACTGTCTTAATTATAAACACTCCCAGCGCTAAGAGACCTTTAAGAGATTCACACACAAAATTCTAGGGAGGAGAGCGTGGGAGTCGAAGCCACCTTCACCTCACTGAGCCTCCCTTTCTCCTTCTGTGAATGGGGTCACGAGGTGCCTGATTCCCAGCGATAGTTACACCTGAACAGCACTCAGGACTCAGAAAAGGGTTCAGAAGCCAATTTGGAGAGTGATGAGCCTTTGTCCCCTGAGGTTTTGGGGTTTTGGCAGAGGCTGGACCGATGCATCCTTGCACGTGATCACAAAGTCCCGAGCAAACTCCCCGGGTCCCAGGCAGCTCCCACTCGGGGAAGGGAGTGGCCAACCAGTGCCTGTGCTGCCTGGGCCCTGGGTCAGTTTTGGGGGGTGTGGGGGGGGACTTGATGCTCTCACCTGCACAGGCAAGGGGAGTGAGCCACAGACCCCGAGTCCTTTGGGAGCTTGGCCAGCTGGTGAGTGGCGGAGGGAAAAGTCAAATCTGGGTGGCCCTCTGACCCCAAGTCCACAATCCCTGGGCCCCCCCCCCCCCCCGCCACGCCAGGAGGTGTTTGGAGCAACGGGACCATCTCAGAACTAGCGTGTGCGGCTTCCGGGGGCCAGCTGTCCTCAGGCACACGGACCAGTCAAGTGCAGTGGGAAGCGGGGGCTGGAGAGACCCCAGCGTTGGGTTGGACAGATCCAGGCTTGGCCTCAGGGATGTCATCCCCCACACCCCACTGCTCGTGCAGGCATGAGGATGAAGGAGCCCACAGGGTGCCTGGCACACAGTAGGTGCTTGGTAAACGGCTTTTTCCCCTCCAGTCCCATGGCTCCCATGGGGTCCTTGCAGGAAGGCCCCTGTGCTACAGGTTTCTGAGGCATTTGGGTGACATGCCCCTTTCCTCCCCCAGGTGTGGCAGGCGTGCTCGTGGGACACCCGTTTGACACAGTCAAGGTGAGTCTCTTGTCACAGTTTACTCTCAGGTCTTTGGGAAGGGGCAGACACTGGACATGCACAGGGCCGGGACGGCTGGAGTCCCCTTTCCAGTGACTCCCCCCCCCTTTTTAAAAAATATTTATTTTTGAGAGCGAGCGAGAGAATGAGTGGGAGAGGGGAAGAGAGAGGGGGACAGAGGATCCAGAGCAGCTTCTGCGCTGGCAGCAGACAACCCGACGTGGGGCTCGAACTCACGGACCGTGAGATCATAACTTGAGCTGAAGTCGGACACTCAACCGACTGAGCCACCCAGGCTCCCCCAGACATCTTTTTTTTTTTTTTTAAGTCTGTTTATTTTTTTAAGAGCGAGCGAGCATGAGCGGGGTAGGGGGCAGAGAGGAAGGGAGAGAGAATCCCAAGCAGGCTCCGCATCATCAGCACGGAGCCTGATGTAGGGCTCGAACCCACGAACCGTGAGATCATGACCTGAGCTGAAACCAAGAGTCAGACACTCAACCAACTGAGCCACCCAGGCCCCCAGACATCTTCTTGAAAGAAAGAGCAGTTCAGAGAGAAAATGCAGAAATACAGAAAAGCCAAAGCTGGTCAGTATTTCCCATGAACGTGATCTTCACAGAATGATCATCATTGGCACGAAACAGAGTGTTTCCCGAGGGCTGGTGTCCACTTGTGCGGAGTGTGTGGCCCTGGGCCAGGCGCTCAGTTAGCCAGTTTCTCGTCGATAAACTGTCCAGATCCAGGAGGCTCAAAACAGAAACAAAGGAAATCCACGTCCTCCAGCTGGAAATTCCCAAATCAGAGTCTCTCCCTGCTGCTGGGGTCTTGTGTCCTCACACCGGTCAGGTCTGGACCTTTCCTTGCCGGCTCCCACCTGGGACTCAGGGCGAGCTGGAAGCAACAGGGCACTGGGCCAGACCTTGTGTCCCACTGTAAACACTGAACTTGGCACCTCATCCTGCTGGAGCGAGGGTAGAGCTAAGGCAAGGATGTCATCCCTAGCTGGGGTTGAGGTCACTTCCTGTCCCCTCTTTTTTCAGCAGAAGCCAAGACGGTCACTGGCCAAGAAAAGGACTAGGAACTCAGGGGCTGCGGTTTCCTCCGGCACAGGCATGAGGGCCTAGCTTTATGTATTGGCTCTGACCTTAAAAGTTCTGCCCTAGGCCTTGTACAGCCCAGGCCTCCGGCTAGCCAATCTGCTGTGTGACCTCAGGCCAGTTGCTTGACCTCTCGGCCCAGCATTCTCGTTGGCAAACTGAGGGGTTAGGCAAGATTACGGAGGCCATCGTGGTGCCCTGTGCTCAACAGTATAGTTTGGGTTGCGTGAAAGGCTAGTTCTGAAGAGCACAGATTTTCTTCCAACCCATCGTATGCAAGTTAGGCGGGAGGCGGAAGGGCCACGCTTTCTTACCACACGGCGACCCCTGCCCTACACAGGCCTGCCGAGAGCCTGTCCACACAGCTGCCTGTGCACTGCCTAGCTGGCCGTCCTGTGAAGCCCGTCCACAGGCCAGAGCAGCCCAGGGCAGCCTGGCACTGTCCACGTTACGCTTGTGGTCACATGTTGTAAATGCCTCTGTATCCAGCCAAGAAGTGACTCTGGATTCACTTCCTCAGCCCAGTTTTGCAGGGGCCACGCCCCTCTGAGCTATGACTCAGCCTGGGCAGCCCCAGGCCCCTTCAGCTAGCCCTTGCCCCCCTCCCCCCAGGCTGAGGCTCCCGCTGGGCCCCCTCATCAGTGCCCCCAGGCTGGGAGTACTTTGTCCTGGGGTCTCTGTCCCTCTAAGCCCCTGGGTGATTTGGGTGCAGGAGCCTCTCCACCCCACTGGGATCCTCTCCTTGGACCCCTCTTAGCTTGCGCCTGGAGGGTGGTCTTTGAAGAAATCCATTGGGTGACTTTTTTTTGGCCACTGTGGCCCAGCAGCATCACATCTAGGCAAACCTGTCTTTAAAAAGCCAATCTCTGGGGCGCCTGGGTGGCGCAGTCGGTTAAGCGTCCGACTTCAGCCAGGTCACGATCTCGCGGTCCAGGAGTTCGAGCCCCGCGTCAGGCTCTGGGCTCATGGCTCAGAGCCTGGAGCCTGTTTCCGATTCTGTGTCTCCCTCTCTCTCTGCCCCTCCCCCGTTCATGCTCTGTCTCTCTCTGTCGCAAAAATAAATAGACGTTGAAAAAAAAGAAAAAGCCAATCTCTTTTTTTTTTGTTTTAATTTTTTTTAATGTTTATTTATTTTTGAGACAGAGAGACAGAGCGCAAGTGGGGGAGGGGCAGAGAGGGAGACACAGAACCCGAAACAGGCTCCAGACTCTGAGCCGTCAGTCAGCACAGACCCTGATGCGGGGCTTGAACCCACAAACTGGGAGATCGTGACCTGAGCCGAAGTCAGACACTTAACCGACTGAGTCACCCAGGCGCCCCAAAGCCAATCTCTTTTAATGTTTATTTATTTTTGAGTGAAAGAAAGATAGAGCAGGAGCAGGGGAGGAGCAGAGAGGGGGAGAGAGTGAGAATTCCAAACAGGCTCCGCACCGTCAGCACAGAGCTCGACTCAGAGCTTGAACTCACGAACCATGAGACCATGAGCTGAGCTGAAATCAAGAGTCAGACGCTCAACTGACTGACTGAGCCACCCAGGAGCCCCAGTCTTCTTATGGAGAGGAAAAACCCGTCCCCAGTAATCACCACTGTCACCCAATGGTGGTGACCCGTCTCATTCTAGTTATGGGCTGGTACACTCATTTGGTTTAATGTAATGCTGTATTACTAATGGCCATTATTTTTTACTGGCTACTTTCCATTATGAAAGTTAAACCATTCTCATTAAAAGAAAATTGGAAAATGTAGAAAAGCCAATTAGTGCCTTATACTGACAAATCTTTTTGCACATTTTGTACACCTCCTTCAGGATCTTACTCTCTCCGTCACATTTTCTTCGTTGGCTTTCTATTACAAAAGTAAGGTAGGCTGTAGAAAAAAGTTTTAACCATCATAGAGACATATAAACTAAAAAGAAAAAAAGTCCTTCATATAGACCCTTCCCCAACCCTTGTTCAGATTTCTGTTTAGAAATCTGAGCAGAAATGTACTCAGACCCATATATATTCCTTGCTTTTAGCAAAAGGGGGATTTCCTTCAATAGCTCTGTGGTGGGTTTTTTTTTGTTTTTTTTTTAATGTCCTATTTATTTTTGAGAGAGTGCAAGCAGGGGAGGGGCAGAGACAGAGAGGGAGACACAGAATCCGAAGCAGGCTCCAGGCTCCAAGCTGTCAGCACAGAGCCTGACGCGGGGCTCGAACCCACGAACCGTGAGATCATGACCTGAGCCCAAGTTGGTCACTTAATCGACTGAGCCACGCAGGCGCCCCCGTGGTGGTGGTTGTTTTAACTGGAATTTGACACATGTAGAAAAGTGCACGCATGCTAAGGGTACAAATCTGTGAATCATCATGAAGCACACACCTGGGAAACAAGTAGAACAATGTCCCCTCCCCCCATCAGGAGCCCCCCCAGTCCTCCCAGCAACGCTTGCCCTTTGTCTGGCCATCCACTCTCCTAACTTCTTTTTTAACGTAAGCTCTGTACCCAACGTGGGGCCCGAACTCATGACCCCAAGATCCAGAGCTCTTCCGACAGAGCCAGCCAGGCACCCCCACTCTCCTGACTTCTCACACCATGGTCCCGTTTGCCTCTTCCCGAACCTCATGTAGTTGGACTTATGCTCCAGAATGCACGAGGGGACACCCGTGTCCCACGTTGGTTCATGCTGTCTCATGGCTGGGACATCCGCTGTGTGTTCCCAGACCCTTGGGACTGGGATTTGAGTCCAAGATTTGGCTTTCCTCTTCTTCTCCCAGAATCAAGCCCCTGTCCTCAGACACACTACCTTCACACCTGTTTCTGTCCGAAGGTAGTTTTCTGTCCTACTGACTAGACATGACTGTAATCAGGGACGCTGGGGGTAAAACCACTTTCACCGGCCAGTGGCCAGCCCAGGGCGGGGGGCGGGGATGGCGAGGTGGGTGGGGGCTGGCCCCGGGGGCTCCACACCCGGACGTACTGTTGAAATTTTGTGTTGCTTTAATGGCCTTTACTTTCTGAGCTAGGGGCTGCCTCCGTCCGTAGCAAAAGTGTAACTTTGTTGTAGGTGAGCGTAAGCCTCGCCCTGGAGAGCGCTAGTAAGTAGACCAGGTGAACCGGACCCTTCTCTGTCCTCGCCGAACCTGACCCTGGGCCTGAACTGCACCCTGCCACGCCCCTCCTCCCCACCCCCCCAGAGTCCCCTCCCTGAGGAGCAGGGGACAGGTGAACTTGGCCCAGCGCAGGTCGTGGGGCGGGGGCCCAGGTGGGGCTGGTTGGGGTCTCTCAGCCGTGTGGAGAGCTGGGAGCCCTTCTGGGCGTGTGACAATCACCACTTGTCCGGGGGCGGGTCCACCAATCCGAGATCCCGTCACCCCAAAATGTTCACCTCAGCTCTAGGTATTACAAGACCTGGGCCCCATTTCACCCCCAAACCTAGTCCCCCAAGACACCTGGCCAGCAAGCACTCGTCCCAGGTCCGGGGGTCAGAAAAAAGGGGAGAGGGGCCTCTGCGCTCCCTGTGGGACCCGAGCCTGGCCTCAGCCTGGGCCTGAGCCGGTCCAAGCCGCAAAGACTGGAAGCCACTGTCCAGGTAGGTGTCTGAATGAAAGTGCAACCCACAGCGGGGACGGCCGTACTTCCTGTCACTTCTGCTACCACGGCCCACTCAGTGCCCGTGTTGGGGGCTGCGCACGCGAGAGAAGTGTTCCAGGTGGGACGCCAGACCACGGAAGGGAAAACGAAAAGCCCTCACGGCACAAAAACCACCCAGAGCGGCGTTCAAGGTGATCCTATGTGATCACTGTTCGACAAGCACTTCTGCCTTTCTCTGAAAATCCACCCCTCCCCCCACCAAGAGCCGGCAGCAGCAGCCAGCCACAGGGTGCGCTCGGTCGTCAGCGCCTCTGGGGGCCGTGGCCACCAGCCGCAGAGGTCCTCCTGTGCGGAGATGGTACGTTCGTGTTCTTAGAAAACGTTCTTTTGTAAGTGCACTTAGCCATAGAAGGCCCACTGGAGGGCTCTCACCAGCCAGCACCACCCCCCCACACACACTCTGGCCCCCACCAACACAGACGAGCTGCCCATGTCGCTGCAGAGGACAGACAGCCTGGGCGGAGTTGCAAAACATCTCAGCCTCAGTCTTCCCATCTTTGAAATGGGAGGGACAAGCGCCTGCACCTCGGCTGGTGATTCCAACGTTAGGCCCTCTGGTGCTGCTAGGCACAGAGTGGCATTCATGCCATGGCCCTGGCTGTGGTGATGATTGCTGAGTCCGCTCCTGAGAACGTGACTTAACCTAGCTCCCCCCCCCCCCCCCACCAACCCCCGGGACCTGGATTCCAAGTTCAGGAAATGTGCTCCTGCTCCGAGCCATGGGGCCTGAGCGTCAAGCCCAGAGATAAGCTCTGGGGTCAATCGAGAACACTTTTTTCACAGTAAGAGGTTCTGGACCACAGGGCTCCAAGGGTGGCTGGGCGTGAGCCCCCAGGCCCCGAAGGTGGTGACGAGGTCCTGCGGTCGCTAAGGAGGCCATGAGCTCCTCTCCTGTCCCTGCTTTGTGAACTCACGACCACTATCCGCACAAGGGGCTACTGGCAGAAATCAGGATCCCTCAGCATCCGAGCCTCCTTGCCTTTAACACCCATGGAGGCACTGCCAGCCCCTGACGAGGGGAGCTGAGTGATAAGAATTAGGTGAGAAGCCCCCTCGGCACGGGCCATGGTTTGCCACCGGGACAGTGGGGAAGTCCGGGGAGGTGCATCGTGCAGAGACAGTGCCACAAGAAGCCTGGGACGTCTGAGATCCTGGGGGCCCTCTACCCCCTGTGCAGTTTGCCCACTGACACCCCCTCACTGAAGAGGCAAGGACGCCTGGCTCTGCCCCATCCTGGAATCCCAAAAGCCACAGAAGGCTGCTTGGCTCCCTGGCGCTCCCGGAGAGGGAGACTCCTGGGCTGTCCCGAGTGCTGGGCCGCGGCAGCCAGGAGACCTCCAGCCCCGCCTGCCCACCTTTCACGGGGCCCTGTCCTTCCAGGTGCGGCTGCAGGTCCAGAGCATGGAGAGGCCTCAGTACCGAGGGACCTTGCACTGCTTCCAGTCCATCGTCAAGCAGGAGAGTGTGAGTGGCCTGGGTCTGGGAGGTGGGGGGAGGGGAGGATGAGGGTGGCCCTGAGACACCGGCCTCTAGGACGTTTTGGGCGCCAGACCACAGAGCTGGAAGCGAAGGTGTCAGCGGGACTACGGGCAGATCAGCACTTTGGAAATGGGAAGGTGTGAATGCCCAGACCTCGGACATCGGGGACACTGGTTCTGGCAGGATTCTGCTTGGTCCTCCCGAACCCGCGGGCTGGGCTGGGGCCGCCCTCTCCCCACCCCTCCCCTCCCCTCCCCTCCCCAGGCCCCAGGCAGGAGCGCACCTGACGCGCCTCTGTGTGCCCCGCAGGTGTTGGGCCTGTACAAGGGCCTGGGTTCGCCCCTCATGGGGCTCACGTTCATCAACGCGCTGGTGTTCGGCGTGCAGGGCAACACCCTGCGGGCCCTGGGCCGCGACACGCCGCTGAACCAGTTCCTGGCCGGCGCGGCGGCGGGCGCCATCCAGTGCGTCATCTGCTGCCCCATGGAGCTGGCCAAGACGCGGCTGCAGCTGCAGGACGCGGGCCCGGCCCGCACCTACCGCGGCTCGCTGCACTGCCTGGCGCACATCTACCGGCAGGAGGGCCTGCGCGGCGTCAACCGGGGCATGGCCTCCACCCTGCTGCGCGAGACGCCCAGCTTCGGCGTCTACTTCCTCTCGTACGACGTGCTGACGCGCGCGCTGGGCTGCGAGCCCGGCGACCGGCTGCTGGTGCCCAAGCTGCTGCTGGCGGGCGGCACGTCGGGCATCGTGTCCTGGCTGTCCACCTACCCCGTGGACGTGGTCAAGTCGCGGCTGCAGGCCGACGGGGTGCGGGGCGCCCCGCGCTACGGCGGCTTCGTGGACTGCGTGCGCCAGAGCTACCGCGCCGAGGGCTGGCGCGTCTTCACGCGCGGGCTGGCGTCCACGCTGCTGCGCGCCTTCCCCGTCAACGCCGCCACCTTCGCCACCGTCACCGTGGTGCTCACGTACGCGCGCGGCCCCGAGGCCCGGCCCGAGGGCGACGCTGTGCCCGCCCCGTCGGGGCCCGGCCTGGCCCAGCCCTCCAGCCTGTGAGGCCGGGGCGCGGAAGCGCCCCGAGCTCCGGACCGCATCGGGCCCGGGCTGGATCCCACGCGCCGGCGAGGGGCGCCCTTGGCCGCAGGCTCGACGTGCGCGGTGTCCTCGGCCGTGAAATGGGGGGCCTCACACCCGCATCATGCACTCCCCGAGCGCAGAGGTGGCGCCCCGCGGCGCCCTGCGTGCACCAAGCCCGTTGCTGTTACCTGGGGAGTCTTCCGGAAACCCAGCCGACACTCCAGCCCTTTCCTGGGGTCCGGGCCGACACCACCGCGGGGTCTTTGATGATCCACCCGTGGGCTATCCAGTGACTAACTCCACCCGGCAGAGCCCCAGGGACACTTCTTGGCCACCTGTCCGTTCTCTGTGTTAGGGACAGAGGGGCAGCTCCACATAACTCCTGGTGTCCCAGAATACTCTGCCGGTACCCCCCAGCTTCTCCGGTTGGCACGGCTGGGAACGCTGTTAACTGCTGCCACTCCCACTGGAGGGTGACCTGGGGGACCCGCTCAGAAGCTTGGGGCCGGCGGGCGGCTCCGTATTAGCCTAGGGGTTGGGGGACCAGCCACTGGCCACCGGGACGGAAGATGGACAGTTAAGTCCAGCTGCGGAGGGGGGAGGGCTTGCCACCCTCTAGTCCTCAGGCTGCCCGTCTATATAATGGGGACACGGGTCAGCTGCTGTGTGGGGCTCTGGCCCGCTACCACTGGCCAGTTCCCTAGGATGTGCAGCAGTCATCGGGGATGTGGGTATAGGAAGATCCCCACTCCCCAGCAAATGAGGTCTCTCCCAGGGAGTCGTGCTTGGTGTTCCCGTGAGGCCACAAAGGAAGGGCTGTTCGTGGGCACAGGTGTGGCCAGTGTGGGCCCCTCTGGGCCAAGTGGGATCCGAGCCTGTGCTCCTGGGACTGTGAGCCTGGGGCAGCCCCAGCACATCTGGAACAGCATGGCCGTGTGTTTGGACAGGGAGGCGGATGGTTTTGCACAGGTTGGAAAGGACTGTGGCCTCCTTTGCCCTGAGTGGAGCTCAGCCTCTTGGGCCATGTGATACGTTCTCCCAGGAGGCAGACTGGGGTCAAGGATGACCAGACTCTAATCCTATTCTTGTGGTGTCATTGCTGTATAGAAACCGCTGAAGGAATAAACTATTCTTTGTTTTCTTAAGAGGCATGGCCTTGTTTGTGTATCCCAGAGGAAGGGGCTTCGGCCCGGTTTGATGGGGTCTGTGCTCTGGGGCCCTGATGGCAGCCCGAGACCGGGGGAAGCTCCAGGGTACATCTAGACCCTCCGTTTCTCCGTCTGCAAAATGGGGCTAACGTAGGCATGAGGATTATCAGGTGGGTAAACTCACAAACATGCCGGGCAAAGTCTCAGCCATTCAGCAAATGCTCCCAGATGTCTGCGATTTCCCATCAGTATTCCCAGCCTGCGCCCTGTGCCCCCTCTCCCCAGGCTGGCCAGGCGCTGTGTGCTGTGAGCCCCTCTGGGGTACCGAGGTGTGGTAAGGGCACAGAGAGGGGACACTCGCGCAGGCCAGAAACGGCCTCCTGGAGGAGGAGAGGTCTGCGTGGAGCTCTGAGAAGTGAATGGATCTGTCCATCTGAGATTAGACCTACCCCAGCCTGAGAGGCCTGTGAGGGCTCCCTGGAGGAGGCCTCGTTTGCCTAAGGGGTGTCTTACTGTCCGCCCACCCTCACTTCTCACCTTCCGGGAGGCAGTTCTGGGCGCCCTGAGTCTCGACAGCTACCAGCCAGCAGTCTCTTTGCTTCTCAATTGCTTGAGCCAAGAAGCTTCTGCCTGACTTCAAGGAGGGGCCCGAGAGAGGGCCGTCCGCTCTCCTGTGCCTTTACACCCTGTTCGGTCCCCCGCATCAGCCCGCGACACTGAGCTCGACCGCGGAGGCTGGCTGGTGACCCCAGGGTGGGGTGTTCTCAGGCACCCTCACAGGCTCCTTCAACCCAGCGGCCCCCCAGCCCAGCGGCCCAGGCAGCACCTTCCCCCAGCGGGGCCCCCTGGCCTCTCTCGCTTCTGTTTCCTCAGAAAGACCGGGCAGATGCCAAAAACTGCCCCAAGTGCAGAGGGTTAAACATTACCAGCAAATCGGGCAGGAGGAAGGGTTGGGAGGGGTGTGGGCTTTTTATGAATTTGCCATCTCATCTTCTCCCTGTTTTGAATTTATATTTATTTGGAGTAAGTAATGTGTTCACGTGGTAAAAAAAAAAAATACAAATGTGGACGGAACCGGACTGTGCTGTGAAGCGGGAAGCCTGTCCCCGCCTCCCTGGCCCAGGCAGGGGCGGCCTCCGGCTCCGGGGGCAGCTCTGGGAGGGCGGAGCCAGCACGTGGGAACACGCACTCCCCGAGAAGCGTGACCTGGGTACTGACTGTTCTGTGCTTTCTCCACTTGACGGTGAACTTGCAGTAGTTTCCCTGGGCCACCGTAACAAAACACCACATGCTGTGTAACCGAAACTGACGTTTATTCTCTCCAAGTTCGGAGGCCAGAAGTCTGGGATCCTGTGGCAGCAGTGAGCTTCCTTCTGGAGGTTCTGAGGGAGCATCCCTCCTTGTCTGGTGGTGGCTGGTGACCCTCGGCTTGTGGACACACTGCTCCAACCTCTGTCTTCGCGTGGCCGTCCCCCTGGGCCTCTCTGTCTTCTCTTGCTAGAAGGGCACCGTCATTGGCCTGTGGGCCCACCCTACCCCAGCAGGACCTCACTTTGGCTAATAACATCAGCAAAGACTGAGGCTGGGGACTTCAACATCTCTTTTGGGGGGACACAGTTCAACTCACAAACAGAGACCTTTCCCTTATCAGTGTGCTCGAATTGGCCCCGTTTTTGTTAACAGCTGCACGGCATTTCACCGGAGAAACGTTCCTGTCTGTCCTGCTGGGCTCGGGAAAGTCCCCTGGAGATGCCTGAAGTCTCAGCAGAGCAGCAGCCTACTGGGCCACGGAGGGGACAGTGGGGCTGGAGCTGAGGGAGCAGGTGTAACCGAGGCCTTGGGGCAGAGGGGGGAGGGAGGCAGAAGGAGGAGCAGTGTGGCTCGCCGCGGCAGTGAGGAGGCTGGAGAGGGCCACCGGGCCGAGTCACGTAGCAGGGCTGAGCCTCCTGGGTGCCTCCCTAATGGCCAACCTGCCCTTTTCTAATGGGACACGATTTGCTCTGGGCCTCAGTGTGTCTGGCCTCGCAGCCAGAGGCGGCCCCGTGTCCCAGATCTATCTGGTCAGCGAAATGAAAGCAGCGGCTGGGGTTTCTGAGAAAGGTTTGTAAAAGGGACAAATGCACCGTGGCACATCC
Organism: Acinonyx jubatus; assembly: GCF_027475565.1. Lineage (NCBI taxonomy): Eukaryota > Metazoa > Chordata > Mammalia > Carnivora > Felidae > Acinonyx > Acinonyx jubatus. The sequence continues at coordinate 139,843,729 of NC_069386.1, read as the reverse complement.
CGTGACTTCCGACCCTGCCCCCCTCTCCCCGGGGAAATGGGGATGGGAGGCCTGCAGAGGCAGGGCCAGCCTGGTCTCCGGAAGGCCAGTCCCACACTCTTCCTTGGGTTCTCTGTCGTGCGTCACGGCCACGGCCAGGAGCCGGCTGGTTTTACCCAGGGGAGTGATAGGCTCAGAGTTATGCCTTAGAGACCCCACGGGAGGCTGTGAGGCGAGGGGGCGACAGGGGCAAGACGAGGAGGGCTGAGTTGGGGGTGCCTGAGCCAAAGGGCACCTCAGGGCGGGGAAGGGAGGGCTCCGAAAGGCAGGCAGGACCACTCAGGAAGGGATGATGATGCACGAAGCCCCCGTGGCAGTTTGAGGGAGACTGGGTCAACCCGACAGACGGTTTCCCCGTTTCTCCAGTGCGAGAGGCCAGGCGTGGCGAGGAGGTGTCGGCCACCTCCTCTGGCGCTCACACGTGTCCACTGCTCTTTTTTTCTCCCTTCGGGCCCCAGGTGCACCGAGTACGGCGTCGTCTCCCTCACCCCCCTCTCACTGGCCACTTCCACGGAGTTATTCGGCGGCACTCGTACATCAAGAGCCCCTCGTCCCAGAACGGGGCCTTCTCAGCCACCCTGTAGCCGGCAGGTTCTGGGACGTGACGACAGCTCTCACACCCTCCACTGCCCCCAACAGACCTCCATCTGCAGCGGAAGCCAGTGGGGGACAGCCCTGTCAGAGTTCACTCGGCCCTCCTCACACCCCTGCCCCAGGCCTGGCCGGGGACCCGCTGGGCCATCCTCCACCCTGCCGTGGGGACTGTCACAAGAGCCAGGACCAGCCTGGGCTGGCTCCCTGGGCTCCTGCTGGTCCACTCACCAAGTTCTGTGGCTGCAGGTGACGGACACCCTGGAGCGGCGGGTCAGGCCCCAGAGGGGCAGGAACCTTGGACAGGGCCACGGCCCACCCAGCCCGTGTGCCCCTTGGTCTCTGCTTCCTTTCTGCGGTGGCCCAGTGGCTGCTGGGAGCTCAGCCCGCGGGGACACTGGCTCCCACCCTGCCCTGGCCACACTCTCCCAGGCCACCTGGCCTCACACAGGCTGTAACCATCAGCCTGCTTGACCACACCCCTCCCCCACACCCTCTCATCCCTGGAGCCCCCTCCAGGTGTCACCACTGGGTGGCTCTCCAGGGTTGGCAGAACCTGAAAGCCTCCCTGGGGGCGTCCAGGCAGGTTTGGGCAGCACGGGAGGGGGGGCTGACTACAGCGGGGACACAAGACAGGGGGCACACATGGGGGGACGTGCTGGGCCAGGGGGTGTGAAGAAAGGGCGAGGTAAGGAGTGGACTCCTGCGTGGCAGGTGGCTGACGGACGGCAGAGAGGCTCCTGAGTACAGGGCCAGCTTGGGGTCTGCCAGGCAAGTGAAAGAGGGACAAGGGAAGGCGAGAACGTAGGAGGGAATGAAGCCAGGACACGGGGCTTGGAGGGGCCAGGTGGTGAAGGTATCGGGCCAGGGGCGCCCAGGCTGAGAGGCTGGGGCTCGACCCTGGCGAGGGCAGGAGGGGCCGAGCGGGACCCCAGGACAGAGACCCGAGTGGGCAGGTGTCAGCGAAAACAAGGTTTGGGAGCCCCTGTGGCGGTGGCAGGCTGGGGCGCGGTCACCATAAGGAGGCCGGGAAGCAGCCTGGCTAGGCGATGCACCATCCCTGAGGACGGATGTTGAGGTCCCCAGGGACGATGGGTGGGGGCCAGTGACCGGCATCAGAGCGGGTGACTTGGCAGAGCGGGGAGCGGAGGGGGATCTGGGCGTGGAAGCGGGCTGCTGAGGGGGCCTGTCAGACGAGGGTGGACCAGAAAAGCGGCGGGGCCTGGAGGGCTTCCTGCAGCTTCCTCCCAACCCGCTTCACAGAAGCCAACCCCCCCCCCCCCCGCCTCGGCCGCCCCTCCCCCACCCTCCGCGACACCGGGCTCTGACTCTCCCCGGGACACGGGAGTGGTCGGCTGCCTGGGGCCTCTTCCCCCGGCCCCTCCGGTCTGGGGGGTGCACCAGGAGCACTCCCGGAGTGGCTCCCCTGCCCTGCGGCCTTCCGCGGCCGCCCGGGCTGCCCTCCCAAGGGAGAAGGCCCCGCAGCCCGCGCCGAGGAAGAGGAAGCCCCGGCGGCCCATCTGCACAAGGTCATCTGCACTTGGGGCTGCGCACCCCCCTCCCCGGCCCCTCCCCCCAGCCGTGCTCGAGCCCCCGACAGGCGCTGCCGCCCACGAGGGGACCCTAAGCGTCCCCGCCCCAGCGGGCTCCGGAAATCCCCCGGCTTCCCAGCAGGGCTGGTTTTCCGGGCACCCGGGCAGCCAGCGCCGCGCGCACGCGCACCTGGCCCCACCCCTCTCCGCGGGGCGGGAGAGCGGCCGGACACAGCGCCCCCCGCGGCCGGAGGTGGAGGCGCACAGCGAGGAACCCTTGGGCCCTGCGGCCCAGCAGCCCGGGAGGGAGGGCAGGGCAGAGGCGACAAGGAATTTGCCAAGGCCAGGCAGGGGGCGGTGGGGAGGGGAGGATGGGCAGTCCCCCCGCCCCGCCAGGGCCGGAGAGGGGCTCTGGCCACCAGCTCCTGGGACTCATGGGGACTAGTACATAAGCAACATGTAGCGGATGATGAAAGGGGTGGGGGCGCTCGATCCAGGTCACTATCAGCTAGGCGCAAGCTTCCTCAGAGCCCGCCCTGCCACCGCCCCGCTAGCTGTAATGCAAGTTCCATTAGCACAGAAAACCCCGCCTGACACACAGCTCGCCCTCCGGACTGTTGCACGAATGAGCGAACCTGGGAGTTCCAGCGCAGGGGAAGCTTTGGAAATGAAAAACTGCAAGGGGAAGGGGAAGATGGGAGAGAGAGGTTGGAAAAGTAGGTCAGGGCTGGGGCTTAGCTTTGAGCATAGGTGGAAAGCTTTGGATTTTGTTCTGCAGGAAGAGGGGAGCCACTGCAGGTTCAGGTGGGGTGGTGAGAGCCCCAGCTAGGAGACTGGCTCAGTAGTGACTGCAGGAAGCTGGAGAGGAGCAGCTGGGAACCAGAATAAGGGGGCCTGTTGGCCACTCGTGAGCAGCCCCAGGAGCCAGCTTCCAAGGCCAGGAATGCCCTCTAAGACTCTGGGCAGGGCGGGTATGGTACTGCCCCCTAAATAGGGACCGCGGCTTCTTCGTAAGGGGTCGGAGATCCACTCAGGCAGCGGGCCCAGTGGCAGGAGGAGGAAGGCAGGCAGGCCTGGGTTTTGAATCCCGACTGCCGGGACCTTTGCCAGTGACCCTCGACCACGACATGGGGCTGTGCTGCAGAGCTCCTCCCAGAGCAGTTTGGAGGAGAAAATGAAACAATGCTCACCGTGCCGAGCATGGTCCTGGGCAAGTCAGGTTCTAAACCGATGTCCCCACAGCCAGCTGGAGATAGGGACAAGGGCAAAGGAGGGACGCTGGCCTCCCCGCTATGCCGCGGTGCCCACGGAAGCAATTCCACAGCCCTCCATGACCTCGCTTCCTTCCCATCTAAAACCCAGAAATGCACACTCGATCTTTGACCACGGCCGCCCCTCAGCTCAGCTCTACCTCAAGCCTTCGCTCAGCAGTTCTGGGCCTCACGCGGGCCTGGGACTCGCCACCTCAGCAACATTCTGTCAGCAGCCCCTTCCATCATTAGCAAAAAGGAGGGAAAGTCACGTGAATCTCCTTGATCAGTACACCAAAACACCAGGGCCCCAGCCAGGACAGAGCAGGACGCTCCTCTGCATTTTGCTTTTAGCCAAATCCTCAGGAGCTCTCGGGATATAGTTTATCAGGCTGTTAAGTCTTATTCCAGTTAGTAAGCCCTTCTTTTAGGCACCAGAGCTCCCAGAACGGCCACTGGGCATCAGTGGGCCATGAGAATGTCATCTGGCCGTGCTGTGCTTTCTGAAAAGCGGGTGGGCTCTTCATGAAAACTCTGGCCCATCAGCCCATCTCGGAGCGGGGAGATGTTCAGGAAGTTCTCGCCAGCACGCGTGGAATCCTGTGCGTTTCCGTTTCCGTGCCGGAAGGAAACCCACGAGGAGCCACCCCAGGCAGCTTGTGGCCAGGTTTCCCGTGTAAGGAGACTCGGGGAGAGGCGGCTTGGAGGACTGGGGGACAAACGAGAACCACAGGCGTTGAAAAGCTTAACAACGTTATGCGTTTATTGTATTTTATAGAGCCATGTTACACATGCGTGGTGCTTCAAACGGAGTTATCGTTAAATGTTTTTCTGGATGCAAAGCCATCTGATGCTTGATGCGGATGCCTTAAATACTATAATATTTCTGCATCTATGATCTATGAGCTAAGGAAAAACCAAGGACAATTCCAGAAATGGCAGAGAACATTTAAGAAAAGATGTACATGAGACACGACGCTAAGTCCTTGAGTCAGGGCCTACGGAAGTTACCAGAAAGTGAATAAAAACAGAATTGTTCTATGAAAATGGCTTGACCGATCACCGTCCGGAGATACTAGAGCCTGGTTAACAGTTATGGATGTCGTAGAAACAAGGTTACTCTGTTCGGTACTGATGCCCCTTGCCCTCCACTATGTGCGCAGACACCGCGTGGCCCCCAGATAGAGCAGCAGACAGAATACAGCATGGCACCTGCCCCCTCCCCGCGACATCCCGATGCCGTTTCTCACGGCACCTGTCTGGAACGAAAAAGCTGTCAACTGGATCAAACTCGCCGCTTTGTGGAAAATCAATCATCGTGACTTCGATGGAACGTGATCCCGCCGCACCCGCTCACCCTCTGCAGACTCGCACAACGCTGGTCGGGAACACGGGGAGTCCCGTTTGCCTGCTGACCTAACTCAGGCCAACGTTTCCTTCCAGCTGTTGTAAGGGGACGGAGGAAGCGCCTCAGCAGTACGCCACCCCCCCCCCCCCACCGTCTGTCTCCGCACGGTCCCAGCTTAGACATCCTCTCCAGCACCTTCCAGCATGCCTGACACCGCTGCTCCGAAGGGCCTGCGTTCACACCGTTCGGGCAAGCAGGGAACTTGGGCACAACGTGAGCGGTGACAAAGGAGGCCGAGGCCGGTAAGTCAGGGGGCAGTGGAGGGCGTGACCGGAGCGGCAAGGAAGCAGAGCTTGCAACCCGGGCTTCCTCCCCTGCCTTGGGGGTGAAGTCTGGGCGCTGCCATCACCCGCTGGACTTGACTAATGCCAACAGGAGCCAGGACAAAGGGCTACAAAGTCAGGCGAGTATCCCTGCCCCCTAAGGCTGGGCGTCTGCGGCCATCCAACGACAGGCAGGCTAGGAGGAGGCCTCCCGGCAGGGTCGTGGCGTGAAGGGAACGCCTGTAAACAGCTTCCGCTCTCCCACTATACCAAACCTCTGGGATCCTTGCTCTTGCTGGTGGTCAGATGTCCAGAAAACAGAAGGAACTTAAGAATCAAAAGAGGAATAACGCACGGCTTTCCTAAGCCGTGCTCGTCTCAGGCCACAGGGGAGTCAGACAAGAAATGATGGGTTCTCGCTGCCTGTGCGGAGTGCGGGCGGGGTCATCGGGTCTCCGGGAGGGCCAGGGGTTCCTGCGCCACGGACATACATTCGGAGGTGAGTGACCGTGGCTAAGTGTGGCTGGGCAGAGCGGGGGCAGCAGTAAAGCCCCCTCACGGCACCGCAACTGCTCAGGCCGACCACGAATCTCCCTGGGTTCTGGCTGAACGCAAGTGACTCTCCTCTGCGAAGACACCATCTAGAACTCTGCTTGGAAACACTGGCAGGCACTGAGATACTAGGCTGTCAAAGGGCCTTACTTCACTCAGATCCAGCAAAATAAGTGACATTTAAAAGAACTTGCACATGAAAACCGAATGGGGGGTGGGGGGTGGGGGAAATCTTGATTTTCCTCAAATCCTCAGGCCTTGAATCTAGGCACAGCACACAAACACCATGTGAAACCAACAGCGTGAGTTCAATGTCACCTTGGAAAATAAAGGTCACTCTGGGTGACAGTTCTTTATACAAATATTATGCTTCCCCCTGAGCCCCACTACCAAAAAGGGGGGGAAATAATAAGAAATCCAAAAATAGAAAACAACTTCTTGTAAACTGTAAACTTATCCTCTGGAGTTTTTATATTACATACGCTAGAAACGTGCATTTGTTTCCGCTGGGATGTAAGAAAATAGGTCTATCAGTATTACTTATAAATCAGATTAATCCTCAAGACAAGTGACTCACTGTTAGAACACCACTTCCAATTTTAGTAAATCACATCTTTAGCAAAATTATAAATTCTCACCACAAGCAAAACGGGTTTGGGTTCCAGCCAATGAGAACAAGCTACCCTTAACACCGCCACTCGCTGATTCGTTTCCTACACTATTGGGAACAGAGGTTACCGCCAACGAGGAACTTGGGACCTTACGTGGTCTTCAAACCCCCAATCAAATTCCCATCAGCAATGAACTCTGCAGACTGAGAGGTGCCACACGGGCAAAGAGTCCCGGGGAGCGACGACGGTTCACTCAGAGACGAAAGGGGCGCAAGAGATGACCGAGGCATCCCCCAAGGATCAAGGCACAGAGGAAGGGGGGACCTCGCTCCACGTGGGAGCCTGGCTTCTCTGTAGGTCACGGTGTGGCTCTTGGGGTTGCTGGCGCGACACAAGTCTGTCTTGCCGTGGGTCCCCGGGCGGAAGTCCTGAGGACAGCGCGGGCACCAGGCTCCCGTGTGGTGGCGCTGGGCGGGGTGGGGGGGGAGGGGACGAGGCTCCAGACTCCTAACACGGCCACCCCACCAGAGTGGCATTCGGTACGGCCACCCAGAGACTGCTCACCTGAGGGTGGGGAGGGAAGGTGTGGGTGTTTTCCGCCACGGGCCTCGGCAGAGGCCTCGGCCCCAGGTCTGGCCAAAGAACCGCGCGCGCACGCCAGGGCGCGCGGCTCTGAAGGGGACCTCCACCGCGGGCTTACCTCTCTCCTGACTGCCAGATACAGCAAAGCCTGGCTTATCCAGAGAACAGCTGGGGTCTTCTCATTAACTCACTTCCATCAAACTACCCAATGGATAACAGATTCTGAACGAATAAAACAAAGCGTCTGAAGTTAAAATTTTCATTTTATGATTCAGAAGGCACTTCAAAGTTCTGGAGAGCCACAGGGTCACTGTCATTAGGTCACCAGCCCTCCTGTGCGGGACCGATGGAGAAGGTGGAAGAGACAGGGCTACATCTTGGACCCGATGGTGTCCTGGACATCTTGTAAATAAATCTCAGGCATTAGCTAGTTTGTCAATTACCTTGCAGAGTCCAGCCTACAGCACAGAGACACCCGGTGTGTTTGCATTTTGAATACATGGGATTTTGCTGCATCTTGGCGGTTTATAAAACATTCTCACGAGCCCGATATGGGACTCGAAGTAAAATTCAAAAATTATAATCGTACATTTAGGAGGTCACAACGTGAGAGGTCAAGTACTCACTGAGTACAACTTTCTTAATCATCGCACCACCCTGCCAATCTGCACTCGGTACCCGGCTGGAAGCGTGACGTTAATAAGCCGCTGGGCACTCAACTGCTGCATCTGCCAGCGTGCGAAGACCCCACCGGATGGGGGAGCCAAGGCTCTCAAGCCAACAGCCAAGAACCGGAAGCGCTTCCCGAGCCGCAGAGGCGCCCGCTGCCCCCTCTGCTCGCGCCCCGCCTGGTCGCCAGCTTACCTGGAGCGCGCACACAGGCCGGGGCACAACTGTTTCAGCCACGCTTTTGCTGGGGGAGCTAAAATCAAAATCCTATCTCCCACGGGTCCGGCTGGGGGTCCTCTGAGGTAGTTCCTTAACTCGGGATGCCTGTCACCTACTCGCTCTCAGAGCTCAGCACGCGTAGGAAGGACCAAAACATCTATGTGCTGCTTCAATCACCAGTCACCGTAGCTGAGCGCGAAAGTAAAGGAAACTTCAGTTGCTTTATTTGGCTTCCAATTTCTGGGAGGCTCAAGAATTGGAATTATTCTGGACAACAAAAGGAAATAAGACTGTGCTTACAGAGCTTTTTCTGCCGTATTCTTTCTGTAGGATTGCTGTTTTATTGTTGCCCTTTCCGTTACATGGGCTGTACACATCAGGTGGTAAAAGGTACAATACATTCTACAACTGAGCACCACTTTCTGTAACTGAACAGGCAAAGAGAGTACACTGAACATCAGCATCTGGCAGTATTTTTCGGGAAAAAAAAAAGTGACTAAAATGGGTTTAAATTGATTAACACTATTAAATCACATCTAATATTTGGTACTACATGATTCAATACAGCTATACGATACAATTATACAAAATGTGTTAACATCAAAGAATACAACCAAAATTAAGATAGCAAACAAAACCTATAGAACTTTTTTTTTTTTTTACAGGAAAATACTTTTGAAGTATGCATGTAACTGCCCATTCTTTTAAAGAAAATCTACTGCAAGCAAAGTTATCAACCTCCAGAAAAATCACACGTAGCATTACTAAGCATATCCCCAAAAAGTGTACAATATGCACACTTGGAAAATACAAAATTAAAAAAATTGTAAGCAACAGGTGAGCTTCGTATTTATAAGAATGTGAAAAGAAGTCCCGTTTTCAGCACTGTTGTATAAAGAATCGTCTTTTGATGCGAAGTTCATGAATTGTCCTCCTGTTGGGACCACACTTTACAAAAACACCGTGTTTTTGAAACGAGATTACAGAGCAAGACAGAGCATCGTAGCCATGTCATCTTATTAAAGTTTGTTTTTTTTTTTTAATTTTTACTACTTTATCAAAACATGTCCCTTAGGTGTGTAGGATTCATTTTTAAAATTCTTTCCTAGAAACAATATACAAAGGAGAGGCGTCTTTATTCCCCATCACACTCCTGGAAGATGCTCCCCGGGGTCGAGAAGGGTCTTCTCCGTTCTTCTTCTCACTGGTTGTTTTTGGCCTTAGCGTGTGTTAAGATGTGAGATTTCAGGTTAGTCGACTGAGCAAACTTCTTATTACAGCCGTCGAAGGGGCACACGTAGGGCCTGTCCCCGGTATGGATGCGCACGTGTGTGCGCAAATTGAAGTCCAGTGAAAAGCGCTTCCCGCAGCCTTCGAACGTGCACTGTCCAGGAGAGACCAGAGAGAACCCGCTCAGACTCTGACCAGGCCCCGAGGGCGCGAGCAGCTGGCTGCTGCACCACAGAACAGCCCGCTCCCCTCACCAGACACCGTTCCCTCCCTGTTCTGGGGAAGCGTGCCCGTCCCGTCACAGGGTAACTCCTGAACCCACCTCACGACTTATTTCAGTACGAGGGAGGAGAAAAACCAAGAATCTCCCTCGGTATCATGTTAAGGTGTTCGTATTTCTGTCAATGTTTCAAATAATAAAATACAAATGAGGGGAGCCCGGGTGGCTCAGGTGGCTAAGGGTCTGACTTCGGCTCAGGTCATGATCTCACGGCTTGTGTGAGTTTGAGCCCAGCATCGGGCTCTGTGATGACCGCTCGGAGCCTGGAGCCTGCTTCGCATTCTGTCTCCGTCTCTCTCTGCCCCTCCCCCGCTAGCACACTGTCTCTCTAATCTAAACCAACATTAAATAAATAAACAAATGATTAGGAAGAGTTCTGGTGTCAAGCGTCAAAAAGCACCTTGTTGGGATGCCAGGCTGGCTGTCAGAAAAGCATGTGACTCTTGGTTTTGGGGTCGTGAGTTTGAGCCCCACATGGGGTACAGATATTACGTAAATAAAAGTTAAATAAGGGGCGCTTGGGTGGCCCGGTCAGTTGAGCATCTGACTTTGGCTCAGGTCGTGATCTCATGGTTTGGGAGTTCGAGCCCCGCATCAGGTTCTGTGCTGATAGCTCAGAGCCTGGAGCCTGCTTCAGACTCTGAGTCTCCCTCTCTTTGCCCCCCACCTCACCCCCCACTTGTGCTCGATAAGCATTAAAAAAAGTTACAAAAAAAAAAAAAAGAACCCCGTTAGAGCTGTATTGCTAGTTCGTTCACTGGTCACGGGTTTCTAAAAGACAAGACAAAACGTTAACTATCCTTATTCTCGTCCAGTAAGGTGCCATGAGTTTCCGGTCGATTAGGAACTCAACATGCTTAAATCAACCACAGAAAACAAACTGCTTGCACACCACCGTGAGCGCACTAGCAATGCAGTTTTAGGCTTACTTGAGCAATCCTGTTGTTCTCTGCAGGTGAAATAGGCCCCCTCAACCCCCCCCCCCCCACCCCCACCCTACAGCCCGCCTCCAGGACCTGAGATCCGGCCTGTGGGGAAGTCGAGAGCCAGGCAGCCCTTCTCAGTATTTCCTCGGGACACCAGTTTCGTCTCCCGCAGAAGAGCACTCAGAGCGCTCGGTCTCTGGGCTGCGTCTCCCGAACCCACGGCCCTGCCTACACCTGCAGGCGGCATGGAAGGGGAAGGGACTGGCTCTACCTGAAAGGGCTTCTCTCCAGTATGAACCAGTTGGTGTCGTTTTAGTTTTGAGCTCTCAACAAAAGCTTTGCCACATTCTGCACAGACGTGGACTCTGGGGCCGTGGGTGTGCAGATGTTTTCTCATGGCAGAGTTATCCCTGAACATCTTTGTGCAGCCCTTCGAACAGAGAGAGAAGCTTAGTGGTTCACACTGCAGCTGTTACAAAGGATCCAACCGCTTAATAGCCTTCACTGATACAAGAAACCACGTAACCCCCCAACGCCCCCCCTTAAATTTTACTTAGTATTACAACAGAAATGTTATATCATTTAAGACAAAAAACCAGATAGCTGGAAAGGGCCTTCTCATTTAATGCAAACCCTTGTTTTACAGAGGAGGAAACTGAGGCTCAGAGATGTCTTCAGGTAGACTTGCCCAAGGTCACACCACTAGTAGGAGCCGAGCTGGGAATAGAACCCAGCACCCTGGCTTCCGGCCACACCGCAGCCGCCTCACCTGATAGGCCACCCCCACCCCCATCCCCACCCCGATGAAGTAACACAAGCCCTGATAAACCAAAGGAGGTGAACTGGCGGCTGTCCACCACGACCTTGGGTGGGCCCCTTATTCTGTGCTGCAAGAATGGGCTGTCCTCCATCGCCTACTGTTCCCTCTTCTCTCTTTGCCTCTTCCCCTTTCTTGACAGAGAAAGAAGAGCGTCTCCAAGGAATGACAACTACAGAAGAAACTGACTCGGTGAGACACCAGAAGAGAAGCGGGCGCGCGGGCACCAGGGCAGGGGGGGGAGGCAGGCGGGCACGCGGTGCTCCCGAGAAGCATGGCCTCGCGGCCCTGGCAGTTTCTTCTGCAGTTGCTGTCCAGGGATGGAGGAGTGGGGTGGGCAGACAGCACACCGGGGTCCTCCCGGGAGGGGAGAGCCACAGCTTTTCCACTTTGACCCTCAGTCTGGGTTTCCATTTAGAAGATGGGATTTTCAAAAACGTAATTTGGAAAAGAAGGACACAGAGAAGTTAGAGGGGACGACAGGCTCGGAAGGCGTAACTGTTTTCAAATGCTTATTTGCTTTTTGGCCCCAAAGGAAATAGTTTCCCATTTCAGGATCTCCACGGTGAGAGCGTTAAAAAAAGGACGCAAAGAAGCCGGGAGGTCAACACAAGGACCAATTGAGACTTCTCTTCCTCCAACTGTTCATCTTTAAAAAAAATTCTTTATTCCATTAAACATTTCTCTCTTCTTTCTCTTCGCCTAGGTGGTACTTCTTTCTCTGTTTAGTTTTCCATCCATCCAATTAGGTGTGAAACACACCCAGCCAACACCTCCAAGGACTTTTTAGACCGGCCTTCTGTTTGGAAGGCTAACCACATTTGAAAACAATTAAGCACCCCTCGAGTAACACACAATTGACAGGGTAAATTAAGAAAATTGTGCAGGATATGAAGTTTATTAGGTTTGCTTTAGTGACATCCAAAATAATTTCCAAATTTCCACAATGAGTTTACAGTCCCATAAAGGTCCGCGGGTGAGACACAATCCAAAGTCTTAAGACTGACTTGTTAATGATCCAGTAAGGAGAAATAAAATCCTAACACTGCATATTCAATATATAATAAGAGTAAAAACATTGGCACCCTACAGTAACCCCATTTAATACCATTTAAATTTAAGTGGCCTTTACTGAACAACAAAACTTACATCACAAATAGAGCCTCCTGAATTTAGAAACCAAAGATTGTAGTTCCTCGCTTAATTATCAGATGGAAATTAAAGTGCAGATTTCTCAGGAGCTCTCTAAATCTTTGCTGGCAGTTTAACGAAGACCTTCCCCCTAGCATTACTTACTTTATGAGGGCAAGCTATTGTTCTTGGAGCATCATCTTCTTTAATTTTTCTTGGCTTCATTCTTACCAAAAAAGAAAAAAAAAAAAAGAAAAAAAAAAGAAGAGAAAGAAAGAGATTTGTAGGAGTGGGTAGACTCATCTGGCATAAATCATATAGCCCCTGAAATGTTTTCCTTATAGATACAAACCACTAAGATCACAACACGCGTCCAGGAGGGAAGGGATGCGACCACCGCAGCGAGCACCCGTGACCGGGAAGCACCTTCCCATTTCACAGATGCGGAAGCTGGCGCTCACGGAGGTGGGGCCGCTGCCAGGGTCTCCCAGCGAGTGAGCGGGGGCAGCTCGGAATGGACCGGCCCTGAGGTCAGGGTGCTTCCAGTACCTGCTCTTTCCTTCAAGCTCTTTAAATAACACAAGAGACCACCGGCCCAGACCACAGAGGAATCTCCTGGCGGGAGCAAAGCATGGTGTCCAGGAGCAGCAGCTGTGATGGTAAAGCTGCCTTGTGAAAAGGAAGCGGCAGGTATGGGAGGGTCTTGGGACATACATCCCTCCCATACCGCTACAAAAAAAGGGAGGGAGGGTTCATTTCATACTGACGGGCCTTATCTTTAAAATACTTTTTTAAAAGGTACAGAACAGTTCTTGTAAACAGAATTACTTACATTATCTCTGGAAAGAGACACAGTAACAAACTGTTGGTCCCGAGGCTTGACGGAGGAGCCCCTGGTGGCCAGGCGGGAACACCCCATACCCTTTCCCTTTCCCTTTCCCACTGTTTAATTTTTATCATACTACTTTTGGTGGCGGTGGGGGGGAGATGACCATTTTTCAAAAAATAAGTGCGTTTTTTTTTTTTTTTTTTTTTTTAAGTGACCGCGATTTCTGGCCCTGCTCCGGGACCGGGTAAAACAAGAGGCCTGATCACGTACGTGGGCAGCGGGGAGAGCCCTGTGCGGAGTCACTACCCAGAGAGCTTGCTGATTTGATAGCTTACCTACCTGCTATTTCCACTGAACCAACCTCTGGTCTTTTGTCAAAACTCTCTCTCCAAATACTCCCTACAGATCTGTGTGTGGTAGAGGGGTGAGAGATTAAGAGTTCCTAGAAAAACTAGAAAAACAGATTTACATGTCTGAAACAGACGTTCTCTCCTGTCCCTACGTCTGTCACCTCACGCTCCTAGGTGAGGACACACAGTTAACAGGTAAGCAACAAAGTCAGTGAGGCCTTCCCAAGAAGAGCTAACTTACCAGCGCTCTTTCGGTACAAAAGATCTCTGTGGTCTTCTTTAAGTTAGCCAAGGCCCTAACAATACCCTTCTTCACCCTCGGTCTGGGAAAAGGGCGACCTGAAGCTTCCACTTGATAAAACCTGAACTCACGTAGTCACCTAGTTAAAACTCTCCATCCCTGGGCGAGCATCATTGAAACAATTTACCTGGTGGCTGTGACTTATTTCTACACTTCACTTGATCTCAGCCAAAAGGCCCGAGAAGTGATGTGTAATTTACTTCTAAGGAGTTTGTTCAAAGCCACATACCCTTCCCACTTTAAATTCTAGCAGAGCATTTTCATCTTGGTACCCGCCCCCATTCCAACCCTGTAGAAAACACGTTCTTTCTTGGACTTGGAAGATCACCCCATCAGTTAGCAGATACTTTCTAAGTGCCTGTTTGTATACAGGGCTCTGAACTATCCGGTTATCTTAAACACCACTAAATCCTGGAGCTCAAGAACGAGCTCGCAGAACTAAGGAGAACAGAAATTTGGTGCCACTGCGCCACCTGGAGGTAACAGCAGAGTTCGGAAGACAACAGTGATTCACATAAAAGGGTTCTACTCCAGTCAGTAGTATTTTATTAAAAATAAAAAAGGGTCTATTAAGAACCAAGCTTCAGTCTTTATAATGTTCATCCTTTGACGACTGCACTGAGATGCTCTTTGTTTCAACTGCGGAAGTGGCTACATGACTGTGCCTGTCCAAATTCTCTCAGGTGGCACTCACGTAAGAGAGGGTGGATTTCACTCTATGCAAATTACGTTAATAAACTGACTCTGACAGATTAAGTCGCAGACAACCACTTCCTGTCCCACCCATCTGGGGTCAATGTCAGTGAGGTGCCTGCATCAGTAGGACAGGTGTGCCCACGCTACCTTCCATACAGTTTCTTAAATTTATTCCTAGGAACTTCATTTTCAAAAAATGTTGATCATGGAAATTTTCAAATATACACTAAATTAAAGAGCATAGTACCCTGTACCATTTACCAAACTCTCGATTTCTTAAATGTCATTATTACCATTATCAAAATGGTATTCTTCTTAAAATGTCATTTGCAAAATGTGTGCCAGCATTTAGCAGTATCACTGATTTCAGAATGAAAGTTTAAAATGTACTTGGACAAACACCCTTGGACTCAAGAAGGAAGTGGAAGGCTTAACTGCGGCCACTCTTAAGTTCCTTGGCAAATCCTCCTTCTTCACTACAGAGTGGCAAATGAGGCAGTAATGTTGGTAACTTTTATATTTTACTTGAAGGCAAACACTGAAAAGGTCATTTTCCAAAACCTAGATTGAAGAGTATTTGTGCGTGTGTGTGCGAATAAAGACTAAAATTAAAATCTTCGTGGCACCAACTGATATATAAACCTACAAAATAAAGTGGCTGAAATCCTAAAAAAGAACAAATTTTAAAAAGACTAAAATCCTATGCTGCTACTCAGAGCATCTCCTCAGCCCGTCCCAACTGCTCAGAATAACCAGGACTGGAGTTTCTCCTTGACTGGGATCCTTTGCAAAGGACACCAGGGACGGTGGCTATGTGCTGTGGCGGAGCCAGAACGGGGGCAGACCTGGCGGGAACTCCTATGGCCGCGTGACCTTGAGCAAATCACTGAACTTCTCAGCCTCAGTTTCTTACTCTGTAAAAAGGCAGAATGCTACCTGCTTTAGAGCTGCCAAGACTGAAAGGGATGATGTACACGAAGCTCTTGGGGGAATGGCAGCTATTATTATCCCCGGCTGTGTGCTAAGTGGGCCTAGCTAAAAATGAGTTCGTTCCTTTAAAAAAAAAAAAAAAAAAAGCCAGTCAGACTCAACAACCCAGAAGGCTCTGGTGCTCTAAGCCCCCGTTTTCAACTGAAGGGCTGAGAGACTGGAGAAGAATGGCACAAACAGAAAGGCGCCTTCAATGTATTGCGAATTACAAGCAGGAGCCAGGCAGCCAACAAGAGAAGCTTCTTGCTCTGTTATAAAAACGGGGCCCGGGCTCCCGGTGGCCTGGCCGCCGGCTTCCCACCAGCTCACTCCGCACACGTGGAGGGAACAACACGGTAAAGCCTGGACTCCGGGGCCAAAACCCGCAGGAGTTTCCTGGCACAATTTTCAGCAGGGGGAAACCGCCAAAGTTCTAAGTTGCCCCAGAAGCCAAGATGCAGCGTTTTTGAAGGAGCCGATTCGTGAATGAAAATCAGCCCGTTTGCTGCCAAACAAGCTTCGTCGCCTCCAGACCAGAACCCCCACCGTGACCGTGAGTGACGGTGACGGTGACGGTGACCGTGCTGGTGGGGCTGGGTCGGAAGGTCCCCGGGCATGGCTCTACCCACAGCCGCAGCTCCCCTCCCTTCCCGGTGCAGAGAATACCGCTGCCCCAGACAGATGAGCGAAGCAGACGGTACATATTCCCACGATGGTCCTCTCGGCCCCACTAGCACATCTCCTCTCTACGCTGACCCCATGAAGGAGTCTCGGGGTGGGAGTGGACAACGACAAAAATGACCAACCTGGGACTGACCTAACCGCTCTTAATTCTGCTCTTTCTAGACTACGGGTTTCCCAAGGGCTAACTTTAGTTGATGAAAAGGGCACACAGCTTGTCTGATTTCACCAGGAAGTGGAACTCGCCTGGTGCCACCCACCGACCACTTTTTCAAGTATCAAAAAGAACGAAGGCACCGCCCCAATACCAGGAGTTTCAAATTAAAGCCCCGATTTCTTATACTTGCTCCCACGCGTGTAACCGATTTACCACTGACCGGTTTTCTAGGCTCGGTGTGGCAGGGCACCCGAACCATTCCTCGCTCAGTTTTCAGGTCCGGGGCGCACGCAGGAGAGGGAAAAGCAGCGAACACGCCGCCTCAAGCCAACAGCTGAGTCACAGAGTGGAGGTGGATAGAGACGGGAGGCCAGCAGAGCAAGTTCTGTGGGTCTTTACAAATGAAGACGATGGGGTCTGGCCACCGACAGTTGGAAACTTGGTGCCTTTCTGTCTTTGGCTTTCAGAGCCCCTGTCCCCAGTGCCAGGGCCCCTGAAGAACCCTATTCAGCAGCTGGTCACACCCATTCTCAAAACGCAAAGACCTAACAAAATAGGGCATTCCAGGCTCCAGCATCTCTCACCACCGCCACCGTCCAATTAGAGACTGGGTAGGCTTGACATGACCTGTTCCACGACACTATGGACAACAGGGATGAGCGTGCGCCCAACCGTATACCCCCACTTTGTATACACCGTCAGGAAGAGCAAGATCTCATTCTATTCCGCACACAGAATGAAATCTTTAACAGGCTCATTAGCAGAGAAACACACTATATTCAGATTACGTACACACACTGCCTACTGCAGAACGTACCTGTGCACTAGGACCGCATTTCCTGCTCGAGGGGCCCAACACGGGGCTTTAGGACGCGGAGAGACTTGCAGAGTCGGGGCAAACACGTTCTCTGCACTTTATCAAATTTATGCCCATTTTTAGGCCATGGCTTTCTTAGCACTGCCTCTCTCTTCAGGGGGCTTCTGATTATCTTCCTTTTTTAGAAAACTCTTTCCCGTACCACTAACATCTCCTGGCTTCCCCTCCTACCCATTCTCCATTCCCACTGCGGAATGAACTCAACTTTTCCTGAAGAAACTCTTACAACTCACCCAACTTTCTATTCTGAGTTGAACGTGTTTCCAGCCTGCCTCACAGCTGCCTTCTTGACTGTCTGTTCACCAGATTCTTTAGGAAGGCTTCTTTGGATGTGCTGGGGTAGATCTGCAGGTGACCCCCTCAGAAAGGGTGCGTGCAACATCAAACAAATCCTTCCGTGTCTAAAATCGCCACTATTTTGCCTGGTATTTGACTGGCAGCTCGGCTGGATCAAGGATTCCAGGTCTGTAGTAACTTTTCCTCACAAATCGCAAAACGTGCCTCCATTGTCTTCTAATTATTGCTGGTGAAGAACAGTCTCATTCCAATTTCGTGGGGTTGAAGACAGCCCTGATGCCCGGGCAAGGCCACATGAAAACAAGCAGAAACGTCTACTCCACAACAGTGACACGGGCCTCCTGAGTATAGGGCCGAGCTTTCAGATCAGCTACCCCAATTCGTCAGCGAGAGGGAACAAGGCCGAGGGTCACTGTTCTGCTCAACAGCCCCAGGTTCCTTCTCTCCGTAAAACCCTGCCTCTACCCTCTGCTCCTCCACTGAAATACTTCGTGACGTCGAACTTAGAGAAATGTTATTTGTCCCTCTCTCGGACCTTCTGACCAGCCCAGAGGCTTCTGTGATGCTGTCCTTACTCTCCCAATCCACCCCCTATCTGCATGAACGGGCCCTCTCGGCTGTCACTGGTTCCCTTACCCTCCGGGCACAGGGTTTTCCCAAGCCTTTGTGCTGCGGTCTTTCCTCTCAGCAACCACCCTCTCACGGCACATCCGTCCGAGGCACCTTCCGGCTTCACCCCCCCCCCCCCCCCCCCGCATCAGAGCAGTCTAGCCCTAACTTACTTCCTGAAACCACCTCGAGTCCAACAGGGATGATACATTAGCATCTAAAACCAAACACTGCCGACCCGGAACCCCAGACCGGCACCCTCTCCCAATCTCCTGTCACCTAAGGTGCAAAGCTTTGAACATCCATTTTGATTCCTTTCTCGCTGAGACACACAGCCGGACTGGCTCTCAATTTTTCCACCATCCCCTGCCACATTGATCACATCGATTCTTTCATAGTCTGGCCGCCACAGTCCTGGCTCGGGCCTCCGTGACCTCTCCCTCTTGCTGGCTGCACCTGCACCAAGCCAGCCTGGAGACGGCTGAAATGGAATCCTCTCCAAGTCTACCTCTGATCACAGAGCCCCTTCTGTACTGTTCACACACCTTTGGCCCCGCCCGCTTCATGCTGAAAATGTCCACATACGTTGGCCCAGTACTCACAGAGCTCAACGATCTCTTCAACTCCAACTGTCTCCCTGTGAGCATCTGAATTCCCAGCCAAACCTATTTTTCTGAACACATAGTGGATGAGGGCTGACTACGCACCTTCCACTGTGCACATGCCACACTAGCCATCAGTCCCGAGGAAATCCCGTCTGCCCACCAAATCTGAGCGTCTACAAGGCTCAGATCGCATGCCACTCCTTCTACAAGCTTTCCATGATTCCTATGCTCCGTGTCTCTACCCCTGAGAGAGCAGCCCCTATCCTCACTGAAGTCCAAGTGCAGTAATGAGATGTGACTAACTTTAAAAATACGTTGACAATACTAAACACTGGCAAGAAATCTGACTCAAATCTGTCCAAATACTCTAATCTCATTGCTGACTATGTATCTACAGACTCCATTTTTATTTGCTTTTTTGGGGGAAAGTATGGAGTTAATATTTGAGTAACATACCAGTATTTAAAATATGAAGGCAACAAAAGCCGGGACAAAGTGTCCTCAATGAGAGGACAGAAGCCTGAACTTTTTTGGGTAAGCCGTGATCAGTCAGAAATAAGCTAATGTGTATAATTCTCCATGACTGCAGTTTCACAGGATAGGACAAAAGGGCACAAACCCCTTTTTGACAACACATCTGACACGTGGTGAAACTGAGGCCCCAAATGGCAGGAGGTTACCCACCTTGTTTTCGGCAGGGCTGGGAGAAACGAGGACATTCCAGGGCCTCCAGCTCTTATCTACTCCCCTCTGCTCTCAGGAGAAAGAAAAGAGAGGGCACCGTTCTGTTCCTAGATGGTGTGGGATCACAAAGATTTCTCTCTTCCTGTTCCTGCCCCTGCCTAACTAAATTTCCTGGCTATTCCAGGCTTCATTCACCCTCAGGTTGGGAAAAGAAGTAGTCCTTCTGCTCCAGAGTTTATGAGTTCTTTTCACTTTATTTACAAGTTTGTCTTTGAGTGTGTTCTCACATCCTCATAACGATGCCAAACGGCACTGGAAAATAAACAACATGAAAAGTGGCAGAGGCTTCTGTGGGAACCCAGCCCGTCTCAGACAAGACAAACCTGCAGTGGGTTCAGATCGTCCTGACTGCTCACCTTGGACAGTCACGGGGGGTCCTGGCCCTGAAAATGCTTGATCTCATCCTGTCATGCCAGCTTTAATTAACAAAACACTGGGAGCTTAACTGATGGCGTGCTGCAGTACGAACGGACGTGCCTTCCCAGTGGCCAGCTGCGCAGGTCTAGAAGCAGCCCAGGGCCCCTGCAGCTGGGTCCGGCACGATACCCTCAAACTTACAATGTATGCCGGGCGGGGTAGGGGGAGGGAGTTGTGTTAAGACAGCGGCTTCCAAACAAATTATGTGCAATTTTTTCACAGGCAGTATCAATTATGAAATTAACAAGTATTCGCTGCATCTCACTGCCTGCAAGGATCTAAAATGGTGCCACTCACACTAATAGCATAGTTCCTACTCAAAATAAAACTAACTGCTTTTGTTTTCAGACATTTCCCTAGAGCAAGAATACAAACCGCCCTTGTAACTTAGGCACCAAAACCACAGCTGCCGACACTCAAGCACTTTGTACCATTAAAAAGCAAGGCAAGTTCTTCCGTCTTACCTAGCAAATTCCGCCAGTTGTTTGGGGTCTGAGAGGTCAATGCCGGGTATCCCTCCAGGAGGAAGCTTCTTTCCTGTCATATACTCTGAGTAATCAGGAGGGGAGTTCTCTCCAATGATCTGCTCTTCAACCACTGTCTCATGGTCAATATCTTTTTTTTCATCTGAAACACGCCAGAAGATTATTTTTAGTGGAGCAAAAATGTATGCGTGGGCAAATACGTTAAAGAACTACAAAAAGGGCTTTCGCGAGCAGCTTCTGACGCGGCTGATTTACAGCGCTAAGCCTCGTGTCTTAGCCACCCAGGCTTCCTCCTCCATCTCTTGAAATCCCGTTTCTGCTTGAAGGTCACCAAAATCTGCGATGCCAAACCTCTGTGCTAGTGTGGCCGTCTTAGCTGGTCTGGGATAGTCTCCATTCCTGACTCCGCCTCCACTTGCCTGGGGCTGCTCCCACTTCTGGAACTGGCTTCTCCTCCCTCCACCTCTCGGACTTCTGCTCTCTGTCTCCCCTACACGCACCCCTGAAGCGGCCTCGCGGACTGGAAGCTCCTGCCCCAGTCTTCGCCCTGAAGCTGGCCTCCCGCCTCCCACTCCAGCCCCACCAGTTCCCGCTGCTATCCCCGTACTCTTTGCTCCGGCTTTGATGGCCTTTCAGCTCCTCTATGGCCTTTCAGCTCCTCTAAGGACTCCCAGCCCTTCACCCCAACCCTGTGGCCTGTGCTCGTGCAAGTTCAGAATGACAGCACTATGCTTTTTGTCAGCTTCTCCCGCTAGACCACGAGGACGGGGATGCTTGTCAGTTCTGATCCCAGGGCCTTGTTCAGTCTGCGCATAATTGGCTCCCGATAAATACACGTTCCAAGAATGCACATCTCTACTCATAGGGCTTATCGTCACAAGTCCAACAGGTTAAAAAAATAAGGAATACTGACCCCCGTCGTTAATATCCTACATCCCAGATAGCAAATCCTACTGATTCTTGAAAGGTCTTCTCCCCTTGCCCCATGGCCATCAAGGTAGCTCCTACCCTCATCTCAAACCTCAACGACCATCAATTTCTTAATTCATCCTTCCAATTCTGTTCTCTGCTGTAACGATGCCCTGTATGCCATAAAGATCAACTGATGCACAAAATACAGTTGATGTATTTCCACCTGTGGTGTGAACCCTTGAGGTATAACTTTTTTTTTTTAATGTTTACTTAGTTTTGAGAGAGACATGCTGAGCGTGAGCGGGGGAGGGACAGAGAGAGAGGGAGACACAGAATCCAAAGCAGGCTCCAGGCTCTGAGCTGTCAGCGCAGAGCTCCATGCGGGGCTCAAACTCACGAACCACGAGATCGTGACCTGAGCCGAAGTCAGACGCTTAAGCGACTGAGCCACCCAGGCGCCCCCAGATGCCTGCTAACTGAAAATTTCTGCTTCTTCATCAAAATGCTTCACAAACAGCTGTAACCAAAGGACTCTCCAAAGTGAAAACAGGCCTATTCAATTCTTACCTTTCCACCAGCTAAAAAACAAGACCAAACACCAAATCAAACCAAACCCTACAGCTGCTGTTACTGCTGAACAACTATGTTCAGCTGCTTAAACACACGGCTGACATCAGGGTATGTGGGCAAGATGCAGACAGAGGGTAGCTTTACCCGATTCCTTTGGTCATTATCATGTTCAGTCACTCCTGGCGATGAAAAGCACAGAACAGGACACTTTTAAACTTTAAGTGTCTCTCTTCTCCCACCACGCTTCGTCTTAGAAAATGTTATTCATCACTGCAAGGAATCAGAAAATAGTAATAGCAGCCAACATGTCACTGAATGTTGACGTGGAGCCACTGTTTTAATTACAGCACTATCGCCCTGGAAGTGGACAAATGAGCTCGTTCACGTTCCAGGAGAAAAGGCTGAGGCACCGAGACGCTAAGCAGCCGGCTCAGGGATAACTAGTCCGGTAAGGGGCAGGTGTGAACCCAGGAAGCCTAACTCTCAGATGCGTGTGTACTTCACTGTTAGGCCCAGCCGCCTGTTGTTCGGACCGAGAATGATCTCGACAACATATCCCAGGTCACCTCTTTACAGACAAAGCAGCCTAGGGCAAAAATAGCTGCATGCCTTCAGGAAGGCCAGGCGATGTGGTTAATGATCCTAAGCTCGAAAGCTAGGTAGGACTCTGCACCGCAACCGGATTCTTTAACTTCTTCCCAGCACTGTCCTCGCTCCTTCACCTTCCAATCTTCCAATGGAGGCACAACTTCTCCATCAACTTTCGGGTGCTACAGAAATGCTCTGAAGGGCAGGGGAGCTATGTTTCTTATGGATGTTCTGTGCTCCTGTTACAAGGATGCTAGCAAGGCTGACGATCACCGCTGCTCTGAGAAAGCCACTGATCGGGAGAGGCTAGGGCAGAAGGTGGCCGGCCAGCTCGGCTCCTGGATTAAAGCGTCACAGGCTGAATTATTCCTTGCACAGTTCAACACACATCAACTGAGGCCTCCCTATGCCCCTGGCACCGTTCTAAGGCCCCGGAAACCAAAGCCTCTGCCCTCACGGAACTTCTATTCTAGTGAGAGAGCCGTCCTGGTTGCGGCCGCTACAGCACAACTACCACAGACTGCGAGGCTTAAACAGGTGTTTATTGCTCACAGTTCTGCAGATCGAGGCGTCAGCCAATTCAGTTCCTGGTGAGGGCGCTCTTGCCGGCTGGCAAACAGCCTTCTTGCTGTCACGTGGCAGAGATGGCCATCATCTCTTTCGTGGCCCTTCTTTCAAGGGCACCAATCCCATCGTGAGGCCTCCAGCTCATAACCTAATTACCTCCCCAAAGGCCTCACCTCCAAATAAGATCACACTGGGGGACTTGAACGTCTGAATTGTGGGGGGACGCAAACAAGTCAAATGAGGAAATGCTTCCTCAGGCTCCAGACTTGGTTCTCAGCTTGAACACTGAAGAACATCAAAGGGCCCAGAAAACAGTCACTGACATCACTAAGAACTACAATCAAAACATGCGTGAAATGAGTGTTAAGTAGAGACTGACAAGTTTTACAATCCCCAAGTACAGCCAGTGAGCCAAACCCAGCCTGCCAGCCTCCCCCACTCCCATTTTCATGGTTTCCTTTTTATTTTTTTAAAAAACTTTTTCATTAAATAGACACTAATATAATGTTGATCATTTTAGTCATTTGTAAATGTAACCATTTTAACCACTGTAACCAATTTATCCACCATAAATGTGCAATCAGTGGCAGTAGGTATATTCACACTCAATATACATGCATATATTTACATTATAGATCACTACTATGTATACCTGCCATTTCATCATCCCCGACAGAAACTTGGTGCCCATTAACAGTAACTGCCCCCTTCCCCTGGTAACCTCTATTCTACTTCCTGTTTCTACAAATTTGCCTATCCCAGGTCCCTTTTTTTGAAGTTTGTATTTTTATTTTATTCTAGAGAGCACGAGAGAGAGCAAGAGTGAGCGGGGAGGGGAGGAAGAAGAGGGGGAGAGGGAAGGAGTGGGGGGGAGAGAATGAGAATCTTCAGCAGGCTCCACACTCAGCGCAGAGCGGGATGCAGGGCTTGATCCCACAACCCTGGGATCGTGAACCTGAGCCGAAATCGAGGGTTGGACACTCAACTGACTGAGGCACCCAGGCGCCCCCCCAGGTATCTTCTATAAATGGAATCAAACAGTATTTGTCCTTCCACATCTGGGGTTTTCACTAAGCACAATGTTTTCAAAGTCCATCTGTATTACAGCATATACAAAAAAATCCCATTCTTTATCATGGCCGAATAATATTCCCGTGCGTACACACATTTTGTTTATCCATCCATCTACTGATGGACACAGGAGTTGGTTCCACCTTTTGGCTGCTGTGAATAATGCTGTGAACGGTGTGCACATATGCCACCTATGTGGGGCTCGAACCCATGAAGGTGAGATCATGACCTAAGCTGAGGTCTGATGCTTAACTGCACAAGCCACCCGTTCAAGTTTTATTTTGGAGAAGGACTACACATGCCTGGGTTATGAATCAGATGGGTGGGTGGGGGTCGTTAAGGATGTTAAGCAGGCCTTCTAAGTCTCTTGCTTGCATTTCTGGGAGGATCCCATCAGCCAAGTTAGAGAAAGATGGGGGAAAGACGTGTACAGAGGACCTGGAATTCTGCTTTAATCTGATGTATCTGTGAGACACCTAGTGGACAGACTTCAAGGAGATACTAGGATATGCAGATGTGAGGATAAAAGAAATCAAAGCTACGAGAACTACATGGACAGTATTGGCATGTGGACAGAGTTTAAAGCCAGAGAAATCTATTATAATATCATCTATTGGAGAAAACAGAGAGAGGAGATGGCTCAGAATGAACAGCTGAGTGATTTCAACGTTCAGTGAATGAGGAAGACGTTTTTGCAAAGGAGACCTAAGGAATTCTGCCCAGATGCAGGAAGAAAACTAGCTTTGTTTCGCGAGAATTGTACTCAGTCACTTACCAAGTGAAAGTGACACACAGTCAAGGCAGTCTGTCCCGAATACAGACAATAACCACGTGGTCTGCACGTGTTGCAGACCACAATCACACGGATTAAAGACAATCTGCTTTTGATGACCACTCTACACCTGCAGTTCTCAACAGTGTCAGTGACAATATTCTTGCCTCGTAAGATCTTTTGTTGGGTCTTTCTAAATAATTGCTGTATGCTTTCATAATATGTATTTAAACTTCACGTTATTACGTTTGTTACTTATTCCTTAATAAAGAGCATTACACGAAAGTTAACTTGCTGAACTCCTTGAAGACCACCAGCACACAGAAATCATCAAAAGGGCCATTAAGGATTAAACAACAAAATGTCAGGAAATAAGCTATTTATATAGAAAAAAAATCACACTAAAAAAAAAAAGCTGCTACAGAAATGACAAAAGACGCTAGGTTTTATGGTCAGAGAAATCAAAGACAACGTTTGCCTCATTTTCTCCAAGAACTGGACACACACTAATGCAACAGATCAAAGAATGTCAATGTCTGCTATTTTCTGGTCATTTAATCTCATTTTTGCAAAAGAAAGCTTTGGGGAGTTTTTGCCAAATATAAATTTATGATATAATACATTTACAGACAATAAGTACATATGTGTTTGCTCCTTAGTTCAAAAAAATACATTAGTGAAATGTATTATTTCTTTTTGTACAGTTTTATTAAAAAATGTTTTGCTGTTATGTATTCAAACAAAGAAAAAATTCACTCTCTGCACTGGCCATTATTTTAATGTTTCATTTCATAATTACTACTGAAACAGGTTTGCCCTGTGGAGGGGGAAAGTATTAACTGATCTGCTCTGAATGTCAAGTATGTTACGGACGCCTACTGGCTGGTGTGTAATATCAAATACACACCTGGGCCAAGCAGACTCACGAAGCAAAAATATCTAAATCTCCTCTACAAATTGCTGCACATATAGATGCCCCTCTGGAGTGTTCCCTGAAGGCGGGACTTAGCTAATTCTCTCTGCACGGTTTCAGGGAGGCAAGCGAAGTCTCACCGCAGTGAGTCTCTATAACGGGTTTGACTTAAATTTAGGATCCTGAGAACCAGAACACAACTGGATAAAAAAAGCAAATTAAAGCCAAATTTCACAGTTCCTATTTGGAAAAAGCCGAGAACACAGGTCACTGCTTCAAAGTGGGGTAGTGTGGTAGGAAGAGGCGTAATGAGAACTTCCAGTCGAAACTGGGATCAGGTTACTCCAGCACCCATGAACGGTCGCCACCCGCATATGACCTACAACCGACAGAATAAAGTAAACTGACCTAAGATGGAAGGGAAAAAAAACCAAAATCTAGCCAATTCCACCCGTAAATGGGGCACACACTTTGTATTCAAATGGTTTGGAAGCAGATGATCTTCCCGAGGTTTGGTCAAAGGGCCAACGGTAGCCTCACACTGTGGCTCATGCCCCGGGTCCCTCTCCTCATCTGCTCCTCAGACACGCCTTTCATCATCTCACACCATTGTAAGAAGGGCGAGGGGCGCCTGGGTGGCTCAGTCAGTTAAGCGTCTGACTTCGGCTCAGGTCATGATCTCGCAGTTTGTGAGTTCAAGTCCTGCATCGGGCTCTGTGCTGACGGCTCAGAGACTGCAGCCTGCATCGGATTCTGTTTCCCTCTCTCTCTGCCCCTCAAAAATAAATAAACAGTTAAAAAAAAAAAAAAGGACGAGTACAGTACCACCACAGACAATTACAGACTTTTTTTTTTTTTTAATTTTAGAGGGGGTGGAGGGGCAGAGGGAGAGGGAGAGAACCTCAAGCAAGATTCACACCATCAGCACAGAGCGCTACGTGGGGCTCAATCCCGACAATCCTGGGATCATGACCTGAGCCCAAATCAAGAGTTGCACGCTCAACTCACTGAGCCACCCAGGCGCCCCCTGTGAGACATTTTAAGACAGAAACCACATCCACATAACTTTTATCACAGCCAAAAGTTGTAACTGTTCTATCATTAGTTACTCTTCATCAGTAGTTTCAGGCATGCGTGGTTTCAGGCCTCTGCTGGGGGTCTTGGAATGCACCCCCACAGGTAAGAGGGAACTTATATAAATATGTATAAACGCGCCTCTGTCCTAACCCTACCTCCCAACTGCTCAGTCTTCTTCTACATCACCAAAGCACTCATCACTCCCATCCTAGTTTGAGAGGCAAAGCAAAGAGACTCAAAATAATTTACAAAGTAGTAGGACTGGGAACCTGGCTAGCAGCTCAGTCAGTGGAGCACGTGACTTTATCTTGGGGCAGTGAGTTCGAGTCCCATGGTGGGGGAGTAGATAGTACTTAAAAAAAAAACCACCCAAAACTTTGAATAAAGACTCAAATATATTAAAAAAAAAAAAAAAAGGACAGGATTAAGTAACTAAATATTTGGAAAGGCTGGAAGCACTCTACAGGTCCTAGGTCCAGGTAAGAGGTGTAAAAAGGGGAGCTTGGGCACTTGGGTGGGTGGCTTGGTTGGTTGAGTGTCTGACTCTTGATTTCTGCTCATATCATGATCCCAGGATCATGGGCTCAAGCCCTGAGTCAGGCTCTGGGCTGAGTGTGAAGCCTTCGTAAGTGTCTGTCTCTGTCTGTGTCTCTCTCTCTGCCCCCCTCCCTCCCCTTCTCCTGGGGTGCCTAGGTAGCTCAGTCTGTTAAGCGGCCGACTTCCGCCCAAGTCATGATCTCATGGTTCATCGGTTTGAGCCCCACATGGAGCTCTGCACGGACAACTCAGAGCCTGGAGCCCACTTTGGATTCTGCGTCTCCCCTCTCTCTCTGTCCCTCCCCCACTCATGCTGTCTCTCAAAACTGAATAAGCGTTAACAAATTTTTTAAAAATTCACTCTCTGCCCCTCTTCCCTGCTCAAGTATGTGCCCTTTCTTTAGAAGAAAACAAAAACAAAAAAACCCGTGGAGACTCACCTGCCCTCCCCACTCCAACCAAACCAGCTCTCTCACAAGTTATTCAATGTCAATGTCGAAGAAAAGCTACCTGGTAGCTACAAGTTTCCCCTCTGCCCACCTCTCACCCTCCATCTACATCCAGTCTGCTCTCCAAAGCCCAAGCCTCTTTCCTGCAAGAGACCTCTTTCATTCCTGTTACTAAGCCTTACTTGCTTTCCTCGTTTCTGAAAAAAAAAGTAGACCATCTCTAAGGCTGAAGCCAGGGAAAGCTTTAAATGGCAGCCACTATGTCTGGAGCACAGCAAGGAGGGAGCCCAAACACCATCCCACGTCCCCGACCCTCCTGGGTGTAAGGGGAATAATAGTAGGTCCTACGCTTGATGATTTTTTAAAGAATGGTGAACTTCTGTTCAACTGGAGTATGCACGGAAAGGCCGTGGAAAATCCAGAATCGCCTTCAATTAGCTTACATTTTAAGTCTTCACCTGTCCTAAAACACCATGTGAAATTCTGGACACCAAGCTGGTTTGGAAGCTGCACATCATCACTCAGTGGGCCTCTTCATGTACAAGCAGTGTTTTAGAATTCAGTCCTAAGAAAGGCTGGACTTCTCTAAAAGCTTTCCTCATCTTAGATCAGCAGTAGCACTGTTTCCCTTTCCACCTTGACCCACAGGGAGCTCATGAGGGTTGGCCCTGAGGCTTCCTTTTTCCCCCTGGGATCCTGATTTTCTATTTTCACCAAGGCACACGTGTATTTACCTACTTACTTATTTACCCAGGTTGGCTAGATCTTGTTCCTCCACACCTTTCATCGCAGGTCGTCAACTCTGGTCTGACCCTTCGACGTGACTTACGACAAAAACAACATTATCGACTGACCACTGCTATCACCCAAACCTTTGCTGGGGAAAGGGGGGAGCGCTAGCTATTTGAGATCCAGTGCTAAGCAACAGGCAGAAATCACTCACAGGCTGTTTCCACTCCTTCCCCACTAATAGAGAAGACAGGATACTGTCATTTACTGCATACCTGGCTTCATGCTGCAACTGCCATACTCCTCGAGGCAAACAAAACCTTGAAGATATTAGCCCCGTGTCTTTGGCCTAAGAAATAAGCCTCAGAAATGTCAAGTCATGTACTGGAAGAAGCATAGTTAAGCGGCAGGCCTAGGATTTGAAAGTAGGATTGACTGAAGTCCACGCCTTTCCTAAAAAGGGAACACTCCTCTGCCCTCGCCTCACCCTTCATGCTTCTTTTCCACCTATACAGTCATGGATGATGATGGTATTCTGGTCTCTAGGCCGTGATTCTACCTTACTGTGCAACTTCCATGCACTGACTCAGTTATTTACCAAGAACCTTCTATACGCCCAGTGTTATACTAAGGCTGCAGGGTTACAGGCCCAAACTTACTCCCTAGAGGAAGCAGACAGAAGTTAAAGAAAAAAGCAAGATAATTTCAGATAGTGCTCCAAAGAGACTCAAACAGAATTAGGAGAGTCAGAGTGGAGGACCAGGAAGGCCTCAGAGCTGAAATGTGAAAAACAATGCAACACAAGAATGTGGAACATGTGGGGTCCCCGCACTGGAAGTAGAGGGAAGAGCAAAGGAACAAACAAGTTCGAGGAACGGAAAGAAGGCTGGTATGGCTGGAGCATAAAGGGAGAGGAAGCAGGAAAGGAAAGCACGGGCCCGATCATGTGTGGCCTCACGATAAGGAGTTTGGACTTTAAGCAGCGTGATGAGAATCTGCAGGACATGTGCACGTGTATGTGTAAACACAAACATACTTACCAAACCATTAAACATTTTTTAAATGTTCATTTATTTTTGAGACAGAGAGAGACAGAGAGCATGAGAGGGGGAGGGGCAGAGAGAGAGGGAGACACAGAATCCAAAGCAGGCTCCAGGCACCGAGCTGTCAGCACAAAGCCCGACATGGGGCTGGAACTCACAAACTCACGACTGAGCCACCCAGGTACCCCACTGTAACCATTTTAAAGTCTACAGTTTGGTTGCATTAAATATATTCACACGGTTGAGCTGGAAGGGTTTTAAAGCAGGGGAGTGAATGAAGCCATCTGATTTAAGTCTTAGAAAATTCAGAAAGGTATAATGTGTGCCTAGATCCCCAGAGGTGAAATCCAGAAGTCTGCACATAGTCCTTAAGATTAATACAGGAGCCATCAGCATTAGCACAAATTATAAGTGAGTTACCAACAAAACAAGAAATGAAAGGCCAACTGTCAATTTGGAGAAGTGGCTGTGGCTCCCATCCCTCAAGGCTTTTGGGTGCTTATGAGCTAGAAGACCTAGAAGGAAAAGAGAGGATGGAGTTGAGAACCACAAAAAGGCTGTGAGGTACCAGAAATTCTGTAGTTTGTGACTCTCCTAGAAGAAACAGGGTCCGGGGCACCTGGGTGGCTCAGTCAGTTATGCATCCGACTTCGGCTCAGGTCATGATCTCACCATTGGTGGGTTCGAACCCCACGTCAGGCTCTGCACTGACAGCTCAGAGCCTGCTTGGGATTCTGTATCTCCCTTTCTCTCTCCCCCTCTCCCACTTGCACTTGGTCTCTGTCTCTCTCTCTCTCTCAAAAATAAATAAACATTAAAAAAAAAATGGGTGGGGGGGAGGAACCACCACCACAAGAGACGTGGTCCAGGTTCCAACAGAAGTGCTTCCAGCATGCCTATAGCAGGCTCCTTCCCTACTGCACACTTCTTACATTCAAGGGAAATCATTTACCCAAGAAAAAAAGAGCCCATCACAACTATTTACATTGTCTTCATGTTTAATCGTATCTGAGACCACTGTGTAAGACCAAAGTGATTTCATGGTTATTAAGAATTTTAGTCAGGGGCACCTGGGTAGCTCGGTCGATTAAGAGTCTAACTCCGGCTCAGGTCACGATCTCGTGGTTCATGGGATGGGGCCCAGCATTGGGTTTTGTGTTGACAACTCAGAGCCTGGAGCCTGCTTCGGATTCTGTGTCTCCCTCTCTCTGCCCCTTCCCTGCTGGCTCGCTCTCTCTCTCACTCCAAAAAAAAAAAAAAAGAAAAAAGAAAAAAAATTAAAAAAAAATACCTCTAAAATTTTTTTTACTCATTGGGGAAGCTGGGTGGCTCAGCTGGTTAAGCTCAAGTCATAATCTCAGAGTTGGTGAGTTCCAGCCCCACATCGGGCTCTGGGCTGACAGTACAGAGCCTGCTTGGGATTCTCTCTCCCTCTCCCCTGCTCACAGGCAGGAACGTGCGCGCGCATGCTCTCTCTCTCCCTCTCTCTCAAAATAAATGAATGAACTTAAGAAAAAAAAAAGTAGGAAGAAAAAAAGAATTTTACTCAAGTTCCTAATACCTCATTCACCAGATCACTTTAAAATTAGAGTTCTGCTTTAAGAAAGGGAGTATATCTCCCTACTGTCATGCAGGAGTTCAGAAAGGAGTAGAATTTCTTTGTTCTAAAGGAACTGAAAATGCTGTTAGGGATCCCCCAACTCTAAGTCATTTGACAAAGAAACCAAGGTCAGACGTTAAGATTCCAAGGCGAGATACTTTGGTCAGTGCCCTCTAAAGAGGAAATCTGATGCTTGTTACTAATGATTCCCAGAAACCCAGGCTTGCTATTATTGATAATTACCCACAAAGTTAAACAGAATGGGACCTACTAACATAAGGTACTCAGGAATAGGAAACGGTTCTCCTGTGTCATTAAGTCCCCCACACATAGAGAAGTACCAACTCATACAGTACAGTCAACTAACTTCCAAACCTACGCAGCACATCTTCCTAATGTTCCATGAACCGTAATGAAATTATTACCGTCAACCTCCAAACAGTGTTTCAGATGCCAAATTTTAAAATACAAGATTTGAATGTTTACCCAACAATACTATAGAATACAACCCACTGGTAAATATTCAGATGTAGAAATTGTACGTTTTCACTTTTAGGTCCTACATGTATGGGAAGGAGTAAAAGCAGAGTTCAGAGAATGGTCCCCCGGGAGGAGCGGATCAGGGGTTAACACAGGAATGCAGAACTTAAGAAATGTTCATTCTAATAATTGTTTATACTCATAACAGGCCCTAAATGTCTCAGCCTTAAAACCAACCCACCTTACTAAGCAGACTTCGACAACAACAAAAAATAAAAAGCCTTTTGTAAGTATCTGTCCAGGAGTCTAGCGTACGTTTTCTAAATTATTACTTCATTTATTCTCTTTCAAGAGCCTAAAATGCTAGTTGTAGGTACCGACCTTTTCCTGATACAGACTTTTCCTTTCCCACCAGGGGGAGTCAGTGGTTGACAGTGGGAGGAAAAGGAAAGGCGAGTAACCTGGGGACTGTCTGTGCCAGCAAGCCAGGCTTTCAGGAGGACTACCAGGTCAGGAATCAGGATCCGTGACTTCGCCTGCCCTATGTAGGTCGCAAGGTTGACAAGATCACTTTGGAGGGCTTCCCTAGCTTGGCTCCATGGGAATTTCTATGCACAGCATCTCAGTTAAAGATAAACAGCAGATAAAAAAGGACGAGGTGGAAAACCCACAGAGGAGTGGCAAATGGTCAGGACTAGTAACTTTTAGCAAACCTGAACTTCTTAACATGTAGAACCGAGAGAAAATTAAATACTTTCCAACTTTCTTTCAATTTACTGATTTTAACATCAACGGTTTTCGAGTCTTAGATGTTTTACTCAATCCAGTACAAAGCACTTCTATATTTGGTCTAACATAAGATAATTAAAATACCAACAGCCTTGAGTGAAGGTCATAATTTCTGCATACCCGAAACCTCAAGATTTTAAAGCCTTCTTAGTCTTTTCTCAACACTAAATGTCTTAAATACTCAGCTTTTATCATGAGCTTCCCTATTCGGCCCAATGATTAAGTGGTTTAGCTTATAGTAAGCTCTATAAAATAGGATGTCACTCCCATACAATAATGACGACAATTTAGGGAAAAATAGACATCTCAGACTGTGCCCTAAATCTAGCAACATGGCAATGTTCATTAGTCATACTGCCAGGGGAAAAAAAAACAAAAGTAAACACGGCCTTAAAGCAATGGATTAAGGATGTTCAAGACACAACTGAAGAGTGATGAAATACTGAAACATACATAGTGTATGTAGCCTTACTGGGCCTACATCTTCTCATCTGCAAATTTAAGCAGGTCCTGCTCTAGTATCTACACGATGGAAAACTATTCAGCCTTAAAAAGGAATAAAGCACGTTCTACAATGTGGGTGAAACTTGAAAACAGACTAAGTCAGACACATGAGACCACAGAATGTAGGATTCCATTTAAATGAAATGTCCAGAATGGGCAAATCCAGAGAAACACAAAGTAGATTAGTGGTTGCTAGGGCCTGGGGGGCGGGGGGCGCAGAGGAAAACTGGGAGTGATTGCTAATGGGGTTTCTTTCTGGGATGATGGAAATATTCTGGAATTAGCTAGCGGTGATGGCTGTACAACCTGGTGAGTATAGTGGAAGCCACTGAACTGTGCCCAAGTGAATTACACCAGTTAAAAGAGGAAACAAAAAAGTTGATTTCTAAGGAGCTTTCAAGTCTAAAACTACTCTAGTATAGAACCAGTAGATTCCTTTGCTGTCACTCCATTAAAAAGATGCCAATCACACAGATTGTTGTTACTCTGTGGGAAATTAAAGTAAGACGGCATACAAGCAACAGAAACCCATAAAATCCAGATTTGGCTTCCATAAACATGCTGGCTCCCACTACATTTTTTTTTTTTTTTTAACTAAGAGGTACTAGCGAATAACTAGAGCTCTGAGAATACCCTGTGTAGGATTATTTTTATGAAGACTTCACGTAACTAAGCTTGCACTTGGGCAAAACTGTCACATCACAGCTCATTTCCAATCTAAAGGACTTTTCACGAAACCACACTGTAGTTAAAACTCTCATGGCTGGGATCAAATGAGATTTGGTGGTGAAAGCACTGAGCATATCGCCTACCAGTCAGCACACAGACACGTAGAAATTCAGCCTAACAGTGAACCTGCTTTGATTTCTTCACCTACTATCAATTATCTCCTTATTTCAGTTCCAAAGATTACACTATATTCAGAATCTGTACTTGGGACGTGCATAGTTAATCACAAACTATTTAGCATCTCTTTGGTGTTAATTCCAAACCACAAGGACAAGGAAGAGGGATAGCTTACCACAAAACATGTCTGAGGAAACAGGCCATACTATGTTACTGCCATCAAATATTTATAATCAGCTTTATGTACAGAGGACTCTGTTATGCAGACAACTAACTCTGCAAAGAAATGGGCATTAAAATAACCCCAAACTGTTCAACTCTGTAAGCAGCCACTTACAGGGGAAATAATGACTTTTCAATGCTGACTTAATTGTAAATTACCTCCCATTAGTCAGGCCCCTCAAATGCCCCCCCAACCCCCACCCCCCCCCCCCCCGCCCCCACTGGCTGACTTGATACGCATCACTTCATCAAGTAAAGCCACCATTATCAAGTTTTCTGGGTATGGGAAAGCGGGTAAGCAACTTGGTAAGATCAAGGACAGAATATATAACGCCCTGGTTTTCTAAATTTCTGTAAAACCAACATGTCCTCACTGTGAGAAAAAGTAAATTTACTTTTATGTGGTGGGCGTATCTTTAGGTATCTAATACCTAATTTCAAATGGTATCCTGATTCCAGCAAAATTCAATAAGCAATTCACATTAATGAAAAAACAAGGCTTTTAGTTTCAACACGATCGGTGTACATGCGCTCGTTCTTAAGCCACCAGAATCTACAGAAGGTGCTCTGACAACCATCAAATAAGTTAGTGGACCGGTCTCACTTAAACACGTACCTCCGACTAAACTCAAATTCCTACGACCTCCACAAGACACTCTGAAATCCAGAACAGCAGCGCCTATTAACACCTGCTATCGAATTCTGGCAGCAACTCGGATCCCTTTGCTCGGTCCTCTGAGTCCCAGATCCGTCCGAGGTTAGTTAGCTCGTCTCGGGGCTTGCAGGAGCTACAACCAGACCAGCCTTCCCTACCGGCCTTTTCACCTCGCGCTTCATTTGTTCCTCTCAATTGTTAACGATCTTTTAATACTCAAGGGTCATCGCGCTTGGAGGCTCCGTCCAATTCTGAGAATTTATGAGACAGCGGTAAAGTAATCCTGGGAGAAGGATTCTACAACACAAACTTAGTACTACGTGTGACGATCTTCACAAATAGAAAATTAACTAGCCATGGCAGGATCATTCTCAGTGTACTTACTATCCCGGCAATTTAACTAGATAGCATGTGAAAAAAAGAACAAGACACCCACAGGAAAAAAAGCCAGCTTTTCCATGGTTATTAAGTTAAAAAAAAAAAAAAAACCAACACGCAGTAAGTCCCTTTTGCTCTAGATATTTTCTTTGGCTTTGTAGAATCTCTTCACGGGGGAAGAAAGTAGATGGCCTTCTGTCAACTAAAATTCGTGCAAAGACTTAAAGTACTCGACTTTATTTAGTGACAAACGTCCCCAGTCGCGTAGATAACCGACCTATTTGCAACGCGCCGAACCCTCGACAAACTGAAACTTCCCCAAACGTAAAGGGTTAAGAGCAATCTACAAAACCTCGCGGACCCTCGCCCCGACGTGCTGCGGGGGGCGGGGGAGGGAAGCGAGGACCTCGCCGGCAGCGCGGTGACAGGCCCCGGCGGCGCGGAGCCTGCACACGCGAGCCCTACGTGCCGCCCAAGTCCCGCCCCACCGAGGCGAGCGCGGGGAGCACGGGGAGCGCAGCCGCGGGCAGAGTCCGGCCTGCGCGCCGGGCGTGGGAGCGGAAGGCGCCGCTCGGGAGCAGCTGAGGGTCCGGGGAAGGGAAGCGGAGGGGAGGGGAGGGGAGCGGGGCGGGGCGGGGCGGGGCCGAGACGCCCCCCAGAGGAAGGCGGGGGAAAGGCGACGGCGGGCGGCCCGGCCGGGCGCGAGCTCCGCGCAACCCGGCCGAGGCCCGCCCCGCGCCCCACCCCCATCCCCAGGCCTCGCGGGGGAGCCAGCCGGGCGGGGGCGGCGGACAACGGGCCGGCGGCCGTCCGTTGGCCCCAGCGCGCCCCGCCCCGCCGCGCCGCCCCGCCCCGCCCCGCGCCGCGCGGCCGCCCCGCCCGGGGAAACTACGCCATTGCGGCCTAGCGGGCGGCGCCGCGCCTCCCGCCGCCATCTTCGGCCCGCCGGCCCGCCGGCCCGCCGCCCCCGCCGCGGCCCGCCATCTTTTGGGGCCGCCATACTTGCCCTGCGAAGAAGATGGCGGCGCCCATCACACACATAAAACATGGCTTCCCTTCAAAACAAAAACATCCCGGGGGCCGGCGCGCGCCGGCGCTCACCTGAGGACCACATGGTGACCGAGAATTCGCCCTCCAGGGTCTTGATCTGCACCTGCTTCTGCTCCCACTTCTTGTTGCCCGCGTCCGCGCCGCCCGCCGCCCCGGCCCCGCCGCCGAGGTAGCCCTTCTTGCCGCTCTTCTTGCCGCCGCCCTTCTTGACGCGGCCGCCGCCCGACGACGACGAGCCGCCGCCGCCGCTCTTGCCGGCCGCCGCCACCGTGACCAGCGTCTGCTCGATGTAGTCGTCGTCGCCGCCGGCCGGCGCGGGCACCGGGATGAGGATCTGGTCCTCGAAGCCGTCCTCGGCGCGCAGCCCGTCCGAGTCGTCGCCGCCCACCACCTCCTCGCGCGTCTGCACCAGGATCACCTCCTGGTGGTGGTGCACCTGGGTCGGGTCGTCGGTGACGAGCGGCTGCAGCGCGATCATGGGCGGGTGGTGGTGGTGGTGGTGGTGGTGGTGGTGGCCCGCGTGCCCGTGGCCGCCCCCGCCGCCGTGGTCGCCGCCACCGCCGTCCTCGTCGTCGTCGTCCTCCTCTTCCTCCTCGCCCACCACCGTGGTCTCGATGGTCTCCACCGGGATGGTCTCCACCTCAATCTCGTGCAGCTCCACGATCTCGGCCGGCATCTCCGAGCCGTCCGTGGCGATGTAGAGGGTGTCGCCCGAGGCCATGGCTGAGGGCTCCGCCGCCACGGCCGCGGCGGCCTCCGCTCCGGGGCTACGGGCGGGCGGGCGAGGAGGCGGCCGGCCGTGGGGAAGGAAGGCAGAGGGAGGAAGGCGGCGGGCGGGCGGGGGGAGAGGGGGCGGGCGGCGGGGGGAAGGGGCGGGCGCGGCGGCGGCGGCGGCGGGCTTCCCCGCCTCCTCGCCTCGGTGCGCCCCGCGCTCGCTCGGCCGCTGCTCGCCCCGGCGCCCCGCCTCGCCGCGCCTCGGCCGCCCGCTCTGGCCGCGCCTCCTCCCGCCCTCCGGGCCGGCGCTCCGCTTCCCCCTTCCTCCTGCGCCTCCGCCTCCTTCCACACAAATACCAACTCCTCACCCCGAGCCCAGATCTCGCCGCCGCCGCCGCCGCCACACTCCGCTCGGGCTCGGCCTCGCGAGACTTCCGCGCTGGCCTCGGCCCGCCCCGCCTCGCTCCCACTCGCCCACTGGCCCTCTCGCTCCTCCCCCTCTGCCAATCGATCTGCCCGTTCGCCGTCGTGGCCCCGCCCACTCACCCGGGCTCCTCCCGGATTGGGGTCGACGGGGCGGCCCCCGCGCGCGCCGGATGGCCGCGGCGCGTGACGTCAGCGCGCCGCCACCGCCCGCCGCCGAGAGTCGCGCGGCTCCCGCCCTCCGCGGTGCAACAGCAGCGAGACCCGCCGCCCCGGGCCCGGGCCGCACTCGGGAGCGGGGCGTCGCCGCTGCAGCCGCCGCCTCGGGAGCCGGTGAGCGGTGCGCGGTCCCCGGCGCCGCGGGGGAGGGGGCCTGCGGGAGAGGGCGGGGTCGGCCGCACGCGGGGTCTAGGCAGGCCAGCGGCCCGGAGGACGCGCGGGGGAGCGGGCGGCGCGCGCGGGGCGGCCCCGGCGCCCAATAAAGTCTGCTTTGACGAGAAACGCCTGTGCCTCCTTTTTCGCGTCGGGTGGCGTTTGCTCTCGGCGCCTGGCTCCGGGCGGGCGATGGCGGCGGTGAGTGTGCAGGGCCAGGCGAACAAAGGCGGGCGGGCCGCAGAGGAGAATGGCCGTGGGCCTCCGCGAGCCCGCATTTCGCCGCGAGCGCCCTTCCCCGTGAGGCGCGGGGCCCGGGGTGCCGAGCGCAGGTGGGCCGCGCCGGACGGCCGGGGCGGGGCGGCCGGGCGGAAGCGGCGCGCGGAGCCCCCAGGTCCACCGTTGGGAGGATGTCCGTTATCCTTTTGTGACCCGCGGAAACCTGAGACGGGGCCGTTGGGTGCCCGCTTCGCTGTAGAGCTTGGAACCACGGGGGCCCCCGCCGCTCGTCGTGTCGCTCGGCTCCTTGTGGCTTTCTAGAATTTCCTTCTGAGCTTCCCTTTCTTCGCTCTCCAGCCAATCAGTGTTTTCCTTGACCACCGTCTTCACCTATTTCTCACTTTCATAGACACTCCTCCCTTTGCCCACCAGGCTTTGCATTCGTCTCATCCTTTAAAGCTCCCCCGTTTCTCCATTCTTCGTGCAACAGAGCCTGGATTTTTCCTGGCACGAAATAACGGCAAGTTCAGCCTTCCTGAATGGCTGGTGCAGCGAGGTCATTTTGCCCTTGCTCATCCTTTTGGTCGACCTGACAGTTGGTCTAAAGCAATAAAAATACAGACTCCCTGATTTTTTCAGAAAATCTGGGAAGGCGTGTCTTTGCCCAGTTTAATGCCGTGCAAATTCATTGAATGCGTACGTTCTCCACGCTTATTCCTGGAATAGTGTTCCTGCAGTTGAAGCCCATCATTGTTCTGGACTGATCCATCAGTTCTTAGGTCCAACTTGTTAAAACCAGCAGGTGTCTTTGATAACATATTAGAGAAAAGTTGATTCATTCTGATTAACAAGCGACTTGATTTAATATCTAAATGCCATTCGACTTGACTTTTGAGAATTTCAGCATAAAGAGTGAAAAATGAGATCATTTTCTCTTTGCATCTGAGTTTCAAAACCTGAGTAATTCCCCTTGGAGTTCTGCACCCACACAGTTTGGCAAAGTAAAATCTGTTGAAATAAGTCATTTCTGGCTTCGTAGCTTATAAATTGTGCATAAATATTTCACAAGCGAAAACCAGTTGTGGGAGAATTTTGTATGTGGCTTAATTTCACTTTCCCCACTCTCTAGTAATTGACAAGAAAATGTTTTTGTAAGTAGTTGATACTTCCCTCTAGAAACACCAGAAATGGGGGAAGTACCTGCTTAGCTTCTAAATTCTAGATCTGTAGACGTTCACCATCAAGGGGAGAAAACTGAAAAGAGCTTAAAACTTGGGAAGGATGGCAGGTGCAACACAGCATTAAGATGTCCCTAAGTGCTGTCCTCACACCTGCTCCACGGGTAGCTTTTAAAACTTGCCCCAGAGCAGGTGATCTGTTTAACATAGGCCTGGAGTTTTCTGTGGTGGGAGGTATTCTTGCTTTCAGCGCTTTAGCTGTGAAGGATCTTACGACAAGATGTGCAAAGATCCTGTGCTGTATGGGCACTAACCTCGCACTTGCTGCAAAAGTTGAATATCAATTTAAAAGGACAGGTTAAATTGCCATTTCAGAACCATGGCTCTGAAAGTTTGGGTAATTTTACTGCTTTTTCTCTTCTGTTTGGGCAGAGTGAATTGAGCCAATGAGCATTCCCTCTGAATGTTCTAGAGTCCCTTTGTTTTAGCAAGAAGCCAAATGATTAGTGTTACTAAATTAAGCTGGTATTTCTCTTAACGCAGATCTTGGGTGCTTTTCCCTTTCCAACTGTGAGGGCAAAGGTTATGGCTGTGTCTGTCTCCAGCTCCATCTCTTACACATGGAATGATTGCTTTTTGGCTCATCAAAAAATGAAGCCGACATGACAGGAGTTCTGTATGATAGTGCTGGACTGTTTCAAGGGTCTCAAAAGCTCCAACTTCACCCAAGACTTCCAGTCTACTGCAGAAATGAATGGAAACAACTGTGGAAAAAACTAGAATGTTGGAAGAATCCTGAGTCATGCAGACTTTTCCAGGAGCTCGAGAAGTCAGAGCTCACTAATGGTTGAGGAGATGTGGTGACAAATATCTTGCAAGGAATGTGTCCTTTGGCCACCTGATCAGGACAGAAGCAGGACAGAGATGTGGACTGTTAGCCACAACTCTTACAGTCACCTGCCTTCATCTTCCTAATGGTTTCTTTCCTGAAAGCTCCATTAAATGCTCAAACTCCGTTTTAAGAGCCTGTGGTTTAGGGAGACGCATGGAGGGGGCAAATGTCAGGAGTGAGCAGAGTGGGGTGGGGGGAGGTAAAGGATGTGCATTAAAAAATGTTGGTACCTCTCCCGTTTTCAGACAGGGTCTTATGGATTATAAGGCTAGCTGTTCAGTTTCATTCTACCATATGTCCATTTTTTTTATTTCTTTTTTAATGTTTTTATTTATTTATTTTTTTTTTTGAGACAGCATGAGCAGGAGAGAGAGAGACACAGAATCCGAAGCAGGCTCCAGGCTCTGAGCTGTCAGCACAGAGCCTGACGCGGGGCTTGAACTCACAGACTGTGAGATCATGACCTGAGCTGAAGTTGGTTGCTTAACCGACTGAGCCACCCAGGCGCCCTGCCATATGTCCATCTGTGACAGATTGGGAATGGTTCAGGTGATGAACTCATGACGCTAAATAATTTCCCTTTCCACATACTGAGGTACCTTCCTTGTGAAATTCCTTTTGGTTAATTCTAAACATCGAGTCCTTTTGAAGTTACCTCCAGTCGGCAGGCAGTTAGTGGTCTGCATCAGCTGCAGAAAGGAGAATGTTAGAGCCGTGGACATTTTTGGTTTTTAACGGACAGAGAAAGCAGCTGAGGAAGGAACTGGTTGAGGTCACAAAGACACGTTGCAAGGTAGCCACGGGGCTGCATGTAGAGCGAGCGTCCCCTGCTTTTGTTAGACTGCAAAGCCTCCAAGTTTGCAGGAATTGAATTCCAATTTAGGTCCAGGCCGAGTGTCCTTTTTTTTTTTTTTTAATGTTTATTTTTGAGAGAGAGAGAGACAGAGCATGAGCAGGGGAGGGGCAGAGAGAAAGGGAGACACAGAATCTGAAGCAGGCTCCACGCTCTGAGTCGTCAGCACAGAGCCCAACTTGGGGCTCCATCTCACAAACTGAGATCATGAGCTGAAAACAAGTTGGATGTTTAATTGAGCCACCCAGGTGCCCCTCAGGCCGAGTTTCCAATAAAATACTTGGGAAAATCAGGTTGACATTTCAGGTTTGTGCATCTAAGTTATGCTAACTTTGTATCAATACAAGTCAAATGAGGGACGCCTGGGTGGCTCAGTTGTTTAAGCTTCTAAGCTTCAGATGGTGATCTCACAGCTTGTGAGTTTGAGCCCCGCATCGGGCTCTGTGCTGACAGCTCAGAGCCTGAAGCCTGCTTTGGATTCTGTGTCTCCCTCTCTCTGTCCCTCCCCTGCTCGCTCGCTCTCTCTGTCTCAAAAATAAATAAACTTTAAAAAGACAAATACAAGTCAAATGAAACACTATAGGCATGCATTTGCTGTCTTAATCATCTAAACTATAGTTCTCGGTTGTGGGATCTATGAAATCTGGGCCACGAAAAGCATACTCCCCACTCCATCAATGTCTATATTAGATTTGGAGCTTAAGTTGTGGTAAGGTGCCCTGACGAGACCTCTGTTAAGCTGGCATTTATGTACTATTTCACGTCCTTTTATAAGACCTGAGTCAAATTCTCTTCTCTGAGGCCAAGCGGGTTCTTTCAGTACATGGATCCGGTTACTACCCATAACACTAAGGAAAGTGGAGGTCTTCGGTAACACATGAACCTAGTTCTCTACTTTGCTGGTCGATAGCCTCCCGAAGAGACGCTAGATCCACTTTTGCACTGACATTGGCTGCTCCCACCTGCCCAGCCAGGCAGACGCAGCGTGTGCACCTGACTGCATTTGCATGCGTGGGGCGAGTTAATGCAGTGGAACAGAACAGCTTACGAGCACTAAGGAGTTAGCTTGGCCTTGCAGACGGGGTGGGGGTTTGGAATCCAGCCTCTCCGATGGATTTTCTCTGTAAAGAGGAGTGGCCCGGGGAGTTCAGGTGAGTCTGGCTGGTCATTCTCCTTGCCAAGTGCCTGGAGGACACAGCTGTGAGCGAGGATCACACACTTGTCGTCGGGGAACCTGCAGGGTCGGAGAGGATAGGTCCCAAACGGGTGGTTCGCAGATACTTGCCAGGATTCAGGTTGTGCGAAGTGCTAGGAAGAAGAGGAGGGGTGGGGGATGCTGTCAGGTAAAGGCCTTCCTGAGTAAGGGACAGCTCAGC
The DNA here is from genome assembly GCF_027475565.1 of Acinonyx jubatus. Classification (NCBI taxonomy): domain Eukaryota; kingdom Metazoa; phylum Chordata; class Mammalia; order Carnivora; family Felidae; genus Acinonyx; species Acinonyx jubatus. Next base: position 139,801,833 of record NC_069386.1, on the reverse strand, counting down.
TGGGACTGAGGCTCAAGGGACCAGAAAGTGCCTGACCCAGTGTTTGGCCACACACCAGCCTTTCATTCTTTTATGTGAGTTTCTTTAAAAAAACAAAAAAAACAAAAAACCTTAGAGCAGTGGGGGAGGGGCAGAGAGAATCAAGTAGACTGAAGGCTCGGAGCTGTCAGCACAGAGCCCGTTGAGGGGCTCGAACTCCCGAACCGTGAGATCATGACCTGAGCCGAAGTTGGACACTTAACCGACTGAGCCACCCAGGGGCCTCTGTTTTATGTTAATTTCTATGTGAAACAGCAGTAGATAAATCAGGTGATAAATGTGTAAATATTGGGGCAAGCCCATAACCCGCATTGTTAGCCTTGGAAATTCATCAGATTAACAGATTAATCCACTGAAACTGCTTTTGGGGTTGGCTGAGGTTTTCTCACTCATACTTGGTTACTAACATCATGTCCTGTTGTCTTGTATCAGCCATTCCTTCTTCAAAATTCACACCTGAACTTGGGGATTCATAGTGGAAATGGTTTTGGAACTCCAGACCTTGCGAGACAGACCAGCTGCAAAGCTGATCAGTGGGAAGAGCAGACCGGAGTCACCACAAGCTTGGGGTCAGGTCCCAGTGGCGCAGTTTATCAATCGTGTAACATTAGCAGAGGCTTGTAACCTCTACACCCTTCATTTCCTCTGCTGTAAAATGGACCTAACAATGCCAGTCTTCAGGCGTTATGGGCATGCACAGTAATGGTAAGGAAAATGCCCAACTTTTGGGCTTTTTTGGTATGTAGGGTGCTTGTACGCTCAGGACCAGTTACGTTTTCTTCCTACGCTTCTCTTTTCCTGGGTGAGCTAGTTCCTGACCCTCACGTCTCAGCCTCTGCACCTGTGCTGTGCATTCGGGCGCTGCTGGTTTTGCAACTAATGATTATAGATGGGATCCAACACTCACTTGGTTTCTTAGAGCAAATGAAAATTCATTTACTAGCCAGGTAGATTTGCCATATCAGAGGTAAGTATTTGATCTCTCTGAGCTAGGTGGATTGCTGTCTATTAAAAGTAGAATAAACAACTTGCTTTTTTGTTTCCCATGTCGATCGGAACCAGTCTTGGGGCGCCTGGGGGGCTCAGTTAAGCGTCTGACTTGGGCTCAGGTCATGGTCTCGCAGTTCGTGAGTTCAAGCCCCACGTCTGGCCCCGTGATGTCAATGCAGAGCCTGCTTCAGATCCTCTGTCCCCCCTCTCTGCACCTTCCCCACTCATTCTCTGTCTCTGTCTCTCTCTGAAAAATAAATAAACATGAAAAAAACCCTCAATTTTTCAACATTGGAGCTCCCTCTGGACATGTCTCTACTGCGGACTGCTGGTGTCTCACTCACTTTTCTTGTGACACAGGTGCTCTGGCTGGAGAGGGTGGACCCAAGGAGACTTGGCACAGGCGTTGTCATGGTGGGGTTCAGCCCCCGCCACAGGAACAGCAGCCTAGAGGTGGGAGTCAGGAAGGAGAAAGGCTGTTGATCTCTGTGTTCCCATGAGCCACGTTCTGGTGCTGAGTTGCCATCTGACTTCCTTGGCACACCCTGGCACACGGTTCTTTCCCTGCTTAGGTCACATACAATTTTGAACTTGGGATTTGAAGGATGGAGGTAGGGCGGAAGGACCATCATATCTAAACTGTGCCATCCTGTTACTCCCCGAGGAATGGGTTGGGAGTCTCCTTGCACCATTTTGCTTAAATGGCATTGTCATCGTGGCGGGAACGCAGTCGTGGGTTGGGTGCGTCTTTTCCTAGGGATGTTTTGACCAAATCCTTCCAAAGGCAGTGCTAGCCGCGACGCAGTGTGAGGCTGGTGCCACTTCAGATGCTACTCTGGCATCGTCTCACCTGCTCTTGTATTTTTTGAAGACCTGGGGCTTCCTCTCACACCTGAGCCATACCAGCTCTTAGGTGACTTGAGTCAGCCCTCTGACAGCCCTCAGGTCTGTATTTTGGCCTCTGCAATTCTGTTATCTCATTTCCCCTCTTCAGCTGCCATATCCCGGTCCTTGTCATTCCTGAGAGCAGCAGCACATCTGGAGTCTTGAACCCCCAATACCCTGCCCCTTCCGACTCATACCTTCCGTCCCATCGACCCTCTGCTTCAGCCTCAGACCTTTATTTAGTGTTCTCACCCCTCCTTTCTTTCCCAGACTAGAAACCCATGGTTAATCACAAGCGTCTTCAGCATCCCGTCCTGCTTCTGTCTGATAAAACTTCACCCTTGGAGCAACCCACCTCTGTCTCTGCGCTTCTGGAATCCTGGGACCCACTGCAGGAGACACCGTTCATGTATGTAGACTTCTGCCGTAACCTACGGTCTCCAGCGTCAGCTATGTTGTTTAAATTTTTTTTTTAATGTTTTATTTATTTTTGAGACCGAGAAAGACAGAGCATGAGAGGGGGAGGGGCAGAGAGAGAGAGGGAGACACAGAATCCAAAACAGGCTCCAGGCTCTGAGCTGTCAGCACAGAGCCCCACATGGGGCTCGAACTCACAAACCGCGAGATGATGACCTGAGCCGAAGTCGGACGCTTAACTGACTGAGCCACCCAGGCGCCCTCTCCTGGTCTTTAAAAACAAGCCCCTGTCTTGGCCCTGTGTCTCTGTAGCCGTAGCCTGTTTCCTGTTCCCAGCTAAGCGTCCCGAGCCCGTCTGTGCCACCCCAGGCCCTGTGTCTCCCGGCTGTCTACCAGACATTCCATCACTGGTCACACAGGCAAAGGCTTTCTGACCTGCTTCCTCGCCTTCTCTTGCACCCGACACCGGCCGCTACTCTGTCCTTGGACTTGTCACCTCGGCTGTCTGCACCGCTCAGCTCGGTCTCCCCCTTCTCACTTCTCCTCTTGCCACTCTCCGTGTTCCGCGTGCTCTGCTGGGTCATCGGGTCCCCACGTGTGGCCCCAACAGCCACCTGCGTGCTGACCGCTCTTAGCTTCCGTCTCTGTTCTGTTCACCCCGCTGTCCCAGATGGCCCCATGCACTGTCCTGCGGCACCCTGGACGCACCGCCCGCCTAACCACCTCTCCGTCCGCGCCAGCCCTGCTCTTCCAGCGGCTTCCCTCACCACCGCACTCACTTGCAGTGAACTTGGGAATTCACCCTGGACTCCTCGCTCCCTCATCCCCCGTGTGTAGCCACCAACTCCTAATGAGTTTACTTCCAAAATATTTTTTAAAGCCCGCTTTTCTCCATTCCCGCTCCTACTGTCCTCACGGAGGCTCTGGCTCCCTGTCACCTGCCCTTTGGCCAGCCCGCTGCCGCGCCTGCCACCGGTCCTCCTGCGCCAGGGGTCCCCTGAATTTTTCTAACGTGCAGAGGGGACCACATCGCTCCCCGCTTCAAACCTCTGGGGCTCCGGGTGCCTCGGGACGGCCGGCTCCTCCGCGAGGCGTTTCGAACCTTTCCGCCTCGTTTACTCGCCTTCGTGCCACCTGCAGACCCTGTTCATTTCCCTCTGCCTAAACGGCCTTTCCCGCCTCCTTCAACTTTACTCATCTTCCAGACACACGGGGAGCCTTTCTGAGCAGAACTACCCAGTGGTGTGGCTGCCTTGTCCTCCTCCCTGCTGCACGTGGAACGAAGCCCAGGGTCCTTAGCTGGGTTTCAAGGAAACCTGGTGTAGCAAAAAAAACAAATAAATAAGAGACCTGGATTTGAATATTTGTCTCGCCATGGATGAATTAACTAAGAGATCTTAGATGAGTTTCTTAACCTCTCTGGGTCAGTTTCTTTATCTGTAAAATAGGAATGTTGATGTTCAAGGTTGTCGGAATGGCAGATTGTAATAATATATACAGTGCTCCTGGCTATAGTAGGTGCTTAGTAAATTCCCTCATCCTTACGGCTTTCCCTGCGCCGTCCTGCTCCACCTTGACCCCCTCCCCCAACACCCAGCCTCACAAAAGTTGTCTTGCTTCCCTGCCTTTGCTCTGTCCGTTAAGGAATGCCTTCCTCAGGTCTACCAGCGTCCACTCGGTTCAGATCCTGCCTCACGGCAGGCCCCAGATCCCCCAGTTAGAAATAACCCCTTCGCTGGTCTCCAGTCCCCCATACATGTGATGTTCCCAGCTGATGACCAGCTAGCGGTCTTCTAACTACCTGTAGGCGGTTCCTGGGTTGGAAGCTTCTGGAAGGCAGGGATGTTTCTTCTTAGTTTCGCAGGTCTCCGTGCTTCTGAGCACTCAGGGCCTGGAACACCCTAAATGTTAAGTGAGGGGCTGTTTACTTTGATGGGGATTGGGAGGTTGGAAAATGCTTCTTTGCCGGGTTAAACTGTTGTCGGCATCTTAAAGGAATCAAACCCTCTGGGAACTCTGAATTCTAGCTTACCCAGCCTACTTGTCCGTAAGATTTTTTGCCAGAGGTGAACGTTCCCATTTGCAAGCAAGTAAACCGTGTCTGGAAATTAGACATCATTCTAGAAAATCCATGTCAAACACGGTGAAAAATCGTCAGTCTTGAAATTAGTTTATAATGTGAAGAAAGCAAAGCCTGTTGTTTGCTCCAAGCTACAGGAAAGTGATGTGTATTTCCAATTATTTCTCAAAGGCATATTCAAAAAGGAGATTCTTTAAGTAGACTGTGCTTTGGGAAGATAATCTCATTTTGACCTGCTGAAAAGAAGCTGACACAATCTCCTCCCGCCCTTTTATTTTTTAAAAAAAAATTTTTAACATGTATTCATTTTTGAGAGGGAAAGACAGAATGTGAGTGGGGGAGGGGCAGAGAGCAAGGGAGATACAGAATCGGAAGCAGGCTCCAGGCTCTGAGCTGTCAGCACAGAGCTCGATGCGGGGCTCGAACTCATGGACCGCGAGATTATGACCTGAGCTGAAGTGGGACGCTTCACCGACTGAGCCACCCAGGCACCCCAGCCCTTTTATTTTTACATTTTATTTATTATTTTAGAGTTTTTATCTATTTAAGTAATCTCTACACCCAACATGGGTCTCAAACTCAGGACCCCAAGATCAAGAGTCGCTCGCTCCACCAACTGAGCCAGCCAGGCGCCCGTCATCCATCCCTTTTAAAGCGAATGGTGTTGGCCAGTAAAATCCCATCACACCCACCACAGCAAAGAGAGTCTACATAAAAAGACCATTTCCTGCGGAAATAAGCGCCTTATTGATTGATGTATCAATCCAACGGTTAGCAGGTTAGCAATGCTGTTTGCGGACAGAGGTGTTTTAGGACCTGCTTGCACACATCTGTCACAGCCATTAAGTGGTGATTTCCCTTGGACACTGCTCATCCCCTTTCCCCCCAGACCATTGAATTCTCCATGCAAAGCCTACTCATTGAGAGAAGAGAAGCAGTCCCCTTGTGGCTGTGACCCAGGCAGGTAGCCCTGTCCAGCAGGGAGCTTATGATGTCAGAGTTTATCTAAACTCCTCTCTTGCAGCGTTCAGGGTTGCAAACTAGCCAAATTCAAACTTGTTTTTATAGGATCCAAATTTAGCAACTTGTATACAAAATATAAGGTGTAAACCTCTGTCCTATAAACTACTTCTGCCCCAGGAACATCATGGTGGGGAGGTAGCCTGGCTGTCATCCAGCCTACTCCTGCCAGGTCAGTACCAGCAGCTGGCTCTCGGGGCGGGGGGGGGTCCTCTTGCAAACTGGGGTTCCACATTCATAAATCTAGAAACAACCAGGAGAAATAGGTAAATGCATTACTGTGTCACATGCATGCGTGCGGATGGGTTTGTTGAGCAGAATGTGTTGGGGGTCCCCGTGGCCTGGCTGATGACTACTCTTAGCACCCGGTGCTTCCTTCTTGCAGAGCCCCAGTTTTCTCATGGCAGGTACCAGGGAGAAATTCGATCCCCTGGGAAGGGTCTGAGGAACTACCTTTGCTTAGCAGACAAATCACGATTGGGCAAACAGCCAGGGCCAGCGTATTTCCTTTAGCCAGTGACTGATCTGAGAAGGAATCAAAGAGAATGTAACACAGTTCTGGCCAATGAAATCTTCAGGAGAGTGTGTATTGCTGAAGTGGCTTTGCCTCCCTAATGACAAGATACAGCCTGAAGAGAAGACAGTCCTACTTCTTCCTGCCCAAAAACCAGTGTGATGGCTAGGGCTGTGGCAGCCATTTTAGGACTGTGAGGAAAGGACTAAGGGATTTGGGGTCATTGGTCCAGCACCATGGACCTGTGAACCCACTGGTACCACGGGGCCTGTGTGAGCCATTGCACAGGTCTGTTCTTGGCATGGTGGCACAGGTCGGACTGTGAGTATTTCCCTCTGGGAAGAGGGGGAGTGGGATGGAGGGCTGACACACCAAAGGGGGTGCTGCTCTTCTGTATGCTCTTCTGTATTTTCTCTTGGTAGGTTGATGGGATGTTGTTTATGCTTATTTACTTGTTTTGAGAGAGAGAGAGAGAGAGCACAAGTGGGTGAGAGGCAGAGAGAAGGAGAGAGAATCCCAAGCAGGCTTTGTGCCTTCAGTCCAGAGCCCGATGCAGGACTCAAACTCCCGAATGGTGAGATCATGACCTGAGCTGAGATCAAGAGTTTGACCCTTAACCAACTGAGCCACCCGGGCGCCCTGGCTTTTAAGTTTTGTAAACAGTTTTAATAATATGAAAAACTGCTATGGTAAAATCATCAAAAATGTAGAACATTTGAGTATATTGTATAATCCCAACTTTTGGCGGGGGGGGGGGGAAGATAGAGAAACAGTGAGGAGGTACGTAGGTCACAACAGCACAGTTTTCTTCTGGGAACTGGGATCCTAGGTGGTGGTTTTGTTTACGTGTGTGTGGCTTTCACATAAGGGATCTTTTTCCTGATTTTTTTTTTTATTGCAATAAAAGACAAAGCAGAAAATGTACCATCTTAGGCATTTTTAAGGGCACAGTTCAGGGGCACCGAGCACATTCACACTGCTGTGAACTCATCGTCTCCAGAGCTCATCAGCTTGCAAAACAGAAACTTCCTGTTGAACAGTAAGCCCCCTGCCCGGTCCCTTCAACCCCTGGTGCTGACCGTGCACTTTCCACCTCTGTGAAGTTGACCGTTCTGCTGCCTCACGTGTGTACGTACATTGTGCAGCGTCCTTTTGTGACCCTCTGATTTCACTTAACGTCCTGCAGATTCCTCTGTGTTGGAGCAGGGGTCAGAATTCCCTTCCTTCCTGAGGCTGAGCCATAAGTGCCTCGTGTGGGCACACCACACCCTTGTCCGTGCCACCAGGGCCACTCAGGACTGCTTCCACACTTCAGTTGTGAATAATGCTGTTGCGCACATGGGTGCACAAACAAGCATGAATTTTGTAATCAGAGGGAAAGTAGCAGGGACGCCTGGCTGGCTCTGTGGGTGGAGCACGCGACTCGTAATCTCAGAGTCGTGAGTTCAAGCCTCACGTTGGGTGCGGCGCCTAGTTAAAGAGAGTGAGGGGCACCTGGGTGGCTCAGTTGGTTAAGTGACTGACTTTGGCTCAGGTTGTGATCGAGCCCCGCATTGGGCTCTGTGCTGACAGCTCAGAGCCTGGAGCCTGCTTCCAATTCTGTGTCTCCCTCTCTCTCTCTACGCCTTTCCCTGTTTGCTTGCTCTCTCTCTCTCTTGTAAAAATAAACATTAAAAAAAAAAAAAGAAGACAGAGAAAAGTAGCAAATGAAGAAAATCTTGGGGAAGCCACATCATCTATTTTGAATTTGTGCTAATTTTCCTCATCATTTCTCATTTTGTATCAGACCTCTTGAGCACTTAGCCAATAGTAGCGTTTCCCTCTCTGCGGGAAGGGAAAATTAGTACCTGGACGCTTTCTCCCCTCTTGAAAGCCTGATGGCCTTGCAGGGTTAGCTGCTTTTAAGCACTCGCACCTGCTTCCCACGCCCTTCCCTCACTGGGCCTGGTCACGACTCCCGGAGAGGGCGGCCCTATGCACTCCTGCCTGTACCTCCAGGCTGTGTGGGGCTGTCGGGCTGTTTCCCCAGCCAACTGTACAGAAGGCAAAACAGCCATGAGTCCGTTCGCCAGCAACCCAGGGCTCCCGGTGGTCACTGCCCCACAGAGACCCCGGGGTTCAGGACACGTGGGGCGACCATGTGCCAGGTGCCCTGCACCCAAGCCTCTTCAGGACAAGGAGATGCCATTAGAGCTCACTAACTTGCTGGAAGGGGCAGCGCTTGAGTCAGAAGAGACCCTCTAACTGATGTAGTTCAAGCACTTGAGATGCCCAGGCCGGGTGTCTGTGCACCGTGCTGAACCGAAAGTGCCTTTTCTGCCCTCAACTGGGTTGACGTGGCAGCCAGACCAGCACCACTGGGCCTGAGCCGGCCCCATGGTGGTCACCTGTGCTCGGAAGCCTTTGTTGGGCCCTGCTACTCTGCCAGCTGGCTCTCGAGCCGCTCCAGGCCGTCTACGGGCACCCAGATGTACCTTGTCCCTCCCTGCCACTCCTGCCGTCCCCGAGGTCTTCCTCCCCAGGTTCTCTCTCTGCACACTGGCCCCCCTTTTTTTTTTTTTACTGTTTTTTTACATTTTTTTATTTTTGAGAGACAGAGACAGAGTGCAAGTGGGGGAGGGGCAGAGAGCGAGGGAGACACGGAATCTGAAGCCGCTCCAGCTCTGAGCCATCAGCACAGACCCTGATGCGGGGCTCGAACCCATGAACCGTGAGATCATGACCTGAGCTGAAGTCGGACACTTAGCCGACTGAGCCACCCAGGCGCCCCCTCTGCACACTGGCCCTTTAACTGGTGCCCCAGGGCCCCCAGCCAGGTCCCCCAAGTGTTCATGGTGCCGGCTCAGGCTCTGTGCTGGGGCCTCCCTCTCATCTCCACTTGGCCTCTCTGTCTACATCCCTGTGCTACCTGAGCCCGGAGGAAGGGCCTGGGGATGCACGCTCACTAATACCACTTCCCTCTGGCAAGTCTCTGGGAGGATAGAGAATCGAAGATGAGCCTCTCTGTTGAACTGGACCAAGCTGGGGAGGGAGGTCCCGGGACCCAAGGGAAGCGGGTGGCCCCACCCTGGGTCACAGGGAGGGGTGCGTCAGGGCCGTTTCTGCCAATTAGGGCTTAAGGCAGTGACTCTGGTGAGGAGCTAGAAGCTGCTTCTAGAAGCCTGGTGTTATCTTTTACACGCACAGGGAACTGCGTAGAGTTGTGTCGTGGCCTCTGCAGCTGTGCACCCGCTGTTTCCCGTTCCCTGCGCCCGGCTCTCCCTTCCTGCTCCTTTAGTGTCCCTCTCCACGTCTCGTTTTCCCTTGCTGTCCCCTTGTGTCAGCCTCCCACAGACCCTCCCTCTTTCATACGGAGGTCATGGGTGTCCATTCCACACCTGTCTGTCTGCCCGCAATGGCTTTATGTGCTATTAATAGAGCCAGCACGTGACTTATGGTTTGGAGCTTTTTTTTCCCCCTAGAAAAATTCCAGGCCGTTATTTTTTTCAGTCAATGGGCTTTCATTGATTTTCCTCCCCACGGATCAATGACCTTGTCCAGAAAAGCTCACCACCACCCGGTAGAAATGCAGGCCTGGGAAGGAATCCCCGAGCCTCTGAGTTCTGTTTGCAAAACTGAGCTCTGGCCCCCGAGCCCACCCTCACGCTGCTGTGTTTCATGATCCCCCCCGACCGCCCGCCCGTGGCACACACCAAAACCGGGAACCTGCCTTCTTCCTTCCCCGTCCAGCCCGTGGACAGGCAGTGTCGGGTGTCTGGGCCTCGTGTCTCCACTCCCCTCCCGCCCAGCCTGCGGCTGGGCTCCCTCTTCCGTGTGCTGCTTCTGGGCCTGCCGAGACCAGAAAGGTAAAAACTCTCTCGCGCTCCCTGGTCACGGGTCCTGGGCGAAAATCGGGTCCCTCCGATCAGATGCCCAACTCGGAAGGCCGATGGTAAGGGTAGGCTTTGGCGTACGTGGGCACGTGCAACGTGTATGTGACAGGCTGAACCTGGAAGCGGCACTGCCCCCTCCCTGGCGCCGAGGGCCATCTGTGTTGGGAACTGGGAAACAGGGCCCTCTCTCTGCTCGAGGCTTCCCGGGACATGTTTTCTGGGCATCGCCAGGAGAGCCACGTGGGGCGCTCACCACAGCAGCGGCCACACTGTTCTCTGATCTCTGCCCCCACCCTCACCTCCCCTGCTGTGCGCGCTTGGCCCTGTGGCCTCGGTGGTGGCCCCCACCTTCTGACCGGCGCCCTTTTTGGCGGGTCAGCCATTCCTGGGTCCCCGGCGCATGTTTTCAGCACAGCCAGTGATTCGGTTAAGCTAACTCCTGTGCTGGCCCTTGTCCATTTGAAGTATCCGAACCTTTGTGTCCCCGCCAGAGTCCTGTGTTGCAGCCTAATCCCCAGCGTGAAGGTGTGAGGACGTGGGTGCCCTTGGACGGTGATTTGGTCGCGCGGGGAGGGAACCCTCCTGAATGGGGTCCGTGCCCTTCAACACAAGGCCCCCAGGGAGGCCCTCTGCTCCTCGGGCCGTGTGAGGACACGGCAAGGGAGAGGCCGTCTGCAGCCTGGAAGAGAGCCCTCCGCAGAACCCGGGTGTTGGCACCTCGCTCTCAGACTGTGAGAAATCGTGTCTGTGGTTTGTAAGCCTCCCCGCTATGCTGCTTTGTGACAGCAGGCTGAACAGACCATCCTCCCCTCCCCCAGGTCTGGGGACCTGCTGTTTCCTCTCATTTGATTGTAAGCTCCTTGAGCGCAAGCGTTGCGTGTGGGCGGTGCCCCTATGGAGAGCTCAGTCAAGGCCTGCTGGGTAAAAAGCCTGGATCTGCTTGGGCCACCCCCCCAGCCCCCCACCCCCAGCAGCACCTCTGACCACAGTGGTTTGCAGCCAGGCAGCGTCCCGAGCCTCACTTGGGAACTGGACGGAGTCGCCTCCCCGCCAGGAGCCTCTGTCTTCCCAGTTCCCAACAGGCCCTCGGCTGCAGGGAGGGGGCCAAACCCACTAAATGACCACGACCACCGTGCCACTTCCTACTTTGCATTCGGCCTGCGTTGCATACTCCTGGGGTCACTTTGAGCCTGCCGGGCCCCATCCTTACCCCAAGTTGCTGGTTGGTTTTACCAGGTGGTTGTTTTGTTTTTTTAAGGGGTGTGTGTGTGTGTGTGTGTGTGTGTGTGTGTGTGTGTTTTAAAGAGGTGGCAGAGGGGCAGAAAGAAGGAGAGAGAGAATCCCAAGCAGGTTCTGAGCTGTCTGCACAGAGCCCAACATGGGCTCGAGCTCATGAATGGTGAGATGGAGACCTGAGCTGAAAACAAGAGTCGGATGCTTAACCGACTGAGCCACCCACGTGCCTGGGTGTTACAAGGTTCTGATCCCACTGACAACCCAAAAACCCATCTTGGAATCAAGGAACTCTGTAGGAAGACCCAAGGTCATGGGTGTGACTCTGTCTTAAGGGCAGATTCCTAGGCAGGATCTGAGAGAAAGTACTAGGCCTTAAATGAGGCTGGAATCTAAATCAGCTTAAAAGTTGTAAAAAAAAAAAAAAAAATAGTACAGGCTATTTCTGGAGTGGGGCGACGGTCTCATGATTAAGGTGAGGTAAGGAAGCCGCCTGGAGCTGCAGGGGAGTGGTAAGGGGGGGCAGACGGGATGGAGGAGACCTCCCGGGGCAGTTCCTCTGCGTGGGCGTCTTCACGACGACTTGACTTCTTGGTTGGCGGTAAAGACAGAGTTAAGTGGGACAAAGCGTGTGAAGGGCAGGGGCCAGGCCGCCTGTGCTTGTGTGGGCGTGTGGGCCCTCGGGGCTGGGACTCTGCCTGTAGAGCCCGATTCTGCCTTCACTCTGGTTGTGGAGGGAGGTGCTGTAGGGGACCCAGTGCGCGCGCCCTGCCTCTGGTGGCCCTCTGACCAGGGCTTTGTGTGGAAGCACAGAGCTAAGCAGGGAAGGGGCGAGCTCTAACCCACGGTCAGACCGTGGGTCAGGGCTCGCATTTCTGTTTATCTCCACTACTAACCTCCTGTGTCCTTGGCTAGGTCCCCTCCACGTTGAAATACTTATTTAATGGCATCTATGAAAAGTACCCCCCCTAAGTTACAACATGGGCCATTTCTGCTAGTTTCTACGCGGGCTTTTATCTCTAACTTACAACAGCATCCAGGGGCTCAGGACCCACGGTGGGAAGACTGCAGGATTCGGGCTCCCTCTAACCTGCTGCTATGGGTGGGGTCACCTGGCTGTGGAGGCCCTCCTCATGGGCGACAGCTGTCAGTTGGGAGCCTGGTCACTAACTTACCCAGGAGCTCATGAATGCCAGGGTCGGGGGCACCTGCCTTTCACCCTGTGCCCAGCCAGAACACGGGAAATGCAGGCAGTGGAAGCCGATCCGAACAGATGTGAGCGACAGTGGGTAGGCAGGCCGTTTGCACGGAAGCCAGCTCGAGCCCGGGACCTGACAGGTATGTGAGCGGGTGCTGTGCTGTGGGCAGGTGTGGCTGCCTGCCCTGATGAGGCCTGGCAGCTGGCGAGGGGAGCTTCACTGGGCAGTGACAGCCGGACCTCGCTGGCGCCCATTCGGGATGGGGCTTAGGCTGAAGTGGCTGGTAGAACCGCACCGGGGGTGCGGAGGCAGGAAGCTGGGGTGACGCACGGAGGAGGGCGGGCAGAGGGGTGGGGGGTTGGAGCGGTGGGACGTCGTCTCCGGCGCACCTGGGCGGGTGGCCAGAGCCCCGCTGGTGCATCAACCCCGGGAGCACGGTCTCCCGGAGGCGTGGGGCAAGGGGATCCAACCCTCGTTCTTCGTCCAGAAAGGCTTCGGGGGGCTGTTGGCTGGGTGCCAGGTGCCTTGTGGGCATCCTGAGGGCTTGGGTGCTTTTCCTGCCACTTCACACGGGGGAATGGTGTCAAGCAGCTGGCAGGTGGCAAAGCCAGAGCTCAGACCCCACCCCTAGATACCAACGGGCTTCTTTTTCTCTCCTGGTTTTCAGCATTACAGACAAAGCTGGCAAGGAGTAAATTGGGTGGTTTTTTTTTTTTTTCCTTTGGGATTGTTTTCAGGAGAACAGTTACGGGGTCAAGGCCTAGGCACATTTTCATAAATCTTGATGTATAATTTGGGGGGGCATCCACTTCTATAACGGCCAAGAGCAGTGGACCAGGCTCACCGTTAAATATCCCCTCCCCCCACATAACCACTGCTTCACCCCTAGAAACCCCTCCTGTTCTGACCTCCGCCCTCCCTTCCCCTGCAGGTGAGCCCAGTGCAGAGTTTTGTGATTAGCTCCTTAGGGTTTCAACTGGAGCTGCACCGACCTTACAAGTCCCAGGGGGAGAGTGGACCTTTCCTTTGGTACTGTTCAGTCTTCCAATCTACGGTCATGGTCGATCTTGGCACTTGACTGAGGCATCTAACTCACAATGAAGTTGGGGGGTTTTTTTTTTAACTTTTTCTTCTTTTTTCATTTTTTTTAACATTTATTTATTATTGAGAGACACACACAGAGCATGAGCAGGGGAGAGGTAGAGAGAGGGAGGAGACACTGAACCTGAAGCAGGCTCCAGGCTCTGAGCTGTCAGCACAGAGCCCGACACGGCTCGAACTCGCAAACTGAGAGATCATGACCTGCGCTGAAGTCGGTCGCTTAACCAACTGAGGCACCCAGGCATCCCTTAACTTTTTTTTTTTTTTAAAAAAAAAGACCTCACAACCCCGAGATCTAGAGTCGCATGCTCTTCCGACTGGGCCAGCCAGGTGCCCCCACGATGGGGTTCTATGATTTTCTCCAAAGAGATCTTGGACATATTTCATTAAGATGCCTATGTTCGATGTCTTTGTAAATGGTTGTTCTTACTTCATTTTTTTTCTTTCTTTCTCTCTTTTTTTTTTTTAATGTTTATTTTATTATTTTTGAGACAGAGAGAGACAGAGCATGAACAGGGGAGGGGCAGAGAGAGAGGGAGACACAGAATCCGAAGCAGGCTCCAGGCTCTGAGCCATCAGCCCAGAGCCCGATGCGGGGCTCGAACTCACGGACCGCGAGATCGTGACCTGAGCCGAAGTCGGACGCTTAACCGACTGAGCCACCCAGGCGCCCCTCTTTCTTTTTTTTTTCAAAGAAACCAGAGACAGCCCTCATTTAGTTTTGTTTCCTAAGTACTTTACTGCCTTCCCAAACCAGTTCTCTCACTTCATTTTCTAATTGTTATAGCTTCAGTTGTTTAGGGGGTATTTTGCATATTGATTTTTATTCCCAGCAATCTTGCCAAACTCCTGCGTGCTAGTAGCTTATCTGTTAATTCTTTGACTTTTCTATCATCTCTAAGTAATGCCAGGGTTTTTTTTTCGTTTTTTGTTTTTGTTTTTGTTTTTAGCAGTTTGGCAATTGTTTTTTTAAGTGTATTTATTTTGAGAGGGGGAGTGCAAGTGGGAGAGGGGCCACTTGAGAGAGAGGAAGAGAAAGAATCCCCCGAGGGGCAGAGAGAAAGAGGAAGAGAGAGAGAGAAGCAGGACTCACCTGAAGCAGGGCTCGAGCTCACCCCGACGCAGGGCTCGAACTCACGTGGACTGAGCCGAAGTCAGATGCTTAACCAACTGAGCCACCCAGGTGCCCCAATGCCAGCTTATTTATTTATTTATTTATTTATTTTTGAGAGAGAGAGAGAGAGAGAGAGAGAGCACAAGCAGGGGAGAGACAGAGAAAAGGGGGAGACAGAGGATGCGAAGCCGGCTCCACACTGACAGCAGAGAGCCCGACGTGGGGCTCGAACTCCTGAACCGTGAGATCATGACCTGCACCAAAGTTGGGTGCTGAACCGACTGAGCCACCCAGGTGCCCCAAAATAATGCCAGTTCTGTGTCTTCCTTTTGAATCTTTCTACTTTTTTCTCCCCCTTGCCGTATGGGCCTGACCAGGACCTCCAGTACCATCTGACCCGTGCTGGCGGTGGGAACAATGGGGATCTTGGTCGTGTGACCGGGCCCGCAGGGGAACACTCGGTGCCCCGGCATTGTCTGTGATGTCATGGGGGTTTGTGATTGATCAGGGCCTTGATCAGGGCGAGGAGGTCCCTCGCGAAGGGTTTTGCTAAGGGTTCTTCTGATGAACGGATCTTCGATTGTATCTGCAACCCTAGAGAGGGTGGTATGACTTCTTTTTTTCCCCCGAAGTAGATTTTGCTGAGTTTTCCGATACGGAGCCCGACTCGCGCTCCTGGGACAAACCCGGCTTGACCGTGGCGTAGTCTCCTGCCAGCTTCAGTTCGTTCCCTGTGTGGGAATTTTGCATCCGTGTCCACGAGTGAAACTGCCCTGTGCTTTTCTCTCTCTCATTTCCTGTATCAGGTTTTGCCGTCAAGGTTATGATTGCCTCACAGACGAACTGGAACTGGGCACTTCCCTCTTTCTCTGTGTTCCGCGTTTACCCAAGGCGGGAGCTCTTTGCTCCCTCAACGCATCTGAGAACCCCGGGTGGGGCCGTCGGGGCCGGAGTCTGCTCCGTGGGAAGGTCCGCTCCGGCTCCGCGCTCTCTTCGGGAAACCACATTCCTTCCCTCCCATCCTGTCGGACCACGCCACCTGCCCACCCTCCCTCTGCTCTGCCCCACACAGCTTGTGGCACACCTGGGCTTCCTGTCTCGGGGCTTCCGTCCACGCAGATCGCTACCACAGACTGCCCTCCCTGGGCCCTTCACGACACTGAGGCCACCGCTTTCAGCGAGCTTGGGCCCCCTTTCTCCTGGGCTCTCTGTGTCTGCCTGTTATCAAAACTGCTTTGCGTTGGGGCGCCTGGGTGGCTCAGTCAGTTGAGTCCGACTTCAGCTCGGGTCATGATCTCACGGTTCATGGGTTCGAACCCCGCATCAGACTCTCTGCTGTGAGCCTGGAGCCCGCTTCGGATCCTCTGTCCCCCTCTCTTTCTGCCCCTTCCCCACTCACTCTCTAAATAAATAAACAAACAAACATGTAAAAAATAGTATCTTGGGCTCCTGGGTGGCTCAGTCGGTTGAGCGTCCGACTTTGGCCTAGGTCATGATCTCACGGTTCGTGAGTTCGAGCCCCCCATCAGGCTCTGTGCTGACAGCTCAAAGCCTGGAGCCTGCTTCAGATTCTGTGTCTCCTCTCTCTGCCCATCCCCCACTTGTGCTCTGTCTCTAAATGAATGAATGAATGAATGAATCTTGGGCGCCTGGGTGGCACCTGGGTCGGTTGAGCGTCCAACTTCGGCTCAGGTCATGATCTCGCCGTCTGTGATTTCGAGCCCCGCATCGGGCTCTGTGCTGACAGCTCAGAGCCTGGAGCCTGTTTCAGATTCTGTGTCTCCCTCTCTCTCTCTGCCCCTCCCCTGCTGGCCCTCTGTCTTTCTCTCTCTTAAAAAGTAAACATTAAAAAATATTTTTTAATATCTTAAAAAAAACGCTTTGCATAGAATTATTCTGTCCTCAAGTGGGTCTTCCCAGAGGGCAGGCATATGTTTCTAGTTGTTCACTTGGTCGACAGACAGGTCCAGGGGCGCCTAGGTGGCTGTCAGTTGACCACCTGACTCTTGCTTTCGGCTCAGGTCGTGATGTTGCGGTTTGTGAGTTCGAGCCCCGCTTCAGGCTCTGCGCTGACAGTGTGGAGCCTCCTCTGTATTCTCTCTCTCCCTCTCTCTGTCTCTCTCTTTCTCTGCCTCTCTCTAAACAAATAAATAAACGTTAAAATGTCTGTATAATGGGTAGAGTTGTGGGTCCTGTGTCCTGGCTTGGGGGCCCAAGTTTTTCACTTTTCTTACTACATACATCTTACTGTGGGAACACAGAAATGTGCATTCTGTCCTCCACCTCAGTATCACACCAGACCTGCTCTACCCAGTGCCTTCACGGGCCATGGCGGCCACAGACCCCGCTGGGGAGTCCAGAGGCCTGGGTTCTAGTGGCCGGGCCATCAACTCACTGTGTGACCTCAGACTAGTCACTTGGCCTCTCTGGGCCTCAGTCTCCACATCTGTAACAATGCTGGGATTTGGTCATACCACTAGGGACCTGAAGGATCCCTTTCTGCTGAGGGCCCTTGGACCTCTGCCTGGCTCAGAACCCAGAGCTCTGCAGCTTTGGACAGATGGGGGAGTGGGACTGGGGCTGTGCTGCCTGAGCACTGGCACTCTGCAGGACATCTGGAGACCTCTGTCCTCTTTCCGGCTCGGCCTCCTCGCCTGCATCACCGGGAAGTGCGAGAGTGACACAGAGGGTGTGCTCGGATCTCCTGGTACACTGGGGCTATACCCTCGAAGTTCAGGGTTTGGGGCTGTGCTAGATGGCCCCGGGTGGGGATGTGCCTGGCAACCTCCCTTCCTGACAGGCCCCACTGGGTCTCTGTGCTCCATGGGCTGGGTGGCCAGTCCTTATAGCTCTCCTATCCCTGGCAGTGTGCCCCTCCCTGCCTGCTGGCTCTCACCCCACCCCAGTGACTTGCCCTCTCTCTAGATAAGGCACCTTTGACCTTTGCATGCCATGGACCCCTGAGGCCGACTGGAGAAGCATATGAACTCCTCAAAACAATATCTTTATTTCTATTTCTTTAAGTTATTTATTGATTTTAGTCATCTCTGTGGCCCAACATGGGGCTCAAACTCACGACCCTGAGATCAAGCGTCACATGCTCTTCTGACTGAGCCCAGCCAGGTGTTCCCCAAGAGATTTTATTTTATTTTATTTTATTTTATTTTATTTTATTTTATTTTATTTTTATTTATTTTGAGAGAGAGCATGAGTGGAGGGAGAGGTAGAGAGGGAAGAGAGAGAGAGAGAGAGAGAGAGGGAAAGAGAGAGAATCCCAAGCAGGCTGACCTGAGTCAAAATCCAGAGTTGGACACTTAACCTACTGGGCCACCCAGGTGCCCTCCAAAACAGTGTTTTTAAATAAGTACGTGGAGGAAACCAATCACGTAGAAAAGCAATTCATAAAAGTTTTAAATACATGTGGAATGGAGTAGTGTATTTATTAACATTAAATAGCAATACCAAAGCTGCAAGTCTAAACTTTATCATTTTGGGGGCGCCTGGGTGGCTCAGTCGGTTGAGCGTCCGACTTCGGCTCAGGTCATGATCACACAGTTTGTGGGTTCGTGCCCCACATCGGGCTCTGTGCTGACAGCTCAGAGCCTGGAACCTGCTTCAGATTCTGTGTCTCCCTCTCTCTCTGCCCTCCCCCACTCACACTCTGTCTCTCTCTCTCAAAAATAAATAAACATTAAAAAAATTTTTTTTAATAAATAAAAGTTATCATTTTGAAGTAGCAGTGTAAATGATATATAGAGATTTTTGATTCAGTTGAAATGTGACTTGAGGGGCACCTGGGTGGCTCAGTCGGTTGAGCGACTTCTGCTCAGGTCACGATCTCACAGTTCATGAGTTTGAGCCCCGCGTCGGGCTCTCTGGTGGCAGCTCAGAGCCTGGAGCCTGCTTGGGATTCGGTGTCTCCCTCTCTCTCTGCCCCTCCCTGCCCATGCTCTGTCTCTTTCCCTCTCTGTCTCTCAAAAATAAATAAATGTAAAAAAAAAAAAAAATTTTTTTTTAAGTGATTTGAAAATATCTGGATTTCTGTTGGTGAGAAAGTCACCGCTGAGGTTTGTGGCCCCCGTTCCTAACTGACAGGAAAGTAAATATCAGAGGTGGGTAAAAATGAGGATGTAAGTTTTTTTCTGTCCAATTTCAGAAACCCCAGGCTCCCATCCTCTGGCCTCCCCTTCCCCAGGGTTCTCTGTGGACCCCGGGTTGAGAGCCCCTGCTCTGGGTAATACAGTTGTTCAAGAGGAACTAAGACAGAAGTGGGTGAGGTGAGGGGCAGAGAAGGAAAGTGCGGTTGACTGCGTGGGTCTCTTTAAAAGGAAGGGACCGGGCCAGTTTTGATGCTTCTGGGCCTTTGTACATGCTGTTCTTTCTGCCAGGCTTTCCCATCCCCTGCCCCATCTGCCACCTCTAACTCCAGTGTCTCCTTCAAAGCCTTCCATCTGTCCCACCCACAGCACGTGGTCCCCCTCACTCTCGCCCCCCACCCCCCAGTGTCTGCTCAGAGCATGTGCAGTGAGCTCAGGTGTTTGCATGCTAGACTGACCCTGGCAAAGGCTGGCGCTGCTCCGTCTCTGGGTCGCCAGGGCCCCGCTCAACACCGGTGCTCAGTGTTGGTTGGAATCAATTTGTGAATGAGTGAGTGCGTGAGTCAATGAATGAATGAATGAATGAATGAATGAATGATAAAGTCATGCCCCGCTGCGCTCCTTAAGTTCTGGGTTTTTTTTTTTAAGGTTTATTTATTTTTGAGAAAGTGTGAGCTGGGGAGGGACAGAGAAAGAGGGAGACAGGATCCAAAGGGGGCCCTGGGCTGACAGCAGCGAGCCCGACGCGGGGCTCGAACCCACGAACCGCGAGATCATGACCTGAGCGGAAGTCGGACACTCAACCGACTGAGCCCCCCAGGCGCCCCTGGGTTCTTTAAGCCCTTGCCAGCAGCAGGAGCACCTTGCCGGGCTCCCATTTCAGAGAGGACTGCTTGCAGCAATGTGTTACCTTCCTCATATCTTTTGAAAAAAAAAAAATTATTTTTTTTTTAAAGCAGATTAAAACAATGCGTAACAGCAATGGAATATTATTTGGCCATAAAAAGGAATGAAGTATTGATTCATGCTACAGTATAGAGGAACCTTGACCACATGATGCCCAGTGAAAGATGCCAGCCACAGAAGGCCACAGGTTAGGTGATCCCATTTATATGAAAAGTCCGGAATTAGCAAGTCTAAAGAGACAGCAGATTAACTGAGCTAAATCCTCATCTCTCCGCTGCAGGCAGTCACTGGATCGTTTCTAAAGGCAAAAAAATCAGCAACTGTCAGCATAAGCCTGTCACACGTGTAAAGATGAGAGCCAGAAAAAACATTTAGAAGAGTGCACTGTCTGCTTCTGAGGGGGAGAACCCAGGCTGGGCGAAGCAGGAACAGGGGACTGCTGTTTGCCATTCCAAGCCTTAGAGTTCTAGTTGTTCTCTAAAAATGTGTACCTATTATTTTTTTGGAAATGAAAGCTAAAGCAAGAAGAGAGGAAGAAAATGGAGAAATGGAGGATCAGAGGGGTGAAGTCACTTGCCCGCTGTCACACAGGATCCAGAGCTGAGCCTCTCTGAGTTCCGGCTCACTATGGAGGGGGCGCCCCGCGGCCCCACTGGCCTGATGGTGGGGTCGGGCGGCAGGCCGTCTGCACAGAGGGACCAGCCTCTAATGAAGCAGGCTATTTTCACTCTCAGATGTTGCTGAAGTGAGAGGCATTCATGTCAACAAGCCTTTTTGAAATCAAAAGGCCCTTTTCACAATCTGACCTTGCAGGCTGAATGCTGGGGGTTCCATGTCCACCAAAGCCCCAGCTCGATGCCAGCAAATCAGCAGAGTAGTTCCTCAGTAGACTGCACTTTTTTGCGAGCCCACTGATAAGCTGTTGAGGGCAGCCATAAATGTGTCAGGCAGAGGGGCTGGATTTGAATTCATGTCGCGGCATGTGCTTGTCCTCAGGACTTGGTCGGGGCCAGTGCTCAGCAAGATTCGGTCTGGAAAGTAGGCATGGGCCCTGACAATGTGATGGAGGCAGGCCTGGGTGGATCCAGGAGAGAGCAGCACGTGCAAAGGCCCGGGGGCCTTGGTGTGGGAGCTGACATGGGTCAGTGTAGTTGGAGAAGGGGTTGGGGGTGGCAGTTGAAGAGATGGGGTTGAGGGGACAGCAGGGCTTCAAGGTGCCCATGCAGTCACTGGACAGTAGTGGAGGCTCGTGCGTGTCCTGAGCACACACCCGCACTCACCTCCCCCAAGTCCTCTTCCCTTTTCAGTCTACTCCAGGCCCTGACCCTCCCTTAGAGGGACTGTCCATCAGTTTTCCCCAGCAGAGACCCCAGGCCCAGGCTGCCTGGCAAAGCGGTGTCCACAGCCAGCCAGTCCTGCCTCTGACCAGTGCAGCTGAGGAACCCTGGGCCAGCCATTCAGTTTCTTGGCCTTCCCTGACTCCCCAGGAAGAGGGGACCCCAGTTCCTCACTTCCAGGGCTATCACATAACTGAATCTCAGTCAGCCAGCTCTACGACAGTGCCTGGCGTGGGGCCTGGGACTCAGATGATGGGATGTTAGTTCCTTAGCCATCATCTCTCTCCTTGGTTCATATCAACATAGGGGCATCAATACAGGGGCTAAGTGCCTACTATGTACCTACTATGTACTATGTACCCCTGCTTGGGGCAGGGAGATACAGAGATGAAAGATCATGGGGTGTAGACAGCAGGCCAGCCGCCCAGGGCAGGGTGGTCCGTGCAGGGAAAAAGGAAGACCCTAGGATCTGCACAAACCCCCAACGGAACCTTAACCCTGTGCCAGCCCGGGTCTGGAAAGATCAGCCAGAGAAAGCCAGGAGGAGTGGGGGGAAGGGCAGGCTAAGCAGAGGACACAGGCTGGGTCTAAGGTCTGGGGTTGGAGGGAGCAGGTGGCAGAGGGCCAGGGTAGCTGGAGTGAAAGCTGGAGGGAAATTCAAGGCCAGCGGAGTGACCCTGAGGCCGCAGGGCCCAGATCCGCAGAGTCTGGGGCCTGACAAGGATTCGTGCCTTTATCCCCCAAAAAGCCACTCTGGGGTTTGAAAACTTTGCTCCAGCCGCTGGGTGGGGAAGGGAGGCGGGAGCACCGGGTCCAGAGCGCTGGAGCCTGCGGTCTCGGCGAGGCCCCCAGCGGCTCAGCTCTGCTCTCCCAGCACCGATGTGGGCGGACCCATCAGCCCCGCCGCCCCGCCCATAGCCCGGCGGCGAGACCCCGCCTCCCCCGCTGGTTGGTCGGGACGGGGACACCTGATCCGGGGTAGCCAATCGCCGCGCTGGGCTCAAGAGCCACCCGCGTCGACCCGGCGGCTGCGCAGCTAGCCGCGGACCGAAGCGCCAGCAGGGGGCGGCACGGGGCGCGTCGGGCCACCGGAGCGCACCAATTCCGAATGCCCGGCTGGTCGGCGATCAGCAATCCTGGGATGTCCACTTGGCTGAATGACCAGTTCCTACGGACTTCCTGTGACGTGTGTTCGAGGCCGTGCGGCGTCCCCGGGCCGCGATCGTTTCTCGTAGGGTCTGGCACGTAGTCCCCGCCCCACCCATTCCCTGAGAAGCCTCAGCTCCTGGCCTCTGAGGGTCGCGGGGCCTGCAGGGGGCCGTTGGAATTACGAATCCCTTCTCCTCCCGCGTAACGCTCCACCCCGTTTGTGAGGTCCCGACCTGCACGCCGCTTCCTCCAGGAAGCCTTCCCTGCTGCCCGGGCACTGGACTCTCCGGCATTCCAGGGCCCCCTCGCTACTCT
This sequence comes from Acinonyx jubatus, assembly GCF_027475565.1. NCBI lineage: Eukaryota > Metazoa > Chordata > Mammalia > Carnivora > Felidae > Acinonyx > Acinonyx jubatus. The sequence continues at coordinate 139,779,565 of NC_069386.1, read as the reverse complement.
CCTGGCCTGGAAGTATCGTTCTCTGGGGATGTTTCTCCCAGAGGGCTCTTCCTGGACAGGGGCCCCTCCCTAGCTGCAGCCCCAGGCTCCTTAGGGGCCCATCAGGGCGAGGTAAAGGGCGGAAGTTGGCCAGGGTCACCTCTCCTCGCTTACTCTCGAGCGCCTGGGGGGGGGGGGGGGGGTAGATGCAGCTGGAGAAGCCCCTGGCGATGCCGGCGGCCCCTTGTGAGGTGTGCCGGCTGGGAGGCAGGGATGCGCCCCCTGGCCTCTCCGACCCGCGGGGCACCCTTGAGCGGCCTGCACCCTTCAGGCAGTGGCAGGGGAGGAAGGTGCTCCTTAGCATCCAAGGGGGGACTCTCGGCACCCAGGGTTCAACCCGCGGAAATAGCATGCATGTTAGCGCCCAGAAGAAGCCAACGCGCCAGGACGCGGGCAGAGCGCAGCTTCGGGGAAAACAGACTCTCCTGGGGGGTAGCATGTCCTGCTGCGGAGGCCGCTCGCCCCCGTGGCAGCAAGGGCTTTGCCAAAGCCTGGGACGCCAAATCGGACCTTACTGATTTGTCCCGGATGGCCTCTGGCGCTGTCGAAGGGCAGCTCAAAAGACACCAAAGGGCGTGCAGTGAAAAGTTTGCCCCAGTTATCTTTTCCTTTAGTGTATTTGTATGTTATCCCTTGTTTTACATTTTTTTATTATTTTTTTAACTTTTATTTATTTTGAGAGAGAGAGAGCATGAGCAGGGGAGGGGCAGAGAGAGGGAGAGAGAATCCCAAGCAGGCTCCATGTTGTCAGCGCAGAACCCCATGCGGGGCTCCAACTCACCAACCCTGACATCATGGCCTGAGCTGAACTCAAGAGTCCCACGCTTAACAGATTGAGCCAGCCAGGCACTCCTTATTCCTTTCTTCTTCTGACCAGACCGGTTACTGACTTAGCTATTTAAAATTAAATATATATATATATATATATATATATATATATATATATATATATACCTACTGGATTTATTTTATTTTACTTTTCAATGTTTATTTATTTTTGAGAGAGAGAGTGTGAGCAGGGAGGGGAGAGAGAGGGAGACACAGAATCTGAAGCAGGCTCCAGGCTCTGAGCTGTCAGCACAGAGCCGGATGTGGGGCTCAAGCCCACAAATGATGAGACCATGACCTGAGCCGAAGTCGGATGCTTAACCAGCTGAGCCCCATATTCATCATTGTAAAGTGCGCCTCTTGGGGCACGTGGGTGGTTCAGTTGGTTAAGCATCTGACTTCAGCTCAGGTCATGATCTCAGGGTTTGTGAGTTCTAGCCCCGCATCAGGCTCTCTGCGGCCAGCACAGAGCCTTCTTCGGATCCTCTGTCTCCCTCCCTCTCTGCTGCTCCTTCCCTGTTCGTGCTCTGCCTCAAGAATAGAGAAGCATTTAAGAACATTAAAATAAAGTGCTCCTCTTGACTTCAAACAATGTTTTGCCTTGAACTTGACCCCTGCTTTTTGTTTGTTGACATTGCCTGTTACCCCTTGCACCATCCTTGTATTTTCGTTCTGAGTCTTCTTGTTTGGGGAGTGTCTCTTGCCTCCAGCTTAAGGCTGAATGTGAACCATCTGCCCGGCATTTCCTTTCACAGATGAGTTAACCCACTTGCATATATCAATGTGACAAATCTATCTCAGTCCCAATTAAGTCAATTTATTTGATGCTTTCTATTTTTGTAGGTTATAAAATATTTGCTTAATTTGGGGACAAGCGTTTCTTTTGGCGTCTTGGAAATTTGGTAGCTGCGTACCTATGGTTACCTTTATAATTTTATATAACACACTTCATCCTTCATTTCCCCGAAGATTATCTATTGACTCCCAAGTATGAGTAATGACATGATGATGTTTTTTCTTCTTTCTTCCTCCTTCCTTCCACAATCCTTATTGCAATACAATCTTAAGTGGAAACCAACATCATATATTCCATATATACAGCTTCGGTCCTAAGATGTCACAATTTTCAGATGCTCCCTTGGTGTAGCAACAGCTTTTTGAATGAAAATAAAGCTCGGTCCCATCCCACATTCCCTACAGAGGGCCAACAGTGGCCATGCTTGAGATGGAATTCAAGGGCATCTTGATTTTCTTCTCTCTGAGCCCGGTGTCCCTACGTCCCTGCCTAGGCCACCCGACAGATCCTTGTCCTCCCTGCCTCCGCTTGGAGGAGGCGTCTGGTGCCCTGACCAGGGGTCACAGCCATGAGTGTCTCAGCGGAGCCACCCACTGCTGGAGGGGCCTGGGGTGTGTCCCGGATTTCAGGTGGCCCAAAGCTCTGTGCCTAGGCAGATGACTTCAGATCCATCCCGCCCTAATGCTCCTCTCTTCTGATCCAGGCATCGCTAGCTGACACCGGCTCAAAAGCAGATCATGTTTGGCATCATCTTATTAAAGCATTCTGGACCTTTCTCCGGACCCCAGAGTTCCGGGAAGAACCCAACATTCCCTGGTGCCAGCCTGTGGCTGTGCCAGTCACATCCGCCCTGCTGAGCCTCCTCTAGCTCCTATGTACCAGCCCAACCTGGGCACCCCTATCCTGACCACACCTTGTACTCTCCTCTCTCCAGCCCTTTGCTCCTGTTGTTTCTTCCACCTGGGCTGCTGTCCCTCCAGTTTTTGCTGGTCGAAACCTCATCCATCCTTAAGGTTCAGCCTGCGCACGTGTCCTGTGGCTATCAGGCCCCTCCTTCTCTGGCTCCCCGTAGCCTGGCCATGGTAGCCGGCCCTGGTGCACTCCGGAAGCTCACGCTCGTCTTCTGACTCACTTCTCCGTCTCCCCTCCCAGAGCTGGGGTGGCCACAGAACTTTCTGGGAAGAGCTTTGGAGTCAGACAAGACCGGCTTCTGTCGAGCTGCAGTCTCGGTGGTTGTGAAACGGGGGTATTGATGATCATTCGCCACCGTGAGGAAGCGTGGAGGGAGCTGCCACCCGGAGCCCGGGCACCCGTCACGGCACTGCCCTGTGCTCGGCCCTGGGGACACAGCAGTGGAGACAGCCCTGCCTGCCAGCATGGAAGCGGCTTGAGCTAACATTAGTACTAGCGGTCTGTTATTTATAGTAGCTTTATTGGTGTATTTACATTAAAGTACAAAATCTTGGGGCGCCTGGGGGGCTCCGTCGGTTGAGCGTCCGACTTCGGCTCAGGTCACGATCTCTCAGTTCGTGAGTTCGAACCTTGTGTCGGGCTCTGTGCTGACAGCTCAGAGCCTAGAGCCTCTTTGGATTCTGTGTCTCCCTCTCTCTCCGCCCCTCCCTGCTCGCTCTCTGTCTCTCTCAAAAATCAATAAACATTTTAAAAAATTAAAGTACAAAATCTTTGTGAGTGACCAGATGAATGTTCCCATATGTCCACACTGTGGCTCCGTGCGGATCGAGTCATAGCACCTTCCAGTCGCCCAGGAGCCTCCACCAAGGGCAGCTACTGTTTTGACCTTTACCTCTACAGATTAATTTTTTAATCTAAATGGAATCATGCAGTATGTGGTCTCTTGGATCTAGCTTGTTTGGCTCAACATTACTATATATTATTATCTATATGTTGTAATAACAGTATGTCCATGTCCCTCCCCCTGAGGCCTGACACGTGGCAAATGGTTGGTTAATAGAGTCCTGGTTGAGGGAACTTGACCCGTTGAGCGTTTATCTCGTACACTAGAATGTGACGTGAACCAAATCCATTGTTGGAAAAGGCACACGAGATAGAAGTTGGGACAGCAGAGTTCATTTTACAAGGAGTGCCTTTTACAGACCACTGATATCTGTGGTTTGGCCTGGCTGTTTATAAATGCCCCTGGCAGCCTCCTGAGGTCACCTCGGGCTGGTGGCTGTGATCTGCCCTTAGGGTCACTGGGCCTGGCCCTCCTCTCCTCCCTGGCCCATCCTGGAGAGGTGCCTGCTCCTTGCCTAGGCTTGGCATCTCTACCTGTCAGGGGCTCTCGTCCTCTGTGGTCCAGAGCGGGCACCCAGGAGGCGAGACACGCGAGGGGCCCCTGGGTTTGATCTCGGAGGGAGAAAACATCCACTCGTCCTGCTCCAAGGCCCCCAAGTAGAAATCTCTGGGTTGATGGCAGCCCAGAGCTCATAGGGGGTGGATTCCCAACGGTCCCCATGTCGCTCCTGGAGGGACAGGCCATGGCGCTCTTCCCAGCATCTATTCCACAGCCGGAAAACCAAGGCTCCGAGGGCAGGCTGAGTCTTTATTCGGTTGGTGGGTGAGGAATACACTCGGTCTGCACCTATTATGTGCCTACTGTGTGCCCTGTGTTGGCACTGAAAACCCAGAGGTAAGACAACCTGTCTGGGCCGAGGGGAGCCACGCTCAGGAGAGGTCTAGGAAAGCTTCAGCTTTGAAGCATGGGACCTCTGCTGGGCCCAGGTAAGGGCACTCCAGGCAGAGGAACTTCCCAAGCAAAGGCATCCCCGTGTGAAAGGTACTGGGCTACACTGGTGAGCAGAGCATTCAGGACAGAGGTTCAGCTCAAGCCGGTCAAAGACCCTGCTTGGGGGTGGTGATGGTGAATGCTGAGGTTCCTTTTGGGGCAGGTGCAGGACCGCAGCTCTAGGCTCTCCCTCCCGCCCTCTGTGTGACCCTGTGTGCCCCACAATACACCCTTCTCTGTGGCAGATGGATGAATGGGGGGGTGGTGTGCAATGAGCCAGTGAGTGGGGTTTAAAAGCAGTCAGGGCCAGGTAGGCAGACGGGGTTGAATGAGTCAGGCCCCTAGGGCCCCGAGGTGATTTTTTTTTAAGTTTACTTATTTATTTTTGAGAGAGAGAGAGCACATGAGCGGGGAAGGAGTGGGAAGTGAGAGGGAGAGAGAGAATCCCAAGCAGGCTCTACGCGGTCAGCACAGAGCCCGATGCGGGGCTCAAACCCGTGAACCTCGAGATCACAACCTGAGCCAAAGTCAGACGCTTAACCAACTGAGCCACGCAGGCACCCGTCATGAGGTAATTACCTCAGCACAAGGATTAGTCCTGGGCATGCTATTTGTTCTTGCCTCCTGGAGCGGGCCCTTCCTGCACTCCACTCTCCAGGGCAGCCAGTCTCTGGTTCAATCAGTGACCAACAGGCTGGATGTACCTGTCTCTTTCAAGGTCTCAGTTGCAATCCCCTGTTTGCCTTTGCTCTTTGCAGAGGTGTAAGTGTCACTGACCCACCCCCCTGCCAAGCTGGCCCACCCAGGAAGAAATGTTCAAGGAGGATCCACTCTTGGATGGATTTGTTTTACAGGACTTTTTTCTTTGTGTGTTTTTTTAAATTTACATCCAAGTTAGTTAGCATATGGTGCAATAATGATTTCAGGAGTAGATTCCAGTGATTCATCCCCTACGTGTAACACCCAGGGCTCATCCCGACAAGTGTCCTTCTTAATGCCCCTTGCCCTTTTAGACCATCCCCCCACCCACAACCCCTCCAGCAACCCTCAGTTTGTTCTCTGTATTTAAGAGTCTCTTCTGTTTTGTCCCCCTCCTTGTTTTTATATTATTTTTGCTTCCCTTCCCTTAGGTTTATCTGTTTTGTATCTTAAATTCCTCATATGACTGAAATCATATGATATTTGTCTTTCTCTGACTAATTTCGCTTAGCATAATACTTTCTAGTTTCACCCACCTAGTTGCAAATGGCAAGATTTCATTCTGATTGCCGAGTAATACTCCATTGTGTGTGTGTGTGTGTGTGTGTGTGTGTGTGTGTGATACAGATACCACATCTTTATCCATTCATCCATCGATGGACATTTGGGCTCTTGCCATACTTGGGCTATTGTTGTTCGTGCTGCTATAAACATGGGGGTGCATGTGCCCCTTCGAAACAGCACACCCGTATCCCGTGGATAAATGCCTAGGAGTGCCATTGCTGGGTGGTAGGGTAGTTCTATTTTTGGTTTTTTGAGGACCCTCCACACTGTTTTCCAGAGTGGCTGCACCAGTTTGCGTTCCCACCAACAACGCAAAAGAGATCCTCTCTCTCCACATCCTCGCCAACATCTGTTGTTGCCCGAGTTCATGTGGGCCATTCTGACAGGTGTGAGGTGGTATCTCCTTGTGGTTTTGATTTGTATTTCCCTGATGATGTTTTTCAGGACTTCTATTTTGATTTTTTTATTAAAAAAATTTTTTTAAACATTTATTTGTTCTTGAGGGACAGAGGCAGAGCATGAACAGGGGAGAGAGAGAGAGAGAGAGACAGAGAGAGAGAGAGAATGAGAATGAATCCAAAGCAGGCTCCCGGCTCTGAGCTGTTTGTCAGCACAGAGCCGGACGCTGGACCTGAACGCGGGAACCGCGAGATCACAACCTGCGCCGAAGTCTGACGCCTGACCGACTGAGCCGCCAGGCGCCCCTTTTCCAGGACTTTTAATGGTCCTCCCTTGTGGCCGCATCTCATGTCCACATCTCCTTCCACCTCCCAGCCCCTAGACACCCTCCCAAGCCTCATGCGAGGGCTGTTCCCCACCCAGGAACACAGCATCTGGCTCCTTCCCCCCGCAGGCCTTTCCTCTGCTGGGCATCTCTTTTCCCTTTTTCTCTCCGGTCAGGAACTCTCTCTTCCCTGTCCTTAGAGGCCTGAACCCATGAACCCACCCACACCTTCCGAATTCGCCCGACCCCAACCCCAAGCCATGGCACGGCCTCAGACACCAGCAAGCAAGTCTCCCCTCTACCGCCCCCACCACCCGCATGGGTGCACAGCGCCCTGACTGTGTCGCAGGGTGGGGACGGGGCGGGGAGGTGGGTGTTGCCCCCACTCTAGCGGACCTACGGACTGGCGGAAAAGAGGTTAAAATAAGAATTTCAAAAGCCAGAATTTCTCTGCCCCTCCTTTGGCCTCGCGGCCGCCGGGGGGTGGGATGGGGGCCCCTGAGCACCGCTGCGGTTCCCTCCGGCTACAGGCACGTCAGGGCCCCAGGAGAGCCCCAGGGGCGGAAAGAGGGGCAGGTTCCTGGGCCTCGCAATGCTTCTGGGTCAAACCGCTTCGCAAAGGCCCGGGGGCGGTATCCGCCCCGGTGCAGGAGGCAGCGCTGACGGACCTCCTGCCGGCAGGGGGCGCGGTGCAGGAATCGGAGGAGGGCGAGTCTCCGGGGTGCTCGCCCCGAGGGAGGGGGCCGCTAATTTTAAAACATGAATTAGATATCTTTTATTTTTTTTTAATGATCCACGCTTGTGAAACAGAGCAGAGCAGCTTGTAAAACAACCACCCTGACCTCACGGCCTCACCTTCAGGAAGTAATCCCTGCCTCGGGGTTGGGCGCATCCTTCCAGGTTTTCTCCAGAGCATTTATTTGCTGAGACACAACGAAGGCTCACACCGATATCACCACACTGGCAGACGTGTGTACACACACACACACACACACACACACACCCCATGGGAACACTTGGATCCCTAAAGAGACTGGTCAGAATAGTCCATGCTGTGGGTGTATTTATGCAGACACGTCTCCAGTGATGAATTGACACACACACAGTTTATTTTTGCAGGTTTCCCGGCTCTCCTGCCACGCCATCGACAGGCATCCCACATTTCCATCCCATCTTTCACGCTGTGGGCGACGAGCCTGCTGAAGCTGCAAAACGCAAGGCGGCTGATGACACGTTGCCAGGGCTGTTTGGTGGGGGCGATGGGGTGTCCTGGGCGTGGGCGTGGGATACACTCACGCCTTGGGATTCAGGAAGATGTGAGGATGCGAGGGCAAAGCCCTCCAGGGGAGAAGTCAGAGATCAGCGGCTCGCAGAGGCTGGCCCTTGACCTTCATAAGGGACATACCTGAGGCCTTTGGGGCCCTCCGGATTTGTGTCAGCCACACACATTGATTATCCCCTGCAAAAGCAATCACGTTGAACTGAGACCCCTAAGGAGAGGCCTTTCCCATGTCCAGGGTCATCTGAACAGGTGGGGCCCCCACCCACTCTGCCTGAAATCCCACATTACCCTCCACTCTGTTGAGTTCCAGGGGGTTTTCCTCTTCAAACCCACTCTACTCCAAGGGGGCCGTGACCCGAACCCCAACAGGGTCCATGCGTGGGGCTGAGTGGTTGACACTGACTTCCACGGTGAGTTGGTGCATCAGGTGGGGGGACCCCAGTTCCTCCTGCCTCCCTGCCAGCATTTCAACCGTCAGCCTCCTCTGTCCCCGGACCAGCTCCACGGACCTCAGCATGGAAAGCGTTTCCACTGGGTGGGGCCGGCAGCACCCCACACACCATCTGAACGGGTCCCTGCAGACCGTCGGGTCCGGGAGCCCGCCCTGTGGAGGTGAATCCTGACGAGGCCCACGGACGAGTGGCAGGAGGGGACAGAGTCTGCAGCGTGCCAACCCCAGGCCGCTCCAGCGCCTGGCTGCCATACTGTTACACCTGGGCCGGGGAGCCAGCCCTGGAAACCACGAACATTCTAGAGCTTGGATCTGGAAGCCCCAGCTCCGTGGACATCCATATCCTGGAGGAATGCCCACGAGCCAGACAGGCTTCTAACTGGGGCTGTGTCGTCCACGGTGAAACGGGACAGTGAGGACTCCCAGCTCACAGAAGGACAAGAATTGTCACTGTTAACCCAGGGTGGCCCCGGCCTGGATCTGGAGGAGGGCTTGACTTCTGGCTTGGAGCTGATGCCTGCCAGAGGGCTGATACCATGTTCCAGGCTCCAGATGTCGACACCCGTTTGTGTTTGTGTGTGGTGTGCAGTTGAAACCCCCACCCCCACCCCGAAACGGGGCCGACTTCTCCGACCGGTTTTTATTTTGTCCTTAAGGCACACATCTGAAAATGACATAACCAAAGAGGTGTCAGGGATTAAACCTGAGGGCCAGGCTGTCTGCCGGTCAACCTCCCCGGCCCGATAGAGGAGACCTCTGGTGATCTGGTGAGCTTCACCGGGCAGCTGATAACTTCCTACAAGGTCCCAAGTGTGCTCCCGGCCGCAGCAGCCTGGTTCTCCCTGCTGACCCTGCTGATGACCGAGGGGCTATGTGCCAAGAGTACAGAGGTAGTGCCTGCTGCCTGGGCATGAGAAACTGGAGACGAGGCAGGTGAGCGGGATAAGAAATTTGGGGACACAGGGAAGCGTGGGGATGGGCGTTCAGCCGTGTGTGCACATGCGCATGCGTGGACCAGGCTGCAGTGGGAGAGGCACGAGTGGGGCAGGGACCCTGCTCCACCGCCTTCCTGCCCACAGTGTGGCTGGTGAGGTCAGTGGCCAAGCTGAGCCTTGTTCTTTTGCAAGTAATGTCTTTTCTGTTTCTTCTTGGAAGCCTTTGGGGTTTTTCTCTTCTTGGGCGCCCAGAAATGTCTATACAGTGTTTCTAGATGGTGATGCCCAGCTTTTCAGTTATTGTTATACTGTGTTCACTTTTTAATTCAAGTGTAACATACAGGGGCGCCTGGGTGGCTTAGTCCTTGAGCCTCTGACTCTTGATTTCAGCTCAGGTCCTGATCTCGTGGTTCGTGGGTCCGAGCCCCGGGTCGGGCTCTGTGCTCACAGCTCAGAGCCTGGAACCTGCTTCAGATTCTGTGTCTCCCTCTCTCTGCTCCTCCCCCACTCACACTTTGTCTCTCTCCCTCTCTCTCTCTCAAAAATAAAGAAACATTAAAAAAAACTGTGTGTCCATGAAGATTCACTCTGTGATACCAAGGTCTTTGAGTTTTAATAAATGCGAATGTCTTCTATCCACCGTTGCTGTCTCCTTCGCCATAATTTCCCCTCCTTAAAAATTCCCTTGCGTTGCACCTGTTCAACCCTCACCACCCCCCAGCACCCCTGGCAAACTACTGTTCTGTTTGTATAGTCTCTATAGCTTTACCTTTTTTTTTTTCCCCAACGTTTATTTATTTTTGGGACAGAGAGAGACAGAGCATGAACGGGAGAGGGGCAGAGAGAGAGGGAGACACAGAATCGGAAACAGGCTCCAGGCTCTGAGCCATCAGCCCAGAGCCTGACGCGGGGCTCGAACTCCCGGACCGCGAGATCGTGACCTGGCTGAAGTCGGACGCTTACTGGACTGCGCCACCCAGGCGCCCCTAGCTTTACCTTTTCTAGTATGTTATATCATTGGAATCATACAGTACTTAGTGTTTACAGACTGGCTTCTTTCATTTAGCAGTATGCATGTAAGATTTTTCCGTGTCTTTTAGTGACGTGTTAGCTCATTTCCTTTTTTTTTTTTTTTTAAGGTTTACTTATTTATTCTTTTATAATCTCTACACCTAACATGGGGCTCAAACTCATGACCCCAAGATCGAGAGTCGCACGCTCCACCCACCGAGCCAGACAGGCACCCCCAGCTCATTTCCTTTTATCTCAGATTGATATTCCCTTGTCTAGGTGGACCACAGTTTGTGTATCCATTCACCTATCGAAGGGCATCTTGGTTGCTTCAGGTTTTAGGTAACTACAAATAAAGTTGCTATGAACACGCACATGCAGGTTTTGTGTGGGCCTAAGTTTTCACATCATTTGGGTAAACAAATACCAAGGAACACAGCTGCTGGATTGTGTGGTTTACTTTTGTAAGATACTGCCAGACTGTCTTCCAAAGTGGCCGCACCATTGTGTAATCCCCAGCGATGTATGAGCGTCCCTGTCACTCCAAGTCCTCGTCAGTATCTGGTATTGTCAGCGGCCCGGATATCATCCATTCTGGTAGGTGTAAAGGTATCTCGTTTATTGCTCTAATTTGCATTTCCCTGATGACAAATGACGTTGAAGTGTCTTTTCATACACTCATCTGTCATCTATGTCTCCTGTGGCTAGGTGTCTGTTCAGATCTTTTGCCCACTTGTTAATTGGGTTCTTTGTCTTCTACTGTTGACTTTTAGATTCAGATTTGTGTTTCGCAGGTATTTTCTCCCAGTCTGTGGCTTGTCTCCTCCTTCTTTTACAGAACAAAAGTTATAAATTTTAGGTGCACCTGGGTGGCTCAGTCAGTTAAGCGTCTGACTTCAGCTCAGGTCATGATCTCATGGTTCATGAGTTCCAGCCAACCCCGGACTCTGTGCTGACAGCTCAGAGCCTGGAACCTGCTTCAGATTCCGTGTTTCCCTTTATCTCTGCCCCTCCCCCACTCATGCTTTGTCTCTTAAAAATAAGTAAACATTTAAAAAATTTTTAAAAAGTTATACATTTTAATAAAGTTTAAACCATATTTTTTTTCTCTTTCATGGATTGTCCCATTGGTGTTGTGTTTAAAAACTCATCACCAAGGGGCACCTGAGTGGCTCAGTCAATTAAGCATCCAACTCTTGGTTTCGGCTCAGGTCACGATCTCACAGTTCGTGAGCTTGAGCCTCCTGTTGGGCTCTGTGCTGACAGTGCAGAGCCTGCTTGGGATTCTTTCTCTCCTTTTCTCTCTCTCTGCTTCTTCCCCACTCTCACTGTCTCTCAAAAATAAATAAGTAAACTAAAAAAAAAAAAACTCATCACCAAACCCAAAGTCATTTAGGTTTTCCTCAAGAAGTTTTGACATTTTGTATTTTACATTTAGGTCTGTGATCAATTTTGAGTATATATTTTTTTAAGATTTTATTTTTAAGATATCTCTACCCCCAACGTGGGGCTTGAACTCACAACCCCAAGATTGAGAGTCACATGCTTTAATGACTGAGTGCCCCCATTTTGAGTCCATTTCTGTGTGAGGTCTGTGTCTCAGTTCATTTATTCTTTTGCATATGGTCGTCCAATGGTTGCAGTGCCATTTTCTGAGGAGACTATCCTTTTTCCACTGAATTGCTCTTACTCTGTTGTCCAATGCGAGAAATGAGCCCACAGACCCGATCAAAGGAGGGACGTGGAGACTTGGACACAGTGAAGCGAGGCTTTAATCAACGTTCTTGCAAAAGCAGGTGTCTGATGGACAGGCTCACTGGAGGCAGTAACAGCAGACAATTTATCTCCTAGCAAGAAGCCCCTCCCCTGATTCCTCATTGGCTGAGCACTACAGAGGTAAGCCCCTCCCCTGGCTCCTCACTGGCTGAGCACTGAAGAGGTAAGTCCCTCCCCTGGTCCCTTATTGGCTGAGCACTACAGAGGTTACAGCTTTGCCCTGAAGTGGCCTATGCCCATGTAAGGCAAAAAGTAGTCTGATTGGAACCAATGTACCTTCCTTGAGGTGACGCAGGGACTTCAGGTCTTTGGCGCATGCTCATTGCAAAGCCTTCAAAAAATAAGCTCATGAAATGGAGAGGGGCAGAGGAAACAGGGAGTGAAGTGTCTAAGGGTTTGGGACTCCATTGTGGCGGTGGGGTGTTGGGTACATATTCCCAACAGGTTGTAAACCTACCGTTAACTAGGCAGCACAGCTTTTATTTGGTATTTCTGGTAAGAAATCATCTCACTTACCTCTCACGTTCCAAGATCAGTTGACTAAATTTGTGTGGGTCTATTTCTTGGCTTTCTATTATGTTCCATTGATCTATGTGTCTGTTCTTTCACCAGGGCACATTGTCTTGTAGTTAAGTCTAGAAATCATAGTTATAAGGGGTGCCTGGGTAGCCCAGCTGGTTAAGTGTCCAACTCTCGGTTTTGGCTCGGGTCCTGATCTCAGTTTGTGGGATCAAGCCCTACGTCGGGCCCTGGGCTGACAGCGTGGCATGCTTGGAATTCTCTCTCTGCCTCTCCCCTACTTGGGTGTGTGGGCCTGTGCTCACTCTCTCTCTCTCTCTCAAAATTAAATAAGTAAACATTAAAAAAAAAAAGAAATCTAGTCCTATGAGTCCTCCAACTTTGTTATTCCTTCCTATTGTGGTGCGTGGGCTCTGAATAGATACCTTTGTACGTGAAAGTCACACTTAGAGGCTAGTCATTTACTATCTCTAAGAACTGGCTAGCCCTGAGAAGGGCAGGCTCTTCAAGACCAACGAGATATCGTAACATCAGAATTACGGAAAATAAATGATTAGTGCAATTGGGCCTCTGAGGCTTTGGCATCACGGACCAGTTGCATCGCAAGACCTGGCGCGTTTATCAAGTTAAAATTTGTTAGCAATGTTTGCTCGTCTTGCGGAACCCTACGGGACAAGTTACTCCCAGCCCAAGGTTTTCCTGCGTGTGTATGTGTATGTGTGTGTGTTCATTTTGTTCTCTTTCAAGAATACCACCTTGGTGTGTGTTTCGAGGGTCAAGGTGGCAGGTGCAGCAGTTATGCTGTTGGGGGCTTGAACGGCTGGTTTAGGAAAGTCTGTGTGAAGTTGTGTGGGGGACACGTGTGATCAGGAAGAAGGGCGGTCACGGTCATGGGGCGAACCACAGGGCCAGAGGTCTTGGTGAAAAGCTAGAGCGGGTTGTAGGAAAAGGGACAAAGGAGGGGGAAGGAGGAGTCCTCTCCCCAGGGGGGTCAGGGTTTAATTGGTGTGAGGCAGGTGCCCCCTGGGGAAAGCAATGTCTCCACTAATCGGTGGACCGGCAGGGACAGTAGTAACCTTGGCCAGACTTCCCTTTAGGCGTGGGAGTGTTGGCACATGTACACATAGGTGTGTAGCTTCCTGGCTAAGCAGACAGCAAGCTCAGAAACACAGTAGAATTCCTAATCTCAAAGGAAGATAAGCAGGCAGGGTCCGTGTCCACTTGGTGCCTTAGCGGGGGCGATCCGCGGGCAGAGGTTCAAGCGTCTGCGCGAAGTTGTCCCAGTGATCTCCAGCTTCTGGACCACGGAGAGGTCGTCTGAAATGTGGGCCTGGGCTGTGCTTTCCAAGCAGGTCCCCACGCGGGGAGATGAGGGTGCTGTTCTTCTGGCTCTGGGGTGTTATGACAAGGCTGAGCTGGGGCTCCAGTGCGAGTCTGACCGAAGGCCCTCCGATCTGGCCGATGACTACGGGCCCTTTGCTTCAGTTGTTGGTTTGGTTGGTGGTAGAGTGGTGAGGTCTTTGTGGGGCTTGGATTAAGCGAACTCGATACCTGGTTGAAACAATGGGTCACTGGGAGGGTTTGGGCCTTTGATTACAAACCAATGAAAGCGCCCAGACAGAGAGCAGTGACACCGATAGTCCACAGAAAGGGTGTGGTTGCACTTGACAGGTGTTGTGTTTATTCCATGTGTGTGTGTGAGTGTATGAATCAGGCTCGGATGGGCCCCCTATCAGATGAGCAGCTGCCTGGCCCATGGGACAGTCTGGGGTTAATGGGTCCAGGAAAATAGGTGTCCTCGCTCTGGCCCCCAGTCCTTCTGGGATGGGGCAAGATTGGAAATTTATAAAGAAAGGGGGAGCCGTTATTACAGGCCTATATATAATATATAATGAGTCTTTATGTCCATCCAGGGGAGACGAATCCCCCTTTAAATGTAGGAAAGGGTGAGTAGAAGATTTTTTAAACTCCACATTGAGTTTTGAATTGGCCAAGGACCTTGAATTAAGAGAGTTTAAGGCGTGGTGCAAGACAGAGGCCTTGTTAGGGGTCGATTTGCTGGATTGGAATTTGAAAAGAAAACATTTGAGGAAACCATTATGTCTCTCAGGTAACTTCTCTGGCGCCCGTCATGGACAGGAAAGTTCTACTGAGGGCCTCTTCCAAGAGCCCAGCACTGTGTATGTTGAGAAGTGAAATGGGTACCTGGTTACTACCTGTCTGTAACTCCGGAGGGGATGGAAGTGGGCTGGCCAGACCTTGTTCTGTGGCTTTAGGATATGGGGTGGGGGGGATTTGGGTTTACATTTTGGGTATCTGTGAAGCAAGAGATTCCCAGAGTTCTTCACCGTGAGTCAGTGGCCCAACAGTGTGTAATCAATGCACAGAAGGACCAGTTGTTGGCCAGGGCACCAGTGCAGAGATGACTGCCGGAAGTCTGGCCAAGTATGTTGACATTGGGTCCTGTCCTTTGTCTGGGACACCCTAAGAGATGAAAAGCAGCCATGTTCCAATGAGCGCTGTCATTTTTATGATGGTGGGCGGTGCAATTCACACTCTCATTGGTGTTCATTCAATTAATGGGAGGCTCCTGGTGAGCCAAGGGGCCGGGGGAGGGGTGACCTCCCCCCTGGGAGGAGCACATGGCATTTGGCCAGGGACTGAGGACAGGGAAGGCCGGGTGGAATATGCCAGAGGGCCCAGGTTTGGCTCCTTCCTGTTGAGGGAGGCCTCATCAGCCGTGCTGAGCTCGTGGGGTGCCGCTTCCATGACCCAAGCAAAGAGGTAGCTGCATTTGGAGGGTCCTAGGCTCAGCGTCTGTGAGCACCTCTATTAGCAGGAAAGCCCAGTATGTAGCCAGCAAGTTTGTTTTTAACAGTGTTTAGGCAGAGGCAAAGAGGAGCATTTGTTGCATCAGAAGCCCTTGGGGCATTTGGGGCCTCAGAAGCCCTAATGGCCATCCTGGGTGGTCCAGAGAGCCCAGGGGCAGGAGAGGAGATGGTGAGACCTCTGCAGTGAAGGGGTGAAGGTGTCACCGAGGCATGGCTGGAGTGCCTGTTGACTCACTGTGGACAGATCTTAGAGCCTTTCATCAGAGGGGTCCCACTGAAGCTGGGCTGATTCTAAGTAGTAGCCTCAGTTAGATTTAGGTAGAATTTATTTTTATTAAAAAATTTTTTTTCGGGGCGCCTGGGTGGCTCAATCGGTTAAGCGTCCGACTTCAGCTCAGGTCACGATCTCGCGGTCTGTGAGTTCGAGCCCCGCGTCGGGCTCTGTGCTGACAGCTCAGAGCCTGGAGCCTGTTTCAGATTCTGTAGCTCCCTCTCTCTGACCCTCCCCCATTCACACTCTGTCTCTCTCTGTCTCAAAAATAAATAAAGGTTAAAAAAAATTTTTTTTCATGTTTATTTATTTTTGAGAGAGACAGAGACAGAGCAGGGGAGGGAGACACAGAATCCAAAGCAGGCTCCAGGCTCTGAGCCGTCAGCACAGAGCCCAATGCGGGGCTCGAACTCATGAACCGCAAGATCATGACCCGAACTGAAGCCGTACGCTTAACTGACTGAGCCACCCAGGTGCCCTACGTAGAATTGATCTTGGAGAGAGAGAGAGAGAGGGAGAGAGAGAGTCAGAGAGAGAGGGGGACAGAGGATCCCAAAGAGGCTCTGCACCGAAGGCAGTGAGCCCAACGCGGGGCCCCAACTCACGGACCGTGAGATCATGCCCTGAGCCGAAGTCTGCCGTGCAACCGACTGAGCCACCCAGGTGCCCCAGATTTATGTAGAATTTCTAAATGAGGAACGTGTTGCCAAAAGGACTAACAGATGTGGATTTGTAAGACCTTAAGGGGTGTGTCGGATGACTCTCGCTAGAGGAAGATGCCAGCCATGTAATGTCTGATGCCTGTGCTCCTGGAGGAAGGTGGGTGCCGGCCAGGTCTTGTCTGCGAGGATGGTGGGGGAAGCCAAGGCTGTGGACGCCCCGGGTAGCCTGGAAAAGGTGTGTGTCACTTCAGGGGTGAAGGCAGACGGGCTGAGGGCACACTGAAATGGGAGCCGAGTAGAACCTATCAGCCAAATCTCTAAGGGCAAAATCTCTCCTGGGTGGAGAGATTGGGTGGAGTTAGTAATTTTAGTAATGTTGGGTATTGGGGACAGGGGCCCAGTGGCCTGGTTCCTTCTTCTCCCCCTCTTCCCTCGTCCCCCTTTCTCTCCCCCTCCTCCTGCCTGTCCTCTTCCCCCCCCTCCTCCCTCCCTCCAGATTCTCCATGGGTGTGATCCCTCCTACCCCCACTAAGTCAGGGGAGGAATTGGGACTATCGCAGGCAAACAGCACCATCGCGGCCTTTCCCACAGGACCTGTGGGGTGCTGTGGTCCCCGAGCGGGTTGCCCTTGCCTTGGCTCTGTGTGTGGTTTGAATTCACGGGTGGCTGTACGCACAGGTGTTACCACGTGCTCCGCTGGGCAGGCGGAAAGGCAGGGAGCAGGGTGTCCGTGCTGTGCACTCTGGCCTGGCCATACACTCAGCTAGTCCCCCAAGAAAAGGGGTGCCCGGGACCCCTGCAATCTAGGCAGGTCACAGCTCAGACGAGAGCCTAAGGAGGTCCGGGTGGGAGTCCGGGGCCACCCCAGGCAAATGTGCCAGCGGTGCGGTGCGGGGGGAGGGCACCTGCAGGCTTCACCCTGGCCCAGGCTGCAGCTCACACCTGGTGCAGCGGGTCAATAGCCCCTGGAGTTCTGGTGGCATGTCAGTCCCCACTGAGGTCAGACCTCCCACTTTCTGTGCTGCTTGTTTACCACACCAATTTTATTAGGCCCACGGATCGGGAGACAACTGCCATTGTTATGTACAGTTCCAGGGAGGAGGGCGCACACCTTAGGTCACAGGGCCACCCCGGAGGCTGGGGCAGAGAGGCCAGGAGCCTTGAATGTGGTTTCCACGGGAAGGTGTGGTGAGGCAGGGTAAACAGGTTTAGGACTGGTCAGCCTGAATCATTTTATTCCAGTCGTCCTTGGACGTGTGGAGGAGGAGGAGGTGGCCCACATGAGCTCTGGATGGGTTAGTTTGCCCGTCGTTTACCATCGTCAGGAACGGGTTAGTCCCCGGGAGGGGCAGTCTCTTCAGGGTCTGCAGATGTCAGCACCAGAAATACAGAAAATCAGGAGCGTCTGGCTGGCTCGGTCAGAAGAGCACGCAACTCTTGATCTTGGGGTCGGGAGTTCGAGCCCCAACCTTGGATGTAGAGATAACCTAAAAAAAAAAAAAAAAAGAAAGAAAGAAAAGAAATACAGAAAATCAAAATGCACGGATGATACACCGTGTTGGTGCATGCATAGCATTTCCTGTTTTATTCCAGCGTGTGGATGACCGTGGGAAGTCTGTCTATCCATTCGCTGTGCTTGGAGGTTGGGATTCTCTCCAGGATTCGGCTTTTACCAATCAAGCTGTTATGAATATTCCTACACGTGCCTTTGGTGGATATATATTTTTGTTTCTTTGGGCTCTGTGCCCAGCAGTGAAATTCCTGGATCAGAGGCAGGTGCGTGTGGTGCTTTAAGAGATATTACGGCAGATGGGGCGCCTGGGTGGCTCAGTCGGTTGAGTGTCCGACTTCGGCTTAGGTCGTGAGACTCGCGTCTTACTTCTGACCTTAGGAAACCCCATTTATTTCTTGTTTGACGTGATTCATCCATCCTTTCACTTAGTAAATTATTTTTTAATTCTAAATACATTTTATTATTTTACTATTTTTAGCTTCAGAACCAAGTAGTGGGCTAGTTCGCTTGTGTGTGTGTGTATTTTTTTGCATTATTTACTATTTTTTTCAGGAATAGAATTTAATGATTCATCACTTGCATGCAACCCCCAGTGCTCATCCCAACACGTGTCCTCCTCAAGGCCTGTCACTCATTTAGCCCATCCCCCAACCCCCCCTCTCCAGCAGCCCTCAGTCTGTTCTCTGTATTTAAGAGTCTCTTATGGGGCGCCTGGGTGGCTCGGTTGGTTAAGCATCCGACTTCGGCTCAGGTCATGATCTCACGGTCCGTGAGTTCAAGCCCCGCGTCGGGCTCTGTGCTGACCGCTCAGAGCCTGCAGCCTGTTTCAGATTCTGTGTCTCCCTCTCTCTCTGCCCCTCCCCTGTTCATGCTCTGTCTCAAAAAGAAATATACGTTAAAAAAAAATTAAAAAAAAAAAAGAGTCTCTTATGGTTTGCCTCCCTCTCTGTTTTTATCTTATTTTTGCTTCCCTTCCCCTATGTCCAACTGTAGTATTTCTTAAATTCCACATAGGTCGTACGGTGGTTCTGTTTTTAGCTTTTTGAGGACCCTCCATCCTGTTTTCCAGAGTGGCTGCAGCAGCTTGTGTTCCCGCCAACAATGCAGAAGGGATCCTCTTTCTCCGCATCCTCGCCAACATCTGTTGTTGCCTTGAGTTGTTCATGTTGGCCATTCTGACAGGTGTGAGGGGGTATCTCCTCGTGGTTTTGCTTTGTATTTCCCTGATGATGAGTGACGTGGAATATCTTTTTGTCCGTTGGCCCTCTGGATGTCTTCTTTGGAGAAGTGTCTATTCATGTCTTTTGCCCATTGCTTCACTGGATTATTTGTTTTTTGGGTGTTGAGTTTCATTTAGTAAATTGTTATTAAGGGCATCCATATTCTAGGCGTTAGGGTTACCAGGGGTGAACCCACGAGAGCAGACACTCTATGGGAGGAGACAGACAATAATCAGGTAAGTAAGTACATGCTATAAAGCTTTATGTCAGAGAGGGATAGTCATCCTCACACATAATTAAATTATAATTCCAGTGACAGATGACTTCTACGAGGAAAATAAGACTATGGAGGCACAAGTGTCACACCTCCCCCATTTGCTCTATCCTAGAAATCTCTTGAGACAGATTTTTGGATTCTGTACCTGTCTTCATGTCTGTTTTCTTTCATGTACTTCTATTTCAATGGAGGGTTTTCTTTTAGTTTTTTTATTTTATTAAAACTTTTTTTAAGTTTATTTATTTATTCTGAGAGAGAGCGAGAGAGCGAGCGAGCACGTGGGAGCTGGGGAGTGACAGAGAGGGAGAGAGAGAATCCCAAGCACAGAGCTCCATGCAGGGCTCGATCCTACAGCCATGAGATCATGACCTGATCTTACAACGGTAACATCATGACCTGAGCCCAAATCAAGAGTCAGACACCCAACCCACAGGGCCACCCAGGCGCCCTCAAGATTCTTTTCTTGTAAACCAGCGAGCTATATATGTCCATCTCTGGTTTATGTATTTATTTACTTCACGGGTGAAATGGCAGTAGCCTTTTGTGCCTCCTGCAAAAAGTATTGTCGTTTCTCCGTCTGGTTCTGCTTTTCCAATAGCTCTGTTTTCCCAGGTGGGGAGTTCCTCCCTTCCTTGGGGATGGTTGCCCTTCCTTCACGAAGGGAGGGAAGTCCTTGTCAGCAGACTGTGACTCACGGGCTGTTAGCCTCCTGGCTTTGGGCAGGGGTGGGAAGGGCCGCCCTGCGGAATGCATTCTGGCCTGTTCTCTGCAAAGGTGCACGGCAGAATCGGGCTTTGTGTTGGGATGGCAAACAGTACAGCTAAGGCTTCGGAGGGGGGTAGGTACCCTCAGCTCCTCACAGGCAGTGGAGGACACCCGGGCCTCCGGTCGGGGTCCCTCCTGAGAGTCGGTGAGCCCCCCACCCCGGCTGCTGCCCCTCCCAGGGCAACGGGGGCGGGGAAGGTTATGGAGAAGTCAATTTTCGAAGAATAAACTTCATTTTAAAATAAACTTTATGATTTCTTGAAATAATGGGAGCATACTGTCAAGAATTCACATAGCTTCCACACCCGATATCCTTTATTTTAAGATCTTATAAGAGTATGATGTGTTTGTTATAATTCAGGAATCACTACTGATACGTTACTATTTTTTTTGAAGTTTATTTATTTTGAAAGAGAGAGCAAGTGGGGGAGGGAGGGAGAGAGAGAGAGAGGGAGAGAATCCCAAGCAGACTCCACACCGTCAGTGCAGAGCCCAATGTGGGGCTTGAGTTCATGAACCATGAGATCATGACCTGAGCTAAAATCAGGAGTCTGATGCTTACCCGACTGGGCCACCCAGGTGCCCCCTGATCCATTATTATTAACTGGAGCCCATAGTTTATTCAGATTCTCTAAGTTTTTACCCTAATGCCCCTCTTCTGGTCCGGGATCCCACCCAGGACACCCCCTTACAGATGAATATGTACTCTCTTTCATCGCTAGGACCAGGGGCATGACGGGGAGGTTACTTCACCATCTTGAAGGCAGTTTCTGTGGGTCAGGCTGGCCTCGGGGACTTGGGAATTACTTGGCCAGGGCATCAGATTGGGAGTCATGCTCTCAAATCTCTGTCCAGGTGCCCTTTGACTTGTCTCCACCTTGGCGTAAGTCTGCTCATCTGTCAAGTGGGGACACTGGGCTAGTTTCGTCTGCACAGGTTGAGTCTCGGGCCAGATGTATGAGTGAAGTTTTCTGATCCGTGCCACAGGGTGGAGGCAGCCGGCAGGCCTCACGGTGTCCCACAGGGCAGAGCCGGGACTCAGATCTCCCCGAGCGCGACACGAGGGCTAACACTCTGATGTTGTCGAAGATCAGGGGCCTGTCCCTGCTTTGCTGCATCTTTTTGTGTACTTAGGCAAGGCCCTCTTCAGCTCTGAGCCTCGGTTTACTCATCGGTAAAGGACCAGCTGGTGGGAGGGTCCCTCTGGCTGAAAAAAGAACAGGTTGCCGTGGGGAGCGGTGAGTTCTGCCTTCGAGGGCGTGCAAGCTGGGCCGGGTGCCCCCGGTGGGTGCGCAAGGGCAGCTCCGACGGTCTTCCTGCTGGACTGGGAACCCAACCTCTGTGCCGGCTCACTTTCGCACACCTGGACCCTGCACGGTTGCTTTCCTCTCCAGCTCATGCCAGGACTGCCTTTGGCCCTGGGCTGAGGGAGGTCTGCCAACTGTACCACACGCCTGGGCCGTGGACTTCCAGGAGGCTGGAGGGAATCCCACCATTAGCACCTCCCCGCCTTGTGGCACCTTCAGCTGCTATCCCGGCAGCTCCCAGGCCAGGCCAGGCCCTGGTCCTCAGGTCAACCGGCACTCCCTCCAAAGTTCCGAGGGAGCGAGAGGAAGAAGAGAGCAGAATCCCTGAAAAGGTCAAAAGGAAGAGCCCTGTGTCCCCCAGCCACCAAACACTGGACCCTCTGTTTTAACAATGTCCGGGTTCTTCCGGGCCCCTGGGCCTGTGCACCTGCTGTTCCTGCCACCACCAGTGCCCTTCCCCTTTTCTGGCTGTTGACTCCTACTCATCCTCTAAGGCCCAATGCAAAAGACCCCTCTTCTGGACCCTGGCTAGCTACCCCTACCTGTGTCATGGCATGTATCACCCTGAGTCATAATAGGCCTCTTCCTTGCCTGTGTCCCTGTGTCCCTCGAGTTTCCTGAAGGCAGGGGTGGGGCGGACTCACCCGAAAGAGGTTGTCACAGACACATCGTCTGCCCACTGCATTACTGCGTGAAAGGGCTGGGTAGGGAATCGGAAGGCGATGGAGAATCGCTCTGTCTTTCCCGACCACCTTCCTTTGACTCGCACTGTCCCTTCCATTGAGGCTCTCGTCTCCTGACCCCCGGCCCCACCGGGAGGGGGCGCTGTCACAGGCTCGTCGGTGGGGGCAGGGGCGGCGGGAGCGCCAGTGCGTCTGGGCCACGGGGAGAGCTGGCGCTCCGCGGGGCGGGGCCCGCATGAAACCGGACGACCCGTCCGGGGCGAGCTAGGCGGGGGTGGGGGGGCGGCGGAAGCGAGCGCATCGGAAGGTCCCCGCACACCCCGGCGGCCGGGACTCCCGCGGGTGGCGCGCGGATAGTCCCATTTCCAGCCGAGGTAACCCGGGCTCGGCTCGGGGCGGCGCCCCAGCCCCGCGGTGCCCGCCCCCTCGCGCCTCCCGAGGCGCCCCGGCCCCGCCCCCGGCCCCGCCCCGCCTCGAGCGGCCGTCAGGTCCCCGCGCCGCGGCGCCGGCGGGCAGACAGGTGGAAGCGAGCGGAGCGGCGCGCCGCGCTCCGTGCTGCGCTCCGGGCCCCACCATGGGCAACTGCGCGGGTCGCACGGATTTCGAGTGGGTCTACACCGACCAGCCGCACACGCAGCGGCGCAAAGAGATGCTCGGTGAGCGCAGCTCGGCCCCTGCCGCGGGGTGGGGACAGCCCCGCGTGGCGGTCCGACGGCGCGGGCCAGCGGAGCCCCGGGGTTGCTCCTGCGCCGGCCCGGGTGCCCGGCGCGCACTCCTCCGCCCCTGCTTCGGGGAGGGTGGGAGCGCCACCTCTCCTCCTCCTCCAAGGGTCCCTGCCCCGGGTCCCCGACAGTCCCCCTGCCCGGGTCTGAAACTCCCCTGCGTGTCTGCCTCCGTCCTGGGGTCCAGGATCCGAGGACCCGAGCCCGGATCCGCGTGCCTGGGAAGCGCGTCTCGACTGTTGCGTGCCGGAGGGTGGGGTGGGGGGGCACACCGGGCGTGAACTTGGGGCGCGGCGACGTGGTGGGGCAGGGGTCCGCCCCCGGGGACCCTCCGTGTGCGGGATGCGCCGTCCTGCCCGCGAAGGCAGACCTCCTGGGTCCGCAGAGGCCGCTGAGCTCAGGGAGTTTAGGGCCGACTGAGCGCCTCGAAGGAAGTAAATGTGCAACGAGAGAGACACTTTTTTTTAAAGCAGAGCTTATACCGAAGAACCCCATTTGCCCGTTCTGTCCTGTATTTTATAGCTTAACGCACGGTGGCCGCCCTTCGCTGTCATTTAGGGTCCTGCGAAGTCATTTTTACCAGCGTAGTCGCCGTCATTCCAGCCGGTGACTCCTTCCAGACCTGGGGTGCTCAGCCCTTCCCTGGGGATTGCAGGTTAAAGGGCCCGCCCCTGCCCAACAGCTTTCACTGCGTGCCACCAAGTCACGGCCACGGCACCAGGCCGGAGTCCAGCAGGGTGGACTTGCTCCCCTCCCTCCCAAGAACTGTCCAGGTCCCGGTTTCCCACGCCCTCGCCTACAGCTGGGGTTGGCAAGCCTTTTAATCAGACCGACCGACCACGTGACACATACTAGTTCACTGTTTAATTTGCAGTTTTTGGATGATTGTTTCCAACGTTTGATTGGACATTTTAATTTCTTCTGTTTTTCTCTTGGGATGGTCGTCCGCTTGTTGATTGTTGGAGTTCTTTGTATAGGAGGCTTTTAACTCTTTGTCCTACATGTTGCGAATATTTTTCTCCTTCACAATTTGTCTTTTGCTACCACAGCAGCTTTTTTTTTTTTTTAACGCATTCACATGGATTGGCTTTTTTTTTTTTTTTTTTTTTCTTTAGAGTTTTCCCTTTGGTCTCTTCCTGCCCCGCTCCAAGACTATGGAAATATCCATCTTACTACGTTTAAAGCTCTCAGACACCGGGTGTTGCTGAGTGGTTAGTGCATGGCTGTACTCTGTTGTGGCTGGGGGTTCATGGGCTCGAGACCCCTGGGTGGGTTTGTGACTTTCGTGGTTTTCTGCTGTGAGGCGAACAATAACCCAGCACTGTTGTGGTCTTACGTGTGGCAGAATCCTCTCCAACACCTGTGAGCTGCTTGGGGGCGCTCAGGGGGGTCTTGGTGACTATCTGGTCCTGTGTCTCCCTAGAGGGCAAGTGTCTTGGCTGTTCCCACCGCAGGGCTGAGGCAGGGCTCCATTTCCTTCCCTTTCCCTGGCTGTCCCCTGCCTTGCCCTTATAAGAGCACCTGGCCCTAGGTGGAGAAGGCTGGGAGACATATCCTGGCCCACAGAGCTGCCTGGAGGGGTCCAGACACTCTGGGCTGCAGACTCACTTTCTGAATCTGCAAAATGGGCACAGCCATCTTGCCTGGCGTAGAGGGTGTGATGTTAAAAGGAGCCCTTGGATGTTAAAAGGTGCCCAGTGTGGTACCCAGCACTCCAGGACATGAGAGAGAGAGAGAGAGAGAGAGAGAGAAGCCACCGGCCCTGGAACCATTAGAGGAAGCTTCCTGGACAAGGTGGCCAGGAAGGCTGGAAGACTTGAAGAGAGGAGGTGATTTGGGCCAGTGCGGGGACAGCAGCAGGTCTCGGGCTGACTCCCCGGGAAGCTTTGCTCATTCCCAGTTTGCACTGGGTGCTGTGGATTCCTCTGTTTCCTCCAGATGCTGTCTGGTTTTGAACCCATGAACTTGGAAGGTGCCATTTTCCCTCAATCCCAGGCGTGCGATCCTGCCCTGCCTAGATGTCCTTCCTTCCTGCTCCGCCCCTCCTTGCTCTTTGGTTCTTTATTTTGTTTTACTGAAGTACAATACTATGTTAGTAAGTTTCAGGTGTGCAACATAGTCATTGAACCTTTGTATGCAGTGTGGAATAACCACCTCAGTAAACCTAGTTACCATTCGGTCACCACACAAAATTGCTACAATTTTGTCCACCACAGTTTCCGTGGTGTACATTACATCCCCATCACTTATTTACTTTATAACTGGAAGTTTGCACTTCTTAATTCCCTTCAGCCGTTCCCCCATGTCCCTCCCCCTCTGGCAACCACCAATCTGTATGTATGAATCTGGGTCTTGTTTTGTTTTGTCTTTTAGATTCCACCTATAAGTGGAATCACGTGGTATTTGTCTTTGTCTAACTGATTTATTTCACTTAGCCTAATACCCTCTGGAGCCATTCATTCGTTGCAAACGTGTCGCAAAATTCCATTCTTTTTTTTTTTTTTTAATGTTTATTTATTTTTGAGAGAGAGGGGAGAGAGAGAGAGAGAAAAAGAGAGAGAGAGAGCTGGTGCACAAGCCTGGAAGGGGGAGAGAGACAGAGGGAGACACAATCTGTTTTATTTGTTTTTTTTTTTTTTTAATGTGTATTTATTTTTGAGAGAGAGAGAGACAGCGACAGCGCTTGAGTGGGGGAGGAGCAGGGAGAGAGGGAGAGAGAGAATCCCAAGCAGGCTCTGCACTGTTAGCACAGAGCCTGACCTGGGGCTCAAACTCACGAACCGTGAGATCATGACCTGAGCCAAAGTCAGTCTTAACTGAGCCGCCCAGGCACCCCAAAGTTTCATTCTTTTATGTGGCTGAGTAGTTTCGGATTATATATACAACACATTCTATTCATCCATTCATCTGTTGACGGACATGTTGTTTCCATATATTTTCTTTTTTTTTTTCAGTGCAAACACGTGGTTTTATTAACGCACTGGGATAGGATCCATGGGCAGAAAGAGCTGCTTTCCATGTCTTGGCGATTGTAAATAATGCTGTGATGAACAGGGGAGCGCATATATCTTTTCGAATTAGTGTTTTCATTTTCTCTGGGTGAATACTGAGGTGTGGATTTGCTGGATCATATGGTATTTCTAGTTTTAATATTTTGAGGACTCTCCACGCTGTTTCCCACGGTGGCTGCACCAGCTGGTGTCTCCACCAACAGTGCGCGAGGGCCCCCTTTGCTCTACATGGTCGCCAACCCCTGTTGTTTCTTGTGTTGTTGATTTCAGCCATTCCCACAACGCATTTCATTGTAGTTTTCATATTTATTTCCCTGCCGATGAGTGATGTTGGGCATCTTTTCATGTGTCTGTGGGCCATCTGGATGTCTTCTTTGGAGAAATGTCTATTCAAGTGCTCTGCCCATTTTTTTTTTTTAATTTTTTTTCAACGTTTATTTATTTTTGGGACAGAGAGAGACAGAGCATGAACGGGGGAGGGGCAGAGAGAGAGGGAGACACAGAATCGGAAGCAGGCTCCAGGCTCCGAGCCATCAGCCCAGAGCCCGACGCGGGGCTCGAACTCACGGACCACGAGATCGTGACCTGAGCCGAAGTCCGACGCTTAACCGACTGAGCCACCCAGGCGCCCCAACCTCGCCCATTTTTAATCAAATTTTTGTTTGTTATTGAGTTGTATCAGTTCCTTACATACTTTGGATATTAACCCCTTATTGGATATGTGACTTGTAAACATCTTCTTCCATTCCTCAGGATGCCTTTTTATGTTGTTGATGGTTTCCTCCACTGTGCAGAAGCTTTTTAGTTTGATGCAATCCCACCTGTTTGATTTTTGCTTATGTTGCCTTTACTTACTGCTGGTGTGAAATCCAAAAAAATCATCGCCAAGACTGATGTCAGGGAGCTTACTGCGTATATTTTTTTCTAGGAGCTTTTGGACAGCTGGTCTTGCATTCAAATCTGTAATCCATTTTGAGTTTATTTTTGTGCATCGTGTAAGAAAGTGGTCCGGTTTCATTCTTTTGCCTGTGGCTGTCCAGTTTCCCCGGCACCACTAACTGAAGAGACCTTCTTTTCCCCACTGCATAGACTTGCCTCCTTTGTCGTAAGTTAATTGACCGTATGCGTGTGGGTTTATTTCTGGGCTCTCTATTCTGTTCCATTGATCCTGTGTGTCTATTTTTATGCTAATTTATAGTGTTTTGATTACCACAGCTTTGTTAGTATGGTTTGAAATCCAGGAGCGTGATACTTCTTTTTTTTTTCTTCATTTGTTAATGTTTTTATTTATTTTTGAGAGAGAGAGAGAGAGTGAGCGCGCGCGCAAGTTGGGGAGGGGCAGAGAGAGAGGGAGACACAGATTCTGAAGCAGGCTCCAGGCTCTGAGCTGTCAGCACAGAGCCTGACGTGGGGCTCAAACCCACAAACCATGAGATCATGACCTGAGCCGAAGTCGGACCCCCAGCCGACGGAGCCACCCAGGTGCCCAGGAGCGTGATACTTCTGATTTTGTTCTTTTTCTCCTCAAGATTGCTCTGGCTATTCAGGATCTTTTGTTCTTCCATAGGAATTTTTTTTTCTGTGTGCTTTCTCATTTTTATTTATTTATTAATATAAGTTATTGTCAAGTTGGCTAACATACAGTGTATACAGCGTGCTCTTGGCTCAGTGGTAGATGCCCATAATTCATTGCTTCCTCACAACACCCAGTGCTCATCCCAACAGGTGCCCTCCTCAGTGCCCATCACCCTCTCTCCCACCCCCCATCAGCCCTCAGTTTGTTCTCTGTATTTAAGAGTCTCTTATGGTTTGCCTCCCTCCCTCTCTCTGTTTCCGTCCCCCACCCCATGGTCTTCTGTTAAGTTTCTCAAGATCCACATATGAGTGAAAACATCTGACATCTGTCTTCTCTGCCTGACTTATTTCACTCAGCATAACACCGCCCGGTTCCATCCATGTTGCTGCAAATGGCAGGATTTCATTCTTGCTCATTGCCAAGTAGTATTCCACGGTATATGTAATCCGTAGACATTTTAGAATGGTTTGTTCTAGTTCTGTGAAAAATGCCCCTGGAGTTTAGTGAGGGCTCTTGCTCCATTCCATTTCCTGCAGGATGCCCGGCCCCTGCCCGGCTGCCCTCCTGGACTTTGGCCTCCGCTGGGGACGGCATTCCTCTGGGATTTCCCTCCGAGGCTCCAACCCATCAGGTCCTTATCTCTCTGGGGAAGGTTGCAGGGCTCTAGAGCTCGGCGGTGGATTTCATCCTCAGCTCTCACCCGTTAGCCATGTAAACCCTGGGCAGGTCAACCAACAGAGGAGCGAGTCGAGCCTTGGTGAGGTTAAAAGGGGTTGTTATTCCTTCCAGAGTTGCTGGGCAGATCAAATGAGGTGGCATCAAGTGCTTACTTAGCCCAGCACTCAGTAATGGGTAGCTGCGATGATCTTTGCTCCTCTGGCAGACTGGTGAGTTCTCCCCAAGGACAGGGAATGCCTTTGCGTCTCTGCTCTCTGCCATCCGTGCTATTCCCAGCCAGAGACAAATTCTGTGTGAAGCTGCTGGTGTCTCTCTCTGTAGAAGAGACAGCAGAGCCGGGCTCAGAGAAGGCAGGTCACTCGCATAGGACCACACAGATCGCAGGCTGCAGGGGCCAGACTGGTGTTCCAGTCACGTCCCGCTTGGCCATGTGTTCCGGCCCCACCTGGCCGCTGCGGCTCATGCCAAGCCCCGGGGGTGTGGGGGTGGGGTGGGGTGGGCAGTGGACGCTCAGAAAGATCCTAATCGGGGAGGGAGTCAGAACCCAGGAAGCCCTTGCCCCGGAGCTAACCACAGTGCCCTTGGGGCAGGGCCAAAGTCTGTCTCCAGCTCCTGCCTAGATGGGGACATGCTCCTCAGGGCACAGCATCCTAAGAAAACGGGGGTCCCACGCAGCCCCCTAAGAGCCATGTCTCCCGGGGCCACGCCTGAGGCTCCCTGTATTGTGAGGGCGGGATCCGAGCCAGCAGGACTGTGACCCGCGACAGACTGGAGGCCAAGCCAGGCGTGGCAGGGGAATCAGAAGCTGGCTTTGGGTTTGTCTTTAAAAACAAATAGCTTTGTGATTTCTTTTTTCTTACGAAAACAGGGCACACACATGGTAAAACAACACACACACAAAAATTCAAATAATCAAAGGAAAACAAAAGAGGAAACAAGGAAGTAAGACTCTTGGCAATTGT
Source organism: Acinonyx jubatus (assembly GCF_027475565.1). Lineage (NCBI taxonomy): Eukaryota > Metazoa > Chordata > Mammalia > Carnivora > Felidae > Acinonyx > Acinonyx jubatus. Next base: position 139,750,717 of record NC_069386.1, on the reverse strand, counting down.
TGGATTATTTGCTTAGGCAAGAAACCCTTGCCGGGGCTTTCCCAGTGGCAAGTGGTGATTCCAGAACAGAGCTGGCTGAAGCTGGGGACAGGGGGAGTTTGTGACCTCTCCTCACCCAACCACAGAGACGCTGCAGGGGTGGGGGCAGGCAGGCCACAAGGCCCGTCTCTCCATGCCCCTCGTCCCTGCCTTGGTCACCATATGGGCCTTCTCCTCTGCCAGGCGGGCCGCAGGCAGCACCCGGGTTGGGTCCCCCCAGCTCTGAGATTCCACAGAAGAAAGAGAGCTGTCCCCCCTCCCCTCCTGCCCTGAGTAGCGGCCTGGCCTGGAGCCAGGTAATCTCTGGCCGGAGGGAGCCTCGGGTCCGGGGGCTGGTCAGCGGGCAGGGGGCTGTGATAGGCAGGGGCCCCACAGTGTCGCGTCGCATCGTAAGAGCAGAGAGAAGGGGCTCTCCAAGGAAAGCAAGGGGTGCTGTGACCCTAAGTTGGGTGGGGAGGGAAGGAGGCATGCTGGGTATTTGGGTAGCACAGACGACAGGTGATCCCTAAGGGGTTACTCGGGGACCCTCTTTGACCCGATTACGTCCTCCCCTACCGAAATCCTCCAAAGGGTAAAATTTCACCTCTGCCCTGGCGCCTGGAGCGTCCCCATCTCTGGCCCCTGCCCTTTCCCCTTGTTTTTTGCTCTCTAGCCACTTTGTGGGACGCACCCCATCCGCTCATCTCCCTCTTCATGGCTTTTGCAAATGCTGTTCCCTCTGCTTGAATTCTTGTCCCCTATTCTTTATGTACCGAACTCCTGTCTCCTGTGCGCGCATGTGCTGGTGTTCTCTGGAGGGGATAAAAAGCCCTGGTTTGCAAGCCGGGCATTTGGCAAATTTCTGGACATATTTCTCTCATGGCCAATGTCAAGCTACCAGCATGCGGTGCTGAGCACGCATGTGGGAAGGGAGGAGTGTGGCTGGTGCCTGCAGCACGGACCTCTCCTCCTCTCCTCTAAGCCCCCGTCTGTTGTCCTTGCCCCTCCTCCACCCCCTGGGGGCCGCTTGTACCCTGTCCTGGCCTGTCCTGTCTCTGCCTTCCTGACATTGACGCTCTCTACGTGTTAAGTCACTCGTGCAGTTACCCAGCCGGTCAGGGGTCAGGCAGACCTCTGACCCATGGCTGCACCAGCCGGGGCCTGTCTTCCACCCCCCTCTGTCCCCAGGGCCCGAGGAGAGCCACTGTCCCTGACAGACAACTCACGAACAGGTGCCAGCTCTCATTTCCAGCCTCCACACCGAGGCATGTGCCCCGGCCTCCTCCACCTCCCTAACTCCTTGCTCGTTAATTTGTACCAGCTTTTATGAGGTGCGATTTACATGTCGTAAATTCCTTCATTTGAAAGGCACAGGCCAGTGACTTTACTGAAGTTACATAATCCAGTTTTGGAGTATTTTCATTACCTGGAAGATGCCTTGTGAACAGGTGTAGTCACTCCCAGGTTCTTACATCCAGACTCTCCATCTTTCGGATTTCCGCCCTGATGTCATGCATGGGTGTGTACGTGTGTGTGTGTGTGTGTGTGTGTGTCCTTTTGGGACACACTATATACGTGCCCTGGAAGGGCAATGCCCCACCCCTGCACAGCCTGGGAACCCCTCCCATCTCCAGGATCTGGGGCCTGGCTGCCAAAGACTTTCAGCAAATATTTGTCAATGGACAAAAAGCAGGTTTAGTGAGATGCAGGTGAGGAGGCGGGTCTGGTGGCTCCTGAAGGCACTTTGGGTCACTTTCCACATTGTCTGTGCCGAACCGGGTCCCCACAGTGCCTCCCGCACTGACCAGACAGGGTTAGACTTGCCTTCTGGCTCTGGAAGGGAAAAGGAGGTGGGGGTCACTGAGGGAAGGCCACTGAGCCAGGGCAGGGCCACAAGGAAGCTGTTTAGGAAGGAGGGGATTATGAGGGCTTTAGGCGCCTTTGTTGGGAGGGTAGTCAAGTTACCGCGGGCGGCGACGTGAGGGAAAGCGCTCTGGGCACCGGGGTGGGAAGCAGGTGGACAGCATGAGTTGCTGTGTGCCATGGAATGTTCTAGACTTGGGAGCACTTAGGCGATGAGAGGCAGTGGCCAGGACCTCCCCTACGGCCGTGGAGACTGTCACGCGGTGGGGTTTGGGCTCCTTGGGGAGGTGGTAGGAACATGTCGTCCCAGATGGTGCCAGGCCTGGCACGTGGAAGGGCACAGTGTCGGCAGGAAGAAGCCTCGCGTGCTCCTGGGGGCCCTGCCCGAGGCCAGCAGTCGGCAGGGGGCGGGAGGGGGAGCCCGGGCGGCCTTGGGACCTCCTCGGCTATCTCTGGAGGCTGAGGGCCCAGTAGCGTTTCTCAGGAGAAGTTTCCATGGTGACGCCACTCCAGGGGGCTGGTGTGGGGGCACTTTGGGTCCCGCTGGCCCATCCTCCCGCTCCGCTGTCTGGGTCCTGCGAACACGTCTGTCACGCGTGTAGATCCGTGCGATGCATGTAAACGAACAGTTCTGCTGGAGCCAGGCTTCCCCACACTGGGTGCCCTGGGGAACCCCTCCGCGCGCTCACAGCCCCAGCACGGTCAGAACCAGTACCTTCAAGGTGGACAGTGACAAGCTGGCCCAGAGAGGGACAGAGCCGGTCCCTGTGGGGTAGAGCCAGTCTCCCGAGCTGGGACCCAGGGTTTTCTCTGGGTGCTTTGCCCTGGCAACGACGTAGCCCGGTCCTGGGAAGAGGCTCCCCCCGGGGGGGCTGAGGCCCCTCAGAGCGCTCTTTCTGGCTCTCCGGTTGGCAGGAAGGGGACGGTGTTCTGGAAATTAGGCACGCTGTTTCACCTTGTGGGGGGACCCCTGCTTCCTCGTCTCTGCGGTGGTGGGATGGCCCCCTCCGGGGCAGGGTGGTGAAAGCCGGATCCCCGTGTGTCAGATTCCCCATGTGGCGTACCCGCCGATGTCCCAGCCCTCACCCGGGCCCCTGCGTGCATCCTGCGGGCCTGGCGGTGGGGGTCCCCAGGCCAAGTCTCGGCACTGTCACCCTCTTTCCCGGCCTGCCTACACCTCAGACCCTCCTTTCCGCGTCAGGGCTGGGCAGTGGGACTTCTAACGACGGCTGTTGTTGGTGGCTGCTTGCCCAGCTGCCTTGGGCCGTGCCCGCCCCGGGCTGTTGCTAGAAGACATTTGCATGGGTCTGTGTTTCTCTGGTTCCAGGTGGCCGTCCAGGCGGGGCTCCAGGCTGCCTGTGGAGCAGAGAGCCCTCGAAGCATGCGGGGCCTAGTCCAGCTACTGTGGTCTCTGAGCTGGAGGCCTGAGTCATCAGGGCCCCCCCCACCCTGACCCCCGCCGCCATCAGCTGGGGTCCCACTGTGGGGAAGGGCCTGGTCAGGCTGGGCCAGGCTCGGATGTCCAGCCAGGGCTGCGGCTCCTCGTGGGAGCTGCCAGGAGTGTGGGGTTCTCTGCCTCGTCTTTGGGCATCCCCCTCTCTTGGGGCCCAGAGAACATGGAGCCCAGGGCTGTGTCCTTCCCTGAGCCCCTGGAAGAGGCCCCCGCTTCTACAGGGCCAGCACCCCCTTGCCTGCTCCGTGAGCCCCGCCCCAGCATCTCCGTCCTCTCATTCTGCTGTCCGCAGGTGCTTTCCTCCTTCTCCTCTTACCCCCCAGCCAAACTTCCCTCCGTCCCCCATGCCCCCCATGCCCGCACTCATCCTGTCCCCCGCATCTCCTTACCCCACTGCCATCTTGCCCCTGACTGTGCTGGAATGGCTCCTGCTGAGGCCGCCATGACCTTGCTAAGTGCACTGGGGGCACCTGTCTTGTCTTCCTGTTCATGGCCCCTCCTTGGCTAGACACCTCCAGCCCGTGGCTTCAGTTACCCCGCTCCATACGGTGCCCAGTGACCTCCACCTCTGGTCCTGAGTGGCCAGTGGTCCCCAGAGCATCTCCTCTGGAACCGGGAAGCTCTGGAATTGAAAAGTCAGGTATTTGAGGTTTCCTCGAGTGAGGCTTGAGTTTTCTCGCGATGGGAAGGTCCAGACTAGCCCCGCTCCTAAGGGGGGGCCCAGCTCCCTGACTGTGGTCTCTGAGCCCTTCTGGTGCCTCGCCCCGCATACACTTTCAGCCAAGGCCCCTGGGCTCTGCCTTCTCCTTGATGGCTGCTGGGCCCCTCCTCCCCGTACCGTGTCCAGGAAGCGCCTCCCGGCAGGTAGTGGAGGTGATCTGGGGCTCACGTGCTTGGCCCCTTGTAGGCATCGCCCCTGCCCTGCCTGGAGTCCAGCTGGGACATCGGACCCACTTTCCAGGCTTCCAGCAGGATGGCTGGACCCCGTGACCCTCCCGGCCCGGGAGCGCTGGGCTCTTTCTCGTAGGTCAAAGCAAGCTGGGCCAGATCAGCCTCCAGGAACAGCACCTGAGCCCCCATAGGTCAGAAGTAGGATGTTTTTATTCTCAGATCAGGAAACTGCATTTAAGAGCAATAAGACTGCTCCCAGGGCCCGGAGCCGTCATCCCAGCCTCACTGCAGCCCTGGTAGGCAGGTAGGAATGTCACCCCATTTCTCAGATGTGGGGACAAGGGTGGGGAGGTAGTGTGGCCGCCCGGGCTGGGGGCAGCCGAGGATTTGGGACACTGTCAGGTAAAGGAGAAGGGGCACCGGGCTCCCCGAAGGTGGGCTCGGCAGGGGTGGGTCCGCAAGGGTGCGCTCCTTTGCTCCCCACAGGTAGGATTCGCTGTCTTTGTTCGACAGGTGGGGCATCTGGCGCCCACTGTCCAAGGTCACCGCTGCCTCTGAGGAGCACGGGACTGGCCTGTTTGCTGGCCTTGATCCCAGAGCTGGGGTCCTGGTTCCCAGTGTCCCACAGCTTGCCAGGCTGCTCACCTGGTGCAGGTGTGGCCTGCCCCCCCCGTGCTGCCCACGCTTGGCCTCCTTCCAAGGGGAAGCATGGGAACTAACCCTGTAGAAGCTGGTGGCCTTCAGCTTCCTGGGTCAGCTCTCACATGTGCCTTGGCAGGTGCCGGCCAGGCCGCTGGTTGCCCAGGGGAGAGGGCTGGTGCCCCGGGGGCTGCCCCTCATAAAAGGGAGGCTGGCGGAGAGCCCTGTGACCTGTGACCTGGATGTTCCAACCTGACATCCAGCTGTGCAGAGGTTAGGGGGACTCTGTGGTGTCCCCGGCCCTGGGCTGTGGGTGAGCGTGTCGGCTGATGGCTGAGGTGGCCAGAACTTCCTGGCCGTCGTGAAGACCTTTCTTCTTTCTCTGGCTTCACCTCATTGTGGCTGCTGGATTCCCAGCTCCCAGTCCCCCCCCACTCTCTTCATCAACATCCCCCCGCCCCCAGCACTGGTCTTCCCAGGAAATACAGGCCTGTGTTCTGAAGTGTCGCCTGTCACTCTGACCCCCTCTTGGGAGAGGAGCAAGCTTGGACGAGGCCTGCCCCTTGTCCCCCCTTCTGCGTGGGGCCCACACGGCAGTCCCCGCTCCCAGGCTCGGGTCCTTTGGTCTCGTGCCCACCTGGGGGGAGAACCTGGGCGAGCGCAGTGCTGGCTCATCCCCCTCCGGCCCTCAGGGGCAGGACCGAGTGTGAGTGGCCCCGCGCCCAGCGCCAGACGTCAGGGCAGAGGAGGAGCAGACCCGGGTGGCTGGCCCAGCCGTGCGGCTTCCTCCTCCCTGGTCCCGGTGCTGGGTGAGTTTTCTTGGGTGAGATTTCCACAAACCGGGGGGCTTCGAACACCACACGTGTTCTCTTGCAGTTCTGGAGGTCACGAGTCTGACACGGGTCTCACCCAGCTGAAGTGAGGGTGTCCCAGGGCCGTGCTCTCCCTGGGGGAGAATCTGGTCCCAGGCCTTTCCAGCTTCGCAGGCACCTGCACCCGCCTCCTCCAGCGCCACCTTCACACCAGCAGGGGCCGGCGGAGCCCTTCTCGGCGCCCCCGGGACCCCCTCTCCTGCCTGCTCCCCCACGGGTAGGGCCCTGGGATGACCCTGGGCCACCGGAAGATCCAGGGTCATTCTCGTGTAGTAAGGTCCGTTCCTAGTAACCTGACTGCCCTGTTCGACCTTGCTTCTCTCTTGCTGTGTCGTCGAACCTACTCGCGGGTTATGGGATTGGGACGTGGGGGGCTGTGGGGGGCCGTCATTCTTTCCCCCCGCCCCCCCATTGCCGGCATCTCCCTCCATCTTGTGAAGGGGTTCTCCTGGCTTAAGGTGGCAGGGCCTTCGCACTGCCATCCCGAGAACTCTTCTGCCCACGTGCACCCCACTGGGCCTTTGGCCTTTGTGGGGCGGCCCAGTCACCTCCCGCAACGCAGGCGCAAGCTCAGCGGCCGTTAGGCAACGCGGGCCGGCCCCCGGGGTGAAGGCAGTCCCCCGTGTCCCATTTGCACCGCGGCAAGCCTCTGTGGCCGTGTTTGGCGACCTCCTTAAAGCTGGCCTCCCCGGTGCACCAGGCGGTCATCCCGACTGCAGGCAGGTCGGCGTGCCCGCCTTGGCCGCTCAGCCGGAGCTGCCCCATGCCTTATCTGTTAGTCCTGCCGGTGACCCTGGCCGTCGTTCAGCCGCGGAGGCTTGCGGTCAAACCAGCCTGCCCAGAGCCGGGACTGTAGTTTCGTTTTTTTGTTTTTAATGTTCATTTATTTTTGAGAGGCAGAGAGAGACAGCATGAGCGGGAGAGGGCAGAGAGAGAGAGGGTGGGACCCAGAATCCGAAGCGGGCCCCGGGCTCCGAGCTGTCGGCACAGAGCCCGACACGGGGCTCGAACCCACCAGCCGTGAGATCATGACCGGAGCCGAAGTCGGACGCTCAACCGACCGAGCCGCCCAGGCGTCCTGAGCTGGGGTTGTTTTTCTTAACTTTTTCCTTATTGTGAAATACATGTAACGTACCGTTTGCCGCTGTAACCACATTTAGGTGCCTGATCTGGTGGCAACGGTTGTGTGCCGTTGCTCTTTCCGAAACCTTTTTGGGGCTCCCAACAGACCCGTCACCGCTCCCCGCCCCACCCCTGCGACCCCCTCCCCAGCCCCTGCTCACCCCTCCCTTCTGTCTCTATGAACTTGCCTGTTCTCAACGTTCGTGTCAGTATAGTCATAAACCACGCGGCCTCTGTTTCTGGCTTCTTTCCTCAACGTCGTGTCTTCAAGGCTCGTCCATGTTGTAACCTGTGTCAGCATTTCCTCCCTTTAAAAAAATTTGTTTTTGCAGCGCTGGTAGTTCACCCGGGAGTCCGTTTCGGGGAGCAGGATTAGGGAGTCGGCATTGTGAAACAGAGAAGGTGTTTCGGAATTTTTTTTTTTTTAATTTTTTTTTCAACGTTTTTCTTTATTTTTGGGACAGAGAGAGACAGAGCATGAACGGGGGAGGGGCAGAGAGAGAGGGAGACACAGAATTGGAAGCAGGCTCCAGGCTCTGAGCCATCAGCCCAGAGCCCGACGCGGGGCTCGAACTCACGGACCGCGAGATCATGACCTGAGCTGAAGTCGGATGCTTAGCTGACTGAGCCACCCAGGCGCCCCTTTCGGAATTTTTTAAATTGAGGCATAGTTACATATAACACAATTCTAGGGTCAGGTGTACAACAGGAGGACTCGATGTTTGTATATGTTGCAAAAGGATCACCACAGTATATCTCCTTAACATGTGTCACCACGGGTGCTTACAGGCACTTTTGTCGTTAGGTTCCCGGATGGGAGAAGATCTACTTTCGAGGCGAGTTTCAAGTCTACAACAGGGTGTTATCAACTATAGTCACCATGGCGGCCACTGCACCCCCAGGACTCGGTTGTTCTTCGACTGGAAGTTTTGTTCCTTTCGGTGGCTGAATGACATCCCACTGTGTGGCCAGCCCCCTTTTTGTTTAGCCGTTCATCTGTTGTTGGACACGTGGGTTGTTTTCCACCTTTGGATGCTGTGACTAGTGTGCTGGACATTGGTGTACAGGTCTCGTGTGTGTCCCTGATTTAAGTTCTTTGGGGTACCTATTGAGAAGTGAAATTGCTGGGGCACACGCTAAGTCAACATTTAGCTCTTTGAGGAACCGCCCAACTGTCTTCCACAGCGCCCGCGCCATTTTGCGTTCCCACCAGCAGTGCACGAACAAGGACTCCAGGTCGGCCACGTCCTCACTAACACTTGGTATTAACTGTTTTTATTACAGCCATCCTAGCGGGTGTGTAGCGTGTCTCATTTGTGGCTCTGATTTGCATTTCCCTGATGGCTGACGCGGAGCATCTTTTTATGTGCTAATTGGCCAGGTGCACGTCTTGGGAGAAGTGTCTGTTCAGGTCACTTGCCCATTTCAAATTGGGTTGTCTGTCTTTGTTGTTGAGCTGTAGGAGATCTTTATATATTCTGGATATTAAACTGTCATCTGGAGCGAGGGTCTGAACCTGCTCCGAATGCCGCTCTCTCCCACCCCCCGGGATGCTGGGGCCCTTGTGTTCCCGTTGAGTGGAGCTGAGGTTTGTCACCTGTCGCTTGCCTTGTCTGCTTGTTCCCAAGTTCTGCTTTTATACTTGTGCTGTGACCACTGTCCTGGTGGTGTCCTTGGCCGAGCTTCAGGGAGAGGGGTCCCGGGATCAAAGGGCCTGGGTGGCTTTGTGAAGATTGGAGGCCTGAGGGCTGGCACTGTCCCAGAGGTGGTCCCTGAGTGCCGGGGGGGGGGGGGGGGGCGGCGCAGCTGGTGTAAGTGCTGCCTGGGGGGAGACTCTGTTGATCTCTGGGCAGAGGTGGCCTGCTATTCTAGGACTTGGGAACCCCAACGCCCCCCAGCATCTCCAGCAGATGAAGGCTGTTTGCGTTTGTGGAACCAGGACTGTTCTGTGGGGACAGATAGCCTGTGAGGCATGTCACACCCTTGCCATCACACGCTGGGACACCGAGGTCCAGAGAGGGTGGGAACACACCTCCGGCCACACAGCAACATCCAGACTAACCCCAAGATGGGCTTGTAGTGTGGCCTCTTGGGCAGGAGGATTTTGAACCTGAGTCTCCCTTCTGACTGGGGCAGAATCCCTTTGCCCATGTTGTTGTGTTTCTCTTTGCATACTCCCAGGGACAGGCGGCTCACCACCTATGAAGCAGACTGTTCCATCACTGGGTGGCTCTGACAGAAAGTTCTGTGGGCTGGGAGGAAGGTGGAGGGGCCTGGCCATGGGGGCCGCGGAGGGGGCGCTGAGCCGAGCTGTCACATCCTTCTCTTCTGAGCACAAAAGGGAAGTGACTTCCTGGGTCAGAGGAAAGGGCTGGGCAGGATTTACCCTTCATCTGGCCGGTTCCAGTTGGGGCCCAGCCTCTGTTGCGGTCCTGGGGACGCTGTTCATGTGCCAGCCTGTGGTTGGTGAGCCCGAGGCTGCCCGGAGACTGGCACTGGCTGTCCTGAGCGTGCCTGGGATAAACCCCTGTTGTCACTAGCCTCAGTTTCCATATCTGTGCTCTGCCTCTGAGGGCCTGTGTGCCCTGCCCTGGGAACCAGGGGACAGAGCAGACCTGAGGAGCACTTGTCACCCTGAGCATGTGACGACCGCTGGTGCTGTCCCTCCCCATCCCTGGACACAGCACCAGACTCCTTACTCCCCCACCCCCACCCCCCGCCACAGAGCAGTCAGGGAGGCTTCTAGAAGGCATTCTCCCCCTTTCCCTCTCCTGCCCCCCACTCTTGTGCTGTCCCTGCTGAGTCTGGCTGCTTGTTGGCTGGAAGGCCCTCCCCTGCTTGGCCCACTCTCACTGTCATTGTCCTTTTCTTTCCTGTAGAACAAAATACAGAAAAGTACCAAAGTTTCTATAACAAACACCCCCCACCTAAAATGAATGCATTCGCCATTTTACCATGTTTCCTTCAGATCTTGTGTAAGAACCGCAACACTGGCGACAAAACCAGGGCCCTCTGTGTCCCCTCCCCTGCGCCCTCCGAGGTTCCCCATGTGCCTGGGCGACACGTGCACCGCGTCCCTGGAGCCTGACGGAAGTCCCCCTCCCCCCCACATAGCCATGTGCCGCTTCCATTTCGGGCACTACGTTTCTGTGACCTGTGCTGACGCCTGCTCCTGGGCGGGCGGCAGAGACCCCCACCCTGGGAAGTCCCGCGGGAGCCCCCAGCTGGTGGGGGAGGCAGGTTGGCTGCCTCCGCGGGTCCCCCCTGCCCCCGAAGAATCGATCCTAGGTCCCCAGACGCAGGGCCACGCCTTCGAGTGACCCCCCCCCCCCCCCCCCCGCCGTGGCTGCTGGAAGGAGGGAGGGAGGGCGGGCGGGGAAAGGGAAGCGGGGGAGGGGGAGGCCCTGCCGCGTGGCCACGCCCCCCTCACTTGTCTCCTCCGCCCTTCCCGCAGCCAAGTACCCGGCCATCAAGGCCCTGATGCGGCCCGACCCTCGCCTCAAGTGGACGGTGCTGGGGCTGGTGCTGGCGCAGCTGCTGGCCTGCTGGCTGGTGCGGGGCCTGGCGTGGCGCTGGCTGCTCTTCTGGGCCTACGCGTTCGGGGGCTGCGTGAACCACTCGCTGACGCTCGCCATCCACGACATCTCGCACAACGCCGCCTTCGGCACGGGCCGCGCCGCGCACAACCGCTGGCTCGCCGTGTTCGCCAACCTGCCGGTGGGGGTGCCCTACGCCGCCTCCTTCAAGAAGTACCACGTGGACCACCACCGCTACCTGGGCGGCGACGGGCTGGACGTGGACGTGCCCACGCGCCTCGAGGGCTGGCTCTTCTGCACGCCGGCCCGCAAGCTGCTGTGGCTGGCGCTGCAGCCCCTGTTCTACTCGCTGCGGCCGCTGTGCGTGCACCCCAAGGCCGTGACCCGCATGGAGGTGCTCAACGCGCTGGTGCAGCTGGCCGCCGACGCCGCCATCTTCGCCCTCTGGGGGCTCAAGCCCGTGGTCTACCTGCTGGCCAGCACGCTGCTGGGCCTGGGCCTGCACCCCATCTCGGGCCACTTCGTGGCCGAGCACTACATGTTCCTCAAGGGCCACGAGACCTACTCCTACTACGGGCCCCTCAACTGGATCACCTTCAACGTGGGCTACCACGTGGAGCACCACGACTTCCCCAGCATCCCGGGCTGCAACCTGCCCCTGGTAGGGGCGCCCCAGCGGGGGAGGGGTTTGGGGGCGCTTGGGGGGGGGGCGGGCCCCGGGGCAGCGGGAGGGGCCGCACCGTACAGGCGAGGGCCTGCTGGCTGCGGAGTGAGGGGGTGATTTCAGGGAGGGCAGGGGCTCGAGGGGCATTTCACCGTTTAGCGAAACGGTTCCCGGGCTGTATGCCCTGGGGTGGGCCACTTGCCCTCTCTGTGCCTGGGGGGGCCGGGGGGGGGGCAGCACAGCCACGCTGCGTGTGACACACCTCCCGTTCCTGGCCCCTGCCTCCCTTGTCCCTGCTCGTTTCTTGTCACTGCCCTGTGGGCCTCCAGGGCGCCCTGGTGGCACAGAGAGGATGGGGTGGGCCTTGCCCTTTGTGACCCGAGTGGCTCGGCCTGAGCTGCTTCCTCTGCCTTGGGAGCCCCCCTGGGGGGAATTTCGGGAGGAGGGAGGAGGGAGGGAAAGAAGGAGGGGGAGGGGAAGGAGCGCCCCTCTGGCGCTGGGGGGTTAGAGACCCGAGGCGCAGGGTGGCCGGAGGAGGCATCCATCGGTGGGGAGGACGTCGGAATGTTTGAGTCTGTGCGCGTGCCTGCGCGTGCAGATGTTTGCGTGTGTGGCTGAGCATGCCGCCACACGGACGCGCGCGCGTGTGTGTGTGCGTGCATGCGGTGAAGTGGGAGCACTGGTCGGGGCGCGCGGGTGTTTGTGCCCTGGCCGCGTGACTCTGGACTCCCGACGGCCCGAGTGCCCGGCCCGGGGGGTGCAGCCCCGCCCTCCCTCACCTCCCCCTCCTCTCCTGACGCTGCGGCGGAGGTCCAGCTGGGTGCCGGGCACCAGGGCAGCATCTCCCTCCGGCCTCGCCACAAGCCCGTGCAGCGAGGACCCCCGTTCCCCATTATCCGCATTTCACACACGAGGCACAGGCTCAGACAAGGGGGGCGGTCCCTGCCCCACGAAGTAGCAGAGCCAGAATCTAGACCCAAGGTGGTCGCGGAAGCACGTGTAGTCGGCTCGCTGCAAGCCTTTACTTCTCCCACTGCTCACGCCCCGTGCGGGCCACCTGGTCTCTCGAGCCGGGTCGTCAGCTATAAAGCGGGCCTTGAGCGCAGGCGCGAAGGGCATCCCCTGAAGTTGGCGGGCGGTGGAGTGGCGGTGTGCCCATGTGGCCGGGAGTGCTTCCTGGAGGAGGCGGGCCGAGGGGGCAGGAGGCTAGAGGGAGCGGTGTGTGCCATTTGGGAAAAGGGGACTAGTGAGGCTGGGAGGAAGGCAGGTGATGGACGGGGGCCTGGTGGGAGCCGAGGCCAGAGGGTGTGGGGGACGGGAGAGGGCACGGGATGCTGGGCGCGAGGAGTGTGGGCACGACGGTGGCTCAGCCGAACTCGCGCCAGGCTTCGTCTCAGAACCCCACAGGCGCTTGAGGGAACGAAAGCTGGGCCTCCTGGGGCCCCGGGGACAGAAACTTGGCATGAGCTCCGCCAAGGGGAGGCCGCGTTTTTAAGCGCTCACCCCCACTTAGGGCAGGGGGCTCTGCCAGCGGCCCCTTCGCCTCAGGCAGCACTCTGGCTGAGCTAGACGTGGGTACCCTGGGCAGTGACGGGGGGTGTGTGTGTGTGCGTGCACGCGTGTGCATGTGTGTGGCAGAGAGGCGTGCCCCAGGCTGCGACCTCTGACCCTGCCCGCTCCCTCTGCAGGTGCGGAAGATCGCACCCGAGTACTACGACCACCTACCGCAGCACCACTCGTGGGTGAAGGTGCTCTGGGACTTCGTGCTCGAGGACTCCCTGGGGCCCTACGCCAGGGTGAAGCGGGTGTGCAAGCTGGCGGAGGAGCGTCTGTGAGCCCGGGGCAGAGGACCCCGCGGAACCCGGGGGCCTGCTGCCCCGCCCTGCCCCCCCCTCCTGCAGAGTGGGTTGTCACTGCCCACCCCACCCCCAGCCCAGTGCCCAGAGCTGCTTTCGCTGCATTTGGTTCCCGCACTGACCGCGGTCTTGTCCCCCAGAACCCAGGACTGCATCCGGCCACAGCGGGCACACATGCAGCCTGGAGAAGCTTGGTCCGCACCTGCACTGTCGACCCAGGCCAGGCCCTCCTTTCCTGGGCCTCGGGGACGGAGGCCTGGCCCAGCCCTGGGTGCTCTGTGCCACCTCCACCAAGCTGACGTCCCTGGTGTTCCCGTGCCCTAAACTCAGTTCGGTGTTTTGTTTTCACATCCACAGACCGTGCTTCCCAGGGGCGGCGTGGTTCCAGCCCAGCCTCAGACTGAGGCACCCTCCCCCCCCCCCCGGCCGGACCCTGCAGGCCTCAGGCCTGTGGATCTCCTTCCCGGCCGGCCCCGGCTGCACCCCGCCTGCTCTCCGGCCTTGGGGACTGCGGCCGCTTCACGCTGTGTGTTTAGCACCCCTGCGGTCCTGCCTTTGTGAGTGGCCCCTGCACATCCTGGGGCTTGGGGGGTCCACGTGGCCCTGAAGCCCCTCGTTAGCGGGCCTTCCCTCCTCTCCAGCCCGGCTGAGTGTGGACACTGCCCCCCTGAGCTGTGCTCCCGCCCCACCTCGAGGCTCTGGCCTGAGGGAAGCCCTCCCTGACCCTAGAGGTTTTAGCCCAGACAGGGTGGAGTCTGTCTCCCGGACCGACTCCCCAAGGACTTGAGATCTTCATAAACGGGTGCCGCAGGCCAGATGCACGGAGGGGAGACATGTGACTGGGCAGACAGGTGGCTGCCCGAGTGAGCCACGGCCCCGAGGGAAGCAGGCTGGTGTCCCTGGTGGTGGCTCTGTCTTTACTGGTGGGGGCACGGCCCTTGGCCCTTGGGGGCTGCAAGGGGTGGGGTCCTGGTCTCCCAGAGGCAGGCAGGCAGCAGGAGGGGTGCCTAAGGCTGGGGAGACTGAGGACCCCCCCCCCCCCCCCGCCACCGTGGGCACCGCTGGGCCCTGTGAGCTGGCCCAGGAGAGGAAGGAGGGCTGTCAGGAAGGCACGTGGCAGCTCCCAGGGCCCGAGACCTGGCCGGTGCTGCGCAAGGACTTCCTGCCCGGGACTGGGAGTGGCCTCATGTGGTGCCAGGCACCCCTGTGTCCGAGAACGGTCTGACACCGGGATGGCCCTGGGAAGAGGCCTGGGCCCCGGGGCTGTTGTGTGAGGCAGCGCAGCTTGGCGGGAGTACTTTGAGCCCGGACGGGGGGCCCCTCCCTGTGCAAACAGGCTGGCCCGAGCCAGGTGAGCGCAGCCCCTCCCGCTGCCGGCCTGGGGACTCCTCGGGGCTTGCCAGCCCACCTGTCCGCAGAGCTGTCCCGAGGAGGAGACTGTCACCACCTGCCAGCTCCCTGCCAGACTCCAGATGACAGGATCAGTGGGCCTGGAATCTGTCGCCCTGGGTTACAACCAGAACCACTGCCGGCCCTGGGGGCTGCTCACCTCCCGACAGAACCACCTGGCTCCGGTCTGCACGGTTGTTGGGAGCGCTCGAGGAGACGGGGGTGGGGGGCTGGGGGGGGGGGGTGGTCCAGAGCCCGGCTAGAAAACAGCAGTCCCCTGTCATCAGCCGGACGGCGGGCCCCGCCTCCTCCCCTCCCACGAGGCCCCCCGCAGGATGGCTGGGCACATTGCCGTGCCTGTGGTGGCCGTGAGATGGTCCAGGATTCCAAGGCCTGGCCACTGGCCGGGGCCCTGCTCCCGGCACGGGGTCAGACCGTCTCTGGCTCGGAAGGGGAGCGTGTGTGGTGTGAGAAGTGCTGGCATACGCCTCGGGCGGGCGTGCGGGCCAGGGCGGTGGTCCTTCCTGGAGGATGCAGCCTGCCTCACTCTCCTACTGCCTCGCGGAGCCCAAGCTGCCACTCCCGGCCCTGCGGTCAGGACGCACGTGGAGTCTGAGGTTGCAGTGTGGACGGCACTCAGGGCCCACCCCTGGGGGAGACCGTCGCGGGCCGGCTGGAAGCGCGCGAGCTGCCCCGGCCCCTGCTCCCGCCTTCCCTGTCTGCATTCAGCCTGGCTACCGGCCGAGGCCTCTGCTGGCCCCTCTGCTCCCCCGGGGGACGGCGTCCTCAGCCAGGAGCGGCCGGAGCCGGCGCGGGAGAGTGAGCCGGAGCCAGGGGTGTGGACAGTAAGCGTTTATTAGCACGTGGACACAGACACCGCGGTGCGTGGACAGACTTCAACCACCACGACGCTGGGGACCGCTCGCCGCTGACCGCATCACCTAGGAGAAAACTCGGAAACCATCTAATGAAGCGTGTGATCTGGGGAGTCCTCTATAAACCAAAGAAATGTACACTTAAATAGGCAAATATAAAATACAAAAAAGGCGAGTAGACCGGTGCTGTGTCAGGTAGAATCTAAAAAAATCCAGAAATTGGAACTTGTTTCCTCATTTTGATACTCTATCACGCGTTAACACTCGTAACTGGAGCACCTCCCAGCGTCGGTGAGCACTCGCGGGCGCAGGAGGCCTGGGGCCGGCGGCTGGGCTCCTCGCTGTGTCCCCGCCGGCGGGTGGCCTGGGGTCTCTGTCGGCGGCGGTGGCAGCGGGGGCCGAGGGCACTATGAGGTGCTGATCCCACTCAGCTCCTGCCTGATGGCTGAGGGACGGGACAGGACAGGCTCAGGCACAGCAGGGACGAGCCCTGATTCTGGGCAGGCCCTGTCCCCCACACCCGCCCCCGCCCAGAGGTCCTTTCTGGCGTCTGCCCTGCTCTCCTGAGAGCCTCACCCAGGCTCCCAGAGGTCGCGAGGCACAGGCTAGAGGTCAAGTGGGGCAGCAGACTCTGTGCAGACATTGGGGTGACAGCAAAGCACCCCCTCCAGGTAGAGGATGAGCTGAGGTAGGGGTGGGGGGCTTCACCTGCCTATTGCCTCGGGGCTGGTGAAGGGCCTGTGGACACCAGGAGCCCCGGGCAGTTCTGGGCACGGTGGGCACCGGATTCTGCCCGGAGGTCCCGGGGCCCTGCTTCTGGCAGTGGCGGCAGAAAGGGCCTGGCCTCGAGCGTGGGGGGGGGGGGGGGGGATGGCTCCTGCTCCCGCCTCCCCTGCAGGGCTGCCTCCTGTCCCCACCCCTCCTGGTTCTCCCCCAGATTTGGGCCTTTCCCTGGACAGACCCCACTGGGCCTGGAGCCAAAGGCCAGGAGAAAGAGCTGAGTGCTGGGCCCTTCTCAAGTGACAAGGGGATGCCTCTTGGAGCACCCGCGCTGCCCGCCGTTTCCCGCAGGCCTTGGCCGCAGGTGGAGGCCCACCCACGAGGCAGCCCCCACCGGTGGCCGCACCGACGGCAGAGGGGAGAGGGAGACCTGGAGACGTGCTTCCTGCCGCACCCCACTGCCTGCGTCCCCGCCCGTTCCCCCTGCAGGGAGGCTGGCTGTGCAGCCCTGCTTCCGGCCACACACCAGCTCTGGCTCTGGGGCCAGCTGGCCGGCCCCTCCCAGGTGGGGCCCCCAGTAATAAAGCAGAGGTAATAGTTGGCCTGCGTCTCCTCTCTGGCTCCGGGGCGGCCTTGCACTTCACTCATTAACTCCTTATCTGCCCATCTGCCCAGCCCAGGCCTGGGGGGGTGGGGGTGGGGTGCAGAACAAACAGGAACCAGTATCCTCAGCTCTCAGCTGAAGCTGAAGCGAGGACAAGGACAGGGTGCGGCTCACACAGCCCTGGGTGGGGGGGGGGGGGTCCGGGTCAGCGGGCGCTTCAGGTGGGCTCCCACCCCAGCCTCCCCTCTGTCCAGCCCTCTGCCACCAGGGCCCACCCCTTTCAGGTCACGGAGCCCTCTCTCGCCCCGCCACCTCTGCTCCTGTGGGGGCCAGGCCCAGCCTTGGCGAGGGCGTGTGGGGGTTGGTGTCTAGGCTGCGCCTTGCTGCTCTGTCCCCGGGCGAGCCAGCTCTGCCCAAACCTCTCCTTTTCCTCTGGCTCCAGCCCTGAGCCAGCCGTATCAAAGGCTCTGGCAGGAACCGGAAGGACGGACGTGACGGGACCCTGCCCTCTGGAGCCAGAGGCTCTTTGAGGGGGAGCCGCGTGTCTGCTCCCCCAGCCCAGGGCCAACCAGGCAAGCTGGGAACTGTATCAGGCCCACGGGTCGCTCTGTGGCGTCTTGGTCCCCATAACCCCCTGGGACGGCAGCAGTGGCCCCTGTAACCCAACCCGGTGATTGGCAGGTGGCAGCATCAAAGGAGTGTGCGGTCTGGGTGTGCAGACGAGGGGCAGACGGTTCGGGCCGCTTCAGCGCCCCTGGTCTGGAACGCGTTCTCCGGTCGCTCTCCCCTTCCACACGCTCACAGCTCAGCCGGGCGGAAGCCCGGGCGAGCGCTGACCCAGTCGGTGACCCCCGTGGAGGTGCATCTCTCAGGCAAAGTCACCTAACTCGTCTGGGCCCCGGTTTGCTCGACCAGAGGGTGGGGGTGACGTGGGGGTCAGGAGGGGGAACGGGACCGTCGGCACGGAACCAGGGGCCTCCCTGGCGGGGCCACCACAGCTCCGCTGCCTTGTAGCCCTCGGGCCCGGCCGCCCTGCCGCTTCTCCAGGACCCTGGGTGGTGGCCAGGGAGCGGCCTCTACTCACCGTCGATGATCTCCTCCTTCACTTTGTGGAGCTCTCGCACCACCTCCTCGAGGATCTCCTGTTGGGAGCAGAGCCTCCAGGTGAAGGGACCCGCATGTCCGAGGGGCCCTCACCCGTGTTCCCACAAGGCAAGGATGGAGTGTGATTGGGGGACGGGACACCCCAGTCCTGCTGCAGAAACCAGGGACGGCCCCGGGGGTGCGGGGAGCCCCGGGGCAGGCTGGAATGTCCGGAAGGGCAGAGGGATGCTCTTCTGACCATGAGCACGGGCACCCCCTTCCCCCACTGCTTGCCACTCCGATGGGCCTGCCTACCCGCGTGCACCCGGCAGGGGCCCAGCCTCTGGCTCCTTCCCGACCTCTCAGGAAAGGACACACTCACCTGTTTCATCCGATCCAAATCTAAGGCATCCAGGGCCACGTCATTCACGCCCCCCACCGGCTTCATCCTGGAGAGGATGGCAGGGTGCGGTAAGGTGGGGAGCCTGGCGGGCGCCCTCCACGCCGGGACCGCGTGGGGGAAGGCAGGCTGGGCGTGCCAGGGCCTCCAAGCTCAGCTGAGGACCACGCTTTTACCCCAGGCCACTCTTAAGCTTTGCTAAAAGGATCCCGATGTCCTGTGTCCACCTCAACAGGGTCGCATGGACGCTGTGACCGTATTTCCCAACCCAGGGGTCACGGGGGGCCCAATGAAGGGGTTGTTTTCTGGTTTGGGAGCTCGTACACGCAGGTGGCAATGCGGCAGTTACAGGTCACATGCTACCACCTCCGGAAAAAAATACTGGCAAGCTGCTCGGTGAGGGGTCTAGGTTCCCGGCTGACCCGCAGCTTGGGGAGAACCAGGAACAGCGGTGTTAAATACACGCAGAATCCCAAAAAACACACGGTACACCCTCATCCTAAAGGTATCCACTTCCACACAAACCGGTGTCCTTGCTGTAGGTAACCGGTCCTCGGGTGTAACTTTCCCCCCAGGAAATGTGTTTGGATGTGGTTTTGCTCTTTGGAGGCAAAGGTTTCGGTCTCACGGATCGTACTTCTTTGAAAAGCTGCTGAACTGAGGTTAGCTAGTGGCATGTGAACCGTCCCTGGGAAAATCTGGAGAAAATGCTCATCTGATCACTCGGCCTTTTAAAGCGGGGCGGTGGTGAGGAAGGTACGCCTTCTGGATCCCACTTATCTCCCGAGAAGAGAAGGGCGGTGGGAGCCTGCGGGTCCAGGGAAATGTGAGGCCCGAGCCGGCTCTGGGGACCGACGGGGTGAGCGTGGGCAGACACACATCGACCTGGCAGGGGTCAGTGCCAGGGAGAGCGAGCACGTGAACCGAAGCGTGGGGCAGCCACCGCGGAAAACAGCGCGGAGGCCCCTCAAAAACAAACCCAGAGCCACTTCTGGGTGTGTAGCTAAAGGGAAGGAGGTGGCCGTCCCGAAGACAGGCCCCCCAGGGGCACGGCGGCATTACTGACAGGAGCCGCGACGTGGGGACAAGCCAAGGATCTGTTGACAGACGGATGGGTAAAGAAGATGTGTCCACACACGGCGGGATACCACTGAGCCACCAAGAAGGGAGTCCTGCCGTGTATGACAACAGGGGTGACGTAAGGGCAGAGACGGACACTATGTGATCTCGCTGATACGTGGAATCTGAAAAGGGGAACGCGTGGACCCAGAGTCGACCGGTGGCTGCCGGGGGCCGGGGGCCGGGTGAGGGAGGTCAAAGGGCACGCCCCTCCAGGTGCAGACGCGAGAGTTCAGGGATGTGCTTTGTGGCATGACGACCACGGTGAACGCCACTGTGCCGTCTGCTTCACGGCAGCTAAGAAAGTGGATCTTGAGACCGTGAGGTGGTGGCTGTGTTAACTAACCTTGTCCCGGTGACCATGTCCCAATATATGTACAGACATCATCACCACGGTGCACACCTTAAACTTCTACAGTATTAGATGCCAGCTGTATCCCAATAAAGCGGGGAAAGCAAACCACTGAATAAATAAAGTTTAGTGGTCCAGTGCCCAAACCTGGATTAAAAAAAAAACAACGAAGAAAGAGGTGTTCCTGGTCCCTCCTGGCTGAACTCGAGAAAGAGGCCGGGGTGGCTCTGAAGGAGGCTAAGGAAGTTTGGATCCTGACGGGGGAAGAGGGGTAGCGACCATGCTGTGGTTCAAGTGTCTGTTCTAGCAGCAGTTTTCTGGGTCCCCTGGGCAGCCTGCTTCACCTCTCAGGGCCTCGGTCCCCCCACAGTCACCCCGAGAGGGACCCCTCTCTCGGGGGGCTCCACACGCCCCGCTCGGAGCCATCAGTGAAACCAGAGAACAGACTGGTCTTGGAGGTGGAGAGCCCCATTCCCGGTGGGAATGCCCTTGGGAGCGTCCTTGCCTGTTGAGGGGCACGGGCTGCCCTGGTGGCCTTGCCTCCTCCCAGGACCCTTCCTTTGGCTCCTGCCCCACTAGGGTCCCCCGTCCCTTCATAGCTGGAGTGAAAGCACTGGTCCCCCAGGGCGCCCTGCGTTAGAGCTCCAGTAGGGGGGACACAGAACGAACCTAGACTTCCAGCCACGTGACCCCTCCTGGCCCCTCTACGCTCCCCGCCCTCAGCCCTCCCCACCTTCCACCACCTGCTAGCCACACTGGCTGGCTTCTGTCCTTGAGTTTGCCGGGTTGGTCACGGGGCCTTGGCACTTACCTCCTGCTCGGAAGGCTGTCCCCAAGCTCTCTGCAGGGCAGGCTCCTCCTTATCCAGGTCAAGTCCAATGCCACCTCTGAGGGGCCTGCCCCCGCCCACACGCTACAGCACTCTGTCCCCACTGTCTTCCGCAGAGCACGTCTCACAACTCACAGCTGCTGCACGTGGGCTCCTTGCAGGCAGAGACCTGCGGGCCCCGGCTCCGAACCTGGCTGACCTCCGAGACCTCGTCCTGATCACTGGCAACGTCACTGCCATTCCAGAGCCCGGCCGGAGCGCTCTTGGATAGCCTTGTCTACTCTGCACGCTCAGGCTCAGATGCTACCTGTATCTGTGCTAAGTGCGGGTCCCCTTCAGTTTGTCGTGGGCAACAGGGACTTTTCTCAATATGGGTCCCAGAGACCTGCAAATTCAGGCCACGTGGCTGTTTGCCTCTGACTTTTGGGGACACCTCCGTTTCAAATACTCCATCCTGCTACCACACCAGCTTTTGGTTTGGGAAATGGTGCGTGTTTCTCGGGGGAGAGCTGTAGGCAAAGGAGGGAGGGAGGGGAGGCAGGGTGCCAGCTGGTCCCGGGATCAGCCGAAATGTGGGATGTGGCCACGGCCAGCGAGCACTTCCTGTGTTCGGCTGTTGTCCGCACAGCTGCTTTATAGGGTGCGGGAGGAGTGGAGGCCCGCAGAGGCCGCCCGGCCTGGCCCGAAGTCACAGTCAGTGAGCCCAGAGCTGGGGTTCAAGGCCAGCCCCACGTTACTGCCCTCCCCAGGGCCCCACCTCTCGCTCTGCGAGGGGACAGCAAGGAGCAGGTGTGCACAGCCCTGAAGGCCCTCCTGACTACCTTCCCCAGGTCTGAGGAACAGGCCACCCTTTCCCAGAGCAAACTGTTAGGTGACAGGACACGGGAGTTTGGGGGTGTTAGTCGCGGGCAGCGGACAGAGGAGGTCCCCGGGACGGGGTTGTTCGGTACCTAGAGTGAGGCTGCGCCTGAAGGGGGCTCTTAGCTTCGGGGCTCTTTGCCACAGACGGGGTTCTACGGCACGGAATGAAACACACGTGTGAATTGGCCCGTCGCCCGCCTCGGCCCCGCCGGACGCACAGCTCAGCCTCCCCAGGGCAGCTCACCTGGACAGTAATGAGGACACGGGTTTCTCCACCGAGTTGCTCCGCTCCCAGGGCTTCCGGCCAGCCTCTGTCGATTCAGACAGGGGACGGAGAGCCTCAGAGCTGGGAGGACTCTCGGTGGCCAACCCGCCCCCCCCCCCAGGCAGGAGGCCCCCCACCCGGACACTGAGGGCGCAGAGCTGCCCCAGCAGGAAGGTCTGCTTCGCGCTCCTTGTTCCCAGGCTCTCTTTGGCCCAGGATGGCCCTTGCAGGGTTGTGGATGGCACTGCTGTCACCCGGCATCGCCCCCCTTGGGACGCAGCTCCCACTCCCTGGACCTGGCTGACCCTGACTTGTGGCCTGGTTCTGAGTCCTCTCACCATGGCTGGGTCTCTTCTTGGAGTGAGAGCCTCTTAACCGTGACCTCTACAGTCAAGCCCCGACTATGGCAAAGGGCTGAGTGGAGCAGAGGAAGCCCGTGGCCTGGCTGCCCTTAGGGCAGCCCAGAGACTGCCCGTCCCCGCCCCACTGAGTACCAGCTGGTCCCCTCCGGCTCTGGCCCTGAAAGCTGTTTTTTCTTTTCATCTTCTTTCTTAAGTGGTGTTAAATTCCTATTTCGTTTTACTTCAAAAGGTTTGTTGGACTGAACTGAATTCCCTGACTTTGCAGAATGAGCAGAGGCAGAAGAAAAATCCCTAGGGGTAGCAAGGAAGCCACCTGAGGGTCTGAGGGGGGGGTCTCTCCCCAAAACCCTGCTCTGGGGCCCACGCTGGGCCTGTAGGCACAAGATCTGGGACCACATCCAGGCTCAGGCTGTGGCCCCGAACAAACCACGTCACCTCCTAAACTGGGACACAGCATATATAGCCATTCACTGGGGTGTGCGGTGTTCACGCATTCGCCAAGAATCCACGGTGGCACCTTTTCAGAAGGAGAGGTCACAGGGAGGCAGCCTGGCCGGCAGAGCATCAGGACCAGAGGCAGGTGCGGCGGCAGGGCCACGCCCCCACGAGGCAGCCAGCAGCTGCCGAGAGCCTCCCTCTGCTGGGGTGCGGTGGCCTGTCTCCTCTCTGCCCCTCCCACCATTCTCGAGAGCACAGGCTTCGAGCAGGTGCCGAACAAAGGTCTGTCGAACAACCGAGTGACCAACCCCAGCAGCTTCTTCCCACTCTCCAGCCTCAAGGCACTCTTCTACGTGGACCCCTGCACCCCGAGTGCCGACAGGGCTTCTGAGCAGGGTTTGGGGCTGTTTCTCCCCTACCCCATCACCAGCAGACTTCTTAGCAGCACCACAGTGAGCGAGGCTCACGGGTGATGACGGTTTCATCTAGCACGGCGGGCTCTTTGTAGGGAGACACGCGTGTGACAGGCGTGTTCCTCTTCAGAGCTCTGGCCCGAGGCTGGGAACCCCAGCTCCCCCCCCCCCCCCCCGCTCCTCCTCCCCCATGTGGGGGTTCTAATGCCCTCGGGACATCAGCACAGGCTGTGGCTCCAGCACCTGCCCCCGCTCCTCCTGGAGGCTCAGGGCTTCCAGAAGACGTCAGGGAGACCCCACTGTGCCACCTCATCGGCCCTCACTGCTCATCTGTGGAGCGAGGCGGTCGGGACACATCATCTTCCCAAAGCGGCCCCCTCCTGCCCTCGGACCTCGTGCCTGGTGTGGGGCGGGACGCCGTCCCTTACCTGAGGAGTTGGGTGGCTGGCTGGCTGCTCGGGTCCCCGGAGATGGAGAGGTGCTCAGCTCTTCCTGAAACGGAAAAGAGAAGCTGTACCCTCAGAGTCTGCTTAGAAAGGCCCGTCGGGGCAAAGGCAGGACGCCTCTGACCAGGTCACTAGCAAACCTTGCCTTTCCACATTTTCTAAGGAGCCTGTGTTACTTCTGTAATCAGCAGAACAGTGACTGTTATCAGCAACAAGCGAAAAGCCCTAATCTTGGTGGGGAAGTGGTCCAGCCTCTGGACAGGTAGGGTGGGGGAAGGCTGCAGGGAGACGCGGGCTCCTGCAGAGCCGGGCAGACTTCTCTGTGATCTGCAACAAGCCCTTGCCGTCACTGAGCCTGCCACGGGCCCCTCGGGCTGACTCCTCGTGGGCCACTGTCCGCTGGCAGCCTTGGGCGGCCCGTGGGAGTGGCCGGGCAGGACCACGGAAGGGACTCCCTCTCTAGGCCCGGCTCCCTGCTCCACTGGCCGGCGTGAGGACCGGATGTTAGGTGGCCTTACGGGGCCGTGCACGTGGGTTGCAGCAGGGCCAGGCTCTGGGAGTGAGGGTCAGGGCCGCCCACGGCACGGCCTTCACCCCAGACACCTGGCGGTGGGAGACCCCATTCACTTCTCTTTTACCGAGAGAGGAGGACGCGGTGAGAACCCCTTCTCTCTGCCCAACCAGCCTACAAGTTCATCAGTGTTGCTGTCAAAGTGGGCTCTAGAACCTGGCTCTGTCCTCAGTGCCCCTCTGCCAAAGCACCCACTGGTGGGGGAGGCAGGCTTGACAGGTGAGCCAGGCAGGAGCCGGAGCCGGGCCGCCTCTCGCTGCCTCCCGGCAGGTGCGGCCACCTCCCCGTGCCTGTGCCCACATCTCTACGCGCAGCACCTGGCCCACGGCAGGGCTCCGCGGAGGCAGGCAAATGCGTGTCTGCTCTGCCTGTGGAATGTGCGTGGTGAAACGCAAAGAAAGGAGGTGAATAACTCGACAACAAAAACGCTGATGTTTGCAGGGCGCCTGGGTGGCTCAGTTGCTTTAGCGTCTGACTTCGGCTCAGGTCATGATCTCGCGGTTCGCGAGTTCCAGCCCCACGTCAGGCTCACTGCTGTCAGCCTGTCAGCGCACAGCCTGCTTCAGATCCTCTGTCCCCCTCTCTCTGCCCCTCCCCTCTCCCAAAAAATAAATATTAAAAAAAAAAAAGCTGATGCTTATCACAAACATTTTGGAAGGATTTTATACTATTAAGAGAGGAGCATTTGTTAGGTAATAAAAATATTAAGAAACACACACACACACACACACACACACACACACACACACACGATTGCTACATGGAGCTTTTGACCAGGCAGAGTCAACCACCCTGACGAGACTGAACTAGTGAATTCTGACCCGAAGCCAAGAACCGCCTGTGGGATTGCCTGGGCCACATTCTCTGTCAGCTGCTTCCCTCCCCTCTGGTCCATCTGAGGTGTGGGCCCCTTGGCCGGGACCAGGATGCCAGGCTCAGTGCTCCAAGCGGGAGGCCTCCCCCTCCCCCAACTGCAACCCGCCCCTGGGCAACGTGAACCTGTGAGAGCCACTTGTCCCCAGACTGAGAACAGATCTGGCACCCATCAGCAGGCCCCAGGTATCTGTGGGGTGAATGAATAAACTCCCGGGGCCTCTGGCCCAGAGACGGAATGCGGTGCTGGGCCCTGGGTCTCAGCAAGAGTCTCCTCGGGCCTCTCGTTTAAGGGAGGGCTGAGTAACTGAAACGGTGGGCAGCCACACGTGTGCCCGGGCACCAGGACCCGAAGGAGATGGGCAAGAATGGAGGCTGCAGGGGTTAAAACAGAATGAGACACCAGGAGTTTTCGTTCACTGCCATCCTGTTATGCTTTCAAAAATAATTCAAACAGGGGCGCCTGGGGGGCTCAGTCGGTTGAGCGTCCGACTTCGCCTCAGGTCATGATCCCATGGTTCGTGGTTTCGAGTCCTGCGTCGGGCTCTGTGCTGACGGCTCGGAGCCCGGAGCCTGCTTCCGATTCTGTGTCTCCCTCTCTCTCTGCCCCTCCCCCCACTCATGCTCTGTCTCTGTCTCAGAAATAAACGTTAAAAAAAATAATAATTCAAACAAATGCTCCCTTCACAGAGAAGTTCCCCTTTCTTCCCAAGCTAGGAAGGAGAGCACCATAGCACCACGTGGTACCATCCCGCTGGGGCCGGGGGGCTCACACCCTCCTGCCCTGGACACTGGGCCCGCCCTCAGAGCCAGTGGGCGGCAGGGCGCCCACCCCACCCCCGGCCCCATATTCGGGGCTGTTTCCTTCTTTCAAACGAAGCTTGTTTGCTTTCCATTTGTCACTAAACCTAGTCTGTGCACATTGAGGAGCAGGGAAGAGACTCTGGAAGATCCTGAAAAAGGAAAGCCAGGGCCCGCTGTGCACCTGCTCCGGTGTGTGGGGTGGGGCCTGCTGACCGTGTGTGGGGCTGCAGCAAGGGGAACCAGCAGGACCCCAAGGCTTATTCAAACCAGAAAGAAAAGTGGGGGTCAGAGGATGAGAACTCCCCACTGGGGGTGGAAGGTTTCTCCCAGAAGTCCCTGGGATTTGAACCCACTCTTCTTCTTGGAGCCGGGGATTTGGGGAGGTTGGGTGTTCGGAACGGGGCCGTGAGGCACATCAGTTGTCCAGCACGGACCGACTCAGGACTCAGATGCCCAAGCAAGGCCACACGGGCTTTTGGTACTGATGACTGCCCTGTGGCTCCCGGCCGGAAAGGCCTCTGCAGTTGTAGAAATTGGTGGGGAGTTACCGGGGCCGACTCCAGACTCCGTGCAAGGCAGGCGACATAGGGGCTTGGGCCACAGGTTAAGAGTGAGTCTGAACAAGCAAAAGTGCATGTGCGGGGTTAAAGATCGAGTAGTGGGGGGCCTTACTTAGCCTGGGGTCTGGGACGCTATCTTTTGGGGGATCAGTGTTTACACAGAGAAGTGTAGGTGAGCAGAAGCTAGCCGGAAGGGCTGACACACTGCATGTCCCCAGGCATGGGGGTCAGAGGAAGCCGGCTGGCAGGGCTGGAGCCCAGGGCTGTCCCAGGTTCGCCTCAGCTGATGGAAGGGGGGGTCGGGCGGCGTGAGGCAGTTCACTGGCTGCTTGTTTCTTCTGCCTCCCATTACTAAGACGCAACCTGTATGCCCTTATGGTTAAGGTCTAAGTTCAGCCACTGCAGCAGGGGCCTACTTTTGTTAGAAAAGCTTAACGGGGGGAAAAGAGAATTAGCCACTCCTAGGGGAAGCAGATGCTTGGAGCCTGTGCAGCCAGACTGGGCTCCAGGAGGCCTGCTAAGGACAACAGCTGGAGTCCCTGTGTCCTCTGTCCCGCTCGCCTACAGCTCCTGCTGGAATCGATGGACTTAAGTGAAGTCTTTAAAAACCACTTGAGAAGCGATTTGAGAACGAAAACCGCCCTGGTCTCCCAGTACACGGTGCCTACCGCGAGCGCGCTCCCTGAACCCCGAATCCCTGGCAGAGGCCAGGCCCCGTCTGCACGGCCCCTCTGAGCTGCCAGGCTACATCCAAGCTTTCCCCTCGTGGCTCTCCCGGGCTAGCTCCCGCTTCCCTGCTTCTTGCCTGACCTCAGATGTTGTGAGGACCAGGGCAAAGGCCTGCCACCCGGAGTGAGGGGAGGGACAGACGTGAATGCTCCCCCGGCTCTTCTGTCCCTCCTATGAACCACCTGGTGAAGTTTCTACCACGCGTACGTGCAAGCCAGCCGCGCCCCTCAGGGCCCCAAAGGCCTGGTCTCCTCACACTGGTGGGGAAGTTGGGGGCTGCTTACCGTTTGGCTCTCATCTTCCTTTTTATCAGCCGGCTTGTCTGTCTGGGAGGCTGCTTTTCTCCTAGCACGAGGGGAAGAAGGGTACACATCAGCTCCTGTTTTCACGCTGACCCAGATGCCTCTGCTGGACACACCGCCTGGCCCTCAGAGGAATCTGTGGGGGGGATCTGACCCGTTTTGTGTGAAGGAGGCAATTGTTCGAGCAGCCACGGCAATGCCTAGGTGAGTGTCCGGGCCTCTGTCCTTGTCCCATGACCCTGGACACAAAACTGGTCTGGGAAGGGAGAACAGGGTCTGGGGGACATTCTAATCTCTGTTTATGGCACCTGAGGAGTGGAAGAAGTTGGTTTGTAGCCTGTCCAGGTTCCCCAGGGGACTCGGCTGGGCTGGGGTGGCAGCCATTGTCCCAGGACACTCGAGGCCAGGCCCCGTGGGACAGGGAGAGGTGCCCCTCGGTCACACATCACGGCTGTGGGAGCATTCTGTCTTCGGACTGACTGGCTTAGGTAAGCGAATCCCGCTACCTGTGGGAAACCTTTTTCCATGGCCTCTTCCTATCTCGGACCTTAGCCCTGCAGCCGCCCCCCGCCCCCTTTCAGATCCAGAACACCACTGTGAGCCTGCCCCTGCCCAGAGAGGGCAGGGCCCTGAAGAGCTCCAGCTGATGCTCTCCGGTCGCTCTGCACACTCCCCACCTGCACGGACCCCTTCTCGTATCCTCTAAAGCCCACCCCTACGTTTTGGCGTCAGTGGTCATCTATACCTGGCTGACTCCCAGATCCGCACACACACCCCTGATAGCCCCCAGAGATGTGCTGTCAGGGATCTCCCACTGTGTGAAGCCGCCACAGCACTCAGCACCCGGGAGGTGAGGCTGTCACAGCCGAGAGACGGGCCCACGGGGAGTCTCTCCTCCCGGAAACCCAGGGGATCCCCCCCCACCAACCTCTTCCTCACAGAGTGGAGCCAACCCTGCCTGTGCCTCGTAGCTCAAGTCTGTCCTCCCGTCTTCACTTCCAACACCTAGTGCCGGCCTGCAGTGCCTCTTCCTGGACAACAGCAGCCCCCTTGCCGGGCTGCCCACTGCCACTTTGTTCCACGACACTCTGTCCTCACCCAGAGCCAGCACTGAATTTTCTGGAGCCAAGAGCGGGCCGGCATGCCAGTCCCGGGAGGGATCAGCACATAGCTCTTGTCCATGCTGAGTTTCCCGTCTGAGCCCGCTACTGGGAGGGAGACCTCGCCGCTGGGACCCCACTGCAGGGAGGGAGACCCCATCGCTGGGACCCCACTGCTGGGAGACCCTGCTGCTGGGAGAGAGATACGGCCCCAGGGGAGGCAGAAACTCCCTTCCAACCTTCATCAAAACAACAGCCTGCGGGGGCTCTGTCACTACGGCTCCAGGCAGCCCCCGCCGCGGGGTGGGCTTCAAAGAGCGGCTCGCCGAACCCTTGTGGGCGCGGTGCACCCGTGCTTGTTCTTGGCGGGGCCTCGACCGTCACGCCAGCGTCCGGGCGTCTCACGGGCTCCTGGCGACATCGGTCTTTTCCTGTCCTCAGGAACTTCCTCCGTGTTTGGTCTGAACCATCTAGGCCTGTTATTGTTAACGCGTCGGTTTTGGACTTGAGAGAAGCAGGACTGTTTTCTTTTTGAACAACATCTATTTTTACACAAGGCCCGTCCACCTCTCTGGGGTGGAGCCCTGCACGCCTGCAGACAAGGCTTGTTCTCATAGCCCGATCTTCCGCCACCCTCCACCACGCGCCGGGCTCTAGGCCCGGTGGGTCTCTAGCCTCCCCAGTATCGGAACACTGCCCGCTCACCTCGGCCGGGAGGAGGGCTCTCCTTCCGGGCCGTGCCCCTGTGGAGCCTCCCCCGTGAGGCCCTCCTGGCTCGCCCGGGGGCGGCCAGCACTGGTGTGTGAGCCTCTGCTCTGCTGCGTGACGACTGCTCACAGTCTGTCCCTGCCCTTGGCGACCTACGCGTGCCGTGGATCAATCTCCTGGCTCTGTCCGCCACCCCCGGCCGTGTGCACAGAGGCCCGCTGGCCCTGTCCTGCCGCAAAGCGCCAGGGCACCTACCTGCGCTCTGGGGACCCGTTTCCCCCCCTCGCCCTCACAGAGCCGTGGCCAGGGCAACACAAAGCCCCGGCCCAGGGGAGTTCCCACTCAGGGTTAGCCCACCTGGAGGGCAGTGGGAGTGCCTGACAGTAAGAGAAGTCGGGGGCGGGGGCCCGGTGGGAGAGGGGCCCAGAGGCTGCTTATGCGGACACGAAGGAGCACTCCCACAGGGGGGTCTGCTCCTGAGCCCCGCGGTGCCCAGGGAGCATGGCCTTTGCAACCTACGTCGGCACGTTCCTGCCGCCAGGCCACGCTGACGAGTAAGATCCAGGCTCTGCGACCCTTCTGAGGAGCTGCCTGGCCTCTCCGCCCGCTGCCGTTTCAGCTGGGGGACGCCCAGGAGGCACCGGGACAGGCTGACGGCCTGGGGCAAGCTGGCGCCACGGCTGCTGGTGTGGACGAAGGGGCTGACCGGGCCCTGGGCCCCAGAGCCCAGCCGCGACGCGGGTGCCACTCTTGTCCCATCCCCCGGGGTGGTGCCCTCGGGACTCCCGCCACTTCAGAAGGCTCCCCCGTGTCCTCCGTGATGGCCCCGCAGGACCGGCCCCGCAGCACGCGTTCGCCGTTGTCACTCGGAGCGGCTCCAGCAGTGAGACTGTGTCATTTACGTCGGGATCGTAAGTGTGGGGCATGCGCCTCTCTTCCCCCGAACTGGTCTCTGAGATTATCTCCAAATTTCTGTCCACTCAGGACGAGGCTGGTACACGGAGGATGCGTCAGTAAACGCCGTCACACCCAGATGAGGAAGGGCTGGGAGGTCAGGGGACTCTTCTGGGCCCAATGCCTCAGGCTGACCCCCTGAGAAGGGGAACTTAACAGTCCCCTGCTGGGCTGAGTCCAGGTGGCGGTGGGCCCTGGGGCCGGGCAAGGCCTGCGCTTTGATGCTAAGGAGCAGGAGACCCCTGACAAGTAGCTGCGTCTGGGGCAGGGGGGACCGGACACCCACCTCTTGGCCAGCAGCTTGTTCATTTCTTCCATGAGGCCTCCTCCTCCACCCCCACTGCTCGCTCGGTTGGCGTCAGACTTAGAGGTCCCGCTGGGGCTGGAGCCTCCGGACGCATCTTCTGGCTGAAGGGTCAGGACACCACATTTTAGTCCGGCGTCTGGGGCGGGACGTCACGGGGGGCGGGGGGTGCACGCGAGGGTGGACGGGATCCCCACGACGGAGGTGCTGGAAGAGGCCCTCAGCCCTCGGGTCCCGTCCCCCCAGCCCCGCCGGAGACTCAAGCGGAGTCCAGCGAGGCACCAGGACTGGCCGGTCGCAGTCGACAGACGCTCCCCAGGTCTGCTGGCCCCTGTCAGCGCCCTTGCCAACGCGGGTGTGTCATGACCGGGAGGAGGGGCACGTCTCGGGAAGGAAGCCAAACTCTGTCTCGCGGGTGTTCTCAGAGCCACAGCTGCCCTCAGCTGCCCTGGGGCCGCTCCCCCTTCCGGGCCACCCCAGACGTGCTGGGACAGGCGGTGGGTGTGGTGCGGCTGGCCTCCAGGGTCGCGGGGGAAGCGGGATGGATTCAGATCCAGGAGACCCGGGGCTGAGTGCGAACCCTGCAGCTGACGGGCCGGATGGCGTGCGAACCGCTTCCCCGCCGACGCCTCAGTTCTCGTCTGCGAGGCCTCCCGCCCCACTCGCGACGGTCAGCGTGAGGGCCGGCAGCAACCGCCAGCACCTTGTGGCTGCTGTGGCACCGCGTGGCAGGGGTGGCGTCCAGGCTGGGGGCCTTTCCCAGCGTCTGGTAGACGAGGGCGGTTCGAAAGGGCCCCGGGCCGGCCCGCCCACACCCAGGGACGCTTACCCGCTGGACTCTCCTCAGCTTGGCCCCAGCCAAGGCAGCGGCCAGTCCTGACACGGAGCTCTCGTCGTGGCTGGCGCCCTGAGCTCCTCCGGCTGGCAGTGGGGGTGGGGGAGGCGGAGTGGCCCCTGCGGGTGGAGGCGGGACAGGGGGCGGAGGCGGGGGTGGGGGCCCACTACAGGAGAGGGGGGCGCTGGCTGCAGACGAGGGGTGCCCCGGTGGGAGGATGGGTCCTGAAATACAAGGGTGGGGCTCAGTCAGGCCCCAGTCCCCAGCTGGTGCTCCCCTGGGAGGACGGACAGCAGGCAGCCTGCTCCTCTGAGGGGCAAGCTCAAGGTTGCCTCTTCCAGGAAGCCCCCGCAGGACGCATCTAGCCCTGGTCTAGTCACTCCCTCCGCTGGTCTTCCCAGCATTCCTTGAGCTCAGCTGACTTTCTCTAGCTCCCGTCGTGGTCTTCCCGTGACAGACGCGCTCTGGTGCGTATCTCGTTTTCCGCCTGCGTACCTAGCTTTACCCTGGGCACCGGCAGAGGTAGGTCCCTCAGATGCCGCTGTGACCGACCGTGGCCTCGGGGGACCGAGGCAGGTACCCACGGTCGCAGGGCCGACCGGGGCACGTGTCAGGGAGCAATGCAGAGGGCCGGGCAGTCCTCTGTCCACCGTCCGGCGAGCCCTCCCTCTCCAGGGCCTACTGAGCTCCACCGCGTGCTCAGCACCATGCCGGGCGCTGGGGAGGGCGGCCGCAGGCTCTCTGCTCATGGCCTCGCGGGGAAGCGGTGAGCCAGTCCCACAGACGAGCGCACAGGCGCAGCTGTGGCAGGATGGCAACTGGTACTGGGGGAGGCCCGTGGCGCCATCTCGGCACACGAAGAGGGGTTCAACTTCAGGGCCGGTTCAGAGAAGACGTCCTCGGGGACGTGCCCACGGTGCCGGGACAGTGACAGAGAGCAGGAGTCAAGTTTGGTGAAGGAGGGAGAAGAGGACGGGGAGTGCTGGAGAGGCACCGGAGAGGTGCAAGGAGCCACCAGGTCTGCGGGAACCGGGCCTGCGCGCTGGGAGGCCAGCCTGCTCGGGGGGGGGGGACGGGAAGGGGGGACACGTGATGAGGTCAGCTGCGCATCGGCAACGTGGAGGGTGGACCAGAGCGGGGCGGGGTCCCGGAGGGGGTCGAGGTGACAGGGGGTGCTAGAAGCCTCCCGTCACTGGGGCAGGGGCCGGGGCTCGGTTTTCTCATCAGTAAGCCAGGGGGACACGCGCCTGCTTACTTCACGGGGCGTCTGAGAGAAGTTAGCAGAACGAAGGACATGGAAACACTCTATAAGCTGTGAAGTCCTGGGCTTACTAATCAACGCTGTCACTCTTTAGCGAATCTTCTGCTGTCCTGTGCTGAGTTCCACTCAACCGCTGGGATAACACTGCATCTCTGGAGGGCTTCTGACTCCCGGGGCAGGCGGGGCCCTCCTCCGTGTGTCTTTATAACTCACACTAACTTGGCCACCACGTGTGCACTGGGATGATCCGGGGTCCTTGGCCGGACACTGGGCTCCCTGGGGCAGGGGCGGCATCTGCCTTGTCCGTCCCTGCGTGTCCCTAGCCCTCAGCACGGTGCCGGAGACAAGGCCTGTGGCCGCTGAGTGTCTGCTCAGCCAGTGAGTGGTGGGGGGCAAGGGCCGGGCCAGGCTGGGCTACTCCCC
Organism: Acinonyx jubatus; assembly: GCF_027475565.1. Taxonomy (NCBI): domain Eukaryota; kingdom Metazoa; phylum Chordata; class Mammalia; order Carnivora; family Felidae; genus Acinonyx; species Acinonyx jubatus. The sequence continues at coordinate 139,718,223 of NC_069386.1, read as the reverse complement.
TTCCCCCAGCTCTGTTGTCTTTCACCGGGTGTGGGCGTGACCGTGACACATGGAGATGGACGCAACCAGAAGCTCTTCACAGAGGCCCGAGGCGCCCCGGGAAGGGCGGGGTGTGGGGAGCGGTTCCCAGAGGGGGGTCTCACCTGTGGCTGAGGTTCTTCTCTCTAGAGACTCCTGACGCTGTTGCTGGTGCTGGGTCTGCTCCATCACTTGTCTGGAAGACAACAATGACAGAGCGGGTCTGACCTCGCGATGCCGAGAACAACGTGGCTCTGTGTGCGGGAGCCCAGGCTGCAGAGTCGGGTTCCGTTGGCATTCCCTGAGAGCCCCGGGCTGGGGGCCCTGGCAGCGAGCTTGCCTCGTCCGCCCTGGCCCTGATGGCCGGGCGTGCTGCCCTCACTTCAGGGAGGTGGGGCACGTGACTGGTTCCAGGTCCCCAAACAGGCGAGTGCCGGCAGGCCCCCTCGAACAGTCCCAGGCACACCTGGATGGGGAGGCCCTCAGGAAGGCTCGGGTGACCATCCGGCTGAGTGACCGAGCTTTTCCCCAGGCCGGGCGTGCCCATCTGGCTTTGGGGGCCCTGGGGCCACAGCAGACCTGACCTCAGGGTCGTTCATTCTCAGGACACCTGACTGCGTTCCCCGGAACGAGTTTCAGGCGTCGCCGGTTGCCAGGAGACGCGGACGCTAAGGCTGCCTGTCCTCATTCTTTCTACCACAGAGCCAGCCGCAGGCCAGGCTTCCATCCGAGAGCCATTTGGTACGCTCAGTGCACTGCTCTGTGTGCCTCGGCGGGAACTGGCCTCCTAGCTCCTGAAGGCAGAGCGACCTCGGGTGCTCGTAAAGGCGGGTCGAGTGAGGACACTGACCCACAAATAGGTCCTCAGAATCCGGGACTGAGGTGCTGGGGCAGACCAGGGACAGCAGCAAGGCTTCAAGTTGGCGTGAGCCAGCTCCACTTAGCTGTGCCCATGAAACACGGGGTCGGGGGATGCTCTCACACCTCCTCCGGGCTCAGCGGGAGAGCGCACTGGAGGCACGCGGTGGTCTGGCCGTGGGCGGGGGAGGCGGGGAGGGCGGCTGGCAGGGCGGGAGGGTGCTGGCCTTGCGTCTGCACGGCACCCTCGGTCTGCGGTGAGCTGGTGCCCGTCCGGGGCCAGCCCCGCGCCTGGCCCGTGGCCGCTGCCCAGTAAGCACTTTGTGAAGGAACGAGTACATGGGGCTCGTCCAGCGGCTGGCGCACAGCACCTCCTCCAGAGGGGACCGTCTAGAGGGACGGGCCCTTCTGGCTCCTGCTCTGGGAGCACGGCTCTGTGACCACGGGTAAGTCACTCCCCTTTCTTGGGCCTCCTCTCCGCAGAGTAAGCACGAGGGCACGTGTTCTCGGGGGCTCCGGTGAGGACAACGTGCGAGCCCGACAAGATGGTGGAAAAGACCCTGCTGGTAGGAGAGGCTGGGAGAGCTCCCGGCTGTGTCTGCATCAGCGTCTCTACCGAACTGCGGCAGCGTCACCCGGAAGAAGCTCCAACCTTCCCAGCAGGATCCATAGGCTCAGAAGCCCTTGGCAAAAGGGAGGCTCTTGGAAGTACTTAAAAATCAGGTGTGGGCTTCAGACCCTGTTTGTGAGCGAACAGAAGGCTCCTGTGCTCGGAATCCCCACCGCACGTCTGGCCCCACGTGAGTCACCTCTCCCCTGGCCTCCCTTCGTGTGAGGTGACGAGCAGGAGCAGGGTCCCCTGCCCTGTGGCCTGGGTTGACTCCTGCAGTTCACAGAGGGGCCTGCAGGGGATGCTCTGGCCCACGGACAGCGGACTGCAGGCGGCCTCGCAAAGGAACTCTGGACTCGGCTGGTGGGTCAGGGGAATGCAGGGTGGTGTTTAACCAGTTCTCAGGGATCTGTTAGGACTCATCTGCCCCGAACAGTCATCCCTGGGCCTGGTGGGGCTCACGCACGCCCCTCTCGGGGTGGAGGCGGCCAGGGCACCCGGCAGAGCTGGGACCACGCTGGCTGTCGGTCCTGGTTCCGCCTCTAAGTGCTCATGACTTTGGGCAAGTCCTTTCCACTCTCAGCTTCAGCGGCTCGTGTGAGAACAGTACCAGCAACAGGAACCCCGGAGGGTCAGCGTGAGGGGTAAACGAGGCAAAGCCTGTAAAAGCCTTTCATAAACTGCAACATGGTCTATCCTGAGAGGCCAGGAGACAGGCCCAGGGAACTGAGAGACGAATGGGAACTGATAAAAGGAGTCTCCCCCGCCTGTAGGCAGTCTAGAAGCACACTGCCATCTTTACCTCATTTCATGGAGGTGAGCCGAGCAAGGATTATCGCTGTTCTCTTCCAGTGGGAGAGCGAGGTCTAGAGCAGGAACTTGCCCAGGGTTACAAAGTACACCGTTGGGGCCAGAAGGCACCCAGAGGTTACGGGGTTGTGGCCCTCGCTCCCTAGAGCGGGTGACAGGCTAGAGGAAGACAGGCCCCGGAGACCCTCACAGCTAGCTGAGCTGGGGGGGACGTGGCCTCCCGACTCCCGGCCCAGGGTTCCATGGGAGTCTGGCTGCAGGCCCCCCCCCACCCCAAGAACCTCGGCACAGCCTGGCTCCAAGCCTATCAGAGGGGCAGAGCCCCTGGCCCCGCCTTCCCTGGCGACGTGACCTGGGGAGGCTTCTCCCTCCTTGGCCACCGCGGTCTCTTCTATAACTTCAGGACAACGGCACTGGCCCTTCCTCCCTGTCTGAGCACTTTAGAAGCTCCTTGGAGGGGTCGGGGGTCACCTTACGGCCCATACTCCACGGGCTGGCAAACGGCAACAACACAGCCCTGGCCAAGCTGTCAAAAAGCTGTGATCCCCAAGGGCGCTCATGGCCTTTGTCCACCTTAATCCCAGGTGGGAGGGGCGGGGGCAGGGGGTTAAGATCCTCCCGAGAGGCTGTGGCACCCGCCCGAGGCCACAGGAGGGTCGCGTCCGCCCGTCTCCAGCAGGGTGGCCTCGGCCGCGTTACTGCACCCTCCCCAACATCACAGCTCTCCCTACACATGTGGGAGGGCTGAGTTCAGTCCCAGGAACGCACCTAGGATGCTGCAGACTGGCCGTCCCCACGAGGCCACACGTTCCCTTCCTCGCTCTGGCCAAGCAGCCACAAACGTGCTCCCTCTTCCCTCTGGTCAAGCCTGTCCACCTCCCCCCGCCCCGCCCCCCGCCCCAGTGTGTGTCTCTGGGGTCCTGGCCCTGCCGGGCAGGGGGTTACCTTCTCTGGATGTCCATCTCGTCAGGAGAGGGGCCATTCTGCACCTGACGCTGGGTGGAGGGGCCTGCGGGGCAGAGAAGCACAGTGGTTAGTGGGTAGAAAGGCCCCGGCAGACCAACCCGCAATGCTCCCCGTCTCTGCTCCCCCTGGCCTGCAGGAGACCCCCTGACTTCTCAACAGGTACACCACCATCCCTATCCTGTCCCCCTCAATCGCCTCTCTGCCCGTCTCGGCGCTCTTCTCTCGGAGCCAGGGAACGGGACCGCGTTGCTCGCACGGCCGAGACGGCCCTTCAGCTGCAGAGACCCCCTCCTTCCCTCTCAAGCTGTGTTTGCTGCGACCTCACGTCCCTCCGTGGCTCCGGCCTCTGCACGTCCTACAAAGCCGTTCCAACCCAAATCGCCAGTGTGCTCGTCATCACCAAAACCCAAAGGAGGCATTCCGTCCCGCCCCCTTCTCTCTGGCCCGCCCTTTGGGCACAGGAATGGCCCTGGCGGCGGGTTAAGCGTCAGAGCCAGGGATTTCGCACCTGGTCTGGAGGCGCCACAGCCCGTGGCCCTCACCGCGGCGCAGGGCCCTCCTGCCTGCATCTAGGAGCCTGCGGCTGTGGGTGGGAAGGAGACAGCAAGGCCCAGATGGCAGAGGCTGTCACTGAGCGACCGCGAAGCCTTCCGGGCCACACCCTTGCCCTGGACCCTGAAGGCAGGGCCCAGGGCAGTCTAGGTCGGCTACCTGTGCCCTATGTTCGGGTGGGGGCTGGTGCGGTACCACATTTACAAGAAAAGGTAGGCTTCTGCCCCAACCTGAGAAAGAGCTGATTGTTCCCGGTCTTTGCCAGCTCAGGTGTCACTGGGGAGCTGCACAGAGTCAGTGACAGGGCAGAGAATCTGGGCAAGTGGGTCTCATACTTCCCTGACGGCACAGGCAAGGGGTTTGTCTCCTCCCAGGGATAAAGTGGCAGTGATGCTCAGCCCACAGCAAACTCCATGACATACAGAAGGTTCTCCCACAGGCGCTTCAAGCCGCTGAGGGATTAGCAGGTTGTCCCCGGATCAGGGGCACAGCGGGACAGAGAGCAACAGAATCTCAAAGCTGAAACAGATCGTCCGATTCCAGGGCAGCCTCCTGCCCGGCCCAGGAGTGTCCTGTGTGCCTCCCAGGCAGGTAGTCCGGCGTGATCCCAGCTACGGGAGCCCCTACCTCCGAGACCACGTGCTCTCTCTTACACCGAGGTCTCAAGCCTGCCCGCCCTCGGAGGCCCTGTCTCCGCCATCAGGTGGGACACAGCATGGGTGGAGTCTTTCCACGACCAGAGTGAGCCTCCACCTCTGGCTGTTTCTGGACCTTGCCGTCCTGGGCCCCGGGATCCGTTCCGGTCAAGTTTTCGGTGAGCCTTGCCTGGCTGGTGTCCTGGCTCCGGTGTGAATGTTTCAGCCGGGGAAGGAGGAGGACCCGGGTGGTGGGCGGTGGGCCCGCTGCTCGGTGGGAGGAGATGGCCTTGTGGGGCTCCAGGGAAAATGCCTCCCTGGGTGGACCCGGCCGGCCCCGCCCCTGCTCATTGGTGCCTTCAGCTGCCGTCAGACGGCGGCCAGGAGACGGTACCTGCACGCTTTTGCAGACGCGACCTTCGCAAGGATCTGGCGTGGCGGCCTGGCACCCGACGGGCACCCCTTAAAATTAACTAATTAGCATGTAATTGTGCTCTTTTTTAAAAGTCGGTTTTTCTGGCTATAAACAGCACGTGATGTGTGTTCGGTGCACGCATCAGAACAATTAAAACAAATTACAGGACGAATCCTCGTCGGGGATCTTCTCTCTCCTACTGGGCAAGGCCCAGGTCTTGGGGCCGCTCCCTCCCAGTGCTCAGGACCAGGAACACAGTGCCGCGTGCGCGGTGCAGGCACTTTCCCAATTCAGTGAGAACTCCTCCCCACTCCCGCGGCCCTGGCAGGCAGCCCCCGCGAGGACCCGTGACAGGCAAGGGCGTGGCCCGGCAAGGGGAAGTGACCCGCTCAGGGTCTCACAGACAGCAGGTGGCGGAGCCAGACTCAGACGGCCTGCTAAAGGCCACTGTCTTTCTTCTGTTCGGTCACTCGGGGGGTCAGATGGAGACCCGCTTAAGGGCAGAGAATGAGGGTGGCAGGTGGCACGCCACCAGCAGAGCCGTAGGGAAAAGGCTGCGTTCCCCCAGACTGGACAGGCGTGCCCTGACCCCGACCCAGAGGCTCCGGCTGAGGCACGAGGGACTCAAGACACCTCAGCTCCTGGTTCTGGGAATCAGGCCTGAGCTGCTCAGCCGCTGGCTGGACTTCTGGAAAACTGGCCCCTGCCTCGCTCCAGGGCCCGGCCTCTGCTGCTGAGCCCATGTCTGACTCTGGAGTCGCCCTTCTTCCAGGGCTGAGCCCCTGTCCTGGAGACCCTGTCTGTCACCTGGTCTGCGGACTGGAGAGCCAGGCCCCACCCTGGCGCTGAGGTCGCGGGATGCCCTGGGCTCTGCCAGTCGCTCAGAGGTCTCTTCATCTGGTGGCCTGGTCTGGCCTCGGTCACTAGGAACATTTGTCAGGACCCCAGGAGGCAGCCGACAGCCCGCACAGTGGTCCGTGGTGGTCCTGTGCTGGGGTCCCTCATTCTGCCTGCTGGGCTGGACTTCCTCCTAACGCCCTCAGCCAGCCTGTCCCTCCAGAGGGTGCAGGACATCCGTCAGGAGCCTGGCTGCTCCCAGGGGACCCTGGTCCACGGCACTGCAGATAGCTTTCAAAACAGCTGGAATTTTAGTCACGACAGAGCAGGAAGAGACAATGCTTGGCATAAGACGATGCACAAGACCTTCCACTCTTCCCAAACTAACAAAACGTTAGTCTCTTTCGAGCTATAAGGATCCTGAACACCAGGAAGCACGGTCCCTTCATCTCAGAGGTGGGGGCCGGGGCCCGGGGCCCGGGGAAGGGCCCACCAGCCTCACATGGGGTATCTGCAGGAGACGTGAGGCTCTCGCTGTCTCCGTACTCCTGGCTTATCCCACCCACTGGCCCCAGCAGCCCCAGCGGTGGAGGCAGGGAGGAGGGACAGGGAGGAACTCCTTCCGAACTGTCTAAGGCTCCTTGGGAAACCTCCTGGCACAGCGCACGTGCTTCTCCGGGGGAAGCCTCAGGGTGGGAGCCCTGGGGGGCTGTTCATCACCCCCATCTGTCCCGCTGTTCTTTCCAGCAAGTCCCCGTGTGGGGGGACTGGAAGCCGAGACGGAGGCGTGCAGAGTCCCCCACACCACGGAGTCACCTCAGGCCAGCCGCACCTCTGCCTTCAGGGTCCAGCTGAGCGGGCAGGTGGAGCCCCGGCCTGCTCCTCCTCCGGCTGCCCACTTGGAGTCAGTTACAGGGTCTCACTGCAGCCCTGTCGCAGATTCTGAGTCTGCCCGCCTCTCCACCCCCGGGGCTGCCTCGGCATCTCTCTGCTGGGCCCGATGCCTCGGTCGGCCGACAGGACCCTCGGCTCCACTGTCTCCCTGTGCTTCCCGCCCCTCTTCCACGCTCATGTCACAGCCTCTGCGGTCTGTGGAGAACACAAGCCGGATCCTCAGGGGCCCGGCCCCGCAGCCGCTGCTCCTGTCCCTGCCTCCGCAGCAGCCCTTCGGCATCTACTCCCTAAGTCTGGCCATGTGCCGTGCTCCCCACCTCTCTGTCCTGTGCGGGGTGCTGTCCGCAAGGCTCAACTCCACGGTCGCCTCTTCCAGGAAGCCTTCCCACATCCTCTCACGCTCCTTGACGCTTGACCCGCAGGGCCTCTGTCTCCATTTTCTCACTAACGCTTTGTGAGCAATCTTCCCCTCCCTGTGAGGTCTTGAGTTTCTCGAAGGCAGAGACCACGTCCTTTCCTCGGCACTGTGTGCGCAGCGCCCGGCTCACGCCGGACACCGGGGATATTTGGCTGACTTGAGTCGGGACGGTTAGAGGGAACTCGCGACCGCCAGCCCGGCTGGGAGAAGCACAGGAAGGGACGGGGCTGACCTCGCTGAGATACGAAGAAAAGCGCTGAAGAGGTGAGCCACAGAAACACAAGCGATCCCCCAGTTCAGGCTTGTTCAGAGAGGAGGCCGACCGGGGGACGGTTCCCGGCCAGCACCAGGACCCCACTGCTGGCCGGACGCCTGGGGGCAAGCCTCAGAGACAGACAGCCTGCCCCGGCCTCCCACAAGCCATTCTGTTCGACGTGCCCCTCGGCTCTGCACGCAGCTGCGCGTGGACTCGCGGTCACCTTCTGCGGTCGCGCGGCGCCCCTCTGCACACGTACGGCAGACACTTGTTCGGGGAGATCACGTTCAACGGCCCCCTCCCCACAGGTACCGACCTGGGTGGGCCGGCGGGTGAGGCGGCCCAGGGTCGGCAGGGAGGAGGCCCGGCCAGAGCTCTGCCCTGCACGCGGGAGCCGGGCCTCGTCATCTATAAAATGAGAGTCAGCACGAAGCCTAAAGCCTCACACAGCTGCTGTGCGGAAGAGACGCGATGCACGGAGAAGCCCCCTGTAAACCACAAAGGCCTGCGCAACATGCGCTTTTGTCAGTGTTTTAACGCAGACGGTCTGGGCGGCCTCTCCACGGAGTCCAAACGTCTCACCGATCACTGACCTGCCTGAGTCCCGTGCACTCGCACGGCCCTTTACCCCAGTCGGGCTGCTGCCGCTCTCAGAAAGGCGCCTCACGGTCCACCTACAGAGCGCTGCCTTCGCTGCCGCCGCCGCCGCCCGGCTGGGCCCACCGTGGCCCCGCAGAAGGCGCTGCTGGTGTCTCTGGGAGGTGAGGGGGCTCGCCAAGGCCAGGGGCCTCCCCACGATGGCCCCGGTGTCACAGCTCGTTGCGTGTGGGAGGTGGCCTGGGGCGCCCACCAAGTCAACCCTCACCCTCCCTCGCTCGCCTCCGACAGGTTTTGCCAAAGTGAAAACAAAGACCCTGTGGGCCTCGCAGACGAGCAGGAGGGAGGAAAACATGAGGTGGGGTGACACAGGTGCCCGTGCACGACCGGCGTGTGGGCCCCAGGGCCGGCATGAGAGCTCGCAGCGGGGGGCAGGCCAGGGCAGGGGGCCTCCCGTCTGAACACCCAGAGAGGGACGGGGACAGAGGGCGCGGCCCACGCCGACACTCGCCTCCAGGCCCCCGCCGGACGGGGACGCTTCCTGGGGAAGGCACTGACTTGCTGCCGTCTGGGAGGCTGCTTTCCAGACAGCCTTAAGTCCCCCCGAACACCTGCTTCTACAGAGCACGGAGGAGGACCGTTCAGCCCCACGGGTCAGTGAGCGGGGGGAAGACAGGGGAGAAAACAAAACCGGAGCCATGGACTCCAGCCAGGGGCCCACGGGGGAGGGGCGACGCGGAAGCCTGGCCAGAGGGGACAGGGCTGGCCTTCACGCCACAGAGGCTGAGAGATGGAGCGGAGAGTCCATGTGACTGACCCGAGGCACTGAAGTCAGCCGGACCAAAGGGGAAAGTGGGGCCAGGGGGTCTGAGGTCATCTCTGAGGGACGGCGCCTCTCCCCGTGGCTCCGGGGGGACTTGGGGCCGGCCAGTCCCACTCGGTTTCTCGCCCGTGAGCAGGGTGTTAATGATCACCACACCCTTCCCAGGGCTGTTCCGAGGTGGGATGAGACCACGCCTGGCGCTGGTACTCTCTAAAGGCTTCTATACCTTCTGTCTTCAACGTAAGGATCTGCCAAGGGCTTCCGATGCGAGGTGTGACCATCCTCAGGAAACGGAGGGGGGCAGGGGTGAGCAGCTCAAAGAGGGAAACCCGGTGGCATGACCCGGCTCCAGGAGAATGAACCAGATGTGGCCGATGCCCCACTCGCACCCCCCAGCCTCGCTGCTGGGCCCGGGTCCTGCTGGGCTGCATGGGCACCTCCTTGTGGGGACCCTGCTGGCGCCGAGCTCCCTGTCCACTCTGCCTGTACGTGCCAGGACAGACAGCAAAACGAACCCAGGCCAACAGAGTGGTCTGACTTACTCTCCAGGGACTTAACCGTTTTGTTCTCTGTATTCTCAGCACATAATGTCGTTCTTGGCATACGGTCAACACTCAGCAAATATTTGTTGACTAAACGAACGATTACGCCCCAGGCAGACTGTGTGAAGATCTCTAGCCAAATGTTGAGACTACAGCAGGCGCCACATTCTTAAAGCTCTCATCTCGTGGCTGGAAACAGTCAGTGGCCAAGCTGGGGACTGTGCCCCATAAGCCCTGAGACACTACAGCAGGAGAGACACTGCAGGTCGCCAACGGAGGTGGCACTGGGAAACCACAGATGGGATGAGGGAAGAGGGGACCCGAGTTTACTGAGCAGCTACTACGTGCTGTGCACAGGCTCTGTATAGGGTTCTCACCGCTGCTCTTCCTTCTCGTGGGCTGGAGTCCTGAGGGCCCAGCTCCCAAGGGTCCCCCGTGGGACCAGATAGGCGGTCTTTCACGTGCTGGCCTAGAGGCCTCTGTGCAGCAGACGGTGCTCATGCCCGCTCCAGGCCCCACCCCAGGGAAGATGGTCCAGTCCTCCCGCTACCCCTCATTCCCACTTTCTAGGCCTTCCCCATGCCCGGCTGGCCTCTCCTGGACTGCTCCAGTGTCCACAAATCTCCTTCAGGGTGAACCTGGAGCCAGGACACCCCAGTTCTTGTTGGGGTTCTGCTCTAAGTGGCCAGGTATCCTGGGGAGTCCCTCCCATCCTTGGGCCTCAGTTTCCCATAAAGGGAGAAGGATGGAACCAAGGATCACACAGTTCTAAATCTCTACAATTTAAAAGGACAAAGAAGGAGGGGCCCCGGGTGGCTCAGTTGGTTGAACGTCTGACTTCGGCTCAGGTCACAATTCACGGTTCATGAGATCGAGCCCCGCGTCAGGCTCTGTGCTGACAGCTCGGAGCCCGGAGCCTGCTTCGGATTCTGTGTCCCCCCTCTCTCTCTGCCCCTCCCCCGCTCACGCTCTCTCTCAAAAATAAAGATTAAAAAAAATAATAAAAGGATAAAGAGGGAAATACCCCAATATGGGGAGGAGACTGTGGGATCGTTTCCCTCTTTTTGAACTTCCAAATGAGGTATGAGTAGATGCACCACCATGTAATAAAGAAGCACAGGGCTAAGAGTCCCCAGGGAGGGCACAAGTGCTCCTGTGTGACTCCATCCCTGTAAGTCTGGTGCTGCAAGGCAGACGGGGGGGCCCTACAGCTCCTGGCCCGGGTGCCCACGTTAAATTATACAGCCTGAGGTGGGCAGATAAGCCGAGGCATTGCCAACACCTCCTCCTGAGAGAGGCTGTCCTTCTGCCCGTCCATTAACATTCATGAGGCTCTGGGACGCCAGCCTCCCCTCTCCTCTGGGACAGAAGGGACAGGCTAGGTTTCGAGTTAGCCTCTATAGGAAAGGCATCCCCTGGGCCTCCTGAAAAAGAGGGAACCTGAGATCCCAGGACAAAGGATCTAGCACCTGCTCAGTGATGCTTGATGGAATTTCTGGCCGGCGAAGGACAGCTACCTAATCTGGGCTGGGCAGAGTCCCAAGCCCCTCTGAGGCCCCCTCCGCCCCTCTGCCACATCTCTGGCTGGCTCCTTCTCCCTCTGGAGGGTCCCCGCATTCTGGATTGACTTAGGGCGGCACTTTGCACCGGGGGCAGGCCTCCCAGACCAATTCCTTAGCATTCCTCCCCGTCTTGTTTCCAGGCCTCTGCTGCCGAGCAAGCTAGTGTCCGTGTGGGATCCGGGCCTGAGTCCTCAGAGGCGCCTCGCCAAGGCCACACAGGAATTGGTGGCAGAGCTGGGACCAGCGCCCGGGACAAAGGTCTCCTAGCCCAGGGCTCTGGCCGGACAAGCAGCTGTCTCCGCACCTTCGCGCCTAGGAAACCAGGGTGGCGGTGCTGAGCCCCCCTCCTGCACTCGGCTCAGCAGTAGACAGATCCTGACTGCCACTGCCGTCTCCTGCTTTGACGAGAGACGGTTCAGTCGCTTGCCTGAAGTTACCCCGCGTGAATCTTCCAGCGCCTTTCCTCCCGAGGCCTTACCAATGAATCGGGGCTCACAGCAGGCTGATGCGTGAGCCCACCTGTGTTGTTTCACTCAGAGCACCAAGGCCAGCTGTCATCCGCTGGACTCCTGTAACAGACCCTCATTCCTGAGCCCTCCCGTTACGGTTCAACCGTCACCCCACGGTGACCAACGTCTAGAGCCGTAGCAGAGAGGCCAGCGTCCAAACGGCCCGTAGCCCTGGAAGGTCAGCCTGTGTAGATGCGGGAACCGCGTTTCGGAAAGGCCGCACGGTGAGGAGCACCCGCCCGGAGCCTGCAGAGGACGGGCCTTTGCCCTGTGCCGGCCTGGGTGCCGGCGAGCAGCCCCACCTCCCTGTCCCTGTCCTGGCGCATGGGGCTCCTGAGGCCCGGGGGAAGGGAGGACTTGCTCGCGGGGGGAAGCGGGGCTGGGACCCAGGCTCCCAGGGTCCAGGCCGGGACACTGCCAGCCAGCCTGCCTCATCCACTCGGGCTGTGCTCTCCAGGCCACTCACTTGCCAGGTGAAGTAGCCGTTTCCTAACAAGCTCGCTTCAGGACAAAGAACCAACCTCGAGAAGAATCTCAAACGGAACGAAGTACAATGAAAATACATCGCGCCTTTACAGTGTGAGTCACAAAGCGCCTTTACGGGATTCTGGTCATTGATCTGCTCAGCTATCCAGGGCGGGGCCTATCAGACCTCTCACAGGTGGGGAAACTGAGGCTCAGAAAGGGTGAGCAACCACCCGAGGCCACACGCGCCTCCAGCGACCGGCGCTGCCGGGACAGCAGCCGTCTCCCAAGCCCGGTCTGCATGCAGCTGCTTCTGTCTGTGCTTCGCAAGGCCTCCGTGAAAAACAGCATTTACCCTCTGGTCAGCCACTGGCAGGCACCTCGTCCCAGGAGAGCTCATGCCCACAACCCCAGCAGCTGGGAGCAGGAGGAGGGGCCCGTGAGGAGCAGGGAGGAGCCCCCACGAGGAGAAGGGAAGAGTCCCGGGGAGGAGCTGAGAGGAGGCCCTCATGAGGAGCGGGGTGGAACCCCCTGCGAGAATGGGGAGGACCCCCCTCAAGAGCAGGGAGGAGAGACCTCCTGTGAGGAGCAGGGAGATCCTCTGTGAGGAGGAGGGAGGAGCCCCCATGAGGGGCGGGGAGGAGCCCCCGTGAGGAGAGGAGAGGAGCCCCCCATGCAGAGCGGGGAGGAGCCCCCCATGCAGAGCGGGGAAGAGCCCCTGTGAGGAGCAGGGAGGAGCCCCCGTGAGGAGAGGAGAGGAGCCCCCTGTAAGGAGTGGGGAGGAACCCCCATGAAGGGCGGGAAAGGAGCCCCCCATGCAGAGTGGGGAGGAGCCCTCATGAGGAGAGGAGAGGAGCCCCCCATGTAGAGTGGGAGGAGCCCCCCGTGAGGAGCAGGGAGGAGCCCCTGTGAGGAGAGGAGAGGAGGCCCCGTGAGGAGCAGAGAGGAGCCCCCTGTGAGGAGCGGGGAGGAACCCCCATGAAGGGGGGAAAGGAGCCCCCCCATGCAGAGTGGGGAGGAGCCCCCCATGCAGAGCGGGAGGAGCCCCTGTGAGGAGCAGGGAGGAGCCTCCCATGAGGAGCAGGGAGGAGCCCCCATGAGGAGCGGGGAGGAGCCCCCCATGCAGAGCGGGAGGAGCCCCTGTGAGGAGCGGGGAGGAGCCCCCGTGAGGAGCAGAATGGAGGCACCCCGTCACCTACAGCTCACTCTGCAAAGCACGGTGCAGTGGCAGTGGCAGAAGCAGAAGCAGCGGAAGGTCCACTCTCTGCTGACCATTCCGGGCAGGCCCCCGGGCGCAGTCCAGGAGGGCGCCTCTCGCATCCCGGCCACTTACCCGTCCTTCCTCGGCCACCCGGCTCAGGCAGTGGGAAACCGATACGCCAGCCAGCCGTCAAATGGGCTTCACTGCCTCAATCTTTAATGAAGCCTCCCAGCTAACCTATCAGAACCGTCCTGCCTACCTGATTCTAGCAGGTTCTGGGGGCTGTGGAGAAGCAGCCAGACCCCTGTGGGGCCAGCCCACGGGCCGTGGTGACACCAGGTGTCTGCCAGAAGACCCCCACCCCCCCGCCCCCGGCTCTCCTCTTGTCCCTTGCAGGCAGTGGGATGGGACAGTGTGGGCGCGGAGCCAGAAAGCAACGGGTGAGCGGCCAAAGGCAGAAGCCCGGGCACTGTTTGCGTAGACCACCTGCTCTCCCCAGGCTCCCTGGGCATCCCTGCTGCTGTTCCTCGCTCTTCCTTCCTTGCCGTCACGTCTGCTTCCTCCCAACCAGTCCCTGCCACTCCTGCTTTCTTTCCCAGCCGGATCGGCTCCAAGGAGCTCAGTCCTTCGACCTGCCAGCAGGCACGCCTCTCTCCCACTGCCCTGGGACCCCTTCCTACTGCCACACCTGTGGGGACAGTGGCTGTTCCTTCTGCCAGGAACACTCGCCTGCACTTCCCGGGACCCATAGAGCCCACGTGAAGTGGGTCCCTGTCCCTGTGGAGCGTTCCCTGGCTCCTCAGGTGGCAGGAAGGGTAGCTTCCCCCTTGTCCCTTTGCCGCTCGGCTGTGGTGTCCTGTACCTTTGTGCCCTAGGGAACACGCCCACTGCCGATACCGGAGTTCCTCCACTGTTTACTCCACTGGACTGTGAGCCTGAGAGCAAATCCCACGCCTGTACCTTCCTGTCCCCAAGCACCCTGCGCAGGGCCTGGCGGGAAGCGCGCAGGGAACGTCTGTGTGGCCAGCCCAAACCTGGCGTCACACTCTCCTTCGGAAACGGGTCAGCCCCTCTCAGTAGAGCAATGCTAATCTCCCCAGTCCCACCAGGCTTAACGCTCTGCCCTCTACCGGTCTCCAGGGAATGCCAGCCCTGGGGGCTCTGCCTCCCTGCGCTGTCTAGGCCTTAGCCTCGTGCTCTCCTGAGTGGGGGTCTCCGGCTCAGGCTCGCCCCCAGGAGCCATGTTTGCAGATGGAACAGCAGGAAGCCCTTCCGTGCCATCCCTGAGCCAGGAAGCCTGCAGGTCCCACCAGTTCCCGTGGGAAATCCTCACTTTCGGACCCGAGGCCTCCTACGCTCTAACGTGCCGGCAGCCCCAGCCGCCGCCTCCAGCACCCTCTTTCACTAGCCGGTGACTTACCTGGGCTGGGCCCACCTGCCTTTCCCTCTTCCCTCTTTGTTTCCCTGGGCGGCAAATGCAAATACGCAAACACACAAATCTATAGGGAGACACTGGACTTCAAGCAATGTGGCACACGCTGCCTAGGAGGGTCCCCTGAAGGCCGGCCCATCGTCTCCCCCCTCCATTCCTCCCCGATGCAGGGCTCACACGGTCCCGTCTGTCCAGATCCTTCCGCAAGCCACTGACATCCGTTCTGTGGGTCTTTGGGACCTTGGGCTGGCCGGTCACAGTCCCTCTTTGGGACTGCATTTCCCTGCCTGTGGGGCTGCACTGGGGAGGTGGCATCACAGTGCGGACAGCGGCCCCCACCCCTGTCCGGAGCGTGTGGACTAGAGGCACTGGCAGGTGAATGCGGCCCCGGCTCTGTCACTTATCCCTGGCCGTGGGCATGTTACGGTAACTGTTTTCTTATCTGAAAAATAATAAAAGGCACCCACCACTTGTCTTGGAGCGTGGGGGTCAAAAACTCGTTTGTGTCAGCCTAGACTCTTGATACGGTGCGGCCCACCGATGCGGTTTCCTTTCCGTCTTAGGTAGTCCCCAGTGAGTAACATTTTTGTGTCCGTGAAATTCTCACAATGCATCCCAGAGGTGGTGGTGTTATCATTACCCCATCTGGCCAGGGACGCCCAGACACATCAAAAACCTGCCTACATCACATGAGCGAGTGACAGAGTCAGAACCGGGACCGGGACCAGGACCAGCACCGGGACCGCGGCTTCCACCCCCACGCTGCCCCGCTCTCCCCTCTACAACGGTCACACCGCGCAGGCTGCCCGGAGCAGAGGCCACCAGGGACAGGCTCTCTCCTTCGCATTTAGTCAAAAAGCCAGCTCACGGCCTGCTGCCAGCAACGGGCCACTTCTACGCAAAAAGCAGTGTGTGTTAGGGGCGCCTGGGTGGCTCAGGTCACGATCTCACCGTTCGTGAGATCGAGCCCTGCGTCAGGCTCTGTGCTGGCAGTGTGGAGCCCAGAACCTGCTTGGGATCCTGTGTCTCCCTCTCTCTGCCCCTCCCCTGCTCGCGCTCGCTCTCCCAAAAATAAATAAAAACAAACAAAGTGGTGCCCGCTAGGAAAAAGCAGCCACACAAGCTCAGGCTGCAGATTCAGAAGACCCCGGGGTTAATTCTGTTTCAGCTTCGGTGTTTCCCTGACTTCCACCTGGATGGGACCTGTGGCCTTTCACACCCAGCAGCAGGGCTCAGCCTGACCTGCCTGCTTCCAGCCGCTGGTGCCCCAGGAGGCCGGTGATGCAGCCCCGGTCCCAGCGTTTGCACAAGGGAGAGCAAGGACATGTGCCAAAACACAGGCAGGCAGACAGCTGGACCTGAGCACTGCTTCCGCAGTCGGGCCTTTCTGGGCTGGTTCCTCCATCTTGGCTGATACGGCTCCGTCGGCCCTCTACAACCTAGCTCGTTAACTGTTTGTTCAACAAGGACTTATTCCCAATTTCTTACTCTGAAGGAGGCAAGCAACGGAGAGAAGTTATTTCTAGACCAGGTCACATAGGAACATCCCAGTAAGGGCGCCTGGCGCGGCTGATCTTCAGCTGTGCCCGAGACTCCGAGGTCAATGCCGGCGGGGTCAGCAGGACCCCCACCCCAGTCACTCGCATGCTCTGCTTCTGAGGCCGGTCCCCTCCGCCCTCTGCTCCTACACTGAAATGGGCTCCCACACCTGCGGCCGGCCCTTCCAACTGGGGGCGGGCACCCCAACAGCTTGGTGGCACTCCGGCGGTACGTGGTGGAACGGAGAACACAGACCACCGGGAGCGTCAATTTTACTGAAAGGTAAGGAATTCAAAACAAGGAAATAAGCACAGATACATCGAGGAGCAGGACATGAAATCCACGTGAGTCTGGAGTGTCTTCAGGCCACACCGCAGCCCACTCGGTGGTGCGGGGGGGTGGGGGGTGGGGGAGGGCTCCTGGCCGGTGCTCACGCCCACCCACGTCCTCGGAGCCCAGCACTTCCTGAAACGTTTCGGTCTTTCCTGCCTCTCTCTGGTGGTCCCTTTGCTGGTGATGCGGCACGTCCCCCCTTGTGCCCCACGGGCCCACCTCCTCTGAGGCCTGCTCTGGGGCATCCACAAGGCACCCCTGACATCCTCACAGGGAACATTCCTCCTGTGAGCCTGACCCGGCCTGGCGCCTCGGCTGCCTTCTGTTCGAACTGAGTAGGTGCCTGCCTGCGCCCCTGCCGGACTCTGAGCACCTTGCGTCACAGAAACACCCTGTATTTATGCTTCTGCGTCACCGTGTGGAATTCTCAAAACAAGGTGACAAGCTGTTATTATCACTCTGTGTGACAGATCAGAAAAACAGAGATTCAGAGGTGTGAATCACCCATCTAGATCGGTAGTCAAGTTGGGTCAAGATTTCTGGGAATCACGGCTACACCTTTCTGCCGCCCCGAACAGGGCCTGCGTGGCTCGGAAGCGGGGAGACAGGCAGGGGCGCCGTCAGCGCACGGTGGTTACTGGTTACGGAGGCCAGCCGTCAGAGCAAGCCATCACCGACTCCGTCTGGGAAGAAGTCAGAGCGGCACGGGGGCGGGGCGGCCGGAGCCGATGTGCCCAGGCCTCGGGAAGCTGCAAGCCAGCTGGGAATCTGCTGGGCCCCTGCTGAGAGCCACGGCTCCCAGGCAGAGATAGCCAGGCCGTGATTCCTCGCCTCTGAAGATGTGGTTGGCAGGGAGAGGAGGCTGTGAAGGCCCAGGCCTTGGGGGCTGCTTCCTGACCGTCCAGGGGAAGGCCTACGCCTTACTGTGCTCAAAGCTGTCCCTGAAGTCCTGGCCGTGCCCATCCCCAGCCTCACCTGGTCTCCCACAGAGTCCAGGATGCGCAGCGCCCCTGTGGAGAACTCCGGCAAGTCTCTGCGCCTTTGCACCTGTGGCTGCCTCTTTCCAGAACCGCTTCTCTCTCTTCTCGCTGGCAAACTTCTGTCCACACTTGGGAGACCCAGATCAGGCTTGCCCCCCACAGAGGCTTTCCCGACGGCCCCGTCCCCCTACCTCAGCCCGCGTGCCAGGCCTGTTCTCTAGGCTCCCACAGGCCCTGTGCTTCCCACCTGCCACAGCGCACTGCCCAGTTTCCCTTCTTCATCTGACCGGGCCCCAGGAACACAGGAGCCTACCTTTCTCATCTCTGCGTGCTGGGTGTCCCGCCCAGCACGGACGCCCCGCAAACGTCCGTTCGCTCACTTATCACACAAGTATCACTGTGCCGGGCGCACACGCTGCTGTCCTGGAACTGACGCACCCGGGACACGCATGGAGCAGGAACACAGCAGGTGAGAGAACTGAAGTGGCAGGTGACGACTAGCGGATGTGTGAGCAGAGGTGGGAGGGAAGGAGCCACGGGCTACGCGGAGGGAAGAATATTCCAGGCCGAGGGGCGTCAGGTCTAAGACCCAGTGTCAGGAGCAGGCGTGGCATGCTCGGGGACGCAACAAGGAGGCCAAAGTGACCGGAAGGGTGAGGCAGAGCGGGAGGAGGTGGGCTCGGAAGGCGCCAGGGCCGAGTGGTCTGTGCAGGCCTTGCTTTGGATTTGGGTCCGGTTCTGAGCAAGACTGGACGTCCCTGTAGGGTCCCGAGCAAGGGCTGCCCCGACCTGAGCTAGACTTGAGAAGGTTCATCTGCTTGCATATGAACATGGACTATCACGGGCTCGGCGTAGAAGCAGACAAATCAAGCAGGTGTCTACTGTGAAAACCCCGTCGCCTGCTGAACGAACATAATGGGTGAATGAGGGCAGGCCGCAAACAGGCAGGGGACAGGGCCTCAAATGCTCACACCTTGTCCCCTCCAGAAACTGCAAGCTGTACCCCAAGTTCAGCACTTGGGTTTGGGAGTCCTTGTGACAGTTACTCACTAAGATAACATGAGCTGGCGCTTGTCCGGTACGAGCTACACTTGGCAGAAGGCTGACCTGTGAAGTTATCGTTCTTGAGGAAAGAAACAGACACCAGGTGAGAAAAAGAAACGGGATGCTAGTGAGTTTTTGACTTACTCAAAAGGCCCAGGCTTTTGGCCATAAAGATGGGCCAGGCCGAGTGCCCATAATAGTCAACCCAGATCGAGCTGGGTTATGATGGACAGAGCCTGGAGGCCACCAGCTGACCCAGGGGCTCGGCTCTTCTGACAGGCACTCTGGTCTGATGGGAGAGACAGGGACTGGCGATTAGGAGGCTGCGGCTATGTCCCTCCCCAGCGTGACCTGGGGGCAAGTCACTTGCTGCTGTGAGCCCTCGTTTCCTCATCCCTAAAGTGGGGACAAGAATCCCTAACATCCCCCTGACGGTCGCAGAGGCCGCGTGAAGACCCAGTGGGACAAGCAAGCGGGTGGCATGTGGGAAGGGGTCACGTCCTCTCCTCGAGGAGCGGGGCCCCATGTCTTCTCCCACACCAGTCGCGCCCCTGCCCTCGTTGAGGGGCGAGGTCCTAGGACGGCGTCGGGGGACAGGGTGCCCCAGGGACGACGACACTGCACTGGCGTCCTCAGGGCACTTCGCAGCTGACAGATCACATCGTGAAGAGGGAACTGGGGAAGGGGGGGCGGCACGGCGGCCGGCTCGAGGCGCACGGGCAGGAGCCGGAGAGGCAGGCCACGCGCCGTGCCAAGCGCTGACCAGGCCCCGTGTGCAGGCCGTAGCTACGGGAAACCGAGAGCCCCGAAGAAATCTCCCCATCAGCGTTTGGGAGAGAATCCTGGGGCCGTGGGCAGCCGGCCTTCCTCCTCCAGGAGGTGAACTGCAAACGAAGAGGCAGCTCTTTGAAGGGAGATAACGGCGGGGTGTCTGGAAATTGGGGGCCCCCAAGAGGGATACAGAGTGCCGTCAGCGTACGGCCGGGAGACCCCGACGTCGGGCGGAGCCTCTTCCCAGAGCCCGTATTTCAAGTCCCAAACCACCGAGACCCGCCCCACCCTCCTTGTTGGCTGCTCCTGGCTCGGTCCCACCGTGCAGCCGGCGCGGCCCTGGCTCCCTCTCGGCCCCGCGTTCCCGAACACCCGGGCCGTGCGGCCCGACCTCCCTCTGCGTCCCAGAGCAGGGCCCTCAGCGTCACCTCAGGAGGTGATGTCGTTAGCTGACTTTTCAAACACGCATAAAAAGCGAGTAACTTCAAACGGTTACAGTAATTCACGGGTGACAAGGCACTGCACACACGCCGTCTCACGTTATCCTCACGACAACCCTGTGAGGTAGGTGCGATGAACCCGTCGCACGCGTGGAGAAACGGTCCCAGAAAAGCGCGGCGACTTGGCCAAGGGCACACCCTCGGCACAAACCGTGCTCGGGCCCAGATCCGCCCGACTCCACGACCGACGCGCACACGCCTCGGGGCCACCAACGGCTGTAGGTCCGTGAACACGAGGCTGCTGGCCGGGGAAGGTGCCGTCCTTCGCTTAGGGCTGGTGGTAGGCGGGCCAAGGTGACGGGTGCGATTTCTGTGTGAGACAATTCTATTTGCCATGTCCCTCAATCACAGATAGCACCCCTCACCTTGCGCCCAGTTTCACAGGCTTGCGGGCGGTGCTGGTTCGGGAGCGCCGTCTTGGTCTGCAGAGCGTGGCGTGATGGCAGGAAGCGCCAGGCTACGCGAGGCACGCAAGACAGACACAGGGGCGAGGTGGCCAGCTCACCCACTCACACGCCCAGAGGTGTCCGTCCTTCCTCAGGGCGCTGGAGACGTGAAAAGCAAGGTGCCTGTCCTCGAGGGGCTCACAGTCTAAGAACCAGTGGGACAGAGGACTGCGTGTTCAGAGCCGGGGAGCGAGCCCCGAGGTCCCCTGGGGCGCCTGGAGGCTCCCCAAGCACAGGACCGTGAAGGAGGGGCAGGCCAGCAGCACACAGACGAGGAACCACAAGCAGGGCAGCGCGGACAGGGGACAGCATGGCACAGGCCGGGGAGGGGCTTATCAAACTGACCCCGGCTGTGCAGAAAGGTCACGTTGGAAGCACCGGCAGGAAGGACAGGTTGAAGAAGGGAAGAGAGGCTGACCACTTAGGGTCCTGCTACAAGCCTGCAGGGGACAGACAATGAGTGCGTGGGCTGAGTCAGGGATGCGTCCCGGGTTGGGCACAGTGCACACCTGCATCGGCGTGAACTGTCCAGGGCAATCGAGCATGGGATTGGGGGCCTGCACTGAGTCCCACGACCCAGCCAGCCCCTGGGTCCTGATGTGCCCGCTCAACCTGGCACAAAGACGGCAAGAGCTCTGAAGTTAGTGTGCTGGTTTCTGAGGGTCCGGAGACAAACAGGACACTTAATGACATCCAACCAGACTGGATTCCCATGTTGGGAACAGTGGTGTGAACCTTGGTGACGGAGGCAGAGGTGAAGCACGGGGCGTTGGGGTGGATGAAGCTCCCACGCTGGCCGGAGAGGCTTCATCTGAGGGACAACTTTCGGACAGGAGGAGTGGGGCCTGAGCGTGTGGGGCGGCGAGCGGGGGCCACAGCAGGGGCGTTCCGGGAAGCATGGCGACGTGCCCGTCCCACCTTCTGTGAATCTTGAGCACAGAGGCTAGTCAGGAAGCGGCCACCAGAGGGCAGTCGTGGAGGCGGGGTGGGGGGGGTGGGGGGAGGGACACGGGAAGACGCGGGTCTTTCAGGTAGGGCCATGCCGGCCTAGGTTCTTGTGTCTCAAGTGAGGCAGAAAGTGCCAAGGGCCTGAGCAGGCGGGAGAGGAACACAGCCAAGGGTTTTTCTGTAGGGGAAGAAGGTCGGTCCTTTTCCACAGGAAGGTTTACGAGAAGTGAAATTCAGCCCCGAGCGTAAGAGGCTGGGAGGTGGCCCGGTGTCCGAGTGTGAGAGGCCGGGAGGTGGCACGGGGTGAAGAACCAGGCCTGCCTCCACGAGGAGCTGTGACCGGGAGCCGCCCGCTGGGGCTCCTTCCCGTGCCCGTGTGGCTGTGGCATCGCGTACTGATTAAGGACGAGGACGCTGGGAAAACGCCGCTCATCCCGCACCAGGGCCGTCACCTCTTGGAAGGTACCAATGATGTTATTACAAGCAAACCGGGAAAGAAAAGGATATTCTGTCACATTCCTTGAGGCCAACGAAAATATGTGCCTCGTCGTGTGTTTTAATTCCCTCCGTGTGGATTTCCACTAAGCTACCACGTTTTTCTTTTTCTTTCTCTTTTTCTCAGAGCCCAAAAGGGTACAATGGATAAAAAGAACGACTCTGGCCGCAGCAGGGCGAGGTCCCTGGCATACGTGTCTGGACCCTTGGAACTCCTCAAAATGACAGTTTGAGATTCCACCATTCCGCCCAGGAACTGTCGACAAAGTTGCCTTCGACTGTGCCGCTTCTGTCCCCGCCCCTGCCCAAGCCCCCCACACCAGGCTCTGCCATTCCGGGGAGCTCCCGGGTCTGGTCGGCGCCTCAGGCCTGCGGAGGAAATCTGCCTGCTAGCACTGACGGGGGTCCGCGAGGTGTGAACTCATTTCCAGACCGCCAGCCTCCAGATCCTGCCATCAGCACTGCACTCTGCTGGACGCCCTCCATCTCATTTGAGATCAAGGTGAGGTGGCGTCACCGCCTCATTCTCCACAGGAAGGGACTGCGGCTCGGAGTCCTGGCTGGGAGGAGACAGCCTGCCTACAGTGGCCGGGCTGCTCCCGGCTCCTACCCGGGGCTGCAGCTCTGAGTTACCGCCTGCAGGTGGCCGCTGTCCCAGGCAGCCCGTCCTGCTACAGAAGTCCAGGCGCTGGGACACATGTATTCCAGTCCACCCCCTGGGGAAGAGGCTCCTTCCTCCAGCTCTGGGTACGATGACTGCCTAGGAAGTGTTCGTGGGCCCCAGCCCCCGGTGATCTGTGTGCAAGGCCTGCCTCACATCCACTGTGGGGGTTCCGGCTCGGTCACAACGTGAAGGTGGGCCAGCTACCCCTGTCACTCCCTACTGGGAAAGGCTGTGACTTTGGGGTGAGTTGGAGGTTGCTGGATCTTCTGATTTGGAAAGTTTCTTGGGGTCTTAGTGGGAGTTTGAGAAGTGAACCTTCTGTTTTGGTCTGGGGTCTCCCCACTCTGCCCTGAGTTAACAGTAGGGAAAGGTGAGGCCATGCGAAGGTGAAGTGAAGGATTCCGTGGCTCCTTGAGGCAAGAACGTGGAAGGGCCTGGGGCGCCCGGGTGGCTCAGAAGGTTAAATGTCCCAACTTCAGCTCCGGTCACGATCTCGTGGGTTCTTGAGCTCGAGCCCCGCATGGGGCTCTGTGTTGCCCGCTCAGAGCCTGGAGCTGGCTTTGGATTCTGTGTCTCCTTCTCTCTCTGCCCCTCACCCACTCCCGCTCTGTCTCTCTCTCTCTCAAAAAATAAACATTTAAAAAAAAAAAAAAAGAACACGGAAGGTCCTGCCAGCAAGGGCAGGCTGTTCTACCACTGGGAAGGTCAGACTGAAAGTCATCAGAATCAAAAGGGGAAACAATGGACACACGAAGCTATTCTCAAGCCCTCAGGAGCATGGACTGTCACGTCTCTCCACTCTCTTCCAAAAGAACCCTTGGTCCTTGGTCCCAGAGAAAATGCTTTTTTTTTTTTTAAGTTTATTTATTGATTTTGAGAGAAGAGAGAGCATGAACAGGGGAGGGACAGAGAGAGAGAGAGAGAGAGAGAGAAAGAGAATCCTAAGCAGGCTCCGCAGTGTCAGTGCAGAGCCTGATGTGGGGCTTGAACTCACGAACTGTGAGATCGTGACCTGACTGAAATCAAGTGGGATGCTTAACCAACTAAGCCACCCAGGTGCCCTGGAAAACTCTTTAAAAAAAAAATTTTTTTTTAATGTTTATTTTTGAGAGACAGAGAGAGAGAGAGAGACAGAGTGTGAGTGGGGGAGGGGCAGAGAGAGAGGGAGACACAGAAGCCCAAGCAGGCTCCAGGCTCTGAGCCATCATCACAGAGCCCAACGCGGGGCTCGAACCCACGAACTGTGAGATCATGACCTGAGCCGAAGTCAGGCGCTTAACCGACTGAGCCACCCAGGCGCCCCAGGAAAACTCTGTTTTAGGAAGGAACGGGTGTGTCAAACCTGGGTCTCCAGGACTAGGGGAGAGATCTTGGGCACAGCCCCAGCTCTGCCCATGACTCTGTGTGTGATCTGTGGCCCCCTCCCCTCACCGGGCCTCAGTTCTGTCATCTGTAGAATTACACTGTTTCACGGTGCCCAAGGTCCTCTCCAGGTCCCCACTCCTCGGCCTGCCTGGGCCTCAACTATCTGCCTCCCACACCAGCAGCGGCTTTGAGGAGGGAGCTTTTCTCAAAAGTGCACTTCCCCAGTGGCTGGATCCCCTCAGCTTGGGGTCCTTGTTTCAGGTGTCCCTGGAGCCCTGCGGTCCCAGAAGAGCAGGAGACGTTTGTGGTATGTTAAAAGAGAACGGGGTGCAGTGTGATAGAAGAGTGCTGGCCCTGGGGACGAAAGACGCAGCAGGGCTGGGGGAAGCCGGAAGCCAAGAGGCTGCACTCACGGGACACCTGCGAGTGTCTTGGGCAGGAAGCGTGTCTGGCACTCCTCCGACAGCCGATGTGCTACTGTACCCATTTTGCAGATGGAGTGACTCGTGCCAGGCAGTGGAGTGGAAATCGGAGCCAAGTGGGGAACAGCACACCCAGAGAGCACGGAAGCTCCCTGCCCCGTCCCCCCACCTTGTCCTGTGCTCTCCCCGTCGGGTCCTCCCCGAGTTACACCCTTTCTATTAGGCCTGTTCTCTGGTAAGTAAAACTCTTCCTGAGTTCCGTGAGCCACTCTTGAAAATTAATCAAACCCGGGGAGGGGGCAGTTGTGGGAACCTCTGATTTACAGCCTGTTGGCCAGACGCACAGGTGACAACCTGGGCTTGACCGGCATCAGAAGTGAGTGGCGGGCAGCCTCGTGGGACTGAGGCTTAACCTGCGGGGTCTGACGCCATCTCCCGGTAGACAGTGTCAGGACTGAGTTAAGCTGCAGGGTTCCCTGCTAGCATCGCAGAACTGCTTAGCTGTGGAAACCACACACCGCTGTGTCAGAAGTGAAGGACTGCGGGCAGAGGAGACACGAAGGAGTAAGACAGGAGTGGCCTTCCTTCAACCAAATGGACATTCTTCCCACTGTGCCACATGTGGCTCCTACCACACTTCCTGGTGTCCGGATGAGGAGAGGGGAGGGTGCTAATCCAGCTTCTCCTACTGACTGGCCAAGTGCTTGCTCCCTAGGGCCCTCTGGGGCTCAGTTTTCTCAGCTGTAAGATGGGCACAGACATGGCGCTCTCTACCTGGCCGGCCCTGCCACGTGACAATCAAATGAGACCGGCAGATGTGATCAAGAAGGAGACTGAATTTTGGGGCGCCCGGGTGGCTCAGTCGGCTGAGCGGCCGACTTTGGCTCAGGTCACGATCTCGCGGTCCGTGAGTTCGAGCCCCGCGTCGGGCTCTGGGCTGACAGCCCAGAGCCTGGAGCCTGCTTCAGATTCTCTCTCCGACCCTCCCCTGTTCATGCTCTGTTTCTCTCTCTGCCTCAAAGATAAATAAACATTAAAACAGAATAAAAATAAATTTAAAAAAAAAAGGAGACTGATTTTTACAGAACTTCTGGCCCATCCATCCAGCCTCAATAGCCTCTTTCTATTATAAACATTTTATAACTCCCTGGTATCTAAAGTGAAAGTCATAGACTATATAACGCACCTACATAAATTAGAAGAGAAGTAATGCCTTCGGCATACTCTAAGGGAGAGAGAGAGGAGGAAGCCAGAGTAAGGTTCATACAGCAGGATGTGAAAGCGCAGACGTGGCCCCACCAGCCAGACGCTTACACCTGCCCACGGGCTCACGGTGGCAAAGGGGAGCTGCGTGCATGGCGGACAATCTCACAAGTGACAGTGTTTCCAAAGCAGAAAGCAATTCTTGGTGACGCTATAGACAAACCAAAGCACGTTTTCTTTGGAAGTGGGTGGTAGTTGCATTCCTGGAGAATCCAGCACACGTTAAACCTGGGTGAGGGAAAAAGGAGCACTTTTTCTTAAAACAGAGCTAAGTTCTGACTCAGATCCTTGCGTTTTTTCACCTCCATGTGCTCGGAGGGACACGTACAAGCGATCCTCGTGTAGGACCTGCTTGTCACCACAAGCCGTGCAGCCCTCCCCACCCCTGCCCACCGAGCCAGTCTCTCCGCTGTCCTCCTCTCGTGCTGAGAGGCACACGGGTCACCCACCTTACAGACGGAGACATCCAGGCCCAGAGAAGGGAAGTGATGGGGCCGCACGCCAGTAAGTGTCACGCCAGGCCCAGTACCACGGCCTCTCAGTCCCTGAGCAGATTGCAGCTCACCCATCACCACACAGAGGGGGCTGTGATTGGCCACTAGCTGGTGAGAGACCTCGGGGGACAACCGACACTCCATGCTTCACATGTGATCTCCACAGAGATCACTGAGCCTCACCGAGGCCACACAGCGAATGGCGGAACCAGGACCGGAGCCAGGCCTCCTGAGTCCCAGCCCAGAAGAACACAACCTGGGGACTCTGTCCCTCGCAGAAGGCTGACTCCCTGAGCTCTAGCTGTGTGTCCCTCCCGCCCCGCCTGAGTTCTGGGGGGTAGCGGTGACCGAGGCGGGGTGCGTGTGCAGGGCCAGGATGCTGGTGCGGCTGCCCAAGCAGGAGGCAGTGGGCGTGGCAGCAGGTAGGAGGCTGGGCTGCAGCTCGGCCCACGGAGGGCTGGGCTCTCCAGAGCCCGGGGCTCCCCCGCGTCTGCATCCCCCGTCAGCCACAAAAGCAGCTCCATGGTCAAATCGGAGTTCTGGGGAGAAACCTAAACTGAGTATCTCTAAGATCCTTCTCATCTTTAAGCTTATTTCTAAGTACAGATAAATATAAGCTCAATGAGGGAGCAAGGTACCCACCTGTGTGGTTTTTCCAAGGGAACGGCCACCCTGCTTTCCCAGGGAACTGCTGGGAATCATTCAGGGAGATGCTCTCTCCGCCGAGCACCTGACTCCCAAAGCACAGGGTAAAGATCACAACTGTTCCTGTTCCCATGTCTATTACTTTTAACGCACAGGTACTTCACCTCACCGTAACGGGAGCGTCGCAAGGTTATGAGAAGTTGTCCGCGAGAAAGGGGAAAAAAGGGAGGCGAGAGCCAAAGGGGACTAGACCCTACAGCGGCCTGGAGCACCGTCCCTCGCTGGCGGCACGGCTGTTCTGCAGACACGCACCTGCTGCCGGGGCAGGCGGCATCACGTCCCCTGGGGTTTTCACAACCAAACCAAGAGGTCAGCTCCTCAGTCAGGAGCCGTGACAACTGGGAAATAACTCACAGTCCGGGACAGAGCCATCAGTATTAACAAATAGGAGAAAAGGAGCACCAAAGCCAGGGACCTGATCAACAGCGAGAAGTAACGACCGAGAGTTCGACAGAGAGGGAGGAGATTTAAACAACAACCACTGAACAAACAGGGGAACTTGAAGAGTAAAGTCCTCTGGGGCCGAGGAACGCAGAGGCTGATAACAGCCCCCGTGAAAAGATCATCGTGGGTTTCACAAGAGCGCACGTTTATGGGGCACGTACTGTGTGTTCTGGGCCCTGTATAGGGATGAGGGCAGTTAATCCAGGACGACTCGTGAGGCGTGGCGTAGGACAAGCATCCACTCTTTTCTTTGCAGTTCAGGAGGCTGCGCGCGCAGAGAGGTCAAGCAGCTTGCCCCCCCCCCCCCCCCCACGGACGTGTGTAACTCCCGTACCATTCACACATCCGCAGCCCGCGGCACGCGGGGCCGTGAACTCCAGGCTGTGAACGCAGAGAAGGCGACCCCTGCTCTCAGGGCGGGGCATTCGGGCACTTAGCGCTCCACAGTGTGTTGTGGGTGCCGTGAGTGCAGAAGCACCGAGAAGGTGCTGGGGTGCCCTGGGAACAGGGGCCTCTCACAGCAGCCAGGCTTGAGCACTACAATTGGCAAGGGGAACGTGAACAGGGGAGCCCTGGGAGCACAGAAAGGGGGGTGCGAGGCCCAGATCGGGGAGGGGGCGTCGTGGTACACAGAAGTTCCAGGGAGAGGGAAATAGGAAGCACACAGGAAGCACAAGGAAGGAGGAAGGAATAAAGAGGGGCCGGAGGAGGGAGCCAAGAAGGTAGAGGGGGCTTCCGAGAGGAGGGCTGAGCTGGACGGGCAGGGCAAGGAGAAGCAGTGACGGAAAGAAACGTCCTCAGGGAGGGAGCAACAGCTGAAAAATGGTGGCATCCAACTCCTGTGAGGTCTAGATTTGGCCTTGGCTATGTGCCCTTCTGCCGGCTGCATATTCTGTGAGAAGACCACAAGCTCATCGGAAGGCTCCCCGTGTGCATTTCTTGTCACTTTTGGCATCCTTTCTTTTTAAAAATATTCCTGAGAAAATTTAAAACGGTACCTTTTCCAGCCTCCTCAAACCCCAGAGCCACGGAATCCTGCCTCTCTTGGTTTCAAAGCAGGGACAGTAGCATGGTGGGTTCCAGGACCAGCAGACAGCAGGGATATACGCTGGTCAGATGTGCCCTGGAAGTGGGGGAAGGCGTGAGAGGGGCCTTTGCTAACTGGGAAACCACCCCACCTGCCAGCTTCTGGAAACATCTGGGTCTTTTAACTGAGACCTCCCTTCCCTCCTGTAAGAAGCCAGATGAAGGAACAGCCCAGGAATCGCTCTTTGACCGACCAGCATGATTCTAGACGCTGAACTTGAAGAAGTTCCTTGAGTGGAAGGAGAGGTGCAGAGAATGAAAGAGAACGCGAGAGGGTTTTCTTCCCTGGCTGTGCAGACACGAGTAACGATAACGATTCCTAAGATGCAGACAGCGCAGACGCGACTTCACCGCAGTCCGGTGGGGAGGGTGCACTTATTATCACAAGCCTGATTCACACCACACGAGGCCACATGCCTCCGTTCATTTGCCGAAGGAAACGCAAGAGCCTTTTTGTCATTCGAGGACGCACACACTTTGGGAGTGGGAAGCCACATGGATGTGCTCAGCCTCAGCCACGCTGTCCTGCACCTAGGACACGCACTGCTACAAATAACGGAACCGTGAAATCCCCAACGAACGGAAGGGAAACGTCCACCCGTACTGGCTAACAGAAACGCAAACTGGAACGAGGCGTTTTCCCTTGTCTTGTGTTTACTAGGATCAGCAAGAGTGTGACTGTCCAGTCCTGGGGAAGCCTGGGGCAGAGGATGACTGTCATACGTGCCAGGAAGAGTATCAGCTAGTGCACTCATTCTGGGAGGCATTTTGGCAAAATACGCCAAGGCTTTAAAGATGTATACGTCGCCTGACTCAGAAATGTGCCCAAGAAGAAACCGGATGCACCTGCAAGATACCAAGCATACATACAAACACCCACGGAAACAAGAAGGCCCGCTGTTACCTGAAGGGGACAGCAGAAGAATGGTACCTTGTGGTGCATCTTCAAGGCACCCGATGCAATACTCTGGCCACTTAGATGGAGTGAAGATCTGACCATCTTGGCACAGAGTAACACTCAGAAGACAGTGCTGGGTGAGAAAGGATTACAGACTGTATATACCGACTATCTCTGAGGAAGCTATTCGCTCACTTAGGAACATAAAACGTCTGGAAGGATTTATGGAGTGTCAACGGCACTCCTCTCTGGGTTGTAGGATTACAGGCAACGTTTGTTTGCTTGTATCTTCTACCCTCTGTGATCACCAAGGACCGACTTGCTCAGTGACTGCATGATGAGGGATCCTGCCTCCCAGGTGTGCTGGGCCCTTGGAGGGGGTAAGAGAACATTCCTCTGTTCTGGTTTCCGCACAGCGTCTTGCCCACTCCTAGTGACGGTCACAGGGACATGGTCCGTAAGCAGCGAACCAGAACTCAGTCCCACCTGACACCGTACACAAAACTGCTAGGACTTACAGAGATCTTGATAGGTCCGTAGCCCTCCTTTCCCACATGGGGAAACCGAGGCCCACATAGAAGCATATAGGAGCAGTTGCCTATACAAGGCTACTGAGCTGTGAACTGCTATCTGTCGAGAGAATACACTGTCAGGGAGGGAAGCCGCACGGGGGCTGGGCTGGGCGTCCAAGCGCAGCCTGTAAACATTACCCCCTGCCCGGAAGCTGGCTTTAACCAGGCAGTGGTGAGCTCCCCCTACAGACAGTGCACAGAGCAAGCCCGGGGGAGTGCTCCCTGGAGTCGATGGCAGCGACACAGGGGTCGTGACGATGCAGACTCACCCACACAGGGGCCGTGTCTTCAGCTGTCCTCCCGCGCTGTGTGCACTGCCCAGCCCAAGCCCCTGCCGTCCCCAGCGCGGGACCACCCGCTGAGGCAGGGCCATGGAAAAAACACTGGATTTCTAGCCAGAAGCCCCAAACCTGTGTCTCAGTTCCACCGGTAGGTTCTGGAAGCCACGTTCCCCTTTGTAACGGCCCGTGTCTTCACCTCCCCATCTGAATAAATGTGTGTAACAGTGACTGGCCTAACTACCTCCTGGTAACAGAAGCCGAAATATAAGCACGTGAGAGCGCAAGGAGGTACTTCCTTAGCCAGACAAGGTCTTTCTGCAGCGCTCACCCCCCGAGGCTGTTTGATTAGTGGGAAGTTTCCTCGAGAAGGGCGGGGAAGGGGCACATGGGAGAGATGGCTAAAAAACGGAGCCTAGGCGTTTTAAAACAGAGTACAGACATTATTATTACTCTAACCACCATCTGTGTCCTCCAACTAGGCTGAAGAAGTGCCACTCTGAGTCCCGAACTCAGCACAGGCCCATCCTTGTCCATCACACCCTGTCGTGCAGACCGTATGGTCTGCGAGCCAAGCTCTGTGAAGAACAGGGGCCAGCAACCTGCATGGACAACGGTGACCAGAGAGAGGCAGGAGCCTCCGTTTCCACCTACGGGGTGACACGGAGGAGTGCGCCTTCTCCACACAGAAGACAGCCGTGCGCTAGGAACAGACAGCTCCTCCCGCCCCCCAAAAACACCTCCAGATGTCAGTTCCTGCAGAAAAAGCCCTGATAACCCAGTGATTGACTGCCCTTGTCCACAGAGACAATCCCCAAACCCAGAGATTGTGGGTCCCAAGGGAACCCTAAGCGAGCTCTGCGCCCCTGTCCTCCTCCAGAAACCGAAGCCACCAAGCTCCAGGCAATTATTTTATGTAACTTGCTAAATTAAGTTCCCTAGGCTGGGCCTGAAGTCGACCGATGAGTATGTGAACGTCACTGCTGCAGACAGACCGATGCTGTGGGTACCAAGGAACAATGTTAATAGACAGGTCTTCCAAGGGTCGAGAGCCCAACCGTCACTTTCGTGCAGGCGTTAGGCAGCAAAAATACTACTGGGTTGGGCCCATTCTTTCTCTAGAATAATCTTAAGAATCCCGGCCCTAGTGGGCCTCACTAAGTGGCGAGGCAGGAAGCAGCAAAGAAAGAGCGCAGGCTGTGGCTCCCTACCGGCCTTTAGCCACAGACGGTGCGGACTGCTGAGCGAGTGGGTCCCAGCTAATCCTCTGGTCGCTTTCCTCTCTGAGCCTCAGCTTGCGAACCCAGATGTCATCCGGGCCCTCGTCTCCCAGGGCTGGCTCGAGAGTCAGGTAAGAGGAGGGGCATGAAGACCATTCACTACCCGGTCCTCAGCATCTACCGTTTGCTCTGACGGGTGACGTGTTTGGATGCAGGCCTCTCGTGTCCGCCCGGCTCTCAAGACCCTGGAGGGACCACACTAGCGTCTGCCCACAGACAAGGAGGCAGAGGTGGGAACCGCCGAACAGGACCCATCCCAGGCAGACACGGAGTCTTAGAAAAGGCCACGGGCCCCAGATGCCTACCAGAGAGGGAAAGAGGGGCAGGTGAGCGCTTACGAGGCATCAGACACGACAGCGGGCCCTCGAGCCCTCTCCACAGCTCTGTGGCGGGACGAATAACCTTACCTGACAAGGAAGGACGCCGAAGCTTACGGAAGATAACCACATTTCACAAGAACAAAAGGCAAAGAGCCAGTATTATTTGTGCTCTTATCACATTCCAGGCCCTGGATGCTAAGTGCTTCATAAACACTTTCAAAATGAATCTTCGAAACCACCCTGGGAAGGAGGCTTTATTGTCCCAGGGCCACAGGTGGCGGAACAAAGACTTAATAGAAGATCTCACTGCCCCCGAACAAGTGCTTTTTCCGCTACCGCGAACCGCCTCCCACTGAGGGCGGGTAGGAAGGGACTGCCCGGCACACCGGGGATTTAACAGAAAACAGCACAATGTCTGGCAGCGGGAGGGCATCTGCAGTGGCTGCTGGTGTTAAGCGAGCTCTAAAAGGCTGAACCACGGAGAGGAGAAAGCACGGAACCAGGTGGCAGGGCGCCCCGCGGCGACAAGGAACCGACGACAGAGGCGAGCGACTGCCTGGATGAATCCCTCACGCAACGTCGAGGGAGAGAAATCAGGCACCAGGGACACACTATATGAAATACACACATAGCGAAGTTCAAACACAGGCAAACCGCTCTGTCGTCTCAGAAGCTGACGTCCCCCCTGCCCTTGGCGGGGAGGGGGAGGGGGAGGGACAGGGTCTCTCTGGGGACCTGCGGGTGGCGGGGGGGGGGGGGGGGGGGGGGGGAGCAGGCCCATACACGTGTAAAAGCTCGCCGAGCGGCACACTTCCAGCTTCCGCGTGGTACCAGCAGGGGTCACACCGCAGGTGAAGGGGAAGCTAAAACCCTCTCGGTGCAACCAGATCTTCCACCAGAAGGTCACGCCTGCAGAAGCAGACGAACTGGGACAGGCCGCCACTTGTCACGGTGTGGGCTGTCAACGAGGCCACTCTCACCCGGCAACCCCACCCTCAGCCCAAGGAGGGCAGAGGAGCTCTGGGTTCCTCGTGGCCCTGCGTGAGCGACTTCCTCCCAACAGTCAGGGGCTCTCATCTGGCATCGAGGGTTGATTAGCTGACTTCCCTGTGACCAGGGTGAATGTAATAAAGATTTAATAAAGCAACGAGTAGTTTTTATTTAAAGTAAGCACTTGCCTTGCAAGGGCCAGTTGTCTGATTAAGTCAAAACTTTGTCTCTGCCCCTCGACATAGCCATCTGAACAGATCGAATGAAGCTTAGTGCTCACATCCTGGGGCAGATGAGGAGGTTCGGATCGGAAACCTTAAACCCAGCTCACTTCACCACGAAGCACGAGGCTCTTCAGTTTAGGAGAGAGCGCTCTGTGGGTATGGTTCTGCGTATGACCCATGGGAACATACTCAAGACGTCTTGTTTACTCAAAGAAAATTTTCCTAGAGTTTAACTTGTGCCCCAAAGCTGCGATCTGTCAGGCCCAATGGATACATAGAAGCCATCTCCCCCTGGGTCTTAGGTACCAAGCCCCTCCACTTCCCACCCCAGCTCCGCCAGCCGCCACAGTGGGCGTAACACCGACAAACGCCAACACTGGGTGACGGATGTGTGTCAGGCAGCCTGCTAAGCATTTTAGACTCTGCGCGTTTAAATTTCAGAACCACCCCTAGAAGGCGCCCGGCCGGCTCAGTTAGTAGAGCATGTGAGTCTTGATCTCAGGTTTGTTAGCTCAAGCCCCACGTTGGGTGTGGAGCCTACTTAAAAAAATAAGATAAAATCAAGTCTAAAAACAACCTTTGTCACCCCCATCTGACAGATAAGGAAACTGAGGCACAGAAAATGAAGTGACCTGTCCAAGGCCCGTCCCTTAGCTAGAATGTGGCAGAGCCACGACTCACACTGAATGGCATGACCCTAAGCCCTGTTCGTGACTAGCAGGCTCTACCAAGGTTAAGATCTCTGGCAAAGGGCAGGACCGTACCCGTGGGCATCCAGACACCCACGCCTTAGAAAGCTTCTGTCTTCCCTTGGAAGCTAACACTGCCAATTTCTAATAAAAGCCACAAGTGTTTTTGCCCTGCTTAGAG
Source organism: Acinonyx jubatus (assembly GCF_027475565.1). Taxonomy (NCBI): domain Eukaryota; kingdom Metazoa; phylum Chordata; class Mammalia; order Carnivora; family Felidae; genus Acinonyx; species Acinonyx jubatus. The sequence goes on along the minus strand of NC_069386.1, from coordinate 139,684,892 downwards.
ACTTATGCTGTCATCACCCGGCCCCGCTCCCTCCTCCAGGCCCCCGTTGACCCCAAGTACCAAGCCCGCCCATCGTCTTCCAGGTCTTTGGGGCTCTTCATCACGTGTGCCCGAGGCCCCAGAAACCCTGCAGGGGGCTCTCCCCGCACACGCCAGGCATTCAGGCCTGGATGCCCTCGTCGTCCCTCTGCCTGACATGCCTGCTCCTCCTCTGCCTCGTGAGCCCCCTCACCCTTCAGAACCGCAGCCCAGATTTCTGCCCTGTGCCCCCTGCATACCTGCCCAGGGAGAGCACGTATGAGGCACCACATTAGCAGTTTAGGGATGTACCTACTCCAAGTGCTAAGTGTCTGGAGGGGAAGGACACCGCCTGCTCATTACTTACCTGTTCTGCCTGGCCAGTCCCTTATACTCAGTAAACATTTAGTAAAAGTTTATTGACCATAGGAATGAAGAATTCATGTATAAATCATGTGTTTGTTCCCTCCCATCTCTGCTCAAGACGTGCTCTAGAATACGGAAGATAATAAACATAAAACGTATCTGGACGCAGAGCTTCAGGAACGCACCAACACAGAGCAACATAGTTCACAAAAGGCAAGAAGATGTGCCCGTCTTCCTCTCTTCCTTCCAACTGTTAACATCTTTAATGAAACATCTTTAAATCCGGCAGCAGGCCTCTCTGAGGACCCACACAGCATCAGCCTGACGCGGCGGCGGGGCTGGGACACCAGACAGCCAGTGCCGTGGGAGGGTGCGGGTTGGGGGGGGGGGGGATCTCCGCCCCAGGCCAAGGCAGAGTCCCGCTTACCTCCTTCCTGGGAATTCATGATGTTCAGGGCAAACAGCATGGCATTGGAGAACGTGGTCGCCTCTTCCTTACTCGCGAAGTTTAAGCCGTATACCTGGCGGGCATCTCGCCACTGGTGGAAAGTCGGCGTTGCCTGATTGTACTTCAGCCCTTTCACGATTGAATAATTGATCACAACCTGGGGGGGGGGGGGGGGGGAGCGGGGAAGACAGAGAAATGCGTGTAAATAAATAAAAGGTAAGTGAGCTGGACACAGCAGCTCTGGGGCAAGGATAGTGTGTCCCCTGGGGCTACCAGGGGACACAGAGGCGGGGGTGGGGTGAGAAGAAGGGGACCGCGAGGCCAGGCAGCTTTCCAGTGTGATCTACGCAACGGCGAGGGTTTGAAAGCCAGCTGTTTCTTCTAGGTAAAGAATTATGCTCCGGATGGGAGACCGGAGCTGGGAGTCAGGTTCTCGGGGTCCAGGTGCTGGTCCTTGCTCACAGCCACACCCCCTACAGCAGTCACTTCTCTGGGGCTCAGTTTCTCCAATTATAAAATGGGGGTAGTAATGCTCTCCCAGCCTAGTGGGGCTGCTGGGAAGGCCACGCTGCGATGCACGTCTTATCTAGATTTCTAGGCACAGAGACCCCCAAGGGCGAGAGCCTTCCGGCTCCTATCTCTGCCTCCCGTGTGCACAGTGTCTCGTACTTCGGCTACATTAAGAAACGGGCTATCAGTTAAAAGGCTCAGTTAGAAAAGCGAAGGTGCCGCACAAACGTACAGCATTGCTGATCCACTGGCAAACCTCGGCTGCCTGCGAGGAGCCAGCCAGGCCCAGCAGGGAAGGTGGAGAGCAGATGGGGGCAGAGCCCGGACCTTCAGGTGCCCGCAAGCAGCTGGGGGAGTCGCTCCGGGTCGGCCTGGCCTTGCAACTACTCTCGCAGACACTTAATGGGGAAGTGTTTCCAAGTTCCTCGAGGTGACACGTAGTAAGTGTGGCTCGGGGAAGGCGGCGGGAGGCCCGGAGCCGCTGTCTACGGCTCGTCACACGATCCGACCTCATGGAACTTAACAGTCACCCACCCCTTTTCTGACCTGGAAAGTGGGAAGAGTGGACACGCCTACGGCATGGCAGCCTCATGGCGTGTCGCGAGGGTTAAATCCCGCGCGTGCGAGCACCGAGAGACAGCAAGCTCACTGCAGACCAAAGTATGCAAGCAGAGCGTGGACGAGGCTGTGGGTGACGCCACGGGAAGGGTCTGCTTTAGGAGACATTCAGGATCGCTCGGCCTCCGCTGGCTCTGAGGCTCCAGGTTCTGTGATCTGAAGCTGGACCTAACCCTGTCTGCTGCCCCCGCGGGCCAGGGAGGTGAGCTCAGGAAAAGATTCATAAACGCAAAGGGACGTGGCCAAGCCGCCCTGCTAGCGGGCTAGGCCCTAAGACGCGACCCCTGATTTATCACTCTCCTCGACGGCTCCATTCTGCCGCGCTTTGGGTAAGGTAAAGCCAGAGGACAGCAAATACGGGCACTATCCACAACAGCTTTTTTCCAAGTCTTAGCCAGGTGGAAGGTGGGTCTGGGGCATCCCACAGTGGAGGGGGAAGAGAGAGAGAGAGAGCGAGCACATGTGAGCTCAGGCGAGCTGAATCAGCTAAAGAAACAACAGTTTCACATTTTGGCACAAAGTTCCTGGGATGGCTCTCTCTAGGGTTAGCTCCAGATCACCAGAAAAAGGGCTGGAGGCTTTGTGGCAAGTATGCATGAGAAGGGGCACAGTGACTTCTGGTTAACCATTCTTTTCTTCTGGAAGTTTATTTATTTTTGAGAGAGACACAGAGAGACACAGAGGGAGCCTACGTGAATGGGGACGGGCAGAGAGAGAGAGGGAGGGAGGGAGGGAGAGAGGGAATCCCAAGCGGGCTCCGCGCTGTCAGCGCAGAGCCCGACGCGGGGCTTAAACCCATGAACCATGAGATCGCGACCTGAGCTGAAATCCAAGAGTCAGACGCTTGGACTGAGCCACGCAGGTGCCACCTCCCACCTTTTTTTTTTTTTTTTTTTTAAGTTTCTTTATTTTTGAGAGAGTGAGACAGAGAGAGTGAGAGCGAGAGAGTGCTGGTTAGCTGCTTTTAAGATGAGAGCACACTCACAGCGGCAGAGACCAGAGTGGCCTGGTAGGTCCTGCTCCTTTCTGCCGCGGGGAGTCCCTACCAGCAGTTCTGTGTTCAAGTGTCTCCGCTTATGGTGCTGTACTTTTAGAGCCAAGAGCCAACCAGAGCAAGCCAGAGGGAAATGTTTTCGGTGGAAGGAGGTCTGGAAACAACATTACAGTCAAGAATGGTTGGGGGCGCCTGGGTGGCTCAGTCGGTTAAGCGGCCGACTTCGGCTCGGGTCATGATCTCGCGGTCTGTGAGTTCGAGCCCCGCGTCAGGCTCTGTGCTGACAGCTCGGAGCCTGGAGCCTGCTTCGGATTCTGTGTCTCCCTCTCTCTGACTCTCCCCTGTTCATTCTCTGTCTCTCTCTGTCTCAAAAATAAAAAATAAATGTTAAAAAAAAATTAAAAAAAAAAAAGAATGGTTGAGGGATCTTGAGGCAAGATGAGAGGAGGCTTTAGAGGGTCACAACGACCGCGCCTGGTCTGTTTTGGTAAATGTTCGGTGCAGACGTGAGAAGACTATATTCCACCTTCTATATTCTGCCTGTGGTTTCTATAAATGTAAATTAGGTCACGTTGGTTTATAATGCTATTTTCTATCTCTTTACTTATTTCCGTCTGCTTGTTCAGTCGGTTTCTCGGAGGTCTGATTAGAAGCTTCAACTCTGCTTCCGGATTTGTCCATTTCTCTCTTTAGATCTGTCCGTTTTGCTTTATATGTTTTCTTTGCTATCTTAAAAAATTTTTTTTACATTTATTTTTGAGACAGACAGAAAGCACAAGCTGGGGAGGGGCAGAGAGAGAGGCAGATGGGAACTGAGGCGGGCTCCGGGCTGTCAGCAGAGAGCCCGACGCGGGGCTCGAACTCCAGAGCGATGAGATCATCGCTGAAGTCAGACGCTCAGCTGACTGAGCCACCTAGGCACCCCTCTATGTTTTGAACATATATCATTAGATGTGTACAACTTTAGGATTGTTCTTTCTTCATTTTCCTTTGACCTTTTTATCCTTAAAAAGGTCCTTGTTTACCTTTAGTAACACTTCTGGCCTTAAAGCCTATCGTAACAGTAACACATTCACACCAGCCCCCTCCTGGTCGGCGTTGGTAAGATTTGCCTTTTCCCACTCTTCCACTTCAGTCTGTGTCCTTATCAGCTTTATTTGCAAAATGATTCTCCGAGATTTGGAAGGACTGATCTGGACAGCTGCTGACAGAGAAACTTATGTTAAAAGGTCCTATGTTGTTTTGTGCACGAGCCCACAGTTAGCAAGCCTGCGTGTTTATTTGGGGCACGGGTGTAGGACTGAGTGAGGGGGCCTTCTCTGTCTTCCAAGGGAAAACGAGCCTGCTTCTGAGGTCTCTGCGTACAAGCAGTCAAGGGCCCTTGACAAAAAAAAAAAAAAAAAAAAGACACTTAATGGTGGAAAGCAGTCTCCCTGACCCACACATTCACCTCGGTCTAAAAGCCACAGAACCCACAGGTTGGTCGCTCATCCAAATCTCTACCAAAGAAGGGGCGTCCTTCCCAGACTTCTTACCAAGCAGCCAGCCAGCCCGTGGGCTTGCAAAGCACTGCGTTCCACCCTCCAACGGCGTGCGTGGAAGAACGCGTTTCCTGCCACGGAGCTCAAACCTTCATAACAGTGTCCACATGGCATTCCTAGCCCCGTCTCGGGGGTCCACAGAAAAGCATGCCTTCTCCTCCACGCACAGTCTGTGGGCGGTGTGGACACCGTGGCCCTGCCCCTTCGGCCTTCTCTCCTGGCGACTCTCTCTTGCTCCGCCTTGAGCCGTCCCACAGTGCAGTGCTGCTGGCACACCTGTGACCGTCCGGGCGCCCTCCCTTTACAGATCCCAGCCTGTGGCACTTGGGTTCGGTCCCGACATTCCAGGTGAAGTCTGACCGGCACATAGAGAGCGGGGCTATAAGCCCCCTTCCTCTGGACCCCTGGTATTAATTCAGCCTGACAGCTCGCTAACATTTTTGGTGCCATCACTCATTCTCAACTACAAACCTTTTGGTATTTCTTCACCTGTAATGTGAGACTCGGGTTAGCCCTCCGCTAACGATACTACAGTGTGCCCGCCCGTCCCTCTCGCCACAAATGATCACCTGGCTTTCTATCTGCTTATTGAGCAAAACAGGGGTGATAATTCATACACTGTTACCCTCTGGGGTTCCTGGGAGGCTGAAATAATAGACATGAAAAGTGCTGCATGAGCCATACGGCGCATGAAATGTGCATGATGTCCTGACTGGGTTATAAACCCAGGGATCTCTGCCTGTCCTGAAATGTTTGACCTCACACTCCATACGGACTGAAAACCAGATCTGTGGAAATCAATCTTTTCTCTGGAGGCGCAGAGGCGCCACTGTGGGCCAGGTTTCCTGCCACTTTCTCTAGGGCCTTGGCTACTAAGAACGCCTTTTCTGTTCCCAGGAACACAGCCATCCATCTGGGGAAAGACTGTCAACCACATTCCAGGAACCTGCTGCTTGAACACGCAATTCCAGCTGGAAGGCTGTGCCGGTAACTTCTCTGTCAGCCTCTGGGAGTCCCTCAGAGTCAACAGAGCCTTCAAATTTCTCCAGGACATCACTGAGGCCCGCCGCCAGTCCCTCCCCACGTGGGGGAAAAGGTCACCTCCCAGAGGAGCCCCGACGTGTGCTTCCTGCCGAGGCCCCGGAGAGCAAGGTGCGTGTTGGCTTCGGGGAGTCCCGTTCTGTGGCGCCCGGCCATTTCCAGCACACTGCGCTGTCTTCCTAGTGTGCCCGGAGGGCAATCAAGAGGTGGGAAGGGCACGGGAAACTTGTCATAGTAAAAGCAATCACCCAGGGACCACCCACGGCGATTCAGGAACCGCACCGGGTAACGGGCCTTACGTCAAAGCCACGTAGCGGGGAGGTGGCTCCCTCCCAGCCGCCACCCAGGGGTGCGACGGAAACGTGGCAGATGTTTTTGGCGGTTGCCATGATTGGGGCTGTATATCCTGCGATACGTGGGACAGGGTACCTCTGACAGGTGGAGCCAGAACCAATGAATTGGAAGAACAGGGAAGCAGCTTCTGGAAGATTTCTAGAAAAACCTTGCTAGCAGTAAGGCTCTTCAACCAGGGAAAGTGATGCCTCTGAAGGTACCAAGAGCTCCAGGCTGGAACCTTTATGAGGGGTCCTGAGGTGGGGCTCTCCCTTTCAGCCACAGGAATCTGAAACTTAACAGGGCTGTTCTGGCCAAAGCAGAAACCCATTCAATAGGCAACATACTAAAAACAAGAGTCCTAAGTTTCTGTTCTTGGTTTTCCAATTGCTAACACGCTGATTCTTGCAGAGACAACAGCTAACCTGCTGCTCAGTTTAGCAAGGGCTTGGCCGACAAGGATGCCCAGAGACGTTATTTGGGTAGAGTTTTTCATAAATGCTGAAACCACAGAACTGTTAATTTCACTGCTAAAAATGTCCCTGTCGATCTCTGAGAGTTGAAGGAAGAACACTGAAGTAGCAACCAGAGTCACTGTGGTTAAGTTACATCAAACCCTTCTTCCACATCTCTATTTTAGTCCGGGTCATAGCACACTACTCTGCCTGAGCTACGTGGGCACGACTACTCCTCACACACACAGGCGGACTAATCTCGTGTGTGTTTGCACAGACTCACCAGGCACACTCACGAGCCACCTGGTCTGATGTGCCCGGGATGTGCTCTTAGGGACAGAAGTGATCTCAGACTCTTCACGTCACCTTGATATCCCTTCCAAAGCAACACTCTGGGGGCCGAGGAACCAGACCTTTTCACAGCGTATCACTTATGGCCACGCAGGCGGAAAGTAACACTAACACGGTCTGCAATATCGTTTTCAGAGCCGTTTCACATCCATTATTTTATTCTATGTTATATTATGTTATATATGACAACAACACAGCGAGGAAGACAGAGTGGGGATGACCCTCTCTATAAGACAGACGTGAACAATGAAGTTCAGAACAGATAGTTTGCTCAAGGTCTCGTAGGAGAAGATGGGGGCAGAAAGTGAACCCAGATCTTCTGACTCCAAATTTTGATTTTATTTATGTATTTTTACCTATTTTCACTATATGTGTTTGTGATGGGGGGGGCATACGCCCTTGAGTATAACCTGTGGCCCCAGCACTCACCTGCTGATCCTGAAGCTTGACCCCAACGACTCTGAAGGTGTTGCTGGCAGTGTTGTGGTAGATGTTGATCCTGCTGAATCCCTGCTGGCCAGCTTTGATTGGTACCCATTTCTTACTGGTGTCATCGTAGACCATCACGGAAGCCCGGGCTTGGCAGATACTCTGTTCACTGCAGACCAAGAGAAAACTTAAGCGTCAGCCTCAGCTGTAAGGGTTCTGGAAGCCGGCTTTCCCTTTTCGGAAACGGAGGCTGACCGTTCCTTGACACAAAGAAACTTCCAACTGTCAGGGCTTCCAACTGCCCCCGGAAGGGCTGTTTTCATTCTCCAAAGACCTCGAGGAGTAGAGAGGAAATACTGTGCCAACATTTCCCATAGCTTAGAAAAGACAGCCTTCCCTTCAGGGAAAAAGTGCTTGAATGAGACAGGAATTCCAACCACAACTGTCTACACCATTCCGGTCATGGTGTTAAATAAGACACTGCGTTAAAAGCATCCAAGTGTCACAACGTAGGACGTAGCCATTTGCTGCCCCCATTTTGTAAATGTGCAAAGAGTGGCTCAGAGACTTGGAAAGATTTACACAAATTCACACAGGTATTCAGAGACTAAATTTGGGATTTCCACCCAGTTCTTTTGACTGTAAAGCAGATGACACACATAATATTCTTCACAACATCTAACAAAAGGCTCAACGTCTGACATTATGATAGGGAAGCATCATACAAGCTCTGCGGACAACAACACGATTAGCTGACCTTCTGCAGAACAGAGTGATACAGATGACACTACAAGATGGTCGTACCATACTTTGCTGAAGGCATTTCCCAAGCAGCTTGGTCTGTTAAGAACATGATGGAAAACAGGAGAGCAACACTAAAAGCCCGGGGAGAGAGAAAGTGGTCATCTACCAAGATCAGTGCACCACAGCTCCTGCCAGGGTGTTGAGAGGGAGGCTCTCTGAGCCCACTGGCCTCTTCATTGGCATATGAGCCCGATAATCTTGGATGCATAGTTTCTCAGTCTCTAGCACGCGAGAATTCCCAAACTGAAAAGGTAAGGCATGCTCCTTACGGTCAGGCACGCCCGTAACAGTGAGGAGTGGCAGTTATCAGCAAAGGAGGGCATATAAATGCAATTTCAGAATTAGAAACAATATTTAAAGCCCAACAATTCGAGGTCCATACAGAAGGAGTTTGCATAATAACAGATAATCATAACGTTGAGACTAAGCAGTCTCAACAAGAAAAAGTCATGTGATGTCCACTTAAGGAGTCAGAGAAGCAAAGTATCTGAAAAAGATCCCTGCCCCCAGCCCCAGTGGTTGGGTGACAAAATAGGGGTTTTTTGGGGGTTGGCCCTCGGTTGACCTGGAAACCTCCACCTGGCCTACACAGTCAGTTCCTAAGTCTCCCAAAGAACTGGGCTTCCCCAGGACCCCACTCCCCTGTGACTCAGACAGCAGGTGACCTAGTGCACAGACTGATACAATCTTAACAATAATTGTGTGTCCAGGGTACACACAAGCCCTGCCACACATGCTCCTCTGCTTTGCTTTACATTTGACGACTGTCCAGCCAACGACTTGCTGGGCCAGTGCTGGGTCTCAAACGTCCTGCTGGCCGCCCCCTCCCCCCCCCCAGCTGTGCTCTGGGGTTCAAGAGTCTTGGGTGGGCTTGACCTCAGCCGACCAAGCCGTGTGTTGAGAGCTCTGTGCGTGGCCAGGCATATCGGGAGTGAATTGTTATGCAACGGTGCTGCTTCTTTTCTCCCCATAAGTCATTCATTCATTCGACAAACATTTAAGGGGGAATCAGTGATGATCAAAACAGGCGTGGTTCCTCCCCATAGACAGCCAGGTTAGGGAGAAAGAAGAAAAGCAAATGGTGCTGTGCTTTGACTTTTCTGAGTCTGGGAGCCTGAGACCGTGTATCTTGCACGAGACTGCACTTAGGAGGAGGAGTGCTCCGGCCCCGTGCTGATGACACCCAGTAGAAGTGAGAGGAAAGAGGACACAGCAGCAGACAGGCGTTGGTTCAGACCATGGTTCCACAGCCACGTGAAGCGAGCACAGATAAAGTTATGGCCTCAACTGTGTCACTGACCGCTGCTGACACGCTCCGTCGCTGACAGTGAATGCCAAGCAGGTGTGTGTTCCTGATGTGGTCCCGACATACTTCCGCGGTCACAGGGATCTGAGCGGAGACCCCAGCCCTACCACTTGCTGGCACGGGCCCACGGAAGCCCTTGGGAGGACTCTGGGGAAGCAAATCCGGGAAGGTACTGTGAGATGGGCCACGCTTTCTAGAATCCCTGTGTAGCCGCCACTCGAGTGTGCCCTGTAGATCTCCTGCTGTGGGAGCGGAGCTGACCCACGGCCCCAGCCTCCGCCGCGCTGGGTGCCCCACCAAGGCATGCACAGAGGCCACACTTCTCTGGCTGCTCTTCACCAACGACTGATGTGCCAGCTCGCTCCTGCCTGACGTGGGGAATCTTCCAGGGGGGAACCCTTCGCTCGGGGCCCTGCATCGGCCTGAGACGCCTCCCACTAGGCCCTTCTGCCCCTTCTCCTTTCACACCTGCATCACGGCCTGAGGCTCCCCCTGCCTGCTCCCACTCCCTCTGTCCTTCACTGACGGTTCCCCGCGAATCTCTCACACGCTTGTCATCCGAAGGGTCTTGGGGTCTGCTTTGTGGAAGACCCAAAGTGACCTGCCCTGCTGCAGCACAGACAGGGGCATGCCTGCAGGCCCGGAGCCTGGCACACAGCAGGTGCTTAATCAATGCTCCCTGCAGGACCTCAGGGCCTAGAGATGACCTAAGCCATTGTCACGACCAGTGCAGCAGGCCTTCTAAAGCAGCTCTACGTGCAGACGAGGCCTTGAACCGAAACCGCTTGTTGGCGGGAGGCTTATTGTTCCCCAAAGTAGTTTCGGTGGTGAAGTGGTTTTGGTCGTTCGGCAGCCCCCCCTCGTTCTAAGCGACATTCCCCTCCCTGTGTCCTCCAGAGTCACAGAGGTGTCCTGGACAGCCTGGGACGGTCCACTGGACGGCTGAAGGGACCTCCCCTGTTACTCACGGGACAAAGCCGCAAGCCCCCTTGCCGTCCCCGCTCACTCTCCTCCAGTGACCCCTGCTTTGTCCCGTGTTCCCTCCCTGTCCAGGTCCTACGGCCGGCCGAGTGTCATGTTTTCACATCAGTGTGACAAGCACAGAGGCCAGTGAGTCAAAGACACTTAGCGATGCGGAGATGAGCAGGGCAGTCCCTGCCCTCAGAGAGCTCTCAGCTACCCCAACACGCGGTGGCTTGTCTCACGCCTCAGCGAGCCTGGAGGGGCTGGGGGGCCTGGAGACTTTCTGTGACTTTCTGAAGAAGACGCCCTGTGTGCTGCCCACGAAGGGCCTCAGCCCCAGGCGAGCTCAGGAAGGGGATGTGGGGCTCCGGGCGGGGGAGGCAAACAGCTCGGCCGGCGTGCTATGCAGGGAACTGCAGCTCCTGGGGGCCAGGGCCGGGGGGAGGGGGGACCTGGGGTCACCACATGTCGTTCAGGGTGGCACGGGCAGAAGTGCCCACTACTGTGCTTTGCCCGAGCACGTGCTTACACACCAACAGCTATCTTTCCTGTTGTAATTACAGACACGGGTTCCCGGCGGCTGCCGTTTTTAACACCTTACGTGTGCAAACCGAACCTGGCGTTAACCAAAAAACCCCATTCTTTTTTTCCCCCGTTTGAACGGCGCTGGGCTGTCTCTGTTTACTTTATCACCACTAACGAAACTGAAATGCAAGAAAATACCCATTTCTTCTGCCTAAGATTCATCTTGCTTGTATTTTGGGATTTTTGTTTTCGTTTTCATAGGATACCGATTGCTCTCCAGCCTGGACCTGGTCTCTGAGCTCCACGTAGTCACCTGTCTTCTCTGCATCTTGGCTGGGTACGGAAACTCTGTACTGTCCCCAGACATCATGAACTTTGTCTAAAGCAGTTAGCATCTGAGGGCGGTTCAGGCAAATGTTTTCTTTTTAAAAATATTATGAATGAATGAGTGAATTATTTTTTGAAAAGTACATATAAAATTTCCTTTACTAAATGAAAACCGACAATTCCTTCCTCCTCCCCGCCTCCCCCCCCCAACCCCCAGCAGGCCACATATACTCTGTGCCCGTGCTGACGGGTCCACACAGCTCCCACCCTCCCCGGCTTTGAGGTGCCCGGAGGCACACGGAGCTGGAAGGGAAGTTAAGGTCAAGTCTCATGAGGGCCTCTCTCTGACAGGCTGTCTTTATGTGATCAAAACAACCAGCTGACTAGTAGGGGGGAAATGCGTCGGAATAGGCTGGTTTATGCTACATGATGCTGGGTCACCAGCCTGATGGATTTTCTCCCCCGCGGGACCTAACAGGCTGCTCTGAGCAGTAGGTACAACCAGGCTCTCTCCCGGAAGAAGGCTCTGTTGGGACAAGTGGTCCAATCCTATTGTCATCTGGGCGTTTGTACAGGTATGTGTATGGGTATGCGTACATAGGAGTGTGCAAAGAGTTGAAGCCTGTCATTTCCCTCACTGGTGGCATGTGAGACATCTGTGAAGCTCTGAACAGTCCTGCTGTCAGGTGCTCAGAGGAGAAAGACTGTGTGACTCTGGGCCTCAGTTTCCCCAACTGTTCAAGGCTAATCTGACCTCGGGAGTCCCTCAGACAGCGGGGAGTACTTGCTGGGCCCAGCCCCAAGCGAGGCACCACCAGTCTTGTCACTGGCTCAGCAGTTAACGCTTTTAGACCACACATCAGGGACTGCTACTGAGTATCTGCTGAAATCCCTCACCTAAAAAGAAAAGGTGCAAACCACACCCCAAAATTTCTGTACACAGCCAGGGATCCTCCTGGACCTGGCACGAAAACCCCTCGTGCATCTGGAGATAACACTAATACACAGGAACAGCGTGCAGCCCAGCCCGCAGTGCAGGCAGCCGGAAGTCGGCCTCACGCTCTCGCCCGGCCGATGCTTCTGGAAAAGCGCAGGACACCTGCCCTGCCAGCTGTGGGACGTGACGCGTCAGACTGGGAAGGAGGTTTCTGACCTCCTCCCAGGAGTACGCAGCCCCTCCATCCCAGCCACACGCCCTCTAGCACAGTCAACTGGGACTCCCCTTCCACCCTACCAGTAAGGATCTTTCTGGGCTTTTCCAACAAAAGCTTAAGAGAACAGAGTACAAATTTATCAAGCACGGACAAAGGATGTCAAGCCAAAAAGGGAACAGACAGGCACAGGCGTAATCACAGAGGCTTGCTGGAAAACTAAGTCCGGGGTTGGGCACGGAGACCCCCGCGGCCAGAGGCCGGCTCCTGGCACTGTGCTCGGCTCTGCACCTGCCCACAGCACTTTTCAGTTTGTCCTGCCCCTCAGTACCCGCATCGGCCTCCTCTTCCCCACTAGACTGTGGGGACCCTGCTGTTGCCCCCTCTGCCACCCCAGTGTGTGTGCTGTAGACACTAATAATTGTTTGTTGAATACATGACTCCAAGTGGCTAAGTGTGTTCATGATTGTGAGCCCGTGGGAACATTCCGTTTACAACCCCGCTCCATTTATCCCGAGAGGGCGAGTGGCTGCCAAACCAAAGCATCTGTTACGGATTACCAACACTGTTCTTGGTCTCATGACGCCCGCGATTGGAGGGCCAGGAAGCCACGACTCTGAGCTGGGCCCACAGCGCTCAGTGCCCGGGAGGCGGCCGCGTCCGCAGGGGCCCCCTGGCCTCACCCCGCTGCCCGCCCAGGCTGGGGAGACAGAAGGCTGCCCTGGGCAAGCGCGCGCTGCCCTCCCCAGCTCCTCGTGAGAGTCAGCTGAGGATCACTTCTGCAAAGACACGATCCCCCCTCCCTGTCCCCTCCTGCTCAGCCCGGTGCCCTGACTCGGCCGCCGCCCCCTGCAGACAGAACAACTCATCGCACAGTCTGACTCTGTCTCCCCAGCGGGACTGGGAACCGGGTTTGCCTGGGGCCGAGGGCAGGTCATCTGGCACTAATACCCAGACAGGACAGCCGGACAGCCCATGCGGGGAGCCAGGGTGAGCGATGCCCCTACTGGGAACTCTTTCTTCACCTCTCAGGTTAAGCACCTGATAAGCACCTGTGAACAGGGGTGGGGCTGATGCGAGCTGCCATGAACGTGCCCACTGCCCACCCCCTCTGCTCTCCCATCAGGCTCTTGCCTGCCCTGCTTCCCCCATTTTCTCAGCACTTGCTCACGCCCCAGGCCCCCTCGGAACCTGGCTTCTGTCCCTGATGTGCACTCAGAACCCTCATCTCCCGTCTCGAACAAACATGCCACCATGTCCATATTTCTGAAAATCTCTCCCGCCTCTGCCTCTTTCTACTCTTCGGCTCCCATTTCTCTCTGGGGGCCCCTTGCAGCCCCCCTTGTGCGAGGTTTTCTCTTTGCCGCTTATACGAGGGGTACTTAAACGGGGGGGGGGGGGGCACAGAAAGGCTTACTGAGCCTAAGGATTCCCTGAAATTATTTGCAAAAGTGAGCGTGAGCTTTTTCTGAAGTAGGCTTTTACCGTGTCCTCAAGGGGTCTTTGCTCCAAAACAGATTTTTAAAACCACTATAAATCGTGGTGCTCCCCAGTGTGAACCACGTAGAACTTCTCTTCTTACTCTGTGCCCGTGGTTCTCAACACTGTGTGCCTAGGAGTCAGAGAAGGTGCTTATTAAAATACAAATTCTGAGACCCCTCCTCGGGAAATCCTTGGAGCAGCAGCTGGAGCCCTCCAGCACTGGAGAACGGGAGTCGTGACTGTTACCAGATAAAATCCCTGCCTTCGGCAGGCAGGTGACCCTTGCTTCACGTTCTGCTCCTTGCCGTCCTGGTCATGACCCACTGACCCCATTCTCTGTGGCCTCTCTGATCTTGCTCATGCAGGCCCCCTGGCTGGGACGCCTTTTCCGGCCTAGGTTACCAGTAATGTCTACTCACCCGCAACTGCTACTCATGCTGCTCTCTCTAGAAAGCTCCCCTTGGAGCCCCAGGCCAAGTTAGATGATCCTTCTCCGGACCCTGCTAGCATATGCTGTGCCTTGGCGTGTGACAGCTCTCGCGGCAGGGGACTGGCAATCTACCTCAGGTCCCTCTGCTGGGCAGAGGGTCCTCAGGGACCACCACCTCAAGACAGGCTTCCCTGTGGGGTGGTCAGAGGCTGAGGCCAGAGTTCCCGTCCCACCGGTTTATCTTCGGAGTCCCGAGACAACAGGGCAAATTCTTTGCCGGTCCCAGGGGCCCTCCCTCCTGGCTGTCCTGGAACTGGGCTGCCTGCACTGTGCCTGGCAGAGACCAGGCTGGTGGCAAGGCCGGGTCTGGCAGCAAAAGCATCCTCCTGATGCCGGGTCAGTTAAAATGACTCTCTGGTATCATTCAAGAAATTAAAGAAGGCGTTTCCTCTTCCTTAAGGTGCCTTCCCTCCTACATCCACAGGTCTACGTCTTACCCCTTCTCAAAGCTCAGGTCAGGAGTCACTGCCTTCAGCCAACCTCTGGTTCTCAGAACATTCATTCCCATTCCCTTCATAACTACCAGGGGAAAGGCACACCGCAAGGTTCCGGGGTTGAATGGGACGAACGGGATGTGTCCTGCCCTTAAGGACATTGTAATCTAGCAGGAAACACACTCAGTTACCAGATGGGTACACACTAGGGCCATCACAGGGAGAACACGGGGCTCCATGGGAGTGATTCTCTTCTGTAAGATGGAGCTAATACAGCCCAGGTCTTCTTCTAGGTGAACAGCTCAGGCCCCGGTGTGAGCCACCAGCTCCCACCACCCCCGGCCCTCAGCGTGGCACAGTACCACCACCCTCGTGAGGCCAGGCCCAGCAGGGGCTGAGTGAATTCATGTGAGGAGGGAACGGGGGAGGCCAGAGAGAAGTGGCCATAAATAAATGTTCCCAAAGCCAAGCAGAAGCAGAGCCAGACTCTGAGGCGGCTTGTAACGTCCTGCCTTGTTTACTTTCAACACGTAAGCAACGAAAGCAAACTTGAAAAAGCAGGCTGAGAATCACCAGGGAGGAAGCCCTTCAGCTGGCAGCCGGGGAGGGTGCAGCCCACATTAACCCTGCGCCCCAGCACAGAGAAATACGTGCTCGGCTCCCCCACCAGCACCAAGGCAAGGGGGCCGTAGGGAGGGGGCCGTCCTCTCCTTCACCACACCCGACTCTCTGAAGCGTGAAGCACACCTCCTACATGATGTCATGAGATACTCAACCCTCACGGGCAAGTGATTACATTTATCCCTGTGTTACATTAAGTGACTTGTCCAGAGTCACCGGGGAAGGGGAAGTGGGGGGGGGGGCAGACACCGCTAGCTGGGACCCTGCCTTCCTCCTTCCTCTGGAGGCCTCTGCCTCTGGCTTCTTGGGCCTCACTCCCTCCGTGTCCCCACTCACCTTTCAATTCCCCCTCCACGCACACATGCAGCACCCCCTCGCCCCTAGGCTGCCCTGCAGTCTCCCCGGGGCCCTCCCCTCCGTTCCATGCCAGCCGCTCTCTGCAGAGCCACTGGTGGCGTTCCAGGGCACCAGAGGGGACAGACTCACCCTCGTTCTTGTCCTCTTAGCCCCCTTGCCGCGACTCTCCCTTGGCTCTTCTGGTGGTGCTATGGCTCAGTTCATCTCCGGACTGCCCCTTTTCTGACCAGTCTTCCCCAGTGAACAGGGGCAGAGGGAACGTCTGGAAAAGGCCGGGTGGCTGGTGGCAGCCAGGAACCAGAGGTGCACCCAAACACGGGCCAGGGACATCCAACCAACACTGTCCCTCGTGGAGACCGTATGGGGAGGCGGAGGGGGCACGGCATCAGAGTCTGCCCAGGCCCGGCCTGTCATCCGCCAGCTGCATGGCCTTGGGGAAGCACGTGCCTGGCTGTGCAAAATGAGGGAAATGATCCTTCTCGACTAGGTTTCAGGGTGGCTGGGACTCGGCGAAGTCTGAGGAGATTAACAGGAGCGTGGTTTACTGCCATGATTAGCCGCCAAGCCACCATCTCGAGCAAGGAACGTTGGCTCAGGTCACAGCAGGTCTGCGTGAGCCGAGATCAGGTGGAATCAGGACGAAGTGCTCCTGCGCCCACACGCACAGCCCTCGTTACCTCGGATTCTTTCCACGTCCACACAGAACACCCAGGTCTCCAGCAGGTTCTTTGGTGTGGCCTGGAGAACCACCACAGGCATCCAGGCGGCGGGACCTGGGCTGCTGGGTCCTGTCTTGTGGAATGCCCACGCTTGAGCTCGTCCACCGGCGGGGGGGCGGGTGCAGAGCCTCCCAGCCAGGCCTGGCCACCATGGCGGCTCGAATGCCAGGCCCGGAGCCCTGCTCTGCCCGCCCTCGGACTCTCCTCAGGCCTGTCGTCTATGCCACCTCCAGGGAGTGTGATCCCTCCCCACTGAGGAGAGGCTGCTTCGTTTTTCCTTATACTGCTTACCACTGTTCTGAAAGTCTGCTGGTTTTCTCTCTCCCCCACGAGGATGGTTCTTTTCTCGGTTTGTTCGTTTTAAAAATATTGCTCATCTCTGTAGTTCCGGGAACTGTGACTAGTGACTGCTCAGTAAATATCTTTGGATAAATGCGTGCTTTTGAGTTTGCCTAGTTTTGACGGCTGTTGTATTTCTAAACCTTCAAGGACTCTTCAGTGGGGGTGCAGGGACCACAACTCATGTGCGATCTGGCCATCCCTGCCTTTTCTGTCTCTCTCCCTGCATTCATTTAAAAACAGAGCAAGAAAACACCTGATTTACTGAGTACTGACTATGTCTCAGGTATGCCTGGTACTTGAGAGAAACTCAGCCATCTGTTGAATACAAGATGCGGTCTGTCCTTGAGGGGAGGGCACACGTGCACAGTCTACAAGGCTCTGAGTGCTGCGTTCAGGTGTGTGCAAAGGACCACGGGTACAAGAGGAGGGCACGGTTAACCCTGCTCCAGAGGAAGGGGGCGTTTCCGGCAAGCAAACAGGTGTCAGCAAAGGCACGGAGGGGAGAGCTCGGCCTCCCCGGCCATCACCCTGGGCCTTGCACCACTGCTTGACACACGTTCAAGTCCCGGTTGGATGCACCACGGGCACCACCATGTCCCAGTTCAGTGACTGAGAAACAGAGGGACTTGGAATCACAGCTTTGTCAGAGCTGAGAAATACAAGTGCTTTATTTAGATGGAGGAAATGGGCCTGGAGAAGGGAAGTAGGTTTCCCAGGGTCCGGTGGCGTATGTGGATGGGCTGTGTCTACACCACAGATCTTCCTCTCTGCCATTCGGTACAGCTTTTCTGCTTTACTTACAGCATTTTTACCACGTGGGACTTACCTCTTTTATGCTTGTTTTTTTTTTCCTTCTGAACCATTTGAAAGTAAGCTGGAGACATCACAGTATTTCAACCCTAAGGTTTTTAGCACACATTTCTTGAAGATAAAGACATGCCAATATAGGACTTAAATACCATTACTATACCTAAGAAAAGTAACTTTACTAATAACTCTGGTATAGAGCCCATATTACAGTTACCCAAATTCTTCTGGATCCAGGATCTCCTCCTGCATTTCGTGTGGTTGGGCTACCTGCTTACTACTCTCTTTTAAGCCAAGCCAGAATTGATGTTTTTCATCGACACTGACTTTTTTGTGTGAAGAGTTCCGGCCAACTGGCTTGTCGGCTGTCCACACTCTGGACGGCTTCCTCAGGATGAAGTTCACAGTGAACAACAGCGAGAACCTGACAGAGGTGACAGGGGAGGGGGAGGCGACTGGACCCCATCACAGCAGGAAGCACATGATGGTAGTGCCTCCCTTTCAAAAGGCAAGCGGTTGAAGCGGATGAACGCCAGATCTCTCCAGGGGAAAGGTACATTTCCCCCTTGGTAATTAGTTAACCATCCCGAGGGTGACTTTTTCCCCTCGATGGAAATGGGCCTGAAACATGTTGAATGTTAGGTTCTACACTTAAAACGTTTTTTTCGGAACCGTTTCACACCTGAAATGGGGAGTAGGTTCCTGCACGCCCACCACTCGCTCTATGTGGTGGTGTCACCTCATAAAGCTGTTCAGCTTCAGTGACACCCCTGCACCTTCTCCCCAGATCTCAGTGCCCCTCCTTCCCTGCAGGAGCCACCGTCCTAAACTGGGCGCTTACCAACTCTGTGCGTGCTTCCCGTAGTACACGCACATGACCATTTCACGGAAGCAGTTCTTGAGATGTTTGGTTTCAGGACCCTTTTACACCCACAGCAATTATTGAGAATGCCAGAAAGCTTTGGTTTATGTGGGGTAAGTCAATCCATATTTACCATATTTGAAATTAAAACAGAATTTTTTTAGGGGCGCCTGGGTGGTTCAGTCGGTTGAGCGTCCGACTTTGGCTCAGGTCATGATCTCACAGTCTGTGGGTTCAAGCCCCGCGTCGGGCTCTGTGCTGACAGCTTGGAGCCTGGAGCCTGCTTCCGATTCTGTGTCTCCCTCTCTCTGCTCCTCCCCCACTCATGCTCTGTCTCTCTCTCTCTCAAAAGTAAACATTAAAAAAAATTTTTTTTTAAAAACTGAGAATTTTTTAAAACACAACAATGCACAGGGGCGCCTGGGTGGCTCAGTCAGTTAAACGTCTGACTCTCGGTTTGGGCTCAGGACATGACCTCACGGTTTATGAGATCGAGGCCCACGTTGGGCTCTGTGCTGACGGCGCGGAGCCTGCTTGGGATTCTCTCTCTTTTTCTCTCTGCCCCCCTCCCGCTTGTGCAGACTCTCTCTCTCTCTAAATAAATAAATAAACATAAGAACAAATAAAGAAGCAACTCTCTAAACCCACCCCCCCCCCAAACAAAAACAGAACCAAAACACAAGAATGCACAGGCACACATTTCATTACCTGTCACAGTTGACAATGTCAACACGTCATGTAGCTTCTGGAAAATTCCACTGTGCATTTGTGAGATAAGAGTGAAAAAGGCAAACACTGCCTTAGTGTTATTAAAAACACAGTGTTGACTCACCCCCTAAAAGGGTTGTTCTCCTGACCACATACGAGAGCGGCTGAACTACAGCAATGAAAAGAGAGGGTGAGGTCTGCATACATTCACACACAGACACTCAAATGCTGACCGTCTGAGCCCCAGTTTTGTAAGAGCCAGAATTAAAGGAAGGCTTTGGGTGAATGAAGCCTAAATTCAGTGTTAGCCCAGACGTCTTTTCTTCCATCCAAATTGGTTGGGAGGGTCAGACTGCTACGTCACCTGCAATGAAGACGTTTGCCTTTTCTCCATTATAATGCCACCGTCCCAGATGCTTGGACAGCTGGTCTCCACTTCTCTGTGGAGTCTAGTGAAATTGGAAAAAACATTCCCACCAACTGTTGACACAGTCTGATATTCTTAGACTGAACCTGTCTCAACACCCACTTCCCACACTTTCTTTCAAGGCCACCAACACAGTCCTTCCTCAGGGAGCCATCGGATAGTCCATGTGGACCTCAAGAACATTCATAAATCCCAGTACATGCCTGTGTCCCCACAGTATGTGATTCTGATCGCTTGCGGAAATGGAATGCGTTTCAGCACAACCTGGGGACAGCTGTAGCGATCTGGCTGGACCAAGGACTGGGGCAGGATGCTGATCCCTGAGGGTAAATTAATAGCCTGGGAATGAGACCCAGCTGAGCCCCCAGCTAACACCCCTCGTTACCAGCACGGCAACCAGCTCAGTTCAATACACATCTGAGTAGATGCGGGGACGGGCAGAAACGAGTACCACTGTGTCCTGGGGCAGGCTGGGAGCACAATGATGAACGAACGGGTGACTGGCAGAGGTAGGCATGGGGTGCCACAGGGGGAGAGAGAAGGTCTCCTTGTCTCTTGTCGTACAAACAGTGTGAAATCAGAGACCGCGGAGGATAACAGAGGTTAGACGCTCCGATCCTAACTTTGACTCTGCAATTTGGGGCAAGGTCCTTCGACAGGCTACAGCCAAGCTTAGCTGTTGAGAACATAAGAGATCTGGTTTCAAATCCAACTCTGTCAAGCGATACCTGGAACGAGTGACCTGTTTGCTGACCTTTGTTCTCATGTGCAGGATGGGATTAACAACGTAACGCCTCCGA
Organism: Acinonyx jubatus; assembly: GCF_027475565.1. Lineage (NCBI taxonomy): Eukaryota > Metazoa > Chordata > Mammalia > Carnivora > Felidae > Acinonyx > Acinonyx jubatus. The sequence goes on along the minus strand of NC_069386.1, from coordinate 139,664,663 downwards.
AGATGAGGATTAAATACAATGTACAGAACAGAATCAGCATAAGGCTTGCTATGAACACTCAAAAAAGGGTAGCTTTTATTTTTCTTCCTGGGGTGTTACCAAAGTAAAACCAATGGATCAGACCAGTTCTCAGCCACGTTTTGCCCAGCACACCCGCAGGGCACAACACACTCTCACGGGAACAACCCAGAATCACTGTGATGATGATGCTCCTCAACTGGAGGCACGTTGGATTCTTTGGGACAGAAGAAGACTGAGAAGTTTCAGGAAGCTCCCCAAAGGATCTGGGTACACGTCCCTGGGAATAGTAACTGAACAGCATGATCTCCAAGGGCCCGTTTGACCGTGAGCTTCTGGGGCTCTCTAACTTGCCTGGGAGAAGACGTCAAAGGAAACACCCCCTACTCCTAGAGACAGGCTTCCAAACCCTGCTGCAGAGGCAGAGGTGTGGGCCAGAAGGACTGGGGGGTGGACCCAGGCTTCTCACACCTCTACACGTTCAAGACCTGCAGGACAGCGGAACAGGCGGTAATGACCGTGCCCAGACGGCCAACTAAGAATCAACGGTACAGGGAGCCTCGGCGCCTTCCCTGGCCGAGAGCAAGTGGACCATCTGCCGTTCTGGCCTCTTCTCTACCACGCCACGCCAGGAAGCGGCACCAAGGAGCAGCTCTGGTAGCCCAGGCATCTCCAGGGTCATACAACAAACGCAGTTAACGACGTGCAGCATTTGGATAAATGTGCATTGTCTTTGTGTCTGTGAGCGAAGCACACAAAACCTCCCCTCCTGGAACTTACATTCTAGAGGGGTGGAGACAGACAACCAATAAAATAGTATGTAAGTTTGGGGCGCCTGGGTGGCTCAGTCAGTTAAGCATCTCTAGGTTATGGTTCAGGTCATGATCTCATGGTTTCGTGAGTTTGAGCCCCGTGTCGGGCTCTGTGCTGACAGTGCGGAGCCTGCTTGGGATATTCTCTCTCCCTCTCTCTCTCTCTCTCTCTCTCTCTCTCTCCCCTTCTCCCTCTCCCTCTCTCCCTTTCTGCCATTCCCCTGATCATGTGGTCTCTGTCTCTCTCAAAATAAATACACTTAAAAAAGTTAAAAAAAAATTTTTTTTTATTAACACTTAATTATTTTTTGAGAGTCAGAGAGAGACAGAGCATAAGCGGGGGATGGCCAGAGAGAGGAGACACAGAATCGGAAGCAGGCTCCAGGCTCCGAGCTGTCGGCACAAAACCTGACATGGGGCTCAAACCCACGAACGGTGAGATCATGACCCGAGCCGAAGTCAGTCGCCCAACCGACTGAGCCACCCAGGCGCCCCCAAAAAGTTTTTTTTAAATAGTAAATAAGTTTGCAGTGTGTTGGAAGGTGAGAAGCCTTTAGAAAAAATAAAACACCCAAGCGCAATAAAGACAGGAGGGAGACAGGGAAGGGATTAAGATTAGTTGGCTCCACGGAAAGGGGCAGATACATTTTCTTCCGTAGCCTTTCCTGCTGCACCGTGAGCTCAGCCGCTTCCCGCTCGCTGCGGTCTTGTTCAACCGACATTTACCGGGAGCCCGCCGACGCAGGCTCCAAAACCCCACGGACCCCAGCCGGCGCTCCAGTTATTGTACCGAGGCTCCCACCCCCACTGTGGCAAAAGAAACCACAGGTCCCCCGAGACAGGTGTGAATCACTTTCCTTCACACCCACATCTGACCCACCAGGATGTCCTGGAGCCCGTGCCTCCGAAGCACGTGCCCCCCTACACCGGCTGCCCCGTCCCTAGTCCAAACCACCCCCAATTCGCTGCAGGACCGCAAGAGCCCCGGGAGGGCCCCCTGCCTCCACTCTTGCCACAAGGAGAACCATCCACACAGCGGCCCGAGTGATTTTTCTTAAGCCTCTATCGGACGCCTTTCCTTCTGCTTAAAACCCTCCAAAGGCTTCCTAAGACAATGAAGGAAATCTAAACTCCTCGCCAGGCCTGGCGGCTCTGTGTGAGAAGGCCTGCCTTCTCCTCTGCCCTCACCCCCTTCCCTCTCCAGATCCAAGGAGCTTCAGCTTCCCCGTTCTTCGACCCCTGACCCCACCAAACCGTGCCTGTCAGGGCCTTCACACTTGCCCCCACCTCCCATTTCCATCTTCAGATTTTGGCAAGGCTGCCTCGTGGCTGACCTCGTGACCTCCCGGCTGAGGTGTCTGAGTAAATGTCCCCAGCGGGGCCACTGGGTAAGGCGATGGCCCAGCCATTCGCCGCCAGCCTCTGGCACATTCCGGTCTCTCTCTCCTCTGTGGTTTCTGGTTTCTGGACTGTGTCCCTGCCCCCAGTGCGGTTTTGGGACAGGACGGCCTGTCTTGTTCCCCTGCTTCCCCGGCACCCAGAGAGAGCAGCCCCCGGGGGACGCTGACCGGGACGTTTGCTCCTTTCCTTTTTAAAGTCATGCCCTCTCCTTCTGAGCTCCCCAGAGAGCCCCTTCTCCCGGAAGTCGCTCCTGACAGCCCCAACGTCTCAACCCACACTGCTCTTCCCGTCTACGCTCCCCACTGTGCGTGCGCGCGGCCCTGAGGACTCAAGGGCTCCCCGTTTCTAAGTGCTGTCCCCCCACCCCGCGTGTCCCCGCGTCTCTGAGCAGAGACCAGCTCTCGGTCGGTGCGGAAGGGCAGAGGACAAAGCATCTGGAGTCAGGAGCCATGAGCTCAAGGCTAGGTTTCCCGGCGGGTTGCTCCTTCTCTGCCTTGGTTTCTTCCTCTGTGACGCGGAAACGATAAAAACGAGACTCGCCGCCCTGAGGACCGCTGAGAGAAAGAAGGGCGACACTGCCCGCGAGGGGAGGCTGGACACCGCCACGTGCCCCGGACACTCCGGCTCCCAGCCCACAGCTGAGCGCTCGGACAGCTGGAGCTGGGCCTGGCAGACAAGTTTTCGTGACTCGAAAGCCCCGTGACCCCAGCACAGGCGCGACGGTGACTTAGGAACCTGGACGTGTATGTACCCTGATCTGTCCGCAGGAGGAAAACCAAAAAGCTGGCAGGCCTTCCAGCCGCTGTGCTTGTGGCCACCGACCCTGCCCGCTGGCGCTGTGAGTGCGGAGGGCAGTGCGGGACAGCGGGGCCTCTGGTTTGGCCGGCCACTACGTCAGTCACCAGACAAGTCCTGCCTGGACCCCTGGGCTCTGGGCCCCCACTTCCTGGTGTGTGCACCTCAGGCGGCTTCCAGACTTCAAAAGCATCATCGCCAACAACAAGACACTCTTTTTTTCCTCAAAGAAATAGGGAGGGATACTTTAAAAAGATGAAAGAGACTTAGTTTGGCTGAAGTGGAGGGCAAGAGGCCTAAAGCACCGCTAAGCTGGATGATCTACTGTGGATAGGCTCCTAAGGGCCTTTCAAGATGGAAAATTCCAAGACTCTGACAATTTTAAAAGACCTTTAAAAACCCGTGTTGTTTCCTCCTGTTCACTTCCGACATACCTTCCTGCAAGCGGTGGTTGACGGGCCAGAGTGAACGGCCTGAGCTATTCACACTGTACCTCGCAGCTGAAAATGACTTTGGTCCCTACCCACTGTGGACGTTGACATGCCTTTGAGGTGCAAGTATTCTGTTCTCCACAGCCCCACCCACAAGTCCTTTAAAGTTATAGGAAAACCACTAAAATGACCGAAAACCAGCTGCAAAGGAGCAGGAATGAAGCCAACCATAAAGAGGACGGCGTGTTTTCCTGGCCCTGGTGACTCTGGGCCTGAAGGAGAGGATTCCGGTGGCTTGGCCAAGGCTGCGATGCCCCCTCACCAAATCCCCTCTTCTGCTGAGCGGGAGTGTCGGCCAAGATCTCCTTACTGTAGGGCCGGTTTTATTAGCTCACTGTGAAACGCTGCCACAGTGCCTGTGCTGTGCCCTGGAAAAACCACTAGGTGCGGCCATCCCTCCTCTCCCCGCCACACGCGACCCTGCCCGGGCGGCACGACTCTGCAGAGGCTGGGCCTCCTCACCCACAAAACAGGAGTGATGCTACCGCCCGATCGGCCCCATGCCACCGAAACGGCATTATGGAAACTGAGAAGTACTTTGTGAGGTGAGGGATTATCATTTTATGCTAAGACACAAACTTATAATGAGTTTAATCAAGTCAACACCAAACCCCCAGAGGACAAAACTCCTATCGCCTACAACCTTCCATGGGGTCACAGGCTGGGGAGTGCCTCCCCATCTTTAGAGAGAGCAGTCACGATCCGACGGGAACAGTGCGGCCTGGCTGCCGCCCACCCAAGAGCTGAGCAGCAGGTCTGAGTGGCCGACGGCCTAAGTCAGTTGCCACTCTCTCAAGCAGGTCAGGATTGTGCTCGTCAGTTGACGAAGTTTCTCTTACAAAAGGAACCTCGGCGCTTCCCTATTTGCCCCAGTATTTAGAGAAAATCTGAATGTTCTCAGGCCATTCTGGAGAGAGGAGCCAAGGGCGTCAGAGCCAAACCAGGACCCCGTTAGATCGTCAAACCCCTTCTATTACCCGAGACGGGTGTTGACCTCTGAGGGGTGCTTTCAACACAGAAGCCATTAAAGATCACAGACAGTAAGAGACACGGGCCCATGTAATGACAGGCCAGCAGATGAAGAGTGGACGGGCTTGGTCACGAACTTGCTGGGTGACCCTGGGTAAGTCCCTTGTCCTCGGTCTCCCCATGATTATAACAAGGCGATCCGAGATGATTTCTGTGGTCCCTTCAGCTCTACACCGTTATGATTCTAGGTCTCCTCCAGACACTCTTCTGTCCCCTTTTTGGTCCCCATACTCACCCCGTGGCCATGGCTGAAAGGCTTTAGCACAGGGAACCCTGAGGAGGTGAGTCCTGTACTCCACAGGCTCTGCCGATCAGAGGACCACAGACCCTTGGAGGGCAGCAAACTTGATTTTTAGACTCAACTTCAAACCAAACAGGAAAAGGAAGCTGAACCAGAGACAAAGGGGAAATAAACCCCAGTTACAAACTGAAACCTAGGTAGAAAATAGAGAAACAAGAGGCTCACAGTGCAGAGCCCCAGCAGCGTGGGCGGCCAGGAGCCACCACCGCCTGAAACTCGCAGGCCTCGCAGGCCGGGGCCTCAAGCCCCAAAGCACTTCCTGTGAGGGCGCAGCGGCAGGCTGGGCTCAGGGCCTGCGGTGGTACTGGCTGCCCCCCAGCTCAGGGCCTCCCCGCTCGGCCTCAGCCACGTGAAAGGTCTGGGCCCGGGTTCTCCCACCTGCCCTAGAAAGGGGAGGTCAGGGCGGGTGGCTCCCTAAAGGCTTTTATGAAAAGGCCCCGAGAAAACTCAGAAGTATCCTCACCGATCCTCCGGAGGACACAAGGCTACATGATGATGTTTTAACAGCTGCTAAAGGTTTAATATTGACCTTAGTACCCGTTTTGCACCTCTGCTGGGGAGACACTTCTGACGGGGAGATCTCAGTTGGCAGCTGAGGGCCTGCGAGGAAAAGAAATGTGTGGGGAACACAGGAAACCTAGCCCTGTTACTTGTTCGTCAAGAGGCCCTGGGGCTTCAGTTTCCTCAACTGTGTAATGGGCTAACGACCCTTACTTTGCCTGCCTCCACCGGGCTCTCATGGAAATAAGGTCCATTCCCAACCCTTGGTTCCAAATTAACTGGGGCCGCAGAGAGGCCTTGTCCCAGAACCAAAACACAATCACTGAAAAGCTAACGACCAAAGGTATTAAGATGTTATGATTGATACAGCGGGAAACAGCTGCACAGAGTAGTGTAGGAAGAGCAGTTCTAGCCAGACAGCTAAGCTAGAAAGTACTTTGAAGGTTGAAAATGTATTTAAAAAAAATTAAAAAAAAAATTTTTTTTAGCGTTTTATTTTTGAGTGAGACAGAGACAGAATGCGAGTGGGTTGGGGCAGAGAGAGGGGGAGAATCCGAAGCAGGCTCCAGGCTCCCAGCTGTCAGCACAGAGCCTGATGCCGGGCTCGAACTCACGAACCGTGAGATCATGACCTAAGCCGAAGTTGGACGCTTAACTGCCTGAGTCACCCAGGCGCCCTGAAAATGTATTTTGAAAGGCTTTCAAAGATACACATTCCCTTTTGAGCACTGCTTTAGGTGCAAACCACAAATTTAGACATATTTTGCTTTTCGTTTTCCTTTAGTTCAAAATATTTTCTATTTTTCCATATGATTTCTTTTATCTATAGCTTATTTAGAAGTATTTTAATTTCTAAATATTTGGTGTTTTTAAAGTATCTGTTATTGTTACTTATTTCTAATTCTATTGTGGTCAAAGAACGTAATTAGTGTAACTTTTTGTTTTTCCTGGTATGATTTTAATCTTTTTTTTTTTTTTTTTAAAGAGGAAGGGGCAGAGGGAGAGAGGGGAAGGGAGAGAGAGAGAGAGAGAGAGAGAGAGAGAGACCCCGAAGCAGGCTCCAGGCTCTCAGCTGTCAGCACAGAGCCCGATGTGGGGCTCAAACTCACGAACTGTGAGATCATGACCTGAGCTGAAGTCAGCCACTTAACCAACTGCACCACCCAGCGCCCCTGATTCCAATCTTTTAAAATTTACAGAGACCTGTTTCATGGCCCAGCGTGAAGTTTACCTTGGTGAATGTACTATGTGCACAAGGACATGTATCCTAAAATTGGGTATAGTGTTCTAAAAATGGAAATTAGGTCAAGTGTTGTTCAGATCAAAGTCCTTACTGGTTTGCTGATTTGTTTTTGTCTAATTGTTCCATCAACTGATGAGAAAAAGGTTTAACATCTCCAACTGGTGATTTGTCTATTATTCTCTTTAATTCTGCGATTTTACTACATGTATTTTGGAGCTCTTATTGGGGTACCTATACTTTCATGACTAAAATATCTTCCCCATGAACTGACCCTCCGATCAGTAGGAAATGTCCCTCTTTATCACTGGTAACCGTTTGTCGTTAAGTTTACCTTATCTGGTATTAACGTAGTTGTGCAGGTTCTTATGCTATTTGCTTGGTGTATCCTTCTCCATCCCGTATGTTTTCTGTTGCTGCTGTAGAAAATTACTGCACACTGACAGTTTATAATACAAATCTGTTATCTCAGTTTTGTAAGATAATAGGTCAGAAGTCCGACATAGATCTCACGGGTCTCACTGAGCTAAAACCAAGGTGTTGGAAGTGCTATATTTCCCTCTGGAGGCTCTAAAGGAGAATTTCCTGGCCTTTCTCAGCTTCGAGAGGCCACCTCTGCTCCTTCCTCATGGCCCCCTCCTCCTCCTACAAAGCCAGGAATGCGGAACCACTACAATTCACCCTTCCAATCTAACACCTAGCTCTGACCAGAGCCAGGAAAGGGTCTGCACTGTGGTCGCTTCTTTTGGCCATATCTGAGGGGTCTTTTGGCGGGGGGGGGGGGGGGGGGGAGGGCTTTTATTATTTTCATCCTTATTGAGGTATAACTGACAAAAACTGTATATACATATAAACATATCATTTATCTACATTTGAGGTGTATGGCTTGATGTCTTGATATACGTATGTATACATTGGGAAATAATCGCCATGGTCAAGCTAACGAACATGTTCATCACCTCGCACAGTTACCGTCTTCTTTTTTAGGTTCTCCACTTTTAACAACTCATGGGATTAGACCACCCCCACTGGATAATCAGGATAGTTGCCTCATCTCCAGATGCATAACTCCGATCATATCTGCCACCTAAGTGGCATAACTTGCCTCATCTCCAGATGCATAACTCCGATCCCTTTTGCCACCTAAGGTAACATGTTCACAGCCTGGGGATTAAGGTGGGATGGCAGCATTACCCTGCCCACTACACATCCGTTTACTTTCAGCCTCTTTTACTTTTGTATTTAAAGAGTGTCTCTTATAGACAGTATACAATTGAGCCTTGCATTTCCACCTGGTCTGACAATCTCTATCTTTTAACTGGAGTATTTAGTCTATTTACATGTAATTGATTGACATGTTTGGACACAGGTCTACCATTTTGCTGTTTTCTGTTTGTTTCATCTGTTTTGGTTTCCCTGTTTCTCTTTTCCCACATTCTTTGGGATAAATTACTTTTTAGAATTCCACTTTAATTTCTCTATGGACTTTTTAGCTATACCTCTTTACATTATTATTATTATTATATTAACGTGTATTTTGAGAGAGAGCACGTGGGCAGGCAGGAGAAGGGCAGAGAGAGAGAGGGAGTGAGAGAATCCCAAGCAGGCTCCGCAGTAACAGTGCAGAGCCCGGTACAGGGCGCACTCTCACAACTGTGAGATCATGACCTGAGCCAAAATCAACAATTGGACGCCTAACTGACGGAGTCACCGAGGGGCCCCTTCATATTATTATCTACAGGTCTTTCTAGGGATTGCAATATACATTCTTAACTTTGTACAGTATACTCAGAGCTACTGTTGTGCTACTTCCTGTAAAGTGTTAAGTACACAGCAATCACATAAATGCACTCCCATCCTTCACGGGACAGTCATCACATGTATTACAGTCACAATACGATGTTATACATTAATATATTTTTGCTTTACACAGTCATGTACACATCCACATAAAAATATATATATTTCACAAGAAAAAGTCTCCTATTTACTTATATACTTATCCTTTCAAGTACTCCTCATCCCTTCCTAGACATCTGAGTTTCCACCATTTTTCTTCAGCTGAGGAATATAACAGCAGGTATACCACTACAACAAATCCTTTAGCTTTCTTTTATTTGAAAAACACCTTTATTTTGCCAACACACCTGAAGGTACTTTTTTCTGAATAGAGAATTTTGAGATTTTTTTTTTCTTTTAGCAGTTAAAAAAAAACATTGTTCCACTGTCTCTGACATCCATGGTTTCTGATGAGAAGCCAGCCGTCATTTATATCATCATCCTCTGTATATAATGTACCATATTTTCCCTGGTCGCTTTGAATATTTTCCTTTTCTTGGTTTCCAGCAGCATGACTATGATGGGCTTAAGTGTGGTTTTCTCTGTATTTATCCTGCTAGGCGTTTGCTGAGATTCTTGGATATGTGAGTTAAGGTTTTTCAGCAAGTTTGGGAAGGTTTTGGTAGTTATTTCCTCAAGCATTATCCTTCTGCCCCATTCCCTTTCTCCTCTTCCTCAAGGATTCCAATCACACACATTTAGCCCTCTTGGTATCATCTCCCAAAGTCACCAAGGCTCTGTTAATTTTTCCCAATGTGATTTCCCTGGTTTTTAGATGATTTCTATTGATCAGTATCCAAGTCCACTAACCCATTTTAATACAATCTCTGAGCCACTTTTGTGGATCTCATCCAGTGAATTTTAAAATTTCACCTCTAGTACTAGAATTTCCATTTGGTAAATTTCTTTTTACAATTTCCATTTCTCTGTATGTCTGCTCACTGTATCCATCTTCTAAGTCTTTGAGCAGATTTGTAACAGCCACTTGGAAGCACCTGCCTGCAAATTCAAACTTAAGCATCACTTAAGGGTCTACTGATTGCTTTTCCCCCTCACATCTTCTGGCTCTTTATATGTTCACAAATTTATGACTGCATGTTAGACATCGTTATGACATGCTGCAGAGTCTGGGTTATACTGTCTTCCTTTAAAGGTACTCAATTTGTCCTAGCAGGCAGGTAAATTACTGGAAGATTCTTTCAGTGCGATCAAGTGTGTATTAATCCTTTCTTAAGTTCTTTTTCCATTTTGAACTTAGCCCTAGGGGGTAGCCCTTACTCAAGGGCACCACCCTCACTCCTAAGGTATGGCTGTTCTGGGGTCTCAACTGAATGCCTGAGGTGCTCAGTGAGGTCTCTTCATTAAGGCTGACTAGAATCTCCAACACATCCCAGCACTGCATGAACTTGGGCATCATCATTCAGTTCTTAGCCCTTCTGCAGGCCTCCTAGACCGTCTCATTCTACACGTGCATAGCCGGACAGCCCTTAGCCAGCTACCCAAAGTGAACCCCTACACAAAACTCTGCTATCCCTGCTCCTACCACGAGGCTTCCTCTCTCTATTTCTCTGCCCTGCAACATCCAGCTATTTCAGAAGCCTGGAATTCCAATATGTATCTGCCTTCTGAGCTCATTAAGATCACCTTTCGGCTGGAGCCCCACCACTTTGTGCCAAAACCAAAAAGGAGTCCCAGGCAGAAAGCCAGAGCCACTGTGGGGCTTACCAATGTTTCTGCACTCAAGAATTGGAGTCCTGTGCTACCTGTCAATGCCTGAAAGCAGCAAGAATTTAGTATTTTATGTGAATTTTTAAGTATCCTTATATTCAGGTGCTTCGTACATTTTGTTCAGTTTCACGGGTTTTTTGTCAAGAGAGCAAGTCCGTGATCATCATGCTGTCGTGGCTTGCAGCAGAAGTCAATGATGATTATGAAACTACCAAAGGGTACTCTTTTTCATTTTCTGAGCACTTCCTGAAGATGTTAGCCTGAGTGTAAACATCTTCACCGTGAGAATGTGCCTTTCACCTCCATCCTTCCTCTCCTCTGTCCTCCAGTCATATGACAACTGTCTTTTCTCAGTTTCAATAAGTAGATAAGCGGGAAGAGTGCACCTTGTGAGGGCATTCTTTTAACTCTGCCGTCTAACTTTAATAAGGCACTTGGGCAAAATTATGAGGAATAAGAAATGTGGAAAGATTTCTGGCCAGGGTGTTATGAGATATGGATTCGTGCCCACGCTTTCTCACTGATACACCATACATCCTTGGGCATTCACTTCTCTACTCTCAATCCTGGCCTTCTCATCTGTTCAATCAAAGGACTGGCCACGTTAATGACTATGAACTGCAGGTACAACACCAATTCCTAAATCAATCGTGTCAAGGCAATAGAAAATGCTAGAAAAATAGGATAGGAGCTGTTAACATCTGAAGAGCAATTCAGTGAGAGCGTTAAGAGATGTCCTGTTTGAGGGGCGCCTGGGTGGCTCAGTTGGTTAAGCATCCGACTCTTGATTTTGGCTCAGGTCATGATCTCGTGGTTCGTGAGTTCTAGCCCCACACTGAACTCTGCAGTGATGGCGGGGAACCTACTTGGGTTTCTCTGTCTCCTCTCTCCCTGCCCCTCCCCCACTCGTTCTCGTTCTCTCTCTCAAAAATAAACTTGAAAAAAAAAAAAAAGAGAAATGTCTTGTTTAAGGCAGCACCTTAGAATGTATTACTATGAATTGAACTCAGCACTTAGTACACTGTTTAGGATGTAGTAGGTACAGGGTAAATGTTAACTGCATGATGAATATATGAATGAGTGAGTGAATGCAAGGAAAGGTCACCAAATCTCACACAGGATACTAAATGCTAAGGCATTTGGCTGTGCATCTTGAACACAGTAAATGCTCAGTAACTGACAACTGTATTGACTTGATTTGAAAGAGTGTTTCCCATGTGTCTAGATCCCAATAGACAGCAGGGTGACTGATAACAAATCAGGGAGCTACACTAAAGGGCACTGTACTTAGGAGACTGAATTCAAAGACTTGTGCGGCTCGGGAAAGTTATCTAACTTTTGTGGCTCTTAGTTTCCTTTTCTGTAAATGGACTGCTTTCTCTTCTACTCTCTCTTGGTGGGATGTTTGAGCATAAAAGGGTCTTTGACTAAGAAACATAGAAAAAAATCTGCTTTACTATACTGGTTTTTCATGAAATTTGTGCTTTAAAAAAAAGAGTGTTCTGATAGGAAGGTCCTCACTTCCTAGGAACGGAGAAGAAGGGGGTGGAGAAATGGCTACAGAGAATTAGTTACCACCACTGACACAGGAAAACCTGTTGGCAAAGTTGCATGACCAAACGCAATCAAACCTGGGTTTGCCCTTCAAGACCCACCTCTTCGGTCAAGTGTTTACTGAGTCCCCACGATAGACAAAATTATTCCTGCTGTTATGTTTCTTCTGCATTTTACAATATTATCAGTTTAATTGTCACAGATGGTTGTTCTTTAGGGAGGGGCTACCTGTTTTATTCTTTTATACCCAGCTGTGCTCGGCACAATTCTTGGTATCCATACTGGGTGTTCAGAATGTTTGTTAAACTGTTCTGCTGAAGACCAGTACTCAGGAAGTACGTGCATTACTGGTGTACAGAGAGGATACTGATATGGTCTGGCTTTTCAAACGTCAGCATTTGCAAAGGGAATGTTTGCGCCGAGAACGCAATACCAGGGTGCTTTGCCCCTACAAACTTCTATCCCAACCGAGCTCCTGGCCAAACTCATCTGCAGCATAAATAGACATCACCAGCCAAGCCAAACGAACGCTCCAAGGAAACAATGATGAACTCACAGGGGAAAATTCTAACATCTCTATTATGTGCTTGCACTTATTACAGACCTGGAAGCAACCTGTGCTATATAATAAATATATATTTGATCTGTGTCCTCGTTTCTGGCCTGCAGCTCCCCAAACCCCTGGAATCTCCAAAGCCTACGAGCAATGGGAGCATCTTTTGTTATATTTGGTCTTTGTCCTCACTTCCTGAACTAGATTCAGTGTGATCTAAGTGAAATGGGCACCTTCTGTTATTCATAACAACCCACACATCTGGTGTTGGAAGCGAAGTTGTGATGTGGTGATGTGAGAGTAAAAGAAACACAGAAATGAGTTTCTTCTTTGGAAGACCTATACCACGGGAAAGAGAATTTTAAAATTTAGTAAGTATAGGGGCGCCCGGGGGGCTCAGTCGGTTGAGCGTCCGACTTCGGCTCAGGTCATGATCTTGTGGTTCGTGAGTTCGAGCCCCGTGTTGGGCTCTGTGCTGACAGCTCGGAGCCTGGAGCCTGGAGCCTGCTTCGGATTCTGTGTCTCCCCTGTCTCTGCCCCTTCCCCACTTATGCTCTGTGTCTCTCTGCCTTAAAAATAAATAAAACATTGAAAAAATTTAGTAAGTATAATAAATGCCAGTGGAGAGATAAGGAGAGATACTTAAAACAGGAGGTGGGAATAGGCAACGAGGAAGAAGAACCAAGTGATTTTTTTTTTTTTTTTTTTGGTTATAAAAATATAATTGTTGGGGAACCTGGGTGGCTCAGTTGGTTGAATGTCCGACTCTTTATCTCGGCTCAGGTCATGATCCCAGGGGATGCTTCCTAAAAAGGAAGTAGTGACACAGGCTATGACATGAATGAACCTCGAACACATGATGCGAAGTGAAAGCAGCCAGCCGCGAAAACACAACGTCGTAGGACTCCATTTCTAGGAGATACGCAGACGAGGCAAATTCGCACAGGACACGGATTCGTGTTGTCGCGGGTGGCGGCAATAATCTGTGCCTGGGTCTTAGTTTATGAAGGTGCCCGAGTGACGACGATGCTGCGGAAAGAAAAGTCTGATGCCACTCACAGCTCCCCTTAAACAAGAGGCACGGTGTTAGGCACCAGTGTTGCTGGGGGGCAGGGAAGAGCGAGGGGGAAGCAGAGGCCACAGCTTTTCTTGGGGTTTCTGTGGGAAAGGCAGAGCAGGGGGAGCAGAGTTAAGTGCTAGTTTCAATAATTCCAGCAGGCTTGAGAGGACAGGGGCTGTTCCCAGTTGTCTGGGGTTGTTTGGGGCAGGAGAAATCCCGGCGTCGGGGACTGGGAGCCTGATAAAGGAGGTGTTGGGGGTATGGACTGGGACGGGCTGGTCTGTCGATGAGAAGTGGCCCCACCATCAATTTACTGTCTACAGGAATCCGCTAGCTCTGTGAGGGCTCTCTCCCCGGCCAGCAAACCCCACCCCCCAAGATGTCAAAACCTCAAAAATATATTTAATGGCGGTGGGGGGAAGGCATGGGAAGAGACTGCTGAATGAGTATGGAGCTTCCTTCAGGGGGGGATGAAGATGTTTGGAAACTGGAGTGGGGCAGTGGCTCCACAGCGCCGTGAACGTACACGATACTGTGGAGTCGCAGATTGAAATGGCTTTAAAAATAGTTCAAAAAATTGGGGGAAGCAAAAATCTAGTGAAGTTTTCTATTGCCTGAGGTTTAATTGTGTTTGATAAGAATGATAATCAAAACCATTTTTAAAGCAAGTGTATCTACAATTTAGGACAAAAGTTCCAGATACACCAACGTTTGTAGGCGTGGGTATGAGTCTATGTGGAGCAGAGGAAGGGAAGAGAGTGTGGATGACTGGGCAGGCCTGAACCTCGAGAAGCCTTAAAACGACGACAACAAAAAAGAAGCACAAGCACAGGGTCACAATAGGTTAGGAGGTGCAGCCAGGGGAATGAAACAGAGCGTATGGCTTTGAATTCAACTGAAGACAATTTAATATATATATCCAGAAGGTGAGGCAGGAGGAAAGAAAAGGAGAAAAAGCATTTTAAAAATATAGAAAATACAGAATAAGACAGAAGTAAGTGCTATTACTCTCATCTCCTAATTTTTTCTGCTTGTGTACCCTCTAGGAATATGTAGGAAAATTATGTATCCTATTGCATATTTTTTTTAGGTGGCATCTATAATTCTTCCTGGTAAGTTTAGATGGTTGCAAAGGACTTAACGTTTGGAAACATTATATGTGGTATATGTACATTAAGTACGTTAAATTTATAAATGCAATTTAATATGTGAGCTTAAGCTTTTTTTTTAAGATTAAAAAAAATTTTTTTAAGTGTCTATTTATTTTTGAGAGAGAGAGACAGAGCACGATGGGGGGGGGGGGGGCAGAGAGAGAGAGGGAGACACAGCATCGGAAGCAGGTTCCAGGCTCTGAGCTGTCCGCACAGAGCCCGATGTGGGGCTCGAGCTCACAAACCGCAAGATCATGACCTGAGCTGAAGTCGACACTTAATGGACTGAGCCACCCAGCACCTCTTTAAGATTTTATTTTTAAGTAATCTCTACTCCCCCATCGTGTAGAGATTACACAGGCTCAAACTCACAACCCTGAGATCAAGAGTCACACACTGACTGGCTGAATCAGCCAGGGGCCCCCTAAGCTCTTTCAATTCATGAAAATGGTCTGTCATAAAACATAACCGGCACAGCCTGTTTACTCAAGCTAGGCAGCCAACTCAGATTGCCTTGCTATCAGAAAGATTCTGACTGATTTTCCAAATCAAACATGGTTATACACTTCAAAGTGAGAGCATACCATCTCTGAAATCTTTTAAGTTAAAAAAATTTTTTTTAAACGTTTATTTTTGAAGGAGAGAGAGACAGAGTATGGGGGGGGCGGGGGGGCAGAGAGAGAGAGAGAGGGAGACACAGAATCTGAAGCAGGCTCCAGGCTCTGAGCTGTCCAGCACAGAGCCCGACCCAGGGCTCGGACCCACGAACCGTGAGATCATGACCTGAGCTGAAGTCTGACGCTCAACCGACTGAGCCACCCAGGCGCCCCTAAGTTTTTAAGTTTCTTTGTTTTGAGACGTGGGGAGGAAGGGCAGATAAGGAGAGAGAGAATCCCAAGCAGGCTCCCTGCTGTCAGCGCAGAGCCGGACATGGGACTCAATTTCATGAACTGAAATCAAGAGTCGGACACTGAACTGATGGGGCCACCCAGGCGCCCCACGTCTTTAATTTTCAACGGACAACCCGATAGATGAGGCGTGGCGCTACGCCGTGACTTGATGGCCTTGCTGAAATGAATGCTGCCCTCTTCCACGTTCCCCAGGGCTGCTTCCTCTGCTCCCAGGAGACTCTCCTTTGGGGCCAGTGCACCTCAAATTAGTCCTCTGTTTGGTCTGCTGAGGGCTGGGTTAGCCTGAGGCAGTGAATCTTCCTAAGATTTGGAAAGGCAGGCGACGTGCCCGTCTGCTCGAGTGAGAACAGAGGAATTCTGAAAGGTGGCGTGGGGAAAGGGAGCCAGCACCCCACAGGCACACTGGCAAACAGACCCAAGTCAGCACAGAGTACGGATGGAAACGGGGGCTCCGGAAACGGATTGCTTCAAGCCGTCCTTGCCAGGGGAGCCCCAGGAACACACGTGGCCCGGTTTGAAGGCAGCTGTACTCATGTGACAGCAGTGACCCGCCTACCACAAACTGGTTAAAAATCACCAGTCAAGAGACAGGGATTGTGGGACACGACAGAAAACAAGCACCAGAATTGGGCAGTTTACGCAAGACAGTTCAAACGAAAAGATAATTCAAGATGGAAAATTAAGGCATGGAAAAGTCGTAGGGCAAATCTAAGTGAAAGAACTCCAAGGTAGCAATTCTGATACAAACACAATTTAAGGAGAAAAACATGATTGAGGATCCAGAGAAATACTAACTACTAGAAACAATAATCGTGGCCATGTACGTATGTAATATAGACCCAACTCTGTAACGTAACTGAAAAATCTGGGGTGGGGGGGGGTAGTAGTTAAAAAATAATGCTAGTGAAACTTTAAAAATACCTGATTTCTTAGATACGTTTTTAAAAAAGAGAGATACAAAGTAAAAAAAAGAGGGGAGGCGCAGGCTCCCCGCTCAGATGGCTCTTGTTTTAAGGCTGTATTTGTTGAAAGGTAGAGAACTCAAACCACAGGAAGACATAGAAGGTAAATTAAGGCCCCTCTCCTCCCCCGCCGGCCCCCTCTCTCCAAACAGAACCCTTGCGAACACCAGCCGGGGGACGGGGGGGGGGGGGGGGGTGCCGTAGGTCCCATTATCCCAGTCCAGTGTTGCTTCTGCGTCCCCTTCAGGGGGATGAACTAAAGTCAGTCTGGCTTCGGACAGAGGGACTTGAGCCCTCTTGAGTTTGGACATGACATCTCGAGCAGCGGTGCATGGCGCTGTGATGTGCGAGCCATGGGGGCCAGGCAGGGGGAAAGACGCTGGCCACAGAGAACCCCTCAGTGATTCCTTTCATGACATGTGTGCAGAGCAGGCAAATCCATGAGAACTGAAGCAAATCTGTGGCTGTCTAGGCCTGGAGGGTCCGGAGGGTGACTGCCACAGAACTTGCTTCTGGGGTGACAAAAAGCACACTGCAGTCATGGGGGCACGACTCCATTCACTAAAACCACTAACTGTGTGCTTCCAGTACACAAACTCTATGGTATGTAACATATCTCAACAAAGCCATTATTAAGAAATGCTCCAAATGCAGACAAAAACATGCTTTCAAGTGGGCTATGAATTAATGGCGGGGGGGGGAGGGGGGCCTTTGAGATTGTTGGAAAAAATCATCCCATCATTTTTGCCCCCATCAGAAACCAGAGTAGAAAGGACACCTTCCGGGGTGACAATTCTAAGTTATCTCAGCTTTCCAGAAAGTGGAGAGAAAACACGACAAAGCGAGGGTCCTCCTGAGTGCAGAGGCCTCCCCAGAACACAGTCTCCAGAACAGAGCGGAAGTCTGTGGACTCGACCCGAGAATTCCTCATTTCTCAAGCCGCACACTGAGGACTCTTAGGTTGCCAAACCTCTGCCTCCTTTCCATGACTTCTAATGGTTTTACTGAGCATTGGAACAGGACACCTGGCTAGATTTAGTTAACTACAAAGAAAATAAATCCAGAGGAACATAGTAACGGGAAACATTTTCATCATTCAAATTACTGGAGCTTTCTTGTTGGTTTCTCAGAACTTTTGGTTGCGTTTGGTCTCAATGTAAATCATTTCAATGAATCCAGTACCTGTACAGATCTGTGTCATCGTCGCATCCGTCCCTCCCCCACCTCCCTGTAGCTAACCCTGAGTGGCCGCACCTGCCCCCCACCCCCAACCCATATACCCCTAGCAGCCACGGATCTGTTCTCCAGCACAGTCCCTTTCTTCTGGAGAATGCCACCCTACATGGAAACATATGGGATGTAACCTTTTACGATGGCTTCTTTCCCTCACCAAAATGCCTCTGAGACTCATCCAAGTTGTGTTTATTAAACAATTTGTTTTTTTCTTTTTTCGTTTTTGCAGGCTAGTGTCGTGTTGTGTGGCTATATCACAAATTGTTTACCCATTAGGTTGAAGACCATGAGAGTTGTTTGGGCCATTATAAACAGCACTGCCATCAACAGCCACACACACGTGTACAGGTTTTTAGTGAGTGTAAGTTTCCATTTCTGTGGGTTAAACGTAGAGTATTAGAATTGCTGGTTTACATGTTTATTTTTTTAAACGTGAATACATGCTCTTTCACTTTTTTTTGATGTTTGAGAGAGAGAGCGCACAAATGAGTGCAAGCAGGAGGGGCAGAGAGAGAGGGAGAGACAGACAGGATCCCAAGTAAGCTCTGTGCTGTCAGCGCAGAGCCCGACACGGAGCTCCAACGCACCAACTGTGAGATCATGACCCGAGCCGAAACCAAGAGCCAGAGCCCAACTGAGCCACCCAGGCGCCTCTTATGTGTTTAGCTTTGTAAGAAACAGCCCAACTGGTTTCCAGAGCGGCCGTACCATTTTCCTCCCTACCAGCCAGGTGAGGAGCCAACCAGCACCTGGCATTGTCAGTACCGTCTGCGCTTCAGCCGTTCTAGTACGCGTGTGGTCACATCTCCTCGTAACTCGCGGGTCTCTAGTGGCTGGTGGGGCCGCGCGTCTTTCCACGCGCTTGTCTGCCATCTGAGTACCACGCGTCTACTTAAGGCTTTTGCCCACTTAAAACAGCAGGACTGTTTTCTTGCTGTTAAGTTTTGAGAGTTCTTTATACCTTCCGAAAACAAGCCCTTGCAATGTGCAAATCTTCTCTCCAGATCTGTCTCCTGTCCTTCCATTCTCCTAACATGGTCTTGTACAGGGTGACAACTTTTAACTCTCATTTAAGTCCAATCTGTCTTTTTTAAAAAATATTTTATGCATGGTGCTTTTGCTGAGATGCACGTGAACCATTTGCCCAGCCTGGTCGTCGTGAAGACTGCCTTGAGTTTTCTGCCAGCAGCTTTGTGGTTTGACATCTAGATTTAGAATCCATTCAGAGGTCACTTGGGTAGGAGGTGTGAGGACTGGGCCGAAGTTTGTTTCTTGTCGTACCGACATCTGACTGTTCCAACTGCATTTGCTGAAAAGACAGTACTCTGTCCACTGAACTGCCCTTTGTCAGACGTCAACTGACAAGTGACTTCTGGACTTGCCACCCAGTGTCCACCATCCACATAAGCCGTCTCGAACAGTCCCAAGGCAAGCCTGTTGCTACTGCACACGTGTCCCATGATCAGAGCTCAGAGCTTGACCAGCAATGGGGCTGGGGTCCTCAACTCGTCTATTTCGTGACGGAGGCTGGGCAGTATGCCTCTCCTCTCTCTCTCTCTCTCTCTCCAGGTTGGACCACACATGGAACATTGAGATCAGTTTGTGACATCACAATACAAGAGGCACTGGCCACCTGGGGGATTCTGAAAGGGTGGCTGAGCTGCTGAGGCCACAGGGATCATCGCACAGGACAGGCTGAGGAAAATGGAGCGTTCAGCCTGGAGAGATAAACGGAGAATAAGAACGCTTGCTCTGGACCTCGGAAATGATGCTCCCTGGGAAGAAAGAATCCTTCTTTCATGGGATCCCTGTGAGATGATTAGAGCCAGGGGCTACAACCAGGATACACTTTTGCTTTCGGGAGGGGGACGCCACAGGCAAAACCACTTTGGTTCGACAGAGGCCATCGAACCAACTTTAAGAGCAACGCACATCTGCTTCTGGTAGGAAACCGGATGAAGAGACCTGCTTTGACTCTGACTTTGCACGGCTGCCAAAGATGGCCCCACAGCTCTCTTTTCAACAAATGACTTGTTCTGTTTTGGGGTTTAATGGCCAAATGAAAGGATTGAGGTCATGTGAGAGAAAGAGATGTGCCCAAGGTCTCAACACTGGTTGCAAAACTGAATGTGGAAACCAAGCCTCCCGGTGCTTAGGCCAGGATTCCTTTTTACTATCTGTTAAAATTCTTGACCAGCGCGGTATCTGCTGAAAAACAAATACCCAATTCCTTCTCCTCGCACACCCTGTCTCGAGGGTTCTTCCGACCCTTTAGGTTTTCAGTGTTGCAGGCTCACTGTCTCAGGGGCCTTTAAAAGAGAAAAGAATCCCACAATTTGAAATTTCAGCCTTGTTTTCAATGACAAGATGAGAAAGAATAAATCCTATGAAATCAGACAGGTCTTTTCTGAAGATTTTATTTCTGCTCTGAGCTGCTTCTGGGTCACCTACTGCTCTAATTATGCTGGAAGTAAACCTGGCTTTCATGAGATTCAGGACATGGCTGGAGGAAAAACCTGTCAGGACTACTGAAGATCATCAGTGCTCACAGTGGCCTCAGAGCATTCCAGGAGTTCACTGATTCATTCCGTAATTCATTCCCCGATCAACCACAAACACAGACACACAGGGAGAACAGACATCACTGACCGATGTCGTCTTACTAATACCCCCAGGGCAGGACCGAGCAGAAAAACAACAACGCATGGGTTTAAGGCTGGTCCCCTCCCCAAGCTCCTCACGTGAGCAGCGTGGAACAGGAGGAAGGCTGGACTTGACGTTCACAGCCCCGCTTCTTCCCTTCTAAGGTGTGCTCCCTACAAGGGAAGCAGTAACTCCAGGGCTTTCGAGGGGACACGGCTCCGGGGAGGGTCAGTGGAGATGGCGGATGGCACGCTGAGAAGCGCTGTACCTGGGTGAGAGTTTTAGTCACTTAACACACGTGTTGGGCGCCTGTTAGATGACACGCAGCACGCTAAACACCAAAGATGTCAAGTTAAATAAAATATAGCCCTGCCCTCAAGAGGACAACGACGTGTGGCGAGCATGTTCTTGAGAAAAGCGCAGGGGGGAGGCCGGAGGGGGGGCCCTCGTCAGTCTGGGCAGGAAGAAAAGAGGAGTTCAAGACAGGGCGTGCGTATGAAGGCAGCAGAGAGAGGGCTAGGTTCTAGAAAATATCTGCATCTCCTTATTTAACACTGGGAACACGCTGCAGGGTGGGTGCTGACCTGATTGGGACCCCCGCGACAGAGTGACCCAACCCCAGCGTCGCCTGAGCCAGGCTGAGAGAGCCGGCTGTAAGGGAAACTGAGGCCCGCAGAGGAGAAGCAGCCGGTCAGCAGCAGGGCTGACGCCTGAATGCAGGTCTCTCGTGACGCAGCTTTTCAGACAGGCCTCCCAGGTTAGAGGGCTAGGGGTCCACAGCTGGGCAGCACGGAAAGACAGCCCGGAGGAAGCGGGGCCTGACTGACGGGACGGGCAAAACTCTAGTCTCCATGCGGGAGCACCACCACCAGACAGGGCCGTGCGTGAGGAAGGCAGAGAGAAAGGGGACAGGAAGCAGCAAGGGAAGGAAGTGGCCAGTTGGTCTATTTCTGCTCTCAGATAGAGCACCCCCTAACACTTCTGCAGAGATCTGCACTTAAAGAAGCTGATTTCATGCTCAATCGTCATGATGGCCACACCAGTGAGGTGGGTGAGGCAAAATAAGTATTCTTATTCTCTGGAGCCTAGAAGAGCACAGGGCTTACCCGAGGCCCCGGAGCGCTGCAGAGACGCAGGACTCAATGGTAAAGAGTCTCCCAGGCAGCAGGTGCCTCACACCAGCCCTACCCCGGGCACCTGCTCCCTGACTTGCCTGCAGTGCACGGGGCAGGACAAGTGTCTCCGAAGGGTCTTTCCTGTGAGCTGAATGGAGAA
Source organism: Acinonyx jubatus (assembly GCF_027475565.1). Lineage (NCBI taxonomy): Eukaryota > Metazoa > Chordata > Mammalia > Carnivora > Felidae > Acinonyx > Acinonyx jubatus. Next base: position 139,643,166 of record NC_069386.1, on the reverse strand, counting down.
GCGGGGTGCAGGATGGCAAGCCCTCAAAAGCTGGGGAACCGAAGCGGAGGAACAGAGAGGCACCGCAGACCTGGGCTCGGCTTCCGGTGTCTCAGGAGCAGGCATCTGACTTCAGGCGAGTCACCTGGCTTCGCTGGGCATCCCTGCCCTTCCTGACAGCGAGAGAACCACCGGACCACCTTGCAGGGCACTCCCCGCCCTAAGAACGGAGCCCATTCTGTTTCAAAATTCTCCTGTCCTGAAGCCAATGATACCGCTCCCAAGTGTGACCAGCAAAAACCATCACTAGCAAGGCGGCTGGGATCGCCGAGTTCCTCAGTCTCGGCTGACGGGAAATAAAATTACTCTGTTAATGAATCAGTTTTCAAAAAAACTAAATCCTTGAAGACTCTTTGTCCAAATTTCCAGACTGCTGTCTCAAGCAGTTTTGCAGGCGACTGATCCACTTTGCTCTCATGCCCACACTTCTGCTACGAATCGTGCACGGACACGTGCCGTGGAAGAGCACCGGGCCGGGCGTCGGGGGACAAAGCACACTCGCTCCAGGACCTCAGGCGGACGAGTGGGCTTCCGGGGCCTCGCTTCCCCGCCTTTCACACGAGGGTCTGGCCGAGCACTCCCAGAGCTGCTCCAAGCCTCAAGCGGTCCGAGCCTTGGTTTCCTCACTTCTACTCTGCTAATGAAGGTTAAGTAAAGCAGTAGATGGGAAAGCTTCTTGACAAGGAGGCCATTTCACTTGCCAGAGAAGCCGGTGGTGAGACGCGTGATGCTGAGCACTTCGCTTTATTAGTAACACCAACGGCCGTCTGTACCGATGCCAGTGGACTGCACGGTGGCTCTGGGCACTGGGTCCTGGCGGGGGAAGCACACTCACTGGTGTGTCAGGAACGGTTCTGCAGCAGACTGCACCGCGGGTGCCGACCGTGAGCAGCGACACTGGCACGAGTCACATTTGTCCCCATCACAAAGCCAAATCAAAGTTACCCCTGTGACAATTCACATCGTAACGGGATCTTTACAGTAGAGAGGGGGGATTACATTCCATAGGACCCCGGGTGCGCATCCTCTAAGACACCAGCCACCTGACAGTCATTGCCCAGCTTGCGGGATCCTCTTCAGTCGACTTCCGGCACATTCCACGTCAATTTCGTTGGCGCGGCTCTAGCTAATAACAGAGTTCAGGATTAAAAATATTTTTTAAATGTCCCGTCATCCAGGCCTGGAATCTATGAACCAAAGTATTTATCTTTGACACGTGCCACTAAAACCTTTCCGTATCAACAAGAGGCACTGAGTCGGCCGGGCTGTCCTCTGGCCGTGGGTGCGTGCAACACGCCAGCGAGGGTTTCTCCAAGTCCCGGGCCTTGAGGTCGCCTGTTAGACAGTGAGGAGACGCAGCTTCTCCTGCGACCGGAGCCCCAAGAAGTGCAAAACCACGCAGCTCTTGCTACTAACACCCCGTCTCCACTTCCCACCCAGTCTCAGGCTAACTAACGCTCAGTTCACGGAGAGGAAACGTGTCCTTAATCCAGGTTCTGCCCAAACAGGTGCAGAAGAGACACGCCTGGGAGCCCCTCACGGGGACTCTGGAGGGGCGGACACCGCCCGCTGCGTCCACCGAGGTCTATCACGGCAAACCCTGTGTGGCCACGCTGTCCCGGCAGCCCACACCCCTCCACAGGGCACGGCTGGCAGCGGTGGGCCGCGGCGGTCTGTGTCGGGGGCAGGGACGCCAGGCAGGCCTGTGTTTTGCTCATCTCTGCAGCCCCAGAATGGACGTGCTCAAGCCGTGTTTATTCTCCTACAGACTCTGGCTGAAGCTCTCTGGACACTTTTCACCGGGGATTCCGGAGCCTGGGATTGCTGCTGTTCTGTGTGTGTGTGTGTGTGTGTGTGTGTGTGTGTGTTTAAGCAAAATCTCTATGTTTAAGAAATGTTCCATGTCACAAAAAAATCAAAATATTTAGAAAGAGAGTCAAATATCTCCCTCCTGTCCCAGTTCCCTCAACTAGAGGCGACTAGAAGGACTAGAAGCTTACGTGGAGACACTGTAGGTTCAGTTCCAGGCCGCTGCGAGCAAGTGAGTGAAATGAACTTCCTGTTTCCCAGAGCAGGTAAAAGTTATGTTTACTTTCAGCAGGTGCCCAGTGGCACCAGGTCATACCTTAACTAAAAATGCTTTATGGCTACAAAATGCGAACCATCACCTCAGTTTGCAGAGTCGTAACCGCTGATTGCAGATCACCATAACAAATGCAGTAATGAAAAATCTGAACTGTTGCAACAATTACCAAAACGTGAAGCTCTTGAGACAATAGCACCAATAGACCTGCTGAACGCAGGGGTGCCACAAACATTGAATTTGGAAGAAAACCCCGCCATGTCTGGGAACCGCAATAAAACGAGGGATGCTTGTATCGGTACTAGTTTCGTGTATATTCTCCCCAACCGTCCCTCGCACACCCCAGCATGTCTGTGCGTCCCGCCACCTTCTCCCCTCACACGGTGCACAGCATACGTCCTGCTCTACACCCGAGCTGCACACATAGGCTTCGGGAACCCACAGACCCCCTGCAGCTGTGGTCTGAGCATGCTGTGTTTTTTTCAGGGGAGTGTATTCATAACTTCCAGCAATTTCTCAAAGGTGTTCCTGACCTCCAACGAGATCATCCCACCACAAAAACACATACGAATTGGCCCGGCCCAGGGACTACTACTGGCGCAGTCACAGTGCTATGACCTGGCCCTGCTGGGACCTCACTGAGCCCGCACATGAGGAGGTTTCAGGGGCCAGCGTCTCCACTGTGCTCCTGTCGGTCACAGAGAATTCTGGAGCAATTTGCAGGGTATGTATTTGGAAACTTCCAGAATCACTGCAAATGTAAGACAGAGCAACGAATACTGCACGAATCTGGGAATTCCCTTTGGCCCAACACTCTGAAGTCCATTTGTTAATGTAACAGTGCAATAGACGTCAGTCACTTTCTAATTCTCAGTTCCCTGGGACCCTGGAGCTGCACTGTCTCATACCACAGCCTCAAGCCACACGTGACCATGACCGGGGTGATCGTGACCGTGATCATGAGCTCTTGAAATGCAGCCAGTCTTAACAGACAAATGACGTAAATGTAAAAGACATACCAGACTTCGAAGACTTAGTACGAAAGTCATGTAATGTAGCTCATTAATAATTTTTCTAATGATTACATGCTGAAATTATACCATTTTGGATACAGTTAAATAACTATATCATTAGAATTATCTGTTCTTTTTACTTTTCTTAACAGGGCTACTAAATATTTAAAATTCCACGTGGCTCGCATTTGTGGCTTGCGCTATGTTTCTGTGGGAGAGCACTATTCTACGTTTTCCATCAATGATTAATTAATTCCCACCTTATGAAATGTTCTATTCTTTGCAAATCAAAAGCAGAGCTTCCAGATAGAATTTTCTAAACCAGGCGTTATAACTGGCACATGAAAAAACAGTTCACCAAAAATCCCAGGGAAAATACACTAAGTCAGACAGATTTATTTATGGGGTCTAAGTTCATGGTGAAACCTGTTTGGCAATACGCGGCTAAAACTGGAACTGTCACATCCAGGACATCCCTCTAATAACAACCTCTTTTTAAAGGCATTTATTGAGCTCCTCCTATGTGCTGGGCCCTTCACGCTTATCATCACTATTTCCAGTAAACCCCAGAGGACTGAGGTTCAGAGAGCAGCTCAGGACCACTTAGCCAGTAAATGGCAGCCCACCTTGGAGCCAGGTCTGTGTACCACAGCATTCTGCTCCTTGCTCTCTCCACTGACATTCTGCCTTTTCTATGTTTGCATCACACTTTGCAGCTTACAAAGTGCTTTCATAGATATCATATCATAAGTTATCCCAACTATTGTGTGAAGTGGACATGGAGGTTATCGATCATCATATTTGAAAGAGGGCATTACAAGTCCAGCAGGAAGAACTTGGCCTACATCTCACAGCCTGGTAGAGACAGCGTAATCTTACACTAGGAGCTCTGAAAAAGTTCAGTATCTTTTCAAAACTTTCCTCTCTGCCCTACCAAATATAACTTCCTCCTTTTAAGTAATACCGACTGCTTTCCTGGTCTCAGAGTTAAATGGAACAAGGGAAGGTCTTTATTGTCAACTCTGTTCATATTCAATGACAGTTTAACTATCGCTAAACATGTATTATCGTATATTATACATTCTTGCATTATTAATGTACTAATAGCACCAGGACTGTATAGTGTGCTATTTTGTGTTATCAGACCCATTATTTCTTTCACACTGTGGCCTGCCTACGGTATCATACTAATTTGAAAGAGAAAGAAACTGAGGTACTGAACTACTTATGGACCCGATTAAAAACATAGGTAGCAAAGGTAATGAAGGGTTAAATGGAGACGCATCATGGAGAGACCTTTCCTCTTGGTCCCCAGTGTCCCAGGGAAGGCGCCTGGCTGCCCTTAGCTACAGACTGGGGAAACGTAAAAGCAAAACATAAGGAAGATCCGTAAACAGGCTTAATGTCTTGGGAGTGAACTGTATGGATTGTGCAGGAGTCAGGTTTTGTCCTGTTTGTCCAGCCGAGTTTTCTGAAAAGCAGCGGAGTCGTCACCCTCTCCCCAATCTGTGCCCTACTACCTAACATCAAAACATGGGGCAAACAGTGAGAAACAGCAGTAACTCGGATACCAGAGCAGCAGGTGTAGCCCGAGTGCAGTGCAGGGAGGAGCCCCATCCAGCCAGGAGGGAGACGAGGCAGGACAGCAGAGTGACTGCACAGCATATTACGTTCAAGGAGCAAGGACGAGTTCAGAGAGAAGAAAAGCGCGATCATCTTTTACGTGCTCAAAAGCAAGCAGGAAGGAAAAAGCAGAGAAACGAACAGGGCTTGTAAGAGGGGAGCAGAGTGCCAGCAACACAATCCCCCTGTGCCGAGGGGTCTGCCGCGTCCCCCTACTGCCGGAGCAAGCACACGGAGGGGTGGAAACCGGTAAGGTCAAGAGCGAGGCCCGCGGGGTCAGAGGCACCACCCAGGACGCAGAGCCAGAGAGGAGGGACCTGGTGCTGACTGAGGAATCCGCTGGTCACCCCTTGGTGTGGGGGATGGGCCTCACCGCAGCTGTTTATTTCGAACTTTCTTGCGTGGGGTTTATTGGACACGTCAGCAGTTCTTTTCACCCTATTGTGCACCTGAGCGACTCCTTTTAGTTAAAGTTCCACCTGATGAAGCCTAACAAGGATTGCTGTAATTAGGAAATGACTGAACTTCATCTCACCAATAGTGGAGAAGCTGGAAGAAGTGAAATGATGGGCAGTTACATGAGGAATCTTGCTGAAAAGTGCCCATCATCTGTGGGTTCCCTGAGGACCTCACCGGCTCCTCGTCACCGCCCTGTCTCCCTTCAGGTCTCACGCTTGCTTACTTGGTGTCCTGGCTAATGACTGTTTTCTTTTCTGTTATGTGCAGGGGCCAATCCCTTGATATGTTCAAGAGAACCCAGAGAAAGTCACACAAATAACAAGAACCCGCAACTTGCCACTGAATTTCTAATCCTTGTGAGTAAACAAAGCCATATTCTTTCCTTACAGCACCACGCACACGTGCGCGTGCACACACACACGCACACACACACACAGAGGGTCCTAAATTGACCCGATATCACCACCATTCCAGACGGCTTCCTGCCTAAGCAGTGGCCTCTGCCGTGTGTTTAAGGATCTCAGTGAAGTTGCAGTATTATTCTGAGCTTTTTATTATGAGTTGTCACTAATTTTTCAATTAATAAAACTAGCTCATTACACACAATAGCGCTTAAAGGGGCCGATGGGCAGGTGAAGTGCAAATGGGCCGCAGCCCTGCTTGCCAGGTTGAGAGGGTACCCAATTTGGGACCCAGAGCCCTGGCCGTCCCGACCGCGTGGGCACTACAGCCCAGGGGCCACGGTGCTGGCCTGCCATGCCTGCCGGCCTGGGTCCCTTGCCCCTGCTCTTTGTTATGGCAGGTCAGGGCGTCAGCAGCCCTGTAGAGCCGGGGAAGTCTGCCCAGAGAACAGCATGATTGAGATCAGTTTGTCTAAAACCCACCATATTAGCTTCGCCAATGCTTAGCAGGTGTCTCCACCTGCCACGGCTTCTTCAGTTTCTTGTGTTTTCTCTTAATTCTACAGGGCACGCTCAATGCGGTGCTTTATTCAACGGACAGAGCTGGCTGTCGGTGCCTCTGGCTCCCTCGGCAGATGCCCAGGATGCAGGATTCAGCTCTCCATCCGAGGCGTCCTGCTCAGGGCTGAGTTCTGTGCAGCCTTCCCCAATCTACGCTGTCCCCTTGCTATGGGGCCAGGGATGAAAAGAAACAGGACAGCATCCGTAGACTGGACTCTTCTAGTCCGGCTCTGCTACTGACTACCTTGGTGACCTTGATCAGGTTCCGACCCTTTTTAGGTGTGTTCTCTCATCTGTCAAAGGGAGGTAACTTCTAAGTAGCTGACTGTGGTGTCAATTAAATACTCTGCTGTAAATAGAGTTCTGGGCGCTTCATAGCTGAATCAACAGAAGCTCTCCTCGATGTACCCTGAGGCCTAGGTCTGATGAACAGAAGAAGATAACTACCGGGGCGCCTGGGGGGCTCCATCAGTTGAGGGTCCAACTTCGCTCAGGTTATGATCTCGCGGTTGACAAGTCTGAGCCCCAAGTCAGGCTCTGTGCTGACAGCTCGGAGCCTGGAGCCTGCCCCGGATTCTGTGTCTCCCTCTCTCTCTGCCCCTCCCCTGCTCATGCTCTGTCTCTCTCTGCCCCAAAAATAAATAAGTAAGTAAGTAAGTAAGTAAGAAAGAAAGATAACTACTGAGTGCCTGGGATGCAGGGGGTGCTGAGGAAGTACCACCTCTCTTTCCCACTGGAAACGCCTCCAGGGCATGTGTCCAAACAAGGGTCTCCTAGAGCTCTAAACCAGGGGTTACTAGGGAGCCCTGCTGGCCTCACACTGCCCCCTCTTCCTCCAGGAGCTCACTCCCAGACCTTCACGGGCTGTCCCTCAGATACGGTCCTGAGCACCCTCACGACCCCTTTCCTGTTTTTTATTTTTTATTCATTTATTCTTTTAATGTCTTATATTTCATTTTATTTTTGAGAGAGAGACAGTGTGAGCAGGGGAGGTGCAGAGAGGGAGACGGTGGCGGGGGGGAGGACACAGGATCTGAAGTGGGCTCCCCACTGACAGCAGAGAGCCCGATGTGGGGCTTAAACTCAAGAACTGCAAGATCACGACCTGAACTGAAGTCAGACGCTCAACGGACTAAGATCACAACCTGAAGTCAGACGCTCAACGGACTGAGCCGCCCAGCGCCCCTCCTTTCTTTCTTCTAAAGGCATCTGTAGTACACAGCTCAGGCTGCCGTAACAAAACACCACACTGGGGGGAGGGGGCGGCGCTTAGGGTCATAAATGTATTTTTGCACAGTTCTAGAGGCTGGAAGCCCAAGCCCAAGGTGTTGGCGGGGCTGGTTTCTCCCGAGGCCTCTCTCCCTGGCCTACAGACGACCGCCTCCTCTCTGTGTCCTCACGTGCACTTTGCTCTGTGCTCCAGCGCCCCTGGCATCTCTTCTTACAAGGACACCAGTCCTACTGGATCAGGGCCCCACCCTTCTGACCTCAGTTAACCTTAACTCCCTACGCGATGAACCTGCTTATCTACTTAATTAACCTTAATTACCCACTTATCTCCAAATACAGTCACATTGGGGGTTAGGCATTCAACCTACGAATTTGGGGGGACACAATTCAGTCTGTTACCGTGTCCTCGACCACAGTCTTCAAACACCCAGATGGAATACAAAACTGTGAATGTGGTCTGGCAACTCTGAAGGTGGAAGGGAGGGTCACCTCCTCTGGAGAGAAAAGTGATACAAGTTTTGGTCTGCTTTTTATTTACTTTGCACGGCTTATATTATTTGGGATTCTCTAGGTTGTGAAAGATACTAACGGAGAAAAATGGAATTTACTGTTCATAGACTAGAAAACAAAGCACGAGGCTCCTGAACGAGCCCGCCTTCGGCAGCTGAGTGCCTGAAGCAGAAACTCGATGATGCCACGAGAACTCGGGTCTTTGTCCACCACTGAACTCTGTTGCCCTCTGTTGACTTCATCATCACTCTTTCCCCACGTGCTGGCTGCCAATGACTTGTGGCTTTCTTGGTCCTGACCACTCTCGATCCCAGAAGAAAAAACCAAACGGCATCTTTCCTAATAGTCCTAGCCCGAGGGCCGTGGACTCTTGGATAACAGACGTGCTCCTAAACCAATCATCACGGCCAAGAGACTTGGGCCGGGGGTCGTGTGCCACCGTGAAGTGGGGGTGAGGGGTTAGGCCCACACAAACCACATGCCAGTCAGACTGCGTGGGAATGGGAAAGCTGGCTCCCCTCTACCCACCCCTTCCTCTCCAAACAGGCTGCCAGCAAAACCCAGTGTCTCTGGAGGAGCTACGGTGCAGCTGGTCCAGCCACAGCGGTCTAAATAGTGATCTGATCTCCTCTCTCTTCTTTTTAATTTCTAGATCTTTGTGCAACAGCTTACCTATTAGAATGATCTTGAACATACATCTGTCTCTTCTGACCAGGAGCTAAAAACAAAGGACTTATTTGAAGCAGGTAGAGAATGCCCTCACACATCTCCACCCCCATCAGGAGGAACCTCACTGGAATGCAAAACTGCAGCGAGTTTCTCTCCCTGACAATCCTCGAGAGGAGGAAACATCAAGAGTAATTACATTGAGAGTGTGATACAGGAGAAATTCCTTTAAAAAACACACACACAGATGGACACATCTGAGGGAATGAGGAGTGTTAAAAAAAAAACAACAAACCCAATAACAACAAAACCAACACATGCACACTGTTGATTGAAATTTACCATTTTGGAACTGTCCAAAAATCTCTTGCTGCCAGGGACATGTCAGAAAAACACAAAATAAACTGCCGTGGCGGTCCAACTTGGGGTACGACAAAGTGAACGAGAGAAACACGGTTCCTGACTTTCCAACAGAGTGATTTCCTTAAACTCCCCAAACATAAAAACCAGCAAGAACACAATTTAGAAGGAAAATTCAAGGAAAAAAAAGTATCATTTTTTAAGAAGTTTCACTATATGTCAATTGGACCTCAATAAAACAGAAAGAAAAAAATGTTTCAGTTGTAACATAGCAGTTACAGAACACAAAAGGCAAAATCCACTCATTCATCCAATAACTGCTGATTGTCCTTCAAAGAGCTGGTAGATGCCATGCTAGGCTTTAGGACACAAGTGAATTGGTAAATAACAAAAACAGCAACTTTGAGTTTCATTGTTTACAAAGGATTTTTACATACATAATCACACTCCTCCTCCCAATGATCCCATTTTACAGATAAGGCAAGCGAGATCCCAAAAGAATCAATTAATGGCCAAGAGGAGCAGGAGGATGAATTCACACTCAAGTGAGACTCTTTAACCTCTTCCACTTATGGATTTTGCCCTGAAGACTCTTTTCTTCACCCCGATTTCTAACTCCCAGTCTCCAAATCTCCTTCCACTGTAGCAGGATCTTCTACAGTGTCAACTAAAAATCAGGTGTTAGGCAATAAAAGTTCCTTCACAAAACACATGTGGGAAACTCAGGGGTCTCCACCACACCCCACTGCACAGGACTTCTCAGAGCCTTCATGCTACTATGCACGGCCCTTTCCCAGGGAGTCGGTGCCCAGTTTTTCCCAAACAACTGCCCACAGAATCTCTGTTCCCTAGGAAGCCTCCTGTAGGACGAAGGTAGCGGTCAAAAGCACAGGTCCCGGAGAGAGAGGACCTCAGGTGCAGATGCCAGCCCTGTCCTGTGTGGTTCTGCTCAGGTTACTCAGCCAGCGTGTGCCGTGGCTTTTGTTATCTGCGAAGCAGAACGAGAACAGCAGCCTTGTCACAGGACTCTTACGAGGACCGTGGTACATGTGTTCATGCGTATAAAGTGCTGATCAGATGACAGTGTTCCTACTTCGGGCCCAATAAATGTGATACATTCACTTTTTCAACAAAACAGTACATAAAACAAGCATCACCGGGGTACCTGACCGATCTTCCTTGCTTCACGAGATCAAGGTTGGAGGCAGCTATGAAAGGACAAAATGGGCACTGGCTCACTTCCCAATCAAGCAGATATGTGACCGTGGGAAAGCACTCTGACCTCTCCGAGTCTTCTCAGGTGCTTCTGAGGCGAGATGGGAATGGTACCACCCAGTCTGCAGGACTGCGGGGGAATGGGAGGTGGAAACAAAAGGGCCCGAAATACATGTGTGTGATCTTGTTTGCGTTTGAATCTAGAGGAATCAGAAACATTCATTTACGGGGCGCCTGGTGGCTCAGTCGGTTGAGCGTCCAACTCTTGATTTTGGCTCAGGTCACGATCCCAGGGTCGTGGGATCAAGCCCTGCATCGGGCTGAGTGTGGAGGCTGCTTGGATTCTCTCTCCCTCTGCCCCTCCCCGGCTCGCGCATGTGCACACGTGCATGCATTCTCTCTCAAACAAAAAAAGAGAAACATTTCATTTAAGCATGTAAGGACACCTTAAACATCACATCATTTTTATTAGCTCAAATGCTTTTGCAAGTCCCTACAGTTTTGAAAATCCAGCACCTGGCACTTTCAGGCCTTCCTGCAGACCTACTGCCTGGACCCCTTCTGCCCATTCAAAGCAGGTCCTGCTTACTGGATTCAGTAGCTCTTTTGGAATGGCATAGTCACGCCTCCATGCTGCGAAGTGAACAGACGTCTAAAAGGCAGCAAGTGTCCTCTCTCCTGCCATTTCACCTTCTAGGGCCTTTAACAATGATTGGCATGTGGCAGGAGGTTAAAAAAATGCTAAAAACGAATAAAGGGTGCTGAGAAGGCACGACGCACCCAACTCTCTGTTCGAGTGTGACAGATGGAATGAAGACGACTGAACGTTCTTTCTGCCTTCAAGTAACCTTCAATCTAGTCAAGAAAATAAGATTGAGAAAACTTAAATATCAGATTACGTGTGACCTACCTCGAGTGCTGTAAGGGAGTTTAGAGAGAACAGAGAAGTTTATGTGAATAAAGAGGTCAGAAAAGGCTTCCTGAGGGAAGTGTGAACAGGGCTGGGTTTCGAAGGACTTCACGGAGAGACAATAAAGGCTTCGAGATGGGGAGGCAAAGTGGTGTGTGCGGATCCGCGACTTAGCCAGGTTCCCTGGGGCAGAAGGAAGGTTCCTGGGGGCTGAGCTTTAAGAGAACATGCAGTCCGGCCACGGAGGGCGCCACGTAGAAGAAAAGAGGGGCTGGACTGGCAAGAGACTGAGCCGTATTATAATCTGGTCCCCAAAGTAGGACACGTTCCTCTCGGCCCCCATCTTTCTTGAAGCAAGCTGTCCTTAACGTCTTCAGTCAGGGCAGGGATGAACTGATTCCCTTGCTTCATACCAGGGATCTGATTAGCCTGAACATCCCAACCAAGACCAAGAAAACACACAACGTCATCACCTACCTTCCTCTACCTGGGGAATCCCTACCTCCCTCACTCCTTCAGTAGGGCAGAGAGTAACGAACGGATGCAGTCTTTGCTCTATGGCTTTGGAAGTGCTCCAAGTTTCCAACTACGGAAGCATCTTCTCTCCAGGAAAAGGAGTTTCATCGCCGAGTACAAACGCTTCTTTATTTAACTCAGCGTTTGTTCGATGTCCTGATCACAACAGTACACCAGGCACACGGTTTCACCCATCTCCCTCGAGAAGGCTCTATCTCGACGTAATGCACAGCTTCTGGCTTCTGCACACAGTGGAAGATGGCGGCCAGAGCACAAGTTCTCAACACTCGGGAGGGAGCGAAGGGAGGGACGCCCGTTTCCTGCTCCCGGCTCTTGCCTGGCGCCCCTGGCCTGCCGCCTGCACGCCCGTGGCCAAGACGTGACCTTCAAAGATGGAGGAGCTTCGAGTTTTCACGTTTCCTCCAGGGCTCCACAGGCAAAGGCAGGTTGTCTTCGTCTCGTGCAGCACTTGCGCCGGTAAAGACGGAGGGAGGCTGGTCTCAAAGAGCGCACGGCAAGATTAACCCTGGCACTTGGCAGGCTCTGAACTGGCTGACTGGCGTGAAAACGATTCCTCTCGCTCGTGAACGAGTACAAATGAACTCCTGACAGCCAAAGCGACTAGCTGTGAGGTTACCGAACCCAAGAAAGACCTCGAACCAGCAAGGCTTCGGTCCAGACCAAAGGCTGCAGTCTCTACCGGCCACACACATCCAATACACCTGGACTTACGAGTCTATGGCACATGTAAGCACGTTTCCATATCCGGTGCTCCCAGCTTTCCAAAGCTCCCACACGGCTGTCACCTTACTCTCTCTGAACCACATCTCCGTGAACAAAATGTTATCTCTGTTTTCCAGGTGGACAGCGAAGGTAAGTGACTGACCCAAAGCAACACAGTATCACAGAGAGAGTTGAGGGCTTCCAGAGTCCCAAGGTCAAGTTCTTCCCGCAAACTCTAACTGGGACTCTGCGTCGGAATAACTGGCAGAGCCTTACGCAATGCACGTACCCAGGTTCCGCGTCTGGACAGCTGGTCTCAGTAGGGCTGAGGTGCAGCCTGGGCCCCCTCTGTTTTGACCTTGATGGGCCCTCCCAGGAGAGAACCATCACATGGAATCCTCGACTTCAGGACCTTCAGAAGCTTCTCCTGACGTCGGGCAGAACCCCCAGGCCCAAAGGTACCCTGTCACACGTACAACAGCTGCTGCTCGTTGGAAAGGTGCCCACCACCGTGTCCTTGTCTGTAGTCCACTCCGCCCTCCCATGGAAGGGGAGACCCTTGCAGGTCACACATTGCACCTGCCCCGTGCAGCCCACATTAGCTCTCCAGACACTTCTTTCTTACAGCCGGCTCTGGAAATAAAGAGAGGACGCAGAGGGCACGCAGAACGATGACCGCGTGGCTGTGGACGAAGTATGTAGAACGCTGAGGGAGTGTCCGCACGTGGGGTGGGCTCGGGCCGTGCTATCCTAACTGGACGGAAGACACCAGAATCTCGGTCCACCAACTGCAAGGAACCTAATCTCTCAGACCAGCGAATCTGCGAGCCCACAAAGCCGGGGTCCAAGCACTCAGCTGACTAGTCACACCCTGGTTGGTCCGCTGTGGCACGAGCATTTCAACAACCGGTCATCCTCCAAGGCCTGATTTCTGGTACTCTTGAGTCTGCACTCTCAGGGAGGTGGGGAGTTTAGAGGTTCCCCACTCTTAGTGTGTCAGGCCCCCCCTCCCGGCTCGTGTGCAATTTCCAGTCCAGGGTGGGGGTCTACCTAAGTGTGTTGCTACTGAAGGGAAATGAAAGAAATTAACTTATTGAGTATCTCCTGAGGCCCCCCCGCTAGATGTTTCGCGTGAGTAATCTCATTTAATCGACACCATCACTTGGGGAGGCAGTTAATACCCCCGTTTTACAGAGAGGCAAACCAAAGCACAAAGGGCCTAAGTCACTGGCTGGAGGGGGCAAGACTGGTAGGGGCAAGACTGGTGGGGAAGCAAAGGTGGCAAAGCGCCTCCCCTGAGTGTCGGCACACACACCCTGAAGGGGACAAGGGCTCACCTCTGCAACGCAGTGAACGTCGGGGCAGGGATGTCGCCAATGCCAAGGAAAGGACGGAACAGACTCGGCTGCTCTGGGGAGAAAGAGCTCTTCCCTCGGGTTTCATCAGGCAGCGTGGCTGGGGGCACACGCCATACCCCCTCCCACACCTCGGCCCCCAGACTCCTGAGTGGCCCCTGCCTCATCTTCTTTCACCTGAACCCCTCCCCTCTCCCAGACTCACCCAGGGGACACCTCCTCCCGAAGGCTCCCTTCAGTTCTCAGCACGGCAAAACCACATCCTCCTCCTGCCCACGCACCTCACCGGTGTCCCTAAGAATTTATCCTACACTTCAGCGTTTGTCTGTCTTTGGCTACCCCACCCCACGCTTTTGCTGTTGGTTCAGCACCTTCTCAGGACAGTAAATTTCTGCAGGAAGGCCTGAAGATTACACACAGGTCACGTACTTGCATCTTCTACTGGGGCTTATGTTTAGTAAATGTTTAGGAAGTGTTTTCTCAATGAACAGTTACCCTAGCCGCTCAAAGGCCCTCCTTCCCTCCAAAACATGCATACCGAGTCTCAAAACCGACACAGTTAGAGACGCTTTTGCAAGTACCCTAAGGAACCAGCAAGAATCACACGGACCCAGGTTGGTACCCTCTTCCTCATTCCTCTGGGTAATGAGTCCAGTTAACTTCTTTCCTCTAAGTTTTGTTTGCGTGTGTTTAACACAAGAGACTACTAATATGCTAAGCAAGGAGAAATGGGGAATGGAAATCAGGACTGTTTTTAAAAAAGTAGCATCTGAGCCCGTTAAATATTGACTGATTAAGCTTCCCCTGATTCCAAAATATAAAATACAAACATTATAGCAAAATTTTGTCATTTATGCATTACTTCTTTCCTCTATGTTATCCTCAAAGTAGCCCTTTTCCTAGAAGTGAAATAACTAAGGCCTAGAGAAATATAGTGACTTGCCCAAGGTCACAGCTTTTAAGTTTACATTATACAAACTGAAGCCAAGTCTTTGGATCCCAGATCCACAACACTGCCTCTCTTTTGGCAAAACTCAACAATCGCAACACTTATTTAATAACGGAGGACAGATTGGTATTTTAAAATACTTCTGCTCTGCCGCCATAACAGCTACATTGTTTCCCAGAATAACATTCGGCGTGTGGCTAGTCAAACTCCAGGCGAGACTGTCAAGTCAACGCAGTCTGGCTGTCCTCCCCGCTCCTGCTCTGTTTTTCTCTCCTTCAACTCTCCACCCTCTGCTCTTTCCACCAACCAGGTGCTCCCACTATCACCTATTAAAGACCCACACAGCTGTGCATTCTAATAGATCCTGGGGGATCAAAGACCGTGTGATCATAAGCTCCTCGCAGTGAGGGACTGTGACTGATAGAATTCAAATTACTTTAATACCTACCTACAACATCAGTCTTGCAGGCATTTACCAACCCCTCCTAGACTAGAGCTGACAGTGTGCTAAGAGTTGGTAGTGGTGTAGGACGACTAAGATATGCTCTCTGACCTCCAAGAGCTCAAACTGCAGGAGGGCAGGAAGATGTGGAAGGAACGCTGTCGTAAATCGCCCCGAGGGCAGCCCTGCGGACAGACGGGACGTAAGGGCCGAGGGGGTCAGGACAAGGGGTCAGTGCATCCCACCCCAGGTGGGGGTCCTCTATTCTGTTCTCCACTTCCCACAGACACGGAGGGGTGCCGAGAGTCAGGCCCCACAACGGGCTCTGGGCCCACCGGAGAGACTCACGAGGGTGTGCCAGCTGGAGGACATGAGGCCCATTCACAGGAGGGCATTCCAGGCACAGACTGTCTGGGGAGATGAACGGAAGTGAAACTGCCTACGTCTCCTTGCTGGGTGACTTCAGGCAAATTACCCAACCTCTCTGGGTGCCTGTTCTCATTTCTTTCATTCATTTAACAAGTGTTTTTTAGACACCTACCACTGCAAGGCACTAGGGATACAGCAGTGAACAAAAATAGATTTTTAAAGCCCTACTTTGCAGCACTTAACATTCTGCTAGAGGGAGACACACAATAAACAAACACAAAATTAAAATCCACAGTAAGTAGATGGGTGATATGGGATCTGGGGGAAAAATGGAGCAGAGCAAGGCAGAAAGGGAGTGCCCATTATGGGAGGGGGTATGTTAAAAAGAGAGGTCGAGGCCACAGCTGAGCAGAGACCCCAGGAGATGAGGCAGCAAACCATGCGGGCATCTGGAGGAAGAGGTCGGGAGAGACGGAGTATGGCGGCTGAGCAAGCCCTGTGAGATACCCCCAGAGGGGGGCGCCCACAGCCAGGTGGGAAGCCACTGGAGGGTTCCGAGCTCTGGACTGACATGGCCTGAGTTGATATTTTCCAATGAAAACCAGCTGAAGAACCAGGAGCAGGAGGGCAAGGCACACGGGAAGCTTGGAGGCAGTTACAAGACCACGGCGGTGAGTCGGGTGGGAGACGGTGGCCACGTGGACCAGGCTGATAGCACCAGAGGCGCTGAGAAGTGCCGGGACTCTGGGCATGCTTTGACGTAGAGCCGACTGGGGTGCCTGGGTGGCTCAGTCGGTTGAGTGACATAGAGCCGACAGACCTTGCCCGGATAGCTCAGGCACAGAGTAGAAGAGAAAGAAAAGGCTCAGGGATGATGGAGCTACCAAAGGAAGGCTGGGCTATGGAAAACTGTAGAAGCAATGGCTCCAGAAAAAATACAAGCAAGGTGTCAGATGTGTTAAGTTTGAGATGCCCGGCAGACTTCCAGGTGGCAGCACAAAGCAAGCAGCTGAATCCACGGGACCAGTCTGGGGAAAGGTCTGGGTGGGCGGTATACGTTTCAGGTTTGTCCACATCCCCGAGCTTCTGTTTTCATTTATGTTACGTGGGTTCCAGTTACCATGGGCGAAGCAACTAGCGGTACCTGGGAAACAGCAGGGAAACAGCACCTTCCCCATCGCTGCCCAGCCCAGCCTCCATCTCCTGTTGATGAGTGTTACCTGCTCGCCACAGCGTGAAAGTCGCCGTACCTAAACCCCTGTCTCTTCGGCGGATGACAGGGCCGGGGAGATGACAGGGGCTAGGCTGGACACCGGGTGGGCTGTGCTGGCTTCCAGACCTCAGGTCTTCCCCGAGACCCCTCATCTCAACTCATCTCCATATTCCAGTGGAAGAGCAAGGGAAAGAACGACACTTCCCAAGACTGGATATAAACACGGATTAATCAAGAAAGAGCTGGCTGCAGTTTGAACCTCCACGCTTCCAGGACACTTTACTCAACAAAAGAAAATAAAGCAAACAGACTCAGGGTAGTACCTTCCCGTTTTCACGTGACTGACACATTCCAACTATGGATTTTAGATCTTGGAGTTGGCATACCACATTCCTTCTAGAAATAAACCAGGGTAAGCATCAGGAATTCTGAGAAACAGAGGTTTCTGATTTGGGTTCCATTCTCCCTTGTGGGATCACAGAGCCAAAAATCACATTTTAAAATGTTTCTTCTGGGGAGGGGAGGGAACATGGTCCCTGCTCGGGCTCTGGAAGTGGAAGGGAAGCCAGAGAGGCCTCCGCAAAGCTGTCTCTAGTGCTCACTGGTGCTCAGAAGGCAGTCGCCGCGGTGTGTAGTGCCTGGCAAGTGTTTACTAAACCATGAATTCAGTAAACTTCTCACGTAAGAGGTCTTTTTAAAAAGGCAAAAATATAAGGGAAGCGTGTCTACCACAGCAGCCAGCTAGAACAGCTTGCCTGGTGTTGGAACAATACAGTCTTGAAGCCAACGGCAGGCAGAAACTACCCTAACCATCTGGAAAATGCTGGCCCAACCACCCAAGCTCTCAGGATTCTGCAACCCTGCGGGTTTGGCCCCAGCAAATGACTACGATGGTCAGCAGGCTCTGCAGTGAGATCACCCGCAGAGATTCCTTAGGAAACGGGAGCGGAGCTCTGCCACCCCAGCGGCTGGGGTGTGCTAAGGACACTTCGCAGTTTTCTCAGGAGGTCAGCTGCGGGCTTTTCAACGCGCTCTTCTGAACCAGCGCACTGAACGGGCACCGTGGCACCAGCACCAGGCCCGCACCGAGCCAGCCTGATCACGTGCCTGTTTCTCCTTCGTCGTTAAATCCCCTGAAAACGATCGGTGTCGACTGCTTATTGAGGACCTATTGTGCATCAAGCAGTCTTAGGCACAAAGGAGTCAAAGTTAAAAACACAGGACACTGGAAAGCTCTCGGGAAACTCCTCGTGCCTTACTAGGGACTAACGTGTCCCCTGACGCACAGAGCAAGTTCACGTCCTCTCATTTGCTTCCAACGGCATCACAGACTTTCTTAGAGAAAATTCCCACAGAAGAGGATGACGATAAAAGGCGAAGAGCCCTGCCAGGTCCACACAGGCCGTACGTGGCAGAAACTGGGTTATAAACTCAGTTTCGCCCCTCCCCAGGAGGAGAGGGGCCGCTGTGACGATCATGGTCACGGGTTAATCTCCCAGGAGCACGCCCGCCTCGGGTCCACCTGCTTGACTGGACGTGCGGCTTCCGGCTCCGGGCTTCTTTCCTACCTGGACCTCCTCGCCTTTGCCTCAGATGTCCCATCTCCATAAGGGCAGTCTGCCTGCTTCTCCCAAGCCGATGAATTCTGAGGGTCTGCTTCCCAGGCCTACAGCATCACCGTCACCTGGGAACTTGCTAGAAATGCAGATCCCCAAGCCCAGCCCAGACCTACCGGACCCGAGCTTCTGGGAGGGGGGCCCAGCAATCCAGGTTTTCACGGGCCCTCCAGGGGTCTCCACTGCAGGCTACAGCCTGAGCACCACCCTGACCAGAGCTACAAAGCTAACAAGCTCCTCTAAAGTGCCTGTGTCGCCCCACCGTGATCACTCAGCCCCACACAAAGCCCGTGACTAAAGAAGGCGGCCAAATGTCCAGTACGGGCAGCAGTCACAAAACGCAGTCACACCCAGCAAAGTTCTTTGCGGCCAGCTTAAGCGAAGCCGGACACACAGGTAATAGACCCCCCCCCCGCCTTCTGGTCTACTTTCCACACACGGCCCCACCTTCTCAGTCCAGCAGCGCACTGGCCCTCAACGTGACCCCATTCCAACTGCTCAGACCCAGCTTTTGGGCTGGGAGCTCACCCAAGGGGACAAGGCTTGTCGATACATATGCCTCTTCCCTAACTAGGAAACGAGGTGACCGGCTCCAAGCTCTGTTCAAGGCAACAGTTAGCTAAGGCTTACTCCATCCTGAATAAATGCTAACAGTAAGATACGAACCTCACAGTTGTACTACTTTCTACACTCTCCCAAACTCCTCCGTAAATCTCAGAAGGATCAGAAAAGCTAACCTGCCAACGGGGATTAGAACCCAGGACTCCAAATTCATCGTCTATGGACCTATCTACTGTAACACATCGAGCATAAAACAAATTCTTGTGAGTTATCTAATGGAGCTACCATAAAACAGTAAGTTCTGGTCCCCGTGTAAGGGCACAGGCCCCACGTCCCCAGAGCATGTTGCCACATGGAAAGAATATCCTTTTCACCAGCCCAGACCACTAGAAATAATGCAGAGACACTCTCTTAAACAAAGGAGAACTTCCTAGATCCAAAGCTCCAAGTTTATAGAAAGGGCGGGGACACCCTTTCCAGCCCTGCTTTTCTTCCTACAGATTTGATGATCCTCTCATCTACTCTCTTGATTTTGATTAAAAGGTCTCTAAATTTCCTCTTACAAACAACGAAAGGTGGTTATTCTGTTATTGTTTTAATGTCTATCGCCGCAACCTTCCGGAGGGAACAAAAAAGGCCTGTAGAAACGGAACTGGGGTTCCCACACAATCACCCCCGTCGCCCATCGATATGGTATTTACGCTCAGTTCTAAAATACGCTGAAATTCCATTTGAGAAATGAGAGCCTGCCGGAGGTTAGGGACAGACACACACACACACACACACACACACACACACACACACACACACACTGTCTTCTGTATGTTCCAAAAGGTGGAAATATACACACGAATGGTCAGATAACTCTCCCATTCTGCCTCCTTTATTCTCATTTCTTAGAAACTACCTCTGTTGGAACATCCCTTCCCATGTTCATGTTCATACCCAGGGACAGATCCTCAGAGAAGAGAAGGAATAAGATTCACAAAAGACTCATTTGGAGCATTGATAATTACAGCAGCCGAAAAGCTTCTGAAAGCAGAGAAGGACCCTGCTAACAAAACATCATCAGAGCACTTACCAGAAAACTGCCCGAGCACGAGATTACTATTAACAATGAGGGGGGAAATCAGAGCCCAAATCAAGCCTCAACTAAGCAGACGGACTTGCAGGATTTTCCATCTTTGCTGCTACCATGAGCATTTTTTTAAAAGAGCAGTGGACTCCATGAGTTTGACAAAGGAAGAAAAACAAAAGAGAGCGAGAGACTCATTCTGGATAGAGTTGCTATTCTGCATTCATAACTCTACACCACCCACAGCAGCTCAAAGGAGGCACAAGGTGGGGTCCCCGGCAAATTTACGCACGAGCACCCCAATTATCCCCTGCTGCACATGTGCATGCAGTAAACACCCCCGACCTGCACCACCTCTGTGCCTCCCACCCCCGCGACCGGGATAAAGCCCACCGAATGCAGGAAAAAACCGTTTTGGGGGTGAGAACCAGCCAGAGCCCGAGCTGTCATTACACAGCAAAAACCCAGCGAGAACAAAAACCCAGCGGCAGGCTGATGTAGAAAGCCCACGACGTACCTGAATTCTTCAAATGCAAACATGACCTAGTCAGAGACAACGTCCTTAGATTGTCTGGTAGCCTTTTTGGTTCGGAGGACAACCATTTAGTCAGTCGGATGGTGCAAAGTGCAGAAAAAAGAGGCGGGGTTTCCACACCCCCCCCCCCCCCCACAATATTCGGAAGTAAAAGGCTTTCTGCAGACAGGGGCCTGCGGCCTCCAGCTCCGCCAGCTGCTGACAAGCGGCAGCTAACAGGGGAGGCAGCTAGAAAACCATGTGATCATTCCAGCAAGTCTGATTAATGCAGCGTATGCTTAGGCTCCAGGCTGGGAGCTGGATTAGCTAGCCCTGAGAAAGAAGTCGAACCCCGGGCATGCCTGGGGTCCTGGGTGAATCGCACGCACATCTGCCACCGCTGCACCCAAAACCTGCAGGTTGGGAAGTGGGGGGCAAAGGCCTGAAGGAACGCAGCCGGCTCCCGGGCGACCTGCCCGATAGCCTCATCTTCCATGGCTGCCGCCGCCACGGGCAGGTGTGGCCGGTGAACAGTGGAGAGGATTCCAGGCTGCGCCTCCCCGAGAATTCCTCAGAGTTCCGGAATCACAGGAGTCACACTGTGTGCTCACCGCCTCACCGTCAACAACATGACCTTGTGGGTCCACCATGATAAGTGATCTCACTGACTCCATCACTCATTTATTGGGTGCGTAGCACGTGCTAGGCTCTTATCGATTCCTGGAGGCACAAAACTTATGTAATGATTCCAGAACAGAAGTTGAGAAGCAGGAAATGAGGTGTCAGCCAAAAGGAGAGAAATGTTTACCAGTCTGTAAAGCCCAAGCTGGCAAGATTTGGCTGCCTTCTGAGACTTGCCATTAAGGAGATCTTCAGCATTTGGCCTGCAAATGGTCTTTATAAACTCACGTCAAGACCCGTGAGTCGCTCCTGCCTTTCTCTCTCCCTCACACCCACAGGTACCATCAGTCACTAGTCCGGACTCTACCTCCGAAAGGTTTCTTTGAATCCGGCTGCCCCATCCCGTGCCCGCGGCGTTTCTCGCGTGGCCCGGCGCCTTCCGACCGGTCTTCCTCCCTCTGTCCCTTCTGCCAGAGCAGTTGTCTGAATCTGACTTGGAGACCCGCGCCCCTTCCAACCCCACACGAGTCCCCCGGTGCCCACGGGGTCGGGCGAAAAGGCCTCAGCCCCGCAAACGAAGTCTTTTCTGTCCAACTCTCTCCCGGTTCCCTAACTTGCTCAGCCTATGGGGCAAGCAGCCCAGATTGGTCCCGGCTCCGTGTGCGAGCTGCGTGTTGTCGCGCGTGCTCCACCCCTGGCCCGGTGAGCCGCTCTCGCTACTGCCACCAACGCGCCACCCAGCACCCTGCCTGCCCTTCCCTGAGACCCAGAAGGGCAGCGACACGCACTCCCAGAGCCTGGAGCAGAGCAGGACAGAGAGGAGCCATTGGATAAGGGTCTGCTGAAGGAATGACCATTCGCCTCTGCCCTCCATCAGGGAGGAGAGTGGCAGAGTACAGGTGTCCACGCGAAGCTGCTCCGCGGGGACTGCGCGCATTGTCCCCGCCTCGCGGAGCGGCCACGACCCAGGGCCTGACTCAAAGACACGAAGCGGTAACAGCCAACGGAGGCAGACTGATTAGTGAGGACGATCTGGGGGGAACCCTGTGATCCCTCAAGCCACACAGCAATCACCAACTGAACTGCTCCCGAATGCTCGCACACGACTTCCTGACAGGTCTCCCTCCGCCTGGGACCCTCCAGTGACGGCAGCTTCTTGGCAGAATCATGATAGAACAGAAAACACAAGAGATTCAGAGCCATTAAATAACTGAGTTTACGTCCCAGATCTGCCACTTCCTGACTCTGTGATCACCGGCAGGCGACCCGAGCTGTCCGCGCCCTGGGCTCCCTGCGTGCGCAGCGGGACTGATGCGGATGCTGCCCGGGCCTCCCTCTTGTGGGACGGCTGTGGGGACCCCACAGGGCAGCCCCCCGGGGAGCTGTGAGAGCTCCCCGTGGAGTGCACCGAGCTGTGGAACGTTCACCATCATCACCTCACAAGGCCGCCTCTCCCTGACAGTGCTGACTGCTGGACATTCGTCCCCACGGTAAGGCCACCCCCCCTCAGTGGTACTCTACCTGCTTACAGGTAGCTCATTTATTTTAATTTTTGCGGTGCCGGTCAGGGTCTTTCTGTCCTGTGATTCTCAGGACAAGGGGTGTGCGTGCATGTACACATAAACATATATACTGTGTATGGAGGTATGTCTAAAATCACTGTCCTAGATCTTAAATTTATTTTATTTAAAAAAATTTTTTTTAATGTTTTTATCTATTTTTGAGACAGAGAGAGACAGAGCATGAGCAGGGGAGGGGCAGAGAGAGAGGGAGACACAGAATCTGAAGCAGCTCCAGGCTCCGAGCGGTCAGCACCGAGCCCGAAGTGGGGCTCAAACTCATGAACCACGAGATCACGACCTGAGCTGAAGTCGGATGCTCAACTGACTGAGCCACCCGGGCACCCCTACTAAATCTTAAATTAAAAAAAAAAACAAAAAAAGCAGTAGAGGGGCGCCTGGGTGGCTCAGTCAGTTAAGCCTCTGACTCCTCATTTCAGCTCAGGTCATGAGCCCAGGGTTGTGGGATCGATCCCCACATAGGGCTCTGTGCTGGGCATGGAGCCTGCTTGAGATTCTCATTCTCTCTCTCTCTCTCTCCCCCTCTGCCCTGCTCACACTCTCCCCCTTTCTCTTAAAAAAGAAAAAAAAGGCAGTAGAGATTGCCAAAGTCTTAGGAAGAGCAATTAACCCAGACCAAATACAATTATAAGAGGTTTTTATTTATTAAACTACCTGGTGAGAGTCTTGGATGAGGGTAGGGGCAGCTGGTCATCAACCAGACACAAGCTTCTTGAGGGAAAGGAGATTCCAGGGCATTGTGTCATCAGTCGTTCCCAGCCTCAGGGACACCGCTATGAACCGCAGACGCTCACTGCTTCCTTCTGGCTGACGGCTGTGCCGGTCGGTCTAATGTCGGCACCTGCATTGTTAGCACCACCTGCAAGGTCTGGAGAGGAGCGGCAGTGACCTTGGCTCCCAGACACGTGTCATGCTGGGAGCTGGCCAGAGGGGCTTCAGCCTGGCCACAGGCAGGTCCGGGGTGGCAGAGGCCTGGGGGATGGAGACCTCTGGACTTCATGCCTGTTTTCCATCAGTAACTCAAGACTCTCCTCTTGGAATGCTCGTTATATCTTTCAGGGCAATTCTTAAGGTCCTGGTACCAGCAGAGCTGATAAAAAATGGTGAAAAATTTCCAAATCCCAGCACCAAGTATATCTGAGACAGAATTTATGAGATTCCCCACTTTGCTAATAAGGAAACAGAGGCCAAAAGAGTTTAAGTAACTTGTCCAAGGTCGAACTGCTCTCAAGGGGCAGAGCAGGGACGTGGAGCCAGGTAGGCTCAATGTCAGTGTCTGGGTCCCGATGCCGGTGATCCAACTGTCTCAGGCTGCCTCCAGAAGAGGACTTATTCCACAGACCTTCAGGCGGCCTGTGGCTCCACGACAGGGCTGGAACATGGTGACCCTCTGGGGTTCTTCTATCTAGCTGGTCCTGGCTAGTCCCCGAATTTCATGGCCAGGCAAACGACCATAAGGGCTGCAAGGGTGCTTCAGCTTCGGCAGGAAGGGGTAGAAACCTGAGTTGGCATGGGACCAGACTGGGGACGGAGTCAGCTTCAAAGGCTGGGCACCCCACTCGATCACTGGTGGCACCAAAGTGCCAGGAATAGGGACATAAGCGAAGGTCCTTGCCTCCCGACAGCTCCACTCCTACCCGAACAGACCCAGAAGGCACTTGTGTGACCACAGAATGTTAAAAAACAGAAGGTCATCCCAGGTCATCTACCAATGACTCAAGGCTCAGACAAAGCCTGTTCCTGCTGTGGGACCTCTGCAACATGAAGGAGCAGCCAGATACTCATTTTTAAAAAAATTTTTAACATGTTTATTTATTTTTGAGAGAGAAAAAGAGAGAGAGAGAGAGAGCGAGCATGAGCGGGGGAGGGGCAGAGAGAGAGGGAGACACAGAATCAGAAGCAGGCTCCAGGCTCCGAGCTGTCAGCACAGAGCCCAAAGCGGGGCTCGAACTCATGGACTGTGAGATCATGACCTGAGCTGAAGTCGGTTGCTTAACCGACTGAGCCACCCAGGCGCCTCTACCCTTGTTTTTAAAATGTCACTTATGAGGGACATAAAACTGGTAAATGTAGAGAGTTCTGGTTGAAGGAGATATGGAAGAGCCCACAGTCCCTGCAGCCAGGAGTCCCCCCTCTCTCCAGCAGGGACAGGCTGGGCTCAGCCTGAGGACACCTGTCCTACAGGACCGGCAGTCTCATGAGCACGGACACTGTGGGGTGCTCTCCGAGCTCAGGCCAGCACGCTCCCCCTCGTGAATCCCTGCTGTCATGGCAGAACACTGTCTTAGCAGTGACTGGCCACGTGGGCTGCCAGAGGTGTCCCCAGAGAAACAAATGTGGAGATACTGAACACAGACATGATCATTAACATGAGGTGTCCCTAGGCCCCTGACAATTTGGGAAAGCTAACATTCCTAGGGACACACACGGTAGGCGTTCGGTCAAAAACTTTTTCAATTCACTTAATGCACTTTTGCTGCAGTTGAATTAACCTCTCCAAAAATTTAAAAACAAAACAGATCCCTTCTTCAACTGGTAAGAAATGTGAGTCCTACACGCTGAACTCATTCCTTCCCCCAAATTACATAATTCAAGTGAACCTCTACAGTGACATTTAACTTTAAAATGTAAGTTTTAAATAAAGCCATCCCTCACCTCTATTGTGAGAATTCTATTTAAACTAAAAGCTACCCCCCAAAAGCATTCTACCACAAAGCAAACACAATTATATCGTTCAATCTACCACGAGTCAAAAGTAGGAGTTACTGGTAATTATTTCCGCACTTCTGTCCACATCAGACTCTCTTAGCAAGTGAGCTCCCTCTAAGTATCTGTGCCGGGTTCCCGAAGATTACCTCTGCATTCACTCAACAAACACTCGGAGAGCTGCTGTGCTAGGTACATTCCAGACGGTGCAGAGAGACAGCAGCGAGTCCACTCACATCCTGACTCCCAGTGCTTGCTTCTAATGAGGGAAGGCACATCGTGAATGAATACAACACAGCAACGTGCCACAGAGCGACAGGAGCTACTGAACTTAGCGGCGGTGACAGGAAAGACCCCCGTGGGTAGTGGTATCTACGCTGAGATGGGAATGACAAGCAGGGGACAGTTGTGCAAACCTTGAGGAAGGATTACTGCAGGCAGAGGAATCAGCTGAGGTGGGAGGAAACAAGTGTGATTTTCACCCTCTCATGCGGTGTGGCTGGAACAGAGGAGTAAGGAACAGAGGAGATGGGACATGAGGAAGAGAGGTCAGCAGGGCGTCAGCAGCCAGGGAAGCCACCGGAGAGTTTTCGGCAAGGGAGTAACACGACCCGATTTTCGTGGTTAGAAGAAACGTGCAAGACCACTCAGAAGCTGCTGCCACAGTCCAAGTAAGAGCTGACGGAGTCTGGACTCTGGCGGTGGAGGCAGGACACGAGAGCAGAAAACAAGCTGATGGATTACAGGTATGTTTCAGAGATAGTCTTTCCCACAACTGCACTGTTTCGTGTGGTTCTCAGATTAGTAACGAAGCAGAGCAAAGACTAAAATATTTCAGCAGAAATACTAAGAACCCCAAGAGTAACATAAGCCGAAAAAGCATAAGCTCCATGAGAGGAAGGACCTTGCCCCATCTTTACCCTTCTACCCCAGAGCTGGCACCCGGGATCATTCAGAAAATATCTGTTGAATTAATGAACCAGCAGTTTGTAGACTAAGAGAGACAATTTTGTAAAAAGATGAAATTGGATGAAGTCAGCAGTCCTTGTGGTGCAACCATCCAATAATAGGGCAGATTATCCTTCTGAATAAACACGTGCAGCTGCCCCAATGTCACCCAGACAGACAGAATTTTCCCAGAAAATCTTGCCAGGAGTAGAGGGAGAATCAGGAAGATAAAAGCATGCAGGACAAATTCATATATTCCATCAAGAGATACTGGGACTCTGCTGTATGTCTAGTACCACACCACCTCTGAGAAAGGGGGAGGTGAAAGCTTCCCAACATCTGGGACCAGACCACAAGGCCTCAAAAACCTCAATGAGAGTCAGCGTTGGTAACTCACCACGAAGGCATCTGCAGCTGTGACACAGGATCTTCTAGGTTCTCTGTTGGCACTGGTTTCCTTTCCCACCTCAACTCACTGCTCTTATCAAGACCCATTCGAGTCCCGGTACCAGCATGAGCAGCCCGGGGGGCCTGGAGTGTGACCGGCTGGGCTGTGGTCCGGTCCTTACCGGAGTGGAGTAATTCACCTGTAATTCACCTGTCAGAGTGTCTGCTCCCTCACAGAGATATTACGAGGGCCAGATACAACAGGTGTGCCAGCGTTCTGTGAGTTGTGTGTGCCAGATATGGAGATGAGAATACTATCATTAACAGCAAAGGAAATTATCCTTTTCTCCTCTGTGCCTCTGAGGTCTTGATAAGGCAGGAATTTTAAGTATTTACCTAAGTCACACAATTAGATGATTGATAAATGCAACCTACTATCCAAGGGGCCTAGAGAGTTCATAAACACGCTTAATTGTGGGAATTCAGGGCTAAAAGGACCTCGTGGTCAAATGAGCCAAACCCTACTTCTGGGCAACAGCCTAGCCACCCAAGATGCTTATCTCCTCAAGGAGTGTCCACTCTGTCAAAGTGTAATTTTCAAAAGCTAAAACCCTGCCATACAAAAATACAGTATGCATGTGTCAAGGACTGATTTAAGTCGTTAATGAGGGAACAGCAGAATGACAACGCTGGTTCCAAGGTTACATGAGAAACATACATAGAGTCAGTGGGGGAAGAAAAAAAAAAACAGAATGTGATGATCTTGCAAGGTTAGATATAAAACTGGTTAACCTCCCACCAAACGGTGAAACCATAACCCTTGAGGTACCTTTTCTACTGAACAGAAATCATTTAGATCTCTACTGGACAGAAATCATGTGTAATTTATCCATTTTCTGCAAGTTAGCATCTAGCTTTACAGAAGTCAGTCTTCTCCAAGAATGTCAGCTGTCCTTTAGGTGGGCTTGCTAAAAGATGCCCCCAAGTGATCCTGAAAGGGCATACAGTAATCCTTGTGCCTTTTCCCCAGGTTTTAGATAATCTTCCTACAATATCTCAACATAGCTTATCACCCACTCCAGGGACTGTTGGGTAAGAAGTTCTTTCCTGTCTGGTCCATTTTTGCTTCTGCCTCGTTTACATCCTCTTATTTGATGAAAATCCTTCAAATGACTGCAGTCAATTCGAAATTACTGCTTAGTCCTCTCAGGTCAAATCATCCTGAAACGGGGGGGGGGGGGGGCTATTTTCTAGAACTTCCAGCTTTCAGTGCTTCTCTGAATTCTCTCCAACTATCACACTTGTGGGTCTCTTAAAAACAAAAAAGGGAACGTCTGATTCATAGGTGCTGATTCACAGAGCCCCTCCTCCCCCTCCTCCAGATCTGGCTATTCTGAAGCACTTACCATAATTAACTCTAATTCCTCAACTTCACAAACCCACCCCTATCATCCCTTTCCTTCCAATGTAATAGTGCTTGGAAGTCACAAACCAAACCCACTACAGAGACATACAAACTCAGCCCACACTAACTGGCACAATAACGTGAAGTCAAAGAAGAAATGGACTGAATCAGAGAATGTCTTGTTCATGTCTGTATTTTCCACAGAGGGTAGGGAAGTGGAACGAATAAACTAATTAATTAATTAAATGTTCTAAAGAACTGAAGGAGTGAGTGGATTCCAAAGGTTCTGGCATGTCAAGTGTCTTCCAAGAAGCTAAGTGCGGAAGGGAACTTCTGGGGCCAGTCCAGGGGGAGCCTTTGGAAAACGGAGGCCGCCTTTGTCCACTCCGGCTGTGCTGTAACAAAACCCCACACGCCGGGGAGTTGACAAACAAACATTAACTTCTCATAGTTCCCGAGGCTGGAAGTCCAAGATCAGGGTCCCGGCATGGGCCGGTAAGGGCCCTCTTCCAAGCTGCAGACTTCTCATTGTATCTGCACGTGGAGGAAGGGGCCAGGGAGCTCGGCCGGGTCTCTGTCAAAAGGGCGCTAACCCATTCGTGAAGGCCCGGGCCCAGTCACCTCCCAAAGGCCCCACCTCCTCACGCCATCACACTGGGGGTTAGAATCCCCACATGTGAATTTTGGAGGGACACAGACATTCAGACCGTGGTAGAGACCCAGTGAATGAACAATGTGGGAATTTCTAGCACCTGCTGGCAAGGCAGGGATGAAGATATTTTATTTTGAAGGTAGGAAGTAAAGCAGGGGTCTAAATCCTTACATCTAAAACCAGACCACAGGGGTGAGGTCTACGCCGCAGTCAGAGGAGCTGTCCCTGTGTTTTGAGCACCTAAGGTCTACAGTCTAGACACCAATCCTGACCATGCAACCCCTTCCCAATATACAAGCCCTAAAAAGGAGAACCTTAATTTAACACATGTTCTGTCTCGAGAAGGACCCTTAGGGAAGACATAATGGTAGAGAAATCACGTGAACATATGTCCAAGGGAGCTTTGATCTGGGAAGTCCTGCTTTAGATAAACACATTTTATTCCCTCAAAAAGCTAGTTTTTCTTTCTCACATTTTATTTCCGATAATCAGGCTTTCTCTATTTCTGATTCCCTACGAACATGCACAAGGTGGTGTTTTTCCTCCTCCAAAATAGCACTGCTTCTTAGTTTCCAAAAAAGTTCCATTTGCATAAGCCTCGCAGTGGTGTTTATATTCCTTCTTACAGAAAGCTCCGACACCCAGCCTATAACCCTGGTGTTTAAATTAACAGGTATCAGGACAAACTGATTAAGACCTCCACATGGATTCCCAATGCTGGGCAGGATTTATTAGGTAGCTGACTAAGTTTGGAACCGCAGTGTTTTTGTAAAAGCGTATTCTCACTAACATGAAAAAATATGAGCCCTTGATTATTTTCCATGCCTCATTCTCAAACCATTCACTCTCCCACGACACTACGTTCCTTGGACCCCACAGCACATACTGAAAAAAAGGAAAAGGAGGGCAAAAGGGTCGTAGGCGCTGGATGAACCGAGCTTTGCGAACCACTGTATTCCATCGAAAGAACATGGAATTTGAAGGGCTTCACAGATTTCATCAAGTGGTAAGTGACTCTAAGAAAAATGTCAGTCCGATCTCCTTTCGACCACAGAAAGAGAAAAACACAGTACCCTGCCTACTGTCAGAGATGGAATCAGAAGTGAAGTCTCCTGGTTTCTAATTTAGGTGCCTTATCCTATAAGCCAGTGGCCCTCAAGAGCGGGGACCTCCAGCAGCAGTAACGGCATCATCTGCCAGCTCATCAAAGATGAAAATTCTCGGCCCCTCCCCAGACTAACCGAACCAGAGACTTCGGGAGGATGCCACCCAGCAATCTGTGTCTGGCCAAGCTCTCCAGGGGACTCGGGTGCACGTGAAAGTCGGAAACCCACTGACGGCTCTACCACCAGATTCTCAGGCGGGGGAGTCTCGGTGCCCCAGGGGCCACCGGGCACTGTGTGGAGACACTGTCCACTGTCACAGCTGGGGATGATGGGGGGTGGAGGGCAGGGACGCTGCTACGCATCCTACTATGTGCAGGACAGCCGTCCACAGCACACAATTCTCTGGCCCGAAGTATCGGTGGTGCGGGGGTGGAGAGACACCACTCTCTTCCTCCTACGGGGAGGGCAGGAAAGAGAAGTCGTTCGTGCTGCACACGCTCTCTCCACAAAGTGTCCGCCGCCCGCAGGCAGAGCTTTGCTTCTCTTTCATAAACGTGTCCCCTCAAGCTGTACTTCCCAAGCCGGTGTGCCTCCACCAGGTGTGCGGCTCTGGCATCTGGACCCCTCGGCTGTCTGGGAGGCCAGCGCCCAGCCCCCAAAGCCAGTCCCTCCCACGGCAAGCAGCTACATCCCGCTCCAGGTGTGCCACAAAGTACTGTCATTTTCCAGGAGAACCATGATGTGATGAGAGATTAGAGATCAGCACTAATCTTTTTAAAAAAGCCACAATGACCTCCCATTTCCAGTAATGGTGAGAGAGGTTGTTTAGATCAACCCTCCGAGTGAAAAGAACCAAAAAAAGCCAGATAAAACTGCTAAAAGAACCAGACATTTCTAAAGTTTATTTGAGAGAGAGACAGAGACAGAGACAGAGCACGAGCAGGGGAGGAACAGAGAGAGAGGGAGATACAGAATCGGAAGCAGGCTCCAGGCTCCGAGCTGTCAACACAGAGCCCAATGTGGGGCTCGAACTCATGAACTGTGAGATCATGACCTGAGCCAAATCAACCAACTGAGCCACCCAGTCGCCCCCAAAGCAACATTTCTTTTTTTTTATTTCATTTTTTTTAGTGTTTGTTTATTTTTGAGACAGAGACAGAGCATGAGCGGGGGAGGGGCAGAGAGAGAGACACACACACACAGAATCCGCAGCAGGCTCCAGGCTCGAGCTGTCAGCACAGGGCCCGACGTGGGGCTGAAACTCACGAACTGCGAGATCATGACCCCAGCAAAGTCGGACGCCCAACCGACGGAGCCATCCGGGCGCCCCCCCACCCCTTTTTCTTAAATTTTCTTTTTCCCAAACCGACATTTCTAAAGGCATCAAATTACTGTCAAAGATGGTAAGGAATTTCTAGGCTAAAACAGAGGAGAAAAGAGAGGGTCTGAAAAGGCCAACGGGCACAGAAGCCCCTTTTTTGCCCTGATGGCAATGTTTTCATCCTGGAAAATACAAGCTTTGATGCTGGCCCCACCACAGGGCAGGCCAGTCACCCCCTCAGGGTGCGCCCTCTTCCTTGGAAGGGATCCTCAGACATCCCCTCAGAAGCAATCCGCGGCACCTCCGCCAGCCAGCGTCCCATGGATGGATACGGGCTAACACTGAGCAGTTGTGTCCCCTGTACTGCTCTGCCTACTTCCATCAATTAGCTTAATCCTGGGGAGCCGCCTTGAGTCACGTTCCGTTATTCTTCCCATTTTACGGCTGGGCAGACTGAGGAACAGAAAGGTGAAATAATGTGCCCAAGTTCAAAAGTGGCAGAGCCGATCGTACCCAAACAAAGGCCGCCTGACTTCTAACCAGCCCAGAACAACAAAAGGGCACAAAGATGTTGATTTTTGTAGGACTGAAGACAGCAATAAGCTGAATATCCATCGACAGGGATCGGTCAAATAAAGTACAGCATATACAAAGAGTCCCTGTAAACACAGACGGCTAATGCCACGGACTTAGGGATGACTGTGGTGTGAGAAACACCTCCACGAATCAAACAAGGAAGCGAGTTCCAGAAAAGCACGTGCAGGGCGGCGTATGTTCCCGGACGCGTTACCGCACACACCACGCGGCCCGGTGGCCGCAAGCTCAGCCTTTCGGTCCAGAGAGCTTGCCGCTGCTTGGCCTTGGGCAAATTAAACTACTTCACTGTTCTAAAACACCAGCTTCCTTCCGCCTAAAACGGGGTGACATCATGATCTCCAAGGCTCTGGTGAGAAGCAAGGGATGCACCGCACGTGGAACCGCTCGGGCCGGAGCCAGGAGCGACAGCTCGGTACGCACAGCTGCTCCGTTACTTATGATGCTGCTACGTGCGTGCGCACGTGCATCCAAAGACGGCTGGAGCCATGCCAGCCAAAGCGCTCACAGCTGCTGATCTCCAGGGCCTGGCGTCCCTGGTCATGTGTGCTTTACTTACGTATTTTTTTTTGTATTCTTCTGTATTGTCTGATTTTTACAGCGAACAGGTATGAATTTTATAAAAACGCTATTTTCTTTCTTTTTTTTAAAATGTTTTATTTATATTTGAGACAGAAACAGAGACAGAGACAGAGCATGAGTGGGGCAGGGGCAGAGAGAGGGAGACACAGACTCCGAAGCAGGGTCCAGGCTCCGAGCCGTCAACACAGAGCCCGACGTGGGGCTCGGACCCACGAGCCGCGAGATCGTGACCCGAGCCGAAGTCGGACGGCCAATCGACTGACCCACTCAGGTGCCCCAACGCTATTTTCTATGTACCCTCCCAGCACACACACAAGTGTACAACCTGAACAAAACTATTCCGGTAGCACTAATGTGACAGGTGATATCTCAAAGTAGAGATCCGTGGGAAACCAGAAGAGCAAGCTGGGGAAAGTGAAACTCTAGGCCCGGGACATCACGAATATTCACAGAATGAAGGAAGGAAGCCACGAACGGGGAGGCCACGGCGTGCAGCGGCACTGAGCTCCGGAGCCACACGCAGCTGGAGTTTAACACCAGCTCTGCCGCTCCTAGCTATTACCCTCGAACGACTTATTTTCAGTTGCCTCACCTCTACCACAGGACTGTGCCAATGCATAGGGCTATCACACGGTTCAAGGAGACCGTGAATGCAAAAGCAGGTTTGCGTTTCATAAAAGTTCAACGAGAGCCAGTTCTCCCCGCCCTGCCCCCTTCCTTGGTCCCAGGAATGCCAAACAAACTGTGTGACCCTGGATAGGCTGTTCCACTGAGCCTCAGTTTTCTCACCTACAGAGTGAGAATAGCATTTACCTACTTCTAGGGACGCGGTGGTAATTAGGTAAGCGATTTTTGTATAGTTTACGTGGGAAGACTTACCATAAGTATTAAGGGAGTTTTTTTGGTCGGTTTCTTTTCTAGCCTCTTGGCTCCAATATACTGATTTTAGGAAGCTTTTACAACCTAACCAACACGCAGATCTTATTAACTGGCAATAATTTACTGGCCATCAAGAGCTTTCCCAGAACGGCCTACTCCCAGTCTACCTGAAAATAAAGTCTGCCTGGATGTGACTGGAATCGGTGCCCCCCAGGAAGCCCCGGTCTACCCTGGCACCACTCTGGCTGCGCAGCACAGAACGGGGCAAGCAGACACGATCGCTGGGACCCGCTGGATTTCAGCTTCATTCGCCTGGTGACGAAGACGGGAACTCTGGCTTCTTCCCACTGTTTAGGGGGAAGTGCCAGCTTCTAGGAGGGGCCACCAGCTGAAGCCCTTACACAACCAGCACGTCCGCACGCTCACTGTGCAGTACCTTCATGATACCTGACACTCACGGAATCCTCTGGAAGCACTTCTCAGACACAGTCTTGTATGGCTGAGGACCCGTCCAGCTTGGTGGGCAAGACAGGGATCCCTACCCCTACTTTGTTTACAGAGAGGAGGCCACGGAGCCAGGCGGTGAGGTGAACCTCAACAGAGGCAAGCTACGCTCCAACCACGCTGGAGTCTCCAGCGTGTCCCTCTGGGAAAGCGCAGGGGGAGGACGACCACCCGTGCCTCGGTCCTACTTAATCAACAGCAGGGCCGGAGGCTGACACCAGGGAGTAGAGCAGAGTTTGGGGTTCACGTACATCAGAATCGCCTCTCCCTAATGAGAACCACCAAGAAAAGGAGGTATTTATGTTTACAGCTCGCATGACTGAGTTCTGCCCTACCTTGGGATGTCCAGCACCCTGCCTGGGTCTGTCCTCTGGAGTCAGAAGGATCCCAGAACCACAGGCTGTGGAAGCGGAAGGGCCTGGGGACATCACGCGGTTTGATCCCCTCCCTTCATAAACAGATGCGTGGTAGCAAGCTCAGGCGGGGCCAGGCCTGGCCCCTAGCTCCCCTGAAACCAAGCTTGGTTCCCTTCCCCCTAGCCCCTGCCCCCCCTCCCCCCCGGCTGACAACCACTCTACCCCCATCCCACTCCCAGGAACCGCCTCTCTAACCCTTTCCTCTCCCAGAAACGGACACTGAACAGATACCATACGCCCAACTGTGGCAGTAAAACCCCTTCTCCTGACCTTTACTACATGAAGGACGGGCCTGTTTGCCAATGAACAGGTGCAGGACACCGCCTGCTTTTTAGGCAAGAGAACAGCTGACAGAAGAAACTACATGGTGAGTCTAAACATCTAACATTTCCCTTTCCTTCCGGCTTCTTAACTCACTCAAAGCTTGAAATTCTCAATGAGAAGCCAGATACCCACATCAGCCCTACCAGAAATGCCAAGGGAGTTACACCGAGGCAAACAGTTACGTTTACACGTGATTAAAACCACGACCGCAGTAACAAAGATGGGAAATACCCAGTACAAACTGAAGGCTTGGACCGTAGATTAAGCCCAGTCTCCGGAACTACACTCCCATGAGTTTTCGAGCAGCGTGGCGCTGTGATTCCCAGGCTCGGGACCTGCTGGGGCCCAGACTTTCCAGCCAAACGCACAAGTCACTTGTCTTTCTGTGCGGCAGGCTCCCCACCCATAAAAAGAGAGAAATAGCAGTACCTACCTTCTGGGGTTATTGCAAAGATTAAATGAGACCATGCACTTGACATGATGAGAAAAGTGCCGGCACGTGAAAAATACTCATTAATACCAGCCATTGTTGCTATTGTCATCACCCAGTACGTTAATTAGGAAACGGAGTTCAGATCTTGCCAAGCTACACTTTTTAACTCAAAGTTCACACTCTGTCACATCTTCACAAACTGTAAAAAGGGATTAAAGTATTCCCCAGAGAAAGCAGACTTCAAAAGAGAGAGCACTGGAAAAAACTAACTTTTAGTCTTAAGGAAGTTTTCTGAGCTTTGCTGGTATCCTGGTACCTGCCAGACATGTTTCTTTCCTGAAGGATTTACTCGATCACCGTTCTTGTGAGAGCTTCACCAAGTATATAGTTATCACTCACGTTCCTGGGCAAATACCCAACCTAGGGACAGGGATAAGGAGCAAAAACGGCGTGCCCTCGACCGTATTTTCCCAGTTCTTTACAACTCCCATGCCTCTGTCATCCATCAACACTATTGAGATGAGATCCACCACAGAAAGGACATGGTTTCCAAAATGTTTGGTGTAAGTGAAGCCATCAGGAACAGAAGCAAAACAGAGTAAAACAGAAACGAGATTTTTTTCTATTCTGTATCACGTTAAAAATGAATGAGCGCAGGGTCAAATGATTTATTTTCAGTACAGGTGCTAAGACAACTCATGGGGAAAAGCCTGGGTTTTTCAACGTATGGCACTGGAATAATTGGAAATCCATATGCAAAAAAGTGAACTTAGGCCCTTATCTCACACCATGCACAAGAATGAACTTAAAACGTATCATAGGCTAAATGTGAGAATTAAAACTATAAGCCTTCTGGAAGGAAACGTAGGAAAAAATCTCCCTGATTTTGGGGTAGGCAGAGAATGATCCGTAAAAGAAAATATTGGTAAACTGGACTTCATCAAAATTAAAAATGTATGTATTTTAAGACACCACTAAGAAAATGAAAGGGTAAAAGCTACAGACTGGGAGGAAACACTGCAGGCCATATATCTCATAAATGACTTATACCCAGAATATAAAACAAAATCTCAAAATTCAACAATGAGAAAACCACCACAATATAAATGGAAAGCAACCTAAATACCCAACAACAGGTTGACTATGTAGTTAAATAATCTAGATGCCCCCAGTCAATGAAGTACTATAGAGTCATTAAAAAGTTAAACTTTTATCAAAAAAAAAAAAAAAGATGATTGATGGAAAGAGAAGGGTAAGTACATGGATAGAATAGTGACAAAGCAAATAAAGTGAAATGGTGGTGGGTACACAGATGTTTATTAGATAATTCAATTTTTCCGAGCCTGAAAATTTTCATAATAAAGCGTTGAAACAAAGCTCTAAAAAATGACACAAATACGCCGTTAAACATGGTATATTGGTAAATGAAGGTTACAAAGCTATACGTATGCCACAAATCTGCAATATATACATTTTTTAAAAAACTGTGTGGCTTTATGGGGCACCTGGGTGGCTCAGTCAGTTAAGCCTCCAACTCTTGACTTTGGCTCAGTTTGTGGGTTTGAGCCCCACATCAGGCTCTGTGCTATTTGAGAAAGGACACACAGCAGAAAGTTAACACTATCTCTGGATGATGTGATAATGAGTACTTGTCCTTTTTTTTTTTTTTTAAAGATTTTTATTTTTAAGTAATCTCTACACCCAACATGGTGCCTGAACTCACAAACTTGAGATCAAGAGTCGCACACTCTACCGAATGAGCCAGTCAGATGACCCTTGTCCTCTCATTCTCGCTTACATTTAAATTTTCCACAAGGATCAAATATTTTTATGATTCAAAAAAGAGGTACCTTAATGGCAGTTAAGCAAGAAGCAATTTCAGATAAGAATGATTAAAATTTATTTGATTATACACTGACAGAAAACACTGCCCTCCAAAAAAGCTTAAGAAGTCTTACCTCGACATACATTAAATGATGATTTAATTTTTTCAGCCAGCTACTGTGCTAACTGCTGAACTTTGTGGCAGATGCGGAAACATAACTATTAGGGCTGCGCAAGTTGAAATGTACGTATCAGAAAGAGAGCTGACAGCCCTCAATTCTGCACCGGTCACACCGTATTTGGAGCCCACAGTTTGTAAGAAGCACCCACACACTGGAGACCACTGACTATGTTACACAAGGCTTAAGTGGGCAAAGTGTTTACTCAGGGCAGAACACACTTTGAGGAAACGACTGCCATGGTCTAATAATGTGGGTGCCGTTTTGGATGATACAAAACTTGAACCAAGCAGTAGAAACTTTAGAGAAGCAAATACCAGCCAAGTATAACAAGGAGGAGGATGAAATACCTAGGGATGATTCAGGAATCCAATGTGCTGCCTCATGACCCAGGGAGCACTTTACCACTGAAAGTATGAAGGCACAAGTCAGGTGAATGCCTGTGGTAGACATAACAGCTATGATACATTCATTCCTTCGGAAAATATTCACTAAGGGCTTACGATACAATGCGGAAGTTCTACACTCTGTGCTGTCCAACGTGGCAGCCACCAGCCACATGTGGCTACTGATCGCTTGTAACATGGCGTTACCATCAAGAGGGTTATCGTTACGATCGAGAGGGTTACCCTAAGCAAAGAACATGTGAGGGCAGATTCCTTATAAGGAGAACGGAGGAAATTAGCCTGAAGAGGCAGAGAGAGTCCAGTTCACACGAGACTACATACCCTGCTAAGGAGTCATGACTTCATCCAGAAAGACATCACAATAAGCTAATGAAACTTGGGAAGAGAATATTAACTCAGATTTAGTTATTATCAATTTAACCAAGTCCAGAGAGACTTTTTCAGAGGTAAAGAACAAACGTGGAAAGTAATTATACAGCATTTGAACAGGATGAAGATCTGATTTGATTCAGTATCATGGCTCT
The DNA here is from genome assembly GCF_027475565.1 of Acinonyx jubatus. Lineage (NCBI taxonomy): Eukaryota > Metazoa > Chordata > Mammalia > Carnivora > Felidae > Acinonyx > Acinonyx jubatus. Next base: position 139,605,371 of record NC_069386.1, on the reverse strand, counting down.
GGAGAAGGGGACAGACAAGAGAGATTTTCCTTAGCAGGAAAAAATGGTGACATGGCCGCCTGGATGCAGCGGGAGGGAAGTGAATGACTCCATCGAGCCACCAGGTTTCTACTGTGGGTCACCAGTGTGTATCTCATGGAGAATGGGAAGGAAAGCAGTGAGTTCAGTTTAAAAAAACAGACTTACTGATGGGAATGCAAGCTGGTGCAGCCACTCTGGAAAACAGTATGGAGGGTCCTCAAAAACTAAAAACAGAACTACCCCACCACCCAGCAATTGCACTCCTAGGCATTTATCCAAGGGATACGGGTGTGCTGTTTCAAAGGGACACACGCACCCCCATGTTTATAGCAGCCCTATCGACAATAGCCAAAGTATGGAAAGAGCCCAAATGTCCATCGATGGATGAATGGAGAAAGAAGATGTGGTCTATACATACAAGGGAGTATTACTCAGCAACCAAAAAGAATGAAATCTTGCCATTTGCAACTACATGGATGGAACTGGAGGGTATTATGCTATGTGAAATTAGAGAAAGACAAAAATCATATGACTTCACTCACGAGGACTTTAAGAGACAAAACAGATGAACATAAGGGAAGGGAAATAAAAATAATATAAAAACAGGGAAGGGGACAAAACAGAAGAGACTCATAAATATGGAGAACAAACTGAGGGTTACTGGAGGGGTTGTGGGAGGGGAGATGGGCTAAATGGGTAAGGGGCACTAAGGAATCTGCTCCTGAAATCCTTGTTGCACTATATGCTAGCTAATTTGGATGTAAATTTAAAAAAATGAAAAATAAAACAAGTTAAAAAAAACCCAGATTTACTGAGAATCAGATTTTTATTCCGTGACATTAACCCACTTAAAGATACAATTCAATGATTTTTTTTTTTAGTTATTTACAAAGTGGTGTGACCATCACTGCAATCAAAATTTGGGATGTACTGGGGCCGCTGGCTGGCTCAGTCAGTAGAGTGTGCGACTCTTAATCTTGGGGGTGTGAGTTCAAGCCCCACATTGGGTATAGAGATTACTTAAAAATAAAAAAAATGGGGGTGCCTGTGTGGCCCATTTGGCCAAGTGACTGGCTTACTGACTGGTTTCATTTACTCGGCGTCATGTTTTCAAGGTTCACCCACGTTATGTCTGTACCCGTACCTCGCTCCTTTTTGCTGCCGAGTAATATTCCAGCATGTGGCTACACCGCGTCTTGTCTGTGCGGTCACAGCACACAGACAGCCGGGCTGGAGCCGCTGTTGTGAATAGTACTGTGATGAACATTCACGTAGAAGTTTTGAGTAAACCTAGATTTTATTTTCTCTTGGGTATATGCCTAGGAGTGGAAATGCTGAGACATATGGTAACTCAGGGGTATAATATTTGAGGACCCGCCAAACTGTTTCCCAAAGCTGCTGCACCCTTTTACGTTGTCCCCAGCAATGGACAAGGGCTCCTGCAGATGTATCCACATAGCCCCTCACTCCGTGCGCGCGGTCGTGTGCGTGCTCACCAACCTTTGTTCCCATGCTTTTATGCTAGCCCACCCAGTGGTGGTGAAGTGATGTCTCACTGGGGCTCTGCTCTGCATTTCCTCACGTCTAAGGATGCTGAACACCTTTTCATGTGGCTATTGGCCATTTGTGTATCTTCCTTGGAGAAGCATCCATTTAAATCTCCTGCCCATTTTTAAATTGGGTTGTTTGTGGGGCGTCTAGGTGGCTCAGTCGGTCAAGTGTTCGACTCTCGATCCTCAGCTCAGGTCATGATCTCCTTGCAAGTTCGAGCCCCACATCAGCCTCCGCACGGACAGTGTGGAGCCTGCTTGGGATTCTCTCTCTCCCTTTCTCTGGCCCTCGCCTGCTTCTACTCTCTCTCAAACTAAATAAGCATAAATAAATTATAAATAAATAAATTAGGTTGTCTTTTTTATTATTAAGTCATAAGAGTTATTTATATATTTTAGATAGAAGTCCCTTATCAGATACAGGATCTGCAAATATTCCCTCCCATGCTGAGAACAGTTCTGTCACTTTCTTGATAGTGTAGTTTGCACGCAGCACACAAGCTTTAATTTTGATGAAATGTGATTTGTCATTTGTGTTTTGGTGTCATTTCTTTTTTTCTTTCATGGTGGGTGTTCTGGTGTCATGTCTCAGAAACCACCGCCTAGGGGCGCCTGGGTGGCTCAGTCACTTAAAGGTCTGACTTGGGCTCGGGTCACGATCTCACAGTTCATGGGTTCGAGCCCCGTGTCAGGCTCTGTGCTGACGGCTCAAAGCCTGGAACCTGCTTGGGATTCTGTGTCCCCCTCTCTCTCTGCCCCTCCTCCAGTCATGCTGTTTCTGTCTCTCTCTCTCTCAAAAATAAACATTAAAAATATTTTTTTTAATTTTAAAAAAAGAAAGAAACTCCTCCTAACCCCAAGCCATGAAGATTCACTCCCGTTTTCTCCTGTAAGAGTTTTAAAGTTTTAGTTCTTCTCCTGAAGTTCATAATCTGAGTTAACTTTGTACATGGAGTGCGGTGGAGGCTCAACTTCATTCTGCTGTTTGTGGAGGTTCGTTTGTCCCCCCATTTGTTGAAAAGGCTACCTCCCCCCCATTGGATTTTGCCATTTTTTTCCAAAACCCAACTGCTCATAAATTTAGCGACAGCGAGTCCAGTTTTAGACGAGCCGAACCCGAGGGACCTGTGCTCCGTGTCCTTGGGACCGAGCCGCACGTGCAGAAAGCCAGGTGCTCCACCCCCAGCCCAGGGCTGAGCACAGTCCGCTCCAGGAATCCGTGGTGAGTGATCAGCCATCCGCGTGGCGCACCGTCTTGCATCTCAGCACCGCGGCCTCGGACACTCTGAGGCACGTGGCTCTTTGCTCCTGCGAGGGACCGGCCGGTTCGTCTTTCCAGTGCTGCCCTTCTATCTGGGACTCTGTCTCTGATTCAGCACGTCACTTACGGTTCTATTTCGTGTAGTGACACATATTGAGGCAAGCGTTCTCCTCCTTCCCAGCAAAGAAGTGTTTATCAACAGTACCTTAACGCTGCTCAGAAATCTCAGCTGGCACAAGCGAGTGGTGCCAGCGGCACGTCTGATCTGTCTACAGGCACGCAGTCTCCAAGGTGTGCTGCGCTCCCATTCTGTGTAAAGGGCTTCGTCTGTGCGCCAGGGCCTGTGATCACACCAGCGAGAGGATTTACATGTTTACATTGCTAAGAGGGATCCAGCGCGTCAGGGCTCAGTGGAAGGAAGGACCTCAAAAGGGATACTGCTAGTTAGAGACACATCATGAAAAACTGGAAGAACGGAGGACATTTAATTGAGATAAGACAAGACCTGGGGCGCCTGGGTGGCCCAGTCGGTTGAGCGTCTGACTTCAGCTCAGGTCGTGATCTCGCGGTTCGTGAGCTCGAGCCCCACGTCGGGCTCTGTGCTGTCAGCGCGGAGACCATGTAGGATCCTCTGTGTCCCCTCTCTCTTCCCTTCCCCTGTGCACTCTCTCGCTCTCAAACATAAACAAACATTTAAACAAAGGCAGGACTTTCTGAAGACCATGGTCTTCAAGCAACTGAGGAGCTAACGAGAAGAAAATGAATCCGTTCAAAGAGGTCCAAGAGGGAAGAGCCGGAACGGAACACCCCCTCGACTAGCCCACTGCAAATGCAAAACAAAAATAAATAAAAATACGAACTCACACGTCTTCTCTGGCACTTTCATCTCAGGCGCAACCCCCCTTCTTGGCTACGTCTCTCTAAGGGCCAGCTCTTGCTGGGGTCTATAGTCTTGGCCCTGGCCCACTGCCTTGCATGTGGTAGGTGCTCAATATATATCTTTCGAGTAAAAATTTAAGCAGATGTGACACATGAAAACAGATAAATAAGGAATAGTCATGTAGTTATACTACAAAGAAGTCCACAGTTTAAAAAAATTCATATTTACAGGATGCCTGGGTGACTGAGTCAGTTAAGTGTCCAACTCTTGATTTTGGCTCAGGTCATGATCTCACGGTTCTGAGATCGAGCCCTGTGTCGGGCTCTGTGCTGACAGTGCGGAGCCTACTTGGGATTCTCTCTCTCCTCCTCTCTCTGCCCCTCGTCTGGGTGTGCGTGCTCTCCCTCCCTCCCTCTCTCTCAATAAATAAATAAGTAAATAAATAAGTAAATAAAGATTCACATTAACTAGAGTAAATTTAAAGTTTAAAAGTATTTTTTGGGGCACCTGGGTGGCTCAGTCAGTTAAGCATCTGACTTCAGCTCAGGTCATGATCTCATGGTTCATGGGTTTGAGCCCCGTGTTGGGCTCTGTGCTGACAGCTCGGAGCCTGGAGCCTGCTTCAGGATTCTCTGTCTCCCTCTCTCTCTGCCCCTACCCTGTTTGTGTGTGTGTGCTCTCTCTCTCTCTTTCTCCCCCTCTCAAAAAAAATAAACATCTTTTAAAAAATATTTTTTGGGGTGTCTGAGTGACTCAGTCAGTTAAGCATCTGACTTTGGCTCAGGTCATGATCTCATGGTCTGTGAGTTCAAGCCCCACATTGGGGTTCTGTGCTGACAGCTCAGAGCCTGGAGCCTGCTTCGGATTCTGTGTCTCCCCCTCTCTCTTCACTCCTCCCCTGCTTGTGCACTCTCTCTCTCTCTCTCAAAAATAAACACTTAAAAACAGGTATTTTTAAAGAATGCACATTCACTGAGATTATATTTATGTTAAATATTTAACACCACCTTTATTGTGTAAAATTACATCCACGAGTGTTTACCCTGCCTAACTCCCTCACAATGTCCACATCTCTCAATGATAACAGCACAGTAAGATCCAAAGTGACCTTCAGGGGCTCTTCTCACTCACAGGTCACCATTCCAATTCCTCTCTTGTCCCAACCTTAAAGCTACCCAGGATGGGATTAAGCAGATGTTTACAACCACGCAAACACATGTGAGGGCAAGAAGCAGACACACCTGCTCACCACAGTCAAATCAGAAACGCCCTCGTGTGGAGTCGAGTCAGCCTCCGAGCTGGGGTGGGGTGGCCACGATGAACAGGGAAAGGTACAACCCACCTTATTTCCTTAAACGTACTACTCTCGGGTCTTTTAAAATCCAAGTCGGATGATGTGTCTATTCCAACTGTCTGTTTTCTCTTGCTTTGGGGCTATGTTTTCTCTTCTCAAAGATCCAATCGTTTCTGACATGAAATCTTGCCGATAACCCAAGACTCCTCCAGAGAGGATTTACTCTTGCTTCTAACAGGCAGGTAGGTCAGGGGTACGAACAACCCCAGGTCATCTGAAAATCATCAGGTACTGCGATACCCTCCAGTTTCTGAGAGGCCGGTGTCTCTCTGGTTCACCCTTGTCCCTAAGCAGAGCCCGGAGGAAACCCTGGCACGTTTACTAGGGTTCCGCACCCTTGGCCAGCTCCGACACCAATCTGCACCTCCCGAGCCCCGTGAATCTGCCTAATGCTCCAATCATCGTCGCAGGTGACCATTTCAGCGGTCTCAGCAATGTGTCAAGCGGACAGATGGTGCCAAATGTCAGGCTTGCCCGTCTATCCCATCCTGAATCCCGCCTCTGCAAATCCTTCCGCCTGGTCACCCTCCCACGTGTTCAATGGGGTTTCTTCCTTAACTTTTCACCTTCTCCTGTTCTCAGTTGGGTTAGCCCATACAACCTGAAAAACCACTGCCGGAAGAACCCCCAAATCCAACAAATTTAACACAACCTCTGTTTAAAACTGAACCAGTTCTGAAATTTGAGTCTTTCCCAGGGGACTACCCCAAATCAAGACTGAAGGAAGCAATCTGGGCTGTGGGAAAACAGATTTGGAATTACTGTTGACTAACAGAAAACCAGACATCCTAATTAAAATAAAGCATTAATCAGAAGTAATGTCATCATGCATTGTAATCGAAAATCTGACTACTTTATGGCTGGGATCGAAGGTGTGAAGCTCCCGCCCAAAACGGAGATAGCTGTGACCTCGAAGGCTCAGAGCGTGGCACACAGCAGGTGCACGGGGAACGCACTTTGCCAGCACTTTGCCGCGTCCTTGCCCCTTCTCCCCTCGTCCTCTCCCACCCCCCCCCCCCCAGGCGGGCTGGCCCTGAACACTGGCTGACACAGCCCAGTGATCCTACCACAGAGTCTCAGGCTCACCCCTGCGCTGTACTTTCTGCTGTACCAAGCAGGGGGAGCTAGGGTCGAGATGACGACACTGGACGACACAGGAGTCAAGACAGCAAGTGCTCTTGCCCACTTCTGCCCGTAAGTAAAGGGGACGATGCGGACAGAGCAGAGTGGGAAAAAAACCAAAAACACCACACCTGCGCCTCATGCCCTTGTGAGCCCCAGGCAAGTGACCTCTGGGGTCTGTTTTCTCATCTGAGAAAGGAGGGACTCATATATCATTTACTTACTATGTTTTGGGTCCACTGCTAGGTCTGCTACAATGCCAAAAAAAAACCAGCCTTGCTCCTGACCTTGGGACTAGGTCACTAGTTCTCAACTATGGGTGCACATTTAATAATAATAAAAATCTAATTTATTGTTTTAACGATAAAACAACACAACCACCTTACTCCAGATTGACAGAATCTCTGAGGTAGGGCCCCAGCACAGGAGGAGAGGTAGGGAAGAGGGTCTTTTCAAGTATTTCTGATACCCAGTGAGAGTTAAAAACCCTGAGACTTAGAGGATCTCTTTCTACAGTTTTACAAATGAGTATTTTTAACAGGTCAAAATCCTCCAAAACAGCTTGTGGTTTCATCAGTAATTTGGGGGGCGGATGACTAAGGGTAGGGGTTACCTTAACATGCTAACAATCCTACTCGGAAAAGTCATATTGCCTGTAAGGGACCTCTAGCCTCACTCATTATCTCTTGGATTCATATTCAAAAGCCACATGCATCATGTGATAAATGAGAATTCTCCCCAAGGGGCACACAGATGCCTGAACCATGCCATTCCAGATTTGTTCCTTGGGGTTAAAGTACTATTTCCCAAACTCTGGTCACTCGTGATTTTTGTCATGTCTATTTAATATGAGTGCTATTACATAATCTTTTTCTTTAAAACCAACGCATGAGGGGCACCTGAGTTAAGGGTCTGACCCTTGGTTTCAGCTCAGGTGATGATCTCATGTTTTGTGGGTTCAAGCCCCACACTGGGCTCCATGCTCATAGCGTGGAGCCTGCGGGATTCTCTCTCTCTGCCCCTCCCCCGCTTGCTTGGATGGGCGCTCTCTCTCAAGAAAAAAAAAAACAAAAACCTTAAAATCAACTCACTAGAACAACATGAGAGTACTAGCCCTACTAAATATTAACACCTATTATAAAGCCTCTTTAACTAGGGACTCCTGGGTGGCTCAGTCGGTTAAGCATCCGACTTTGGCTCAGGTCATGATCTCACAGCTTGTGCGTTCGAGCCCCATGTTGGGCTCTGTGCTGACAGCCCAGAGCCTGGAGCCTGCTTCAGATTCTGTGTCTCAGTCTCTCTGTCCCTCCCCCAGTTGTGCTCTCTCTCTGTCTCTCAAAAATAAGTAAATAAAATAAAGTCTCCTGAATTAAAAAATATTGGCACATGAATAAATATAGACCAATGAAATGTAACAGAAAATTGAGAAATAGGTCAGATTAGTTAAATACGACAAAAGACGCCATCTCAAAAACAATTGGAGGCATCTCAAAACAGTGGGAGAAAACAGAACTTTTAATAAGTGGCACTGGGATAACTGAAAAACCAGACAGAAACGGATAAAATTGGATCCATCCCTCAAACCGTATATGGCATCACAAATGGGTCGGAGGTTAAAACATCTGGGCACAACAAAAAGAAAAGAAATTATACAAGTACTAGAAAAACACAGGCAAAGTCAACCTGGAAGTATAGGAAGCTTTCCAGCAATGACTGAAAATCAAGAAGCAATGAACGAGGACATTAAAACAGTGAAATTGATTTACCCCCTATGTAGTAATAATATTCACAAAACCCCGTGCAGGGGGCACGTCTTCCGGACCACTTCCACTCCTGCTTCACCCGTTTCTGATTCCCGCCACCACCGACCTGCCTCCAGGTCCCTGCTCCAGCGGCTGCCACAGGGGCCCTTCAGGGGAACACCTCCAGGTGCAGGGCGACGAAGGCCCCCGGGGCAATCCTCTGTCAAAGGAGGACGGCAGCTGCTGGGTATGCGCTGCTCCCTTTCTCCCCACAAGTATGAGTCCTGGGCGGCCTAGAGCAATGGCCTCATCAGGACCGAATGCCGGTCCTGGCTCTTCCTCCTTCCACTGCACTGCCCTGTCCTCCTTCCGGCCCCAGAGGGGACACTCCCTCCAAAGCTCCTCTCACACGGCCTTTGCCTCAGACGCAGCCTTCTGGGGAACCCGGTTAGGATACCACGGATGGGATGCACTGTTTTTCTAATGTGTATAAAAATACTTAATTATTGATATTTAAAAAGCACACATCAGGAGAAGCAGCGGAACTCTCTACTCCTTAATTGCAGGCCGTGAATAGTAAGTAACTTTCTTAAAAAAGGGACCAAGAGAGGAACTTTACAAGGATGCTACCCGACAAACACTACATCAGCCAGGTGGCCAAGGTCAACATCAACAGTCATAAATCATGTTGCTAGTAGGTACCCTCTATATGAAGTGATGAAAAGGGCACCGTATCTCTGTCACCTTCCTCCCCAGAGCTGACAACCCCACTCACTCTAATCGCGAGAAAAACACGAGACAAATTCCATCAGAGGGGCCATCCTACAATCCTAACGAATATTCCTCAAAATAGTCAAGGTCATCAAAAATAAGGAAGGTTTGGAAAACTATCACAGCCAAGAGGAGTTAAGCAGGTATAACAACAAAATGTAATGTGGTGTCCTGGATGGGACCCTGGAACAGAAAAAGGACACAAGGTAAAAACAAGGAAACTTGACGAGTGGACTTTGGCTAATAAGAATATCAATATTCACTCACTGAGTGTAACAAATGTCCCCAAAATGTAAGATGTTAATAACAGAGGGAGAAATTGTATATATGTGTGTAGGGCATATGGGAACTCTCTGTATTATCTGCTCAATTTTTCTGTAAATCTGAACTTGTTCTAAAATATAAAGTCCATTAATAGAAAGAAAAAAAAAGATTTTGAGAAAGCATCCCTCCATCTCTGGCAATGGGATCTGCATTTTGGAAGAACACACACAAGCGTTTCCCAGGCACAGCAAAGATTGAGAAACATCCAGAACACTAAGAGTTACAGTCCATAATGTCCTTACAAAGAAATAACGGGACAAAAAATCCTTCCACACATCAACAGATAAATATGTCCCACTGCAGCAGTATGGAAACAACAGACTAACGCACTGTCACCCCAGCAATGCACTAATTCATTATTCACATAACAAAACAGCTCTCATTTGGATGCCAGCTTCTACGGTTTGGGGGTGGCTGCCTGGAATGTTGTTCTTGGAAGGACTCAGGACAAGCTGGAATGAATGTCATGATTTTCCTATCCGTTTAAGGTCTTGATGGCCACATCAATATTTATCAAGCATTTACCAAGTGCCAGGCACAGTGCTAGGCTCCAGGGATCCAACCGAGATCAAAATAAGCATAATCCTTTATGAAACATAGGAGAAAAAAATGTAAGTAATTAAAAATAGAAAGAGTTATAGAAAAGGAAATATGGGATGCCATAGAGGCAAACAGTAAGAAAGGGCCCTTGGCCAGGAGAGGGGTCAAGGATTCACTCCTGGAGGAAGTGGTGTTTAAACTAAGATTTGGGGGCACCTGGATGGCTCAGTCAGTAAAGCATCTGACTCTTGATCACGGCTCAGGTCATGATCTCACAATTCATGAGTTCAAGCCCCACATCGGGCTCTGTGCTGACAGCATGGAGCCTGCTTGGAATTGTGTCTCTCCTTCTCTCTGCCCCTCCCACACACAAGTGTGCCCTCTCTCTCTCTCTCTCTCTCTCTCAAAATAAATAAATAAACTTTAAAAAAATAAACTAGGATTTGAAGGCTTGGAAGTTAGCAAGGTGAAAGGGAAAAGGAAGTAGACTTTGGTCCACTGGTGAGTTAGTCTGTCAGATCTTTTCTGATTTAGCATCCTTTGAGAGAGAACAGAGGAAAAAAGAGCAGAGCAACAGACACAGCTGCACAAAGAGAGCCCAGTGGAGGGCAGAAGCCAGAGACTGTTTACAGGTTCCAGAAGCTTTTACAGAAGGGCCCCAGGTCAAGCTATCACAAGGGAGAAAGGACTGGAGGAGGTGTGTAAGAGGCTTCCAAAAGCACACTCGTAAAGTAAGCTGTCCACTGTCTCTAAGATCCCCAGAAAACGTCTTTAGAGCTCTACAAAGGCGTGTCGGTGCTATTCCAGCACGACAGGCACGCATCGGCTCGTGCTGCCCTTTCTGCCACGGCTTCTGTGAATCTCACAGCTAAACGTGCTCAACTGTAGTAACTATTTCTTAATATGAATTTTCTGGTATGGTGACCTCTTCTTCCCCAAAACAACCTGCCTCCTTATTGCCTTTATTTTAACGGTTCTCTTCTGTATCATTTATAACTTTTAGAGAAGTTGAAGCATCAATAGCAACTGTGGCTTCTGAACCAAAAAATGACCGCTGATGGTAGATGAGTTGTACAGTGATTGACAAAGGACAGAATATTTGAAATCAGAATTGTTCCAGATGGTTTCAGGGTTTCTCTTCTTGAGAAGAGAATTTGCATAACAAATTGCAGTGGGGAGGTAGATAACTAACGTTTGTTGAACACCATAGGCTAAGAACTTCTGCATTTTCATGAGGTCCTCACAAAACCCTCTGCAGGAAGTGGAATTATTCTCATTATATATGGGAGAAAAATTGAGGCTTATGAGGGTTAAGGAATTTGCTCAGTCAGGTTAAGGAGTGGCTCTGGGGCAGAAACAGATCTGACTCTATAAACCCAGGGTGCTTGGAATACAGGGGGCAAAATGTGGCATATCACAACAGTTTTTAAGAGAGTTTATTCATATTCTGATATTAACCCCAAACTGAGATGTCTTTCACACAGCCTCGAAGACAAAGACACAGTCCACCTTTAGACCCAGCAGCTATTAGAGGACTCAGGAACAGGGCTCCCCCCACTGGTCAGCCCATGGAACCACACCATTTACTTCTGATTTGTTTTTCTAGGCCTTGGCTTTTCGGAGGGAATCTCCAAGCTAAGGACAGGATTAAACTTCCTTTCATTAGCTTTATCTCTTTCTTTTCTCTTTTTAAAAAAAAATTTTTTTTAACGTTTATTTATTTTTGAGACAGAGAGAGGGAGACACAGAATCTGAAACAGGCTCCAGGCTCTGAGCTGTCAGCACAGAGCCTGAAGCGGGGCTCGAACTCACGGACTGTGAAATCATGACCCGAGCCGAAGTCGGCCGCTTAACCGACTGAGCCACCCAGGTGCCCCTCTTTTCTCTTTTTTAAAATTAACATTCTGATGTGTATCAATAGCCTTAAAAATGTGTATACCCTCTGATGCCAGTAAATAATGCCATTTTACTAATTTATCTTAAGGAAATAACCAAAGGTGTACCCCAAGAATTTTGTGCAGACATTTACCATTGTGTTGTTTACAATGATGAAATCCTAAAATCAAGCTAACTGTCCCCAAATTGGGTACTAATAAATAAATTATGGCATACCATATGATATTATTCAGGTTTTAAAAATATTTTCAAAGAATATTTAACGAGGGGGTAACTCATACATGTTAAATGTAAACTATCCAAAATAAATACACAGTACAGTATCAATTTTGTGAAAATGTTCTCTTAAACACATAAAGGAACTACAGCCCACGTTTAATGTGGTTTTCTTCCCTGGACAGTAGGATCAATGCTGGTTTGTACTGTCTGTCCTCTCTACTTTCCTGTTTTCAAATTCTCCACGTGTAATATGTACCGTTTAAATCAGGAAGAAGTTATTTTTTCAAAAAGAAAGAGAAAATTTCCACTAGAAATTGTTTCTATGAGGATCTTCTTTTGGGGTAGGAAAGAGAAAACCTCTACTTAGAAGTGTTTGCTCAGGGGACCTTCCCATCCCCACACCGATGTCAGGGGGAGGAACTCTCCATTCGCACGTCACTATAGCACTTATGACAGTCACTTAACAACTCAGAGTCATCGTCCAGCTTATAATCTACTACGAAGTTCAAATTTGGGTGGTATATGGATTCCCTTTAAAGGGAAACTGATTTATTTTCCTGCAGCTTATTTATGTACAATTACAAATCTAAGGTTAAATCTATGATATTGATGAAGCTAGACACAAACAAAACTACCAAACCAGCAAAATTCAAAATGACAGTACTTTAACAAAAGGATGATGTCGCTCATATTAAAAATCATTGTCAACCCACAACTATACGGTCAATTAATCTTCAACAAAGCAGGAAAGACTATCCAACGGGGAAAAAGACAGTTTCTTCAACAAATGATGCTGGGAAAACTGGACAGCAACATGCAGAACAATGAGCCTGGACCACTTTCTTACACTGTACACAAAAGTAAACTCAAAATGGATTAAAGACCTAAATGGGAGGCAGGAAACCATCAAAATAGAGGAGAACACAGGCAGTAACCTCTTTGACCTAGGCTGTAGCAACTTCTTACTAGAATCATCACTGGAGGCAAGGGAGACAAAAGCAAAAATAAACTATTGGGACTTCATCAAAATTTAAAGTTTCTGCACAGCAAAGGAAATAATCAACAAAATTAAAGGGAACCTACAGAATGGAAGAAGAGATTTGCAGATGACATATCTGATAAAGAGTTCATACCCAAAATATATAAATAACTTATAAAATTCAACACCCAAAAAACAAATAATCCAACTAAAAAACAGGCAGGGGCTGACTGAGTGGCTCAGTCAGTTAAACATCTGACTCAGGTCATGATCTCATGGTTCGTGGGTTCAAGCCCCACGTCAGGCTCTGTGCTGACAGCTGGAGCCTGGAGCCTGCTTTGGATTCTGCGTCTCCCTCTCTCTCTGCGTCTCCCCACTTGAGCTCTATCCCTCTCTCTCAAAAATAAATAAACATTAAATAAAAATTAACAAAAAACAGGCAGTAGACACGAAAAGACACTTTTCCAAAGAAGACATACAGATGGCCAACAGACACGTGAAAAGATGCTCAACATCACACATCATCAGAGAAACACAAATCAAAACTACAGTGAGTTATCACCTCACACCTGTCAGAATGGCTAAAATCAACAACACAAGAAACGAGCGTTGGTGAGGACGCAGAGAAAGGGGAACTCTCGTGCACTGTTGGTGGGAATGCAAACTGGTGCAGCCACTCTGGAAAACAGTATGGAGGTTCCTCAAAAAGTTAAAAATAGAACTACCCTACAACCTAGCAATTGCACTACTAGGTATTTACCCAAAGAATACAAAAACACTAATTCAAAGGGATACATGCACCCCGACGTTTATAGCAGCACTATCTACAACAGCCAAATTATGGAAACAGCCCAAATGTCCACTGACTGATGAATGGATAAAGATACCGTACATATATTAAATGGAGTATTACTCAGCCATAAAAAGGAATGAAATCCTGGCACTTGCAACAACATGGATGGAGCTAGAGAATGTTATGCTAAGTGAAATAAGTCAGAGGAAGGCAAATCCCATGTGATTTCACTCAGATGTAGAATGTAAGAAATAAAACAAAGGGGAAAAGAGAGAGAGAGGCAAACCAAGAAACAGATTCTTTTCTTTTTTTAGTGTTTACTTAGTTTTGAGAGAGAGAGGGAGACAGAGAGTCAGAGCGTAAGCAGGGGAGGGACAGAGAGAGAGGGAGACACAGAATCTGAAGCAGGCTCCAGGCTCCGAGCTGTCAGCACAGAGCCCCATGTGGGGCTCGAACTCACGAACCTCGAGATCGTGACCTCAGCCGAAATCGAGACGCCTAACCCATGGAGCCACCCAGGCACTCCCCAAGAAACAGACTCTTAACTAGAGATAGCACATTGGTGGTTACCAAAGGGGAGGAGTGTGGGAAGAGGGGATAAACAGGTGATGGGGATTAAGGAGCACACTTGTGATGAGCACCAGGCATTGTATGGAAGTGCTGAATCACTCAACTGTGCACTTGAAACGAATATTACACTGTACGTTAACTTGAATTTACAATGAAAGAAAATAGAGTAACAGGAAATAAAATAAAAGCCACTGGGATTCATGGTGACGTCATCAGCTTGGGAAATCACTAGTGAAAGCTATCAGAACCATTTCCATACATGTCTCACACAAAGAACACTGGAATATGGCTGGCTTAAATGAATATTTTCTGAAACAGGTTTCCAAACTGCTGTGTATTCTTTGACAAATTATTGACATTAAAACTTCCATCAAAAGTACAACTCAAAATAAAAACAAAACCATCTACAACGTCAGTAAGTTAGTGGCACTGGCCTAAAAACTGGCAAACAGAGCAACAGAGGAGATCCTAGGAAAATACACAGAAAATACCCCCACATATAGCTGGTCTCCCTGACATGACTTGCAACGACTTGGAGAAATGCTCTCCTGCCCCCCTTCTGCAGCACTGCATTCAGAAATGTACTTGGACCCAAATGGGTGAGCTAGTACAGGCCAACAGTGATTAATAAGGACTCTGTTCGTACCTGTGTATCTTGCACTGTGCCCTATAACCGCACTGCACTCCGTATAACTCCAAGATTGATCAAGTGCCCTTGGCCCAGATGAGGTGGTTCCTTGGTACAAAACCAGACCCGCAGGATGCCAGACCGGCCATGCCTTACATACACAAGGCTGGCCCTGTTGGGACCGTGGGTGGTCCTCCTCCAGGAGTTACTGGCTGCAACAGACACCCCCGAAGACAATGTTGAGATCCAGATGTCGGTACCGCCATCCACTTAGAAAACATTTCTGATATCTCTGCCATGTATCTACTGATAGAGTCAAGTACATAATCAGTGATTTTGAAAAAAAAGTAATCTTGATCTTCACCCCATATTCCAGACAATTTGAAGGATGACTTTTTTTAATTTTACATATAAAACAGAAAAACAACTTAAATACTTATCAAACTTCTAGAAGAACGATTTCTTAAATATAAGAAATGACAGAAAAGCCATGAAGAAAATGACTTATTGACATAAAAATCTTAATCTTATATGTGTGTGTATATATATACATATATATATGTATATATATATATATGTATAAAAATAAAAGGCAGATAGGGAAAATATTCAGATAAATGACTCAACAGATAAATGACTAAAGTATATAAAGAGAAATACAGTAGTCTGTTGGGGGGGGGTTGGTTGGTTGGTTGTAAGTAGAAAAGGATACAGAATGAATCTAGTAAATGTCTAGAAATCATTTAGGGACAGGGACTATTGGGAGGGAAGATCTGGTTCTTTTCACCCACTTCCCCATATAATCCAACACCAGGCAACATTAAACCCTCAAAAACTGACTCTGAATTAAGACATGAAAATACATAAGGTCTGTTAGGAAAAGGGGAGAATTCAGGCAATACCCTATAAAATAAAATTTAAAAAATCACTCAGGTACAGCCTTAATTATCCAAGGAATTTGATTCAACAGGACTTTTCCCCTAAAATATGTGAAAAATATGTGCCTCAAATGTTCAGTTTATTCATGAGAATCCAGCCCTATGCCTTAGACACTTTTTTAAAAAGATTTTTTAAATGTGTTTTATTTACTTTGAGGGGGTGGGCAGAGAGAGGGAGAGAGAGAATCCCAAGCAGGCTCCATGCCGTCAGCGCAGAGCCTGAAGCGGGGCTTGAATCCTGCAGGCAGTGAGATCATGACCTGAGCTGAAATCAAGAGTCCGACGCTTAACCGACTAAGCCACCCAGGTGCCCCTAGACACTTCTTAAAAGGGATGGTTTGGAGACTACCTTGCAGACCTTTATGAACAGATCACATCTCTACATTCCCGTGAGGTTATCTAGCAAGAAAAATCATGTGTTATGCCCACTGAAAAAAAACTCAGGATTGAACAAAAAGCAAAGTGTTTTTCATGGATGAACCAGGTTGTTTATAACTATCCCAATCATTTGTCTGAGTTGACAAGGAAGGTAAGGAACAGACCTCATTTAGGCCTTCTGCAAAAGCCACATCCTTGAGGTACATGTCAACATACGTAAATCAGTGCTTAACTATAAACAGCCGGTGACAGAGAACCATGGTAAACTGTCAGCAGCATTAAAAAAAATTTTTTTTAATGTTTATTTTTGACAGAGAGAGAGACAGAGCATGAGCAGGGGAGGGGCAGAGAGAGAGAGGGGGATGCGGAATCCAAAGCAGGCTCCGGGCTCTGAGCTGTCCGCCCAGGGCCCGATGCAGGGCTTGAGCTCACAGACCGCGAGATCTTGACCTGAGCTGAAATCAGACGCTCAACCGACTGAGCCACCTAGGCGCCCCAAGTGTCAGCAGCATTTTGAAAAATCTGTGTAAAAAACAGACAACTTAAAGAAAAAGAATAACCGAATGCCTCATTTTGGAAAAGCCACTTACAAACTTCCATTCCTATAGCCGTGCCTTTTTACAGTTGATCCAAAAGAACAGGGTCAGAGAAGGCTAGTCTGCTATTGTTGATCAAAAGATTAAATGTTCTATTCAAGAGGAGCAGATAAAGGGTAATTTTTACCAAATAAACAAGGAAATCAAAACAGGAGAAAGGAAGAAACATGGACAAATGAGAAGAAAGCATCTGCTTCCAAAATCCTTTGCATCATAGTAATGATCTGAACTACAATTTTTTCCATTAATTATATATTCAAAGGAAATAAAAATATATTCTTAAGATTATCTTGATTCTAAGAGCATTTCAGAAACCATGACAATCTAACATAGTTGACAGCTATAAGAAAATAGCTGTTATTCTCTCTAGCTTCTGGAGCCTGCTATAGCTTCAATTTCCTGCAGAACTGAATACTGACTCAAATTACCCCTAACGTGCATGCATGAGGGGCTTTTACTGCCAGTAACCGGGGACCAAGTAAATTAGAACAATCTCCAGCTAAGGAGAACCAGAAACGCAGAGAAAAAATACACTAAATATCTGCTTGGAGGCCTGAGGGAAGAAGACACATCAGAGACTCAGGGAAGCGAGCTCAGTATTTAGGGCTACTTTTCTCTAGGGGTGTTTGCCAATTCTAAAGGGAATGTTAGGGGGCGCGTGGGTGGCTCAGTGCGTTGAGCGTCAGACTTCAGCTCAGGTCATGATCTCATGGTTCATGGGTTCAAGCCCCGCGTCGGGCTCTGTGCTGACAGCTCAGAGCCTGGAGCCTGCTTCCGTTTCTGTGTCTCCCTCTCTCTCCGCCCCTTCCCTGCTTGCTCCCAGTGTCTGTGTGTCTGTCTCTCTCTCTCAAAAATAATCAACAATAAAAAAGATAAAAAAGAAACAGCTCAATCTCTGATATGGCACTGAAGTGACTCCAGATCCTAAGCGCCCCATTTGCCTGACAAAAGCAAATGTGAATTAATCTCTGGCAAAGGAAAATGTCATCTTAGATCTCAAATTATTTCTACAAACAATTATGCAAATTCAATATCCAGCACAAAATTAAAAAAAGAAAACAACAAAAACTAGGCACATAAAGAGATAAGACAGAATGAATGAAAACCAAGAGAAAACAGACATTGGAAATGACTCACATATAGTGCCATAATCAGACAAGCTTTAAGATAATTATGCACACCATATCCAAAAGACAAAATCGATAATTTTGGCAGATAATGGTAAACTATAAAAAGCAAAGCAAATGCAAATTAAAGAATCAAAAAATACAGAACTGAAATGAAAAACTCAACTGAGGGGTACCCACCTGTTTAGGTCAGTAGAGCATGTGACTCTTGATCTCAGGGTCATGAGTTTGGCCCCATATTGGGTGTAAAAAAAAAAACAAAACAAAAACAAAACCTCAATTGATAGGTTTAATAGATCATTTACAGAAGAAAAAAGATAAGTGAGGAGATATCCAGAATGAAGGACAGACCGTCAGAAAGGAAATACAGAAGAAAGATTAAGAGACAGAATATCCAGTGAATGATCTAACATGTATTAACTACAGTTCCAGAAAGAAAGGTGAGACAGAATGGGGCAGAAGCAATATTTGAAGTACTAATGGCTAATAGCTTCCAAAACTAAAGAAAGATGCTGGGCCACAGGTTCAAGAAGCCCTAAGCACCCCTATTATAATTTTTAAAAAAAATCATACCAGGGACAGCAATGAGAAACCAAAGACAAAGAGAACATTTTAAAAGTATCCAGAGAAAAAGACTACTTTCAAAGGAATGACAGACTGACATGTGGCTTCACAACAGAAACAATCCAAGTCAGAAATAATGAAATAGATTTGAAATGCTAAAAGGAAACAATGGCAAACCAAGAATTCTGTAAGTACTGAGAAGACCCTTCGCGATGGAGGAAAATGTTCTAAAATTGGATTGTGGCCAGGGTGCACGGGTGACTCAGCTGATTGAGCCTCTGGCTTTGGCTCAGGTCAAGATCTCTTGGTTCGTGGGTTCGAGCCCCGCACTGGGCTAACTACTGTTGGTACAGAGCCCGCTTTGGCTCTTCTGTCCCTCTCTCTCTCTCTGTCCCTCCCCCCCTCGCCCCTCTCCCGCACTCTCAAAAATAAACATTAAAAAATAAAATAAAATTAGATTGTGGTAATAGTTGTGGAACTCTGTGAAAATACCAAAAACTCCTGAACTGTACACTTTATTTTTTTTAAGTTTATTTACTTATTTTGAGAGAGAGAGAGCGTGCGCATGAAAGAGAATCCCAAGCAGGCTAGGCACGAATGCAGAGCGTGACTTGGGGTCAATCTCACAAACTGTGCGATCATGACCTGAGACAAAATCAAGAATCAGATGCTTAACTGACTAAGCCACCCAGGTGCCCCTGAACTGTATATTTTAAATGAGCACATTTTATGGTGTGTGAATTGTATCTCAATCAAGCTGGCTTTTTTTTTTTTAATGCAGGTAAATAATAACATTTGCAAACACACACTGTAAGAATCTGTCACCCCAGACCTACATTAAAGGATACTAAAGAGTATTTTTCAGGTGAAGAATGGCCCCAAATGGAAGACTGGAAGGTGACAAAGAAGCCACTGAAGAGCTATGGGGAAAGGATGCCTTTTCTGATAATCAGTGCTGAATAAACGGTGCTATTAAAATGAAATTAGTCCCTTTTCCAGAAGCAAATCAATTCCACAAGTTACACACACACACACACACACACACACACACACACGCACAAAGTTACACAAAAACAAATTCCAAGTGGCCTGTAGATCTTAATTTGAAACGCAAAATCCTAAGATTTCTGCAAGATGTTGTAAGAAACTATCTTCTTGACTTTGGAAAAGAATTACAAATTAGGGGAGAAAAGACATGTAAGCCCCAAAGAAAACTGGGCAAAACATCAGAACAGGCCCATCGTAAAAAAGGATTCCAAATAAACATGAAAAGATGTTCACCCTCATCAGCTCGCAGGAAACTACGATTTAAAACCACAACAGGATACCACTTCAGACCCACCAGGATGGCTA
This sequence comes from Acinonyx jubatus, assembly GCF_027475565.1. NCBI lineage: Eukaryota > Metazoa > Chordata > Mammalia > Carnivora > Felidae > Acinonyx > Acinonyx jubatus. Next base: position 139,585,765 of record NC_069386.1, on the reverse strand, counting down.
AAGTTTAAGACCGACAATACCCAGTGCTGGCAAGCAAGGATGTGGAGCTCAAGAACTCCCATACACTTGCTGGTACGACTGTAGATTGGTCAAACCCTTTGGAAACTCGGTATTTATTAAATTTGAAGAGCTGCGTATTTCTTGACCTAAAAATTCCACTGCCAGGTATATACCCAAAAGAAATGAGTGCACCGGGAAACATACAAGAGTATTCGTAATAGCCAAAAGGTAGAAATAATCGAAACATCTCCCAACAGTGCAATGGATAAACTGTGGTACAGCCACGCAACAGAAATCTACAGGTCAGCAAAAAATGGGTGAATCTCAACAACTTGAGTGAAGGAAGCCAGACACAAAAGAACGTGTACTGTATTGTTTCGTTTACGTCAAGTTCACGAAACAAGCAAGATGAAACTACAGACACCAGAGGTGGTATACGATCTGTGCTCAGAAGGTAAAATTACACAGAAAAAAACGGCAAGGAAGTGATGACCCCTACAAGTCGGGGCTGGGTTACCTCGGGAGAAGGAATTCCGGGCTCGTGGGCGCCGGCAGTGTTCCAGTTCTCGGCCTGACACCCAGCACAGCCCTGGCTGGGTGGTACATCAGGGAGGGGTGGTTTGGGGTCCTGCACTTTCCGGGAGAAGACAGGGAAAGGGGCCGAAGGAGGGGGGTGGGTGAAGGACACGACCGCCCCGCCCAGGAGCGCGGCCGGGGATGGGGAGAGGGCGCCCAGGGGGCCCGCCCGGGAGAGGAGGCCGAGCGCCCGCCCCCCTGGCCCCGCAGGTGCCCCCCGCCCCCTCCGCACGCCGCCCCCGCCGTCGCCCCCGCCCCGCCCGCCGTCCTCGACGCCCCCACGCCGCTCCCGAGGCTGCCCCGCCGCCGCCCGCCGGGTCCTCTCCCCGCCGCGCCGCCCCGCCCCGCCCGACTCACCTCATTGTCGCTGCCAGGGCGGGCGCGCGGGGCCGGGGGGCGCGGCGCGGGGCGCGGGGCGTTAGCGGGGGAGCCGGCCCCGGGCGCGACGGCTCCGCGTCTCGCTGGGCTGCGGGGGGCAGCGGGGGCGCATCTTCTCGGGGCGGGCGTCCGGGCCGCTAGCTGCGGGGACGGGCTGCGGCGGCGGCGCCTGACAGCTGGGCCCCGGCCCCTGCCATCTTGGCGGGCGCGTGCCCGGGCCGGCGTGTGCGCGCGCCGCCGGGGGCAGGGCGGGCCGAGGAGGGGAGGGGGCGTGCGCGCGCCCCGCCGAGACTCGGGGCGCCGGCCCCGGGGGGCGCGGGCGGCTCGGGGTCCGCGGAGGGGTAGGCGGGGGGGCGGCGCGCGCGGCCGAGCTGCGCCGCGAGCCGAGACTGAGGGGGCGTCCCTCCGCCGGCCGAGGAGAGTGCGCGCGCGGTGCGTCCCTCCGCCCCCGGCCGCCGAGGGGGAGAGCGCGCGCGCGGCGGCCCGAGCCCGACACAAAAGGCGCGGAGCCCCACCGCCCGCGCCTCCGGGAGCGCCAAACGCGGGGCTCGCACAGGCGGGGCGGAACTGCAAGGGGCGGGCGGAGCTGAGAGGGGGCGGGGCTTCTTCGGAAGGACGAAGAGCGAGGGGCGGGGCGGGGCTTCGGGGGACTGGGCTGTAGGGGACGGGGCTTCAGGGGAAGGACGAGGCGCGGGGGGCGGGGTTAGAACGGAGGGCGACCAGCGAGGGGCGGAGCCTTGAGGGTGGAGCGGAGCTATGGGCGGGGCGGAATGCTAGGCGGGCACCTGGAGCGCAGAGCCCTACCCCTCGCGTGGCGCCCCCGACATCCACAGGGGTGGCTTAGAGCGCTGGCGACCGTGCCCGGTGGCCCGAGGATTCCAGCTACCCCTGCGGTGCGCCCCACCTGCTCGGACAGGGATCCGAGGGGCGTCGAGGTCACCCACCACAGAACCCTCTTTTTGTAACTAGCCAGGTCTGGGACTGGGAGTCGTAGCTTTGGGATTATATCAGCCCCTGGGGGACCTCCCCTAGTCCCATCAGGCACCCCAAAAACCACAGCCTGTGAAAAATCACATCGGCCATACAGCACGAAGTAGGTGCTCCAGGTTTTCTCGGTTGTTAAATTCTCATCCTTCCAAAAGGTTACCGATCCTCATTGCTGGCTGGAAACCTTCGGGGTTCCATTCCCCGTACCCAAGTGGACACAGTTCGTCGTGCTTCCTCGGCATTGCCACTAATGCTCCCTTTCCTGTCTGTCACAGTAACATCAAAATCATATCTACCTTCTTTAAAATTGGGTCGAAACGAAAGCATATCAAGTGTTTGGAGGAGTCTGGCATTTGGTAGGAGGGCTGTGAAGGGTCGCTGTTTTACTCCCGGTCCAGACGGAGAGTCCTTGTGAATTGCGTGGTTTTGCCCAAGGTATCATACGGAAGTGGTGGAGCCAGTCCCCAAGCCAAGGTTTTTCTGAGTCAAAATCCCAGCGCCCATTCATTCTACTTTACTGGGCTTGAACCTGCTTCTCCTTGGTTGCAGGTGGGTCTCTAGGTGCTTCTTCCCCTCCCAACCCCTGCCCCGCCCCCGCCATCCACTCATCAGGAGTTCCTTACTGACTGGTTGCCACATTTTCACTTTCTATTTGTTTGAGCTGGAGTCTTCAGGCTCAAAAAGACTTGTTGGCCCCCTACATGCCGATTAACAGGTCCAGAAGGTTTCCACTCCTTCTAACCTTATTTGTCCTTTTCTTCAAGGCTGGCTCTCTGCTACAGAAGAGACTTGTTAGACAAGTAAAAATTACTAAAATGGACAAGCCCCAGGGCACCTGGAGATGCCTCTGTAGAGGCAGCATGACCCTTGGTCAGTGTGTATCTGCTGTGAGAGAACACCACCCCTGCCCCTTGGGATATTGGCCTGTTTGTTCCCAGTTTGGTTTATTTTATTTTTTTAAGTCTATTGATTTATTGGGGGGGGGGGGCAGAGAGAGGTAGAGAGGGAATCCCAAGCAGGATCCACACTGTCAGTGCAAAGTCTGACTTGAGGCTCGTTCTCACAAACCACATGATCATGACCTGAATTGAAATCAAGAGTTGGACGCTTGACTGACTGAGCCACCCAGGCGCCCTCCACTTGGTTTAGTGAAGCACGTGGCCCATTCAGACCTCCCTGCCGCTTTAGAGTCTGACAAGCTGTTACTATCCTGTAACTGGAAAAGGTTCACGGGGCCATGTTGATAGTGGATTTACTGTAGAACATTGGCACCAAAGTGAGGGGCACACACCCCCTGCCAACCTTTCCTGCTAACTCCCAGTATTCTGGAACAATAAAGAAAGGAGGACCAGAGAATATTGATGCCGGAAAGGACCTGCACATCCTTCTCTTAGTAGAGGGGGTGTGGAATGCCGAGAAAGCAAAAGGGGTGCAACGTCATTCAGTGAAATCACCAAACCAGCTGGGTTGGGCTCCTGGTGAGATAGTTTCTTGGATCCAGTGTTTGTTCCTCAGAGGGCTTCGTGAGCAGCTGGAAGGGCTGAGAAGAAGCTGAGCCCTGCTTCTCCATGAATAGGCATTGGTCTTACCTACCCAGCCCAGGATGCTTGGGAAGGAGATCTTCACGTGTTGCTGTTCCACCAGCAGTGTAGACGTCTCGGAGCCTCCCTTTCTCACCCCACAGATGGGACTCCTACATCCTTGTAGGCACTGCTGAAAACAGCTCGACGTAGGTTCCGGAAAAGATCCTTTCCTCCTCCCCTAGCAGCCTCACTCTTGCCTCTCCTTCCCTCCCCCTAGTTTTTGAAATCAGCCTACTTAGCATGTTTCCCGTTTACTAAAAAAGTCTTTATTCCTTAAAGGTACATGAATTCATGTCTTACATTCTTCTGATAAGAAGAAAATCAACAGTTTTGACATGTATGACCCCCTGCCCCAAATAATTTGTCTCTGGAGGTCACCCTTACTTGGATTTGAAAAGATCGCTTCCCAAAGTCAATGATTTTATGACGCCTGATGTGTGTGGGTGCAGGACACATAGCCAGGCTGATTACCCCATGAGTCAACTTGGAGGCCCTCCTGGACTGGTTTTCCCATTCATGGGGGAGGCAGGAAAGACAGGCTTTCTGCTATGAGCCCAGGCTAATCATAGAGCCACAGACACGTAGTAGAGCCAGGAAATCCTCAACAGGTCTCTGTCTCACCTCCTGTCCAGAGGGGGAAACTGGGGCCAAGAGAAGTCATGGAGGCAAGTTGCCAGATGAACACACGTTTTTGCAGACCCCAAGTTTCAGGAGCGCCTACATTATCTCCTGCTCCCTCCCTGTTTCTTGAAGCTCTTCCAGCCTTGGGTCACTGTTGAGGAACCAACCCTCTGGACCATCTTCTCTCTCTTTTGGTGTTGCCAAAACAAACCTCACTCACCACAAATAATTGAAAGAAACACAGTTGCTTTGGATGATTCACCAATGAGACCATGTCTGGTTTATATGAACAGCATCAGTAAATTGCTAATTCATGCCAGAACCCAAAATGAAGACGTGTTTCTTTGAAGGGAAGATGACAGCTGTCTCAGAGAACTTGGGGACAATCTGTGACACTTCATCTCTTTTTGAAAATCCTTATTCACACCATTAACCTTGTTGACCAACTCATTTATTACCAACAGGGTTTTCCTCAAATATAACACAATTTGTTTTCAAGCATTCATTCATCCAAGGTTTATTGAGCACCTATGTGTCTCCACCCAGCATACTGCCTCTGTCTACCTGGCAAACCATCTTCAACCTCACCCACATGTCACCTCTCTCCCGGAACCTTCAGCATCCCCTTCCCACAGGACCACAGGCACCATCCTTCACGGTGCTTTGGGGCACTGGACTCAGCCCCATCACACCTTCACCATCCAATGTTGGCTCCTCCACCAGACCTTGAACTTCATGAGGGCAGCAAGCAGGTCTTCTTCCACTTTGACCCCACTTTTGTTACAGCACAGAAGTGGGGAGACGCTACTGACTCTTGGCCCTCATTCAAGCAGGGCCCATGAGAGGTGGGGACAAGCCTGTGGGCATTGCATTTTGGAAACCAAAGCTCCACCTGGCAGGAAAGAGAAATTGCTTCTGGCCCATTTTGCCTTCCTCACACTCAAGGATGGCCTGAGGCTCACAGCTGGAGCTTCTCTTTTGACTCCACCTCTTAGGCTCCTCAGCTCAAAAAGTGACTCTCCTTAAGATATTGTTTCACTGGCCTTGAAGGCTCAGGAAGGGGCCACTCTTGGGGGAAGGGCCTGCGGTGGGCATCCTGGGGATGACTCTAGCTTCCCGCTGGGATGTCTCAAAGACCTCGACCAATTGAGGGGGTGCTTGGCCAGACATATGTGTGTTGGGGGGCAAGAGGGGAGGACCTTAGGTACCCTCCCAGCAGAAGGCAACTTAATGCCACTGTTTACAATTGGAGGAGCGATCTGAGGGCCCAGGCCGGAGCAGGCCTGCTTTTTAGGAGGAGCCCGGAGCCAAATCCAGGCTGCCTGAGTGTTCCCATTTAATTAAGTTCAGAAAACTGAGCCAACTGCATCCCTCAGGCCATGCTAGCCAGCAACCCTGGAAAGAGCTGCTGATCCCTTTCCTGGGAGCCCCAAGGCCTTTGGGAAAGAACACACCGCCCAGCCCCACCTAGATAGGCCCAACCTCTCTGGGGCTTCCCAGCCTTGGCCATCAGATCTCTTAGAGCCCCTGACATCCAGGCCTTTGTGGAGCTGAGGGGGCCTACCCACAAAAGGGCTGGGAGGCCTGGGCCTGTGAGCATACATTTTAAGGGACTTGGGAAATTTGAAGGCTGTGATCCCCTCACACGATGTTCTACTACCATCGTGACAGCTCTGCCTGAGCTGTTAGCAGGTGGCATGTCTAATGGAGGAAATGATAGAGAAGTTACAAGGAGAGTCCCGAAGATCTTGCATTAGAGCAATATGCGAACAAAAAGTAATTCTTGGGAATAAAAACATTATTTCAAAATTGAAAAACAAATTAATTAGGGGTAGTGAAATACAGAAAAGACACTGATCTAGAACTAGAGTTGGCACACTTTTCCTGCAAAGGACCAGATAATAAATATTTTTGGCTTTTCGAAGGTCATTCGGTCTTTGTCATAACTACTCCACTTGGCCATTGTAGCTTGAGGGCAGCCATAGACAATCCATGAATGAATGGATGAATTATGTTCCAATAAAACTTTACTTACAAACACAGGTGGCAAGCTGGGTTGGGCCTGCAGGCCATAGTTTGTTGACTTAGGCCCTAGAGATCAAACGAAAAGATTACTTGGCAAAACAGAGTACAACAGGGAGAAATGGAAATTATCATTGGAAAAAAACCACAAAAATGTTAGATTCAAGAGATCTGACTTCTCAACAGTAGGAGTTCCAAAAGGACTGGAAGGAGGAGAAGCCATAATTGAGGACACAACAGAGTTTTTAAGTCAAAAGAACTCACCAGAACACTGGATGCTTTTTTCCTAATATCAGGGACAACAGAAGGTTATCTATTCTCACCACTGGTTTTCAATATTGTCCTGGAGATAATTAGCAAGGGGAAGAAAAGACATTCCATTGTAAAGGAAGAAGTAAAACTATTTATATTTGCAGATGGCATGATCTTGTGTACAGCAAATCTTAAGGAATCCACTAAAAAATTATTAAAACCAAAAACTGAGTCCAGTAAGGGTGCAGGATGCAAGATTAATATCCAAAAAATTAATTATATTTCTATACACTTGCTATGAACAATTTGAAAATGAAATTAAGAAAACAATTCTACTTATAATAACATCAAAAAATTAAAATACTTAGGAATAAATTTGAAGAAGTGTAAGACATACACTGGAAACTATAAAATGTCACTGAAAGAAATTAAAGAAAAACTAAGTAAATGGAAAGATATCCCATGTTCATGGATTGGAAGACATATCCCATGTTCATGGATTGGAGGACTTAATATTGAGAAGATGGCAATAGTCCCCAAATTGATCTACAGATTCAGTGCAATCCCTGTCAAAATCCTCCTTTTTTTCAGAAATTAGCAAGCTGATCCTAAAATTTATTTGGAAATGCAAAAGACCTAGAAGAGCCAAAACAATCATGAAGAAGAACAAAGTTGGAAGACTCATATTACCCGATTTCAAAATTTACAGCAAAGCTACACTATTTAGGTGTGGAACTGGTGGAATAGAATTGAGAATCCAGAAATAAACTCTTACATTTATGTGCAGTTGAATTTTTTAATTTTAGTCGGAGAGAGAGTGTGCATGCGTGCAGGCAGAGGAGAGGCAGAAGAAGAGAGAATCCTAAGCAGGAGCTCAGTGTGGAGGGTCCTACAACCCTACAATCATGACCTGAGCTAAAATCATGAGTCATATGCTCAACTGACTGAGCCACCCAGGTGCCCTATGTTGATTTTTCTTTAATATTTGTTTTTGAGAGAGAGAGAAAGACAGAGTATGGGCAGGGGAGGGGCAGAGAGAGAGGGAGACACAGAATCTGAAGCAGACTCCAGGCTCTGAGCTGTCAGCACAGAGCCTGACGTGGGGCTCGAACCCATGCACTGTGGTCATGACCTGAGCCACAGTTGGACACTTAACCGATTGAGTCACCCAGGTGCCCCTGTGCAGGTAAGTTTTAACAAGGGTGCCGGGATAATTCAGTGGAGGAAAGAAGAATCTTCAATAAATGCTGCTGGAACAACTAGAAATCCACAGGCAAACGAATGAAGTTGGACCCTTCACATCATATGCAACAGTTACCTTAAAATGGTTCATAGTCCTGAATGGAAAAGCCAGAACTATAAAACTCTTAGAAGAAAATGTACGTGTAAATCTTTATAACCTTGGGTTAGGCAAAGTTTTCGTAGACATGACACCAAAAAAAGTACAAACAACCAAAGAAAAAAAACAGATACAATAGATTTCAACAATATTAAAAATTTTTGCTGCAGATAATACCATCAAAATGAAAAGAAAACCCACAGAATGGGAGAAAATGTTTGTAAATCGTATCTCTGAAGAAGGCCTTGTATCTAGGATATAGAATGAACTCTTTCAACTTAGTGATATGAATACGAACAAGCCAAGTAAAAAGTGGGCAAAGGATCTGAAGAGCTGTTTCTCCAAGGAAGATCTACAAATGGCCAACAGACACATGAAAAGGTGCTCACGTCACCAGCCATCAGGGAAATGCACATCAAAACTGCAATGAGATACTACTTCCCTCCCGCTAGAACGGCTATAAATTAAAACATAATAATAATAAAGGAAAACAAGTAAAGTTGGTGACGTGGAGAAATCGGAACCCTCATACATACTAGTGGGATTATAAATGGTGCAACCACTTTGGAAAACGGATTGGCAGGTCTTCAAACTCTTCAACATACAGTCACAACATAACCCGGTCTCCACTCCTTTGTATGCCCAAGAGTAATGAAAACATATGTCCACACAAACTTGTATGCAAATGTTCATGGCAGCATTATTCATAACAGCCAAAGAGCGGAAACAATCCAAATGTCCACCGACTGAGTGGATAAATGAGATATGGTCTATCCCTACAATAAAATATAATTTGGCAATAAGAAGCAATGAAGTACCGATTCATGCTACATTGAGGAAACTTGAAAACATTATCCTAAGTGAAAGAAACCAGTAGGAAATATCTAGAGCAGGTAAATCTGCAGAGGCAGGAGGTAATTAGTGGTATCCAGGGATGAGGGGGGCAGGATCCATATAGGGAACGTTATGGACTAGACGGTGTTCCCCCCAAATTCATATGTGGAAGCCCTAGCTTCCTATTTGGAGATAGGCCCTTTAAGGAGGTAAGTAAGCTTGGGTGGCTCAGTCAGGCAAGTGTTCAACTTCAGCTCAGGCCATGATCTCATTTGTGAGTTCGGGGCACACATTGGGCTCTCTGCTGTCAGCACAGAGGTTGCTTCGGATCCTCTGTTCCCATCTCTCTCTAGCTCTCCACCGCTCTCTCTCTTTCTCTCTCAAAAATAAACACACGTCTAAAAAAAAAAAGAGGTGATTAAGTTAAAAGGAGGCTGTTAGTGTGGGCCCTAATCCAATCTGACTGAAGTCTGTATTGTTTTTTAATGTTTATTTAGTTATTTTGAGAGATAGAGTGAGCAAGAATGAGTGGGGGAGGGGCAGAGAGAAAGGGGGAGAGAGAATCCCAAGCAGGCTTCGTGCTCAGTGCAGAGCCCAACGCAGGGCTGGATCTTATAACCTACTGAGACATCATGACCTGAGCCAATATCAAGAGTCGGGCACTTAACGACCAAGCCACCCAGGTGCCCCTGACCGATGTCCTTACAAGGAAAGATGAGGACCCGTAGAGAGACGCCAGGAACAGCGGAAAAGCCATGTGAAGACACCTCAAGAAAATGACCATCCGCAAACCACGGGGAGGGGACTCAGTAGAAACCAACCACCGTGTTGGCACCTGGGTCTTGGACTTCTTTTTTTTTTTTTTTTTAAGATATTTATTTATTTTTGAGAGGCAGAGACAGAGCGTGAGTCGGGGAGGGGCACAGGGAGAGAGGGAGACACAGGATCTGAAACAGGCCCCAGGCTCGGAGCTGTCAGCACAGAGCCCCACGTGGGGCTCGAACCCACGAACATGAGATCGTGACCCAGGCTGAAGTCAGACACAACCGACTGAGCCCCCCAGGCGCCCCTTGGACTTCTGGCCCCCAGAACTGTGAGGAAATAAATGTCTGTTGTTTACGTCACCCAGTCTGTGACGGTTTGCTACGGCAGCCCTAGAAAATGAATAGACTGCCAGAGAGAACGGGGTTTCCTTTTGGGGCGACGAAGATATTCCAGCATTCCATAGCGGTGATGATAGCTGCTCGGCCCTGCGAAGATACTAAAACCCCTGACTAGCCTTCCGGAAGAGGGTGAACGGCACCCTGTGAATTATATCTCGATAAAGCTGTCTGGGGAAAGAGAGCTCAGCAGGTGTTTGGGAGGATTAGTGTAGAAAGACACACAGATAGACACAATCTGGTAGAAAGGCCTGTTTTTCTCTCCCACACGGATGAGATCCTTAGCCAGAGAGGATTTTAGGGCTACAGTTCTCTTTTCTTAGAGATCTGCAAACTTCCAGTTTCAAATCGCAGATGAGAAGCCAACTAACTAGCCAGTCTGAGTGTCTCTTCACATGGCGTGTATGCTTCCTATCGCTGCCATGCAGACGCGTAGGGCTTGCCGGCTTCAAACAACACGCATGTGTTCCCTTACAGTTCTGGAGGTCAGGAGTCTGACACGGGTCTCACCAGGCTGGAATCTAGGGGTCGGCGGGGCTGTGCTCCGGCGGAGAATCTCTTCCTTGCCCTTTCCAGCTTCTAGAGGCTTCCTGCGTTCCTTGGCCCGTGGTCCCTCAGGAAGGGCCATCTGCAAAGCCAACGACAAGTACGGGTCAAGTGTGGGTCAAGGCTTTCTCGCTGTGCACGCGCATCTCCCTCACCCCCTCTTTTCCCTCGCTCTGCTCTAGTTAGGGACCCTTGAGATTATATTGGGCACACCTGGATAATCCGTGGTAGCTTCCCTATTTTAAAGCCAGCTGGTTAGTAACCTTAATTCTACTGGCAACATTAATTCCCCTTTGGCATGGAGCCTATATCCTCACAGGTTCCAGAGATCAGGACGGGATGTTTTAGAGTGGCGTGTGGGTGCATTCTGCACGTAGGCAATCTTTTTCTTTCTCCCAGAAGCCAAAAGGGGTTTCTTGTTATCCGTGAAGTTCAGAAATTTCACCACAGTGTAACAAAAGTCTAAATAACCATGAAATACAATAAATACAATAAAAATTTAGCTTGGAAATGTAAAAATACTCTTTCAGATAACTTTTAGCTGAAAGAAGAAATCAGTATGAAAAGTACGAATTAAGAGACCCCTGGGTGGCGCAGTCGGTTAAATGTCTGACTTTGGCTCAGGTCTGTGAGTTCGAACCCCGCATTGGGCTCTCTGCTCTCAACACAGAGACACTCCTTTCTGTCCGTCCCTCCCCCGCTTGCATACACGTGTGGTTTTCTCTCTCTCTCTCAAAAATAAACGGTAAAAAAATTTTTTTAAATAAAGAAAACTGCAAATTAATGGGGCACCTGGGTGGCTCAGTCAGTTAAGCATCCGACTTCTGCTCAGGTCATGATCTGGCGGTTCGTGAGTTTGAGCCCCACATCAGGCTCTGTGCTGACAGCTTAGAGCCTGGAGCCTGCTTCTGATTCTGTGTCTCCTTCTCCCTCTGCCCCTCCCCTGCTCACACACACACACACACACACCCTCAAAAATAAACATTAAAAAAATTTTAATCAAACACCCTACAAATTAATAAGAAATTAATGAAAAAGAGAAAACATCACAGCAACACCTACGGGATACAGAAGTAGCATACCTTACACGTTTCTATCATACAACAAAGAGTATACACACATGAAGCATTCAGCTCAAAACACAACAAAATAAATAAATAAAAAAGAAAGTATGAGGAGGGAATTAATCAAGACGAAAGCTGAGGATAACGAATTAGGAAACAAAAATACTTGAGAAATGAAATTAAAATCCACTTCTTCAAAAGGAAATGAAATGGGAAATCCGCAAAGACTAGGAAGTAATAGACAAGAAAACAGAAAGAAGGTACAGAACACTAGGAGTGAGACGGGATGTATAATCGAAGGGGTGAACAAGGATATGATAATTGCATCACTTTGCAGCGTATGTAACTGTTGGGTCACTATGTTATACACCTGCCACTAATATAACATTGAGTGCCAACTCCACTTCCATAAAAAAAAAAAAATATTTACAAGAGATGATGCTGGCAGTTGTATTTCAGTAAATTTGAGGATCTACATGAAATGGATGATTTTTTCCAGCAACAAATCCATAGAAATGCTGGCAATGGGAGAACCTAAGTGGGACTGAACGCTGAAACCTCTCGGGGGCTAGGGGAAACCAGCTGTTTCTGGGACCTCCTCGGGGTGATGTTCTGCACTGTGACTGTGCTGAGCTGGCTCCCGGCAGAGGTGAGACCGCCGGCAGAGAGTCGTCCCCAGATGGGGCTCGCCGTGGCGCAGGTGGGCCCCCACTCACTGTGTGGCCCTTGCGGGGCCTGGGTGCCCCGCATCCTTCAGAGTTGGGCTCTAGCAGGTGGACTTTGGAGCCCCGTTTAACAGCTGGAGGTGGTGGGGGCGGGGTGGGGAGGGGAGGTGTGTGACGTGTGTAGGGGGGTGGATCAGGTGGGGGGTTACGAACACGGGATGGTCACCCCCAGCCTCTAACTGCTTCAGCCAAAGCAGCTGCGTTCTTCATGTTATGAGGCTGATTTTCTTGGAAGATTTCATCTGAAGAAAGCTGTGGCTGCCCGAAGTGTGAAAGCCAGGTGACCTTCCCTCCCCTCCAATCCCCAGGCTGCTTTTGGCTCTGATCCTTTTATAGCATTCACCTTCTTTGATAACCATCTGGCCTCTTAGAGTTGTAAAGATGTTCATCATTTAGTCCCCAAACGGAGATGGGTATGAGTGTGTGTGTGTGTGTGTGTGTGTGTATGCACGCGAGCACGTGTTTTCCTTCTTTAAAGAAAAACCACTGCTTGGGGCATCTGGGTGGCTCGTCAGTTAAGCATCCAACTTTGGCTCAGGTCATGATCTCACAGCTCGTGGGTTTGAGTCCCACGTCGGGCTCTGTGCTGACAGCTCAGAGCCTGGATCCTGCTTCGGATTCTATGTCTCCCTCTCTCTCTCTGTCCTCCCCTGTTTGTGCTCTGCCTCTCTCTCAAAAATAAATAAAACATTATAGTATTTAAAAAAAAAAACACTGCTTGATTTGGAACTTAATTTAAACTTGCTTGTCCCAAATGACCAAGAACTAGGCTAGTGCGCAGGGGGGTTGATGGGCTGCCTGGCGGGCAGACGGTTTCTGCGCACACGACGAGGTTTACAGCCTTTAGGTAAAAATAGCTTTGTAGGGCTTTTGCCAGGAAGACATTTAGAAACGGAAAGAGGCTTCGTTTGCTAAAAAAGAAAAAGCCTCTCAAATTGCTAACCATGATTTTGGAATTCACTTTTGCAAAACGTACCAGGGGTCATCAAGATGTTTCTGCCCTCGGATTTAATAATTGCATTTCTGGGATTTTTGCCCCGAAGAAGCAAGTCTAACTAGAAGAAAAGCTCACTGTTCTCCACAGTGTCATTTGCAATCGTGAACCACTGGAAGCAGGAAAAGATACTCAGGCAAAGGTTAAGGGCAAAGGTTTAGGAACCTAATACAAGCGCCCCTCCCCCCCTTGCTGCCCATGGCTCCGTTCATTTGCTCAGCCACCTAACACTGATACCCTGTCCGTACCAGCCCTGCACTAAGAAAGATGCTAAGAGGAGGGCACACAATGCTGAGCGCTTTTGCCTCAGGGAGCTTACAGCATAAAGGCGACAGGCAGTAAAGTCCGCTTAGAACCCAATGTGTAAGGGAAGGACACATGGGAGGGATCAGAACCCAGACTAGGCATTCCAGGAAGGCTTCCTGGAAGAAGTGACTCGTGTGCTGAGTTACAACAGTTATGGTGGTTGGGCAGGAAAATGGGAGGAAGAGCTTGGGGGCAGAGAGGGTGTGTCAGGACCAGGTGGTGCTGCGGTGTGGGGGACAGAGAGAAACTCAGTTGTGGAAGCAGAGAGAGACAGTGTTGCAGAGGAATCCAGAGACCGGGGAACAGACCCTGTGCACAATATGAGGAGCTTTTTCTTTCTTTTCTTTTTTTTTTAACGTTTATTTATTTTTGAGACACAGAGAGACAGAGCATGAACGGGGGAGGGTCAGAGAGAGAGGGAGACACAGAGTCTGAAACAGGCTCCAGGCTCCGAGCTGTCAGCACAGAGCCCGACACGGGGCTCGAACTCACAGACCGCGAGATCATGACCCGAGCCGAAGTTGGACACTTAACTGAGCCACCCAGGTGCCCCAATGAGGAGCTTTTTCTTAAAAGCCAGTGAAGGATTTTAAGCAGGAGAGAGACACGTTTAGAAAACTCACCTCACTGCCTCGTGGAGCAAGGCGGGTGTGGCTACAGGCGGGTCAGCGGTGATGCCTGGGCCCAGCAGTGCAGGTGGGGAGGAGATGGGGACACAGATGATGGCTCCTTCAGTCTGGGAGAGAGGAGCAGCATGGTGCGGTGGTGGGGTGTGAACTCTGAAACCGGACTGCATGGGTTCAAATCCCAACTTACTTGCCGTGTTGCCTTTAGGAAGCTAACTAACCTCTCTGTGTTTTAGTTTCCTCCTTGTGGAAGGAGGATCCCCATGACAGGGCTGTTGGGAACATGGCAGGGGTCACCACGTGTGAGGCGTGCCCAGCGGTGACCGGCCTGGGGTCTCTAAGTGATGCTTTGGAGCTGGTGCCGCAGATCTGAGCAGTGAGTCAGGGAGAGGAGTCGGGAGGGATGCCCACGTGGCTGGCTTGAGCAATTGGGAGGTTGGAGCCTGGGCTTGGGGAAACAGGTAGATGAGTTTGTTTTGGGGCATGAGATCGAGGGTGAGCTGATGGACAGATGGATGGATAGCTTCCTTGAAGCCAAGGAAGCGGAGGCAGAGACGTGGATCTGAGCCTTATCAGGTGGCCCGGGGAGAAGGGGCCCTGGGAGAGAGTCTGCAGCACCGGCACCAGCAGTGGGGGACAGGCCGAGAGGGATGCCTTTTCCGTGGGAAAGATTTGGGCCTGTGTAAAGGCCGACAGGAGGAGGGGGCCTGCGAAGAGCACCCAGTAAACGTGGCCTTGTTTTTTCTGGTCTTCATCATCACCACCGCCAGTGTGGGAGGACCAGACGATCATAGCAGCCTGTTACACAACCAATGGGAATTATTTATAACGAGCCTATAAGGACACTGGAAATGCTTTTAAAGATGCAAGAAAAAAGCAGCATAAAGCATTGTATCCCTATGTTAACTACGGAACCACATCCAAAATGTATGTGTAGAAGAAAACACAGGAAGGGAATGTGCTAAGAAATAATACTGCTACTTCTAGGTAGAAGGGATATAGCAGGGCATCCTGAATTTGCTATAGTGAGAATATCTTATTTAAAAATACAGTAAACTTCATTTTTTTAAAAGATTTATTTATTTTGAGAGAGAGGGAGAGCCAGCCAGCATGCACGTGGATGGGGGAGGAACAGAAAAAGAGCGAGAGAGAGACTCCCAAGCAGGCTCCTTGCTGTCAGCATAGAGCCCAACGTGAGACTTGGTCCCACGAGTGATGAGATCATGACCTGAGCTGAAATCAAGAGTTGGATGCTCAAATCACTGAGCCACCCAGATGCCCTTAAACTTCATTTTATAAAAAGAAACAAACTAGGGCAGCTAAGGGCTGTCCCTGCCAAGGTCACAGTGATCTTGGGTAAATCCCTGTTTAATGAAGGCTTTGGTTTCTATGTCTATAGAAGAAGGGGCTGAACAAAACAGTGTTTCTTTCCCAGGTGTGCTCCCAGGAACTCTGCCTTGCAGACAGCCTCCCCTAGGTGGCCACAAGGTTTGGGTCCTCACACTGTCACTTGAATCTCTGCTCAAAGACCACTTTACTGAGTGCTGAGGCTCAAGTAGCCTCCATCACCACTGGCCCCTCTCTGCCTACCTCCAGTTGTCTTACTTCATGAGAGCAAGAACCGTGGTATCATGTGGTATCCCTAGTCCTAGGATGGTGCCTGGCTCATTGTAGGAGATGGTGCTTGCTGGATGATGGGTGGATGGATGGATGGATGGGTGGGTGGATGGGTGGATGGATGGGTGGATGGATGGATGGATGGGAGGATGGATGGATGGATGGATGGGTGAATGGATGGATGGATGGATGAGTGGATGGGTGGATGGATGGATGGATGGATGGATGACTGAATGGATGGATGGATGGATGGATGGATGGGAGGATGGATGGATGGATGGATGGGAGGATGGATGGATGGATGGATGGGAGGATGGATGGATGGATGGATGGGAGGATGGATGGATGGATGGGAGGATGGATGGGTGGATGGATGGATGGGTGGGTAGATGGGTGGGTGGATGGGTGGATGGATGGATGGATGGATGAATGGGTGGATGGGTAGGTGGGTGGATGGATGGGTGGATGGGTGGGTGGATGGGTGGATGGATGGGTGGATGGGTGGGTGGATGGGTGGGTGGGTGGATGGATGGGTGGATGGATGGGTGGATGGATGGGTGGGTGGATGGGTATGTGGGTGGATGGATGGATGGATGGGTGGATGGATGAGTGGATGGGTGGGTGGATGGGTGGGTGGATGGATGGATGGATGGATGGGAGGATGGGTGGATGGATGGATGGATGGATGGATGGGTAGATGGGTGGGTGGATGGGTGGATGGATGGATGGATGGATGAATGGGTGGATGGGTAGGTGGGTGGATGGATGGGTGGATGGGTGGGTGGATGGGTGGATGGATGGGTGGATGGGTGGGTGGATGGGTGGGTGGGTGGATGGGTGGGTGGATGGGTATGTGGGTGGATGGATGGGTGGATGGATGGATGGATGGGTGGATGGATGAGTGGATGGGTGGGTGGATGGGTGGGTGGATGGGTGGATGGGTGGGTGGATGGGTGGGTGGATGGGTGGGTGGGTGGATGGATGGATGGATGAGTGGATGGGTGGGTGGGTAGATGGGTTGGTGGATGGGTGGATGGATGGATGGATGAATGGGTGGATGGGTAGGTGGGTGGATGGATGGGTGGATGGGTGGGTGGATGGGTAGATGGGTGGGTGGGTGGATGGGTGGACGGGTGGGTGGACGGGTGGGTGGACGGACGGATGGGTGGAGGGATGGGTGGACGGATGGGTGGGCGGGTGGGTGGACGGGTGGACGGGTGGCTGGGTGGGTGGGTGGATGGATGGGTGGATGGATGGGCGGATGGATGGGCGGGTGGATGGGTATGTGGGTGGATGGATGGGTGGATGGATGGATGGATGGGTGGATGGATGAGTGGATGGGTGGGTGGATGGGTGGGTGGGTGGATGGATGGGTGGATGGATGGGTGGGTGGATGGGCGGGTGGATGGGTATGTGGGTGGATGGATGGGTGGATGGGTGGATGGGTGGGTGGATGGGTGGGTGGGTGGATGGATGGATGGATGAGTGGATGGGTGGGTGGGTAGATGGGTTGGTGGATGGGTGGATGGATGGATGGATGAATGGGTGGATGGGTAGGTGGGTGGATGGATGGGTGGATGGGTGGGTGGGTGGATGGGTGGACGGGTGGGTGGACGGGTGGGTGGACGGGTAGGTGGGTGGGTGGATGGGTGGGCGGGTGGATGGGTATGTGGGTGGATGGATGGGTGGATGGGTGGATGGGTGGATGGATGGGTGGATGGATGGATGGATGGATGGGTGGATGGATGGATGGATGGGTGGATGGATGGGTGGATGGGTGGGTGGATGGGTGGGTGGGTGGGTGGGTGGATGGGTGGGTGGATGGGTGGATGGATGGGTAGGTGGGTGGATGGATGGGTGGGTGGATGGGTAGATGGGTGGGTGGATGGGTAGATGGGTGGGTGGATGGATGGGTGGGTGGATGGGTAGATGGGTGGGTGGATGGGTGGATGGATGGGTGGGTGGATGGGTAGATGGGTGGGTGGATGGGTAGATGGATAGATGGATGGGTGGATGGATGGATGAATGGGTGGATGGATGGATGGGTGGGTGGATGGGTAGATGGATAGATGGATGGGTGGATGGATGGATGGGTGGCTGGGTGGGTGGCTGGATGGACAGATGAATGGCCACAGTGGCCCCTCTGGACTCACAATGCAATTCATGTATTAAAAATTTTGGGAAGATCCACATTAAAAGCCCCAACCCAGGGTCTGTTAACACTTTGTGGTATCAATGTTTCAGGGAACACACTTTGGGAATTTCTCCCACAAGATGACCCCTGAGTTCCCCTGCAGTACCACCATTGCACGAGGGACCCCTGCTGTGGGGTTCAGCCAGAGTACCTCCAGGGAGGTAAGAGTGTCCTGGCTGCTTGGCTGCCCTCCTGGACTTTAGATCTCCCCATCTGGCTGTCCTGAGCATGCTGCGTCTTCTCCATCCACTGCTCCTGGCTGATGCCTGAGCCTGGGAGTTGTCTTATTGTGGGAAGAAGATGCAGGAACGAACATGCCTGAACAAGGAAAAAGCAGTTTTCCTGCAGTGTCTGAGTTTCTGAAAATCCCTTCTGTGATGCCACAGACCTGCCATGATTGAAGTCGGGACACAGTGCTACTTCTAAGTCGGGGGGTGGGGGGGCGGGAAGGAATGGAGAATCGTTTGGCATCTGGGTTCTGTTTCACTTCTTTGTTATATTAAGCTTCTGTATGACTAACCTTCTCCCACAGTGTTTCCCAAGATGGTATGCCAAGGAACGTTGGTCCGTGGCCAATAAGCAGCGTCATGGGAGCAAAAGTGCCCAATGCTCAAGTGTAGGAGATGCCAATGTACACAGACTTCTTTATTATAGAGTTTTCGATGCAGTAAACAGGCAACCTGTGCTCGAGTCCCTATTTACTGCACACCGTGCACAGTATGTGGCACTTGCTAAAGTCATTCGGAAACCCTGTGGGAGCAACTTCTTGAATGGCGCTCTGCAGAGCATCGGTCTGAGAACGCTGGCGTGGAACACAGCTCGGGAGACCCGGGAGTGTCACCCTTCACTCTGCCACCGGCTAGCTGGGCAGCCTTGGGCAAGCACCTCTAGCTTCCTCATTCTCTGTCTCTTCATCTTCAGAGAGGGGCAAGAATGATCCCATCTCTCAGAGCTGCAGGTGAATGTCGGCCCGGAAGCAAGAACTCTGTAGGGGCCACAGCCGAGCGTAAAGACTGGGCAGGAACTGGTGAAGCTGTGCCCTAGAAAACCGGTGTCCCACCTCCAGGGGCGGTGCCAAACTTGCTCATATACACAAAGAAGCTGCGAGGATATTTACAGCAGCCGTGTAGCCAGGTGTCGTGTAGCGAGATGTTGAAGTGACATTTCAGTAGAGGAGCCGAGATCCAGTGGATACCACCGTCCAAAGGTGCTGCTAGACCACGGGCAGAATTCACCGAGGAGGTTCCCAAGAGACGTCCTCACTCCCTCATCCATGTTCTGGGTATAAAAGGGTTGGGAATTGGAATTTTGAAAAAGTATTTGTAAGGGGGATTTCTTACCCGCCAAGTTGAGCTGTTGATCCCAGACTCCTTTCTCCCAAGAGGGAGGGGTGGGGTTGCTCCTCTCTCACACCAAGCCCCTGGAGCCCTTGGCGTGTGTCCCCAGCCATTGGTAGACTGATGGCTGAAAATCTAAAGGCAGGAGGTGACTCTCATCCAGAAGCCCAGAGAAGGCTGTGTGTGGGAGGAAATAACCGCCCCCCCCCCCCACTGGTGTCAGGGCACGGGAGGCACAGAGAACCCGGGTGGAGTCATCTTGGATCCTGTCCACAGGAACTCCTGGAGGGGTGGAGGGGAAGAAGCTACCACTCGGAACACCTTTACCCAGGTGAGGGGGACCCGGGTGAGACCACCTGCCATGTTGGAGCTCTCCGAGGACCTCTGAAAGCTCCTTGAGGAGGGCCGGTTGAATCACCTGCTCCATCCAGGAGTAGAAATCCTCGTCGTCATAGAAGCGTTTTCCTTTCTCCTCCGCACTCACAGTGGAACGAGGTCAGAACCCGGTTGGGCTGGCAAGCGGGAGGCAGAGAAGCCGGCTGTTTTCTTTTCTTCCACCAGGTGGCGCACCCGCAGCCAGTGGTGGCCTGGGGAGGGGAGGCGGGCTTTAGGTTTAAATCTAGCCTTGAGGATTGCTTTTTTCAGTCTTCATTTCATGGCTGCTCCAGCTCCTACTTTGCTCTCAGCCCAAATAACCAAATTTGTTGCTAACTCATCCACATTATGAGCTCCGGCAAATTCTGTGTTCTCCAGCCCTCAACCTCACCCCTCCCTTAGGTTTCCTGAGTGTGGGGTGCTCATGTGACCAAAGATAGCAGGAAAGTGTGTATGCCAACCCCGGGTTCCTGGCCCCACGGTGGCAGGAGCCTGTGTCCTCTTCTTCTTGAGACGCCTGGGAGAGAGTGGAGGGGCTGGAACTCTGCTGCCCATGAACCCGGCTCCTCCCTCCAAGGGGAGCCGAGATTTCTGAGCGAGCGGCTTGCTCCCTGTGTCCCGACGGTCTGGGTCTCACCTGCCAGCCGAGGCGGGAAGGATCCAGGCTGGGTGACCCAGAAGGGGAGTTTCCCCAGGGGACCAGGGGCAGGGCGTGGGAGGGGCAGGGTGCAGACGGGCTGCGAGCTGGGGGGCGGGGGGGCAGAAGTGGGTTCTGGAAAAGCGTCCTGAGCTAAGCTGCCCGTGTGGGCTTGAGCCCCGCCCCCAGGCTTGGAGGAGGGCTGTGTGTCCTGTACTTAGTATGGTTGTATGGTGGCCCCGGGCGGTGCCTGGCAGGGAGACGTGGCTGGGTTGACAACTTGAGACATTTGAACGCGGGCTGGGTACCGGACCACAAGCCATCACTGTTCAGTTCGTCAGCCGTGATGGTGTTGCGGCGGTTACAGAAAATAAGCTGCTCTCCTCAAAGTGGCAGGCTCAAGTTATTCACAGGTGAATGATTTGCTGGCCTGGACCTGCTCTGAAAGCACTCCTGTCCTCCCCGCCCCCAAAAGCAGGGGACGCAGAGGAAACAAGATTCTCCGAATGTCGGTAACTTTCAAAGCCCCGTGGGAGGCTCTCACTACTTTTGTGGACGTTTGACATTTTCCATAAAGTTCAAAGGGAGCAAACCACCGTGTCAGTAGGAAGAACCGGGAATCCGTTTCTACCTTGTAATAAGTACACGTTTCGTGCTCGTTTTCACCAAACAGCTGCCTCCCCAGTTGTGCGATTAGACGGACCCCGTCCGAGGAGGCCAGAGGGACTCAGACGTTGCCCCTTCAACGCACTTCTCTGCCTTGAAGCTCCCAGGATGGGAGTCTGTTCCCAGATCGCAGAAAAAACGATGAACGGGTAGAACGTGCAACTTTGGGCAGCGGGAGCAGTGGCTCAACAAAGTTGGGGGGTCGGGAAGATGCCTGAGTGGGCCCTTGGGTGGACCATCACTCTCCTGGCCTTCCTCAAGGCGCTCCTTTGCGGGCCGTGGAATCCCCAGCGCCCCTGGCTGGGTCAGAGGCCCTCTCCTCGCCCGGCCGGACCAGCCCCTGCAGTCTCGGCCACGGAGGCCTTCTGTGGAGAGCCCCGCGGTGGCACCTGTCGCTGGATTTCTGCTCGGAGCCTGCTGGCCGAACACCTACTTCTGCACTTTGTACTCGGATGTCACAGAGGCCCCTCGCCTCACCGCATCCGTCCCAGGACCGGCTCATTCTCCTCTTTCCAACTCGCAGTGCCCTGTGTGTCTTCGCCAGGGGCGCGGCCATCTGACCACAGAAGAGGCGGGGAGCCGGGTTCACCCCCTGCCCACACGCGACCCTTCACCTGCGACGTTCCCCGCTAAACCTCCCTCGGACCCTTCGCTTCTCCCCTTCCGCCGCCGCAGCCTGGTCCGCGCCGTCCGCACCTCACCGAGATCAGGGCGACAGCCGTCACCCTCCACAGCCATGCTGAGCTGATGTGGCCGCGGCCACTGGGAGGAAGAGGCCCGGCATCCGCCTCTGCGTCCGGGGCCTCTTGTCCCAGCGGGGTCTTGGAGGGTCAGGGCCTCGTCGCCCCGCAGGGAACAGTGGGGGTACTTGGCCACTGCCGGCCCTCCTGATGAGTGAACCGGCGAGTGATGAATGCCTACGAGGCTCATACTGGGCTGTTTAAAGAATTCCATTTAAAATGCAGACAAATGTGAGGATGACAGTCATAGGGAATAGTGTATATAAATATCCTTTTTCCGTGACTGAGCCTGGAGAACAACGGACGTGTACAGAAATAAAAGTAGCTCTTCTAGCTCACAATTCAATAATGGGTCCCTTTCCCCTTCCCTGAGCTGGGTACTCCCCTAATTCTGAATGTGGAGATCATCGTTTTTGCCGGTATTACATAACCAAGTAAAATAACAACTAGGTATGGTAAGTCGGCTGAATTAAAAAAAAAAAAAAAAAAAAGTTTTTATTTATTTATTTATTTATTTTAGCAGTCTCTACCCCAACGCGGGGCTCGAACGCACAGCCCCGAGATCACGGGTCACGTGCTCCTCCGACTGAGCCAGCCAGGCGACCGCAAGCCGAATTCCCCAAGGGCATCTGATCTGATCACTGGCTTCCACACCATACGCAAACTACAGTGTCATTTGCCAATGACCCAGGTGAGAAAAAAAAATGTATGTGGAACAGAATATAGTGTGAATCGTATCTAATTTTAAATCTTTTAATTTATATAGTTTCATGGTTATAGGTCGATAAGAAATCCTTTTCAGATTTAATTTCATCATAGAATATATTTGATAAGGATACATACAAACAGATTCATCTTTAATAGACGCTGGTTACCGGTGCCCTGCCCGTCCGCAGCGGGCGGGAGCTGCGACAGAAATGCTTCCAAGTGTTGTGCTTAATCAGCCACTCTGAACAACCAGCACCGTGGAGGTCAGATAATTCCACTCATTTCCTGGCCTAGAACAAGTAGAAATCTTAGCATTTGTTTTGAAGTCTGTTTATTACTCTTCTATTTTAAAATCTGAGATACATTCCCCAATGTAAACAATAAATTTCAATCTGTCACACAGTCCAAATGGATAAGGCCTTCTTGACAAATGTATGCCATCTGTGTTTTAGTCGTCAGAACGCAATCTTATTTTGTAGCGTGATGAGCCACCCAGGCACAAGAGACGGGAAAAGAAGCTGCCCTTGGTACCTGGCGGAACCTTCCAGAACTTCTCCCCGCTGTGGGTTTATTGTACACTTAAGAGATACCGTTTTGACTTGGTCTACTTGGTCTTAAAATACAAATATACAATGTCCATGAGCATAAAATAGTAAAGCCTAGCCTTCTGTATTTATTAGGAATTGCTATAGTCCTATACAAGTACAATACCGTGTCATGCCAATTACTATACAGAGGAAGGTGGCTCAATGTCTTTGCCACTCTCCAGGCCACGTGAGTGGGGAACAGAAGGGTGTGAAGCGGCTGACTGCATCCGGTCAGGCAGACAGTGTGACTGAAACTCTGCAATGCCTATATGCCCTGCTGACATACTTAATTGACCTGGAGCACAATCTGCTTAACACAAGGAGAATACAACCCCTTTCTCATCAGCCTCCCAGACGGAGGACTGAGCAAACCCTTAGAAAATGTAGCCCAATGAAGTCCTATCTGCCCTGCCCGATCCGGCTGTGCGAATCAGTCACCCACTCCCTTTCACATTCGGTTTATCCTTTTCAGGACCAATTAGCCAACAGCGATCACAATTCGGTACCTCATCGTTTTCATAAATACTTGACTTGGCGAGCTAGATGGTGAAATAGGAAAGCCTATGTACAATATTTTAAAAGGCATTCTGTGACCAGGTTTGAAGGGTTCGTAGAAAAGTTACGAAGGATATGCCAGTCACTTCTGTTGCTATCGCCGTGATGTAAACCTTGGCATCTTTTTTAATATTAAATGTGCACTGTTTTATAGACTGTACAACAGAGGACAACTGTGAACCACTGATCCGGTGTGACGCTCACTGGTGCGCTAAGCTAAGGTGACTGGTAGAGGGAGTGGTTTTCCTGAGGTTTGTCAGAACTTCTCAAACAAAACAGAAATCACAGTGGCGGGGCGGAGCATGAGTCGGTGCCGGCCCCTGTTCTGCTCCCCGTGGTTCTCGCTGGGACTAAATGACCCGCCATTGCATGATGCTTGTGTCCTTGCCACCCGTGGAGATGAGATGGCTGTCGCCACAGAGGAAGTCGACGTTGGTGACGTGACTGCTGTGTCCACCGTAGATGTGGCTAGGAGCCTGGGGAAGAAGGACACAGAAAGAGCTTAGCGCAGAGCGCACCATGTGCAGTCGGAAGGTGCTAGAATTCCTCCCTCACTCAGCAGCTCTCACCTGTGCACCTGCACAGGAGGGATGCGGAGATAAATGACACAGAGGCCCTCCCTGTACGCTGAGAATCTGGCCTGGCTGGGGGACAGACACAGGCAGATGATTGCTCCGCTCCGGGCTGGGACATGTTCAGTACCAGGGGGCTGTACCAGGCATGGGGCCAACCCAAGGGAGGGACCCAGCAGGGCCAGGGGTTGAGGGTGAAGGCCGGAGGACGTCAGGTCTGGGAAGGACAAGGAAGGGGGTTCTAGGCACTGGTGTTGGCTCAGCTCAGTAGGGATGGGGCAGGAGCAGGGACAGCCTGGTGAGGGGAGAGGCGTGAGGCCCATGAAGGAAGCCACCGAGGTAGACAAGGCAGCTCGAAGGGCTTCGTGGGTGCGGGTTCTCCCCAGAGAGCAGCGGGGAGCCCGGAAGAGCTCTAGGGCAGTGAGATGACAGGGTCATGTCTGCACGTGCGACCGGCAGGTTCCCTCACGGTGCCTTTCTATCAATTATCCATTACCGAACAGCCAGTTCAGGCCGGAACGCATGCGCCCTGAGGGCAGGGTCAGTCCAGAGGACCTTACCCTGAACTGTGAGCAGGGGTAAGAGAAGAGGTGCACTTTGCCGAAGTCATCGCCAGTGGACAGGAGTTTTCTCTCGTGGGCCCGACAGACAGCATTGATGTCGGTTCCGTCCGAGCCTTCTGGCCACACTCCTAAAATGAAGACCACAGACAGAGCACCGAAAACTCCAGAAGCACTAGGCCACACTGCACGGGGACTGCCACCGAGCTCTCAAGGAGATAAGATGGCCGAAAGCCCCTGGGTTTCGAAGGCAGGGCCAAAAGAGCGCTTTGACCCGGCTCCTAGCCTGTCCGCGGTCATCTCGCGCCAGACCTCTCCCAGGTCACCCCTCAATGTGTAGTCGGTTCCACCGCATGGGAGCAGCCATGGCGGGCTTTCTGGGCCATCACATCTTTCAGGGGCCCCTTCTTGACCCTACAGCAGAGGCAGTGCCAGAAACTCTGGTTTTGGACCCAGTGCCTTTCCTTTATTCCCAAAGCGCCTGAGAGGAAGCCGACTAGTCCTCAGCCTGCAGTTTCCTAACTTTTGTTTTTTCGCGGTAACTCTTTATATGTGACAGTCTCTCCAAAGGACTTTTTAACCCTGCCTGGGCCTTGGTGTCAGCTCTCTGGGGCTGCGGCTTGCCTGGTAGCATCTGGCACGTGCAGTGTCTGCCTGCCATGGGCCTGGAGCCTGGTCCGGGGCGGGGTAGTGTCTCCTGACCGTCGCTCCGGGAAACGCTTTTGGTCCCAATGACTGAATATGAGACAGCTGGATGTGCATCTGTTTCTCAACTGGAGGGTAAACCCGGGGTCCCTAGCACTTATACCAGAGGATGACAAAATGCCAGCTCTAAAGAAATTTGTGCAGTTCTGATCAACTTACTGACTCATGGTCTTAAATAAAGAGATGATAAATACTGTCTTTTCTTTCTTAGTCTAAACGGTGGTAATTTACTTGAGATCGTTTATAAATATATTCCGATCTGACCTTTAAAGGAAGTAGGAAATTTCATTTAAGGAAACGAGACAATATAATAATTCTAACAAATGATAAATACGTGGATTGAGTGCCATCTGGCCCATCTCCCCAGGAAGTCTGGCACAACCTCGGATGAGAAGATCCTAGAGCATTTATGTCAGGACTAGTTTCATACAATTGAAAAGGGTGAAAACCTATCTTCCCGGTTCTCGCCTGGCCCTTCCCCTGGGAGCCGCAGGGCGGGTGTCCTTGCAGGGCTCACGTGGCATCGGAGGGGTCTGACAGAAGTAGGGGCCGTGAGAGTTCACAACTATGAGAGAAATATTCTGCAAGTGGATACATCTTATGTTTGAACTGAACGAAAGCTGTAGAAAACTTACCAAAGACGTGGAACCCCAAAGTGCAGGTGTACGTAGCCCATTCAATGTCTCTCGTGGTTTCCACACTTACGACTTGCTTACAAGCAGAGGGCACCCCTGGAAAAAGCAAATCCAAGTCTGGTGACACCCACACCCAAGTCCCCTCTCCTCCCCTGACCAGGCTGGCCCTACAGCCGTGCCCTGGCCGCTACAGAGGCCTGTGGAGTGGGACCCCTCCCCCTTCCCAGCCCCATGGGAGCTGTGCTCACAGCGGGAACTGTGCCCAAGCCCTGAGGACTCAGCGGGGCTGGGGGGACTGCACCTCCTACCTCCTTCTCTGGGTCTGTTTCCTGCAGCCTGGTTTCTCTGTCCTTTGACTGTCCTGGGTGCCTCCACCTGCTCACTGCCTCCCTGCTCAGGGCCCTGCCTGCTGTCAGGCTCCCCAGCTATCCCCCAACACACACACACACACACACACACACACACACACACACACACACACCCCTTCAGCCCTGAGTTAGTGACGGACACCAGTCATACCCAGGCGATTTATTAATTCCTCAAATGGGAACTCAAAGTATGAGACCATGTCTGAGAAGAGAAGATTCTAGACCCCTGACCTGTGTCCCCCCACTTCTGCCCTGTGTCAGGCCGGGCCTCAGAGGGTGGGGAGGGAGGACTGTGCCGCCTGGCTTGTGGGGGGGAGGTGTGGTCCTGACACAGGCTGTTTCCCTCTTTCCTCCACCGCCAGCAGCCCCGCCTGCCTGGCTCCCTCAGCACGTGGACGGCTGCCTCTGAACCAGTGGCTCTCGATGCCTACGGCCTCGTATCTGAACCCAGATTTCCCGTCTACAAAATGCGATAGGCCTGAGAGAGCTGTGGATCACGACAGAACATGTAGGTAAATTTGGGGGCATTTTTTAGTATCACCTAGCGGGCTGGAAACTCCTCATGCCCTCCTCGTGCCCTCACGGGCCCTCCTCATGCCCCGTGACGCCCTGTGCTCAGCCCGGAGCTGGGCACACGGCAGGTGCTTGGCAAACATTTGAGGAAGCAGAGCACCGTATGTTACACGTGCTCAGCGAGTGCCGGCCCTTTTCCTCCCGGTTCTCTGGTCCTGCCTGGACACAGACACTGCCAGGAGGGGTGGGGAGAGAAGGAGGAGGCGCCCCAGTCCCCCGCCCCCCAGGCAGGGGAGACGTCACTGTCTCTGCCTTTTTGGAGGGATGCCTTCACAAGGGTCCCTCTTGCTGTGATGGCTCTGCCCCCTCGCTTCTGCCACAATCGTCCCCCTCAGGCCTCTCCCTCTAGGATTTGGCCTCCTCCTCTTTGGAGCCTTGGGTCTTCTGCTCCACAGGGGCCCGGGTCGGCCCGAGCCCCCAAGTATCTCAGTGGCGGGAAGGACCTTGGAGGTCGTCCTGCCCAACTCCCGTTTTATTGAAAAAGAAACCGAGGCCCGGAGATGATGCTACATGCCCAGGACGTCGGAGAGGTCGTCTCAGAGTGAACGCTGTCTGTGATCTGAACCCAGACACGTCCCGGGGTGCTACTCACAGTAAAGGATTTCATAGTCTCCGGAATTGGACACGAGGAACTGTGAGTTCACAGACCAGTCCAGGTGAGTAATGAAGCTGGAATGACCCTGGGAGAGAGAAAGCAGGCTGCGTGTCACTTGCCTCGGACGTTCCTGGCACTACTGACCCGTGAGGCCCACAGCCGTCTCCACGGAAACGGTGAGAACGCCTACCGAGCACTTGCCAAGGCGAGCGTACTTCCTCCCGTTGTCGCTGACCCCGTAGATGTAGATGCAGTTGTCGTGGGAGCCGATGGCTAAGAAGTTCCCGTCTGCAAAAATACGCAGGTGACATTTCCATTGGTAAAAATAAACTCTCGTCAATGATGAGGGATGATGCTAGTTTGCGTGACAGATTTAGAAAGAAAATAGCCACATCAATGATTCCATTCAGAGAGCTTTTCAGGGAGTCCTGTACCTTGCAAAGCCGTCTTTGGAAAATCTGCTCCTGACCAGATCGCTCCCCTCACGAACCCCATCCCTGCCCCTCCGACACAGAGGGATGAGACTCATTCCCGGGGTGGCCCACAGGGCCCTCCAGGATGTGGCCACCTTGCTCCTCACCATGTGCCAGGCTCTCGGACCTCCGCACACACTGTTCTCACCCACCCCTACCCTGCAGGCGCCTCTTGCCTCACCTCTGCGCGCTGTCCTCCCTCCTACACCCCCTGCCCTGCCTCACCTCTGCCTGGAAGGCCCCTCCCACCTCCCTTCCAGTAGCCACTTTCACCTGGGTCTCTGGCCTCAGGAAGGACTAAGGGATTGGGCTTTGGAGCTTGTGTGGAAACACAGGGAGGAAGGAGTCAATGTAACACGAAAGCAGGTCCAGCACTGGCAGCTGGCAGCTGAACTTGCCACGTGTGAAGGCAGAGGGGGGGAGAAATGGAAATACCGGGAAGGAAATGAGGCGTGAGCCGCTAACCCAGAGATGGTCAGGCTATCCTGAGTGCAGGAACCAGAAGGAAGGGGACAGGAACCGCGTGGTGGGGGGGTAGGACCCTGAGGGCCAGAATGGGGCGTAGAGTAGCGGGGCGCTCTGCACACGAGCTTGGGGGCCGTGGACGCACCCCTGCTCTGAGCACCAGCCCCTCCGTCGACAAAGCACGGCCCACGGTGCCTCTCTCCAAGCAATTCAGAGGGTCCCCTGACGGCCTTTGTAAAGGTCCTGGAGGTCACCGGCCCATCACAAGGCTTCAATAAAGGCTCCCGCCCCCACCTCCTTCATCAGCTTTTCCTTCTCCCAAGATACGGAGTCCTGCAGGGAACGGCCCTGCCGGGAGTCCTAGCCCAGGCCAGCGCAAAATAAGGGCGTTGGCAACGCCAAGTCGGCCCGTCCGGAGCAGGAATCCTCATGGAACAGAGTAAACTGGGCCAAGACAGCAGGGGCCTGGAGAAGGGCACGGTCAGCTGCGGACAGTTCTCGAGAAGGCCGGAGAGCCGCATGGGAACCACATCGACTTGACTCCTCCAAGTGACTGGGCCCCGACAATCCCGAAGACAGACGCTAAATGCCGATGGCAACGACTACCGAACCCTAAGTGTCCACTACGTACTATTCTAGACTCATCCCACAACCATTTATTTAAACCTCATAAACCCTACCGACAGGTAGACACTAACATCTCCGTTTTCGGGAGAGGAAACGGAGGCATTCATAGTAAAGTAACTTGCTCAAGGTGATACAGGTTTATGGAAGCTGGGATTCGAACCCGGGCAGTCGGACTCCAAAGCCCCCGCATTTTGTTGCTAATTCCACTGCCCCTGTGACCCAGCTCAAGGGTAAAGAAAGGCTGAGAGTCTGCCATGTGACGAGTCGGCGTGCTGGCTTGAACATCCCTTGGCAAATGATCTCAGGATAAGAACTATCTACCTTACCATCTGTTAACTCTAAAATAATGAGGTCGCTTTCAGAATGGAACCGTTTGCACACTCTTGGTGGCTCCAGCTCTAGGGTTTTGACCACTCTAAGTGCCTCATGTAAGTGGGATCACACAATATCTGTCTTTTTGTGTCTGCCTTCTTCCACTCGGTGTAACGTCCTCATCTGATTGGAGAAGCAGGTGTCAGAATTTCCTTCTTTAAAAACATTTTTTTTAACATTTATGTTATTTTGAGAGAGAGAGACACACAGAGTGTGAGTGGGGGAAGGGCAGAAAGACGGAGACACAGAATCGGAAGCAGGCTCCAGGCTCCGAACTGTCAGCACAGAGCCCGACGCGGGGCTTGAACTCACTGACTGCAAGATCATGACCTGAGCCGAAGTCAGACGCTTAACCGACTGAGCCACCCAGGTGCCCTAGAATTTCCTTCTTTTTAGAGGCTGGGTAATAGCGGCACCTGGTTAGCTCAGTCAGTTGAGCGTCCAACACTGGCTCAGGTCAAGATCTCATGGTCCGTGGGTTTGAGCCTCACATTGGGTTCTGTGCTGACAGCTCGGAGCCTGGAGCCTGCTTCGGATTCGGTGTCTCCCTCTCTCTCTGCCCCTCCCCTGCTTACTCTCTCTCTCTCTCTCTCTCTCTCTCAAAAGTAAATAAATTTTTAAAAAATAATAAAAATAAAGACTGGGTAATATTCTGTCGAATGCTTATATGACATTTTGCTTATCCATCCATCTACTGACGGACACTTTGGTTGCCTCCACAGTTTAGCTACTGTGAGTAATGATGCTATGAACATGGGTATACGAAGCCATCTTGAGACAAGGGTCACCTGGTTAATGAAGAAACGTTGCCCTGGTCTGGCCTAGGGCCATCATCTTGCCCCACACAGCCTCTACTCAATGACTCCAAAGCCTGAGAAGCAGAATTACTGTAAAAAGGGCTCTCTGATCTCCAGGGGATGGTCATTAGCACAACTGACAAGAAATGCAAATATATTCCCCAAAGGACTCTGCTCGTCTTAGCAAGAGCTGACAGGTATCTGAGGGCTTTTCTAGGACAAGAGGGTATAGATGAGGGCCTTTTCCACTTCACAGACACTCCAAATAACAAGAAAATGATGAGAACCACATAAAACACAGAGAAGGAGGCAGAATATCGGCCAGAATTAACAGAACGAAATACAATACTTAAAACATCAAGAACAAAAGGCATTCTGAGCTGAGTAAGCTCCTTCTCAACATTGAGAAAAGGTTCCAGGCTGTCTGTTTAGGGTGAGGAGTTACGAACTTTGTTTGGGCGCATGGAAAACACGTCTGGAAGGGGTGCTCCTTCTACAACGTTATTACCTGTAGAGATCAAGGACACAGCCCTACCATGGGGTAGGGACCGCTATCAATCGGCGTATAAAACAGAGGATTCATACAGAGAAGCAGTAGTTCAAAACTGCTGTTTCTCTCTCTCTTTTATTTATTTATTTAATTAAAAAAAATTTTTTTTAACGCTTTATTTATTTTTGAGACAGGGAGAGACAGAGCATGAACAGGGGAGGGTCAGAGAGAGGGAGACACAGAATCTGAAACAGGCTCCAGGCTCTGAGCTGTCAACACAGAGCCTGATGTGGGGCTTGAATTCACGGACCGCGAGATCATGACCTGAGCTGAAGTCGGCCGCTTAACCGACTGAGCCACCCAGGCACCCCCCTCTCTCTCTTTTTTAAATGTTTATTTTTGAGAGAGAGAAAGAGAGAACGTGAGTGGGGGAGGGGCAGAGAGAGAGAGAGGGAGACACAGAATCCGAAGCAGGCCCGGGCTCTGAGCTGTCAGCACAGAGCCCGACGTGGTTTCGAACCCACAAACCACAAGACCATGACCTGAGCTGAAGCTGGCTGCTTCACCGACTGAGCCCCCCAGGCGCCCCCAAAACTGCTGTTTCCGAGAGTGCTCACAGAGCTGAATATCCTGCATATCACAGGAAAACATCGCTTCCTAAGACACAAGCATACAACGACAAGGCCTAGAAGCAAAGACCTGCCCAGCATCAATGAGCGCTCTTGGCACCACGCGGTCAGAAGGACTCAGGGGCCAAACCCAAGTGGCTTCCACTGGCCAGTGGCGAATCAACCATTCCACCCGTAACTATCACAGGCTGAAACACAGCAAATGCACTTAAGCTCACAACAGCACCCAAACTATCACCAATTGATCACTGTTTTTTTTTTTTTTTTTAATAAATATCACTTAGTTTATATTTGAGAGAGAGAGAGAGAGAGAGAGAAAGAGAATTCTAAGCAGGCTCTGCACCGTCAGCGCAGAGCCCAACATGGGGCTTGAAATCACCAACCGTGAGATCATGACCTGAACCGAAACCAAGAGTCGGACACTTAACCGACTGAGCCACCCAGGTGCCCCCCCGACTGGTCACTGTTAGAGGGTACAGAGGACAAACTCATTATCTCCGAAATTGGTAAACAAAGCAAAAGAAACCAGGCGTTTACCTTGCCTTTCCTCAATGACTGCTACCATACTGTTGGGTAACAAAAGAGATGATAAGCAGTTTCTCTTTACAGAAATACTGTATCTAATGAATGAACAAGAAAATCGAACACTGGGAAACCACTCACCTGCTGCCCCTTATGGATCTAGGCATTGGACACCAATAGCTGCTAATATCACAGAATGTGAGACGAGCAGACAGGGGTCTCCCGTGGGAGGAAGTCACCACTACATGTTGAACCTGAATGGAATCCAGACTCTAGGTCCAAAAATCACGTCAGAGGAGGTACAGGGGACAGAGGAGCACGTTGAACAACACCATGGGGATGCACTCGGCAAAACCCAGAGTGTGGGAAACGCTACGGGAGAAACGGAGCCCGTTCCTCCAACCAGTCAACAGTGCACCAGG
Organism: Acinonyx jubatus; assembly: GCF_027475565.1. Classification (NCBI taxonomy): domain Eukaryota; kingdom Metazoa; phylum Chordata; class Mammalia; order Carnivora; family Felidae; genus Acinonyx; species Acinonyx jubatus. The sequence goes on along the minus strand of NC_069386.1, from coordinate 139,553,531 downwards.
AGAGGGCTAGGGTGAGAGTGGGGTGGGGGAGGGGCACAGAACGAGCACAAGAAACTATGGATTAAAAGGGCCTTCAGAGACATATCAAGCAATTACTGTGTGTGAGCCTTTTTTGGAACCCAATTTAAACCATTAAAAAAAAAAAAGCCAATTGAAAATTGGAATACTGGCTGAATAGCTAATGATATGGAGAGGCTGTCGCTAATTTGGGTTGAGGAGGTGACAGTGATCCCGTGTCTGTGCTAAAAATAAGCAGGCAGGACTTCCAGCTGTGGCCTAGTGAGAAGCCTGGCAGATCCTCTCCCCATACGGCAATCATAAAGATGCACAAAACTGACAAAAATAACCATGTCAGGACTCTGGAAATTGACCAAAGACATAAAACCATCTGAGGAGTGTTTATGCTTAAAACACTGCTGAATCTGGGTGGGGGGGGTGGGTGCGTGTGGGTGGCTCCATGGGTGAAGCGTCAGACCTCGGCTCAGGCCATGATCTCGTGGGTCATGGGTTCGAGCCCTGCGTTGGGCTCTGTGCTGACAGCGCGGAGCCCACTTTGGGTCCTGTTTCCCTCTTTCTCTGCCCCTCCCCCACTAGCTCGCTCTCTCCTTCCCTCTCTCTCAAAAATAAGCAAACACGTATATATAAAAGAAACTGCTGAATTTGGGGTGAGAACGGTATGAGCCTTGCAGTGTGCCTGCCTGGGGCTGGGGCTGTTCTCACCCCTCCAGCTGGGCTGGCTCAGGGGGTCTGGCAGGGCAGAGCTGGCTGTGAGGACCAGGGGCTTTGTTTCTATGGTCAAGCGGCTCACTCCTCATAGAGCCCCGGGTGACACTCACGCCCAGCAACCCCGTCGGCGGAAGTGACGATCTCCAGGGTGGCTGGGCGGAGAGGGCCAAGGGCTCTACCAGCCTGCGGTTACGGTTGTGGCTGGAGCGAGCCTGTTCCCGGTGACGGGAGGCTGCGTGCAGGCATGTGGCAGGCAGGAGGGGCCCCCAGCTACCCAGACGCTCCTGGCCACACCGAGGCTGCACAGCAGAAGTGAAAGCCGGACAGACCTGGAAACAGCCCGAATCTGGCCACGTTCGACCTGCCCACACGTCCACTGGCAGAGGATGCCTTCCTGGCTTGGGGTGTCTGAGCACAGCTCTGTCTCATCGTCCATTCAAACTACAAGAAGCCAATTTGCGAGAGCAGGTTAAGAGAAATGAACAATTCCACAGTAACAGCTGGAGGTTCCAGTTCCCCCCTCTCAACAAATGACAGAATAATCAGACAGAAAATCAGCAGGGATACAGATGAACTGAACAACACCATCCATTAACTCTGAAGATCATCAACCGCCTTGTCCTAACCGACTTATCTTGGACATTCCGCCCGGGAGTGTGGAATACACGTTCTTTTTCTTTTTCTTTTTTTAAAATGTTTATTTATTTATTATTTTGAGAGAGACAGAGACAGAATGTGAGTGGGTTCGGGGCAGAGAGAGAGGGAGACGCAGAATACCAAGCAGGCTCCAGGCTCTGAGCTGTCAGCACGGAGCCCGATGCGGGGCTCGAACTCACGAGCTGTGAGATCATGACCTGAGTCGAAGTCGGATGCTCAACCCACTGAGCCATCCAGGCGCCCCTAAATACACATTCTTTTCAAGCATACCTGGGACGTCACCCAGGATAGAGCACATGTTAGGCTATAAAAACAAGCCTCAATGAATTGAAGGTGATTAGAGTCATACGAAATACATTCTACGGCCACCATGAAGTCAAATTAGAGAACGGGAAAAAATATGGGAAATCCCCCAACTATTTGGAAAGTAAACAATACACGTCTAAATAACTCACAGGCCAGAAAAGAAATCATTAAGGAAATTAGGAAATATTTTTCACTGAATGGAAATGAAAACACAATGTATCAAAGTTTATGGGATGTGACTGAAGCAGAGCTGATGGGGGAAATTTATAGCTTTAAACACATCTATACCAGAAAGGAAAGGTCTCCAATCAGTAACCTAAGCTTATCTACCTTAAGAAACTAAAAAAGAAGGGCAAACTACATATTAATCAAGCAGAGGAAGGGGAAAAAAATAAAGAACAGGAAAAACAGCGAAAAAAGAAATGTCAATAAAAACAGGAGTTGGTGCTTTGAAAAGATCAACAGAATTGACAGACTGACCAAGAGGAAAAGAGAGGACAGAGATTCCAGAATCCAGAATGAATGAGGAGACCCCACTGCCAACCTCAAGAGAATTAAAAGGATTGTAAGCAAATATTAGGAATGAGTTCGTGCCAACACATTATGACAACTTAGATGAAACGGACAATCTACCAAAGCCAGCTCAAGAAGTAACAAACATTCGGAAGAGACTTGCAACAAGAAACTGGATTAGTAATTAATAACTAAAAATCCTTCCACATCTGGGAAAAGCCCAGATGGTTCACAAAATTCACGTGAATTCTACCAGATATTTAATAAAGAAATAACATTAATCCTTAAGATACGCTTTCAGAAGATAAGCCAGCAAGGAGCATCTCCCAACGTTCTCTGTAAAACAGCAGCACTCTCATAACCATGCCACACAAAACCATCACAGGAAAAGAGAGACACAGACCAACAGCCCTCATGAACAGAGACGCGAAAATCCTTGACGAATGGAATCCAGCGATATCTAAAAAGGACGATATGCCAAGATCAAGTGGGATTTGTCCCAGGAACGCGAGGTTGGGTCAACATTTGAAAATTAATATAACAGACCATATTAAAAAAATCACCTTGTCATCTTAATAGATGTATTTGACAAAAGAAAAGCATTTGATAAAATCCAGTACCCACTCTTGATAAAAACCTTAAACAAATTAGGAGTAGGAAAGACCTTGCTCATCACGCTAAAGGGCACGTAACATCATATTTCGTGGTGAATGACCGAGAGCTCTTCCCCGAAAACTGGGAGCAAGGCAAGGCTGCATTCTTGCCACTTCTCCAACCTTGTATTGGAGGGTCTGCCTAATGCAATAAAGAAGAAATAATTAAAGGCATCCAGATCGGGAGGGAAGAAGCAAAACGCTCTTTTTTGCAGATGACGTGATCTTGTATGAAGAAAATCCCAAGGATTTTACATACACACGCACAACTACTAAGATTAATAAAGGAGTTTAAAAGGTTGCAGGATATAAGATCCATGTGCAAAAGTCAATTGTATTTCTCTATGCTAGCAACCAACATTCTGAAAATAAAGTTAAGAAAATAATTCCATTCACAATGGCATAGAAATAATACCGCTTAGGGGCACCTGGGCGGCTCAGTCAGCTAAGCATCTGACTTTGGCTCAGGTCATGGTCTTGTGGTTTGTGAGTCTGAGCCTGCTTCAGATTCTGTGTCTCCCCCTCTCTCTGTCCCTCCCCTGCTCATGTCCTGTCTTTGTCTCTCAGTAAGAAATAAGCGTTAAAAAAAAAAGATATAACACCACTTAGGAATAAACTTAACAAAGGAAGTGTAACTTGTGCACTGAAAATGGAAACAATGCCGAGAAAAAAAGATTTGAATAAACGGACATTCTGTGCTCAAGGATTAAGACTCAGCACTGTCACACCAGGAATTCTCCTCGTACTGATCTACAAATTCAACATAACCCCTATTAATATCCTGGCAGACTTTAAAAAAAAATTTTTTTTTAACGTTTATTTATTTTTGAGACAGAGAGAGACAGAGCATGAACGGGGGAGGGGCAGAGAGAGAGGGAGACACAGAATCGGAAGCAGGCTCCAGGCTCTGAGCCATCAGCCCAGAGCCCGACGTGGGGCTCGAACTCATGGACCGTGAGATCGTGACCTGAGCTGAAGTCGGACGCTTAACCGACAGAGCCACCCAGGCGCCCCAGTGGCAGACTTTTTAAAGTTAGAAATGGATGAGCTGATTATAAAATTTATATACGAATGGTGAGGACCTATAATGGCCAAAACAACTCTGAAAAGGCACCGCAAAGTTGGAGGAGTTCAACGGCTCAGCTTTAAAACTCACTCTGAACTATGGGGCGCCTGGGGGGCTCAGTCGGTTGGGAGTCCGACTTCGGCTCAGGTCATGATCTCGCGGTTCATGAGCTGGGGCCCCGTGTCGGGCTCTGTGCTGACCGCTCGGAGCCTGGAGCCTGGTTCGGATTCGGTGTCTCCCTCTCTCTCTGTCCCTCCCCTGCTTGCACTGTCTCTCTCTCTCTCTCTCTGTCTCACAAATAAATAAACATTAAAAAAAAACAACTCACTCCGAACTGACGTTAATTGAGACTGCATAGTACTGGCATGGGATAAACACAGGGTTTTTGACAGGCGTGTGAAGATCACCTGACAGGGGAAGGATTGTCCTTTGAGAGACTGGTGCTGGGACAAGTGGATAACGACACACAGAACAAATTAAACATTTGCGTCTTGCAATACCCAAGAATCAACTAAACGTCAAGGCCAAAACAAACACCTTTCTAGAACAAAGCAGCAGGGAAACGCTTCATGACTGGAGTCTGACAGCAAAGTCACGATCCATCAGAGAAAAACACGGCAAACTGGACCTCACCAAAATTGAAAGCTTTTGCTTCAAAAGACCCCTTTGAGAAGATGAAAAGACAAGTCACACACTGGGGGCAAATATTTGCAAACGGTGCATCTGGGAAAGAACTTCTACGTAGGGGCCCCTGGGTGGCTCAGTCAGCTGAGCGTCCGACTCTTGGTTTCAGCTCAGGTCACGATCTCACGGTTCGGTAGTTTGAGCCCCGCATCAAGGCTCTGCCTGGGATTTCTCTCTCCCTCTCCCTCTGCCCCTCCCTGGCTTGCTCTCTCTCTCTCTCTCTCAATAAATAAACAAACATAAAAAAATTAAAAAAAAAAAGAACTTACACGTAGACTCTAGAAAGCACTCTTCCAACACAAGAGTAAGACAACCTAATTAAAAAAAACAGGCCAAATATCTGCAAAGGTATTTCACCAAAGAGACAGGAGTGACTGGCAGACACAGGAAAACAGACTCAGCATCTTTGACAGCGGTGGGGGAGATGCAAAATCAAACCGCGTCGGGATACTACTCTGCCCTACCAGAACGGCCGTCCTAAAAGACGCAGGCACTATCAGGTGTCGGTGGAAACGCAGAGAAACCAGAACCCTCATGCGTTGCTGGCAGGAACAGAAAACGGTGCAGCCTCTCTGGAGAGCAGTTTGGCACAGCTTCATACAATGCTAAACACAAATTTACTGTGCAATCCACCAGTCCTACTCCTAGGAATTTACCGCAGAGAAATGAAAACAAATGACTACAAAGCAACGTATAATGCATGTTCACAGCGGCACTGTTCGGAACAGCCAAAACCCAGAGACAACCCATGTGACCGCTAACTGATGGATGGATAAACACGCGGAGGTATGTCTACAGAATGGAATACTATCTATTCTATCGAGCAATCGAAAAGGAATAGGCTACTGGGGCGCCTGGGTGGCTCCGTCGGTTGAACGTCCAACTTTGGTTCAAGTCATGATCTCACGGTTTGTGAGTTCGTGCCCCGCGTCGGGCTCCGTGCTGACAGCTCAGATTCTGTGTCTCCCTCTCTCTCTCTGCTCTTCCCCCACTCACGCTGTCTCTCGCTTTCTCTCTCAAAAAAATAAACTTAAAAAAAAAACTAAAAAGGAATAAACTACTGATACACATACAAGAACATGAATTAATCTCGACAACAGTATTCTAGGGAAAGGAAGCCACATGCTACAGGCTGTGTAGTATATGATAGTGTCCAGAAAAGGCAATTTATAGAACAGAACAACAGATCAGCGGTTGCCTAAGGCTAAGGGGTGGGAGTAGAGAGTAATTGCTAAGGGGCAGTGGCGGGGGGGATCTTTTGGGGTGCTGGAAAGGTCCTTAAATTGATTTGTGGTTACGGCTGTACAACTGCATGAATTCACCCAGACTCACTGAATGTACTCTCATGGGTAAAGTACTGTCTGTAAATTACAACTAAATAGAGCTCTTAAAAAATAAGGAGGCTTCATCTTTTTAAGACTATATATAGCAACATTAATGGATGAAAGCACGAGACGTCTGGGAACTGCTTCAAAATTACATGGGAAGGGGTGGTGGGTGGGACTCTGGATGAACAAGTCGGCCAGGAGTCCATAACTTCTGCAGCCCGGTCACGAATATACGGGGATTCATTATGCAAACTGGTCTAGTTTTGTCTACGTTTGACATTTTCCACAGTAAGGAGGTAAAAACCCCCAAGCACAGGGACCCACAGCGGGGACGAGGACACCCGAATGCCACAGTCGTGTGCAGTATAAACTTGCTCTGAGGAGTCTTGTGAGAGTTTTTCCTTAAAAGACATCTACACGGAATTTCACACATCTTTTGCAGCCGCACAGTGGGGCGGTCTGCACGCTGACCTGGGGAGTAACGCATTACGGAGAGCTGTTCATTTCCATCCGTGTGAACGGTGACCAAGTCTTTTGTGTCCGTGTCAAACACAAACCACCTGTCGGAAACATGAGAAAAAGCACAATAAGTTGTCTGGTGAGACAATGAAGGAAGACTATTACAATCGATAGTAACTATTAAAAACTATTACTCTAAGGGCTTGCTGAAAAATACTCTTTGCTCAACAAGAATGCTTGTTCCCAGCTTTTATTTAAAGGAAAGTTCCTTCACCCGAGCATTTCCTAAAGAAAGCAGCAGCACGCTGGCTTCCCTTCGAAACAATTCAGTTCCAATGTCGCGACAGGTCCTCAGTGTCTGAGTTTTGTCACTTACACATAAAAGGGCGGAAAGCCCTGGGCAGGGAAGGTGGGCCTGGCCAGAGGGAGCAGTGAGGGGGCTGCCTGCTCGGGTGTTTAGCCCGAGACCTGGCCTGGGTGCAGAGCTGGGGCTGGGACAGCGTCGTGGTGTCTGAATGTCCGTGAACACTGGCGTGCACCAGCCGGGTGACGGCAAGGTGGAGGGAGCGGAGGAAGGGCAGGACTGGTCTGGGCTCCAGGTCCTTAACTGTAAAATGAGGATGGGGGCCCAGGTGCGCTGTGTAGCAAACTACGACGTGCACAGACAAGCTTCGTCTCCTCCGACAAGGACACGGTACTCGGTAAGTGTGAGCTGTGGAATGACCACACTCTCCCGCCTGTGTGTTCTCAGGCGGGGGCAGTCACTTGGACCGCAGGGCTCTCAGGGGCGAAAAGGACTGTGGGTGCCCGGCTGTGGCAGTTTCAAACCTCGGTGACGTGACCCCCCCGGTGGCGTGCGTTCCACGGGCATGCCCGCCACGTGGCACTACTGTTTTCCTGCCTTCTAGTTGGGCCCAACCACCATCACTCAATGGGACGGGCCAGCCCCTGGATTGTGGGTTTGGCTTCTCGACTCTGATTCCTTACGTCCTCAACAACCATTCACCGTTAATGTCTGTTTAACGTTAACAGAGGTCAGAACGTCAGAAGTGGAGAGGCTGGGGCTGACCAGGCGCTGCTCTGCAGCCCCGTGAACTGTCCCCTCCAGACCTAAGGCCGGCACTTGGACCAGAGATGTGGGAGGCATATCTGGGGGCGGGGCGGGGGGGTAGGGAGCAGGTTCCGCGCGCCATCTCTTCCGCCCGCAGGACCTCGTCTGTGATTCTGAGCATCCTGACACCGTCACCATCCCCTGTCCTGCTGCCATAGTCAGCATGCAGGTCTGGTGATAACCAGCTGTCAGCCATTCATCAGAGCCTGCTGAGTCTGAAGCGTCCACTGGCCCCGGGAGAGTTAACAGGAAGGAGTGAGTGAGTGAGTGAGTGTGTGTGTGTATGTGTGTGTGTGTCTGTGCATATGTGTATGCAAACATTTTCATGAAGAATTCTGTTGGCTACGAAATGCCCAACTCTTAAGACACGGCTACCTGTGACTTATGAATGGTTACTCTTTCCTTATACACACTCCGTAGTCATCACAACAGAGCCTAAGGGGTTTGCTTTTTAGAGAGGGAGGATGGTAGGAAACCACCAAACATATTTGGATTAAACCACAATAAGTACATATACTATGACACATAGTCTAAAAGTGCAATCCAAAATATATAAATCAACGATAACCGTAACCACCGACCCTGCCTGCCAGGCAAGCCCATAAAGTGCTCCAGACACCGCCTTCAGTCATCAGCACCGTGTGGCTAGGCAGATAATACTGTCACAATTCATAAAAAAGCAACAACTCGGAGAGGCTGTTTAACCGGCTCAGAGACACATTGCTGCCAAGTGGCAAAGCGGGGATTCAAGTGCAGACCAATGGCCTGGCATGTCGGAGGCGCTTGGTACAAAAGTGCTAGCCGAGTCTGAATCTGAGGCTCAGGATCTGGGTAGTTTCTACAATTTTGAAAGGGCAGCAAGAGAAAGCACTGGTAAATTCTCAGCGCGTCGAAATGCTTTCTCGCCCGATTCCAGAGCTGGGGTTCCTCCCACGGCCTGCAGGTCAGGGCTTGAGGAGCTCCACGGAGCCCCAAAACTGTCGGGAAGCACGTGCATGTGCGTGGATGGCGGGGGCGGGGGGTGCCTTTTCTAGGAGAAGGGTCCATAGCTTTTCTTCAGACTCTCCCACGGTCCCAAATGCAAAGGACCCCTGTCTGTCCTGTTACTTTCGAGGTGTGACTTAGTCCTTGGTCAGTTGCTAGAAGCTGAGAGAAGACAGCAAGAGCTAGGCCGTGCCCGTCCCCAGGGAAACACAGACCGCGGCCTCTTTTCCATGCACTCTGAGAGCACGAGCTGTGCTGACGCGGACTCACCTCCCAGTCAGTGTTCCAACTGCAACCACAGACCCTGAAGGATGAAAACCAGAAGACTGAGCTGGATCCTAAAATATTTTAAAGGAAGTGTAAATTGATGGCCAGACACAGCACGACTGCAGAAAACACACACACACACACACACACACACACTCACACGCGTGCGCACGCACACACACACACACACCCACACCCACACACGCACGGCTCTTCCAAAGGGCTACGTGGTCCCATTTAAACTAGACGTCTCCTTTCCCTCCAAGAGAGGAAACCGCTTTCCTACTTAGATGAAGGTCACACGTCGATAATCTGAAATTTGTATCCCTTTAGAATTGTTCTCTTCCTGTCTTTTATCTTTTGAGACCTACAGGTATCAGATGACAGGCCAACAGGTAAACGCTCTCCCTCCAAGTCTTGGAGGAGGACTCGGTTGACCCCCACACTGAACGGTAAGCCTGTTGATGGTACGCCTCGTTTGCCTGGAAACATGGCCAGCGTGCCCAGTGCCCATAGTGGACACTGGACGAGTGCCCGCCGGGAGCACTGGAAGGACACCACGGGAGCCCTGGAAGGATCTCAAGATGGGTAAGGCACGTCCAGGTTTGGATCTGGCATTTGTCACTAATGTGTTCGTCACTAACTCTGACACAAGGTAGAATGGGGTCAATGACAGAGGGAAAAGCAAGTGGTCAAGTCCCAGGAGAGAAAGAGTTAGATGAAGTTGGATGGGGAGGCTGGGCGGAGGCTTCCAGGTGCAGAGATCCCCCAGGTCGTCCAGTAGAGAATCATCGGTGGTGAAGGCAGAGGCGGACACCCCAACCGGTATTTTCTTGGATCGGGTGTTAAAGGGGCAAGAGCGTGATCGAAGAGGGAGAAGCAACACAGTTTGGGGGCATATTCGAGGAATAGCAGGTAGAGAGTCAGGGCGTTTACAACGTGGAATGTTCCCGGTGGGACAGGAAAGCGTGCAGATGGCGTGTAGGATGGAAGCTGCACCAGCACGTTAAGGGCTGTGATCACCGGAAAATAGTAACACAGTGACGTGATTATTTTTCTTTCCACGAAAAGAGTGACATGATCGGGGTGCCTGGCTGGCTCAGTCGGTGGAGCGTGCGGCCCTCGATCTCAGGGTCGTAAGTTCGAGTTCCACGCTGGGTGGAGAGGTCGCTGAAAAATAGTAAAATCTTCCAAAAAAAAAGCGTGACTTGATTGAATCTGTGTTTTCTATAGATCGCTCGGTTAGAACGGACTGCAGTGACAGGCCGTGAAGCACAGTGAGCGGAAGAAAGAAGCTCCCACGGGAGTGGAGACAGAAAGAGGCACTAGAAACCATCGGATGCACTCAGAGAATGAGACCAGAAACTCTTAAGGGACTGATTCTGTCGTGGCAATGGTTCTTCCACAGCGGGAGCCGTGACCAAGCTTGGGGCCACCACCGATACATGGAGAGACACCCCCGCCAGGTGAAGCTTTACCGTGTGATTCGTTCAGGCTCCGGACGTTTTGGAGAGGAAGCCCCTGAGGTGGGTGTGTCCAAACCCACGCGGCCAGTGGGCAAAGGCGGTAGGACTTCACAGAGCTTTCAGGTGTCTGGTTCTGAGCCCCTTCCCCTATGTCAGGCTGAGGGGTGAACAGTCAGGGGAGGGGGAGGAGGCACCTGGTATTGCTTCCAGTGGGGCTAGGGAGGCCGCCCTCCCGGACCCCCACGGCTACCGCCATGCCTGGAGGTTATTGTCACCTCTGTGCAGCCCCCTCGGGTGTTCCCCACCTGTCCCCCCAAGGCCCCCCAGGGGACAGGTGCAACACAGGACAACGCTTCCTTCAGCCCCTCCTGCTGGCTGGGTCGCACCCACTCTTTCCTCCGAGTGGCGCTGGCCCTGTCACCTCCGTGCTCAGCTCCACCGGTGACGGCCAGCTCTCGACCCTTGGTCACCTTCTCCGAAACTAAGGGGCAAGAGGGCAGAAGTGCCGATTCGGCATGCCAGGAAAAGCCGGGACCTCTGTGATGGTTACGAGGAGGAGTGGGGTCTGCAGAGCGGCTGCCCCTGTCCCTGGACCGGCCATGTCCTCAAGGGCACAGGTCACACGGGACGCACTTTATCTCACTGAGCCACCATGCGGCGGGAGACCCCGGGTTTGGGAATCAGACCGAGCCGGCTCTGCTGCTTGCTGAAGGCAGTGATCACGGCAAGCTAGCTGACTTTTCAAAGCCTCAGTTTCTAATTCAGTAACACCACCCCCCACGGCTGCTGCCGGGATCAAGGATAATACACGTACGGCGCCTGGAGCTCAGTAACTGTAGCCGCTGCTGTGTTCCACGTAGGGCAAAGGTATTTCGGCACTCTGGTATGTAATCTGAGTTCCTTTGGCAAAGATCACACAGTTGCGGACTTCAAACTAAAGCATTGGGCACCTGGGTGGCTCAGTCGGTTAAGCATCCGACTTCGGCTCAGGTCACGATCTCACGGTCCGTGAGTTCGAGCCCCGCGTCGGGCTCTGGGCGGACGGCTCAGAGCCTGGAGCCTGCTTCACATTCTGTGTCTCCCTCTCTCTCTGCCCCTCCCCCATTCATGCTCTGTCTCTCTCTGTCTCCAGAATAAATAAACGTTAAAAAAAAAAAAACAAAAAAAAACCTAAAGCGTCATCATCAAACTCAAATTGTAGAGATAAATTAAGTCGTATGCATACGCTCTCATTCCAAATGTACACCGTAAATGCTACACGGGCTCGTCACAAGGGTTTCTCAGCACGGAAGCCAGTTAAGGAACTCTGCGGTCAGGAGACCCCAAAGCCCAACTCCGGAAGGCTAACTTGCTGTTGAAAAATTCAGCAGCACGCTTCAGAATTACACGGACGAGACCGCGTGAGGCAAGTAAAGCAGTGCCATTCGAAGGAGGTAAACCTGGCGACATTTACTTTGGGACAGTTTTACGTCACTATCAAAATTTCACGCAAAAAAAAAAAAAATAAATAAATGAACACGTTCCAGATGAACTGTTGTAAGAAAAATGGAATGTAACGTGCACGTCTACCTCTATTATTTTGTCCCAGACGGGCCGGTGGCCAACAGCGTCCCAGAGAGTGGCGTGCCTGTCATGCCCACAGGTCAAGAATTGAGGTTTTGAGGCATGGATGGCCAGTCCCCAGAGCTCGTCAGTGTGACCCTGCAAAGGACCGAGACAGCCAGTCAATGCTCGGGAGCCTTGGCGGCGGGGTACCCACGGCGAATGCACACTTCACGCCGGCTTCCCTTCCTGCCCCACCTAAGTCACGGCGGGAACCCAAGTGCTGGTGCCGAGGAAGGTCATGTTGGTCTAAAAAAAGGAATGTCGTCCTCCTCGTGACGCTTTGTTATATTCTGACAGTACGTAAAATGAGGCGGGCCTGCTGGGCCGGAACGTACCTGAGTGATGGGTGCAAAGTCCCCTGACAAGGTGCCTTGCAGAACAAAGTTTCTGGTTGTGCCTATCAAGATCACATCCCCCTTCCCCTCGGCCACCGTCCGGATTGGGCCAAACTGTTCTGGAATCTGCGTTGAAGAGAAAAGATTGACGATGTCATGAAATGTTAGCTCCGCCATTCAAAATGTCTGTTTGTGTATCATGACAGCTCCCCCCACCCCCCATACACGTAACATGGAGAGAAAGGTTCACGGCCAGGATTTGTTGAGTGGATGATCAGAACCCCCAATCTGACTTTTAAACTCCAAACACGCATGTACCTTAAAAGAATCAGTAAGAGTAAGGTTGTTAAAAGAAAAACAATAAAGAATGAAGCATTTTTTTTCCGGATAAGACTAAAAAATAAATAATACTGGTTAGTTCACTCTTTTCTTGCTGTGGCATTGGGACAGCAGTAGCAGGTAAAAATTTGGAAAACAAAGACTAAAATAACATGCCATAAAATTTATTTGTAATTTAAAATGGTAAATTCTTGGGGCGCCTGGGTGGCTCAGTCGGTTAAAGGTCCGACTTCAGCTCAGGTCATGATCTCGCGGTCCGTGAGTTCGAGCCCCGTGTCGGGCTCTGTGCTGATGGCTCAGAGCCTGGAGCCTGCTTCGGATTCTGTGTCTCCCTTGCTCTCTGCCCCTCCCCCACTGGTACTCTGTCTCTCTCAAAATAATAAACATTAAAAAATAAATTTAAAAAAACGTTAAAAATAAAATGGCTAATTTTATGTGGTATGAATTTTATGTCATTTGAAAAAAATGTTTTATGTCATTAAAAAAAAATTAACTGGGTGGTTCAGTCAGTTAAGTGTCTGACTTTGGCTCAGGTCACGATCGCACAGTCTGTGGGTTCAAGACCCACATCAGGCTCTGTGCTGACAGCTGGGAGCCTGGAGCCTGCTTTAGATTCTGTGTCTCCCTCGCTCTCTCTGCCCCTCCCCCACTCACAATCTGTCTCTCTCTGTCTCAAAAATAAACATTAAAAAAATTAAAAAAAGAAATTGGAAAAGTTCTAGAATGTGTCCATTCTACTCTGGGGATAAAGACCATCAACTTTCAGAATGATGCCGACCTTAATGTCTGTCTGCTCATAATTTCCCGGAGCTCACTGAGACAGAAAATTTCGTGAGGGGGTGGAAGGCATATTAAATTTCTTGTCTGGGGCTCCTACTGGTGTGTAGGGCTGCTGGCCACGTAATGAGGAGGTAAACTAGATACTAAAAGGAGTTAGAGCTTTAAAGAACGTGTCGGCCCTCAGCCACATACAAAGTAAATACTCAGTAAATACTAGTGATAATGTCTCCAAAGTAACACCTAGAAATTAAAGTGGAAAGCGAAGAAACATCTTAATGAAAAATCGTAACATGGATAATATTCCCTTGGAAAAGTGAGGCCGTCCAATTATAAAGACATTCTAAATGTCAAACACGTTATAACCTAAATTTTTATAAACCTAATTCCATTTTAGTTGTTACACTTAAACTGCCTCCATGACTTTAATATAATGTTACCCCATTTGGGGCCCCCGGGTGGCTCAGTCGGTTAAGCGACTGACTTCAGCTCAGGTCATGACCTCGCGGTTCCAGAGTTCGAGCCCCGCATCGGGGCACAGAGCCTGGAATCTGCTTCAGATTCTGTGTCTCCCTCTATCTCTCTGCCCCTCCCCTGCTCATGCTCTGTCTCTCTCTCTCAAAAATAAACATTAAAAAAAGTTTATAATGTTACACCATTTAATAAAATTTTATCTAAACCATTTTCAAAACTATAAGCTAAAGATTTCAAACGAACAAGGAAACTGGTTAATATAGCAGTTTTAGGTTCAAAGTGAATTTTGATACTGCTGCTTGCTGTCTTACCTCAGTTTTACGAAGTTTCTGATAGTTTCCGTTCCAAGAAATGAGCTTTCGGTCTTTCCCTCCTCCCGACACCAGTGTGCCGTCCCTTAACATACAAAGTGCAAAAATGCCACCCTCGTGGGCCCCTTGAACTGCATAGCTTATCCGATTTGTACCTAAACACACCAAGAAAACCATCCTCAGTACGTTATCAAAACACTTGCCTCTCTCCCTCGCATCTCATTTTTGTTTTAAAACGTGATCCTGTTGGTTAGGACACCTCTGCAGTGCGAATCTCCAGGGGACGCAATTTCTAGAAGCACACCAAGCACCAGAAAAGCATGCCCTGGGTTACTTTACAGTTCAGGAGAACATGCCAGAAGGAAGAACAGGATGGAGAGAGCATGGCGGGATTCCACATGGCGGAAAACAGGGACTTGAGTTTAACGTGCTCTGTGTCACTTGACGAGTGACTCAGTGACCCCTCAGTTTCCCCTTTGTGTAACGGGGCTCCCGCTCACCCCTCAGGATCGTGCTAAGGCTGAAATGGAGCGATGTGTGAAGACTTGCCCCCACAATAGTAGGGATACTAGAGAAGTTGCCACATTAGTCTGAAATCACATCCATGGGTCTCTTTCCACCTTCACCCCAACCCAAACTCTGAGTCCTTTAAGGGCAGGGATGGTGTGTTTTTCCTTTCCGTGTTTAGCACACTGCCCTGCACGTGATTGGTTCTCAATAGCTGTCTCCCAGAGGCCATACGGACCAGAAATTTATTTATTTTACAGCTCAATAAATAGTCATTGATAGCTTATTCATTATACTCTGTTAAGAGATCTCCTAATCTCCTAATAAAGCTATTCCATCAACCTATTCTGGGCTTAAAGACCTTTTTGTAATGATAGAAAGTGACTATTCTTGTTTTCATCTGTTCTAGTCTTAAGGTTTCAAGTTACGCATGTATGTATGTACCTAAAAAACTTGGGATTTTACTGTAATCCTATCGATTATATTAATAGTTCTTAGAGAAGTCACGTTTGACTTCTTATAACATCCCCCTAGAAGTTTGTGCTCTGGGAACAATCACGTGTTACCTTTTCCCCACACCAAGATGTTGCCACTTGAATCTCCAGTAATGGTGTCGCCATTTTCAGAAAAAGTCACGCAGAGGACAAACTTTGGCTTTTCTTGCTTCTGCAAAATGTTGTAAATATATGTACACATTTAGTCAAGACATCCCCTTCTTTGTATGAATAACACCCAGAATCACACTACTCCTAAGCCGCATAGTGTTAGCTTCTGCTACTCCACCATATGCCTTTCGTTTTTATCCCCCGTTACATAACTTAGGCCGTGACGTTACCTGCTCTAAAATAGAGACATTTCTGGTAATTATAAAGCTGCAGACAGTTGGAGCAGAGGAGGGGGCTGGAAGGGCTGGGGGGCGGGCCGGGCTGTCATGACTAGAGCTTTAGGAACAGGGCCCTGGCACCAGAATAACGCGGTCCCAACTCCGTGTAGGGAAAGGCCCCATAGGGAAGGAGGCGCTGTCCCTGGTACTGACAAGGCCTGAGCGTCTTCTTGGTGGTTCTTTGCAACCACCCTGTGGCGGGAGGGGGTTGCCCTGCCCCCAGGGCATCCTTCCCTGAGCTGCTCCCTGTGTTGGTCCATCTTTCCTTCTTGGCACGACCAACGTTACCAACAGAGACACAGGGAGCTCCCCAATTCTGTTAGGAATCCGCGGGAATAGTCGTTATTGCTACCTCCCCCAGAGACACTTGCACATTTGCCAATTAAAACAAATTCTAAGCTCCCTTAGAAGCGAGCTGATCACACGCACCACTCAGGGAAGAATAAAACAAGTGTGACTTGACGTTACCTCGAACAGTCCTTGCTTCTTAATAAGGGAGTTTCCTTCTAAGGTCCAAAAGTAGAGATGTGATTTTCCACAAGTAACTATTATATTCGTGTCCGTGGGGTGGAAATCCGCAGCAAATACAGCTTCGTTAGAACACTTTGAGCAAAACAGGAGAATCAAATGTCTCAAATCTCTTAGGACACTCAAGAAAATAAATAACATGGGAACCACAAATAAATAACTCATTCAGGTTAAGCATTATGCCTTTTGATTTTTCTCCCCCTTGAACGCATCTTCCGTGAACACTCAGTGTATGTTTGCTGCATGCCTTAACTTCTCCTTGTCTGTCTCCCCCACTGGACAGTAGCCCTGAGGACGGGGACCGCAGGTCCTCTGTCTGTGCAGGGCCCCCCACAGGACCTCACACAGAGCTGGCACACAGCACACTTTTGCTGAAGGGCTGGGTTAGGGGTGGGTGGAGACTCAAAAACCACAAGAATCTGCTCTCATCGTCCTGTCTCAGATTCCCAGCTGTGGCTGAACAACAGAATTGCCCGATGCGTGTTAAAATGCAGATGTCAGGCCTCATCCCCATCTAGTGACTGGAATCTCTGGGAGGGGCCCAGGAATCTGGATTACATACAGCTCTATCACTCTCGGCTGACTGTGGCTGCCCTGTTTGCCCTGGGATTCCTTCCTGGTTTAATTCCTAGCATTCTGCTGGTGGTCTCGTGACCAAGCTGGGGTTCTAGGGTTGGATATCTGGCTTTCTTGGTGCCACTTTATCAACTCCGACCCTGTCACCTTGATTTCCAGAACCTGTATCTTTGTTGGCTGACCCTGACTGTTTCTTCTGCTTGAAGTTCAGTTATATGCCCTTAAACCTGGGTAATAACTTGCCTCTGTTTACTTCCAACCCAGCAACATAGCCAGAACTGAAACCCTTGACCAGAATATGAGAAGGCGTGCCTCTAGCATGAAAACAGGTGTTAGGAAAGGTGCCGGATTAGAATACAGACCCCCACATCCCAGACACTCAAGAGAGAAAGGTACGGTGATCTGATGGTAATCCTAATGTTAGGGAAGGAAGGTGATCTAAGGTTAATGGATGACAGGATGAAAAATCCAAAGTCAGCTCTGCAAAAACTGGGATTCGTTCATGATTTGAATGGGAGGGAAACATAAGAAAGCTTCAAAAAAGGGACCATAAAGGGAAGCCCCAGCACACCCCACAGGAAGAGTCGCACCGGGAGGGCCTGGGATCTGGCTCGCCTTTCCTGAGGCTACTCAGCTTTGGACAAGCCCCGTGCCGGCTGTGCTGCCCTGTCCCTCAGCCCTCAGCTGCTTCTGACCTGTCCCCTCCCCGGCTGGGCAGTGGGCACGTCTCACTTATCACATGTGCAGTGCCCCCTTCAACAATAAGAAAGGGCACGTTTGCTGAATGAAACGAAGCAGCAGAGAACAGCAAACGATGGAGTGGATTAAAAGGGTAGGGGCTGTCAAATGAGGAAGAAGACAACCTCACAGATATCATGACGAGAGGAAGAAACCCCACCAGGGTTCGGGAACGGCACCCTGGGAGGGGAGGTGGCCGGGGGGTCAGGGAATCTCAGGTCACGCGTCACGCCTGGGGACCGCGTCGGGAATGGGGAGCCCACTGGCCCACTCGGAAGCAGGAGAGGGACCCGGGAGGCGGCTGGAAGGAGAAGGCTCCAAAATGGGAAATTATAACACAGCCCAACATGAGACTTGGAGAGAGACCTTTGCGTCGGCCAGCCGCTCTCCTTTCTGCCAGTCCCACACGGACAGGACGTGCTCGTTGGAGTCATCCACGGCACAGAGATTGCTTCCTCCATTCTGGAAGAGAAAAGGCATTCACAGGAAGACTACATTTGAGAATAAAATAGGTTAAAAGTCATTAAAGATCAACATTAATTTTATTTTTAATAAGGAGTCCATTTTGGCCAAAGAATACGTATGCACCACTTTGGGGACCTGCTTCCCTGGTCCCCAGGGGAGGGCAGGTGGATGTGGGGTGATGGAGGGACAGGAGCGGCAGAGAGGGGTCGGGGGTGGCCCTGCCTCATCAGTTCTATTAAGACCAGCCTGTGAAGGGGCTGCAGGACCCCCTCCTGGAGAAGCCAGTGCCCACGGCACACGCAGCACACGTGTGTGACAAACATAGGCTGGGAGGCTGTGCGGAAGCAAAGCCTCCGGGGCTGAGGCTTGTGGTGCTCTGATGTGAGCACGTGCACGTGTGTGTGAATGTTAAGTTTCTGAAACGGCGGCTTATAGGGTGGATCTGTCGCATGGGCACATCCTGAGGGGCCTGGGAGACCATGAGTCCCCTCCAACTCCTGCGTAGGGACAGGCAACCCGTGTGGGAATGACGGTGGCACACTGGGGCCGCCTACCAAGGGGCAGGTGAAATTCAAGGCCAGAGCCGGCAAAAGTGCCTCAAGGAACATGCAGCCGGTGTTGCAGGGCCTCTGCCCATCACGTGTGCGACCCGAGGGGGTGTGTGTGACCTCTGAATGAGGGGACCTGGGACGCGGGACAGTTCCATCATGCAAATCTGTGCACGCACCCAGGCGGCTACGGAGCGTGTTAACCTCCTCCCTCTTCAACCTTGAGCTGATTCTCTCCTCCCTGGGGATGAGGACACCAGTACCCACAGGGCCCATACTTACAGATTTTGAGAACGCGATACAGGTAACGGCTCGGTCAAAAAACCCAACTCCAATGACATGCAGTGTGTTCAGCGTCACAGAATCCCAGATGCGCACATGTGGGGGCAATTGCTGTTTGGAAGGAAATACAGAGTCGCCCATTGTGATGGTCATAGATTTATCTTTACCTCGAAACTGCAGGATTACTTCAATTCTGTCCAAACAAAAAGTCTTTTTCTGCATTTGAAGGCTCTGCCTTTTAACATAAATGAAACATTCCCAAATAGCTTCAGGAGATCAGGGCCCCTGTGGCCAACGTGACTTTAGGGGAGGTCCACCAGGTTTTAAGTTTGGAATAGCCAAGTCTTCATAACTGTACCACAGGAGCTGATATTCTGACTGGTACGTCTAGATGCATCTGAGTTTTAAAAATGAAAAATGACGAGGAACCTGGAACCTCGTATTCCTTTAAGTCTGTATTATCACTAAGGTATAAATTAGTCTAAATTCAGCAAGACGGTCACCACCCAACAGTGTTGACAGTTTAACATTCTCGGGCCTCACGGGAGCAAAACAGGCAATCGAACACGATCGCGCACGGATGACATTTAGAATTGTCACGATTAGTTGCAAACGCTCTCGATTGTGCTCCAACGTGAATGATACTAATTTTTCTCCTTAGAGCCCTGAACAGATTAATTGGGAGAAGGACTGGCATTATACCTAGTTAGTGGACAGAGTGGGCTGAGGCAGTAGGCCAGGCTCTAGCCTTGACTTGGTCTGAGGAGCTGGGCGTCTGCAGACAGTTCACCTGGACTGTTGGCATTGCCCGGCACGTGCACTGAAGGGCGGGCTCAGATGACTATCACGTTTTCCCCGGCTCTAAAGTTCGGATTCGATGTCAAGGCCAGAGACTGAAATACACTATGAATCCACTAGAGGGAAGAGCAAACGCTTTGCTACTCATGTAGAAGACTTTAAAAAGCCGTTTAACATTTTAAAAAAGGACGAAGGCCCTGGGCCATTTATGTGCATTTATGTAATAGTAAACTGATTTCCACTGTTCCCGTGACTTCTTTTTAAGTGCAGAATTTTCATGGGAAATAGCATAAAGTTAATATTTAAAATACGACGTTATTAAAGTATTTTCTGAAAAGTTACGACGTCATTAGAATATGTTCTGAAAATTGGTAGCCAGCATCCATGCTTTCTGGAAGAAAACACGCTGGTAAAAATGGAAATACTCCGTGTCATTAGGTTCCTTTCATACACTGTGCAAGTAGAGATCAAAAAAGCTACAGGGGGTGTTGGTTAAGACATGGCAGCGACCACAGACTGCGGCCTAGAAGGAACTGGAAGCCAGTTTCGCACTGTGCTCTATTTGTTAGAGCCCACTAGTTCCCTTCTGATTCCTTAAAATTCCAGGCGAAGTCTTGCTGAGGTGCTTATAAAACTTGTGCCCAAACTGTCTGGCAGCCTTTGAGGGTCATGTGCAGACTCGCGCTCCGGGGTGACGTCAGGAATTCGGGGCACTTAGGCGGAGGGTGCCTGAAGTCTGCTGAAGAGGCAAAATGCCCCATATCCAAATGCTATTCATTATGACTTTTACTTATTAAATGTGTACTTACTACGTTCGTGTTCGTCACGTGTGTAAAGAAATGTCTTAAGAATCGCTGAATTCTTAGGCAAGACCAAGGCTGTTTAAAAACTGGCTGAAATTAAGGTGAGTTCGAGGGGGTTTTAAGGTCACTGTAAGAAAATCTGCGATAAAAAAATTCTAATGAAGGGTTAAGAAGCATTCAGCTACTTTATACCTAGGCAGGCTTAATCATCAGCGCAAGGTTTCCAGATTATACGGAGTTAACGGTTCGTTATAAAAATATGAAAGATAATGCAACTCACTTTTCCATCCTTAGATGTACCAGCAACTTGTCCCGTTGCTATCGTGATCCTGTCAGGGTGAATTGCTAGGCTAAAAAGAGGGTATTGATAAAACATCCACGCTTTAAAAGTACGCTTTACTTTTCTCTTGGCCACATAGAGTCTAGTCAAAACTTTAAACGTAAGAACTATATGGTACCTGACCTCTTACAGAGTCACCAGAGAGTCTCTGCGCACCCCAATGACCTTGGGCAGTTAGCGCCTATTTCATCCAGCCCTTCTGTCTCGAGAATTTCCAAACGCAAGGAAAAAGCAGCCTTTGCTTGGAAAATACCAACTCTACAACAACCTTGATTAAGGATGTTAAACAGCAAAAATACCTTTAAAAAAGTTTTTTTTTAACGTTTATTTTTTTTGAGAGAGAAAGAGAGAGAGAGAGAGAGAGAAAGAGCGTGATCAGGGGAAGGGGCAGAAGAGAGGGAGACACAGATCGGAAGCAGATTCCAGGCGCTGAGCTGTCAGCACAGAGCCTGATGCGGGGCTCTAACCCATGAGCTGCGAGATCACGACCTGAGCTGAAGTCGGACGCTCAACTGACCGAGCCACCCAGGCGCCCCCAAAATATCATCTTTTACCAACAGGAGTTTTACTATTGATCAGGGATCTAGGACAAATAGAAATAGGTAAGCCCATCTGCTTTATTACCCATCCTTCCAAAAGCTGTAAGTGGATTATGAATGAATTAAAATGAATGAATTACAGCAAGGCCAGAAATAAACATGGGTATTTTTACTTTTATTAAATAAAATGCCTGGGTGGCTCAGTCGGTTGAGCGTCCGACTCCGGCTCAGGTCATGATCTCACCATTTGTGAGTTCGAGCCCCGCATCGGGCTCTGTGCTGACAGCTCGGAGCCTGGAGCCTGTTTCGGATTCTGGGTCTCCCTCTCTCTCTGCCCCTCCCCCGCTTGTGCTCTGTTTTTTTCTCTCTCTCTCCCCAAAAATAAACATTAAAAAAAAATTTTTTTTATATAAAGTCCCACATTAGAATCTACTAGTGTTAAGTAGTAGATTTTTTTATATAAAGTCCCAGATTAGAATCTATTTGTGTTAAGAAGGACTCCAAACAGGGGTCTATGAGAACTATTTGTTCGGGTGACACGGTTGGTTACGCGGATGTGTTATAAGGACAAAAAAACTAGTCTGTAGTGTCTTAGAGAGATGGGTAGCTAGCAGACCACCGGGTACAGACAACGTGGAACATAAAGAGCTTTTCCAAAAGATCTTATTTCCTCAGAGCTCTTCTCCTCTCTTTAGTTACATCCCAGCCCCGACGTCTTTCCGCTGACGCTATTTCTACAGGGGTGAGGACTCACCACTTCACATCGTCGTTGTGGCCGGCGTAGTGCCTCTGGAGCTGTTCCTCGACGTTGTACAGCACCACCACGGAGGCGATGAAGTACACCGTCTCCCCCGTTGGAAGCAAGTACAGGTTGTTACGACAGTCGCGACCCCGGTACCCATAGCTTTGTGTACGTCAAGATAAACCTGATTTCCTTTAAGATCCGACAAGACATCAGCTTTATTCAACAGGAATGGGCAATAAAATTCCCTAAGACTAATACCATCAATTTCTCTCATTTAAGTAACTTTAAACTGTGGGGCGCCTGGGTGGTTCAGTCGGTGAAGCGGCCGACTTCGGCTCAGGTCATGATCTCACGGTCTGTGAGTTCGAACCCCGCGTCGGGCTCTGTGCTGACAGCTCGGAGCCTGGAGCCTGCTTCGGACTCTGTGTCTCCCTCTCTCCCTGCCCCTCTCCCACTGCCTCTGAAAAATGAATAAGCCTTAAAAAAAAAAGATAAATAAATTTTAAGATACTGGTAATTGATTTGTATATACCTTATTGAGTGAATTTTATTTTTATTGTAATCTAGGAGCTAAATCTTTTACTTAAAAAGTTTTTTTATGTTATGAAAGTACTTGTAAAAGGTGCAAAGGACACTCCGACATACCTACGTAAAAGGTGAAAAATGTAGCTCCTCCTTGCCCCAACATCCCCAGCTTCTTGGGGATAATTACCTCAGTTAGGATTTTGGAATGTATACTTCCAAACCTTGAAAACTATTTTGAGAGCAAAACTTCACTTGAATTTGAATGTGAAAAAATAATCTAACAAAAGTACCATTTATTTATTTGAAATAAATTCCACTGTTTCACATCTTTTAAAATATGAACAGAGAGTAGGCCGAAAAAAATGTGCTTCGAATAATGTTTTCCAGCCGTGATTTACCCTAAAATTTAAACCATTATGGACTTAAAGAAGAATCACTTTAATTATATGTGCCAAAACAGATGTCCTAGTGAATGCTTAGGACATCTGAATCTGAAAATATAAAGAAGATATTTTGGGAGAGAAACTTAGGTACAGATGAGAATTCTAGAAAATTCCCAAAGAATATGATACCATCCTTTCAAATAGTAATTCTTCCAACTGATTACAACAGCATCAGTTTGAACCAACTTGTTAGGGGCGCCTGGGTGGCTGACTCGGTTGAGTGTCTGTCTGACTCTTGATTTCAGCTCAGGTCACGATCTCACGGTTTGTGAGTTCTAGTCCCACTTGGGGTTCCCTCTCTCCCTCTCTCTCTGCCCCTACCCCTCTCGTGTTCTCTCTCTCTCAAAGTAGTAAACCTAAAAAAATATTTTAAAAAAATAAAAAAAAAAAATAAACCAACTTCTCAGAATTTATATTTGGGGCTTGGCATTAAACAGGTACTCAATAGAAATTTGTTTGAGGGCGAAGAGAGGATTTTTGTTCTTTGTCTTAAAATCTGCATGGACCGGAAGGTGGCCTCTGCAGAATTCCTTTAGAGTAAAATAAAATAAAATAAAATAAAATAAAATGAAATAAAATAAAATAAAATAAAATAAAATAAAATAAAATAAAATAGTAAAACTAAAGTAAAAGTTACAAAAAAAAAACCAATGCTTCATTCACCCCTTTTCATAGGCTCGATTTCTTTGTCTTTCAGGTTTTTCTCTCTGGAAGCTCGTTCACTTTTCTAAATCTCATAGTATGAAGGCTCCAGCAGCTTGATCTCAAGAACGTCAGTCATAGGGCTGACTCATTTCTGAGATTTACATTTGGGTGGGGGAGGCTGTTTCTTTTTCTTAAAGTAGCGTTCTATCTATGCCACATGTGGATTTTCTTTACGCCTGTATCTACTCCCTTCCTTCAGGACTGGGGTATTATTCCCAGTCTGATGTTACTCCTTTAATTACTGTTGACCTTGCTGTTAGGTTCCCAGGGCTGGCCAGGCCCCCACCTGGTTTCAGGGGGGAATGCCTGTCCTTCCTTCCAGTGTATCACTCTTCGGGTTCAAAAACCTCCTGCCAGCACGGTTTAGTTCAATTTCTGACATTCTCATTTTCATAAGTTTGTAAGTTCAGTATCTTCTTGAGTTTCCATGCTGTTTCCGTGTGCCCCTGCAGAGCTCACTAAGCAGGGGCCAACTAGTGTTACAAATAACCGGCTTTCAATCTCATTAGAATCCTAAACTCTACGCATTTGTGATTATTTTCATTCAGCTTGCTTTTCTCTTAGTGTTTAACTACCTTTATTTTCATAAAGTTTATTTATTTATTTTGAGAGGGAGAGAGAAAGCATGAGTGAGAAGGGGGCGGGAGGGAGGGGGGGGGGAGAGAGAGAGAGAGAGAGAGAGAGAGAGAGAGAGAGAGAGAATCAATCCCAAACAGACTCATCGCTGTCAGCATGGAACTCACAAGCTGTCAGATCGTGACCTGAGCTGAAATCAAGAGTCAAGACGCTCAACTGACTGAGCCACCCAGGCAACCAGCCCAGTTTTAAACTACCTTTATTCTGTTGGAAAGATTAAAATTCAAGCCAGAAAGAAAGTGATGCGTTTTCTCACGGCTCTTTAAAAACGAACAGACAAACAAACAAACAAAACCCCAACCATCCAGCCAATCCTATGAACCTTAATATTTTCTTGTCGGGAAATAAATGCGTATGTATTTGAGCAAGAACCACCATCTTTCATTCAGGAATGATGGGTCAGTGTCCCCCTAGCCAGCAGCACTCACGGAGCCTATTTGCAAGGACACCACCGTACGGGGTTCTCACATATGGCCCATTTTGTTAACTCAAAAAAAAAAAAAAAAATTTCAGTGTGGATAGACTATTTGGCCTAATCGGTGAATAAAGGATACACCCATTCCAGTTTCAGTCTCTTGGTGGGAAGCTCTACCTTTGCTTCCAAATTATAAGAGTCCACTTGATCTCTGGGCAGGTACATGGTAACAGGGCGTCCGCGAAGAAACATTTTTACGTATCCTTCTTCTACAACAAGAACAAAGACATCAGTTAAGACGCCTCTGGGCCCGGTGGATCTGAAAACAAATGTCTATTTTCTTTCTCCTCTTAATGTCCCAGGAAAGGGTCTAGCTACTCTTCACGTGATTTCTAATTAACGTGCTGGGGGTGGGGTTGGGGGGGGAAATAACGGAAATCTGAAGTCGCACCATTGAAAACCAAAGTTTTCACCCTGTTTACGTTGGACGTGCTGCTTCCTCAAGTACGTGAAATACGTGAGAAATTGTAATAGAGAGGGAAGAGCTAGATTCCATTGGTTTTCCACGAGAGACTCAGTGCTTACACTTGTCTTCGCCATCGGCGGGGGAGGGAAATGCCACCTCGCAAAATTACAACCAATGCAAAAAATCCACTTAGAGTTGTCAGTGATTTCCATGTATATACAATTCCAGTAGTGAAATTCATAAGGCATCTTTCGACACTTAGATCATTTTGTTATATCGCAATGTAAAAATATACCTTTATGTATCTTATCTGCTGGACACATTTTTCGAGTATAAAGAACACAAAATCAGCAAGAGTGCATGCTGGGGTACACACAAGAAGGAAAATGCTCAAAGATAAGCTTGAAAGAAAACGGAAGGACTAAAGACCCATTAGGGGGAGATGCTGAGAAACAGAAGCTTCTAGAACAAGCATCTTTATAATAAAATAACTTCTGACGTCTCAAGAAGTCATTACGGGGGCAAAAGTAAAACCCAGTAATACATCAACCTGGGACACGTGCAGTTTTAAAAAAGAAACAAGGTGGGGGTTTCTGCTCGCTTTCAGGATATAGTAAGACCAAGGAAAATGTCCTGTGAGTTCCTGACGAATTCGGTTAGAACTCACTGCCGATCCCAGGATCAGGCTTCCACGGCATTTAAACTGGGTCGCTCCAGCCATAGCGGCACATTAACTCGAGAGAAGAAACATCGGCGGAGGGGACATCGGTGAGGAAAAGTCACGAAATAACTATGGTGCCGTGAGCACCACATTTACAAGTTACTTTTGTAAATCTTGCTCCTAAGGACCCTCAAATGCCGCATGCGAGCCCCCCCCCCCCCCCCGCACACTAAGAGGCCGTCCCAGTTTTATGTTAGTGCACACGTGCATGTCAGGCCTCACATGCGTGTGATGCATTCTTCACGCCACGTATTAAGTCTGACTTTTAAGTAAGGGGCAATACACGCTCAGCCTGCAGACGGCGTGCCAGGCGCTCTGTTCCGTGGGCGCTCCATGAGGATGCCGCCACAGGGTCCGTCCTCCCCAGATCCGCCGGGACCAGCCGAGCAGAGGTCCTGGTACCCGAGGCTGTCTTGTCACTGCCCCACCCCGGGCATTTTATATTCTGCAGCCAAACCCGTCGAGGCCCCAAGTGGATTCCACCAAGTCCTTCCTCCACGCAATGTCCTTTGCCCGCCCTCTTACCTGCTGGATCCAAACGTCTAGCATCCTGCCTGCTCTCCCCTAAGTGGCCGCACCGGCCTTGAGCGCCCCACCTGGACCCTCCTGTCTGGCCGGAAGTGTCTCCACCGCCCTACACATCTACCCAGCTCCAGGCCCCTGCTCCTCCCCTCGCCCCAAAGCTCTTCTCTTCTTTAGTCCCTCCCCCTAATCTGGGCTCATCGGACGGTGTGGCCGCCACACCGGCAGGACCTAGGAGCGCCCGGCAGAGGACAGAAGGGAGAAGAAAGCAGATGCCAGCAAAGCACAGAGCTGAGGACAAGCGGTTCCCTCAACTGTCTTTGTACGCGAGGAGGCACAGAACGTGGATGGGTAACAAAGAGGCTATGACGCCATCTCCGCAGCACGGCAGAGCCCTCTGTGGCTGTAATAATCAGTGCGTGTGAAACACTGAGCGCACCGTAGCCGCGTGCTGGTTAAATCCTCGGGACCGAGGCTTACTTATCGCACGATGCTAAACCACTGAACGAGGCCCCCCCAAAAGCCCTGAATTTTGCCTTGGCATTGCTTTGCCCTGGCAATTTGGGCGTTCTATGTCTAAGATCGAAACACAGCCAGGGAAGGCAATGGAAGTTTCCAGGCAGGTTAGGACCACAGCACGCAGCCGCCCACCGGAAGGTGCGGAGCGAGAGGCCAGCCACAGCGGCACAGGACGCCAGGCCAAACAGCGGGACATCCAGGGCCGCCCAATAGCTGTCTTAGGGTTTCTACGAATCCTTCAGAGTTCCTGCAAAACCAGCTGGTAACCAAGCCAGATCGAATGTACAGCTACTTATCAAAACCCATCCAAGTAAAGGCGCAGGACTGCTGTTTAACTTCAGGTGCAGTGGCTTGTGTGATGGACACGTTTTCGTACGAGGAGAGTATCTGCTTGGCCGTACGGAAAAGGGTTCGGCAGCCGGGGTAGCAGCTTTGTTGAGAGAGCTGTGAGATTTCAGAAATGCCGCCTACCTTTGCAGTGTATCACCCGGCGTTTCCCTTGTGATTTCGGAGACAGGGACAGAAGCGCTAGATGAAGAGATAGCGAGAACTGCAGGAGGGACCTGGGGCAGCTAGCTCTTGGGGGGGGGTGGCCCCCCGCCCCTGCAGAGGAGCCTGTGGGGGGCTCAGGACCTGGCTCCACAGGCATAGGGCGATCACAGTTTTCAGCGCGTGATTTCATGCTTCCCGTACAGGAAACGAATACTAAATAAAGCACGTGCCGCTACCTACGGGGGGGCTGACTTTTACATCAGTTCCAGTTCCGAATCGAAGGGGGGAAAACCCAAAGTTAAAATGAGACGGGTTTGTTTCACGGGTGACATACCCGTCAACGATTTTGCATTTTCGATGTGCTTTTGAAGAAGGTTAATATCCTAACAATAGCATCTACCTTATTATAAGATGGGTTAACAAAAAGAAAAAAGAAAAGGTATATGGAAAGGTACATCATGTTGCAGTTTAGGAGACTGAAGGCAGAAAGAGAGAGTAAAAAAAAAAAAAAAAAAAGCTCCTTTTGGACAAAGTGATCACTTAACGCATCAGAGAGCTTTCCTATCAGAGGTGTCGCCTCGGGAGCCCCAGGGGAGAGGGAGGAACAAGAAAGGCCACACACGGTCTTCAACCTAGAAGTTCGGCTTTCACACGTGTGGTGGCGTCTCACTCTTCCTCCTTGTTGACACATCTTGCATCGGTCTTCAAGGGGGTAAGGGAAAGGGTCTAGTCTTTGCGACCAAGTTACGGGCTGTGCCTGGGATCTGAGCCCCGACCCGTGGGCACGGGCTTCCTGGGCCTCAGCCTGTCAGCCCCGCCACGCAGACTCCGCATGTGACAAGTGGCCCCTGGAACCGCTCCGCGTGCGTCCCCCAAGTCCTGAGGGGACCGAGGGGCACGCGCAAAAAAGTTGAACGGGACTTACCTGCGCTGAAGACAGGCTCCTTGGGTTTGCTGCGGAGACAAAACGGAAACAGGGTTTAGAGGGAGGCTGGTGTGGCCGGTGCTTAACCTCATTCGTGAAAGACCCCCCAGCTCACCGGTGGCAGCACAGGCCGGTCACACTGACGCTGTGCCGGTGATTCTCGCTAACGAGAGAAACAAAACCACGCAACTGCAGAGAGGGACAAATGTACGTGAGAACGTCTACAACCAGGTGCAAGAGATTGTGACCCCCGCTTTGCCACCACAACTGAGCTGTTTATGAGAGCAGGTAAGTGTCTGCGGCAGGAAAACGTGCTTGGTCGGGATGCGAACGGCCACGTCTACACACACAAAGGTTTGCTCTTCTCACGGATGATTGAAAGCACTTATTTAAAACCAGAAAGTTCCTGACGTAGGACTTGCTGACACACCCAGCTCCTGGCAGGGTAGCTACTGTGAGAAGGAAAAGAGGGAAAACATAAGGAATATCGGGGCCGTGGCCATCTCATCAGTGTTGTGGGGACCCCACCGTGGATTTCTGCCGGGCTGGGACCACCCCACGACTGCACCCGGGAAACCAAATCCCCAGAGCATTCAAGGTCACGCTGCCGACGGACTAGGGACAGCCCCAGGGGCAGGCTTCCCCGGGATGAGCTGGCATGAGCAGCAGAGCATGCGACCACTTCCCAGGACAAGCACCTGCCGGAAGAGGTCACCACCTGCCTGCCAGACAAGGGAAGGGACCCTCAGGCAGGGCAGGAAGTGTCTCCCGTTCAAACCCAGGTCTGCGAGACTCCGGTGTCTACACCATCTGCCCCGTATACCCTGCTTCCTGGATTTGCCTCCTGCTTTAAGACATGGAACAAGACCGACCACGTAAACGAAACCCACCCCCGAGAGAGCCACAGAGGCACACAGGTTGGTGTGTGTGCGTAGTTTCCAAAAAGTACCTGAGCAGATATAGTCCCGATGTTACATTTCTCCTCCAGTTTTTTCTTGAAATACATTCAGAAACACCACCAGTAAGAATCAGCCTTAACCCCAGCATATAATAAATAATATTACCAATACGTTGGACTTCCAGATAATTTGATGCCGTACCAGGGGGTAAACTCCTGACCGATGCTTTGGAAGTGCTTGGCAATCTGTTCAAGTGTGCTTTACGTAGCTGGGGCTGTTGCGGGCTTAGTTTTCGGGACTCTCGCCTTTGGTCATTGAAAACTACTCTGAGAGGGGTGCCTGGGGGGCTCAGTCGGTTAAGCATCTGACTCTTGATCTCAGCTCAGGTCACAATCTCACGGTTCGTGAGTTCAAGCCGTATGTCGGGCTCTGCACGGACAGCGTGGAGCCTGCCTGGGATTCTCTCTCTCCCTCTCTGCCCCTCCCATGCATATTCTCTCTCTCTCTCTCTCTCTCTCTCTCAATAAACTTAAAAGAAAAAATTTTTAAATAAAAGATATTAAAAAAAACCTACTCTGAAAGCATGACACAAAACTCAAAGTGCCACACTGGCCTCGAGGCCCTAGTGCCGTCTCTCCTGACAACTTTATTTCTTTGTCTGCATCTCCCTCTGCTGTCCCCTGGTCCGTGAGTCTAGCTGCCCCATTGCTGGTGTCCCTCCCACGTGCCCGGAGCTCCTGTGACAGGTGACTGGCCTGGCTTCCCCTCCTCCTGGACGCCGTCCCACGGTCCCCGTGCTGTCTGTGCTCCAAGCCTCTTCCCAGGGAGGCCTCTGAGGCTCTGCAACGTCCTGGGGTCCTCCCGACACACCCTGTGCCCCAGCCAGTGGCAGGTTCTCTGCACGGCTCCCAGCAGCCCTCTCATGCTGTTCCTCCCTCACCCAGCGGCGGGTAAACGCAGTCAGGGCGGGGGTCTCTGCTCTGCTTGCTGCTGTGACGTTAAGGCCGGGGGCAGGGGGTGGGTGGTGTAGGGTTCCCCGGGCTCTCCCAGTGGGTCCTCAGACTTGACCAGGGGCTGTGTCTCCGGGGCTCTGTCAGCTCTCCCGTCCCTCCTTCAGGGGTGACCGTTCTTGCAGGCACCTGGTCCACAGGGTAGATGATTCCTCTTGGTTCCCCTGCTCTGCCCTCGTACGACAGCAGCTGATGTGCCTGTGTTTCAGAGGGGATGTCTTCCTTCCTGCACTCCGGACCTGCTCCTGATCTGTCATGAGCTCACTGAAGGTCTGCAGAAAGGTGTGCATGCGTGCGTACGTGTGTGTGTGTGCACGCACATGTGTGTGTGTGTGAAGCGCCCCCTGTGCATGGGGCTTGCAAAAATTCCAAACGACCACGACAGTCCACACCCGGCTGAATTATTCGGTGAGCCTTGGGCTGCTTTCTTCTGACGTGATCCCCGACGGCCCCTCTCCTCTGCAGCTCGGCCCAGGATAAAAGCAGCCGTGGACCTGTCTCTCCTAAGACAGGCTCGTCGCCGTGTGGATTTTAGTTCATCACATTACTTTGTGACCTCAGCTCCACGGTGGGTTTAAAATAGCCATGCTTCTGTCGATCACCGGCTTGTTCTCGCTGTCAGAGCGGGAGTGACAGTCCTGTGATCATCTAAGCGAAAACACAGGTCTTAACTCCGACTTTCACATATGATGAGAGTCACAGGCAGGGTGAGGACACGGGAGGAAGGGCCGAAGCAGAAGACGGCAGCACAAGCCTACCGGCTACAGGAACATAATGACGGGGAAGCCAGGTAGGGAATCAGAAGACACGAGAGCCATCTTTCCATCATGACTTTAATCACAGAAGTGGAAAGACACAAAAGCCCCAAACGCAGGAACAAGCAATCCAGAACCTTCCCTGGAGATTGAGAAGAACAATTATGAACTATGTTCCTCTTAGAAAGAGCGATCCGTAGGGCAGTTCGAATTCCAGACACAGGGAGGCCCGTAGACTCCTGAGGCCAGGCTTGTGACATTACAGGAAGAATCAAAGATCTATCTATTAGGGGCGCCTGGGTGGCTCCGTCGGTTAAGCGTCCGCCTTCAGCTCAGGTCGTGATCTCACGGTTCGTGGGTTCAAGCCCTGCGTCGGGCTCTGTGCTGACAGCTCGGAGCCTGGAGCCTCCTTCGGATTCTGTGTCTCCCCCTCTCTCTGCCCCTCCCCTGCTCATGCTCTGTCTCTCTCTGTCTCAAAAATAAAAACTTAAAACAAAAAAGATCTATCTATTAAAACACTAGAAAAGGCAGTGTGGGTGTGAACAGCTGAGGGTCATGGAGAAAGGCACTGTTCTCACCTTGTGCTCTGAACTGCGCATCACGTTTTGGGCATATTGTATTTAGAAAGGATGCTATTGCTGTGTTCCATTCTTTGAGAAAGCTACATTTTTTTCCCCACTTTTATAGAAGGCTACATTTTTCTTATATTCTTTTTTAAATGTTTACTTATTTTTTAGAGAGAGAGAGAGAGAGGCAGAGGGAAAGGGAGAGAGAGAATCTCAAGCAGGTTCTGCACTGTCAGCACGGAGCCCGATGTGGGGCTTGAACTCATAAACCACGAGATCATGACCTGAGCCAAAATCAAGAGTCGGACACTCGGCCGACTGAGCCACCCAGGTGCCCCAGAAAGCTACATTTTTAAAGCAAAAAAATACTGTCTTTACTCTTGAATCCATTATTCCTGCCTCTGCACCACCACCTTTCTTAAACAGCAGCACAGTGCCAGGGAAACGGGAGCTCCACTCGTGGGTGCAAGCCTTTTAAGCACAAACCTCTGGAGCAGTAGTAACAGAGGGGCAAACCCGTAGAGGGTGTTACGACAGCCGTGATGCAGGATTAAAGGTGCTGCGGCCTCCGCTCAAAATCTCTCAACCGGAGCCGCACGCTGAACACCTGCCCTTTCCAGAACTCACTGCCAGGAGATTGAAAGGGGACCCTGGGAACCCGACACTGCTGAAAACGGGCCCGGGCTGCAAGTTCACTTGGTACGGGAGGAGACCGCCGCCCCAGGGCCGCGTAGTTGGTCTCTGATCACCTGTTCCTTAGCGTGAGCTAAGTGGAAAAACGTGAGTGGGTGACGTTAACGCTCCCTGCACAGCCAGGGTGTGGTTCCGTGGGGGGAGGCGTGAGGCTTCACGCATCCCTGTCCCCGTGGGGAGCTGACACAGATGCCCCCCCCTCCTGCCCCCGGAAGCCCACGAGAGACATCAGCCCAGAGGAGAGGAAGGGTTTCCCCTCTGGTGAGCAGACCCTCATCTCTTGGCTAACCTGCCCTTGGCAGTGGCCAATACCTCCCGAGTGAACAGTGTAACGGTCGGGTATGGTTTTTACTGCTCTGTTTTGGCAGGATGACTTGCGGAAAGACTCTGGCTGTGTGTTTCCTTGAGCTGGTTGGCTCGGGAGACCATCTCAAGGGTTCTCATAAGGAAGCGGTACCTGGGGACTCACGGAGGATGCGAGGCAGCCGGGAGCCTGTGCCAGACCGGCGGCTGGATCTGGGGGCAGCAAGAGAAAATCAAACAGTTGAGCTGAGGAAAAGCCCCCACCCTGAGCCGTGAGCTCACAACCATGCAGCGGCTACGACCACCTGAGTCTACATCGCATGTTATTAACTCCCCGATAACGTTCACCGGGGACTCTGGGCGCAGGGTGGTCTCCTAGTGGCTGTTATTCTTTTCATCTGCTAACACTCACCTTGCCACACGGCAGGCTGGGTGTGTATGAGGAGGGGAGTCGGGCAGGGGTTCAGACTCCGATTTAGCGGCACTCCCTGCGCTGTGCCCGCCTCTGTAGTGGGATCTGCACTCGGCACTTCCGCACCTCCCCACCTGTTACCTAATTTACCCCACGTGCCTGAAAGGGGGCTCAGGAGCCCAGGTCCTGCACGCTGCGGATCTGACACACGGGGGATGCGTGTAACAGGGACCCCTGGGTGACCAGGATTAGAGCACAGCCAACAGGGGTCAATGCCGTTCGAGCAGAGATACTTGCCTTCGAAAATGATTTACGAGGCTCGATCAGAAAGGACACCATTCCAAAGTGAAACATGTTCTCTCCCTGACATTTGTTCACCTATAAAAACCGTAGCTCTTGACATACGTACCAGGACTCCTTTTGAAA
Organism: Acinonyx jubatus; assembly: GCF_027475565.1. Lineage (NCBI taxonomy): Eukaryota > Metazoa > Chordata > Mammalia > Carnivora > Felidae > Acinonyx > Acinonyx jubatus. The sequence goes on along the minus strand of NC_069386.1, from coordinate 139,520,285 downwards.
CGATCTCACTTGATGAAATAATATTCCCGCTGGCAACCAAAATACTTTACTATGTAAGTAATGGTTCTCTACATAAATGCCCTTAAGCAGCTTTCTACTAGAAATGGGGTCATGGAGGAAACATCTCAAAGAGTTTGGAAGTCACTGGAGACCCTACTTGGGGACAAAGACTGCTTCATAGACATTTCCAGCCAACACCTCCAGCTCAGTGTGGCAGAACCTGCCCAGATTTTGAAGTCAGCTGGGTCTGCGTTCGGATTGGGTAAGTCGCTCTACCTCCGCGTCTTAGTTTCTTTCACCTACAAAACGGGACTAAAACCACTGTAAGGTCCAGGGTGTTGGTAAGGTCAAACTGCGCGTGTAACAGAGTGCCCAATACGCGGTTTTCACTTCTGTCACTCTCCTCTTGCTCCCACCATTGCTGACGAGAACCTACATGTAACCTCCAGGCCCCCTGCCTACCAGCCTCAAAACTAAAATATAAAGAATATGAACACTTATTATTTTAACATGCGTTAAAAGATAAATGACCCCATGGCTCGGGGAGTGAACAACCCTTTCAGTAAAGCGAAGATGCTTAACTTAAGACACCTAATTTCCAGGGCAAAATGTTTCAGAATCTGAAGGGTGGTGTTAAAATCATCTACCAATAGGTGGTGCTGTTTACATAGTTCTTAAATGACTATGTTTTTTGTTTTGTTTTGTTTTAAATTAAATATATATTCTTTCATTCACTCCAGAAACATTTACTGAGCAGTTACTGTGTGCCAGGCCCTGTGCAAAGAGTTAGGGATACAAAGAATAATAAACAATAGCTTCTGCCTTCCCGAAGCTTGAGGGAGGGCAAGGGGTATGTATGGGCATGGGGCGAGTGGGGAGGGAGTTACAGGTATAGATAAAGATAACCAGCAGGTGCAAAGCAATCTGAAAGGCAACGGACTCAGACCCAAGGGCCAGGCCAAGCTTCCCAGAGAAAGGGGTGTCCTGAGTTGGGTCCTGAAGGATCAGCTAGAGTTCCTCCAAATATATCCAACCATCCACTGCCACCAAATCTCCAGACACATACACATGTCACTCAGGAGAAGGAAAAACCCTCCACTTAATAAGTGCTAGAAGGCGTAATTGATTAAGCTCTGCATTTGCTTGTGTGGGGTGTTCTTTCTTTCCTTTTTTTTTTTCTTTTCGTATCTGTGTTTTATTTTATAATACAATAAAGCTTTTTCTCCATATACTATCTTCTTACTGAGATTTGCATTTCTTTAATTAACAGTGGGTCTGATTATCTTTTCTTTAGTCAGTTGGCTATTTGTACTTCCTTCTCAGCAAACTGCCTGTTCAAATCCTCTGCCCGTTTTTCTAGTGAGCTGATTGTGTTTTTTCTGTTTGTGTTGAGTCCTTTGGAAACTAAGGAAACTGGCCCTTTTCAGTTGAATGTGTCGTTGACGTTTGTGGAGGGAATGGGTCTGTGTGTGTGCCGGGCCTTTCCACGTCCCACTTTGCCTTACACTGTGTTCTGTGCACCGTACGTGCTCAATAACTTAGGCAGTGCTGTGCGAGGGAAGGGGTAAGGTGATACAAAATTGTTCAGGATTTCTGATTCCTTCCTCCCTTTTCAGGTCAGGGTGAGGGTGGGAACGGGAGTTGGGGAATTCCAGAACGTCCCAAAGAAGAGGGGCACTGCCAGCACGAGCAGGCACACCGACATTAGCTCCAACACTTGGGGTAGAAGGTAATCATCACGGCCACCGTGGATGGAGTGCCAACAGCAGGCAAGCTCCGTGCTAAGCGTTCTTGCAAACATCTGGGCATTTGTTCTAGATATCGGGCTGGACTGACTAGATCAGAAAAACCTTGTTGGCACCTGATGTCCAACTAAAGTATATTTGCCTAGCTAAATACTGCTCCGCCTCTGAAGTTACACTGTCAGAGTATATTTACTGCCACAAAAACATGGCTACGAAGCCAATGAAAAAGAAGGCGACAAATGTATTTAAATGATACACCAGACACACAGTACCCTAGAAATAAAGTCTAGATGGAAATGGAATAAGACGTTAGCTCTGAGGTCTCTAAGTAGTGAGATTTTCACTTCTTTTTTGGACATCTGGATTTCCTAAGACACATGCTACTTGTGTAATAAGTAAATTATCTCAAAGAAAAAAAATCTTGCTGGGGACAAGCGAGAGCTGGTATTAGCCATGACTATCAGGGCACAAGAGAGGCTGGGGAGCCAGCACATGGGGGGCCAGAAACCCAGGCTGAGGATTAAGCTCCAGATTGCACTATCAGTGATGGTGAAATAAAAGAACAAATCTGAGCCTTGAGGACCTCAAGGTGTCACTGAAAAGACTATTTCATGGAATGTTACAGCTTTGGGACGGACAGAGCTCAGAGTCTCTAGCTCAGGGTTCTGGACCCTATAAAATGGCTGGCACAGATGTTGAGGTTGTTCAATACAAAAGAGCATCTAAGGGGATACTTTCACATCTTTGTTATTTTGAAGCATTCCCCTCCCAGCCCCCCACATTTGTTGACTCTAAAATGCAGGGTTTATTTTTTTTTTTATTTTTATTAAAAAAATTTTTTTTTTCAACGTTTATTTATTTTTGGGACAGAGAGAGACAGAGCATGAACGGGGGAGGGGCAGAGAGAGGGGGAGACACAGAATCGGAAACAGGCTCCAGGCTCTGAGCCATCAGCCCAGAGCCCGGCGCGGGGCTCGAACTCCCGGACCGCGAGATCGTGACCCGGCTGAAGTCGGACGCTTAACCGACTGCGCCACCCAGGCGCCCCTAAAATGCAGGGTTTAAATGTGTGTTCTGATGAGGTTTCCACCAGATGGCTGACACATTTCCTGTTCTAACAAAATAACTCCTTTACGACAACTTTTTGCTGGAAACGAAGTGTCTTATTTACAAAGCTGATATGTGTCAGTCCAGTCAGAATTACAAAGGGGGGGGGGGCAGTTTTCTAACTGAAACACTTAATCAGTCTGGCAACATCCAACATAAATTGCATTCTAAGTAGTAGCTGTTTCTCTGATACAAAATGCTTTTTTTTTAATAAAAAAAAAAAATTCCCTATTGCCTTAGTACACTGGTTACATTAGATAGCACAGGTCATTCATGAGAATGTTACTGTTGATTTCCTATTTAAATTTAAAAAGTACTTCACTATGACACAAAATCACTATATAATTGTTAATACTTATCATTAACAATACATGAAATAAATATCACATTGCCATATGTTGCTTTTGTTCTTATAGAAGTTTGCCAGCACACAGATTAAGTGCTGTTAAAAATTTGTGGTTTCAGGGGCACCTGGGTGGCTCGGTCAGTTGAACGTCCAACTTGGTTCAGGTTATGATCTCGTGGTACGTGAGTCTGAGCCCCACATAAGGCTTTGTGCTGACAGCTCGGAGCCCGGAGCCTGCTTCAGATCCTGTGTCTCCCTTTCTCTCTGCCCCTCCCCTGCTTGTGCTCTCTCTGTCTCTCAAAAATAAATAAACATTAAAAAAATTTTGTGTTTTGATACAAGCAAAGTATTCTAAAACATCAAACATTCTGGGGTGTCTGGGTGGCTTAATCGGTTGAGTGTCTGACTTCAGCTCAGGTCATGATCTCACAGTTTGTGGGTTCGAGCCCCGTGTCAGGCTCTGTGCCGACAGCTCGGAGCCCGGAGCCTGCTTCGGATTCTGCGTCTCCCTCTCTCTCTGCCCCTCCCCCGCTCACACTCTGTCTCTCAAAAATGAATAAACATGTAAAAAAATTTAAAAAATAATAAAATGTTAAACATTCGAAGATAAAAGTCCCCAATGTCACAAGAATGACTGTCAAATCCAGCGACCATTTCCAAAGAAGATGAGAAGCCGGCACAAGAGGACTGCAACTCACAAAAGAACACAGTTTCTATTTTCATAGATATTTTTAAGTACATTAGTCTATTTTAGAAGAGGTGAATGCCGAAGATCTCAAAACCACTATCGTTTTACGTTCAACATTAAGGTTCGTGCGATATGCATGGAGGAGCTTACGGTTGCTGTAATTGTTACTGAGAAATCTGTATGCCGAGGTGGAACTGTTTTCCTTGAGTCAGAGGAGGCTTTTTCTAATTTTCGCGCGACTGCCACATGCTCTGAAGACAGCGCTGCATATGGCGTGCGGTAATGGGAGATCTGGAGCCAGTCTGTTTCACACAAGTCACGGCACCGTCGTGCGTGCGGGACGTCCTCCTTCCACAAACAGGACCCAACCGAAGCCGCCCCCCCTGCTCTGCCTCTCCCTCGCTAGCATCCTGGCGAGCCCGCCTGGCTCATCCTGATGCCACGTGGACAACCGCGAAGCCGTGTGATACTTAGCGCTCCCCCCCAACCCCCCCCCCCCCCCCCCCCCCGAGCGCTTCTAGATCTTGCCAGAACCCGGGTTGTGCTCGCAGGACCGCATCGCTCGCGTGAACACCATGCAACGTGTGTCAGACCAGAGAAAAGATGAATCGCTTTCTCTTACGAGCCCTTATCTTACGAGCCAGGGAATAAAAGCTCAGCATTTTGGAAAGCCTCATAAATGGTTTTCCTCTGCCTGGCGCAGGTCTCACTTTGTAACAGCTGCCACGACACGAGGCCGGTGACTGAGTGCCAAGCCTCGTGCTGAGTGCTTTCCCACCAGTCAGTTCATTGATAAGATGGGAGGCAATTAGGGATGTACTAATCCCTAAGGCGCCGCGGCAAAAGCGGAGGCTCGAAGGCGTCACGCGGCAGAACTGGTTGACGAACCCAGACCTTTCTCTTACTCCAGAGACCCCGTGCCCTTTCCACCTTGTCTTGCTGCCCCCGGTAGCCAAAGAAGACGAGCTCTGGAAATGTAAGCCAGCATCCGGGAACCACAGAGCAATATCAGAGCAACGAGCCAGAGATCTTACTGTCTTCGACCACTGAGTACCATGGTGTTTCGAAGGGGGTTATGTGAGGGCCACCTTTCTATACCTTTCTCTGCACGCTTTAAGTCCCAGAGTCCAGGCATCGGTCAACGAGACGCGACCTCTGCTTTGATGCCGGGTCGAGGCAGCTCAAGGGTGGGGCTGCTCAGGCGGCAAGGGAGGAGAAGAAGGAAGGAGAGGGTCAGGCAGAGACTGAGTCACCAACTTGACCTTCACTGCTATTGCTTCTTAGCTGTTTCTTTCTGTCTGAGTTATTGCGCTAATATTTCTACGGGCCCCTGAAGGTATCTACCAGGACAAGCAATTCCCTAAGAGAAGGCAAGAACTTTCTTTCTGAAACTCCTCAGGTGTGTGGGAGCAACTCAACCAGCTCGGGGCTACGTGGGCCTCAACTACTCCTGGGTCTTAGTGAGGCACGGGGCTTATTTTTAAATGGACATGTTTAGTTGCTTGAATTATTTTTAGAAAATGATTGGTGGATTTTCCTGGCCCCTCATTTCTAAGTCGAAGTCTCCTGCTGTGGCATTAAAAACAAAACAAAACACACACACACACACACACACACACACACACACAAAACCCCTTTGCAAATATCTTTTATGGAAATATTTACCCAGAACATTTATCAAAGCCATAGGATTTAAGAGATAAAACAGATCTGGTGTTTGCACAATGCGGATTCTTTTTCGGAAATTCTTAACAAAAATCAGATGTGCACAGAAGGAGCCAAGGTTTTAAGAACTGCCCAGATCTAGACACTTCAGGTCAACTTCCAAGCTTACCCTACATTCAAGAAGCCTGAAGGCCACACGGCATGACCCATTTATACTCTACTGTCATAGTAACCACTTGGCCTTATTTCAAAGGTATTATCACCTCATTAGCATAATCTTCTGATAAGAAGTACTAATAGCCTAAATTAGAAGGCAGAACCCCACATCAGTGGTCTCCGGGACTGTTAATCAACTGTGGCCCTAACCTGCTGATGTTAGCATTGCCTGCATCTTTCCTATAGAAGCTATCCTTTAGGGATAAAACTGAAAAACAATTCAGGCCTCCTTACGGGACTGAATCAGAATAGATTTACAAACTTGGAATTTTTACAGCCTGTGGGTTGGAGTCCACTGCTTTATGACTAAGCCTTCTCCTTACATAAACATTTGGGGCGGGGGGGGGGGGGGGGGGGACACGTTTAGACTGTGAAGCTGAGACTCCTTCCTCAGCTTTGCTCAACAGAGAGAATGAAGGCACAGAATGGAAGCACAAGGTTTAAAAAGGCAGGTATCTACACAGAGAAACGATCTCACAAACACGCACATTCATAAACATAAAACAGGCTCTGAAAATGCCAACAAGGAGCTTTCACTAATAAAAGGTTACTGTTAATCGTAGAGGTGTTGGTCGTAATCCGTTATAAATTAACCTCAAAGGGAAATGCTCAATTATAAGCATGCGTATTTCAGGAAACCGCAAAGAAATGGCTCCCATTTCTGGTGTTAGCTCGATATTCAAGATGGTTTCTAACAAATCCTAAAACTCCAGCTTTTCACCCAGTCGGTCTACCTTAGAAAATACTGTCGACGCACTTAACCCACTGAAATTAATTTCTGAATGACAGCAGAAGGTACTAGAAGTGTGAAGTGTTCCGTAGGGAAATTCAGAATGGCTTCCCCAATTCCACGGACTTGGGGCCAAGCAAATTCTCAGGAGCTACTTCGGCCTGCACGAGGGTGCTGGGACGTCCAGTTAAGGTTTTCCACCTGGACAACGAGCGGTGTGAAGGGTGATGAGCAGCCACCTCAAATGGGGGCTTGAGTAGCGCCCACCGCGCTCAGGAGAAGGGCGCTCCGCGGGCGGGAGCGCGCACACACTGGGCGCTCTCCTGATTCATCGCTGGGGGAAAAGAGGTAACGAAACCTCTGAACGGTGGGACCAGCAGAGAAGATGCCCTTACCTTTCACTGTTCTTTTTGCCGCTGGAAGTACTGCTTGTAGATCCCGTGCGGGTTCGGTTTCCTTTGGAATCTCCGCAGCTTTCCCTTCGACCGCCAGGAGACACTCGCTCGGAGGAGCTGGTCCTCTTGATGGTACTGAGGCAACACAGAAATGACAATGAGATTCTTAACAGTGATTTTATTTTATTGCCGAGGGCAAACATATACACGTAGATTATATTTCTATATGGATATTTGAAAAGGGGGGCGCCTGGGTGGCTCAGTCGGTGAAGGGTCCGACTTCAGCTCAGGTCACGATCTCACGGTCCGTGAGTTCGAGCCCCGCGTCGGGCTCTGGGCTGATGGCTCAGAGCCTGGAGCCTGCTTCCGATTCTGTGTCTCCCTCTCTCTCTGCCCCTCCCCCGTTCATGCTCTGTCTCTGTCTCAAAAATAAATAAACGTTAAAAAAATTTTTTTTTAAAGGGATTGATTCTAAAGCCCTAACTATACAATATGTGTAAGCGTGTGTGTGTGTGTGTGTGTGTGTGTGTGTGTGTGTGTGTGTGTGTATGGATGGATGTTATTCTCTGCAGAATGGCAGCTGGGATCAATGTCTCTGCTCACTGCCTTTGGAACTGTGGTCATTAGTTAGGGTCAAAGTCATAGCAGGGGCGCCTGGGAGGCTCAGTTGGTTGAGCGTCCGACTTTGGCTCAGGTCATGATTTCACAGTTCATGAGTTCGAGCCCCATGTTGGGCTCTGTGCTGACAGCTCAGAGCCTGGAGTCTGCTTCAGATTCTGTGTCTCCTCCTCTCTCTGCCCCTCCCTGGCTTGCACTCTGTCTCTCTCTCTCAAAAATAAATAAACATTAAAAAAAATTTTTTTTTAAAAGACAGCAAAGTCATGGCAGAAACTGAAAGGAAACATCCCAACAACCTTGTGAGCACTCCAGCAGCTTCATGGGAAGTATCCTGCCCTTGAGCAGGCTTCAGTCTAAACCAGTGGTGCTCAGCCAGGGGTGACTTCACCCCCAGAGGACATTGGGCAATGTCTGGAGACACTTTTGGTTGTCACGAGTGGGGGGAGAGGGCTCCTGCTGGCATCCAGTGGGTAGAGGCCAGGGATGCTACTAACACCTGCAATGCCCAGGACATTCTGATACAAAGAATGATCCGGCCCCCAAAGTCGGTAGTGCTGGTGCTGAAGAACTCTGGTCTAAAGACAAATGCAAACAGAGTGCCACCGGCAGTGACAGAAACATTCCACTCCACGTATGATGCCTTTGTTTGCAGGTAGTACCCACGTAAGTATAGCAGGTTGTGCGGGGGGAGGGCTAGACTGGTTGAGGGTCTAGGGTGCAACAGCTGTGAAGATCTCCTGAATCCTGCAGATTTCTGGGGGAGATCAAACAAATGGCTTGAACATGTTATAATTCCACAGTAGGGAAGAGCCTGTTCTAGGAAGAAGGATGGCCCGTACACAGGTAGCTCGTGGACATGAAGGGTAAGTCGTGCTGTTCTTGGAGCACATACATGTATTACAGGCCTCCCTGTAAAGTTTTTATCCTCATCACTAGGCCACACATTCCTTGGGATCCCATCTCCTTGATCATTCTTACATGCTTCAAGAGCCTAGTAAAGAAGCTAGATACTTATTACATGAAAAAGATGAAAAAAAAAAAGAATAAATGAACGGAGTATCACATTTGAGCCCGTCACAGGAAGAAACATGAAGGGCTCTAACTTAGCACCGGCCCAGTAAGAAAGAAGGAGAGGGCTGGCTGGCGGTGCGGGTCCCGGGCAGGGGCTGTGGGGAGGGGCCTGCCCAGGGAGTGGGGAGTGGGAGCCAGGCAGCAGAGAAAGGAAAGAAGGCCAGAGAGAGGGGCCGAAGGTGGGAAGATGCGAGGCACAGGTGGCGCTGGGGCCGCAGGAGGAGACGGGGGCGTGACAGAAATGCCAGGTGGCTGTGAGAGCTCAGCCCCAGGGAGGGGGCAGACCAGGCCACACTTTGGGACACAGGTGCCAAGGACGTGAGGCCAAGGCCAGGCTCCTGGGAGGAACCCTTTCTCCTGACGACACAGCACAGCCGTGCCCCCGGTCTCTCTTCTTCCTCTGTCCTCGTCCCCTTCCTTCAGGCCAGCTCCAGTCCTTTCCCTGTGGGAACTGCCGATGGCTCAGCAAAGAATCTCTTAGCATGTTTTTTTAAAACCTCACGGTGTGTCGGATTTGAAAAGCCATCTCGCTCTCTGGGTGAGCAAACATAAATAAGGTGACCATAATTGTGGGGATGTGGTATGCTGTCTGCACAGCCTTCTTGGTGACTGAGGAAGCTTTGGATTCGCAGCCGGATTTGAATCTTACGGCCGGATCCAAATGGGCACGCCTCGGGGTCAGAACGTGCATTTTTAGAAGGCTCAATTTGGGGACCAGGAAATTACAGATCTTAGGAGAGCACGACATTTCTGAAATTTGGGACTGAGGTCTAAAAATTACAGAAACCCTTGCGCTCGAAGTTCAATTTCTGCCAGCGACGACACACAGCAAGCTGCTTTAATGCCATGGGATCTTTCTCTGCCTGGCCCCTGGAGGGCCCCTGGAAGGCACCAGCAGCAGGTGACCAGCCCAGAGCGTCACCCGCGTGGTGTCCCTGGGGGAGTTCATGGCAAGTTCACGGCCACTTAAAGACTTGTATCAAACACCCTTAAGGAGCTGAGAAACCATGACTATTAATCAACGGTGGCAAACATTAACCTGTTTTCTGATGACGCTGAGCTGGGTCGCTGGAAGAACTAATGGGACACCAGTGATGGAGACGTGGAAACAGCGGTGGCAGGGACAGGCCACACACGCGAAGAACTTCGTGAGGGTACTCCCCCCCCACCCCCGCCCCCACCCTGTTCTCTCTGCTGGGCTTCCTGCTGAAGAAGGGCGACAGTTCACGAAACACCCAAGGACATGGGTGGGAGGGCCTGCTGAACGTCTAAAACTCCAACAAATGTCAACGATTAATACGGATGCGTGGTTTGAGGCTCAACCAACGGGAGACACTGCGAACCTGAACGCTGCAGCGCTAAAGGGACCCGGCGCTCTGGGCGGTGAAAACAAATCTAAGTACCCTCACCTGTGTGTCCAGCTGTGCTGTTTGTGTGCCTTTGGAAGACACACACCTGTTCAATCTATGCGTAAGAGGCCCAGAGACACAGTGGACTAAACCGAGCGCGGGAACAAAAGCGTGGAAAAATATTTTGGTAAGCTTCGATCAACAACGGAATGCACACCGCCCATCGACACGGAAAACACTTCCATCTGCATACACAGACTTGGATACAATTCATCCCAGCTCTACCCAGATATCTCTCATGCCCACATTTGCATTAAAATGCTAAGCTTTTAAAAAATCTACTATTGTTGTATACATTTGGGGGGGGGGGAACCAAGATATTTCCTTTTGAGAGCCAAGGGCTCTTACGAATGAAAGAGGATTTACCAGGACTCAAAGAGAAGGACAGAAAATAAAGCTGGAAGACCAGACATTCGCAGGATCAAGGGCAGCCAGAAGGAGTAACACTGTATACTCACTGCGAGAAGCCTCCTTAAATAACCAGCAGGGAATATCAAAGAAGTTATGTTCCCTCCGGACGGCAAGGGAAAAACAATCCCTTCATGTTGCAAGTGGTGGGACTGGCTGGTGAGAGACTGCACACCGTGGAGTACATTTTCTAGTGCTTAGGGCAAGGAAAGTAGTTTTGGTATAGAACCCCATGGTTACGGTTTCTTCTTTCCCTTCTGGTCTCTACCCCCACCCCTGAACCAAAAACCTTCTAAGGTCTGAAAATGTAACGGTTCTTTACATTACATTATGTACCCATTCAACGTTTTTGCCAATTCAAATGAAATTTCAGACATAATAAAATTTCTGCAAGGTGACTGGTGAGCAGAGGAGAGTGGCAAGCTTTCTTCTTCTGGTTGGATAGTAACTCTAAGCATAATAAGCCGACAATTGTGTCTTTCTTTCATTATGTGATTGGGAATCAAGGGTCAGTTTTCTACCATTTTGCAAGAAGATCTCCAACGTTTACAAATAAAAAAAAAAAAAAAAAAAAAGAGGGGCGCCCGGGTGGCTCAGTCGGTTAAGCATCCGACTTCAGCTCTAGTCATGATCTCACGGTCTGTGAGTTCGAGCCCCGCGTCGGGCTCTGGGCTGACGGCTCGGAGCCTGGAGCCTGCTTCGGATTCTGTGTCTCCCTCTCTCTCTGCCCCTCCCCCACGCTCTCTCTCTCTCAGAAATAAAATGAAAACATAAAAAAAAAAAAACAAAACTAGAAATCTGACAGGTCACTCCTGTGTACCACTAGAGATTTTCTGATAACGTCATTTGTCCTGAGAACCGGGGTGATCATACTCAATTAAAACAATTAGCCACTCAACAAATACTTATCAGGCATTGACCGTTTGTCTTGCAAGTTACGATGCTTGCAGGAGACCACCCACTTCAATAATCACAAAATGGTCTGATCTTTCTCTTCTGCTGTATCTTCGTGGCAGAAATCAAGTCATTTCCTAGGAAGGCTGGTCACTTAGAATCTGACAGATCAGAAGAAGCTTTTCTCGTACATATGAAGCCACTCCCTAAGCCCGGACGGGTGACTCTAGGACTTCTGAGAAAGGGACAGGTGTCAACTCATCTTCTCCGTGCAGTAGCAGAACACTTCCACTGCTATTTTGCTACAGAAACAAACTCAAAACATGAGTTTAACGCCTACATCTCAATAGCTCCGAGTGATGAGGAAATATATTAGAAGTAATAATTTTTAGGGGCGCCTGGGTAGCTCGGTCGGTTAAGTGTCCGACTTTATCTCAGGTCATGATCTCACGGTCCGTGAGTTCGAGCCCTGCATCGGGCTCTGTGCTGACCGCTCAGAGCCTGGAGCCTGTTTCGGATTCTCTGTCTCCCTCTCTCTCTGCCCCTCCCCTGCTCATGCTCTGTCTCTCTCTGTCTCAAAAATAAATAAACGTTAAAAAAAAATTAAAAAAAAAGAAGTAATAATTTTTAAAGACCCATAAAATCAGGGATGCCTGGGTGGCTCAGTTGGTTAAGAGTCTAACTCTTGATCTCAGCTCGGGTCATGATCTCACGGCTCATGAGTTCGAGCCCCTCAACAGCTCTGTGCTGACAGTGCGGAGCCTGCTTGGGCTTCTCTGTCTCTCTCTCTCTCTCTCTCTCTCTCTCTCTCTCTCTGCTCCTACCCTGCTCACACTCTCTCTCTCTCAAAATAAATAAATAAACTTTAAAAAAAAACCAACCTTTTTTAAACCCAACTTTTGAAATCGTGTGTCTGTCCGGCACTGACTGGTGCACTTACAAATGTGTACTTCTAACAAGTGTAACCATTTTTTCCAAAGGACGGTCAATTGTTTATTTGGAAGCGATAGATGTTTACCACCCTATCTTATGCTTGGAACGGAGCGCTTTTTAAATAATGCTCTGTTTTGTACCAGTTTTGTTCTTTTGATCTGTCTTCTCACAGCTCTGCCCTATTGTAAAACTCTACTTTGGAGCGGAAAGAATGAGTGATTGTCTCTGTTCTGAGCCAGTGGAAATGTTATTCTATTGTGCTGCAGCATCCCCACTGAGCAAGGTATGACCTACAATGTCTTCCCCCGGATTGTCTGCCTTTTTTCCTTTGACTAATGGAAACAAAGCTTTTCCCAAGGATTCCAAATCAAGCCCCCAATCGAAGTCTTAATTGGCAACACAAAGCACAGCCGCTGGGTGCTGGACAAGTTCCAAAGGAGATTTTGTTCTTAAGCACCAGGCTGAAAAAACCCCAGAGAAAAGAAAACAAACATATACCCATCCACAGGCTGCAGATGCCCCGACTTGGTTAATTTGGAACTCTGATTACAGAAAAATTCCCGCATGATTGTAAACATATTTGAAACGTCCTGGAAGCTATTTTAATCCTAATATTCAGAATGCCCAGCAAGCTTCTTTCTCTTTTCGGAATTCTCTCCTAATGAGACATCTATAGGAACTTGACCACGGAGGAATAATTAGATGCTACTGTTTGGGTTTCCAACTTCCAAGTGGATGGGAACTAACATCCCTGGAAGCCCATAAAAGCCAGAGAAACAAAATAAATGAATCACTAAGTTCTACCCGGAAAACCAAGAGTCTTAGACTCAATCTAGAAACCCATGTATTTCTGGTTGGCTGTTCTACAACAGTTTATCAGAGGAACCAAACTCATTATTCTGTAAATTAAAAAGAAGCATCTACAGAGGCCTTGGAAAATTTCTGCAAGGAAGGTTAGTGTTTAAATGTTAATACGTATACATGTACATACACACACAATATGATGGCTGCAGATAACCAACCCTCCACACTCCCTCCCTTCTTTCCTTCCTAAGATAATATTGTTGAGAGCAGACACTAACCACGAGCCCTTGCACGCACATGGCTGACAAAAGGGGGCAGGAGACCCAGGCTTCTGCTCGTAGCACATGGCCAGTTCTGTCCTTGGAGCCCAGCCCCCACAGTCCCTTCCTTCCAGGCAGTCCTGTCTCTCAGACTCTCTGCCAGAAGTCTCTGTTTAGAGTCACCCTCAGGACTGCCTCTGTTCCGTCAGCACCCACAGGGGCCTCTTGGAACGTCACCGCTCCTGACAGCAGCACACAGCATGGGACATACAGGAGGGATCATTTCCCAACAGTAATTATATCAAGCACTTTTTATGAGCTGATGTAAGTGCTGACCTGGACAGCTTTGCGGGGAAGCAGCCTAACAAAGCGACAGGAGCATCAGCCCTGGATGCACAGGAACCTGGGTCTGAGCCCATGTTCCCAGCTCTGTGCCCGTGGGGCCTGGGGAAGTTGCCTCACTTCTCTGAGCCTCAGTCTTCTCAGAAAATAGGAAAAATAATATCATTTTGAGGATTAGTGACAACATATTAAAAACCCAGCACTTCGGGGCGTCTGGGTGACAGTCGGCTGAGTCAGCTCAGGTTGTGATCCCACGGTTCATGGGTTCAAGCCCTGAATTGGGCTCTGTGCTAACAGTGTGGACCCTGCTTGGGATTCTGTCTCCTTCTCTCTCTGCCCCCTCCCCTGCCCGCTCTCAATCTCTCTCCAAAATAAATAAATAAACATTAGAAAAATTAGAGAAACACAAATATCATATGATTTTACTCATATGTGGAATTTAGGATACAAAACAGATGAACATAAGGAAGAGAAGCGAAAATAATATAAAAACAAGGAGGGGGACAAAACATAAGAGATTGTTCTCTTAAATACAGAGAACAAACTGAGGGTTGCTGGAGGGGTTGTGGGTGGGCAGATGGTCTAAATGGGCAAGGGGCATTAAGGAGGACACTTGTTGGGATGAGCCCTGGGTGTTACACGTAGGGGATGAATCACTGGAATCTACTCCTGAAATCATTATTGCACTAAATGCCAACTAACTTGGATGTAAATTAAAATAAAATAAAATAAAATAAAATAAAATAAAATAAAATAAAATAAAATAAAATAAAATAAACTGGCACTTCGTAGGCTTTCATTATCATTAAAGAATGATTTCTATCATTGTCATGGACTTAAAGGGGCCCTCAACTATCCACTGAGGTCTCTGCTGTTTCCTGGGGAAAGCATCCATCCGATTCCATAGCCCAGCCTCATTTCTGCAGTCAGTTTCAGAAACTTCATTCCCCAGCCTTGTCCTACCCTGAATAAATGTTTCAAACACTAGAACTGAAAACACAATTTGCCAGGAGTTCTAGCAATCATGCCAATTAATCCTATGAGGTCTAAGAAAACCATAAATATTCTATGAAGTGAAGGGCACCATGACACTACGTCAAAAAGTTACTTTGGACTCAACACAGAGACCTTCTATAAAATCAAAGAGCAAGAATGTTGGACTTAAGCTCTCACAGAATGAACCGAAAGCTAGAAATTATATTTGCATTTCGACTTTGACTTTTACCTTTGTGCTCTGAAAGACGTTTTTATTTTATTTAAATTCCAAAATATAAGAGACATAAATGATAGAATTCTATTTTATCCAAGAATAAAGGGAAAGAGTCTCATCTTTTCAATAATAATTTGCTACTTTTTTTTTTAAGATTTATTTGTCTGAGTCATCTCTACACTCAACATGAGGCTCAAACTCACAACCCCAAGATCAAGAGTCGCGAGTCGCACGCTCTACCGGCTGAGTCAGTCAGGTGCTGCGATAATTTGCTACTTTAAAAAGTCACTCTTGAAATGAGAAAAACTCACTCTTGAACAACCAATGGGTCAAAGAAGAAATCACAAGGAAATTTAGAAAATTTCTGGAAGCAAGTGAAAATAAAAACATACTAAAACTTACAGGATATGCAGAACACAATACTAAGAGGGAAGTTTATAGCAGTAGACTTGCATTAAGATGAAAGATCTAAAAAAAAAAAAGAAGAAGAAGAAGAAGAAAGATCTCAAAACAACAACCTAACTTTCTACCTCAAGGAACTAGAAAAGGATAAACTAAAAGGTTAGTGAAAGTAAGGAGCTAATTAATAAAGATTAGAGCAGAGGTAAACACAATAGAGAATAGAAAACAAACCAATGAAACCATAATTTTAGAATATTTTTAAAGAATTTTTTTTAAGTTTTATGTATTCATTTATTTTTAGAGAGAGAGAGAGAGCGAGTGAGTGAGTGTGGGGGAGAGACCAAATCCCAAGCAGGCTCTGTGCTGTCAGCACAAAGCCCGACACGGGGCTGGAACTCATGAACCATGAGATTACCACCTGAGCTGAAGTCAAAAGTCAGACATTTAACTGACTGAGCCACCCAGGTGCCCCTAAATTTCTTTCAAAAAGACCAACAAAACTGACAAATCCTCAGCTACACTAAGAAAAGAAATGAGACTCAAATAACCAAAATTAGAAATGAAAATTAGAAATGAAAGAGAGGATATTACAACTGTTATCACGGAAGTAAAAAGAATTCTATGGGGCTACTATGAGCAATTATATGCTAACAAATTGGATAACCTAGAAGAAATGGATCAATTCCCAGAATCATACAACCTACCAAGATGAATCATGAAGAAATAAAAACTCTAACAGATCAGTAACCAGAAGGAAATCGAAGCAGTAATTAAAAAAAAAAAAAAAAAAAAAAAAAAGCAAAGAAAAGCCCAGGGACAGATGGCATCACTGAAGAATGCTACCAAACATTTAAAGATGAATTAATATCAATTCTCCTTAAAGTCATTCAAAGAATTAAAGGGGGGGCAAGGGGGGAATTCTTCCAACCTCATTCTATGAGGCCAGCATTAGTCAGATGCCAAAACCAGTCAAAGACACAACAAGAAAATCTATAGACCAATACCCCACCCCCACCACTTATCCACAGGGGATATGTTCTATGACCCCCAGTGGATGCCTGAAACTGTGAAGAGTGCCCTTATTTATACAAGTTTTCCCTATACATACGTATGTATGATAAAGTTTAATTTATAATTAGGCATAATAATAAAATAGAACAATTATAACAACACACTGTAATAAAAGTCATGTGACTGTGGTCTCTCTCAAAATATCTTACTGTACTACTCTATTCACCCTTCTTTTTGTGATGATGTGACACGATAAAATGCCTACATGATTAGATAGGTGAGGGAGGGAGGCATTGTGACATAATGTTAGGCTACTATTTGACCTTCTGATGATATGTCAGAAGGACAGTCATGAGCTTCTGAACTGAGGTTGACCATAGGCAATTGAAACTGAAGAAAGCAAAACCACGGATGAGAGGGGACCACTGCATACACCACAGCCCAGTGGGATTTACTCATGGAATACAAGGATGGTTCAACATATGAAAATCAATGGAATAACATGTTAACACAATGAAGGACAAATGCCATATCACTATCTTAATTGATGCAAAAAAAAGCGCTCGACAAAACTCAACATTCTTTCATGTTAAAAACTCACACCAAATTAGAAATAGAAGAAAACTACCTTAACATAATAAAAGCCATGAATGAAAAGCTCACAGCTGTCACCACATTCAACAGTGAAGACTAAAGGCTTTTCCTCTAAGATCAGGAACAAGGTGAGGAGACACAGTCTCATTACTCCTGTTCAACACACTACTGGAAATCCTAGCCAGCACAGTTAGACAAGAAAAACAAATGAAAGGTATCAAAATTGGAAAGACAGAAGGCAAGTTATCTCTGTTTGCAGACGACATGATCCTACATGTGGAAAACTCTAAAGATTCCACACACACATTTGAAAACGAGTAAACAATTCTAGCAAAGTTGCAGGATATAAAAAGAATCGACAAAATCAGTTGCACTCCTATACTAACAATGACTAAATCAAAAAGGAAATTAAGAAAACAATCCCTCTTGCTATCGAATCAGAAAGGATTATATACTCAGGAGTAAACTGAACCAAAGAGGTAAAAGACTTGCACACAGAAAACATTGCTGAAAAAAAAACCAAAGAAGACATAAATAAGTGGAAATACATCCCACTTTCATGGATTGGAAGACTCAATATTGTTAAAATGTCTGTATTACCCAAAACAATCTATAGATTCAATGCACACCCTGTCAAAATCCCAATGGTATTTTTTGCAGAAACAGAAAAAAAAAATCCTAAAAAGGAATGTCAAGGGACCCCAAATAGCCAAAGAACCTTGAAAAAGAAGAACAAAGTTGGAGGCCTGAAGCTTCCTGATTTCAAAACATACTACAAAGTAACAGTAATCAAGTTGGTGTGGTATCTTCTTTAGCACAAAGACAAAAATATAGACCAATGGAACAGAATAGAAAGTCCAGAAATAAACCCTTGAGTATTCAGCCAAATGACTGTCAACAAGGGAGCCGAGACCACACGATGGGAAAAGGACAGTGTCTTTCAACAAATGGCAAAAGGAAAACTGAACATCCACATGCAAAAGAATGGAGCTCTACCTTTACCTTGGACTATACACAAAAATTAACTCAAAAGGGATTAAAGACCTAAACACATGACCTAAAGCCATAAAATTCTCACAAGAAAACACAGGAGAAAAGCTTCGGGGTCCTGTACTTGCCAATGACTTCTTGGATGTGACACCAACAGCAAAAACAGACACTTGGGACTACATCAAACTTAAAAACTTTGGTGCATCAAGTAAACAATCCATAGAATGAAAGGCAACTATGAAATGGGAGAAAATATTTGCAAATCATAGATCTGATAAGGGGTTAATATCCAGAATACAAAAGGAAATTCTACAGTTCAAGAACAATAACTAAAAAATGAGTAATTTGATTAAAAAATGGACCAAGGACTTGAATAGGTATTTCTCCAAAGGTGATATACAATGGCCAACAAGCATATAAAAAGATGCTCAATGTTGGGGCGCCTGGCTGGTTCAGTTGGTAGAGCATGTGAGGCTTCATCTCGGGGTTCGTGAGCTCAAGTCCCATACTGGGCATAGAGATTACTTAACAAAAAATGCTCAAGGGGTGCCTGGGTGTTTCAGTCGGTTAAAGCATCCAACTTCGGCTCGGGTCACAATCTCACGGTTAGTGAGTTCGAGCCCTGTGTCAGGCTCTGTGCTGACAGCTCAGAGCCTGGAGCCTGCTTCAGGTTCTGTGTCTCCCTCTCTCTTTGCACCTCCCCTGTTCATGCTCGCGCTCTCTCTCTCTCTCAAAAATAAATAAACATTGAAAAAAATTTTTTAAAAAGATGCTCAATATCACTTATCATATGAGAAATGCAAATCAAACCCACAATGAGATATTGCCTCAAATCCATTAGGATGACCACCAGCAAAAGAACAGAAAATAAGTTTTGGGCAAGGATGAAAAGAAATGAGAACCTTTGCCTGCTGTTGGTGGAAATGTAAAATGGTGTAGCCATTATGGAAAACAGTATGGCACTCCCTCAAAAAATTAAAAATAGAATTACCTTATGACTCAGCAATGCCACTTCTGGGTATGTATCCAAAAGAATGAAAAGCAGGATTTTGAAGAGCTATTTGCACACCCATATTCATTGTAGCATCATTTACAATAACCAAGAGGTGGAAACAACCCAAGCGTCCATCGACAGTTGAATGGATAAAGAAATGGTGACGTGTGTGTGTGTGTGTATTATGCAGACCTAAAAAAAGAAGGAAATCCTGTGATATGCTACAATACGGATGAAGCTTGAGGATATCATGCTAAGTGAAATAAGCCAGTCACAAAGGGACACACAAATACTGTATGTCTCCACTCAGAGGAAGCATCCAAAGGAGTCAAAGTCATAGAAACAGAATGCAGAGAGTTGACTGTGACGGGCTGGGGAAAGGAATTACTGTTTAACGGGTAGAGATTAGGTTTTGCAAAATGAGGTTCTTTAAACTGATGATTACCAGAAGGGAGCTGGGTGGGGGATGAGGGGAGTCGGTGATGGGGATGAAGGAGGGCATCTGTCATAATGAGCACTGGGGGACGTAGGGAAGTGCTGAATCGCTGTATCGTACACCTGAAACTAATATAACACTGTGTATTAACGATCCTGGAATTAAAATGGAAAGGAAGGAAGGAAGGAAGGAAGGAAGGAAGGAAGGAAGGAAGGAAGGAATGAAGGAAGGAAGGAAAGAAAGAAAGAAAGAAAGAAAGAAAGAAAGAAAGAAAGAAAGAAAGAAAGAAAGAAAGAAAGAAAGAAAGAAAGAAAGAAAACAAACACAAAAACAGACAAAAAAGTTCTGGAGATCTGTTGCACAAGAACGTGCAACAGTACTTAAGACTACTGAATTATATGCTTAAAAACGATTAAGGTGATAAATTTAACATCATGTGCTTTATAACACATGGCAATCTGAACTTTGAAATAAAAAGCCTTGACAATCTTCAGCATCTAGATGAAAAAAAAAAGTCCATATCTACTACTGTCAATTAGACTCTAGAAGGGCATTTCACGTGGATTAGAAATAAATGATTCAAGTAAGTATTAAACAGAAACGAGGGCGCCGGGGTGGCTCATTTGGTTAAATATCCGACTCTTGATCTCAGCTCAGGTTATGACCTCCCCGTTCGTGGGATTGAGCCCCGTGTCGGGCTCTGCACTGACAGCACGGAGCCTGCTTGGGATTCTCGCTCTCATGAGAGGCACATGCCCCTCCCCCATGCGCATGCTTGTGCTCTCTCTCTCTCTCTCAGAATAAATAAATATACTTTAAGAAACAACAGATACAAAATGAGGCTGAGAATTTCATTTTTTAAGTTTTAAAAAGCCCCACAAAACCAATTTTCTTAAAATTCGCAGACAACAAGTACATGAAACTCTATTTGATCAAAACACAATGAAAATACACTTGGTGAGGGAGAGTGCAAACCTACATATTTAAAACAGAAGATGAGATCGCTAGGTTTTCATTCCGAGTCCCAACCCAGCATCCAAGCTAACGCCTACAAGCCCAATGGTGGCCCCAGCGTGCCCTAGAGCTTGCTCCGCTCTGTGTCCGGGCACCTACTGGCCAGTTAGTATCGTAAAAAGTTCTATGGCTTCCACGGTGTACTCATAACAAGCCAGGGTCTTCTAGGCTACATTACCATCAGTCATTGAATTTCCTAGAGCCTAAAAATTTAGAAAATTTTTAGATAAAAAGATTTTTATATAAAATTTTTACATAAAAGGTAAACTTTCCATATGACGATTATGTAATTATAGAAAAGTTAAGAGCAAACTATGCTCTGAGAGACAACATCAGTATCTAGAACATCACCGTTTGGCACAATTTAAAAGGATGAGCTTATCCAAATTTTACAGGTAAATAATTGAGGTTGGTCTGGAGACCTGAGTTTTGCTCTGTGCCAGAGAGGAACTCAGGAAGAGCATATTCATTTCACACAGGTTACACTCCCATTTGTGTTTTTAAAAGAGAACTTTAAAATACAAAATGGCACACTGTGCTGTTAGCCAATGGGATTTCAGAGACAGTAAGATTAAGTCAAACAAACAAAAAAAAAGGCAGAAAAACTTATATAGGTCCTGATATGTCAACACACCAAATCTTATACTTTTATGAATTTTAATTCAGACAAGAAATTAACAAGGGTCGTATGAAAAGGCGATACTGATTTTAAGTCTGAGATGGAACTCCTTTCAGAGTTCGCTTAAGGCACGCTCCACCTACCTTTTGGCTGCCGCTGCCACAGCAGTTTCTTTCCTGGCCCCGGAGGGGGACGGCAGAGAGCCACTAGGTTTCTTTGGTAACACGGTGCCATTGTTGATGGTGGTTCTTAAGGGCAAGGTCTGCACCAGTGGTCTTGCTGTGAGATGAGCAGAAAATGTAATCAGAACTTTCCCCTTTGTCAGCGTAACTTTTTACAGAACTTAAGACAGGGAGGAAGGAAGAGGGTATCAGTTTTAAAATGCTGGCAGGATTGACAAAGGCACCAAGAGAACTCAGCAGAGATTTTCAACAAAGGATGTTGGGACAAGGAACCTAGACACCAGCCTCGCCCCTTACACAGCAACTAACTCAAAGTGGACCCAAGACCAGAATGTAAAACGCAAAGCTATAAAACTTCTAGATGAAAACACAGGAGAAAAATCCGTGTGACCTTGGGTTTGGTGGCTTTTTAGATACACCACCAAAAGCACGATCCATGAAAGAGAAAAACAGATTGCTTGGACTTCATTAAAATTATAAAAACGCTTGCTCTGTGAAATGCATTGTTATAAGGATGAAAAGATAAGTCACAGACTGGGAGAAAGTATCTACAAATCACATATCTGATAAAGGACTTGTATCTGGAATATAAAGAAAGAATGCTTAAAACAGTCAGAACACAAGCAGCCCAATTAAAAAAATGGGCAAAAGATCTGAACAGACACTTCACCCAAGACGATCTACAGATGGCAAATAAACATATGAAAAGATGCTCCACATCTTTTGTCATTAGGGAAATGCAAATTAAAACCATAATGAGATATCTCTATACACCTATTAGGGTGGCTAAAATCCAAAAAAACAAACAAAGTAGCACTTGCTGGCCAGGATGCAGAGCCACGGGGTTCTCATTCATGGCTGGTGGGAATGCAAAATGGTACAGACACCCGGGAAGACAGTTTGGCAGTTGCTAAATATAGTCTTGTGGTAGGATCCAAGCATTGTGTGACATTAGGTATTTATTTACTCAACTGATTTGAAAACTTATGCCTGTATAAAGCCTGCATTTAATATTTATAGCAGTTTTTTTTTTTTTCATAATATTGTCAGGAACTGGAAGCAACCAAGATGCCCTTCAATGGGTGAGTGGAAAAACAAACTGTGGTCCATCCAGACCGCGGAATATGATTCAGCAAAAAAAAAAAAAAAAAGTGAGGAAGAAATCCACGCCAAGGACAGGGCTGAGGCTTATTAAATCCATGCCACCAAGTGAAAGCAGCCAGGCTCGAAAGGCTGTGTTCTGTATGATTCCATTTATATGACAGTCTATAAAAGGCAAAACACTGGGGCGCCTGGGTGGCTCAGGCGGTTGGGCATCCAACTTTGGCTTGGGCCATGATCTCATAGTTCGTGGGTTCAAGCCCTGCATCGGGCTCTGTGCTGACAGCTCAGAGCCTGGAGTCTGCTTCGGATTCTGTGTTTCCCTCTCTCTCTGCCCCTCCCCTACTTGCGTTCTTATCTCGCTCTCAAAAATAAATAAAATTAAAAAAATTTTTTTTATAAATGGCAAAATTACAGAAACAAAAAACCAGATCAGTGCCAGAGGTTGGCCGGGTGGGGGGCGGAGGGCTGAACAGGGAAGACCTAGGAGAAATTTAGGGTGGTAAAATGATTATGTGATGCTGCACAGTGGCTATGTGACATCAGGCATCTGTCAAAACTTACAGGTTCTTATGGCACAAAGAATGAACTTGAACGTTTGCAGAGAAAAATCAGTTAGGAGATGGGGTGGGGGGAACCCATGACAGATAAAAGAATCAAACTACGTTACCAGTATGTACTACGATGTCATGGAAGGGGGTGGGGCAGGAGAGGTGCTGTGGAAATGGGAGAGACGGTCTGCCTACCGCGGAGCACTGGGTAAGCACTGTGCTCCAGTCAGTAACATTGTTTCCCACAGGGCATGGTCTATACCTCTGAAACCACAATCACGAACACGAGAACAATTAAGAGACGGGTGAAGGATGGTGGGAGCAAGGCTTCATTGTTGCAGAGCAAGGCTACAGACAAGCCAGGGGGAGGCTGCAATGAGCCAGGTTTAGCCTGATACAGCCACAGATACACAATTATACATGCGTATGTAAACACATATTGGTATAAACACAGACATGCCTTAGCTTTGCCCGCTACGACTGCCGAAAGCAGTATCACCCGGCGCCCAAACCTTGGTTTCTAACACGATTCCACAATAGCAGGGGAGCCTGGACTCCTCGGGGAAATGCCCAAATTTGGGGCTGGGGCAGGGCACCCACGACACGGGCCCGGAGCATCCTGTACTACCAGAGAGAAAGGAAGTGCTCAAAAGCAGTAATAAAACCCCAACCCCTATACTGATGGGGTCAAGTCAGAGGCACTCAAGAGCCAACTGAAAGAGCTCCCCGTAGCCAAAGCTGGGAAACCCGCAGGAACAAACCACATAAGGCAGTACTGGATCACAGCCTGAGGTATACAACAAGTATCCATGAGTCCATACCGATACAAGTTGATAACGGAGGAAATGATTAAATGGGGGGAGAAAAGATACGTCTCCCGTGCATAATTCCAGATAATTTACGTAGACACTCAAGGAGGTGGAGTGCAATTCTCTATTCCTGAAGTGTGGGCAGCATAGTGACTGCCTTCTGCACTGTCCAGCGTGGGGACGGGGGGAGTCACCGCACTGTGGACAAACCTGGCAAACTCTGTCCAGGCCAACGTCACAGTGATGAGTCCTACCGGTGACCTTGACAGGATGTGAAGGACGTGCATTTTACCTCTACGGTCTTCCTCCCCAAAACCCATGACCTACCCAAACCCAAGGTGAAGGACAATGAGCCATCTGACTAGGGCTCCTCAAAACTGTCAGGGTCATCAGAGACAAGGAAAAAGTCTGAGAAACTGTCAGTCTAGAGGAGCCTAAGGAGACAAATGTGATCCTGGATCGATCCTGGAACAACAGCAAAAAAGGGTATTAAGGATAAACTAAGGAAATCTAAATACAGTGTGCCTTTAATTAATAAAAATGTATCACCGTGGTGGCATACTAAATGTAGAACGTTAATCGTAGGGGAACCTGGGTGCGGGGTGTATGGGAACTGTCTGTATTATCCCTGTAACTCTTCTGTAAATCTAACACTACTCTGAAATTAAAAAAACAAAATTATTTGAAATGCTAGCAGAATTTGTTTTGTCCATCACAGAATTAAATCTGCCTCAATTTATGTTCTTGAAAACAATAACAAAACTGCCTAGAATGCCAAGTGTTTAATGAACCAGAACTTTTCGGCCCCTAAAGCAGAAGGCTAGGCTTCCTTCTTTCTTTTTAATTTTTTTTTTATTTAAAAAATTTTTTTAATGTTTATTTATTTTTGAGAGAGAGACAGAGCTCGAGAGGGGAAGGGCCAGAGAGAGAGGGAGACACAGAATCCGAAGCAGGCTCCAGGCTCCGAGCTGTCAGCGCAGAGCCCGACATGGGGCTCGAACCCATGAACTGCGAGATCATGACTTGAGCCGAAGCCTGACGCTTCACTAACAAAGCCACCCAGGCGTCCCAGCTTCCTTCTTTTGTTAAATGTGACCGAAAATGGCAAAAGCCACAGGCGGCTCCCTAGCCAGAGCATGAAGCCCTTCGCCACCCTCTATGCTCTCTTTCCTCATCTCCCGAGCACCTGCTCACTCAAGGGCTTGGGGCGCATTGGGAGCTAGCATTCCTCAGTGGAAGCAGCACGGCTCCCAAACCACGATTCCCCATCTTCTCTCGCACACAGCGTGCTGGTCCCCAGGACCCTCCTCCCCAGCAGGAAGACAGGCACTGTCACGGCCACTCTTCCTCCTCTCTCTGCTTTGTCCACCATCTTGGCCCCATTCTGGGTTGTTATTTTTTTTTAAGTACATGTACTGTGTTAAACAGAGTCCCCCACATTCATGTTCACCCAGAACCTCAGGATATGACCTTACTTGGAAATAGGGTCTTTGGAGATGTAATTAGTTAACATGAGGTCATACAGGATTAGGGTGGGCCCTGAACCCAATGATGGTGCCCTTGTGAGGAGCAGAGAAGAGACACAGAGCCTCCCTGGGGAGGAGGCCATGTCCCTGTGGACGCAGAGCTTGGAGCAAAGCGTCCAGAGGCCAGGGAATGCCAAGGGTGGCCAGCAGCCACGGAAGTGGGGAGAGGGGCCTGGGACAGACTCCCTTAGAGCCTCTGGAAGGAACCAAGCCTGCCCGCCCCTCAATTTCAGTCCAGCAGCACTGATCTCGGACTGCCGGCCTCCAGGACTGGGAGAGAATACATCCATTGTTATAAGCCTCCCAGTTTGTGGTCACCTGTCATGGCAGCCCTAGAGATGAGAACGACCCATATGTGAGCCTGTCTGTCCCTTCCGTTCCTGCCTGTCCAGCCTGTCCCCGCAGCACGACTCCTAGCCCCAAGGATGGGTCTCCGGGGCGCTCCGTCAGCCGGGTCCAGGCTTGCCTCCCCGTGACCCTCACCTTGATGTCCCTCACCACCACCTCCAACGGCCCCCAGGAGCCACCGCACCATGTTGCACGTAACCAGGACTGACAAGGGACCTGCACATCTGGGGGCTCCTACTTCACAACCAGCCCGGGGAGGGGAGAGGACACCACCATCCCGACTCCTGGGTTAGTGCACCTCCCCGCCACCCAGCCAGTCAGGATCTGGGCTTTTGTAACCTCAGCCATCTGCTCTCATTCTATCCGTACGACTGTATTTTTCCTAACGTGTCCCCAGGTGCTTCCGTGTGCCCCCCACAAACCAACAAGCCAAACATTCCACCTCCTCAGCTCTGCTCTTGCTGGGCTAGCGAACGTGGGTGTGTGCACTCACCTGGAGGGCATGCTACGATACACTAAGCGGGGCTCCGGCCCATAGTGTTTCCGATCCTGGGTCTGGGGTGCAGCCTAAGAATCTGCCTTTCTAGCAAGCTCTCAGGGCATGCCTCCGTTGCTCCAGGGACCCCGCTTTGAGACCCACAGGCTACGCCGCTGTCCTCTCCTGGGCATTTCTGCCCTCCCGGATGGCCTCTCCCAGCTCCTACACCAGTCTGGGCCTCCCAGTTGAGCACTGGCTTACACACTGTTGTTCCAGATGAGCTAATCTCACTCTGCAGAGCAGAGGGGGTCGCAGACGATGCCTGAGCTGGGAGGCGTGTCCCCAAGATCTCTGCACACCCTGCTCCGGGGGCAGGCCGGCCAGGTATGCTGCTCTGTCTCTTGGGCTGACAGCAGAGAGCGAGTCACCCCTCCTGGGCCCCAGGGGCTGATGGGGGGAGCAGTCACCTGAACCTAAAGGGAGAGAAACTGCTTTGGGAGCAGAAGCAACATTCAGCGGAGGGACACAGCCAACCCGAGGGACCCCACGCGGCAGGAGCCAAGGAAGTGAAGGCCCCCCTCTCTCCCCTCCTTCCCCAGCGAGGGCTCCCCGTGTGCAGACCTAACTGGGAGGGGGAGGGCAAGGGCCTCCGGCGTGGTCCCTGCAGGCTGACCTGTGGAGCTGGCCAGAGGAGGGTAAAGAAAGGACCCACAAGGGCGCCTGGGTAACTCCGTCGGTTGAGTTCTTGACCTCGGCTCAGGTCATGGTCTCACGGCTTGGGAGATGGAGCCCCGAGCCGGGCTCTGCGCTGACAGCGGGGAACCTGCTCGGGATTCTCTCTCTCTCCCTCTCTCTCTGCTCCTCTATTGCTCATATTCTCTCTCTCTCTCTCTCAAAAAATAAACAAAATAAACATTAAAAAATAAAAAAGACAGGACCCAGAGGGCCCAAGGAGGATGTCTTGTACCCAGCTCCTCTCTGGCCCCTCGTCCAGGACCCCCACCCCACCCCAACACACACACACACACACACACACACACACACCCCGCCAAACCAGGCTGGGCGAGCCTCCTCCCTGCTCCCACTTCCCTGGCCTGTGCCAGGGGTGTCCTGTGTCACCACACCCAGGACACCACATGGCAGTCGTCTGTTTGTTCACCTGTCCTCTCCATCCACGATGGGAGGCTCCTTGATGGTGGGACCTGCTGTGATGCCCCCACAGAGGAACACAAGTACGTGTCCATCAGACCGCACTGATCTCAAATCCAGTCTCGTCATAACCTCGTTCTGTCCTTCTCCCGAAAGGGAAAATAGGGCTGTGGAAACCCACGGAGAGGATATCAACTGCCCGCAGTGGCTTTCGCACAGGGTGTAACGGATCCCGTACGTCACACTGTCACAGAGTGTCCTCAAAACAAACAGAATTCTTAAAGCTCTGATGAGAAATCATGAAAGAAGGGGCGCCTGGGTGGCTCCGTCGGTTAAGCGTCTGACTTCGGCTCAGGTTACGATTTCGCGATTCGTGGGTTCGAGCCCCGCGTCGGGCTCTGTGATGACAGCTCGGAGCCTGGAGCCTACTTCGGATTCTGTCTCCCTCTCTCTCTGCCCCTCCCCCACTTGCGCTCTGTCTCTGTCTCTCTCAAAAATAAACATTAAAAAAGTTTTTAAAAATAAAAAAATGCAATCATGAAAGAAAACACAGGATGGCAGGGAGGCATGGTGACCACCTCAAAGTGGCAAAGAAGGTGGAGAGACCCCTACTTTGGCAAGATCTCGCTGGCTGTGCCGCTCTTGGTAACATCCTCAGGCTGTCACGGCCACGGGCTTGGTCAAGAGCACCACAGCTGCCACCAACATGCCTAGTAACTGCGTATTTTGCACGTGACGCCTCCTCAGGTCGCTGCCAGGTTTGCCCATCTGGACGTGGTTAGCCACTCAAGGAGGAAAGGCGGCTGCCATAAAGGGAATGTTCTGGAAGAAAAAACACCTGCTAACGTCCAGTGTGAACAGGCAGCAGCCTGGATTGCGAGGGGGAGGACAGGAGGATACGAGAGCAGCCTGTAGGACAATCCGTCATCTTCAGACGGGCAACGTTTACAACTGTGGAGGAGAAACTGCACCGAGGGAAGGGCTCACACGCAATTTCCGCTCATCAGGTGCTGAGATAAATGACTCCTCTGTTTCCATACGACACTAAGATAGGAGACATTCTGCTGGTTCATAAACGGGATTTTTAAAATAACATTTCAATTGTTCCTAGGGGCAAAACGTAGACACACAGCACGAAAGAAGAATTTCTAAAATCAAAAGAGAATGCATGATGAATGGCATGTATTTGGAATGCATTCATTGGGGGGGGGGGGGGCAGGATGGTTGGGAGCTCACATCTCAAGGGACGTTGGGAAGCACAGAGCAATAAAGGAATCACACAGGACCGGCCCGACTCAGCGCGGCTTACTTCAAGGAGCCTCAGAGAAGTCACCACCCTTCCGGGCCCTCGCTTCTTAAAAATAAGGATCCCAGCGCCCACCCTGCAGGGCTCCCAGAGCACTGGGAGTGAGGAGTGGAAAGGTGTTAGCATCGTGTCCGGGTCCGAGCGCAGCAGGCACGGGAGGAGTGGGAGCTATTATCCCACGGCCGCGGCTACATCCAGGACAGAATGCTTTGGACATCAGGGTGCAGTCAGGTACCCTGAATGCGATGTGGGAAGAATTAATGTAGCGTTTCAGTTGTGATCCGAGATACCTGAGGCAGAGTTAATTAGGCCTGAATACAGGAGCAACATTTAAAGTGGTAAATATGAATTACTTGCTGGTGAGCACGGAACAAAGCGGACAATCCCTGATACTGGGACAAGGACTACGTTTTCCATTAAAATGTCACAGCACTCCCCTGGCGCTGAGATGGAAATCAGCCATGCATACATACAATGGGTCTATTGTGAATTTAACTCCAAATCAGAAGACTCCTTATCTTCTTGAGAACAGGCCACCAGCCTCTGGGCACTTGCTCCTTGCTCCTGTCCTCAGGGCAGGTGAAGATCAGTTTACGTGGTAAAACAGGAGTCATTTTTACTTTAATTTTTTTTAATGTTTATGCATTTTTCAGAGACAAAGAGAGACCGAGCATGAGCAGGGGAGGGGCGGAGAGAGAGGGAGACACAGAATCCGAAGCCGGCTCCAGGCTCCGAGCTGTCAGCACAGAGCTCGACACGGGGCTTGAACTCACGAACCGTGAGATGATGCCTGAAGTTGAAGTCAGGTGCTCAACCACCTGAGCCACCCAGGTGCCCCCCAATTTTTTTTTAACAATAAATTTTTGAGAGACAGAGACAGAGCCACAAGCTGGGGAGGGGCAGAGAGAGAGGGAGACACAGAATCCCAAGCAGGCTCCAGGCTCCGAGCTGTCAGCACAGAGCCCGACGCGGGGCTCGAACCCACCAACCGTGAGACCATGACCTGAGCCGAAGCTGGATGCTCAACCGACCGAGGCACCCAGGCGCCCCAGAAAAGTGTCACGTTTAAAACACGAATTTCTTCTGCTTATTACTCCAAAGAACATTTAGAAACCAACTAAACGTATAAAGAAGAAAAAAAGGTCACAATCCCACCACTCGGGAAAAAAAAAAGTCAATGAAAACACTTGGTTATACTTCTTTCCAGTCTTTTTGCGTAGATTTGTCTATTAACTTGAATTTTACAGTGTATACAGGTTTCTATCTTGCTTGTGACTCTTAATGTGATGCACAGGTGCTTTCCCTGTTGCTACCAGTAACGTGAACGTTTTTAACGAGGACCCAGTGTTCGATCATACAGAGTGCTGCAGTTTTTGGCCCCTGTAGCTTGCACTCCCTCTGCTCCTTTTTTTAAAAACTTTTTTGTTTTTAACATTTATTCATCTTTGAGAGACACAGAGAGAGCGTGAGTGGGGGAGGAGCAGAGAGAGCGGGAGACACAATCTGAAGCAGGTTCCAGGCTCTGAGCTGTGTCAGCACAGGGCCTGATGCGGGGCTCAAACCCACGGACCGCGAGATCATGACCTGAACTGAAGTGGGTCGCTTAAACGACCGAGCCACCTGGGCGCCCCTCCCTCTGCTCCTTTCTATCCAAGTATTCTCCAATATGCATGGTGTTGCAATGAACTCCTTTATTCATACAGCACATTTCTGTATTTATACTCACAACAGCAATCAGTATACATGGGGGTCTTCTTACCGCATTGTTAGGTAGCAGGGAAATCTATTTGATTCTCTTCTCCCCAGTACAGGGTAACCCAAGGTCAGCAAAATTAAACATACCAAATCTCCGCATCTGAAGGTCAATCTGACATAAGCAGGGCAACCTTTGCGGTCTGAGGTTGTCTGTAGGTAAGAAGCGTGACAGGGCAACCCGTTCTCAATACTTAAAAAAACCCCAAAGGCAAAAGAAAACACGAATAACAATGTCTGGGGGGGCTTCGGTGGAGACTTAGTAACTCCTAAGCCCCAGGACGGCATCACTGGTTAAAAATCCCGGCACCAGGAGAATGTTGCCAGGGAAAAGCGGTGTGAGTCACAGCTCCCTCCTATATACACTCTGTGTCCACAGGCCCAGCATCTGATGGCTTGGCCACAATCTCCCCCCTGTCTCAGGAAGCCACAAACTTGATCTGTTAGTGAATTATTTTCCCGAGAAGGCAGTTCTCATTGTTACGCGAGTGAAGTCATACGAAGAAGAATAACGTGAAGAATAAAGTAAGTCAAAGCTTCGACCTTCGAACAAAGTGAAGTACTACCATGGAAAGGGATTTACAGCCTCACGGGCAACCCTGGGGCTACTGTATAGACTCTGAGGTCTGCCCATCGGGGTGACTGTGGCACAGACACGGCACACACTTCCTTCGAGCTGAGCCGTGCTGAGCACTTTGAAAGCTCACTGCCTACCAGCGTGGCCGGTTTCTTGCTGCACCACCATTCCTGTCGCTGGGCCAACAGCACGAAGTTAGGTGCCCAAAGCTCAGAACATTGAACCCTAAGGTTCAGACAACTGACCTTGGGGGGGAACATCACTTAATACTTAAAAGTTAGAATGCCCTGAGTCCTGTCTGCTTCGAGCCTGTAGGAGGACAGCAAGCCAAAATAATGTGAAGCGGCCTTTTACACACAGAGGAGGTTTGTGTCAAATCCGTCCGGTCTGGAAGATCCCCCAACTGAACCATGGCTCCTGAGTGTCAGCTACCCAGAGGCAGGTGCACATGTACCAACACGGCTCTCTCCCGAAGGAAAGCAGCGACCCAGAGCCTCTGATGGGCCCACTTCTCCACCTCCCCACCTCCAGTTCCACTGTCCTGTAATTAACTGCTTACGAGGCGGGAAAGTCATGGCCCGTTCCATGTGGGGGATGCCACCCCACTCACCAGCTTTCTTATGACCTTTGTTCTATTTCTCGGCGTGACCCTCCGGCTTTATACCGTGATTTACTTTTACTTATGAAAACAATATTATGTTAAAAAAAACACATCAGATCTCACTATGAAAAGAAACTATTCTCTTAGAGGAAGTTTCATAAAACTTTACTCTTAATCAAGAAAAGAAACAGGCAGGCCTCTTGCATTATTTTTTTTCCCTAATTTTTTTTAAAAATAGACGTATTGGAAGTCTGAAATTTTATATAAAGCAACGACTTCAAATGTACCCTTTAGGGTATAGTAGTCATCAGATTTATTTTTGGAAAGCTGAGTAGGTCAAGAATACCTAAAATAACTTAGTTTCTATTTAAAATTCCCTAATGACTTTGTAACTTAGAAGGAGAAAAACAGTACTTAAAAAGATTATTCGAGGGGCGCCTGGGTGGCTCGGTTGGTTAAGTGTACGATTTCGGCTCAGGTCCCGATATCACAGCTCATGAGTTCGAGCCCCGTGTCGGGCTCTGTGCTGACAGCTTGGAGCCTGGAATCTGCTTCAGGTTCTGTGTCTCCCTATCTCTCTGCTCCTCCCCTGCTCACACTCTGTCTCTTTGCCCCTCCCCAACTCACGATCTCTCTCTCTCTCTCTCAAACATAAATAAACATTTAAAAAAAAAAGATTCTTTGAGATGTATTCGTGTATGGTATCAGAGGGTAGCTACACTTGTGGTGAGCAGGGCGTAAGGTAGAAATGGTACACCTGAAATTAACGTAACATTGTAACATCATGTAGCAACTATGCTCAGATACATGAATTACAGAAAACATGTCAACGTGGTCCACAAGTATATCTCACATAGAGCTGGTGATGATTACCCTGAAGGAAGGAGAAATACATTTTTTCCTACAGACATGGGAAAATGTAGCCAAGGACTTGAGAGAAAACTAGCATATGTGACATCAGACAGTACCCTCTCCTGACTCCAGGAAAAACATGGAAAGTGTGAAATAATTCGTTAAATCCAAGCAAACAAACAAACAAACAAAGCTAATTTTAAAGGGACATTTACATAGCAGTGTGATCTGCAATGTTTTAAGTAAAGGAATTTGACAGCCAAGATGAATTCTGTTTCCTAAAGTTAGCCACAAGGAGCGGGGATCTGGTAAAAGATGAGCAAGGTCTATGGGTTCAAAATGGACATCAGGCAACCGAGTACGATTAGCAGGAAACTTCTATGAGGCGTCGTACTTGCAAAATTTTAAGAGGAGGGTCACTACAAAGTTACTTCAAACACAAATAGTGCTTTCTTATATTTCACTCACGGGCGTCACAGGGAAATGAAATGATTTAAATTTGCCAGAAACCAGGGGCGCCTGGGCTCGGTCGGTTAAGCATCCGACTTCGGCTCAGGTCATGATCTCGTGTGGTTCCTGGGTTCAAGCCGCGCGTCAGGCTCTGTGCTGACAGCTCAGAGCCTGGAGCCACCTTCAGATTCTGTGTCTCCCTCTCTCTCTGTGCCTCCCCCGCTTGTGTTGGCTCGCTCTCTCTCTCTCTCTCTCTCTCTCTCTCTCTCAAAAATAAACATTAAAAAATGTTTTAGGGGCACCTGGTGGCTCAGTCGGTTAAGCATCCGACTTCGGCTCAGGTCATCATCTCGCGGTTCATGGGTTCGAGCCCCCTGTCAGGCTCTATGCTGACAGCTCAGAGCCTGAAACCTGCTTTGGATTCCATGTCTCCCTCTCTCTCTAACCCTCCCCTGCTTGTGCTCCGTCTCTCTGTCTCTCTCTGAAAACTAAATAAACATTAAAAAAGTTAAAAAAAATAAATTTGCCAGAAACCCACGAGATACAGACTCTGTAGCTGGCTACGCTCTCCTGGACAGCAGAGTAGGACATTCAAAGGACACAGCAGGCTGTGCCCGGAAGGAGCTTCCTAAGCTTGCGGGTTCTGAGCTCCTCAGGGAAGGGCCTGCCCCTTGGGGGCCCCCAGTCCTGGGCAGAGCTTCGCTGTGGCGTAGGATCATTAATTGGTGGCTGTGCTGAACAGAATGGCAGCACAGAAGCTGAGTACACGGAAAGAGAGGAGAGTTGTCAGAAAGTTTCTGGGTGGAACAGACTCCAAGGCACCCAGAGGATCATGGGGGTTTCCTTGTGCTCGGCTCTGCCTTGCAAGATAAACCTGTGCTCCCAGCGGTGGGTGGCCCCTGGATGGCTCCCTCCTTGACTCCACAAGCATGTTCTGGCCACCTGCACATGTAACCACAGGCTAACGATCCCCTCATGTCAAGCCAAAGATAACTAAGTAAAGTTAAAGACCCTGTCCTGCCTCGTGTGATGGTTTGGGATTTGCTGAGAGCCCTTCCCTGATCTTCTGAGGTTCTGTCGCTGTTGAGGAGGGCCTGCATCCGCCAGGGCAAGCGTCCTCCGCGAGACCAAGTCTAGCGCTGCCCCCATGCCTCTACGGCACCCACCTTTGGTAGGTCCTTTCCTGTTCAGCACCGCCTGCTGTTCCTCCGTGATGTTCAGCCGCCGGACCACGTCGGCCAGCGCCGATTTGAGCAGCTGGATATCGTCTTCTTGCATCTGGACGCGCTGCTCCAGGGAGGCAATGCGGTCCATCACCTCCATGCTACTCGCGGCGGAAGCGCTGTCATCTAAACCAAAGGAGAGGAACAAGTGACTCTCGAGTGCCCCCCGGAGGGATGGGACCGACCCGCACGCCCGGAGCGTATTGCTGGGACACGGTACCATTCATATTCTGGAGGCCACTGCTCTCGTGCAGAAACCACGGGCCGTCTCGTGTAACACAGAACTACAACGTCTCACTCTGCTCTAGTCTTTAGTGATTCTGTTCGTGCTTTTCATTTCCTCTTAGCTGAGGTTTTATTTATTTATTTTTTTTTTCAAGTTTTTTTTTTTTTTTAACATTATTTATTATTGAGAGACAGAGAGAGACAGAGCATGAGCAGGGGAGGGGCCGAGAGACGGGGAGACCCAGAATCCGAAGCAGGCTCCAGGCTCCCAGCTGTCAGCACAGAGCCCAATGCTGATGCGGGGCTCGAACTCACAAACTGCGAGATCATGACCCGAGCAGAAGTTGGACGCTTAACCGACTCAGCCACTCATGCGCCCCTCTTAGCTGAGGTTTTAAGCGCTATTGTATTATTCTAGACACGGGCCAATGCATGTTCTTTCCCATGACATTTGGAGACCTCAGAGGTAGAGGAGGGACCAGCGTGCATCTCCCCTCACATGGCAGAAATCCACCCCCTGCCCCCATCACCGTCTCGCTTTTGTTCTGACCATGCTAACTGAAGGGTTGGCCAGATAATCCCAAGACAACACTATCCCCTGAAACCAATGTTACACTATATGTTAACTAGAAGTTATTTTTTTTAATGTTTATTTTTGAGAGAGAGAGAGAGAGAGAGACGCAGAATCCGAAGCAGGCTCCAGGCCCCGAGCTGTCAGCACAGAGCTGGACGCGGGGCTCAAACCCACGAACTGTGAGATCATGACCTGAGCCAAGGTTGGACGCTTAACCGACTGGGCCACCCATGCGCCCCACCTAACTGGAATTTAAATAAAAATTTTGGGGAAAAAAAAGGCTTGGGGCACCCCGGTACCTCAGTCAGTTAAGTGTCCAACTCTTGGTTTCGGCTCAGGTCACAATCCCATGGTTTTTTGAGTTCGAACCCCACATCAGGCTCTGTGCTGACAGCGGGGATCCTGGTTGGGATTCTCTCTCTCTCCGTCTCTTTCTGCCCCTCCCCTGCTCACATTCTCTCTCTCTCTCGTGATAAATAAATAATTTATTTATTTATCGTGATGTATTATCTTTCCCACATAAAATAGCCTTAACACAGCGCTTCTCAGACACTGTGGCCTCAGGACTCCTTTACATCAGCAACACTTACTGGGGACCACAAATCACTTTTGTGTGTGTGAATTGTGTCTATCAGTATCTGCTGTGCTGAAAATTAAAACAGCATTTTATAAATATGTGAGCATGACTCAGCTACAAAGAACCAAAGTATCACATATTAAGTAGCCCATTTTTATGGAGAAACTGCTATCTTTTTAAAAACGAAAATAATTTTGTGAAAGGACTGACATCTTTGACTGTTTAAAAATTTTCTTTCATGGCTGACTTACTAGCGAAGAACCAGATTCGTTTATGTATTCAGTCTGCTGTGCTATGTTATTTTGGTTGAAGTATATAAAGAACATTTGGCCTCACACTGACACGCAGTAGGGAAAGGAAGAAGTATTTTAATAGCCTCTTCAGATACTTATGGATAATCTTTGTTATTCGATGAAAACACGAGAGATGGTAACGTTATAGAAGTTAGCTGCAATGTGGAATCTAAGACCACATAAATACGATTTTTTACTTCGTTAAAATAACGGAAGAAAACGAAACAAGACTACACCATGTATCAGTCATGCCTGTTAAGGGCCGGCTAGTCTGACAAAGTAACATGATCTGTCTGCTAAGCACCCCGTGACCTCGATGGCAATCCCAGCCTCTCGCACGGAGCTGTTAATCGCCAGTTCCTTACCAAGGCCTCCCGTGTCCCATAAGGTCTCCTGGCCTCTGCAAACCCATTTCACATCGTCCCTTCTTTCCCTCCATGCTTCAGTCACACTGACCTCTCTCTCTTTGGTATCTGCTGTTGCCTTCGCTTGAAACATTTCTTAACAAGCTTTTTTTGCTTGTTCTGTTTTCTGTTCTTAGGTGTCGGCTCAAACAGAGCTCTTCAGAGAACCTTCCTAACAACCTTACCTAAGGCTGGTGCTCCGATCACGTCAACCTTATTTATTCCTTTCATAGCATTACTGTGCTCTTGCTTGATTATCTTCTACGTCCCAACTATAAAACCTAAGTACCACAGAGTTGCGCCTGTTTCCAGGTAGGACAGACCCCTTGTGGACAGCACCTTCCTGCAGAAGGCAATTTTAAGCCTGGAAATTACACAAAGAGCAACTACTTGAAGGTACTGGAGAGGAGACACAGGTATATAAACTCTGGTGGGGAGTTTACACTCACTTGGAAAAATATACAAGAAACTCCTTTCCATGGCTTTTAGCCAGAGTTAAATGGTACTCGCGGTGGGGTTAAGGGTACATGTGGGAAGACCCCACAGCCATTTTGTGCTAAGAAAGCCAAAACGTGAAGTCCAAAAACTGTGACCACTGAAGAGAGTGGGGAAATCCCAGAAGGGAAGAAGCCAGAGCGGGGGGATTCCCAAACTCTGTCTATCCCATCTCTGGCTGACCTGCGGATCACACCCGCATAGAACAGAGTCAAGTGTTACAGCTAAGAGCAGAAGATCAGAACTGAGATCGGAGGCACTGCCCAAGAAGCAGTTAGCAGTTCAAGTCCAACCAAGGAAAGCAGCCACTAAGACAAAGGAAAGAACACTTCTTAGAGGGAAATCATGGAATACAAAATCCCCACAACCTAAGATTCATAATGTCCAGGATATAATCCAAAATTACTCAACATACTTAAGAATCAACAAGCGGAACACATTCTCAAGAGAAAAGAAAATAAATGGAGTCCAACTCCAGGATGAACAAAATGTTGGAACTAACAGATACGGAAAATGAGGTTATTTCCAGTGAATGAAAATTTCAGTGGAGAAGGGGGAATTACTGGCAGAGAAACAGAAACAACATAAAAATGAACCAAATGGAAATTTCAGAACTGAAGAACACATTTTCGGAAGTAAAGAGTTCACTGAACGGGTGCAGCTGCATGGACGTGATGGAGGAAAGACACGTAAACCTGAGGACGGGGCAAGAGGAAGTATCCAGGGTAAAGAACACAGAGATAAGAATTGGGGGAAAAAAATTAACCAAGTCCCTTGGGGATTTGTTAGATGACCTCAACCAGTCCAATGTACATTAAGTTGGAACAGAAGAAGAAAGAGGACAAGGCAGAAAAAAAATCTGAAAAATAAAGGCCTCCCCCCCAATCCTAAATTTGATGAAGGACAGAAACAGAAAACAACAAAATGTTTAACAAATTCCAAGCAAAATAAACACCAAGAAACCCACCTCAAGGTATATCGTAATCAAACTGCTGAAAACTAGATTAAGGGCACGTACTGAAAGCAGCAAGAGCAAACTGACGTGGTCTATACTGGGCAAGGACCATGGATGGAGACTAGAAGAGAATGCAACATCTCTAAAGTACGGAATGGAAAAAATCCAATCCGGAATTCTATATCCAGCAAAAGTAGCCTCTAACAGTGAAGGTTTAAAAAAAAAAAGAAAAAGCATTTTCAGATAAATGGAAACTGAAAGAATTCATTGCCAGCAGATCTATGTTCTAAGAAGTCCCACAGCAAGTTCTTCAGGGTAAAGGGAGATTATAGAAGATGGAAACTCAGATACTCCAGAAAGAATGAAAATCACTGGAAGTGATAAATATCTGAATGAGTTCAAGACTTTTTTCTTCTTTTTGCAGTTTCCTGTTAATGTTCTTAAAAACCTTTACATTTTTAAAGATGAAAATTATAGGGGCACCTGGATGGCTCAGTTG
This sequence comes from Acinonyx jubatus, assembly GCF_027475565.1. Taxonomy (NCBI): domain Eukaryota; kingdom Metazoa; phylum Chordata; class Mammalia; order Carnivora; family Felidae; genus Acinonyx; species Acinonyx jubatus. The sequence goes on along the minus strand of NC_069386.1, from coordinate 139,482,457 downwards.
GTTAAGCTTCTGACTTCGACTCAGGTCATGATCTCACGATTCGTGAGTTTGAGCCCCGCGTTGGGCTCTGTGCTGACAGCTCCGAGCCTGGAGCCTGCTTTGGCTTCTGTGTCTCCCTCTCTCTCTGCCCCTCCCCTGCTCATGCTCTGTCTCTGTCTCAACTATAAATAAAAACATTCAAAAAAATAAAAAAAAATAAAGATGAAAATTGTTAACACTGGTAAGATTTATAGGTGTGTACATGTAATACATATAACTACCATAACACAAAGGATGGGGAAGATATGGATCTATAAGATTTTAATATTTTATATGAGATTTTAATATTTTACACAAGATTTTAATATTATACATTATTAACTGAAGAGACCTGTGAAAAGTTAAAGATGTATATTGTAACCCCCAGAGAACTACTAAAGAATAATGCAAATAAGTATAGGTGAACAACAAAAATATTACATTGAAATTCTATATTCAAATAATCCAAAAGGAGAGAAAAGAAGGAAAGAGGAACAAAAAGTAGACAAATAGGAGAAAAAAAGTAAAATGATAAACCCAAACCTAACATAGCAATAAACACTGGTGTTACATTAATGCACTAATTTCTTTAAACACATCAATTAAAAGTCTGAGAATGTCAGGAAAAAAAAAAAAAAACCAATACCCAACTATAGGCTGCCTACAAGATACATACTTTAAATACAAAGACACAGACAGGCTGAAAATAAATGAATAAAGAAAAGGACATAGCATGCAAACAATAAGCATAAGAAAGCTAGAGTGGAAATATTAATAATCAGATAACATAGATGCCAAATAAAATGTATTACCAGAGATAAAGAGGACCATTTCATAATGAAAACAGGATCAATTTATCAGAAAGACAATCACAATAACAGAGGTTTAAAATACACGAAGCAAAAATTGACAGAATTAAAGTGGGAAATAGACAATTCCACAATTATTCCTGAAGATTCCATCACTCCTCTCTCAGCAACTGATAGGACAATTAATTTTTAAAAAATCACTCAAGACATAGAAGTTTTGAACAGCATTATAAACCAGTTTGACTTAACTGATATGTATGGAAAACTATACTCAACAATGGCAGTGCACACGACACATTCACCAGGACACATCAGGTTCTGGGCAAAAAAAGCAGACCGGAACAAACTTAAAGACTAGAAGAGTATGTTCTCTGACCACGGTGGCATTAAATTAGAAATCAAAAACAAGACCACACGGAAAACCCCTACTATTTGTAAATTAAACAAGATACTTCTAAATAATCATTAAGTCAAAGACAACATCACAGGACAACTTAGAAAATATTTTTAATTAAACGATAGTGAAAATGTAACATTTCAAAATGTGTGGGACACACAAGGACAAGCTAAAGCAGGTCCTTGAGGAAAATTAATAGCTTTAAGATCTCTTTGTTAGAAGAGGAGACAATCCTCAAATCAATGATTCTCAACTTTCACTAGTAACTAGAAAAAGAAGAGCAAATTAAAACAAAATCAAGCAAGGGGCACCTGGGTGGTTCAGTTGGTTGAGCATCTGACTTCGGCTCAGGTCACGATCTCACAGTCCATGAGTTCGAGCCCCACGTTGGGCTCTGTGCTGACAGCTCAGAGCCTGGAGCCTGCTTTGGATTCTGTGTCCCTCCCTCTCTCTGCCCTTCCCCCCTCATGCTCTGTCTTGCTCTGTCTCTCAAAAATAAATAAATGTTAGAAACGAAATCAAGCAAAAAGAAGAGAAATAAGAAAAGAGATGAAGTCAGTGGGATAAAACATGGACAAACAAAGAAAATCAACGAAATCAGAAGCTGGCTGCTCTCTGAGAACATCGATCAAATGTAAGCTCCATAAAAGCAGAAATCTTTTCTGCTGGTCCACCGAGTTATTCTCCTAATATGTAACACAGGGTAGGAACTCAATAAATATTTGGAACATGGATGAATAGATGGGTAAATGGGTATCTGGATTTCATCTGGGAAAACAGGAGCAAGCAGGGGTTGGCCTTGATGGATAAAAACATTTATGTAGAAAGGCAAGAAGAGCCACATTCCAGACAACGGAAACAACTGAAACAAAGACAAGGGAACTGAGAAGCATAAGAAGTACTCAGAGAATCGTGGCCTTTGAAATTGAAATCTACCATTTTGTAATTTCTGCTTACTGGATATGAATCTGCCATGCCCCTCAATTCAAGTTCTGTCGACGTTCTAAGTAACAGATAATAGTTTCATACACAAACATTTTTCAAGTGTGTCTATGGTACTTGAGACAGAATAACGGGTATTAAATGCTGGACAACCCAAAGAACTCATCAAGCATTCACATACATGTAGAACTTAACAGATCCTATGAGGGAAACACTGTAGAACTCTTTAAAAACACGTCACAGACCTATCTCTCCCAAGAAATCAAACTTGAGGTAAGAATTGGCAAATCATCTTTTCTCACACTCCTTGCCTTCCAAGAACTACATATTCCATTCTCTACGTTCCTAAAGTAGGATTCGTATTGTTTCCGTTGGGAATACTGGTGACTATGTCTTTTTTTTCTCTCTCTCCCAGTTGATGGAGACATAGAAAGAACTTTTTAAAACCCAACAGTCAGAAAACAAACAACCCGATTAAAAAATAGGCAAAAGAGTTCATTGACACTTTGCTAAACTGCAAACAGGCACATGAAAAGATGTTCAGTATCAACGGCCGTTGGGGAAATGCAAATTCAAACCACAATGAGACAAGATATCACTACACGCCCATTAGAGTGGCCAGAATACAAACTATTGACCAAACAAGATGCAGCGAGAATATGGGGCACATGAAACCCTCTTACGTTGCTGGTGGGCACATAAAATGGTACGCTTGCTCTGGAAAAATGGTTTTGCAGTTTCTTACAAAGTTAAATATACACATAGCGCATGACCCAGACTCACCAGAGAAATGGACACCCACATTCATAAAAAGCCTGTACACAAAAATTGGAAGCGGTAAAAACTGCAGCCAACTCAAATGTCCTTCAACTGGTGACTGCATAAACCGTGCTACCTCCGTAGAGTAATAAAAAGGAAGCTGACTACTGATACAGTGGTTTGGGTGGATCTGGAGGGTATTACGCCGAACAAAGGAAGCCAGTCTCCGAAGGTTATGTGCTGTGTTATTCCATTTATGCGATATTTTCCAAAAGACAAAGCTACAGTGAAGGAGAACAGATCGGGGGTTACCAAAAGTTGGGGTAAGGGCACAGCACTCCAGAGTTTTGGGGAATGACGGAAACGTTCCGCATCCTGACAGTGGTGGTGGGTTACACGAATCTATATTGTGTTAAGATACGTAGAACAGTCTCCAAAGAGCAGATTTGTTGAATGTTAACATAGAAAATAAAATAACTTTTGGGGAGTCCAAGGGAGATGTGGTCTACCCATTGGCTTTGTCAGTTAGGGGTTGCTATTTGGATTGTTGAGGCTGGTGGCTATTACGCCTTGAGATCTGAGCAAAGACATATTCCAATGAGAACACCTGCGGCTCACTGGAAAGAGACCGCCCCTAAGGTCTACACCGCTTCTTGCGAACAGACAGCAGTTCTGTGTGATTTCTCCTTCTGTCCCTTGACCTGGATGGGAAAGCAGGAAAGTCCCACTTCATCAGGGCAAGCCAAGTGGAAGGGAGAAGTTGGGGAGGGGGGGGTGTGGATATAAAGGTAGGTTAGCTCTGTCTGTCCCCTGAGAAGCAAGGCAAGAGCTGAATAAAATCTTTCAAAGGGAGGGCAAGCCCGGGTAGCAACTGTCGCACGGGGACCTGGGCCATGGCAGACCTAACTTGGGAGGGTCTCCGGCCTCAGGAAGAAGGATCGAGTGAAGCCATTCCAGAGCCAAAGTAGTGTTGGAGAGGACTTCCAGAAGAGGGATACCGCTAGTCACCAGGAGCGCGGACGCGGGAGTCAGGTCACAGGGGTTCAAATCCCAGCCCTGCCACTTCCCAGCTGTGTGACACAGGGCAAGTTATTGTATCTCCACGTGCCTCAGTTTCCCCACTTGTAAGACAGGAACAACAACAGTTGTCTACCTCAGCAGGTTGCTGTACTATTCAATTAGTTAATATACGTAGAGCTCTTAGGATGCATTTTTGCATATTGTAAATGCTTTATAAATAAATGCAGGCTACAATCAGCCTACAGCCGTTGTCATTGTTAATTATTATCACTGATAAAAATCACCAAAGTTAACCTTTCCTTCAAAATCCCCATGTGTTGTCTGAACACTGTTATGCAAAATAGCACTAAAAAATTAATTAGAGGGGCATCTGGGTGACTCAGTCGGTTGAGCATCCGACTTGGGCTCAGGTCATAATCTTGCGGTGAGTTTGAGCCCCGCATCGGGCTCTGTGCTGACAGCGTGGAGCCTGCTTCGGATCTTCAGTCCCCCTTTCTCTGCCCCTCCCTTGCTTACCCTCTCTCAAAAATAAATAAATATTAAAAAAAATCAATTGGAAATTAGTGTTTTATGAATAAAACATGTTTTCCAAGTCATAAAAGAATCTGGCACGTAGAGTCGTGCATTTCTGTGAGTCAGGGGCTGTTTTGCGTAGACAGCAGCTGTGAGAGACAGTGCACATTGGCTGTGGGGGCCGGCACAGCCCTGAAAAGGACAAAGTTGGCTGCTACCACACCACCTTGCATAGACACACCCCCACACACATCTAAAAATTTACAATGAAAAATAGGATCACTGTGGCCTCAGCGTGCTCTATAGATGGCTTTCATAAAAGTGCAGAAATCAGATTCCATTTTAATTATACTGCCAAATTTGTACAGGGAAAAAAAAAAACCCTAATTTTAATATTTTACCTAAAATAAAAACCTCCCCAAACCCAAAGCACAAAACTCCGACCACCTCAATATCTACCTTCAAATACAAGTGATTACAAACCGAAAGGTCCAGGGGCACCTGGGTGGCTCAGTCGGTTAAGTGTCCAACTTAATTAAGCTCAGGTCACGATCTCTTGGTTTGTGGGTTCGAGCCCCGCGTCGGGCTCTGTGCTGACAGCTCGGAGCCCGGAGCCTGCTGCGGATTCTGTGGCTCCCTCTCTCTCTGACGCTCTGTCTCTCTCTGCCCTGCTCGCGCTCTGTCTCTCTCTTTCTCAAAAATGAATAAACGTTAAAGAGAAAAATTTTAAACACTGAAGATCTGTCTGCTTAAGAGAGCTTCTATTTGCAAGACTTGCTGAACTGGTCCCCGTGACGTAATCCCAGCGCTCTGAAAATCCTGCCGGAACTGCTACCCTAACTAACCTACATGGATTGTCTCACTTCTGCTCCTCAGGTAGCTACTCTCAGGAACAGACTGCAGGACTTCTTGGGAGCAGTGTGAGCTGTCTGTAGTTCTTAACCTTCGTGTGTATAGAAAAGGCCAGTGTTGTTCAACTGACTTTACAAATTCAAATTCAGTTCGCGAAGAAACTGGCGAAAGGAAAAACAAAACCCAAAGCTTGGTCTAACCAACACAAACCACTTCCAGCCTCTGAACATCTCCCAGCATTCTGGGGCACAAGATGGGAGAGGGGATCTGAATTCCATCAAAGAAAAACCTTATCCGATTGGCAATTCAGATGATTAACCCCCCTAGCAAGTTGTGTATGTTATTTTTTTTTAAGGTTTTTAAAGTTTATTTACTTGAGAGAGAGAGTGCGCACATACAGCAGGGCAGGGCAGATGGGGGGGGGGGGGGAGAGAGAGAGAGAGAGAGAGAGAGAGAGAGAGAGAGAGAATCCCAAGCAGGCTCCACACTGTTAGCACAGAGCTTGATGTGGGGCTTGAACTCGTGAACTGTGAGATCATGACCTGAGCCAAAATCAAGAGTCAGAAGCTTAACCGACTGAGCCACCCAGGTGCCCCAAGTTATGTGATTGATTGATTGATTGATTGATTTTAATGTTTATTTATTTTTGAGAGAGAGACAGCGCATGAGTGGAGGAGGGGCAGAGAGAGAGGGAGACACAGAATCCGAAGCAGCTCCAGGCTCCGAGCTGTCAGCGCAGAGCCGGACATGGGGCTTGATCTCGCGGACCATGAGATCATGACCCGAGCCGAGGTCAGATGCTCAACCAACAGAGCCACCCGGTTATATATTTTAAAGTAATGTTCATTCTTGTAGCTTGTAGCCCCAAAATGTACCCACGGAGGTCATTAAAACAGTGTTAGTAACTGAATAGCTTTATCTTTTTTTCAAAGTGTTTGCATTCTTGTCCAGCATCACTACACCTTGTGGAGTTAGAGGGAGGTTTGAAAAAGACAATATTCTTTGTATTTTCACCTCTGGGGCTTTTTTAAACTTCTGGATGAACTGGAACCTTAAGGACTGTGCACCTGCTCGTTCCCTGAGGAAGGCGCGGGGATCTGGTTACACACAATAGGCGGGGCGTCCCTTATCTGAGCCTCAGGAAACTAACTGTCCGCGATCAGGCTGCACAGGCTGACGGAACGGGCAAAGCGACAGATGAGATTTAATCTGACGCAGAACCAAACCCACGCTGGCGTGAAGTCCGTAACGCAGCTGTCTTAGCAGGCTAAGGGCTCCGCGAGTTCCTCTGTATCCTAGACCAGCGACGGACCTTCTCAGGGCTACAGATCCCAGCCTCGTGATGGCATTTTGTCGAGGGCCAAACACGGTTCAGAAAACCAGTTCTCAGGAAGGCTGGCAATCCGTGTCACCGGTTCTCGGCTGCCTGGGCCCTGGGACTCCAGGAAGAGCACGGCTCTGGGGTTCAGATTGTGGAGGGTTCAATCCCTGGGCCCGTCGCTTTGCCGTCCAGTCTTGGCGAATGGCTCGACCGCTCCCGGAAGAATACTGCCCGTCTCCAGAAGTCCTTGTGAGGGTAGGTGGTAACGTACACGAGCACCTAACACAGCGATGGCAGACAGGTGCTCGACACAAAGGGCAGTGTGGTGTCACCGTAGCTTGCCGTTGTGACTACCGTTGTTCGTAGCAGCTGAAAGCAAACACCGGTCTTCAGTGAAATCAGCGTTCACGACAGTTGCTGAACAAATTCTGTAAGTGCTTGGTCCACGAGAGAGGCCTGCACTGGAGTAAAAGCAAGCCCTCCCGTGATGGCACACGATTCGTGGTCAGAGGGTGGACCACGCATCACACCCACACCTCCCTCTCTGACTTGAGTCTCCCGAGGAGCCAAATGCCAGCTTCTGAGTTTCACGTGATGTCACAGATCCAGGTAGGTCCTATATCACCTCTGGTTCCAGGGACAAGAAGATGACCTTGTGGCTCTTCCCTAGCCCTAGACCTCCGAGTAGCCACGCGTGGATGCAACTTCTAGGTTAAACTCCTGTTTTACGGTAAAAAGTGGCACAAAAAGATGAAGCGACTTGTCTGTTTGATTCTATGTAAAAGAGCAGAAAAGCGCATTTCGTCCTCTGTTCATATGACTACCTCATCATCTAGAGAGAAACAGGCTCTTGGCTCTACATGCTCTGGTGATACGAAGATGCTGGTGTCTGCGTCATGTTCCTGGAAGTCAAAGGGGACTATTAATTTCCAACAGTTAACCTAGAATCTGTCCCTTTTATCTTGAGATGTTCTCTCTGTTAATTATTTAAAACAATAAGGATGGGGGCACCTGGGTGGCACAGTCGGTGAAGCGTCCAACTCTTGACTTCGGCTCCGGTCACGGTCTCACGGTTCACGGGTTCGAGCCCCGCGTCGGGCTCTGTGCTGACCGCTCGGAGCCTGGAGCCCGCTTCGGATTCTGTGTCTCCTACTCTCTCTGTCCCTCCCCCACTTGCACTCTGTCTCTCTTGCTCTCAAAAATAAACATTTTAAAAAATTTTTAAGGGGCGACTGGGTGGCTCAGTCGGTTAAGCGTCCGACTTCAGCTCAGGTCACGATCTCACAGTCCCCGCGTTGGGGTTCGAGCCCCGCGTCGGGCTCTGGGCTGATGGCTCAGAGCCTGGAGCCCGCTTCGGATTCTGTGTCCCCCTCTCTCTCTGTCCCTCCCCTACTTGCACTCTGTCTCTCTTGCTCTCAAAAATAAACATTTTAAAAAATTTTTAAAAAGGAAAAGATCTTACTACAAGGTTTTAGCATTTTAGATCGTACAAGCAGTAAGGACTAACAACCACTCACTCAATGATTTGCAGGCAGACGTTTCATAATAAAAGCCAGCCTTCCACGTTATTATGTTACATTGATTGCTATAGCACCCAATAGCAAAAGAAATAGAGAAACAGTGTAAGAAGCAACACGGCCTCTGTCATCTTCAGGTCTGGATCCCAGTCTGTCAGATTCCCACCACTCTCCTGGCTGAAGGGTGCCAGATTTTTTTCTGCTCTAAGACTCCTGGTTCTCCTGTTATCCACTGGGTCTGTCAGGCTCTCCAAGTCTTGCTCATCCCTGGGCTGCACCTGCCACTTAAGCTCCGGCTCTGAAATCGATCGCTTCCTGCAAGGACTGACCCTGTCCATCAGGAAAGCTGTCTCTATGGACGCTCGTGCTACCACTTCATATCCTTGGCCGTGAAAGGATCTACAGCAGTCCTTGACTGATATAAAAACCACTGCCATTGTCTATTGATTAAAGGAACTTCAGCAGAGCCTCTTGAATCTGGAGAGCTTCAGAGCGTTAAATCTAGAGGTTTAAAGCTAACAGACTTTCCATCCAGTTCAATAAATGTTCCTGAGCACCCTTCAGGACCAGACCTAGGGCGGGCGATGCAGTGAACACCGCGACCTTCACAACTGCAGCCCGCTCAGTCTAGCACAGGAGACCGGCCAACAAATAACCATCACAGAAGTATAGGAACTCAGGTGAGGGAGCAGTTAAATAGTCCCCGCTCTGCCCCCAGCCCCAAGCTTGGCAAAAAGCCCAGCTAGAGACGCAATGTGAGGACAAGACACCCCTGGATCATCTCACAGGTGAAGCGGGAAGAGCAGCATTTCAGGTGAGCTTCTGGGTTTCAACTAGTGAATAATGAATGAGGCAAAGAGGAAGAATAGAAACAATCACTTACAGAAAGAACAGCCTTGAAATTCTCCAGTTGAGCATTCAGAAAATGGGTTAATTACTTTATCGTGAAATATACTCTCATTTCATTTTGCCTAACCAGAGTTATCAAGCCAACAGACTTCCCATGTTTATTTTTGAGAGAGAGAGAGAGAGAGAGAGAGAGAGCAAGTGAGCAAGCATGAGCAGGGGAGGGGCAGAGAGAGAGGGAGGGAGGGAGGGAGGAAGGGGCAGAGAGAGGGAGACACACAATCCCAAGCAGGCTCCAGGCTCTGAGCTGTCAGCACAGAGCCCGACGAGAGGCTCAAACCCACGAACCGTGAGATCATGACCTGAGCCTAAGTCAGACGCTTAGCCAACTGAGCCACCCAGGTGCCCCTTCCTTGAAATCTTTGAAATGATTACTTAATACTGCACACACACACACACACACACACACACACACACACGTGCCCCCCACATGTACATGCACTCACATGCACTTATCCCACAACGAGCTTACACACACAGACACACCTCACATACTGGTGACCCCCCCCACATGCACGCACGCTTACACGCATGCACGTGCACACACACACCACCTCCGCAGAAGTGATTTTGTTTCTTGTTTCTGTCAGAGGCTACAAGACCTAGACACTGTATGGCTAATTCTTTTTTTCCACTTTATAGGGTTTTTTTTTCTCCCAGTTTATTTATTTATTTTGGGCAGGGGGGGAAGGGCAGAGAGAGGAAGAGAGAATCCCAAGCAGATTCTGCACCCTCAGCACAGAGCCTGACACGGGGTTCCATCTCACAAACCATGAGATCATGACCTGAGCCCAAATCAAGAGTCAGATGCTTAACCGACTGAGCCGATCAGGTGCCCCCCACTTTACAGTTTTAAAGCAAACAAGAGATCCTGCAGTTGAGCAGAAAAGAAACCCCCAATAAGGTGTGAAGCAACATGCTTTAAAACTTGACCTTTGTTCTGAAGTCCAGCAGCACGAGGAGCACTGAGGGCAGGAGGGCACAGCCAGTCCCGGGGACCGCTGGGGGAGGGGGAGAGGAGGGAGAGGGGGGAGGGGACTAACACAAGTCGCACAGGATTGCCAATCTCAACCACAGAAGGAAAACTTAAAATCATGGAGGTGGAGGGGCGCCTGGGTGGCTCAGCTGGTTAAGCACCGGCTTCGGCTCAGGTCATGATCTCACAGTTCATGAGTTCGGGCTGCACATCAGGCTCTGTGCTGACAGCTCAGAGCCTGGAGCCTGTTTCGGATTCTGTGTCTCCCCCCTCTCTGCCCCTCCCTTGCTCGTGCTCTGTCTCTCTCTCTCTCAAAAACAAACGTTAAAAATTTTTTTAAAACGTCACGGAGGTGGGGAAGGGGAGAGCAGACAAAATAATGAGCATAACACAGAACTTGAAAAAGACCTAAGGCTGTCATCGAACGTTCATTTTACAAAGGGACTGTTGTAATATTCACTTGCTACATTTGTTGCTCACATCTAATTTTATTTTTTAATGTTTATTTTTGAAAGACAGTGGGGGAGGGGCAGAGAGAGAGGGAGACAGAGGATCTGAGCAGGCTCTCTGCTGACAGCAGAGAGCCCAACGCGGAGCTCGAACTCGCAAACAATGAGATCATATCCTGAGCTGAAGTCGGACGCTCGACCAACTGAGCCACCCAGGTGCCCCTGTTATTCACGTCTAGATGAGATGTGGTCAGGTCCTAAATGGACTTAACCAGAAAGTATCTAAAAAGGTCACTTCAACAAATTTTTGTTTGATACGATAGTTTCAAAACATTTCAGCAAAGAGAATAAAAATAAAAGCTAATCTTGTTTTTATCATTTTGTATTAATTTCTATTAGTGTACAATTTTTTCTATTTAAAGTACTTTATGGTTCCATTACACATAACATGGGTCATCTTCTAGACTGGACCGTTTCCATTAGTTTCAGACATGTGACAGCCTGTCCTTCCATAGTTGGGATGAAAGTCAGAAGAGCAAAGTTTAAGTAATTGAAAATCCATGAATGGGGCCAAAGCCACATAATTGGTTCCCCAAGATAAAACTTTGTACAACTCACTGAAGCTAGCGGTCTGTCTTCAGGATATTTCAGTGAAGAGGTTGGGCTCTTGGAAGACACTAAAACGGAAAATACCCAGGTTTTCATTGTAGGACTTCTCTCTTAGTTTCCTATCAAAAAGTGGGGCCCCAACACTCTGGGGTTAGAATCCAAAGGGCATCTGAGCCCAGGCTCCACCACCCACATTCTTTTGCTGATTATTGCTGTTACTGGAAAATGCTTTTTCTGTCCTTTTTTTTTTTTTTTAAATCAGTATCACATAACTACTTTTTTTGTGTTTCGAAAGGGCCATCAACTCCTGCTTCCAGCCAAGATGGACTTACAGGCACTATATGTGCCATTGTACCTAAAACAGCGAAGAGGAACAGACTAAATACGTCATACAAAGGTTTTCAAGACACTGGACAGAAGACAATGAGGGACCGTGATCGCTCAGATATGATAAGCAGAAGACATGACCCCACCACAATTGCCCTGCAGACGGCCTGGAGTTTCCTGGAAGTGATGCAGGGAGGGAACCTCGGTGAACCCGCAGGTCTCCCTAAGTTGGGGAGAAAGGGCCGAAGGTCCAGAAAAGCCGTGAGCGCACGGGGCACAACACTGAAGGGGACAGAGCCACAAGACAGGACACTTTGGAAATCTGCAGAGAAGACCCGTGAGTCTTCAGCTGGGGACTGATCAGCACTTGCGTGTGAGGAAACTACCGTGGGCTGAGGCAAGAACCACCCAAAGAGAATAGAGAGGATACCCACCAGAGCCCACACAGGGCTGGGAATAGTTCCTGTCATCATCAGCCAGGGTGGAAGACTACATAATCCACAGGGCATTGGGTAGAGAACTCAGAGGGTTTTGCCCTAGACTAAGATGCTGGTCCCCTCCTAACAAGGCTTAAGAGCCTGACGCAAAAGGATCAAACTATTTCCAAGTGACTTAACCACATCCCAGAACAAAGCTTGAAAGTATTTACAGGAATAAAAAAAATACCTAGCTCCCAACAAGGTAAAACTCATAATGTCTGGTATCCAAGAAAACATGAGGACCAGGCATTCAAGGAAGCAGGAAAACATGACCCATCCTAAGGAAAAGAATCGAGCAGGCAAACTCACCCAGAAATGACGGAGATGACAAAAGAGTGCACAGGGACAATCACATCGTTATTATGACCTTATTATATGTACAAGAGTCAGAGGAAAGATGGACCGTGTCAGATGGACACACGGAAGACGTGTGTATTTTAAAAAGTCAAACTACGGGGCGCCTGGGTGGCGCAGTCGGTTAAGCGTCCGACTTCGGCTCAGGTCACGATCTCGCGGTCCGTGAGTTCGAGCCCCGCGTCGGGCTCTGTGCTGACAGCTCAGAGCCTGGAGCCTGCTTCCGATTCTGTGTCTCCCTCTCTCTCTGCCCCTCCCCCGTTCATGCTCTGTCTCTCTCTGTCCCAAAAATAAATAAACGTTGAAAAAAAAATAAATTAAAAAAAAATAAATAAATAAAAAGTCAAACTACAATCCACTAGACATGAAAACTATGGTCTACTAGATGAGATTAACTCAAAAAATTAGTAAACGTGAAGAAACAGCAACAGAAACTATCCAAAATGAAATACAGAGAGAAAACAGCCTGGAAGGAGGTTGGGAGAGAGGCAGAGATGGGGGGAGGGGGAGAGAGAATATGAGACTAGAACACCAGGGAGTTTGTAAGACAAGCTCAAGTGTGCGGACATCCATGTAACTCAAGTCCCTAAAGGAAGAGCGGGGAGGGGGAAGGAACACAAAATAACTGGAGAAACTAAGGCTGAAGTTTTTTTCTAAATTTTATGAAAATTATAAATCCACAGATCAATCAGCTCAGTAAATCCCAAGCACCACAAACACGAAGGAAATCATACCATGCAGAGCAAAATCAAATTGCTTACGACCAGTGATAAAGAGAAATTCCGGCAAACTAGGAATACAGAACTTCCTCGACTTGACAAAGAGCATCTACAGCAAAGCCTAAAGCTACACCACACTTAATGATGAGAAACTGGCAGCTTTCTCCCTCACAACGAGGACAAGGCACCAATGTCCCTCTTACCACTCCTATTGGACATCACACTGAAAGTCCTCACAAGTGCAAGAAGAGACGGAAAGGAAGTAAAAGGTACACAAATTGGGAAAGAAGAAATAGAACGGTTTGCAGATGACATGACGGTCTCTGTAGAAAGCTCGAAAGAATCACCAAAACAACTCCTAGACCCAGTAAGTGATTATAACAAGGTTACTTGATACAAGGTTAATATACAAAAGTCAATTGCTCTCCTATATACCAGCAACGAACAAGTGGGGTTTGAAATTAAGAACACAATGTCATTTATAATAGTGCCCCCAAACTGAACTACGTAAGTATAAATCTAGCAAAATAGGTACAGGATCTATATGTAGAAAACTGTAAAATGACTACAAAGAAATTTTTTTAAAAGATCTAAAGAAATAGATGTTCCATGTTCATGGATTAGAAGTCCCAATATTGTTATAACGTCAATTCAATCAATGTCAAATTGATTTATAGATTCGGCACAATCCCAACCATAATCCCAGTAGGCTATTTTGTGAATATCGACAAACTGAGTCTAAGGTTTCTTTGGAAGGGCAAAGACCCAGAATAGCCAACACGATACCAAAGAACTAATACTACCTGACTTTATGAGCTTTATAGAGCTACAGTAATCAAGACATCATGTTATTGGGAAAAGAATAGACATATAGTCGAACAGAACGAATAGCCCAGAAACAGACCACTCAAATACAGGCAGTTAGTCTTTGACAAAAGAGCAAAGCAATTCTATGGAGAAAGGACAGGATTTTGAACAAATGGTGCTTGAACAACAGGAGGCCCATATGAAAAAAAATTTTAGATGTAGATCTTACAAACTGTCACAAAAATTAACTGAAATTGGCTACAAAGGACAAAGTATTTTCAACTGAATAAACATGAAAACACAGCATACCAAAATTGGTGGGCTGCGGCTAAAATTCTAGAATTTTATAGCACTAAAAACCTACATTAGAAAAGAAGAAGGACAAAGGAGAGGAGGAGGTGAAGGAAAATGACCTCAGCTTCTACTTAGAAAACCCAAAGGAAGCAGAAGAGAGGAAGTGCTATACTTCTGAGCAGAAATCAATGAAATAGGACAACAAAACAAAACAGTAGGGAAAAGCAATGAAGACAAAACCTGGTTCTTGGAGACAATAAATACAATTGACAACCCTGTAGCCAAATTACTCAGCAAAAAAGGAAAAGGGGCAAAATGTTAGTATCAGGAGTAAGAGGTGACATCACTACAGGTCTACAGCTACTAAAAGGATACTAAGGAAATAATAAGTGCAACTTTGTACAATAAATTCAAGAACTTACATGAAATATACAAGTTCTTTAAAAGATGAAACTACCAACGCTTGTGAGAGAATGCATAGAGAATCTAAATAGTTTTAATAAAGAAACTAAATTTATAGCTGAAAACCTTTCTGCAAAGAAAACCCCATATCTAGATAACTTCACTGGTGGAGTCCACCAACCATTTCAGGAAGAAATCATACAAACCATATGCAAACTCTTGCAGACGTTTGAAGAGAGGGGCTATTTCCCAATTCATCTATAGGTCAGAATTACTCTAATGGCAAAATCAGACAGATATATTACCAAAAAGTGTGGGTTAGCACAGACAGCAACTCTAGCAGGATCTCCAATGCTCTGACGTGGGAATGCAAAATGGTACAACCACTTTGGAAAACAGTTAAACCTATACCCACTGTTTGGTCCAACCATTCCACTCCCCGGTGTTTATCAAAGAGAAATGAAAACATACGCCCATACAAAGACTTGGACACAAAAGATCAGAGCAGTGGGATTTGTAATAGCCCCAGACCGGAAACAGCCCAAACGTCCACCACTAAGTGAATGCACAAACTGTGATACGTGCATATAATGGACATATGACTCAGTAATAAAAACATTTTAATGTTAACACAAGCAACACCACGGATGAATCTCAAAATAATTATGCTCAGCAAAAAGAAGCCAGAAAATAGAGTACATGCTCTATGATTGCATTTATATAAAATTACACAAGATGCAAATTAACCTACAGTGACAGAGGTCAGTGTTCGGAAGGTGGGGGGAGACAGAGGGCCGATAAAGGGTCGCAAAAAACTTCAGGGGATGATGATGTTCATTCTCTCTATTGTGGTTCTGGCTTCACAGATATATGCATATCTCAACACTTACCAAATTGTTCATTTAAAATATGTTCAGATCATCGTATGTCAATGATCCTCCCAGAAAGTTTCTTTTTTCTAAGGGGAAAGGAAGCAACAAAAACAAACAAAGAACAGTATAAAAAGAAAAAAAAAGGAGGAAAGTATCTTAATGATTCCAGAAAACCTACTCAAAACACTCACATGTTAAAAGATATCAAAAACACTTCATAGTATGAGGCAGGATGCGAAGGAGAAGAAGAAGGAGGAGGAGGAGGAGGAGGAGGAGGAGGAGAAGGGGAGGAGGGAGGAGAAGGGGAGGAGGAAAGAGAAGGGGAGGAGAAAAGAAAAAAAGAAAAGAAAGAAAAGAAAATATTCAGTTTGAACAAAGAAAGGAAACAATATACATTGGACTACTTCTGGACCTAAAGGTGATAGCAGCTTTTTCCTTGGGGGAAAAAAAAGGAAAATAGTAAAAAACTTTTTTAACATTTATTTATTTTTGAGAGACGGAGAGAGACAGAGTGCCAGCAGGGGAGGAGCAGAGAGAGACAGACAGACAGACAGAATCTGAAGCAGGCTCCAGGCTCTAAGATGTCAGCACAGAGCCCGATGCAGGGCTTGAACCCATGAATTGTGAGATCATGACTTGAGCCGAAGTTGGATGCTCAACTGACTGAGCCACCCAGGCACCCCAAAAGAAAAATATTTGTAATCAAAGCCAGTGATTACATATTCCAGCAATCGCAGCAGAACTATATTTTTCCCACCTCCCACCCCACTCCACCCCACCCCTATTTCTACCCTCTTAGATTAGCTTTCAAAATCCCACTGGAAATTGCTCATTCCAAATTCCACAAAAGATACAACCCCTGGCTCACAGCTGCTGATGGTCCCGCGGGAGCAGCCCTCAGGGCTGGGGATACAGGATGCTGCATCACTGCGTGTTCAGAGGGGGACAATGACATTGAACACCCTACCAAGCCATGGAGCTGAGCATTCAGATCTAGCCAAGCAGACATCTGCCTCTCCACGTTCAAAACCCTGCTTCCAAGCCCAACCAAAATACGTTGAGAAATACTGCTCAGAGTACATTTCTGTAATGTTATTATTTTAAAGGGCGTTTGGGGATAATACGAATTCCCTAATAATAACATGAGTTCTCTAGTTTCTTAAATGCATGTGACAAGGATATGGGTGCATCTGAGCTGTGGCATTTTCCAAAGTGAAACCTTGCAGTTTGATTCTTTATTCAAGATCGATTTCAAGTTTAATCTGAAACGCGAATACTAGAAAAAAGTGGGAAGAAACCAAGAGACTGGGAAGGGGGAAGAATAGGAGATAATTAAAATGACCTTGTCCATCTAGACCCTCAGAGAATAAGCTTCCCAGAAAGCCAAGTATTAGGAGGAGTACACATTTTCTAGGAGCACACTTTTTAAAGTTTCAACCATTTCATTCAATAACAAAAAGAAACCACCCGATTTAAAAAAAAATGGGCAAGGGACTTAAATAAGCATTTCTCCAAAGATTTACAAAATGGCCACTGAGCACATGAAAAGATGTTTAACGCTAGTTTAGTCATTAGGAAATTGTAAATCAAAACCACAATGATGGGACACCTGGGTGGCTCAGTCGGTTGAACGTCCAACTCTTGATTTCAGCTCGGGTCGTGATCCCAGGGTCGTGGGGTAGAGCCCTGTGTTGGGCTCCACGCTGACTGTGGAGCCTGCCTAAGAGTCTCTCTCTCTCTCCCTCTGCCCCTCACCCCTGTTCATGCTCTCTCTCTCTCTCTCTCTCTCTCTCTCTCTCTAAAAAAACAAAAACCCACAATGAGACACCCCTTCACACACACTAGGACAGGATGGCTATAATCAACAAAACTGAAAATGAAAACGTTGGCAAGGATGTGGGGAGATTAAACCTCATATGTTGCCACTGCGGAGAACAGGGCAGTGGTTCCTCAAAGAGTTACACATAGAATCCCCATTCCACTCGTGGGCTGCACACCCAAAAGAACCGAAAACAGGGACCCGAACAGGTATCTGCACAGTCATGTCCAGGGCACTGCTATTCACAACAGCCTGAAGATGATGGGTGCCTGGGTGGCTCAGTCAGTTAAACGTCTGACCTCAGCTCAGGTCATGATCTCAGTTTGTGAGTTCGAGCCCCACATCGGGCTTTGTGCTGACAGCTCGGAGCCTGGAGCCTGCTTTGGATTCTGTCTCCTTCTCTCTCTGACCCTCCCCACTTGTGCTCTGTCTCTCAAAAATAAATAAATGAAAAAAATTTAAAAAAAATCAAACCAATAGCTTGAAGATGGAAACAACCAGGGTCTCCACCAGCTGATGACCAGAGAAAGGAAATACAGTGCATCCACACAATGGGTATTACTCGGCAATGAAAGAAATGAAGTTTTGACACCTGCTACAAGGTGGTTGGAACCTGAAAATGCTACGCCAAGTGAAACGCACCAGTCATGAAAAGACACATATTACACGATTCCACTTATATGAAGTATCTAGCCCGGGCAAATTCATAAAGGCAGAAAGCAGATTAGAGGTTGCCAGGGGGTGGGGGAGGGAAGAATGGGGTTGTTGCTTCACGGGGACCGAGTTTCTGTCTGGGGTTAGGACAAAGTCCTGGAAATGGATGGTGGTGCTGGTTCCACAACTTTGTGAATGTAGCTGACGTCATCAGATCTGTATACGTTAAAATGGTTAAAATTGCCAATTTTGTTATGTATGTTTCATGGCATTAAACACGTACCCCAATTTTTCAACCATTTTGAATGATGGGCTTTCAAGAAACGGATAATACAATGCAGCCCTGAACAACAGGGGGTTGGCAATGCCGACCCCCACGGTCAAAAATCCACATATAACTTTTGATTCCCCAACAGTCTAACTACTAATAGCCTACTGTTGACTGGAAGCCTTACTGATCACGTCAGCAGTCAGTCAACACATATTCTGTGCGTTGTATGTAATATATACCTTATTCTTACAATAAAGTAAGCTAGAGTAAAGAAGATGCTATTAAGAAAATCCTAAGGAAGAGAAAATACATTTACAGGGCTGTATCCATCGAGAAAACCCATGCTGTTCCAACCCGTGTTTCAGGAGTCGACCGTATCCACACTCTCACGCATCCACGCACTCTCTGTGCCAGAGGCTGTGCTGGGTGGTGAACACGCAAAGTCTCATGGGCGCAGACAACAGCACTAACAAAAGGGCAAGGGCAAGAACACAGGTAGGCATTCCCAGGAGGCATGAACGAGGGCCCTCAGGTGGGCCCAGAGGGTCTGGAGGGCTTCCCGGTGATGAACACAGCAGTGGCTGAGCTTTAAAGGAGCCAAAGGAATTTGCCAAACAGAAACAGAATGGCATCCAAAGAAGTGCCCCGTTCCAAACAACAGCTGATGAGCTTGTACATCAATTTTTTTTGATGTTTTTATTTGTTTTTGAGAGAGAGAGAGAGAGAGAGACAGAGTATGAGTGGGGGGAGGGGCAGAGAGAGAGGGAGACACAGAATCCGAAGCAGGCTCTAGGCTCTGAGCCGTCAGCCCAGAGCCCGACATGGGGCTCGAACTCACGAACTGTGAGATCATGAGAGCCGAATTTGGACGCTTAACCGGCTGTGCCACCCAGGTGCCCCCGTAATGACCTGTTTAAAGACCCTATCTCCAAATAGAGCCACCTTCTGAGGTGCCAGAGGTTAGAACTTCAACACACGAACTGGGGGAGGGGGACACAATTCAGCCCACAAAAACGGTATTCATAGTACCACGCCTTCCAGGTCCAGACACCACACAAGGGTCCCCACCAGGCCTGGCTGGTCCGCCAGGGTATCTCCGGGCTGCTAAATGGGTCTCCGTGGAGAAGGACCACCAGAGTGCTCACCACTGCCACATTTATTCTGCACCTAGTCACGTACAGTGCCTGGCTTGGAATGAATCAAAAAGCAAGTGGGTGAATCTCCTGACACTCTCAGCTCACTGAAATCGGTATCTGGAACCACCTTGAATAGTCTTCTCCAATGTTCTGAACCACAATCACATTCTGTTCCTGGTCGATACACAGTTCTTTGTTTTGTAGCACATCCCTGCTCACAACCAAGCTCTCGCACGCCTTCTTCCCTGACTCACTTTCCCTCTTTGGCAACAGGCGGACTTCAGCTTTTTTTCCTCCAAAATGCAATCCCATTTATAGCACAGAATTCTCCAACAGTCTAAACAGTCACTTTTATTTGCCCTAAGATGTTTTTCCCAAGGAGCAGGGAGATATCACCAGGGGACAGCACCACGGTGCTATGTGGTGGTGGTTTTGCTCAAGCCAGGGAACAAAGGCGAGTGTCCGTGCGTGGCGGGGCACGAGCATCTTCACAGACTGGTGGGAACCGCGGAAGGCTGTGACACGCTGCTCACGTTAGGATGCTCTGGGGGGCTGCGTTCAGCGGAGGGAGTGGCCACGCTGGAGCCCCAGCCCTGCCGGACACCTGCTCAGTGCACCCACACTGCTCACCTGTACCCTATCCCTGCTCGAAATCGACACATGCAAGCACACAAGAAATGCTGCAGACCTGCCAGGTGTAAAAGGTCACCCCTCGCAAGAAAGGACACTGGCTGAAGCCGACACAATCACCTGGACGACTGTGCCGAGGGCTTTCAGCCGTCGTGGGTAGGGATCTCGGCTCGCTTACAGTAAAGTTGAGAGGTATGACAGTTAAAAAAGTCATAGGTCCTGTGAACAGACATGCTAAGGTCTAAAACAACTATTTCTAAGTGAAAGAGACTTCATTTCCATTTCCCCCTATTTTCTCTCCCAACACATCCCACCTGACCGTTCCCACTGCAGTCCTCAGGGCAGAATTCTGGTTCTGAACCCGTAAGTGGAAACCCACGGCACCCTTTCCATGGGCTGGCTGGAGCTGGTTATGAATTCAGCGACCTTGGGAGAAGCTCCCAGGAAGTGCTCAGCCCGGCTCCAGATGCTAAGGGTAACAGTTCCCATCCTTGAGGCGCGCAGAAGCTAACAGGGAAAGACACAGGAAAACATCAGCGTCCACGGGCTGCGGCGAGTGCGGGAGCGGAGGTGGGCATAAGGTCCCGGGGGAACTGGGAAGATCAGAGAGCTGGAACAAAGGGCAGACGCTGCGGGCAGGCACCCGGCTCTGCCACGTTCTGGCCATGAGATACTGGCGACTGCTGGATCTCTCTGAGCCTGGGTCTCCTGACTATAAAGTGTTAAGTCACCAAAGAGCCTCGGTGATTCCTGTTTTAGCCTGGGGCAGTCAGGAGAGCTTCCTGGAGGAAACGGTGCTTAACCCTCAGCGATACGGAATGTCACCTGGACCACCCACTCTAAGTCATTTCAGTCACCGTTTGCCTTCTCTGGGGGTACTTAGTATTCTGGGAAATCACGGGCTCGTTTATTTGCTTACTTGCTTGTTTGTTGCTCCTCCTCTATAAGGACCGCTTTGTTTTGTTTGTTTCCTTCACTGTTCTTTCTAGAAGTGGGCTAGGCACGCTGGAGGCACTCAGGGAATACATGTTAGGAGAACAAGAACTAGCATTCTCTGGTCCGCAGTCTTCCCACGCACACTGGTCTGCACCACGAGCAAAGCACGGCCATGGGCATTATCCGATCACCGGATCCAATCTTACACATGACACACATTCAGGCTGGGAGAGGATGGATCACGTGCAGGCCCAGGGTCTCATCCGGGTCGCGTGACACCAAGAGCCGCGATTCTCTGCCGCGCCACACCCCGCCAGAAAGGGCCTCGGCTCCCATGCCCCTGCTGGGACACGGCGAGGCCAGGACAAGGTCGGCAGCCAACGAGGCCCTCGAACATGGCCCATTCTGCTGGGAGCCGGGAGCCAGCACACGCCTAGGAAAAGAAGCTCTTCTGCTGGCAGCAGGGTCCCCTGAGTGGCAATTTTATAACAAGAAATGGAGTCAATAGAAAAAGACGCTAGCTGAGCATCCCAAGTCAGCCCCCCCACCACCACCCCCCTGGAACTGACAGGCATGGCGGATGGAGAGTCCAAGCTGGAACGGCAGAGGGGGGGCCTTGGTCTTCTTCCCAGGGGACAAGGCTTCTGGAGGGCCCGGCACTTAGGCATGCGGGAACCCAGCCTGTCACAGCTCTGACACTCCGGTGTGAATCCAGAAAACACAGATGGACTGGACCGGTGACAACCAGCCTGTCTGGTGGGGCAAAGTGGGCCAAGAGGAGGGAGAGCTGAAAAACGTGAGGAGGCTAGAGGGAGGTTTCGGCAGGCTGAGATGGGGACCGAAGAATGGAAATGATCAGAAACACGAGCGAAAGCAGACAAGCGTGGCCGCCTAGCAGGTCACTCCCAGTGAGCCTCCTCGGCCGCTAACCTGTGTGGGCAAATTCAAGTCCGATGCCTTCCACGCGGGACCCACATCATAACAAAAGGGAAATCAACGGCATTTTAAAGCAAAACGGACAGCGACTGGTTTCGGGGGTCCCCGTCCAAGAGGTGTTGCGCAGAGAAGTCCACAGAAGGAGAATGGACATGGACGAGGACAGGCATCAGAGCAAGAAGGGGTGGGGGGGACAGATCTCCTCTCCCACCTCACCCCCTGGCCAGGCTTGACTTCCTGCGAGCCCTGGCGGGAGCACTGCCCCCCGGGACACCTGTGAGAGCACTTTGAAAATGTCACTGGGGCACCTGGTTGGCTCAGATGGAAAAGCACACAACTCTTGACCTCGGGGCCATGAGGTCAAGCCCCACATTGGGTGTAGAGATTCCTAAATAAATAAACTTAAAAAAAAAAAGGAAGAAAGAAAAGGGGCGACTGGGTGGCTCAGTCAATTAAGCATCCAACTTTGGCCCAGGTCGTGATTTGCGGTTTGTGGGTTCAAGCCCCACGTCAGGCTCTGTGCTGACAGCTCAGAGCCTGGAGCCTGCTTCGGATTCTGTGTCTCCCTCTCACCCTGCCCCTCCCCTGCTTGTTCTCTCTCTCTCTCAAAAATAAACATTAAAAAAATTAAAAAAGAAAAAAGAAGAAAATGCCACCGTACTTAATAAATATAAGAGGTAATTATTACCGGTGCTATTCAAACAAGCTCATTAAATAATTATCTGTCAGCCACCAAATCCCCCCTTACACACACACACACACACACACACACACACACACACACACCTGCACATATATTCTCATACGCAGCTCCTATATTTGATACTCAAAAAAACACCGTCAGTGATGGTGCCATGGTCTAAAAAAAGTGGATTTTTTTGGACAAAGAACCCTAGAATGATAAGTAGTCCTAACTCTACTGAAGATATATATAGTCTGCCCTCTGGTTAGATGCCAGAGTTCCTATTTGCAATCATTTGCAACCACCTCCCAGGCTGCAAAATGCCTTTGTTCAAAAAAGAGCAACCCAATCTCTCATTTCTGCACACCAGGCTGTCTGTCTGTTCCTGTTAGTCAGTGTTCCACAGTGATGTGCCATCATCTAAAGCTTCCACCTGCCTTCCTGATTCATGGCCCTCCTGAGAGGGAGGGAATGTTGTCGTTTTCTAACCACAGATACACTTGCTGTTAATGGTCTGTGGTTAGCCACAGAAGTATATTACAGAACACATGGGGAAGCAAATAGAAATGTGACCATCGATCCTAACCTAAGTGATTTTTAGATCTGTTCCTATTCCATTTCATCATTCGCTGTCACATGGGATAGAATCTCTTGAGTTGGAAGAGATAAGTGTCCCCTTCCTCCTGACACAGAAGGCAGCAGGTGCAATAAACAGAAAGAGCCCATAAAAGACCCAGGCTATGAGCGTATTACCCTGAACGGACCATTTAACCCTAGACTCCATTTCCTCATCTGTACATTAGGGACAATGACCCTATTTCACGGGGTCACAATGCCGAGACACTGAATTTAAAGAACTTTCTATAAAAGCAGGACAGATTTAGAAGTTCATGCAAGAATCCCTAACCAGGTTGGTTATCACCCAGCCTCGATGTCAATCGGCCAAGGATATAAGGAGAAGGAACTTTCTGGAGCAGGTGATTCCACGGCTAGGAAGTGTGCTGGCTTTGTAAAAATCACAGCCCAAACCTGCCTCGGGGCTCTGGGTGTCTTCTAAGCACTGCTGTCTCTTCTCAAGCTTCTCATCTCCTCCTGATCGGTACCCTTTGGGCCACTTTATAGCAACTGCTCCCACATGACACCTCAACACCATTGTTACCGGAGCTGAGCCCAGGCAAACCGCAGGTTCAATTCTGAACCGACCCCTGGATCCTCATCTGATGCGAGGGTACCCTGTGCCACGTGGCAGGGAGGACTTAGTTTGCTCACAGAAAGTGTATTAGGTTCATGGGAAAACGATCCGATGTTGTCCCTTGTCTAGCTGGATATGTGTGGGACTGGTTTGCTAAGAAGTCGTTTCAAACCAAAGAGTAAAACTCCGATACGGAAGCAAAGTCTGGAAGGTCCGTGGAGGTGTCAAGATCCTCTCCCTGCCAGCTGCCACGTCCCGAGCATTGACAGCCGCCAGAAGAACCAAGAAGCATGCAAGTTTTTTTCTTAAGGTACCTCCCCCTGCAAGGAGGTGGGTGACCGTTTTTCTGGGACGCACCAGCATTGATCACAGCGAGAATAACGTGCCATACAATTCTTCGTCGGTAAGCACAAACGTGAGAATAATGTATTAGTAAGATAAAACACTGGGTTAACCCCCCTCTGACTTCAAAAGACACAGTGTATAGGGGCGCCTGGGTGGCTCTGTCAGTTAGGCGTCTGACTTTGGCTCAGGTCATGATCTCGTGGTTAGTGAGTTCGAGCCCCTCGTCGGGCTCTGTGCTGACAGCTTGGAGCCTGGAGTCTGCTTCAGATTCTCTGTCCCCCCCCCCCGCCCCTCCCCCACTCGTTCTCTCTCGCTCACTCTCTCAAAAAAAATAAAACCATTACAAAACTTTTTAGAAGCACACTCAGATCACGCTGCAGCATTCAGTGGAAGTTGATGCTGATTTTCAACATTCTCTCTACTCTCTTCTAGAGGCGTCAGGACCAGGAAGACCAGGCTTCCTCCCTCCCCAGCCTGCTGCCCCACCCTGACATCTCTGTGTGCTTGAGACGTTCTCCTCCCGGGTGCTCTTGCCCACTCTCAGCGCTTCAGTCACGTCCTCTACTGGCCGCTTCTCCTTGAAATCTCGGGCCCAGAACTGCCCCCACCTCCAGACCTGGCTCCATCAGTCCACTGACATCGTCACCCGGAGGCACGGACGTGGGCCTCCCCACAGACGGATATGTGTACATATCCGTGTCTGTGTGCAGATGAATACCATCTGTGAAGTCACACCCACCGTCCTGCCTGTCACCACCCTCCCAGGCTCCCTCACCTCTGAACACACCACCGACAGCCAGTCATTAATCTACAGTCTTGGCGTGTCCTTGACAGTTGCCATGTTTCTTCCCCTCAATATCAAATCAATCATCAAATCGTGCGCACGCTAAATTTTTCAGTGTTTAGACTATAAAATAGGTCCTCAATGTCCACCGATCTTAGGTCTGTCACCCCCACCTGGTTTGTCCTGACGTTTGCTCTCTGGGCTCCCAGGGGCGCCCCAGCTGGCTCAGCCACCAACAGTCTTACCGGCCTCCTTCCCGTTCTTCGTAACGTCAGAGTGATCTGACTACCTCACAGCCCTGCCCAAATCCTGTAGCGGTCTCCACGTCTTTGGGATGAAATACTCAGCTCTTGGGGCCCAGCTTCTGCGTAAAGTGTAGCCCCATGCAACCCCCCACCCCACCCAGCTCCTGGGCTCCAGCCCTAGCTGGACCACCTCTAGTTCCCCAAGTACTTCAAGCCTTTTCCCAAGCCACCTGCCTTTGGGGGACACCTTCTTCCCCTGTCCCTTACCTGGCTTCCTTCTCTTCGAAGCTCATCTCATCATTGCTATTTCCCCAGAGAAACACCTCTCATTGCCAGCGCTACAGCAGCGAGCTGGGCTGGGTGATTCTTCCACGTATTTG
The DNA here is from genome assembly GCF_027475565.1 of Acinonyx jubatus. Classification (NCBI taxonomy): domain Eukaryota; kingdom Metazoa; phylum Chordata; class Mammalia; order Carnivora; family Felidae; genus Acinonyx; species Acinonyx jubatus. Next base: position 139,457,105 of record NC_069386.1, on the reverse strand, counting down.
CAGAGCATCACCTTGGCTGAGCATGATCACCACACTTACTTCACCCAGTCTCCATCAGACTGTGACCTCCCTGAAAACACAGACCGTGACATTCCTTTTTGGGATCTTCAGCATTACCTGCCACAAAGCTGACCCTTCAGGGAGGTGCTGCATTAAGAGCTGTTTCTAACACTTGAGCAGTGGTTCTAAAGGGAAGATCCAGGGGCGCCTGGGAGGCTCAGTCGGTTAAGAGTCTGACTTTGGCTCAGGTCGTGATCTCGCGGTTCGTGAGTTCGAGCCCCGCGTTGGGCTCTGTGCTGACGGCTCAGAGCCTGGAGCCTGCTTTGGATTCTGCGTCTCCCTCTCTTTCTGACCCTCCCTGTTCATGCTCTGTCTCTCTCTGTCTCAAAAATAAATAAACATTAAAAAAAAATTTTTTTTAATAAAAAATAAAAAAAAGATTGGCTTTGGGGCACCTGGGAGGCTCAGTCGGTTAAGAGTCTGACTTCGGCTCAGGTCGTGATCTCGCGGTTCGTGAGTTCGAGCCCCGTGTCAGGCTCTGTGCCGACAGCTCAGAGCCTGGAACCTGCTTCGGATTCTGCATCTCCCTCTCTCTCTGCCCCTTCCCCACTCGCTCATTTTCTCTCTCTCTCTCTCTGTCTCAGAAATAAACACACAAATAGATAGATAGATAGATAGATAGATAGATAGATAGATAAATCAATCAATAAATGGAAGATCCAAGACCCTTGAGAGCCCTTCAGGAAGTCCATGAAGCCAAAACCATTGCCATCATAACACTACGATTTCATCTGCCTCTGTCCCTGTGTCCACACGTGAAAAGGAGCAGTGGGTCGAACTTCGGGTACCTTAGCTGGGTCCAGGTGGCGGCACCGGGTCACTGTGCTCTTTGCCGCCACTTACAGAAAAAAATGCCATGTGCATGTAAGAATGTCCTTACTGAAGCCGCAAGAGATACTAATTTTATTGAAACTCCACCCTTAAGAGCACGTCTCTACTCTTATGAGTGACAAACGGCGCGTGCACATACAGCACATTTGCTGCACTGACCAAAGCACACAGGTTGTCTCGTGGCAAAGCTGAGCTGCGAACATTCTTCAGGAAACACCATTTCCACTTGAAGGAACAACCGAGGCACACACTCTGTCTGCACAAACTCAAGAGCTGCGCAATCCAGCGAGTCAGTATTTTTCAAGTGGTCAAAGCCTGACGTCACAAAATCACACGCAGGTGATGCAACATGGACAAGACAGTGTGACCCCTGACCTCCAGTGTCAAAGTGAAGGGCCCAGAGCAGAAAGACGGGAACACAAATCCGCGCGGCAGTGGACTCCTTCCTGTCCTCGGATTTGGCTGTGTGCCCTCCCGGATAGAAGTCTGTTTTGTACCGGAGTCTCACAACCGTACCATTTCAACCTAAGCTCTCCTCATTTCAAACAAAATACACAGCCTCCAAAGCTGGGCCAAACTGGGGGGGGGGGGTGTGGAGAAAACCCGGGGACCAGGAACACAAGAAGTGGACTCCAGATGTCACCAGAGGCGCTGGGTGAGCTGAGCATCCAGGGCCAAGACCTCCGGGTGTGCATCTCCAGCACCGGGGGTACGTGTCTGCCTACAGACGGCATGTTGTGGGAAACCAGTCAGATCTCGGCCCACAGATGTCCCCAGGCCACACTTCACCTTCCACCGACAGCATCTGATATCGGTAATAACCCTCCGAAAGGAGGGGATGCAACGAAAGCCCATGCAACAAACACTGTATGAGAAATGAGGCATAAAAGGCAAGGGTGAGCGAGAAAAGAACACGTGATGTGGACATCTGTGCTCTGAAGTGTCAGTAGGCATCCCGTGAGAAGTACTTGCCACAGGGCAATACCCACATTCTTGCTCCTTCAGATCCCTATCTTCCACGAGCCGCCTTTTACCTCCCAGCAAACACGAAATGAACTCGGCAAAGTTGCAGGATACAAAATTAACAAAGAGATCTGTTGCGTTTATATAAACTAACAATGAAGCAGCAGAAACAGAAATGAGGAAAGCAACACTATTTATATAACCGCACCAAAAAGAATAAAATGCCTAGGAAAATTTTAACGAAGGAGGTGAAAAGCCTGTACTCTGAAAACTATAAAATACTGATGAAAGAAATTGAAGATGACAGAAACAAATGGAAAGATATACCATGTTCATGGATTGGAGAAACCAATGTTGTTAAAATGTCCATACCACCCAATATAATCCACAGATTTAATGTAATTCCTATCAAAATACCAATAGCATCTTTCACAGAACTGGAACAAATAATCCTAAAATTTGTACAGAACCACCAAAGACCCCAAATAGCCAAAGCAATCTTGAAAAAGAAAAGCAGGGGTGCCTGGGTGGCTCAGTTGGTTAAGTACCCAGCTCTTGATTTTGGCTCAGGTCATGATCTCACGGTTTGTGAGATCACGCCCCACGTTGGGCTCTGCACTGAGAGCACAGAGACTGCTTGGGATTCGCTCTCCCTCTCTCTCTGCCCCTCCCCTGCTCACAGTCTCTCTTTCTCAAAATAAATAAGCTTAAAAAGAAAAGAAAAACAAAGCTGGAGGCATCACAATTCCAGACTTCAAGATATACTACAAAGTTGTAATAATCAAAACAGTTTGGTATTGACACAAAAGTAAACACACAGATCAACGGAACAGACTAGAGAGTTCAGAAATAAACCCACACTTCTAAGGTCAATTGATCTATAACAAAGGAGGCAACAGCATACAATGGGGAAAAGACAGTCCAAGAAATGGATAGTAACATGCAAAAGAATGAACCTGGACCACTTTCTTACGCCACACACAAAAATAGATTCAAAATGGATGAAAGACCAAAACGTGAGACCTGAAAACATGAAAGTCATAGAAGACACAGGCACTCATTTCTCTGACATCAGCCATAACAACTTCTTTCTAGACATGTCTGCTGTGGCAAGGGAAAGAAAAGCAAAATTAAACTGTTGGGATTACACCAAAATAGGAAGCTTTTACATAGCTAAGGAAACGATCCACAAAACAGAGAGGCAATGGGATGAGAGAATTTACAAATTAAATTATCTGGTAAGGAGTTAATATCCAAAATATATAAAGAACTAATATAACTCAACATCCCTCAAAAAAACTCAGAGGACATGAACAGACATTTTGCCCAAGAAGACATCCAGATGGCCAACAGACGCGTGAAAAGATGCTCCACATCACTCATCACCAGGAAAATACAAATCAAAACTACAGTGAGATATCACCTCGCATCTGCCAGAATGGCTACAATCAACAACACAAGAAACAAGGGTTGGTGAGGATGTAGGAAAAAAAAAAAAACCCTCGGGCACTACGGGCGGGAATGCAAACTGGTACAACCACTGTGGAGAGCAGTATGGGGGTTCCTCAAAAAATTAAAAACAGAACTACCCTACAACCCAGTAATTCCACTACTGGGTATTCACCCAGAGAAAACAAAAACAGTAATTCAAAAAAATTAATGGACCCCTATGTTTACTGCAGCGTTATTTACTATAGCCAAGATATGGAAGCAACCTAAGCAACCCTCAAGAGACGAATGGATAAAGACGATGTGGTCTATATATACAAGGGAGTATTACTCGGCAATCAGAAAGAATGAAATCTTGCCTCTTGCAGCAATATGGATGGAAGTAGAGTATATCATGCCAAGTGAAATAAGTCAGTCAGATTCTGTTCATGTGTGGGATTTAAGAAACAAACGAGCAAAGAAAAAAGACACAAACGAAAAACCAGACTCTTAAATATAAAGAATAAACTGATGGCTGCCGGAGGGGAGGTGGGTGGGGGGATGGGTGAAACAGGTTAGGATTATGATGAGCACTGAGTCGTGGATAGAATTGTTGAATCACCATATTGCATACCTGAAACTAACAGAACACTCTATGTGAATTTCACATGAATGAAAAAAAAAACCCACAAAACGCTCCTCTTATAAGCATCTCCATGACAGAAGCAATGCCAGCATCACCAACGTGGTTTACCTTTCAGACCATACAGAGAAAGGAGATAAATCACAAACATCCTACACATCCTCTTAGTTTATGAAAACCCAACAAAAGGCAACTCAGAAATGTCCCCCCATCGATCACTTAGGAGTTAGTCTACGAATCTCTAATTCTGCCATCCAGTCAACGCTGCAGAAAGTATTCCAAAGCTGCTATTCTGCTCCTGAAAATAAATATCTATTCATTCCCATTTTAACAAAGGCAGACAAGAAGAAACCATTGTTTGTACACGAAAAAGAGATCATTACAATTTTCTCTAAAATAAGTCTGTGTTCAGCGTGGCACGACAAGGGATGCAGTGTTAGCGTATTTGAAGACGTACAGTTTGTTTCTAAAACAAAGCCTCACAGACCTGTTTAAGCACCGGGGGAAATTCAGACTCACGGATTTCAAAATGATGAGGCAATGCTCAAAACTCGGAGCTGTGGGTTGTACAGGACAGTTCTGGAATCAAACCAACCAGAGTCTGAAACAGCTGGTTCTGCGCCTCCCTGATTGTGTGACCTTGAGCAAATTACTCTGCCTCTCTGAGCCTCAGCTGTTCTACCTGTAAAGCTGAGTAACTCAGCCTGCCCGCCACAGGATTGCTGGGACATTAAAGAGCCTATCGGGCTAGTACCGTCACTCGGAGTCTAGCACAAAGTGACTCGGAGTTTGTCTTTGCTATAATAAGGACCGCTGAGACCCCCGCCTGCTTGATGGCCATTCTACAGAGGTGCAGTCGTGGCCTAGGAATGTGGGGAAAGACATCCTCATGGCTGGGAGCTGACTGGTCCATGTACTGTAGGATTCATGGAGCTTGGGGAGGGGAGGGGAGGGGAGGGGAGGGGAGGGGAGGGGAGGGGAGGGGAATTGGAAGGGCTTGAACAGGTTGCATGTTGCAAGCCGCCATGTTCTCTAAAACAGCTTTAACTTGTATTTTAACAGACTCCATTCTTTTTTTTAAGACTTCCTTGTTGTATGGAAACCAATTTGACAATAAATTTCATATATTAAAAGAAAAAAGACTTACTAATTAAAAAAAATGCTTTATAATAAAATTGGTTCCTTTGACCTTCTTTTTGGGTTCTTATTTAAAGATGAATTTCTGGAAGGTGGCTGGGTGGATCAGCGGGTTAGGCGTCCAACCCTTGATCTCGGCTCATGTCACGATCCCAGGGCCGTACAATCGAGCCCCACGTTGGGCTCCATGCTGACAGCGTGGAGCCTGCTTGGGATTCCCTCTCTCTGCCCCTTCCGTGCTTGGGTTCTCTCTCCTTTTTGTTCAAAATAAATAAATACAACATTTAAAATGAAATAAAGTGAAGATCAGCTCTGCCTTGAATCCTTGCAGGCCCTCTCCTTCTGTGAATTTCCATGAAAATGGCAAACAGTGCCACCATCCCTCTTTATCCTTCAGTGTTTGGGGAGAGAACAGTGTGGTCTCTTAGAAGTTACTTAGGAGCAACACAAAACACTGCAGAAGGCTACCGGTGTGTCAGACACAGGACGGTGGCCCCCTTGGGTCCCGGCTGGCCCTCAGGCTGGCAGTCCGCAGAGCCTCAAAGCCCGGGCACCAGCCCCTCCATGCACCGTGCAAAGGGGACTCTGGGCCAGATGTTCTGGAGCATAAACCTAAGTATTCAGGATGTCCAAGGTTTTGTTCGCTTTAGTTGATAACTAGTTACTGATTTGGATTAGTATACAAATTAATAACTCGACGCAATAACTTATATGCCAAGTTTACAGTCTTTTTACATCTCTATACCTCTCTCTCTAACAGGTAGTTATATCTGTCAGTCCTGATAATCTTTCAGATTCTCTCTTCTACAACCGAAAATCCATACAAATGTATACCCATTTGAATTGTTGCCTTGAAGATTTTTTAATTTTCTTCAACGTTTATTCATTTTGGAGAGCCAGAGCGTGAGTGGGGGAGGGTCAGAGAGAGAGGGAGACACAGAATCTGAAACAGGCTCCAGGCTCTGAGCTGTCAGCACAGAGCCCGACGTGGGGCTTGAACCCACAAACCATGAGATCGTGACCTGAGTCGAAGGCGGACGCTTAACCGACTGAGCCACTCAGGTGCCCCCGAAGATTTTTTTTAAGCTAAGCAAAACTGTTGTATTTTTTCCCCCTGAAATCAAAGCCAGTATTTCTCTCGCACAAAACCGTCACGTGTTGCTTCCTCACCGAGAAACACAAAATTGACAAGAGTTGGTATTTAAAAGCACGCAAAACTGGTTCAGCCATACCCCTAACCCTTTCGAGGGGCATAACAAGATTAATCATCTTTTCTCAAGAAAGGTAGCTAACGAAGCGTCCCGGACCAAACAGCGTACTTGGTTTCCAAGGGCAGCACCTAATTTATTCCGCCTTGAGGAGAAAGACGTGGGGCTGACAGTGTGGAACGGATTTTTTGGCAGAGTGAATTAGAGATCCTCTGGCTAAAGGGCCCTCTGCCCACTCTCCCCTTGCTAGCAATGGATCAGGAAAGAGAATCGTTACACTTAGAAAAGCTTCATCCCTCCGGTGAGAATGTTTAGCTGAAGAAAAGCAACTTGTAACAAAGCAGTTGGTAACTGAGATGCTAGGCACTGGGAACTCCAAACAAACAATTCGGGAGCCTCTATTCAAAGGTTTATATTATTTCCTTGACCCTTGAAACTTTCAGCAACCCTGCGGAGAAGCCTGTGTTCCCCCTCCCAACCCACCCGTTTCAAACAGGCCCTAAATCTTGACACTCTTGAGTCTCATTGGTTTGGAAGAAATCCCTGAGCCAGACAAATTGTAGAACCCATTGTCTGGCCAGGGAAGAGGGCTGTGCACCCTGGGAGTGCATAATCAACCAGAAAGGGTCACCGAGAGGCTCCTAGCAGGGGAGAAGCTCCCAGAAACACCTGAATGCTATTTGGTCCCTCCAAAAGGCCACTAGGTTCAGATGCTAATTCACCAGCCTCACAGTTACTGTTTCTAGTTACAGTAGATCAAAAAAGGACTCATCATGTGGATATAGTTAAACAACATTCATTAGATTGACTTTCTCAGGCTATCTATCCCCAGAGGGGTTTGTTGTCTTCAGCCTCGGAAATGCCCTCGAGCGTATGTGACCTGGGAGAGGGGGGCACCTGCCAAGGCACCACTGAGAAAGTCAGCAGGCTCAAACCACCAAAATTATTCTCTGTTGTATCAATTCCAACCCACAGTTATCATTCACTTGGGAAGCCAGGCAACACTCTTGAGCATGTCAGAAAGGAGCAGAGAAGGTGAACCCCAAAAGGCCCGGGGGGGGGGGTAACACCATCGGGGGACACCCCGCAGATGTCTCTGCATGTGGGGGAGGGGAAACATCACTTCCCCACAGGGTCGGGGAGAGTGCTGGAGTTCACACCACAAGGCACAACGACCCAGACCACCTCGCTGGCAGGGATCAGGAAGCCCATTTCTCAGCACAGAGAACTAAGGCACATGCTGAAGTCGGGTGCCTTGTCCCAGGAATCTGAGAAGAGCCACCACCCCATCTGGATTGGGTTTTGAAAAGGTGAGTCTCGGAAGGTAGAAATTTGGCCCAAATCGACAAATAATTTTCAGAGGACCTCTGAAGGCAGCAGGCTAGGAAAAATAGGGGGTGTGGGGCCTGCAGATAGAGAGCTGTTCCTTGCTGAAGCACACAACCCTCACTATGGAGAAGGCCAGGCCCAGCCATGCCACGGAACGGTGTGAGCACGGGTGAGAAACTACAACAATACGCAAGCCGCAGACAGTGGACGTGAAGGCAGATGGGGTACTTGTCACAGCCAAGTGCCAGGCCCTGTTAACAGGAGACACACAGGGGCGCCTGGGGGGCTCAGTCAGTGGGGCGTCTGACCTCGGCTCAGCTCGTGATCTCACAGCTCATGAGTTCGAGCCCCGCGTCGGGCTCTGTGCTGGCAGCTCGGAGCCTGGAGCCTGCTTCGGATTCTGGGTCTCCCTCTCTCTCTGCCCCTCTCCCGCTCGTGCTGTCTCTGTCTCTCAAAACTAAATAAATAAACGTTTAAAAAAAAAAAAGGAGACACACAGATTCCCGTGGATGGAACAGAGGGAGGGAGGGAGGAATATAGTGAAGTCAGGAGACTCTCTCTGAGCTTTGCTTCCTCGGGACAGAAGTCAGCACAACATTAGGCACATCGGGCTGCCTGGCTCTGGAGGCACCCGGCTGGCTCTAGAAGACTCGGTGACAGGTGGCTGCAGTATCATGGCTTCAGGGTTCCCTCCAGGGGCGCCATTCACCTACAAGCCAGGCTTTTCCCTGAACGTTGGCCAAGCAGCAGGCCAGTGCCCACGGATGCAGGACAGGAGGGAACGCAGCAACGCGCTCTCGGCAGCAACCTCCCCGTGCACAGGGCCAGGTTGGCCGTCAGGTCCCACAGGCACACAAAACCTCCCCCCCAACCCCCTGGTGCCTGACACGCTTCTGAATTCAGATTCCGACCTGGGAACAGAAGCATGGAACAGGTACACGTATTACCCAATATCCCCAGAGGCTCCTGGGGCAGCGCCCATAAAAACACGCTCAAAAGCACAGAAAAGCAGAACTCTCACACAAAAAGAAATACACATAAACCATTAAAACCACATGCTTCAATTCAGAGGAGTTGTAGTCTTTTTGTTTGTTTGTTTGTTTGTTTGTTTGTTTTTCCCCCTTCGCCAAATGATTTCAGATCAGGCCAAGTCTAAGTAACAAACAAGTTACCAAAAAACATCTGGTGTGCAGAGCCTTGCGGATTTTGAAATCCCAGATAAGGGATGTGGGCTGAGTTAGCGGCCTCTGCTCCCTCAGGGCTACCGGATCTCAGGGCACCGTGCGAGGGTTGGAAGCTGGCCAACAGAGCACCAGCCTAGGCCCCGGGGCACCAGGCCGAGCGCCCGACACACCTCAGGGTGAGAACAGAAAACTGCACGCATAAGGATGTGCTACTGTGAGACAGGTGGTTTCTCCACCTCTTTAGGAAACATTGGATTGTGATTTCAGGGGAACAGGAGTTGAAAAAAAAAAAGGCATGGCATTTTACCTAAATGTGATGGTGAAGGTCAACATTTGGTAAACATGGTATTTAAAAAGATAGGGAAGTTCACACATTTAAGAAAATGCACGGGGGCGCCTGGGTGGCTCGGTCGGTTGAGCGTCCGACTTCGGCTCAGGTCATGATCTCACGGTTCGTGGGTTCGAGCCCCGTGTCGGGCTCTGTGCTGACAGCTCAGAGCCTTGGAGCCTGTTTCAGATCCTGTGTCTCCCTCTCTCTCTGCCCCTCTCCCGCTCGCACTCTGCCCCCCCCAAAGATAAACTTAAAACAAAAATTAAAAAGAAACTGAGATAGAATCCTGTAAATAATCTCACAATGCCTTATGTTTTATACATCCGGATTTCTAAATGTCAGGTTTTCTTAAAGCAGAGTGTATCTCTAAATAATTTCCAAGATCCAGGAAAACACCAAAACTTGCAGAATAAAAGGTGCAATTATCTAGGTCGTATCTTCTTTTTTCAGTTAAGCACTCTTAAAGAGGTACACGACCAGCTGGACGTAGATGCTAACACGGAGACAATGAACGGAAGGCAGCGCGGCAGGCTTCAGAGAGCCCTGGGTTTTGGGGGAGACTTGCCTGCGTGGCCGCGGTGAGTCTCCCCAGCATCCCTCCGTCTACCTGATCCTCTCTGAAATGAGTGTGATAGTGTCTTACTCACCTTAGAGCGTGGCTGTATTCACTGAGACACAGATCTGAAGCACTCTACACTAGAGCAGGGACTGTTTTACGCTGGGGCTACGCTTTCGGGTCGGTCAATGAGATGAAGATCGCCTCGCGATGACCCTTGAAAAATCCCTTAGTCCACGGTGCACCGTCTCTCCATAAATCCCTCCGGTGTGGGAACAGACTCCGGTGGTTGGACGCTGTGTAGAGGCCACGGCGAATAACAACCGGGTAAAGAAACAAACGCAAATTGCACATGTCTGCAGTTTTAGTCGCAGGTCTAGTGTTTCACCAACCAGGTGCACCGATATGTGTAAGCCATGCGTGTTGGAAGTTTGCACGCTGATGGCCATCATCCAGGGGCTTTGCTACACACGACTGACTTATTTCACTACTGTAAACAACGAAGAAGGGTTTCTTGGTATTACTGAAAAGCTGTTCAGCACCAGGAAGTTCTCCCTTCGCCTTTCATGATAATGTGAAGATAGCGAGGCCCTTTGTAAAATTTTACTACTGAGTTTTCATTCCGCAGCGTCTACTGAACCTACCCTACGTGTGAGGCACCTTGCACAACAAAGGAAGCAAAATAAACAGACAACGCAGGGACCCTGCCCTAAAGGATCTCACGAGCTGGTGGCAGAAACAAAGACCGCACCGGAGGCGGCCACAATGCAAGATGGAGTGAACCAAGCGCCACTCAGAGGTGCACGTATCGTAATCTGCAAGTGCAGAGGAAAGCTGAAGGAAGGCGGAAGGAGACCGTCTCGGCCGGGCCCGGGATGAACTGTATTTCAGCACGGAAACAGGAGGGGATGAGGGTCGACAAGGCTTGACTACTGAGCCGTGGCAATTCTCGGCATCCTGGAGGAACGCAATGGTAGGTAGAGGGATGTGCTAAGACCCCAAATCCAACATCGATGGGACGCCTGCTTAGCATCAGGAACCAAGATAGAACAACATTGTTGCAACCATCAAGAGAACAGGACGGCAACACTCACCACTCAGCATTAACCTCTCCATTCTAGACCACGCTGCAGGACCTCTGGCGCCTGCCCTCCAGACCCTCCCTCCACGCTTCCGTCCCGTTCTCTGTGCTGGCAGGCTGCTGGGGGCACCGGGGTGCTGCAACGTGCTCCTTTGAAGGTCCAACCCAGACCTGTCCGTCTCCAAAGCCCACGCTCTGGACCCTGGGAAAAGTGATTTGTTGACAGGCTACAGAGGGTCTCGAAAGAGATGCACATGATCGTTGGTGCTAATTTGCAAGAGCTAACGATCCACTTTACACACAGGCAGCCTATGCTTGCTTATCTTTTTAAACAGTCCTGCAAATGAGATGCTCAACCAGACATTCATGTCAGTGGACTGTGCCAAATGTGTAACAGCAATCTCTAAAAAAGAAAAAACTCAAGAGATATTCCAAGACTCCCGCCCAAATCCTTCCTAGATCATGGGTCTCACATCTGCTGTTTCCTTTCTTAGATTCTTAGCTGGTTGCGAGAGAATGCGTGCTATTGGTGATCAGAAGGCATATGTCACGGAATTTCTGTAGCAAACATATGCCCCTCATCATTTTTCTAAACTGCTCTAACATTTTTTCCCACCTCCTCCATCCCTGAGAGAGCTTAGACACTTGTCACCATTCTCTGCGTGTCAGAGGGGCCTCTGTGGCTGTTCGATGGCTTTACAGGACAGCTCAGAGTCTGAGCCCTGTTTCCCGAATTCTGCACCGCCCTTCTGGAGCCTGGCCTTGTACTGATGCTAGCTCCGGGAAAGAACACACTTTTTCTTACACGGATTCCAGAGATAAGAAGCTTAGACTTTACACAGACAGGAGAGCTGCTAGATCCCATGCAGGGGGATCAGGTGACACCCAGCAGGGGCTCTGACAGCCTTGAACTTCGAGGTAATAATCCCATTTTTTTTTTTAAGCCCAGCTTTGAACCCTTAGTTAGACGTTGTTCAGTTTGGGATTCTAGAACTTCATGAAACAATAGTTTTAAAAAGGGTTCAGCAAGTGAAATGAGCCAGTTACAAAAGGTCAAATCCGGCAGGATTCCACTCATCTGTAGGGTAGTCAAACTCGCAGAGACAGAAAGTGAATGCTGGGGGGGGGGGGGGGGGGGGGAGTGGCACCAGGGGCTGGGGGCGGGGCTCGGGAGTTCCAGTTCTGCAGGATGACAGCGTCCCGGGGATGGGCAGTGGTGCCGGCTACACAGCAGTGGGAGAGTGATTAGTGCCCCTGAGCTGTAGGCTGAAAAGCGGCTAGGCGGGGGCACTTCACGCCGTGTGTATTTTACCAGGATTACAAGTTCTTAAAAGCGGTTCTGGGAAAAGGACGGAAATAATGACAGGATAAGGGTGCTGGGGAGCGCCTGAAAGTAACAGAGCTGTTCACACAAAGACTGGACGCAGCGGCAGGGGCTACTCAGGGAGACGGTTAAAACTTCCTAAGCAGGCAGTTACCAGCCTGAAATGACCCACTCTTGGGTCAAGGCCCGCGGTGTGGGCCCTCGTGTCAGTGGATTGTGCCGAATGTGTAACAGCAACCTCTAGAAAAGAAGCTGCTGGTCTGGAGTGCACCGAGACTCAGACCGGAGGCCCGGGGGCACCACGTGAACTGGCCTCAAGCAGCTCTGAGCTGGGCAGGCCTCCCCGGGCAGGGAGCTGGGTTCTAAAGGACGTGAGGAGCAGTCGGGTGAAGAAGGTCGTGGAAGGCAGGGCCGCAGCCTGTGAGGATGCATGTCAAGCACCTTTGGACTTTTTCAGAATCCAAGGGTGCTGGGGGGGGAGGTGAGGAGGCGGCTCCCGGGGGCCAGGGAGGCAGGTGGGAGGCGGTTCCAGATTTGGGCCTGTCCTCCAAGCTATGGGGGAACTTCCGTGGGACTTTGAGAAAATCAGAGATAAATGGGATTTCTGTCTCAGAAAGCGAAGTGGGGCGATGGGAAGGGAAACGGGGGTGAAGACAAGGACACATGTCCGGAGACCCCACCGCGAGCCAGGGAAGGGCACGCAGGGAAGGGCACGCAGGGAAGGGCACCATCTGTGTCCATGATGGTTCCCATCACTATGCATCAAGTGTAACTGGGCACTCGGCAACGCTGTGTTGAGTGCCTGGGTTCAAATCCCAGCTCTGAAAAGTGTCAGCCAGGGGGACCTTTTTTTTTTTTTATTATTATTTAAGTTTATTTCTTTTGAGAGCGAGAGAGAGAGTGCACAAGCAGGAGAAGGAAAGGGGCAGAGAGAGGAAGAGAGAGAATCCCCAGCAGGTTCTTCACCGGCAGCGCAGAGCCTGATGCAGGACTCGAACTCACAAACTGTGACATCATGACCTGGTCCAAAATCAAGAATCAGTTGCTTAACCAACAGAGCCACCTGGGCGCCCCTGGGGGACCTTGAGAAAGTCACCCAAACTTCGGGGCCTCTGCTGCCTGGCCTGTCAAAACGGGGATCATCACGGGCACCACGTCAAAGGGGTACGGCGAGGATAAAGGGGGCACTTGCAAAGCGCTCAGGCCTCAGCCGCCTGTTGCTGCCTGCTGAGAGCTTCCCTTCCCCTCCCCCCACGGTCTACACAGGACAGCGGGGCCTACACGGGCAGCCAGAGACGCAGGGGCCCCGGCCCCACCTCCCAGAGCACAAGGTCCGGTCTGGGAATGACAAGCGTGTGGTGAGAGCGTTATAATTATGTACAAGATGCGGTATTAACACATATCTGTATCTAATTAAATTACAGCGACTCAGCAAAAGACCATTTTCAAGGAAGGCAGCGCGATCACACACGGAGCCAGATCTCAGTCTTTGGGAGCACTGGTGTGTGGGCAGTCCTGCTTAATTACTTTCTAAAGGACTAATTTGGTGGAGCCACACTAACAAATGATTATCTGTATTAGAGCTCCCACGCGGTCCCCGAGGAGTAGTCTGCGCAGCTTACGCCAGAACGGTTAAGCACCGCGAGTGACTCCCCAGCGGACGAAGGCTCCTCCCTCAGTTCGCCTCCTAGGATCTGCAGCTGTTGATGGCACCGTAACTCCGGCTAAGATGTGGAAGGATGCTCTAGCAGAAGCAAGTCCGAAGTCCACCCGATGGTTTCTCGACGGGAGCGTATTTTTCCAGGAATGGTGAAATTCTCGTTACATAAAACAACTTTGGGGCGGGGGAGGGGGGGCTGATTTAAGAGCCAAATCGCGTGTAATGTTAAAAAATGCTGGTTGTGCCAAGAACTACCTCGTTGTGTCAATTACTTTGGCTGAAAATAATGCGTTTGGAGCCCGCTGCACCGCAAAGGGCTTTTGACGAATGTTTCTCCTTGTGGATTCAAGAGCCGGCGTCCAGCTAGTGGCATTCTGTGATGTTTGTGCAGACGAGTGGGACGCCACGGGGCCAGTGGCGTGTCTGGCCTTTGGCCGACAAGGTCCCTCGCCTGAAATGCCTTGTCTTCTGAATGCCCCAGTCCGCTCGTCCTTTGATGAGGGGAAGAGTTGGATGTCACACGATGTCATACACCCACACTGCATAACGGCCTCTTAACTGAAAGTCTTTGGTGCCCCCTTCCCTCCCCGGGCACCCAAGGCCTTTAGGGGGGCTGCTGGCTGAGCCAGCTCCTTCCGCCCCCCCACCTGCCTGAGTCTGGTGAGGCCTTTCCCCGGTGGCCACGTGGTCATCTATAAACACATGCGATAAAGAACAACATAAACACAGACTTTATTTCAAGCAAACAGAGAAGTGGCCCGACAGCTTTCTCCAACCACGATTTAGGGTACACCTGTTACACGTGAGACACTTTGCCCATGCGTGTGTCTGAGGAGGTGCGATGGGGCCAGGACGGTGGTCCCTGATCCCACTTAACCAGCGTTGACCAGGAGAGCCAATAGGGACCAGGAGGGCATTGCTGAAACACAGCTACCGAGATGATCACCAGGAGACTCTGCCCAGAAGGTGGGGACAGCCTAATGACACGTGAAAATAAGCCACAGTGACGGGCCTCTGGGATAATCGTGGTAACAGAGATTTATGGACTAGATGACCACGTGGCCACCGGGGAAAGGCCTCACCAGACTCAGGCAGGTGGGGGGGCAGAAGGAGCTGGCTCAGCCAGCAGCCCCCGCTAAGGGCCTTGGGTGCCCGGGGAGGGAGGGGGGCACCAAAGACTTTCAATCAGGAGGCTGTTGTGATCAGGTCTGCCTTCCAGAAAGAGCATTCCAAGTGTCAAATTCTTCCCTAGGTGAGCTCATCTCTACCGTGGTTTCAGCTGCTATGTACTGATGGCTCTCGAATTTTGTATCCCTATTCCGGACGCCTCCCCAGCTCCGCGCCCCACAGCCCACAGCTCACAGCCCACGCAGCCCTTCAGCCTGTATGGCCCACAGTCCCTCACACCCGCAAGCCGCACCATCATCTGCCTGCCCATCCTTCTAGCTCCTTCTAGCTCTGCAAATGGCGCTCAGATGAGCCAGAGTCTCGGTGTCATCCCTGGCTCCCTCTTCTCCCTGACCCCGATGATGCACGTCCTGGTGAGGTGGCCCTAAGTGCCCCTCGAGTGGAAATCACCACCACAATCCCCTGGCTTCACGCAGTGGACTCCGGCCCCCTCCCCCTCTGCTTCTAGCCTACCCTCCACATTGCAGGGGGAGCCCCCTTTCAAAACTCCCTGAGGCTCTGACCACGTCACTCCCTTGCCTCAAAATTCTCTGCCACGTTCTCTCTGCTCCTCAGAAGAAGATCAAACCCCTCAGTGTGGCTGAGAAGCCCCACTGGACCCTCCCTCCTTCATCTCAAGCCACTCTGCTCCTTTTTCTTTCCCCGTAGGAGGTCTTTCAGTTTCCAAAAGGACCTTCCACTCTCTACTTCCTAATCCCTCGCCCTGGTCTGGAGGGCTCTTCTCCCCCCAACCCTGCCCACTCCCCCCCCCCCTTGCAGTGTCTGACTTCCACTCATCCTGGAAAGAAGAACTCACACAGGCCTTCCTTAGGAGACGCCAATACTCATGCCCCGAGTCCAAGGCCCTGCAACCCTCTACGAGGTTCCTTAGACTTCCTAGCACCTTCTATCCCTGGGGTCATTAAGTAACTCACTGTGAAGGCAGCACTGAATGTCTAGCTCCCGATGAGCAACACGTTGACAATGTGCACCCTTGGAACACCTTGAAGGGGGCTGAGACTGGCAGAAAGACAAGTTTGGGGCTGCCATTTTTTCCTAATCTATTTATTTTTGAGAGAGAAAGAGAGAGAACCAGCAGGAAGGGGCAGAGAGAGAGGGAGAGGGAGAGAGAGAGAGAGAGAGAGAGGATCCGAAGTGGGCTCCACGCTGATATTGCAGAGCCCGATGTGGGGCTCAAACTCACAGACCGCGAGATCTGACCTGAGCCAAAGTCGGATGCTTCACCAACCGAGCCACCCAGGTACCCCCTTGGGGCTGCCATTCAAAAACACAAACAAAAACCCGGCTGAGAATGACGAGCTTCTGAACGGAGCGGTGGGGATGGATGGATGATCAGCAGAATCCACAACGCCGAGTGAGACCGGAGAATGGGGGAGAGAAGGGTCCGGGATGATTATTAGGGAAATCTAGGGTCGTTTATTAAGCCCGGAGAGTTCAGTTCCTTTCCAGACAGCTGGCAGAATAAATATTGCAATTTAAGCCACGACTAAGTATTCTGCAAAAAGGTGGCCCTCCACACCAAGACTATTTTCCAACAAGGACACAGCTTTAGAGGAAACAGAATTGGAAGTATGTCTCCCTACCTCTTCTTTTAGAAATTAGTTCTTTAAAGAAAGAGAAACTCTTGCAAGGAGCCATTTCTTTAAAGTAAACCAAAGAGGATGTGCACTTGCTCCTGTGTGCACCCCAGGACACCCCCAGTCCTGGACTGCATCCAAGCCCACTTGCTGCTTCCAGCAGAGTATTAAATCTATGTGTCAAACATCCAGTGAGAAAAGCATGAAGCTTCTGGGGGCAGGATGCTGGACTGACAGTTCCATAGCATTGCGAGGTTACAGCACACTTTGTTTGATTACCGAAGTTTCTGCTGGCGTTTAAGACATTTTGCTAATACTAGAAACCCCCTATTAATAAGCTAGGACTTTGAAGATGAATAAGAAATATTTTTTTCCAAAAGCAGGGCGCCTGGGTGGCTCAGTCAAGCACCTGGCTCTTGACTTCGGCTTAGGTCGCGATCTCGAGGTGCGTGGGTTCAAGCCCAGTGTCAGGCTCTGTGCAGACCGAGGGAGGCCTGCTTGGGATTTTCGCTCTCTGGCCCTCCCCCGCTCACGTGCGTGTGAGCACGCGCTCTCTCTCAAAATAAGCTTAAAGAGTTTTTTCCTGAAAGAGATTTTTATAAGTAGTACCAAATACCATCGATTTTAAGCCCTTACTAATAAAATCAACGCTTTAATGTACGGTTTTTAATGCCGCTGTGATTAAGTTTTTCACGTTACTAGTTTTATGGCCTGACCTGATTACAACACTACCAACAAAGATGTTACTCCTCTTTCCTTATCTACCTTCCACCCAACTAAAGTGTTTATTTTTTAAGAGAATATATAAAAAGGCTCACACTATCTCAGAAATTAGCAATAACCAACTAACGGTTACTTTTTAAGCATAGTTTTGTGAATTTTCCACCAAAACGGTTGGGTTTGTTTATAATGTCATAAATGCTTGTGGTTTGGCTATAAAATAAATTCCTTGCCGGGTGGAGAACCAAATGAACCAATAAGAAATTCTTGGGCCGCTTAGTTGGCTCAGTCGGTTAAGCGTCTGACTCGGTTGTGGCTCAGGTCATGATCTCACGGTTCGTGGGTTCGAGCCCCACATCAGGCTCAGCGCTGACAACTGCAGGGCCTGCTTGGGATTCTCTGTCTCCCTCTTTCTCTGCCCCTCCCTCCCCCACTTGTTCTGTCTCAAAAATAAACATTAAAAAAAAATTTTTTTAAAGATGTTCAAGATTTTAAACAAATTATTCTTAATTTTCAAAATATAAATCCTTAGAAATTATTTAAAGATGTTCAAGATTTTAAACAAATTATTCTTAATTTTCAAAATATAAATCCTTAGAAATTAAAAAGATTTTCTGTTTCAAAACTAGAAAATATAAACAGCAGTAGCTCAAAAGACTAATAATGGTGATTTCGCAACACGACTGGGAGTAGCAGGTACCATTGACTTGACCCGCCACGGTTATTAAAAAGTAACACCGGGGGTGCCTGGGTGGCTCAGTCGGTTGAGCATTCGACTCTTGATTTCGGCTCAGGTCGTAACCTCAGTTTCCCGAGTTCCAGCCTCACGCTGGGCTGTGTGCTGACAGTGCAGAGCCTGCTTGGGACTCTCCCTCTCTTGCTGCCCCTCCCCTCCTTGCGCTCGCTCTCTCTCTCTCAAAATAAGTAAACTTTAAAAAAAAAAAAAGCAACACTTGTAGGAGAAGAAGATCAGGGAACCGGATGTACCGGCTTTAGAAGGAATTTGATGGTCTCTCATGACACCTTTCAAGGGAAGATAGAGACAAGGCTACTATCCAGAATCATAACCCTTTAAGGCAATGACCAACTTCCATATTATGATAACGCTGAAATATCTTTTTTGAGCACCAGGATTATTTACAGCATCACACCCCAGATTACAACAGTGTTGTAACTTGATAGGGCTCTGCGTGCTAGAGGAAACTCACCCTCAAAAAGCAAAGGTAAAAGCAAGAAAAGAAAGAGCTTACCCATCACACATATAAAACAGACAAGAATTTTAGGTGAAGATCAGTAAGAAGTACAAAGCAAAAGAGCTATTATCTTAGGCTGCATTACAAGAAGTGTAAACTTTAGAATAAGGGAGGTGAAGTATCCTACTCTATTCTGCTCTGCTTAAAAACCATGTCTAGAATACCACATTCAGTTATCTCCAAGTTTAAAAGACATACAGACAAAAGGAAACACATGTAGATCAGGCAATCTAAAATGATTAAAATTGTATCTTATGAGGCATATTTTTTTCCGATGGTAATGTTTAGCTAGAAGAAGACTTCAGAAAGAGCAGCCACAATTGTTTTCAAACATGTGACAACCTAGTGTATGGAAAAGAGATTAAACCTATTCTCTGTGGATCCAAGATGCAGCACTTGGGCCAAATTTTGAGCGTACATAGGAACCGGCAGCCTGAACGGCCCAAAGAAGGAATGGACTGCATGGAGAGAGAGGACTTTCCAGTCCCTTGGAACGGCTCACACAGTAGCTATATACCTTCTGAAGCATCCTCCCATCCAACCAAGATTTCAAGCCCTGGAGGGAAGGGGGCACAGGACCAGGGTAAGGGTAGGGGGCAGGCGAGGAGGGCCAGGGTGCTGTGCTCATGCCACCTCGGTGGAAGCAGCTCTGTGTTCATCTGCTTTCCATTTGGGTTCCTGGGTGAGCTGTGCTTTGAAGAAGCAGGTCAAAGGCTTAAGAAGGTCAACCACAAGATGAAGTAACCTGTTAGGTCCCCTCAAAGGCTGAGATCTTCCAACCCATGGCCTCTCAGCAAGGGTGTGCACAATGCTTCCTGGTGAGCCCCAACTGATGGAAAGCATCCAAAGTGACTCAATGAAATAGCAACTTCTTATTCTTTGCTCCCACTTCCCTCTTTCCTCCAGTTCTGCTCCTCTCTCATCGGCAAGGTGCAACGTAAAAAGAGGTAGATAGTTTCAATGTCAAAAGATTCAGATTGGTTCCTTAAAAATATTAAAGCCAGAGCTCCCATACGACCCAGCAGTTCGGCTTCTGGGCACCTGCCCCAGAGAAGTGAAAACACAGGTCTACACAAATGCCTGTATACGAACGTTCAGAGCATCATTCTCTGTAATAGTCAGAAAGTGGAAACAGCCCCAAACCCCATCAGCTGCACAATGGATCCCCAAAATGCGGTACATCCATAAAATGGAATATTATTCA
This sequence comes from Acinonyx jubatus, assembly GCF_027475565.1. Taxonomy (NCBI): domain Eukaryota; kingdom Metazoa; phylum Chordata; class Mammalia; order Carnivora; family Felidae; genus Acinonyx; species Acinonyx jubatus. The sequence continues at coordinate 139,437,428 of NC_069386.1, read as the reverse complement.
GCCATAAAAAGGAACAAAGAACTGACAAACGCTACCACCTTGGACAAACCTTAAAACACGATGCTTAGTGAGAGAAGCCCGACACAAAAGGTCGAATGTCGGGATGATTCTGTTTACATTAGAACATTCAGAATCAACAGAGACAGTAAGCAGGTTAGTGGTCATCAGGGTCTCGGGCAAGGGGGGGGGGGGGGACAAGTGACAAGGGGGTTTCTTTCTGGGCTGATGAACATGTTCTAAAATTAGATACCGGTGAAGCGGGCACAATTCTGTGACTACGTGAAAAGGCACTTCATTGTATACTTTCAAAGGTACGTCAGTCATATCTCAGTAAAGCTGCTAGTGAAACAAAAAAAGATTCAGAACCAAGCCTTTCGAGTCGTGTGGCTTCATAAAGTCACCAAATCTCTTTGAGCCTCAGTTTCCTCCTGTGCCAGAAAGGGTTGGAGAAACCAGGGAGTAGAGAACAGTTAAGTATTTCCCAAATCCTAAACTGGCTTATCAATGATAACTTTTCTTCACTTTTCAACTGGTGCGGTTTTTCTCGGAGCAGTAAAAGAAGTCTGCGGTTTCTAGCTCGTTTGACAAGAGTTCTAAGTACTTGGGAGAAAAAAAAAGAGAGAGAGAAACAAAAACACACACAAAAAAACGCTGCCCAAGTTTTCTCCTAACGTCAGGGTACCAATATCTGAAAGAAGAGAATGAGCTACACATCGCCTGGCTTTACACGTAGTATCTGCTGCAAATTAGGGGACACAGCAAGGAAAAACAGATCAGGGGAAGACGGAAATTTCATTCATTCCAACAAAGCTTTCTTTTCCCGCTTGTTTATATATTTATCTTGCCAGGAGGATGCTAACCGTGACCGTCCCCCAACGAAGAGGGATGGCCTGGATTTTCTGAAGCTAATACGGAACTATGACTTTTCAGCTCCTGTCACCATCAAAAGCTGGAAGCTTCAGCAACATACGAAAACAGAGGAGTTCATCTATGACGCTGTTGTAGCCTGGCCATTGTCGTGTAAATCTCCAATTTAAAAAGAAAAAAAAATCTGTTTTTCAAGGCAGCTAATGAAATACCCACATGTTTAATTTAGTTCTTGGGGAAACAGTGTTGCTACGATCCAGTGTTTTAATCGAATCATCACAGTCATTAACTGAATTGTATTCATTTATATTTTCACTTAATGGAAGCCTCTTAAAGTGAAGAATTTCACAGCAAAACATCTGTTGCTTAAGACATCATCCGTTAACGTCCATTTCTGCCCCCATAAACTACTCGTGCTGTAAAGTTTATTCATATGGTAACCAAAACATAATAAAAACAGAGCTAAGAACTGTCTGAGGAAAGAAATTCAACAATTATGATTCATTCACTTGTGTGATGAAATGATCTTACTGTTGGAGTTTAGCTATTTTAATGTGATTTTTTCTTAAACTGTTACCCGTGCAACATATAAGAACTGGCCTTTACTTGCTTCTAGACATCATTTCCAGTAAAATACTTTATCAATACTGCTAAACGAGCAATTAACAGCAAAAAAAAAAAGGCAGAAAACCAAAACACTCATGAATAGATGTGTAGGTCAACTTTACAACTGAGCTGCTATTTAGGAACATATGACCAGGCCCCCAAACAACTGCTCAAATAAAAATATCTAGGCTCGTTTTCATAACCTAAATCAAACTGTCAGCATATATGCCCACATATTAATGTTTCAAAACCCTTCCTGCCTGAAATTCACTTAATATAATTTTCAGCCACATGCTTTTCACAACTAACATAAAAGGATTTTTATCGAAAACATGCAGGAGGCTGTACTACCTTCACATCAAAAATAGCAATTCAAGAGCCACCTGGATGGCTCAGCCGGTTATGTGTCTGACCGGCTCAGGTCATCATCTCACAGTTCGTGGGTTCGAGCCCCACATCGGGCGCTGTGCTGACAAGGGAAACCTGGAGCCTGCTTCAAGTTCTGTGTCCTCCCTCTGTCTCTGCCCCTCCCCCCCCTCTCAAAAATAAATAAACATTACTTAAAAAATAGTAATTCAAATAGGATTGATTGTAGGTCATTTAAGGGAACTATTCAAAATATTGCCGAGAACTCTATTCAACCTATGGGAGAGCAAAATCAGACCCACGACTGCAAACTGTGAGGGATTCCAGGGGCTCCCAGAGCATCAGATACACTCTATCTGCCTTCAACACCTCCTGAGGACCGAAAACACAGGGCTTCTGCTCTGGGAAACTGCTGTTACATCTGGAGAGTCAAAACTTTCATTCCACTGAAGAGCGCATCACTAAGTTAATGAAGGCCTGCATGTGATTAACATGAAAATTACAGGCTGCTAAAACCACCAGGAAAACGCTTCCACGAAAAAGAGATCCATTCCACCAGGAATTAAGCTATCATTATAGAGGAAGAATCAACACACCCAGGGATCTTCATTGCTACAGCTAATACCTCCTATTTGCAGGCAGGTGTTGATGAGCTAGAAAAGTTTCCCTAAACCACAATTACAATGGCAAAAATAAATTGCTCAAGTTGTCAAAGCACCTAGAATGCCAAATTATTCGCAAATTCTATACAACACACACTGTTTCTTCGTTGACAAACTTTTGGGACCCTCTGATAAAGCAATAAATCCGACGTCAAAAAAAAAAAAAACTGGTTAACTTTTGTGCATGAATTATCATACGTCGGGTTCTCGTAAAATATGCTGTGCTGTGAAAATCTTTTTCAACCCTGCTAGTGAGACTAAATAAAGCCTTTCAAGCACGAGAATATTACATTTTTCTTTTAAAGGTGTCATATTGGTAGTTATTTACCGTTTCCTTCCTGTAAAAAAAAAAATTTTTTTTTTAATGCAACAAGATCTACCAGCCCGTAAACAAACAGTGCGAGCACTTTCCAGCCAGGTTCGCCGCTCCTGTGCACCGCGTTGCACGGCGGCGGTTTCCCCAAAGTAGAACTGACCGGCTTCGCAGGCTGCGGCCGCCACGAGCACCGCGCACCTCCCCAGGGAGTGCTGTGCTACTCGGCGGTCTGTTTTCCGAGTTCCTCCCGCGGACCCTCCCAAGCGGACGCGAACCGGGCGGCCCCGAGCAACACGTCCCCGCGCCCGCGGCCGCCCCGGCCTCCCCACGCGCCGCCCGGCCCCGTGCGCTCCGCGGGTCCCCGGCACCCCCGGCCGCCGCCCGCGCGCCCTGGCGGGCCCGGCGCGGGCGCGGACGCGGGGCCCGGGGCGCGGGGCGCGGGCGGCGGGGGAGAGCCGGGCGCGGCCCGCGGGCCTGCACAATGCGCCCGCGGCGGCGGGAACCGCGCGCCTCCGCCGCAACTTTGCGCGGCCTCCCGGCCCCGGCCTCGCCCCCGCGCCGGCCCCGGCCCCCGCCGCCCGCGGCCCCCGCCCTCCCGGCCGCCGCCCCTCACCGTTGCAGAACTGGAGCAGCGAGGACGTGTCGTACAGGCTGCTGTAGCTCGAGAAGCCGTCCTCCATGCTGAGGCCGCCGGGCCGCGCCCGCTCCCCCCCGGCCCGGCCGCGCCGCCGCCGCTCACCCCCACACTGAGCCGAGCCGAGCCGCGGCCGGCGCTGGCGCTGGGGCCGGCCCTGCTGTGGCGGCGGCCGCGGCCGGTTACCATGGCAACCCCGGGCCCGCCGCCGCCGCTGCCGCCGCCGCCGCCGCCGCCGTCGCCGCCGCGCGGGCCCGACGCCGGCGCTGCCGGCGCTGCCCGCCAGGGGGCGGCCTCGGCGGGGCGGGGCGGCGGGGCGGGGCCGGGGGCCGGGGGCCGGGGACGCGGCCGGGCGGCCGGGTGCCCGAGCGCTGGGGGCCTGCGGGGGCGCCGGGGCCGGACCCCGCCGCCTCTCGGGACCGCGGCGTCCCCGGGAGGGCGGGACGCAGGGGTGCGGGGGGGCGTGGGGGACAAAGGCAGCGGCGGGGCGGGCGCGCGGGGAGAGCCCCTCCCCACCCCCACTGCGGGAGCGGAGGCCCGCGCTCCCCGAAGGCCCCGTCCCCGCGCCCGCCCGCAGCTCCAGGCCCAAACATGGACTGCGTGCCAGCCCATCTCGGCCGCGTTTCCCCCTCGCAGCGGCGCCGGCCGCGGCGCGCCCCTCTCCCCACACGTTTTCCGCCGCCACGAGGCCCGGCCTCCGGGGAGGATTAGCGCGGGGTGGTGACTCCGCTCGGCCGTCGGCTCGCGGGCGGGGAGAGAGGCGGCCTGCCGCTGCAAATGGAGGCCGGGGCACCTGGGGCCGCACAGTCTGGGCGGCCTGGGAAGGAGCCACAACATCTGCTCTGCTCCTTCCCCTCTGATCGGCCCCTGCGGTACAGATTTGTCACATTACACACTTGTTAACTGGTTCCAGGAGCCCAGAGAGCCGTGTGCATTCCGTCTCGGGAAGACAGCGAGTTCCGAACAAGTTCCATAGCAGGAGAGGCACCCGGACCCACCAGTGTGTAACTTTCCCAGCGCGCGCGCACACACACACGCACGCACGCACACACACACACACATTCACACACACTCACACACTGCATTAATGACTGGAGTTCCACCACGCTCCGCGTCAAGTACCGGTGCTGGTAAATAACATAGGAGGAAGCAGGAGAGAAGAATGTCTCCGTTGGATGGTCCCCCGGGCGCAGGAGAGACTGCCGACATTTGAGCTCCTTGTCACACAATTGTTACAATTCACTTACACGATATAACCACATGTGATTCCCTTACATGTTCTAATTCACTTACATGTCTGAAGGGTTGCAAGTTGTTAGTATTCGCCTGTATGGGTTGAACACACTGTAGGTGAAATGAGTAAAAAGTTTCCATCAGGGCGGTGTGTGGGCCTCACTGGGTTCAGAGGCAGAAGCAGAGGGCGTGGTGAGGGCGGGGGCTCTGTCCCTGCAAGTGTCCCTGCAAGTGACAACTGGCAGTAGACATCACTGGACATCATGGGCAGAAGGGAGGTTGAAGACCTTACCCCGGACCTGGTCAGGAAGACCAAGCACAGGGGGACAAGAGGGATTGTTCACAGGAAAAACACGTGTGGGACCCTGAAGGGCTGTGGGCACTGCTGGTTTGACTGTCCCAGTGCTTGAAGGACGATGGGAAGGACAGACAGCATGAGTGATCCGGGGTCTGCTACGGGCCGAAGGGCTGGTCTGATAGGAATGAACGGCTTGTATTGCAGACAGGTGGGAAATGAGATTGCACAGAGGCAGGGGAGAGCCAGGTAGGAGAGGCCCGGAGGGCCGGCGGAGGAGCCTGAACACAGCCGGCAGGAGGAAGGTGGGAGGCTTGCACACAAGCCAGTGGCTGCTAAGACTGCATTAGAGAGATGAGTCTGTGTGTGGACAGGACAGCAGGGCCTGGAGCTGGAGTGGCCCAGGGTGAGGCCAGGCCAGAGGGAAGAAAGAGAGACTGAGGGTGGGCCAGAGGGATGGGCCAGAGGGACGTGCCTGTAGGGCAGACAGCTGGAGAGGCGGGGAAGCCAAGACAGATAGCGAGCATCCCACTCAAAATGCCTGGAGCAAATGGAGATTGGAGGTGGCCAGCCAGTGAACGAATGGGATTTGGGTAGAAGTTGTTAATGAACTTTCTCAAGGTGAGAATGGAGAGTCAACAGAAGCAGGGCAGAGACTACTGGTAGCGGTAGCTAGGAGAGGAAGAAATTCCAAAGGAGCGTCAGGAAAGGGAAACAGGGAAACCTAACGGGACATTGGCAGAAGACCATGGGGGAGGGGAAGGGGGAAAAAAATAAAAGTTACAGAGAGGGAGGGAGGCAAACCATAAGAGACTCTTAAAAACTGAGAATGAACTGAGGGTTGATGGGGGGTGGGAGGGAAGGGAAAGTGGGTGATGGGCATGGAGGAGGGCACCTGTTGGGATGAGCACTGGGTGTTGTATGGAAACCAATTGGACAATAGATTATATCTAATTTAAAAAAAAAACACAAGCATGTGAAAAAAATAAATGAAGAAACTGTAAGCGCTGAGCGTGGCAAAGAGGTGGGCGCTTTCACAGAATTCTCTGCAGAACGGATCATGGAGGATGAGGCCTCCATCTGGTAGCAAAGAGCTTGCTGGGTGGCCAGGAGCATCTTGGTGACCAGTGGGGACAGGAGCCAGGGCCTGCTGGTCATCAAAAGATGAGCACACGTAGATGCGTGTTTGAGAATTTTGGCAGGAAAAGGAAATGCAGGCCAAATACAGAGGGCAATGGAGGCAGCAGGGTCACAGAAAGCCACCCGGCCACCGACCAGCACAGGTAGGCTGCAAGAGGCAGGTGCTATAATGGAAACCAATTTGACGATAAATTTCATATTTAAAAAAATAAATAAATACAGCATAAAATTAATGATAAAAAATCAAATCAAGCAATCAATAAAATATGTGCATGAAAAAAAAGAGGCAGGTGCTGTAGAGGAGGGGGTTTTAGAGGACAAGACTTAACGCAGGTGCACTGTGACCTTTACCCTTGTCTGTCTTCCCGTTTCCCACCTTTCCGCTTTCAAATCCCATCCTAACCCTACCCTTACTCCACGTTGCAGTTTTACATATTAGGATACAGCAGAGACTTGGTATAAAAAGCTGACCGTGGCATTCTTAAACTTGGAAAGGAAATGATAATTATAAATAAGTGATTAAAAGAGGGTTCTTCTGAAGAATGTTAATATTCTTCATTTATGACTTTAAGGATAATGATCTTTGACCACAACTAAGGAGAGTTAAGAATAAAGAAGATTCAGAAGTGGGGCAGGAGAAAAATTGAGCCGGAGATTTTCAGAGAAGATGTTACTTGCACTAGAGCAAAATTACAATTAATAGGAGCTCAGTCCACTTGCTTTTGAGATGATAAAGATCGTTATTACACTCTTAACCTAGAATATGAAACGGCTATGTTTTGGGGGCGCCTGAGTGGCTCAGTCGACTGAGCTTCCAACTCCGGCTCAGGTCATGATCTCACGGTTTGTGAGTTCAAGCCCCGCGTCGGGCTCTGTGCTGATGGCTCAGAGCCTGGAGCCTTCTGTGTCTCCCTCTCTCTCTGCCCCTCCCCCGCTCATGCTCTGTCTCTCTCTCAAAAATAAATAAACATTAAAAAAAAAAAACAACTTAAGAAAAAGATCCATGGGGAGAGTCCAAGAAAGATCTCTGAGCACTTAATGATGTATGGGTTTTGCACCCAAACACTTAAACAGTCTGTTGTTCTGTGTCATTTTGAAATACTTGGTGGCCCAAGACCAGAAACTGTTGTCATTGTAATAAGCGATGTATACTCTCAAGGACAATAGAACCAAAGCATTCCGTGGCATTAATAGAAGCATATTGTACAATGTGTGGAAAACAGTTAGGAAAATAGAAGCTCTGTAGCCTTTATTCATAGAGAATAAAAAACGAAATTGCCCAGAAACGTAGGCCTCGTGTGTCTATTGTTTAATTCAGCATTTCTCCAAAAATAGTTAATCCAGTACCAGGCACCGTGCTTGGGGCTGGGAATATAGCCACAGAACACAGTATTTTCCAAACTGCCAGTGTGGCCGTGTACTCGATTTAAAGAGTCATATGTGCACTTCAAAGAATAAAGTAGAAAATTCTACTTTAGTGGGCATGTACCTAGAGGAATTGAAAGCAGGGTCTTGAAGAGATATTTGCACAGCCCTGTTCATAGCAGCAACATTCACAACAGCCAAAATGTGGAAACAACCCAAGTGTCTGTCACAGACGAATGAATAAACAAGATGTGATATATACGTACAATGGAATATTATTCAGTTTTTAAAAGCAAGGAAAATCTGACACCTGCGACAACACGGATGAACCTTGAGGACCTTATGCCGAGTGAAATAAGCCAGACCCAGAAGGACAAATATTGCATGATTCCACTTGTATGAGGTCCCTAGAGGAGTCAAATTCATAGAGACGGAAAGTAGACTTGGGGGTGCCAGGGGCTGAGGGGGGTGGGAAGTTAGTGTTTAACAGGAACAGAGTTTCAGTTTGGAATGATCAGAAAGTTCTAGAGATAGATGTTCGTGATGGCCGCGTGACCGCATCATTGTATTTACTGCTGCTGACCCCTGCACTGAAAAGTGGGGGGGTCTGATTATATTCTAAGAGCAAAGAAAAGTTGCCCTTCGTTAAACTGTGTCAGCCCAAAATTCGTACGTTGAAGGACTAACCTCTACTACCCCGGAATGTGACCTTACTTGGATGCAGGGTCTTCACAGAGGTCACGAAGTCAAACTGAGGTCATTAGGGGGGCGCCAAGGTGGCTCAGATGGTTAAGCGTCTGACACTTAATTTCAGCTCAGGTCATGATCTCACAGTTTATGAGTTCAAGCCCCTCGTGGGGCTCCTGGGTGACAATGAGAAGCCTGCTTGGGATTCTCTGTCTCCCTCTCTCTGCCCCTCCCTTGCTTGCTCTCTAACTTTCCCTCTCTGTCTCAAAATAAATAAATAAACATTTTCTAAAAATTGAGGTCATTAGGGTGGGCCCTAATCCAATAGGACTGATGGCCATATACGAAGAGAAGGTTAGGACACAGGAAAAGTGGACAGAGGAAAAAGACAGTTGTCCAGAAACCAAGGAGGGAGGCCTGGGACGGATCCTCCCCTTGTGGCCCTCGGAAGGAGGCAAGCCTGACAAGCCCTTGATTTTGGCCTTCTAGCCTCCAGACCAATGAAGTGATCGATTTCTGCTGCTTAAGACCCTCTCCCCCACTCCCCCCACCCCCCCAGTGCATGCTACTGGGTTACAGCCGCCCTGGCAAATTGACATAATATAGAATCCCAAAGCCAAGGGTTGGTTCTTCCATGGATTCAAGACACCATTCACTACTGATATCAAAATATAAAATACACTCTATGATAAGATTGTCACTCCATAAAATGAGAGGTAATCAGAGATTCTTGGCATCAATAAAGAACATTAAACTCTTCGGTCTCCAACCTGCCTGTACTTTTTCTACAACGTCCCTGACAAATGGTCTCTCGGCCACCTCAGAGTGGAAGAGCTTGAATTATTGAAAAGATTGTTGGTTATTTTTATCCCGAATCGCCTTTCCCAAAGCATTCTTCATAGACCGCACTTTTGTCCGGTTGATTGAATCTCCGGTGTCCCGGTGTAGGCTGTCTGCTCAGGAATCGTGCAGTAAACAGCCTGTGTCCCAGTTTCCCCAGCTCCATTCTGTGGCTCCAGGGTTAACTCGCCCAGAGAGGGGTTAACGATGTCATTTCATTCTCTGTGGCCTCTACCGCACGAAGGGCAAGCATCTTGGCACAGACTTTCAAGCGTGTCTGTGTTCCTGCAGCAAATGCTGTCCTTGGCCTCTGACACGCTCCTGCCACACCATGCTATCGGCAGCTAACGTTCATGACTCTCAGTCATGCCATGCACTTGACTGCTCTGGACCCCTGCCCATGCCCCAGCCCAGTGTGCCTTTGCCTGCCCCTCCCGCCAGCTTAGAGGCTGAGTAATCCCATCTGCTACACTTCCAACATCTGCTGGTACTTTACTGTATCCCTTATGTTAAGTTGGCCTTGCCTTAACCGGTGTGCGTGTGTGTGTGTGTGTGTGTGTGTGTCCATCCATCTCTCCCAGGAGATTAGATGCTCCAGACACTGGTCATGCTGGACATAATGTTGAAAGTAGTTGGCGCTGAGTGAATGCTGAGTGAATGAATGAGTGAATGAATGAACCCGCTAGACAACATCGGTTGCTCATAACACACGATAGGCTTCCAAATGCTTTGTAGAGAGCTCTTGCATTCTCCAGGCTGAAGCCCCCCATCCATCCTGTGATGTAGTCTCTCAACCCCTTGTCTGAATAGATGCCCACCTCGCTCAAACGGGCTCTTTTCTCCTGAATCCTGGACCCAGAGTTGAATACAATAACCTCAGCAGACCGACCGGTGTGGCCTTTCCCTTTAACAACTTGGATGTTATGATTCTATTAATGCAACTGAAGTTTGTATTGATTTTTTTTTTTTTTTTTTTTTTTTTTGAGCAGTCAGGATGTATACTCTTGGTTCATGTTGAACTTCCGGTCAATTACAAACCTATCAGTCTTTTCAAATGAACTGCTGTTGGGTCTTCTCCATCTTGTACTGAGCTAATCGATTAAAAAAAAAAGAAAAATCTAAAGACAGGATTTATCTTTACGCTGTTAAATGTCATTTTGTTGGTTCCAACCCATCCTCTTAGCCAACCCAAATCTTTAAGCTCTGATATCTGGCATCTAAGACATCAGCTTTCTGACGATGGGGCGTGTGCCTTAACAAACTCTTTAATGCCCTCTTTCATCCTTGTAATCAACAGACACGTTAGCAGCACAGGAGGGGGTGGGGCTCCGTGCACCCATCCAGATGCCTCACCAGCCGCATCTCCGTTGCTGTATTTATCAATACGCTAATATGTTTGTCCAACTAAATATGCAATTGCCCCAATTGTTTGTTCGCCCAGCCTATTTTTCTTGAGTATGCACAGTGTTTTGTGAAGGATCTTTACCAGTGCTTTGTCAATCCAGTCTGGTAACGCCACGAAAAGAGAGAACAAAGTTGGTTTGGCTCTTAGGAACCGCATCTCCTTCCAAGATCATACATGCTACCTCTTCAAAGATCTGTTAAAATGTTTGCTCGGAACCCATATTAAACCCATCAAATTTATCAGCTGTTATTCCCCAGAAGCCAACTTCTTCCGTGTTGGGGAAAATTATGACATTTTTCCCTTCCCAGTTTTCTGCAATGCCCATCTGGTGAGGTTCGAGATGGTTTGTCAAGGCCCAGAGAAGGCGGTCGCGGTAACGAAGGAGCGCCCACCATTTCTCACCATCTTTGGGCTCTTGGCAATTCCCCTGGGGATGTTTCTTCTACACTCTCCAGTTTTACAACTGTTCTCCCTGTGGGAGAAAAAGAAACCCACAAGGCAGAGTGCAGAACACGCAGACAGCTTTCAGAGTCTTTCAAGGCCCCTGGTCCCCCTGCTCATGCATCTGCCGCCCCAATGAGCTCATGCTGCCCCAGACCCTCCCTAGTGGGCTGTCCCTGGGGCTCCCCCTGTGTGGTTCCCACTGCGGCAAGTGTCCTTCCACTCAGTCTGTAAGCTCCACTCCACTGGGCTCTTTTCTCCTGAACGAGATACAATAACCTCAGAGTCCTGCCAGAGTCCCCGCCTCCTCTGCTGCTTAGGGCAGGCAACACGTCCACGTGTGCCAAACCAACCTGCTTTTTGAAACTCTATAGAAACGGGACCATTGACACCATGGGAGCTGGGCTTCTGCTCTTGGCTTTGTGTCTGTTCACCTGCCCCGCCCCCACGCCTCAGCCCCCCAACACCTCCCCGCCCCCCCAGCAGCCAATGTGGAGTCCTCATAGCGTTCTCCTTGGTCTCATGCCGGGGAACCTGGTCCTCACGTTTGCAGACACGAAGGTGAGTCGGCCGTAACTCGGGGAAGCTGGCTCCTGACTACCCGTGCACATCCTGTCCTGGACGGGCTGGGGCGGGTCAGAAGCACTGGCTGGGAAACAGCACACACAGCCTTATCAGGGGCCTCTCTCCAGCCTCATTCTGCTATCACAGGACTGTCGGCACCAGAGAATCATGAACTTCTGAGCCGTCCACGCTTGACTTGTTAATAGTCCAATGGATTTGAAAACTCCTTACTATCCGAGAAACCCATGGCTTTTCTCCTCTCAGAAGGTTATTCGCTCAAAAGTGTTCTTTTTTTTTTTATGTTTAATTTATTTTTGAAAGAAAGAGAAAGAGAGAGAGTGGGGGAGGGAGGGGCAGAGAGAAAGGGAGACACAGAATCCGAAGCAGGCTCCAGGCTCCGAGCTGTCAGCACAGAGCCTGACGCGGGGCTCCAACCCACAAACCGTGAGATCATGACCTGAGCCGAAGTTGGGCGCTCGACCGACTGAGACACCCAGGTGCCCCGTCACTCAAAAGTGTTCTTGATGATCTGGATGCATCAAAATGATCTACAAGTTTTGAAGCGTCTGAATTGAAGTGGAAAATTTAGAGTAATGTTCGATTGGCTTTCCCTTTCTAGAGTTATGTGTGATTTAGGAAACTTGACATTGTGACTGTCTGTAATTCATACAGTATTGCAGGTGTTGCAATAGATTACAAACAAAATCCCCGTTGCAACGTCTCCACTCAACAGTGTCATTTTCAGGAATATCTGCAAGGTTTTATGGCAGTTTTTGGCATACCACCGACTAACCACAGAGTAAATACACCAATATCAGGTCGGCTGTTCATCCCAGAGTGCTGGGGCAGCCAGATTTGTGCCTGTGTCCTGGGTGATCAGCCGGAGCCCCCCTGTGGCCCTGGGGTGTTCTGGTTTGGAAGACAAATTATATGGCAGTCCTAGCTAGCATGGAAAGACTTAGAATCTCTCCATATTGTATATTTTAAAAATTATTGAGATTCACACAAGTATATTTAAAGCGCTACCTTAAGCTGCCTCATGGCCTCAAAGTTGCAAAAAATAAAGTTGCCAGAAATCTGAGTAATTATCTGGAAAGCCAAGTAAAAGACCTGCTTCTGAAGTTTGCCTTGTCCCTTCCCACCACTTCCATCACAGGCTTTTACATTTCTGTGGGCTGGACGCATAACACTTGTTTGTAATTAGCCCAGGGTCCTGGAAGCCTTGCTAAAATGTTTGCCTTTGGACTTTAGACTCCAGCTATCCCACTGATTAAGGCAAAGGTTTAAAGGGTCTTCTGATGAGAGATCAGTGGTGAGACACTGCTGCTCCTTCCTCACTCATGGCTTGCTCACAGACAGGGTGCTGACCATTGGCTCACTCCTTTGCACACACTGAGTGACCACTCTGGGCTGGGAACAGAGGACACGAGGGGGAATAAAGCACCAGCCCAACCCTGGGGGTCTCGTGGTCCAGGAGGAAGCATATGCACAGGAACACACCAAACACACAGGAGGGGACCAAGGCTCACTGGGGAAATGTGCCACTTGCCACCCATGCATGAACTCCAGCCCATGCTACATGTCTGTAGGGTGGGTAGTACTGCCTCAGTTTTACACATAGGGAAACTCCCCTGGGAGCAGAGGGGCAGGTGCCTCGCTTGAGGTCACGGGGCTGGTGAGTGGTGGAGGCAAGGTTTAAATCTGGTGCTTTCAAGTCCAGACCCTCATTGTACTGTTCTCAACGACCATCTCTGCAGCTGAGGAAGACATTTGAGAGCCGAGGGGGAAGGAAGGGAAGACTTTACCCAAGAAGCTGGGTAATACGAGCTGACATCCCTGCATCCCCAGAGGCTGGACAGATGGAGACGAGCCAGGGGTGGATGGGCCCAGAGCTCCAGCCCTGATGGCCTGGGAGATGAGACAGTGGGAGAACAAGGGGAAGCTGTCCAAGAAGAGGCTAGCATGTCTGGGAAATGATGGGCTGCCCAGCTCTATTCAATCCAAGCATGGGACAAGGAGGTCAAACTGGAGACCCCACTGTGGAAGGTCTGGGTGCCCCTACTAAGGGGTTGGCTTGGCCCACGGGTAACAAGAAGTCCCTGGACGCCACACAGTTAGGCTGTGCCTTAGGAAGGCTGATTGGAAAAGGTGTGTAAACTGGACCAGGGGACACAGGGACATGAAAACAATCTAATGGACCCCTGGCGTACTTCTGGGTGAAGTGGTAAGACCCTGGGCAGCGGCCTCCCAGGTGGGTCAGGAATGGGCTGGCCAGACCAGGCTGCTGATTCAGAGGACACCAAGGAAGGATGTCTTCTAAGGAAAAGGGAGTTGGGGGGGGCGGTGCAGGAAGTGAGGTAGGTATGGGGAGAAGGCCATGGTTTGGGCAATGAGGATACCACTGGGGACCCAGAGGCTGGACAGCTGAGTAGTGACAAGGCCAGAGGGCTAGAAGTGGCCAGGATCAAGCAGTCATACAGGGAGACGGTGTGACTCCCTCATGGGCAGCATGGCCAGGGTGGGGGGAAGGGTACTTTGTCAGGGTGGGAAGAGTCAGAGGAAGGGAAATTGGTGACAATTCAAGGAGGCAAGAGATGGCTGCTGGGACAGGCTTCCTGAGGATGTGGTGTGCAGGGGGAGTCTCCTTGGACAGAAGGATGGAGGGCACGTCTTCTGGGAGGGAGGGTCAGAAGGACGAGATGCATGGAAAGCCACAAAAAACGTGAGGTTTCCTTTATTTGTTCAACAGATACTTTGTTGGCAACATAATCGCCCTTGTAATGGAGACCTAACAGCGGCCTTCTAGGGAAAGGCGGTGGACCGAGCACGTTCTGCTGAACCTTCTCATGCCCACGGGCAGAGGGGATGGAAGGAGAGGATGTCCACAGAACCACAGGCTGGGGAACAGGACAGGACAGGTATGGGCTCATCTGCCCCCAACAAGCTGCCACTGAAGCCAGTAAGGCTGGGGCAACCAAGAAGCACCCCATCTGCTACCACAGAGCCCCCCAAAGGTTCAAGGACTGACAGCACCAGCACCTATGGGAATGAGGGGCATAGGAGACGCTGGAAACAGGAGGATTAGCCAAAAGTATGCTTAGGAAGCTACTACGGAATGAATCACGTCTCCCTGAATGCCTATGTTGAAGCCTTAACCTCATCGTGGCTGTATATGCAGATAGGGCTTAAGGGAGTAATTAGGGTTAATTGGAGTCATAGTGGTGGGCCCTAATCTGATAGGATCGTGGCCTTATAAGAAGAGGAAGATCTCTCTCTCCACACCACCCCCCCCAATCCCTCTCCCTCTCCACCACGTGAGGACACAGTGAGAAGTCTGCTGTCCACAGCAGACAGGAAGAGGGCCCTGTGGGTACCCTGAGCTGGGACTTTCAGCCTCCAGAACTGGGAGCAAATAAATTTCTGTTGAGTAAGTCCCCCGCCCATACAGGTATTTTGTTTGGCAGCCCAAAGTGACTGTGACAGAAGTGGTTAGACCCCTTCCCGATGCCTTTCCTCTCCCTGCAGAAGATTAGAGTTTTAATCTCTGCAACAGGGGAAGTAGGGGGTTCTCTGCACCAACAGATGCCAAGGGGTGCCATCCTGAAGATGAGAAAGAAGTGATTGCCTAAAGCTGAACGAGGAACCACCCTCCAGCCCCCTTCCCACCCTCAGCTCTGGCAATTTTGGCAGCCAAGTGTCTGCTCATGGGAGACCCTTCTGTAGGGAACATGACAGACCTGGAGGTGCGGAAGGTCCAAAGTCACAGGGGAGTCCTCCTGTTGACAAGCCTCATCTGTGGACTCAAAGCTTCGGGCAGGTTTTGAAGGTCCCTCTCTAAAATGTGGATGGAGGGGCTGAGGTCTCTAAACACTTGAGAAAATATAAAAGGATAAAGGGAGGGGAGTAATAAAGGATAAAAGGAGGGGCCTGTAATCCAGGCCCAGACGAACCATCAAGCGTGTAAGGCTAAAGATGTTTTCAGTCATGCAAGTTCTCAAAAACTTAGCTGCCCTGTGCCTCCTTTCTCAGGAAGCTACTGCAGGATGTGTTCCACCAAAGTGAGGGAGTTGCCAAGAGAGAAAAAGACATGAGATCCAAAAACCAAGGAATCGGATCCAGGAGAGAGGTGAAAGGAATCCCCAATGATATGGGATGAGAGATCGCAAGGCATCAGTTGTGGAAAGGACAGTAACAATTTGCCAGCAGGCAGCCAGTCAGATGTCAGCCAGAGGACACAGGTGCTGGAGAAATGCCACCAAAAGATGAAACTGGAAACTATTGAGAGGAGATTTACACACAAGCCAGAGTATTTGGGAGATGATGTGGTGATAGATACATACAAAACAGAAGACAGTTACTTACTCCAGGAAAACAAAAAATTGTAGAAGAAAGGAAATTCAATCATACACCACATGGCTTAACTATGGAGAGCATTTCATTGTCACAATAATATAAACACATAATGATCAAGTGAAAAAATAATGATATGACACAAACTTGACCAAGGAGGTGAAAGGCCTGTACTCTGAAAACCATAAAACACTGATGAAAGAAATTCAAGGTGACACAAAGAAATGGAAAGATATATCATGCTCATGGATGGGGAAAACGAGTATCGTTAAAATTTCCATACTACCCAAACTAATCCACAAATTCAATGCAATCCCTATTAAAATACCCACGGCATATTTCACAGAGCCAGAACAAATAATGCTAAAATTTGTATGGGACTGACTACAAAAGACTCCAAATAGTCAAAGCAATGTTGAAAAAGAAAAAAACTAGAGGTATTGTAATCCCAGATTTCAAGATATACTACAGGGACTTTTGGATGGCCCAGTCAGTTGAGCAGCTGACTTCAGCTCAGGTCATGGCCTTTCAGTTAGTGGGTTCGAGCCCCACATCAGACTCACTGCTGTTAGTGCAGAGCCTACTTCGGATCCTCTGTCTTCCTTTCTCTCAAGCCCTTCCTGGATTGCTCTCTCTCTCTCTCTCTCTCAAAAATAAGTAAACATTAAAAAAAAACAAGACATACCACAAATGTGTAGTAATCAAAACAGTTTGGTACTGGAACACTTGGGTGTCTCAGTCAGTTGAGCGTTCAGCTCTTGATTTCAGCTCAGGTCATGATCTCGTGGGTTTGTGGGATCGAGCCCCACGTCAGACTCTATGCTGACAGCACTGAGCCTGCTTGGGATTCTCAATCTCTCTCTCTCTCTCTCTCTCTCTCTCTCTCTCTCTGCCTCTCCTCTGTTCTCTCTCTCTCTGTCTCTCAAAATAAAGAAATAAACTTAAAAAAAACAGTTTGGTACTAGCACAGTAGACACAAGGATCAATAGAACAGAACAGAAATTCCAGAAATAAATCCCTGTTTATACAGTCAATTAATCAATGACAAAGAAGGCAAGAATATGCAATGGGAAAAAGACAATCTTGGGGCGTCTGGGTGGCTCAGTCAGTTAAGTGTCTGTTCGACTCTTGATTGCGGCTCAGGTCACGATCTCATGGTTCATGGGATTGAGCCCTGCATTGGGATGTTATGGCAAAGCTTGGTTGGGATTGTCTCTCTCCCTCTGTCTCTGCCCCTCACCCACAGTCATTTGAGCACACACGTGCACGCTCTTCCTCTCTCTCTCTCCCTCAAAATAAAGAAATAAAAAAAGAGACAATCTCTTCAACAAGTGGTGCTGGGAAATTGGACAAAAACATGCAAGAGAATGAAACTAGACCACTTTCTTACACCAGACGCAAAAATAAACTCAAAATGGTTTAAAGACCTAAATGTGAGACCTGAAACCATAAAATTCCTACAAGAACACATAAGCAGTAATCTCTTTGACATCAGCCATAGAAACATTTTTCTGAATACATCTGTTCTGGCAAGGGAAACAAAAGCAAAATTAAACTCTTAGGACTACACCAAAATAAAAAGTCTCTGCAGAGCAAAGGAAACCATCAGCAGCATAAAAAGGCAACCTACTGAATGAGAGAAGATATTTGCAAATGATGTATTCAGTAAGGTGTTAATATCCAAAATATACAGAGAACTGATACAACTCAACACCAAACAAACAAACAAACAAACAAACAATCCTATTAAAAATGAGCAGAAGACGTGAATAGACATTTTTCCAAAGAAGACATCCAGATGGCCAACAGACACATAAAAATTGCTCAACATCACTAATCATCAGGGAAATGCAAATCAAGACTGCAATGAGATATCCCCTCACGCCTGTCAGAATGGCTAAAATCCAAAACACAAGAAACAAGTGTTGGCAAGGATGTGGAGAAAAAGGAACCCCTGTGCACTGTCGGTGGGAATGCAAACTGGTGCAGCCAGTGCGAAACATCATGGAGGGTCCTCAAAAAAATTAAAAATATGACTACCGTACGATCCAGTAACCCCACTACTGGACATTTACCCAGAGAAAACAAAAACACTAATTTGAAAAGAGACATGCACCCCTATGTTTATAGCAGCATTATTTACAATAGCCAAGAGGCAGGCCGAGTGTCCATCTATAGATGGATGGAGATCTATATCTATATCTATCTATATCTATATCTATATATATATGTGTGTATTGGAATACTACTCAGCCACAAAAAAGAATGAAATCTTGCCACTTGCAATAACATGGATGAGTCTAGAGGGTATAATAATACTAAGTGAAATAAGTCAGAGGAAGAAAAATATGATTTTACTCATATGTGGAATTTAAGAAACAAAACAAATGAACAAAGAAAGAAGAGACAAAGAAACCAGACTCTTAACTATAGAGAACAAATTGATGGTTACCAGAGGGGAGGTGGGGGGGAGGATGGGTGAAGTAGGTGAAGGGGAATATGAACCCACTTCCCGTGATGAGCAACGACTTATGTCTAGAACTGTTGAATCATGAACCTGAAACTAATATAACACTGTCTTTTGTACTTGAAGAAAAAGAAGGAGAAGGAGAAGAAGAAGAAGAAAGAAGAAGAAGAAGAAATGATAACGTGACTATATTGGAAAGATGGGGAATATGTGTGCACGTGCGGGTGTGGAGTGAGTCACGCGAAAGAGAACCAAGTCTTCACCCGCTGTGGTGGGGCATTCCAGATAACACGTTTCTGAACCCGGCAGAGCAGGAAGAATCAGGATACTTATATTATTTCAAGAAAGGTGCCCTTTGCACACCAAAAGGAATGGATACAATATTTGGAAGTGGCAGTTGGTTCTGGGAAGTCAGAATGTGGAGTTGGTACGGTAAATGAGGGAAGCTAACTGCTACTTTTTGTTTTGTTTTGTTTTTGTATTAAGCCCTGGAGAAGTACTTGATTTTTTCAAACATGGGCAGTATGGAGGCGCCCGGGTGGCTCAGTCGGTTGAGCTTCCGGGTTCGGCTCAGGTCACGATCTCACAGTTTGTGAGTTCGAGCCCCGCGTCGGGCTCCGTGTTGACAGCTCAGAGCCTGGAGCCTGCTTCGAATTCTGTCTCCCCCTCTCTCTGCTCCTCCCCCACTCATGCTCTGTCTCTTTCTCTCCTTCAAAAATAAATAAAAACATTTAAAAAAATTAAGAAAAGCTATGTGCAGTATGGACTTAATGAACTGAAATTAAGTTTAAACTTATATGTACATTGGGGCGCCTGAGTGGCTCAGTCAGTTAAGCATCCAACTTTGGCTCAGGTCATGATCTCATAGCTTGTGGGTTCAAGCCCCGCACTGGGCTCTCCACTCTCAGAGCCTGGAGCCTGCTTCAGATCCTCTGTCTCCCGCTCTCTCTGCCCCTCCCCAGCTCGTGCTCTCTCTCTCAAAAAGAAATAAGCATCAAAAAGAGAAATAAAATTATATGCACATTTCAATCTAACTTCTTAAGCTTCGATTTGTTTACCTGCTCTTTAGCTGGTTCGTTCGTTCGTTCGTTCGTTCATTCATTCTACAGACCTTGAGTGTGAACCTTCTTCTGAAAGTCAGGTGCTGTGTCAGAGGAAGGGGCAGTTTCAGTTTCTGCCCCTAAAGAACCTTTCCTTTTCATAAGAAAAACTTCAAGGAGGTTAAAGATTTAGGTGCCATTTTACTTTGCTTTGTATCGTAGATGGGTTTCCGAAGAACTCTAAATGGTGTATTCGTAATTCCACTGAAGCCTTGGGACAATGTGGCTGGGGCTTCTGATTTAAAGGGCCTTATGACAAACCTGTCAGGAAAATACAATCCACATAATGTGAATAAACTGTATAAACTCATATTTTCACAGAGTGGCCACTTCGGTGAGAGACAGATGCGGCAGCAGGAAAGGTAGTCTGAGAATAAATTTAGGGGCAACACACAGCCATTTGGGAAGAGAAGAATTAATTTATGACCAGTATTACGAATGACCACAAGTTAGAATTCCTTTATGTACTGTGGTGTGTCCTTAATTACATTATTATGCGCATTCTTTTTACAACAAGTTTATTTATTTAATTAAAAAATTTTTTGATTTTTTTTTTCTTACTCCTTTTTGAGAGAGACAGAGCGTGAGCGGGGGAGGGGCAGAGAGAGAGACACACACACAGAATCCAAAGCAGGCTCCAGGCTCTGAGCTGACAGCGGGAGCCGGAGGCAGGGCTCGAACTCACTGACGGCAAGATCATGACCCGAGCCGAAGTCGGACGCCTAACTGAGCCACCCACACGCCCCAGTTTATTTATGGATTTTGAAAGAGAGCAGAAGGGGCAGAGAGAGAGGGAAGACAGGGAGAGAGAAAAAAATCTCAAGCAGGCTCCGTACTGTCAGCGTGGAGCCCCATGCAGGGCTCCATCCTGCGAACAGTGAGATCGTGACCTGAGGTGAGATCATGACCAAGAGTCAGACGCTGAACTGACTGAGCCGCCCAGGCGCCCCTGCTATTACGTGCATCCTCATTATGTGTCATGTACTGATTAAAAACTAGCCATATCCAACAAATGGAATGGTAAAACGTTCATCTATAGGTCACTGGGATTCTGTACTAATTAATTTCACAGATTTTTTACACTTTCTCCATTTATAACAGATAGGACTTCTTCCTTTCAGCTCCATCTGTGAGGACATTGAGGACAGACTCGTCAACATGTTTAATATATGAACGGCCATTTTACCCACTGAGGTTTTTATTTTTGCCCAAAGATTTGTATTGCATCAGATTACAGCAGCAGGAAATATTTTTAAAAAATAGCCATAGTTTGGGAAAACCACCTGTTTTAGTTGGAAGAGTATACATATATAAACTGTATCATGCAAATTGGCTAAGAAAATGCTCTTTCTCCCAAATGCTACCTTTTGTGCTGTGACTATTTTTTTTTTAATTTTTTTTTAACTTTTATTTATTTTTTTGAGACAGGGAGAGACAGAGCATGAACGGGGGAGGGTCAGAGAGAGAGGGAGACACAGAATCCGAAACAGGCTCCGGGCTCTGAGCTGTCGGCACAGAGCCTGACGCGGGGCTCGAACTCAGAGCGTGAGATCATGACCTGAGCCGAAGTCGGACGCTCAACCGACTGAGCCACCCAGGCGCCCCTGTGCTATGACTATTTATAACGTCCTTGCTGCTGCCCCAAAACCGCCATGATGTGGGAAACAGAAGGGGCTAATAAGCAGTACCCATGATTTAGGCATGCCTTTCACATTGGAAATTATGTTGAATAAAATACATCGCACCGTAATGGAAATGCACCTTGCACACGGTGGCCAGGTCGGTTTGCTACAGCCCAGCTCTCATCCAATCACTACCCTGCTCCGAAGTCCCCAGTGGCTCCCCATTGCCCACCGATGAAGACTAAACCTGGCCTATGAGCTGCTGTGATGGGGTCAGTGTGGGATATGTCATATCTGCCGGTGCCTCAGCCCTGCTGCCCTGTGAGATGGACCATTTCATTCTCTGGATACACCCTCACTCTGTTCCATCTCAGACTTTGCACTGTCCCTTCCTTCCTTTTTTTTTTTTTTTAAGTAGGCTTCATGCCCAACGTGGACCCCAACGTAGGGCTTGAACTCACGACCCTGAGATCAGGACCTGGGCTGAGATCAAGAGTCGGATGCTTAGCTGACTCAGCCATCCAGATACCCCTGGTGTCTTTCCAAGTAAAGGAAGACACTAGAGCTTTCTCTCTCCTCCACGAAAGGACACAACGAGAAAGTGGCTGCCTGCAAGCCGAGAGAGAGTCTCCCCAGAAATCAAAGTTGCCTTGACCTTCAACATCCAGCCTCTAGAACTGGGAGAAAAGAAATGTCTGTTGCTCAAGCCCCCAGCCTGTGGTATTTTATTATGGCAGCCCAAGCAGACTAATACAGTCCCCGTTTTCCCAGTCACTGTCTCTCAAGGGGCGTCTCAAATGCCACCCACTCAGGGACCCTCTCCCCCCTCCTTGCCGGATGCCCTCTCCCTGCGCCGAGCCCTTCAGCATCCGGTCTAGAGAAATCCCCAAATGTGGGACTTTGCCCCTTGCACCCAGTGCACTCTACAGTCCCTGAGGACAGACACTGGATGCCCCCCCCCCCCCATGCTCTGCAATTAGAAAGGGGATTGGCCGCGGACCCAGAGCTTCCCGGAACTTTCCAAGAAGGCTGTGACGCTCTGCCTGTCTACAGCACTGTACCAGCAGGCTACATTCCTAATTCTATAACAGCATTAGAATGTAAAATGCATGTCAGTATGAAAAGAGGAACAGCCTCTTTTTTTTTTTTTTTGTATTTTGTAACTAGAGAAACGCTTTATGATCACTGGACTCATTTTCATTTTAAGCTAATTAGTAAATTGCATTTTTGGCTCTTTAACTGGCTAGGTTAAATTTAGCTCATCTCTTCCCTTAAACTCAAGCTGTCAGTGGGATTTGCAATTAGAATTTTCACTCCCAACTTTCTTTGCCATTCAGGGGGATGCCAGCAACGTACCCCCACTTCTAGCCCTTTCTCCCCACAGCTTCTCCTGACCCGAGGCTCCCCATGGATGCACCAAGACAGCTCCTTACCCCTAAGCTTTGCGGGTCACCCACGAACAAGGCTGACATCCTTGGATTGCCCCCAGGCGGGCAGGGCACACGCCCACCGCTGCAAGTCAGCCGTCGGTCACACAGCCGAGGGCCTAGCATACAGCAGCCCCAAGGGACTTATTAAACTATGCAGTAATCACACGGCCAGGACTGGAGCAAGGGCCTGGAGCCCCTGATGTGCTGGGCAGGAGCCCCTACCTTGCTGGACGGGGGCGAGGTCTGAGGGGTCCCGGAAGGAGGCCGGCTGGCAGGACAAAAGGGTACATTCAGGCGAGGACTGGGGGACGAGGCAGCATTACAGAAATACTGAGCAGGACAGAAATATTTGCATCGTAGCCATCGCCATGACCAAATCAGGTGCACGAGCTGACTCCGTGCCCAGCCAGGCCCTAAAGATGCCTAAGAACATCCCGGTGAAGGGCACGGATGTGTGTCAGCACCGAGGTCACCGGCCACCCCCGCGTGGCTGTCTCTGGTGACCAGAGACATTGTGAGGGCCGGGGAAGTCCCCATCCCTAGCATCCGACCCTCCCACCTCCAAGCCCTCTGCCCTGTGCTTGGAGCTCAGCTTCCCTCCCTCCCACCTGGTCTCCCCTTGAGCCCTGCAAAGGGCCCTTCCCCAGCCCGAGCTCTTCCCACCCACCCCAGCCGCCCTGCCCCGAGCCTGGTTCACAGGCCCACGACCCCAGCCCTCAGCCGGACGGCCTGAGGATGCTCACCCAGCCTTTGTCAGGCAGAAGAAAGACACCTGGCCAGTTCCTCCCAGTGTGAGCTCCCCGCTGAGACCAGCCTTAGGAGCACAGCGCCTGCATCCGACCTCTTCTCGTCCTCCTTAAGCAAGATGGGCCTGTGCTTTCCAAGAAGAGAGACATCCATCCATTATGCAGGCACTAATGGGCCTCTGGGCCTCCAGAGCTGCTGGGAGCAGGGCGGGTCTGTGAGGGGGGGCACGCCCACCTGGCCTGGCGGGATTCTCTTCCCATCCCCGCCCCTGCTCTGGGCCACAGGGCCCCGCGGTCTCCGGGTGGTGGCAAGTAGGGCAGAGAGAGCCACCCCAGGGGACAGGCGGCAGTTAGTGAAATGAGCTCAGTGATCTGGGGAGGCTACAGAGCACAGATGGCATCTGCGAACAAGCCGCGTCTTTGCAGTCAGAGCTACTTGGAATTTGGGTGGATTACCTGTGGGAAAACTGGGAAACGTTTTCTCTCTCCCAGATGTGGGACCTCCCAGTGTCTTTCCAGCCCTGGGCTTTCCTCCTGTGGCCCCGGCTGATTCAGAGGCTCCCAAACACCCAACCACGGGGCAAGGAAAACGTGCAGAGAGTTTTTGTGATGCACCCAATGAGTTTGATTTCAGGCCTTTGCCTTGTTCGGAGATTATCCGTCTGACATTTTTGTGATCTTTTTTTAAATGACATGATAGCTCCAGTAGATGATCATTATTTTTATTTTTTACTGTTTAAAAAAAAATTTTTTTTAACGTTGATTCACTTTGGAGAGAGAGACAGAGTGTGAGTGGGGGAGGGGCAGAGAGAGAGAGGGAGACACAGAATCCGAAGCAGGCTCCAGGCTCCGAGTTGTCAGCACAGAGCCCGACGCGGGGCTCCAACTCACAAGCTGTGAGATCATGACCTGAGCCGAAGTCGGACGCTTAACTGATGAGCCACTCAGGTGCGCCCATTATTTTTATTTGTAAATGTGCTTATTTAGCAAAATAAAGTTTGCAGCCTTTTGTTGCTGCTTGGGGGGCGGTGGTCAGGGACATGCAAACAAAAGTCTGTGAATCATGTGTAGCATGAGGACTGGACCCTGGAGGACTCTTACTTTGGGCTTTGGTCACTGGAGGCCCCAGAGGGGGGTGGAGGGGAAGGGGACACAGATGTTCACCCATCTGTGAAAACGGCATTACGACCACACTGCTCCCAGTATGTTCAGGAAACCTGGGGCGGGGGGGGGGTGGGGAGGGGGGGTCTCTTGCATTTTGTTCAATGAACTCTTCCAGTAACAGCACCTGCCCCTTGCCTGCCAGGCATTAGAGCGCCCTGGGTCAAACTGTGGGTCGTGACCCACTCTTGGGTCATGAAATCAATTTAGGAGGGGACTGAGACCAGCATTTCAAAAAGAAAGACCGTGGAGCAGAGCAGAAAATATCAGAGTATATGATGTGTAAACATGGAGTAGGGTAAATATTGATTCATAAGCCTTTTGTTTCATATACATATTTAAATGTATGTGTATATGAATACATATTCAAATATATTGATATATTTAAATGTATGCATATATTCATACATGTTATATTCATATATACACATATATGTGGGTGTGTATAGATTGACAGAGAGATGACAGATATTCTGTGTGGAGGAGTAAATTCCTCACAAGCCCACCCTCCTGCAGATAACATCTACAAACTTACAAATTATGGACAAAATAGCCAAAACCACATCTTGAGGGCCCTGGAGAGTAAACATAAGCAGGTAGGTTTGGGAGTAGCATTAAAACCCACAAGAATCAACCCAAATGGGACAATTTCCCATTTTTGTGGCCTTGCCTTGTAGGCAGCCACATTTGCGGTAAGGGGACAAGGTGGCCAAATTCTAGGAGAAGGCCTATTTTCCCTCTGGACTGAGGAACCAGGAGAAGGAAGCTTGGACAACCACAGTGGTTGGAGAGTGGGGAGGAACCCCATAAAGGAGAGAGCCGGAGAAGGAACCCAAAACATTTTGTGTGTAAACCCCGCCCGAGTTTCTGCCTGACCCCCAAACCACACGTGTGTGTGGCATGTTAAAAGCAGTTTAACCAAGATCTGGGCCCCCATCCAGCACAAGTGTCACAGAGTTTGAAGTTTGAGTCTAGCCAAGTTAATTCTTACTGAAACGAGAACATCAATTCTATTCAAAACAATGTCACAGAGTCCAGAGTTTCTACAACAGAACATCTACGATGTCCAGGATACAATCTGAAATTACTCCGTATATGAAAAGCCAGGAAAATGCAACCCATTCTCAAGAAAAAAGGCAATCAACAGAAACCAACCTTAAGATGACCCAGATATTGGAATGATTAGGTAAGATCTTTAAAATAGCTATTATGACAATATTCAACGAGGTAAAGAAAAGTGTGTCCTAACAAAGAAAAGATAGGATATCTTAATCAGGAGATTTAAAATATAAAAATGAACCAATTGGCAGTAGTATTCATAAGAGTTAAAAAGTAGAAACAATCCAATGTCCATCAACTGATGAGTGGGTCAATGGAAGGTGGTATATTCCTACAATGGAATATTATTTGGCCATTAAAAAGAATGAAGAATTGGTGCAGGCTACCACATGGAAAAACCTTGAAAACACTGTTAAGTGAAAGAAACCAGTTGTAGAGACCACATATTGTATGGTTCCATTTATAAGGAATTTCTAGAGTAGGAAAATCTGTAAAGGCAGAAAGTAGACAAGTAGTTGCCAGGAGCTGGGGAGAAGGAGGACTGGGGAGTGATTGCCAGTGAATATCAGGTTTCTTGTAACGAAATGGGTGTAATGACATTTCTTGGAATGATATAGTAGTGATGATTGTACAATTTTGTGACCATACTAAAAAAGTCTGAATTGTCCATTTAAAATTAAATGAAAGTTTCAGAACTGAAAACCCTAGTATCGGAAATGAAAACAATTTCACTGAGTGGACTCAGAATGAGAAGGGAAAAATAATCCATAAACTTGAAAAGGGATGAATAACAATTTTACAGTCTGAAAGAGAGAGAAGAAAAAGACAATAAAATTAACAGAGCCTCAAGGACACATAAAACAATATCAGAGTTTTAAAAGTTCCAGAGGACAGGAAGAGAACGGGCAAGAAACCTATCTGAAGAAATAATAGCTGAAAACTTCCCACACTTGAAGAAAAACAAACCATAATTTCAAGAAGCCCAGCAAGTCTGAATAGGATCAGTGAAGAAAACTATGTCTGGGGGACATCAGAATCAAACTGGTGAAAACCAGATAAAGGCAACACCTGGAAAGCAGACAGAGAAAAACCATGCATTACACACAAGGGAATCAATATTTGAATGACTGCAGACATCAAAAACCATGGAGACCAGATTACAGTGGAACAACACCTTTAAAGTGTTGAAAGGGAAAACATTATCAAGCCAGATGTCTATATACAGCAAAAGTATGCTTCAAGAAGAAAGATGAAATAAAGGCATTTTATTTATTTTTAATTTTAACGTTTATTTATTTTTGAGACAGAGAGAGTCAGAGCATGAATGGGGGAGGGTCAGAGAGGGAGGGAGACAGAATCTGAAACAGGCTCCAGGCTCTGAGCTGTCAGCACAGAGCCTGACGCGGGGCTCGAACTCACGGACTGTGAGATCATGACCTGAGCTGAAGTCAGATGCTTAACTGACTGAGCCACCCAGGTGCCCTGAAATAAAGGCATTTTAAAAAAAAGGAACTGCCAAAGGAAGCTCTTAAGTCTGAAGGAAAATGAAGTGGGGAAAAAAACCTCAGATCTTCATGAATGAATGAATGGCATCAGAAATAGTAAATACAGGGGCGCATGGGTAGCTCAGTCAGTTAAGTATCCAACTCTTGATTTCGACTTAGGTCATGATCTCATGGTTTGTGAGATTGAGCCCTGTGTCGGGCTGGGGATTCTCTCTCTCCCTCTCTCTGCCCCTCCCTGCCCCTCTTCTGCTCTCTCTCTCTCTCTTATTCTTTCTCTGACCCTCCCCTGCTCTCTTTCTCAAAAATAAATATTTTTTTTTAAAAAGAGAGACCCATAGTAAATATAAAGACATGTCAATGAAAAGTAAATGGTTGGATGGCGCGCCTGGGTGGCTCAGTCGGTTGAGTGTCCGACTTCAGCTCGGGTCATGATCTCACAGTCCGTGAGTTCAACCCCCGCGTCAGGCTCTGTGCTGACAGCTCAGAGCCTGGGGCCTGTTTCAGATTCTGTGTCTCCCTGTCTCTCTGACCCTCCCCCCATTCATACTCTGTCTCTCTCTGTCTCAAAAATAAAATTAAAAAATTAAAATTAAAATTAAAATTTAAAAAAATTAAAAAAAAAAGAAAAGTAAATGGTTGGAAGAGGTGTAACAGGCCAAAAGTAAGTATGATAAGGTTGGCGTGCCTCTATTAATATCATGTAAAATAGGCTTTCAGGACAGAGACTATCACTAGAGCTAAAGAGAGACACCTCCTAACAATGAAAGGGTCGATTCATCAGGAAGACATAACCATAGTAAATGTAAATGTGCCAAATAACATAGCCTCAAAACACATAAAGCAAGACTGACAGCTTTGAAGAGGAGAAAGAGGGGGTGCCTGGCTGACTCAGTTGGTGGAGCATGCAACTCTTGATCTTGGGGCTGTGAGTTTGAGGCCCATGTTGAGTGTGGAGCTTACTTAAAAAAAAATCTTTAGAAAAATAATAAAGGGGAGAAATAGATGATTCCATAATCATACTAGGAGATTTGAACACCCCTCTCTCAGCAATTTATAGAACAGTTAGACCATGAAAAAAATAAGTAATGACAGAAGATCCCAACACATCTTGACCTAATTGATATTTATACATATGAGTTATGATGTAAAATGTATTTCTTACTATGACTCATTTCTAAAAAAAGATTGAAAATCACTCTGCTAGGGAAAACACAGAAGACTAAATCACAGACCCCTAAAATTCAACATCTAGGGGCCCCTGGGTGGCTCAGTCGGTTAAGGGTCTGACTTCAGCTCTGGTCATGATCTCGTGGACTGTGAGTTCGAGCCCCACGTCAGGCTCTATGCTGACAGCTCGGAGCCTGGAGCCTGCTTCAGATTCTGTGTCTCCTTCTCCCTCTTCCCCTCCCCCACTCGTTCCCTGTCTCTGTCGCTGGGTCAGGTGTCCCCACAGGCGACCAGGATGCCATCTGCAGAACAGGCCTTGCTGTGTGCACACTGACACACCCAGTTCCCCAAAGTCCTCAGCTCTGCTGCAAAATCCCTGCCGGGCTGACCTGCCGGGAGAGACAGTTACGGCTGCTCCTTTCTATGCTTCTCATGCAAGTTGCTGGCAAAGTGGAGTCTGCAGAGAATGGAGGACCAGAGAAGGATCCTCTGGTGGGATCCCACTTGACAGGGGCCGGGTCTGCAGCTCTTGGCTGTCTTGACTCCACATCAGAACCTCCAACCAATGCCAGCCTGGGTCACCCTAGAGCCCCAAACTGGGGACAAAAAAGACACAACCAGCACTGGGGGGGGGGGGGTTTCAAGCACACCTCAAAGTTTTCCCCTTCCACCAGCTGTCTGGTCCGTAGGACAGGTGACCGGAGCACAGATTCTCTTCGTGCCCATTAGTCGAGTGCTGTCGTGTGTGCGGACATCCCTGGCGTGTCCACACTGCTCACCTCCGTCCCCTTCTATGCTCCAGCCACGGAGAGTTATCGGTAGCTCCTTCGAGCATAGCAGGCTGCCGTGTGCCTTTGGGTACCGCTCTTCCCGCACCCATGAACTCTCTTCCTCCATGGCAACTCTAGTCCTTGCCCTCTGGCCCAGACGGCTGCCCCATGAAACTCTCTGCCACCCCACCCCATCACACAGAATGAATCCTTCCCCTCTCTGGGTCACCTCTGCCAACAGAGAAGTTCTGAGAAGCTCACTTAACACATGGCATTGTGGTCACCAGTTTCTCAACTCTAGGACACACGGTTTTGCTTTTGAAGGTTCCAGATATAAGGCTGAATTTTCTATTCAGTGTGCACCTCACATGTAGACATGCTCCTTTCCCCCCCGGGGGAAAGCTGCTGTGAAATCAAAGGCAGGTCTCATAAGTGGGGTGACTCAGCTCCCTCACCTGACTTGCCTCCGTGACCCCAAAAGCTTGATGCAGTCTGAGCTTTGGCAAATACTTGCTGGGTCCAAGTTTGAACTCAATGCAAGTATTTCTTGAGGGCTGCCCCTCAAGGAAATTCGTGTGCTCTGCAAAATGGAGGGATTGGGATAACAAAGTAAAGTTCCTGTCCTCGAGAGGGTCAACACTGCGTATGTGAACAGGGTGCTCCGAAGGAACGAAGCCCACGGTGGCACCACATAAAACCACCTGCAACAGCACCTTGACCTGGACTAAGGGGCTTTGTATTTGAGGGATTTTTTGTGATTTTTTTTTGAATAAAGTTTTACAATTTGTAAATGTCTTGCATTTTCTTTACCAATTCTACGGAGAACCCTAACCGCCATTCTGTGTCTCATTTTATAGAGAAAGGAACTAAGCCTCAAAGAAGGAAAGAGTCTTACCCAAGGTCAACAACTAGAAAGTGCCAGAACCAGCTCAAAAGTGCCAGACCAGCTAGAAAGTACTGGAATCAGGAACAGTCACCCAGCTGTTCTCATTCCCTGACTCCTGCTCTCTCTCAGCCAGAGAAAACTCGGCTCAGTGGAACCTACCTCTTCTCTTTAAAATAGAAACCATGTAGCCCACTCTCCAGCCGAAGTCTAATCTCTCCTCTGTGAAATAAGAAGGAAACTCTGAAGTTTCTCCCTATGCCTTCTCCTCACACGGTCACCATGGCAATGGGAAAATATTATGCGGTGGAGGAATTGTGGGAATATGAATCAGCAGAACCAGCACAAGGCCCTTGGAAAACTGTGATTCCCAGTGGACATGCTTCACGTTCAGAGTAAACACTCCAACATGATAGATTGCACTTTGCCTCCTGTAGAAACTCCACGGCCAGCTCACTCCATTAGCGACAGACCCGCTGTCTCCACGCAAGCACTGGCCTCCTCCTCTCTTTATAAGAAAAGGCTTTGGCCATTTGTGAGCATGATTGCTGCTTGGCAACACAGGGCTGTGGGTATCTGCTGGCTTCGCTGAATTTTAAACATTTTTCCGTGCCAAGTGGAACAAATTATTGATGTTGATCTGGGTGGATGTTTAACGTCGTCCAGTGTAATTTCAATGGTGAAGAGTTCACACCCGGCTTTTAAGTCTAGGATAATGAAGCTATTAATCAAGCATTAAATAATTGTAGACGGTAATGACCGCCTCATCCGGCTGTTGCTAAGTCTCCCTGAAATTCTCAATCAATGGGTGATAAAAAAAGACTGATTCAGTTCCTCTAGATAATTGCACATAGAATTGCCATGTGATCCAGTCATTCCATTTCTGGCTGTATACTCAACACAGTTGAAAGAAGGAGCTAGAACAGCTATCTGTATGCCTATGTCCATAGCAGCATTCCTTATGAGAGCCAACAGGTGGAAACAGCCCAAGTGTCCATTGACAGGCGAATGCATAAACAAGAGATGGCATACTCATAAAATGGAATGTTATCCAGCCTTAAAAAGTAGGGAAATGCCACAAGAACACGAATTCAAAGGGATACACGCACCCCTACGCTTACAGCAGCACTATCTACAATAACCAAATTATGGAAGCAGCCCAAGTGTCCATCGACTGATGAGCGGATAAAGAAGATGTGGTATAGATATGCAATAGACTATTACTCAGCCAGAAGAAAGAATGAAATCTTGCCATTTGCAACGACACAGAGGGAGCTAGAACGTACAATGCTAAGTGAATTAAGTCAGTCGGCGAAAGGTAAGCACCCTATGATCTTACTCATATGTGCAATTTTTAAGAAACAAAACAAATGAGTGAAAGAAAGAAAGAAAGAAAGAAAGAAAGAAAGAAAGAAAGAAGGAAGGGAGGGGACAGAGACAAACCAAGAAACAGACTCATTACTGTAGAGAAAAAACAGGTGGTTACCAAGGGTGGGGGGATGGAGATTAAGGAGGGCACTTGCGATGAGCACTGAGTAATGTACAGAATTGTTGAATCACTATATTGTACACCTGAAACTAAAATAAATATATTGGAATTAAAATAAGAAACTTTAAAAACAAAGTAAGGAAATTCTGGTACTTACAGGGAAGAATAAACCTTTCTTCCTCTAGAAGAAAAATTAAAAAAGTAAGGAAATTCCAATTCCTGCTACAACATGGATGAAACTTGAGGACATTACGCTAAGTGAAGTCACAAGAGATAGTCACATAAGCCAGTCACAAAAAAGACAAATACTGTATGATTCACTGCATGCTGTCCCTAGAGTCGTCAGATTCATAGAGACACAAGGTAGAAGGGTGGTTTCCATGGGCTGGGGGAGGGGAGATACAGAGTTAACGCTCAGTGAAGATAAAGCTGCTGTTTTTGCAAAATGAAGGGTTGTGGAGACGGACGGTGCTGACCCGTTGACGGCTGCACAACAGTGGAAATGTGCTTAGGGCCCCTGAACTGTGCACTTCAAATGGTTGAAATGGTAGATTTTCTGTTCTATGTATTTTATCACAATAAAAAAACAAACAAACGAACAAAAAAACAGTTGAGGAGCGGGTAAGGCAGCACCTTGGGCGTCCCCGAACACGACACAGACCTACTGCTGGCCAAGCCAAGGGTCTGTAAGCACCTTGCGTATTTCACAAGCACGCATACCTCTGTGGCTCTGTGTAGCCCATCCTGCTTCTTCTGCTATATACATGGACTGGAGCACAGGCGGTGACCTCTCTCCTTCTTTCCTCCCTCAGCCACCAAGTAGCACCCCGGCTGTCCCCTCTCTGCACCCGTTTCTCCTGGGAGCGTGGCTCTGGGGGATCCCACCTTACAGCCGTTCATGGGAACTGAGCACACAGTAGGCATCAGCCATTGCTGCGTTCAACCCAATTGCCAGACCTTGACCTATGTGTTGTTAGAAGTGTTCTTATTCTTCCCAAAGGGGTCAGTTGTTGTCTACGGCCATACCACCCTGAACGCGCCTGATCTCGTCTGATCTCGGAAGCTAAGCAGGGTCGGGCCTGGTTAGTACTTGGATGGGAGACCAAAGGGGTCAGTTCTTTCAACCAAGGGAGGGACACTCTAAATGGGACTGTTTATAGTATGGCTCTTTACTCTCCACACAGACACCTTCCCAACCCTAGTGGGTGTCATGGTGAATTTCATGGGTCAACAGGGCTGGGCTAAGGGATGCCCAGTTCGCTGGTAAAAAGTTCTTTCTGGGTACATCTGGGAGGGTGTCTCAGGAAGTGCGTTTGAGTCTGTAGCCTGAGTAAAGATGGTCCTCCCCGGGGTGGGCGGGCACCGTCCAGTCCACTGAGGGCCTGAATGGAACATAAAGGGGGAGGAGGGGCAGATTTGCTCTTTGAGCAGAGACATCATCTTCTCCTGCCCTCGGATACCTGCCCCCTGGTTCTGGAGCTTTTGGGATGCAGATCCTGGCCTGTTGGCCCCAGGTTCTCAGGCCTTTGGACTGGGATTGAATTAGATTCTCCAGCTTGCAGACAGCTCCCTGGGGGACTTCTCCGCCTCCACCAGCAGGTGGGCCGATTCCTAAAAGAAATGTCCTCCTGAAGATCCCTGCCTGTATCCCACTGGTTCCGTTTGTCTGGACAACCCCACTCTGCCATGCTGCTGGTGTCTCTTTTCTCAGGCACAGTGAAAAGCAGGCCAGCCCTCCCCCCCAATGGCCCCACGCGGGTGGTGGGCGTGCATTTGGGTGGCGGGGACTATTCATTAGGCAGAAGGTGCCTCTCAGCCTAGCCACCTGCTGTGGCCCTTTCTACCTGTACTCAGGTGACTTTAGATACGATCGCAGTGGTGTCTTTGCTAATGGGCAACACGGATGCATGCCTTAGGGTTGACATTCACAGAGATGAGGCTTCTAGCGGAACCCCCTTCCCCGCACCCCCCTCCCCCGAGGGTCCCACCCCACAGGGGAGCTGGCGGCAGTGTGTGGGCCTCGGCCGGACTGCCTCACTTCAGATCTCACCTCCCCTCTCCCCCGACACCAGGCTCCCGTTCTTCTTCCCTCCTCAGTACCCGGCTTCCCAGTGGGTAGAGTGGGGGGGGACAGCATGGCTTCTCCTATAAGGGGCCTCACACAAGACCTGGCCCAGAGGGCAGGGACAGCTGCTGTTTTCGTTGTCCAGCGGTGGCAGCCCGGGCTGTGTGCTCCTTGGGGAAAGCGACCAAGAGAAAAGGCTTCTCACTGCGGGAACCAGTGAGGTTTTCTGAACAAGGCCCAACGTGGCGAGCTTAGACCCCGGGGCTTGTGTCAGGTGGGGAGGGGAGACTCCAGGTGGGGAAGACCCCCCCTTGGCCCTAGTGGTGGCTAGGAAAGCACAGGGATAATCAGGGCTGCCCTCTGGCCCCGGCTCCTACTGTCCGTGTGACCTTGGGCGGGTCAGGGGCCTCTTTGAGTTGCTCTTTATTGTCTGTAAAAGTGCAGGACTGTGGAGAGAAGGAAGGGAAGCAGGGAGAGGGAGAGAGGGAGGGGAAGGAGGGGGAGGAGGAAGAGGGGGAGAGAGGGGGAGGAGGGCAAGAGGGGAGGGGGAGGGGCGAAAGACAGCCCTGGAGGTCTCACTGCAAATCCCTGGCTGGGTGGGATTTGGGCCAGTCTCGGCACCCCCACTCCCCAGCTCTCTCCCGCTCAAGGATGTGTTCAAAGCCCTGAGCCGACCGGCAGTTGTAACAAGAAGCAAAGTGCACTCCTGATACCCAAGCCCCGCCTTCCAGGGAGGGCCTCCGTGGGTCAGTGACCTCCCAGAGCCAAAGCCTCCAGGCTGGCCCCGGCCTGGCCCCTCCCTCGCCCAGCAGAGTGGGTGTGGGGATGTGCACCAAGGGCCAGAAGAGGCGTTCCCTCCCCCCCCCTGCCCTGAGCGGCCAGCCCCCATCCCTACCCAGGCTCGCTCTGCTGAGGCTCAGAAAGGTTAAGGAACGTGGCTGGCAAAAGCTAAAAGCAATCCAAACACCGGTACAGCTTAGTGGAGAATCTAGAGAAAACCCCCAGGCACGAGAACAGTAGTGAGAACAGCCACCAAGCTCCCTGGGTGCTCGGTGGAGGCCGGACACTTTCCCAAGTAGCTGCCCGTTATGAGCTCAGTTATCCCCGGACGGGCCCAGGGGTCCTCACCGCCCAGGGGTCCTCACCGCGGGCGCTCCTGTGGGTCCGCCTCCCTCAGCGTCGGAGATCCATCCTGCCCTGCGTCCTCCGTTCCTTCTTATGGCCGAGGGCCGGTCTACGGCGCGAATGCCCTGATCTGTAGATCGATTTTAATGTTGACAGACACGTGGGCGGTTTCCAGTTTGAGGCTTTCATGAACAGGCTGCTGGGAACACTGTCCTTGAGTAAATACGTGCGTTTGTGTCCACTGGGGACGTGGCGGGAGTAGTAGGGGTGTTTTCCCACCCACACATCCTAGGCACATACGCCTACGTCCCGCAGGCCTGTCAGGAGTAGAATTCAGCTTCAGTAGGCAATCTCTTTTCCAAAATGCTCTCACCAGGTTGCAAGTCCCCCAGCGAGGTGTGTGGGTGCCCGCTGCTCCTGCTTTTCCCCAGCCTTTGTATTTACAAACATATAATGTCTAAAATAAGTAAAGCCAGGGGCACCTGAGCGGCTCAGGCATTTCACCGTCCAACTCAGGTCATAATCTCGCCGTTCGTGGGATCGAGCCCCGTGTCGGGCTCTGCGTTGGTAGTGAGGAACCTGCTGGGGATTCT
The DNA here is from genome assembly GCF_027475565.1 of Acinonyx jubatus. Lineage (NCBI taxonomy): Eukaryota > Metazoa > Chordata > Mammalia > Carnivora > Felidae > Acinonyx > Acinonyx jubatus. Next base: position 139,402,475 of record NC_069386.1, on the reverse strand, counting down.
CTCTCTCTGCCTCGCTCTCTGCCCCTCCCCCACTCGAGCTCACTCTCTCTCTCTTTCTCTCTCTCAAAATAAATAAACTTAAATCAATCTATCAGTCAGCCAAGCAGAGCTAATCTACAGCCTTGGGGATCTGGACGGTGCTTGCCTTTGGGGTAGTGCCCGGAGGAGGTCTTAGGGGGACCTCAGATGCTGTAACATTCTGTCTCTTGATCAGGGTACCGGTTTACACAGGTATGTGTTCACTTTGTGAAAAGTCATTAAGCAGGGCACTTACAACTTGCTCACTTTGCTTCATGCACACTAAGTATCGATAAAAAAAAAAAAAAAAAAAAAAAAGGACCCTTAGAAACAGTCCAGGGGCGCCTGGGTGGCTCAGTTGGTTTAAGCGTCCGACTTCGGCTCAGGTCGTGATCTCACAGTTCGTGGGTTCAAGCCCCGTGTCGGGCTCTGTGCGGACAGCTCGGAGCCTAAAGCCTGCTTCGGATTCTGTGTCTCCCTCTCTCTCTGCCCCTCCCCCGCTCACTCTCTGTCTCTCTCTCTGCCCCTCCCCCACAGCCAAGGGCACACACTCTCTCAAAAACAAATAAATAAACATTTAAAAAAATTATCCAGGAGCGCCTGGGTGGCTCAGTTGGTTGAGTGTCCGACTCTTGGTTATGGCTCAGGTCATGATCTTGCAATTCGTGGGTTCGAGCTCTGGGTTCTGTGCGACACTACAGAGCCTGCCTGGGATTCTCTCCCTCTTTCTTTGCCCCTCCTTGATCAAGTGCTCTCTCTCTCTCTTTCTCTCAAAATAAACAAAACAAAACAAAAAACCAATCCCAGGGACCCAGGTGCCATTTTTGCCCCTCTGGTCCAGGCAAAGATGCCAAAGGTCCGGTCACAACCTGATGGTGGGTCCCTTTCCTGGCCCCATCCCCACGTCTGGTCCTGGTCCCTCACGAAGTTCATTCTGCCTGCACGGGCTTTCTCTAAGTGGCCACCGGTTTCCATCTGTGTTACCCCCTCAGGCTGGATCTCTCCCTGCTTGTGTGTGGCTCCCCCAGGTGGGGCGTTGGTCGTGCTGTGACCCTCGGGCAGAGTTTGAACCCCCGCTCTGCGTTTACCCACTGAAGCCAAGGACTGGGTGAGATACTGTTTGCTCAGTCTGAGGAGGGACGTGCGACACCAGCGTGTGGGGACCGTCTGGCCCGGAATAGGTGCCTACTTGACGAGAACAAGATTAGCACTGGCGGCGGGCGGCATGCGTCTGGGGGTTGGGCGGGTTCTGATCCTGTCTTCAAGGCCCCGAAGGTGAGGCGGGGCAGAAAAGCGTGTTTCCTGTTAAAGGAGGCTAGCCGTGTGGAGGAGGGACGGGTGGAGAGCTGTCTTCCATTAGTGAAATGACATAAGAATTAAATTAATAGATGCCTGAAAGTCATTTCCTTTGAACTTTTTAAAACCCTGCACAGTCAGGCCTGACATAAGAGGAGGGTCCCATGCGTCACGTTCTGCAGTCGTTGAGAACAGTGATTTTGGAGATGACGCGGCAATGTGAGAATCGCTCATGACATAATGCTAAGGGCAAGGGACAGGAGACGCCCTCCTGTGGGTGGCTTGCGAGGGCAGTTCTGCCCAAAAACGTGGGGACGGGGGGGGGGGGGGGGGGGGAGGGCAGGGGGGAAATCCCACTGCACCAGCCCCCGGGGTTGCCAAGTGAAGGGACTGTAGGTGGTTTGCGTTTTCTTGTTCTCCATGTAACATCTTTCCGTGGAGGTTTTGTTTCTTACACACGTTCAGAAGTTTGCTTTTTCAAAAAGTGGAATGGTTCAAGCCTCGGCCTGTAGCTGTCGATCCATGAGAGCTCGCAGTGATTTGGGGGCGGCTTCCTCTGGCCTGGCTGCAGGGGAGGCTGGGGGAGGCTCGGCCAGGGCTCCACCCAGCACTGCTGGGCTGGAGACAGTGTTAGGTGAGCGTGTTCCAAACCCACGGGGCCACCTGCCAGCCGCCCACCAGGACAGGCCCTTCCCTCTCTGGCTGAGGTCTGGACTATGATGAAAGGAAGGGTCTAAAGTGCCCACGCCTGGTAGCTGTGGATAGCTGAAAAGGAGCTAACAGTCACAGAAGGTTGTGGAGAGAGAAACGGGACCTCCTGGCCCAGAGCTGCCCTGAAGGATGGTTGAGGTGTGACCCGCAGGAAGTGGCAGAACCTCCAGAAAGCCACAGGGAAGGTGGGCACATGTGGCAGCAGCTAGGCGAGAAGAGGGATGGATCCCAGGGCGAGGTGGGGCCCCGGGGCCACACAGACCAGGCAGAGCTCACCTTGAGCCCCGACCGCCAGGGTGCCCACGGTGTGCACTGAGCTGCATCTGGGGGGCTGAGCGTGGCTCTGGGAGGGCAGGTTCCCCCCAGACACCTGTGTTGGGGGAGGCAGCACCCCTTCCTTCCCTTCCCACTACAACCTGGGTCCTACCTTGACTCTTGGCCCAGTGTTTGTTGCGCAAAGCTGGGGCCACCCGGACCTGACCACACTGCAGTTTGGAGGAATATGAGCCCTTGAAATCTACTACAAAGCTGTAATCATCAAGACAGTGTGGCACTGGCCCAAAAACAGACACATAGACCCATGGAACAGAATAGAGAACCCAGAATTGGACCCACAGGTGTATGGCCAACTGATCTTTGACAAAGCAGGAAAGAGCATCCAATGGAAAAAAGAGAGTCTCTTTAGCAAATGGTGCTGGGAGAACTGGACAGCAACATGCAAAAGAATGAAACTAGACCACTTTCTTACACCAGACACAAAAATAAACTCAAAATGGATGAAAGACCCGCATGTGAGACAGGAAACCATCAAAACCCTCGAGGAGAAAGCAGGAAAAAAAACCTCTCTGACCTCAGCCGCAGCAATCTCTTACTCGACACATCTCCAAAGGCAAGGGAGTTAAAAGCAAAAATGAACTACTGGGACCTCATCAAGATAAAAAGCTTCTGCACTGCAAAGGAAACAATCAACAAAACTAAAAGGCAACCGACGGAATGGGAAAAGATATTTGCAAGTGACATATCGGATAAAGGGCTAGTATCCAAAATCTATAAAGAACTCACCAAACTCCACACCCGAAAAACAAATAATCCAGTGAAGAAATGGGCAGAAGACACGAATAGACACTTTTCCAAAGAAGACATCCGGATGGCCAACAGACACATGAAAAGATGCTCAACGTCACTCATCATCAGGGAAATACAAATCAAAGCCACACTGAGATATCACCTCACACCGGTCAGAGTGGCTAAAATGAACAACTCAGGAAACAACAGATGTTGGCGAGGATATGGAGAAACGGGAACCCTCTTGCACTGTTGGTGGGAATGCAAACCGGTGCAGCCGCCCTGGAAAACTGTGGAGGTGCCTCAAAAAATTAAAAATAGAATTACCCCCTATGACCCAGTATTAGCACTGCTAGGAATTCACCCAAGGGATCCAGGAGTGCTGATACATAGGGGCACATGTACCCCAATGTTTATAGCAGCACTTTCAACAATAGCTAATTATGGAAAAAGCCTAAATGTCCATCAGCGGATGAATGGATAAAGAAGATGTGGTTTATATATACCATGGAATACTACTTGGCAATGAGAAAGAATGAAATCCTGCCATTTGCAGCAACGTGGATGGAACTGGAGGGTGTTACGCTGAGTGAAATAGGTCAGTCAGGGAAGGACAGATATCATATGTTTTCACTCATATATGGATCTTGAGAAACTCAACAGACAACCATGGGGAAGGGGCAGGGAAAAAATAGTTTCAAACAGAGAGGGAGGCAAACCATAAGAGACTCTTAAATACAGAGAACAAACTGAGGGTTGATGGGGGGGGGAGTGAGGGGGAGAGGGGAAAATGGGTGATGGGAATAGAGAAGGGCACTTGTTGGGATGAGCACTGGGTTTTGTATGGAAGCCAATTTGACGATAAATTATATTTAAAAAAAAGAAAACTGAAAAAAAGTAAATAAATCTAAACAGCATGTAAATCACACGTCTTTGCCGCAGCTTTTTGGCTGCTGGGGCCTCTGTACGGTCAGGCTATCAAGATCTATGTGCCCGAGGCACGTCACCCAGGCGAGTGCACACAGCTCTGACCCCTCCGGACCCGCCAGCATTGCCATTAGAGAAGCAACAGCCTAGTAAACTCTAGATTCTTAGAAAACCAGAGTGCCGTGATTTAATGGAGCCTGAGTGGCGCCCGCAATTTCATTGTCACCGGGAGGGAGGGCAAGCTGGAGAGGAGCTGTACAGCCAGAGCTCAGAGACCAAGCCTCCTCCGGACTAACCACTCCCCCGCCCTCCTCGGCCTCCCCCAGGAAGCCTCCCAATCGCATGCATAATTTATGAGGAGGAGCCGATGCATATTCATGAGCTCATTGCCTTCCAAGGCCAGTCGCTGTCTGTGAAAAATCCTCCCGTAATGAATTATTGCCTGGGAAGCCGAGGGTTGGGCTCAAGGCAGGCCCCAGTCCCCCAAATTACTACAATCCTTACAATTCCTAAAACTTGCTTTGAAGAAAATGCTCCCAACGGTGCCTACCTTTGGTCTAATGTGGGGGAGACGCAAACAATGAAGCCTCTACCATGGGAACGCCTTAACCCCAAGGCTGCGCAGGTAGGGGTGCACCCATAGCATTTCAGGGAAACTGAGGCAGGTCTCCCCTCACCCCGAGGAAAGACACCCCTGCGTGCACGGCGGGTGGGACTCTGAAGTAAACCCTCCTAAGTGTCTGTTCACATAAGATCAAGAGCCAAAACGCCCTGCTGGCTGGTCACGACCTTTTCTGGGTCTCAGTCTTCCCCATCTGTGGACTGGGTTGGTAATCCCACACTGCATCCGCTCTGAGCCCAGAGAGAGGTCGCCCGGCACCGGCTGGTGGCTGGGTTTGAATGGTGGTGGTGTTTTCTCTTTCTTGGCCGGCCAGAAGATAACCTGCGTCTTACAGCCAGTGGATCCTAGGCTCTGACGAAACACAGGCACACTTTGTTCACAGATACTGACTTTTTATGAGTCGGAAGTCTGTGGCCATCCTGTGTCAAGCAAGCCTTATTGGTGCATATTTCCAACTGCATTTCCTCGCTTCATGTCTCTGTGTCCCACTTTGATAATTCTCCCAATATTCCATTATTCTTTTTTTTAATGTTTATTTATTTATTTGGGGGGAGAGAGAGAACAGGTGTGTGTTTACGAGTCGGGGAGGGGGGGGCAGAGAGAGGGGGAGATAGAGAATCAATCCCAAGCAGGTCCACCCTGTCAGTGCAGAGCCCAACACGGGGCTGGATCTCACCGCCTGAGCCGATATCAAGAGTGGGATGTTCAACCGACTGAGCCACCCAGGCGCCTCCCAATATTTCATTATTCTTATGTTTCTTATATAAGAATCTGTGATCTGTGATCTGTGGTGATCTGTGCTGGGTGATCACCACTCACTGAAAGCTCGGAGGATGGCTAGCATTTTTTAGAAACAAAGTGTTTTTTAATTAAGGGATGCACATAGTTTTCTTAGACATGATGCTATCGCACCCTCATACACAACAGCATAACGTAAAGGTTACTTTTATATGCCCTGGAAACCAAAAAACTCATTTGTCTTGCTGTATTGTGACATTCACGTCGTTGCAGTGGCCTGGCTCGGAACCCACGACACCCCCGCGGTGCACCTGTGCGGTCATATGCCACCGGCGCTCACAGAGATAAAGGGACGTCATGGAGCAGAGCGGGGGCTGCACATAGCAGGTGCTTGACGAACGGGAGTCTACAATTTCCAGTCCTGGAAAGAACGGGCCCCACCTGTCCCAGTTTGCCTGGCGGAGGAATCTGTTCACAAAACCCCTTAGGTCCGCATTTTATTCCACGCGCTTCGTGGCGTTAGAAGCGTCAGTAAGAACCGGTCTAACTGAGACGTGGAGTGGGTGTGCGAGGGCGCCCCGAAGTTTTCCCAAACGAGTCACAACCCAGTTAAAATGTTACTCATGAAACCCAAGACGGTGATTCAGTTCGTACTCCATCTGGCATTTCTTGCTTACAAGCAACTCACATATGACTCAACTTTGATTCTGCTTATTAAACATTAGCCGGCACACGTCCTCATCCCAATAAAAAGCCATCTTGAAAACCTCGCCACAGAGGAGCGCCTGTGCCCCTGAGCGCGACTGCGCGCGTGCGTGTGTGTGTGTGTGTGTGTGTGTGCGCGCGCGCGCACGTGCACAGGCCCGCGCTAGGGGCAAGCTCATCCATGAGGGTCCCAGGCGCTGTGACCTGAGTGTACGGAGGGCTGGCTTTGTTGACATGTGACCTGCGCTGTCGCACAGGGCTACAGGCTTGGTTTAATGTTCTGCTGTCACCACCTGGAGATTCTAGATAATTCTTGAACGGGGGCCTGCACGTTCATTTTGCAGGCCCTGCGAATTTTGTGCTCGGTCTGGGTGGACGTGAGTGTGTGTGTGTGTCTGCACATCTGTGTGGGTCCCAGAGCCCACGCGGCCCGGGGAGGCTGAGCCATAGAGACGAGGTGCACGTGCCCGTGTGGGTGCTGTGGGTGCCCGTGTGGGGACCTGCGGGTGAGGGCCGGAGCAAGTGGACATGGGGGGGTGTGGAGAATCTCACCCGGAAGCACCCGGGACAGGGGCCCATGAGCCACACTGGGAGCCCCAAGATGCAGATTCCAGGGGGCCGGGGGGGGGGGGGTGGGGGTGGGGGGCTCAGAACACACCCTTTCAGCCGGCACCTCCACCCTAGGCGGCTGTAACGACACCCGAGTTTGAGAACCCCTGGCCTTGGGTTCTGGGCACTGAAAAGTGAGGCCATGCTTCTTCAAGGAGAAGCTTAGAACATCACAGAGCTCAAGCCATCTCACCACCCACCCTATTATCTCAAGTTCAGGTTCTTAAAGGAACAGAAGCCTGCCAGGAACACCAACGAACAGATGAGCCCCAAGGCTGCTAACCTCAGGGAACCCCGGCCAGAGGCCTCCCTCGGCTGCCTGGGCCCCCAGCCAAGCAGTGACTCATGCTGGAGCAGGACGGTGTGGCCTTGATGGCCAGCCCTCCCCTCCCACATCCCTGCATCAGCAGGGCAGGGCCGGGGGTGCTACCCCCGTGACATCTCCAATTTATCAGTGTGGGTCACACCGTGGACTCCGCCGCTCCTGGGCACCACTCCCCTGCCCATGTTCCTGGCCTGACATCCCCCACCGAGACCCACCATAAATCAGCAGTGATTGGCTGTGATCAGCAGCGCCACACACCCGCCCCCCCCCCCCATGCCATCAGAGAATGCCGTCTCCAACTGCACAGGGAAGGGTCCTCACTGCACGCTGTGGGAGTCCAGCAGGCGCTGACCCTCGGATTGTTGGCCCCTGGTGACCTCGCCCAGGATAATTCTGTTCCCAAGCTCCATTCCACTGAAAGCGGTCCCAGGGTCAACACGCTGTCCCCTCGCTGAGGGCAACAATGGCTGGGAGAGGGGCTGTTGCTTGCCAGCTGGTGACCTGGGCAGATCACTTGAGCTCTCTGAGCCTCAGTTTTCTCATCTGTGAAATAGCCCCTCCCTGTGCCAACTCTTGGCTGGAGCTTAGCTCCTGCCCCCTGCCTCCTCCCAGCAGCCCCTGCTTGACCCATAGACACACGTCAATGTCCCCACCCCTGTCCCCTAGAGAAGGGCATTGAGCCTCTAATCAGCAACAGTGCAAGTTAGAATTGGGTCCCACAAGCTTTTGCAACCAGGAGAAGCCCCCTGTTTCCCAGGAGGGGAAGTGGCACCACCCTTGAGTGCTTTTTTTCTGTAGCTGCCACTGTGAAGCACCTACTATGTGCTGGGCACTCTGCAGCCCTTCTGCGGGAGCCCTTAAAACCATTACAAGAGGTGGGGGCGCCTGGGTGCTTCGGGCCCCTGGTCAGGCTTCATGCTGACAGCACGGAGCCTGCTTGGGATTCTCTCTCCTCCTCTCTCTCTGCCCCTCCCCTGCTCTCTCTCTCTCAAAGTAAATAAGCTTTTTTAAAAAATGGGGGAAAAAAAAGAAACCATCACAAGAGATGAGGGGAGGTGTCAAAGATAAGAGATGAGGGCTCAGAGAGGTTAGGTGTCTTGCCCAAGGACACACAGCTTTGAAATTTGAGATGGAAACCCAGGGCCTTCGCAGCGACCCTGATGCACAGATACCTCGCCTCTCAGAGCAGGGCCTGGCCAGCCCAGACAAAAGCCTCCAGGGTCCCTCTGCTGTATGAGGCCGTATATCCCCATGCTGCCTCCCTCGGCTTCCCGACACAGCCCCGGTGGCAGGGAGCCCGGTGCCAGCCCTTCTATTATTCACGCCTCCCTTCGGTTGCCAGCAGGGACCTGGCCCAGAGGTCCCAGCTTTGCCAGGAAAGATAAGGAGCCAACACCTGACTCGTCCCCTTCTGAGCTCCGTCTTGATTTCCCAAAGGAACACAAAGGCCTGTCATTCCTGGCCCCGTGCCGGAAGCTGGACCTCATTCTCATGAAAGGAAGATAAACCATTAGCAGGATTAAAACTGGTTAGATTAAAAAAAAAAAAAAAAAAAAAGACCGGTTAGATTTACAGCTTTTCCTTGTGACCACCTGTCCCCTCCTGTAACACTGCGTGGGTTGGAGGGGTGGGTGCCTGCCATCTGCAGGGGTCTGTCGAGGGGTGGGGAGGGCAGGGGAGGCATCGGCTCCCCTGTGGGGTCCGTGGAACACTTCCCTGGGGGTCGGGGGCCGGTGCTACTAGTCCCACGTTAGAGGTGGGGAAACTGAGGCTTGCTTAGACCACTCAGCTGGTGGATGGCTTGGCCGGTGCAGGATGGCAAAGCTGACTCGTCCGTCCTCAAAACAAGACTCGTAAAAAGTGAATTTCTGTGTGCAAACCCTGCCCACCCACACCCGGACCTCTAACTTTATAATTGGCTCGTGCAGGAATTGAAAAGAAAACAAAAAGGCGAGGCCACCAAAGGGAGCCCCGGGAGGTCAGTCTGCAGCCCCTGCACCTCACCCTTCCTCCTCCTCCAGCACGGGGAGCCCCCCACCCCAACCCCTGAGCAGGCCAGGCTGGGAGTCGAGGTGTGGCCTCACCCAGAGTTCACACGGCCACTGTTGGGGGACGCAGGGGGTGGGGGAGGCGACATTCCAGGCTGAGAAGTGCCCCTCTCCCCCTCAGACCCCGCCAAGCTGATGGTGACCATGGCTGCCACAGGGTTAAAGGGATGTCACAAGAAGGGGTGTCTCGTGTCCCCCACCCCCAGGAGTGAGGCTTCAGACATCACCAACAGTAGCCTCTCCCCTACTTCACACATCAGGAAACTGAGGCCCAGAGAGGAAAGGGGTTTGTCTATGAGCCCCAGTGACTCAGGGCAGGGACAAGGAGGGGCTCAGCCTCGGGATGGGGGCAGCAGCCTGCAGGTGAATCCCCACACCTCCGTGCGTTAGCCGTGTGATGATCCACACCCTCTGGGCCCAGCTTTCTTGTCCAGAAAGTGGCCACACCTCGCGGTTGGGGGGACAGAGAAAACAGAGAGGGCGCCCAAAGGGCCTTAGTCCGGTCTCGACCCCAGTGCCTCTGTCATAGAGGCGGCCGGAGGAACAGTGACGAGCAGCCTCGGAGGAGTAACAAAGCTGTTTGTTGAGCACCTACTATGTGTGGTGGGCACAGAGGTGAGTCAGACATACGGGTGCCGCCCTCACCACGGTCACCGTCTAATGAAGGGACACGTGGAGAGATGAGGGCCCCCGCGGGAAAGGAGAGGGTGGAAGGCAAGGCCGGCTTTGCTAGGGATAACGAGGTGCTCTAGGACGGGGACCACAAGGTGAGAAACGGCACGGAGCCCGCAGAGAGTTCTATCTCCCGGCTGCACTTGGGGTGGGGGGGTGGGGGGCTGGCAGACCCCCCAGGGAGGCAGTGCGTGCCGGGCCCAGGGCCTTAGATGTAGCTCTGGTGGAGAAAAATCCCTAAGAGGTCCCACCAGCTGAGGTGTCAGGGACCGGGCCGCAGGGCCGAGAGGGGGGCCCGGGGGGGGCACCTCCCACAGAGGCCTCGATCTTACGACCGCTCGTGCAGTTTCCTGGAAAAATTCTTCCTTCATCCGCATGTTTTAGGGTTTGTTTTCTTATTCAGGCGTCTCTATTTTAAAAAAATCTGTGTGTAAAAAGCGTACGTATTTTTTAATGTGTGGTTTTGAAAGGTAGAAGCAGATTCCTCCTGCAGTCAGGCCCCACCGTGCTTCCTCTCCCAACCGCCCTGCTTACTCCGGGCCGTAAATCACTTTCTTTCTCTTTCTTTTTTTTAATACTTATTTATTTGGGGGGCGAGGAGAGTGTAACGGGGGGAGGGGCAGAGAGCGGGGGACGGAGAATCTGAAGCAGGCTCTACATTGACAGGCTGACAGCACAGACCCCGACACGGGGCTCGAACTCACGATCTGTGAGATCATGACCTGAGCCGAAGTCGGACGCTCAACTAACTGAGCCACCCAGGTGCCCCTCTGTTTTTTGTTTTTTTTTTTTAAGTTTCTTTATTTATTTTGAGAGAGGGAGAGAGAGCGCACGTGAGCATGCACGAGCAAGGGAGGGGCAGAAAGAGAGGGAGGGAGAGAATCCCAAGAAGATTCCATGCTGTCAGCTCAGAGCCCAATGCAGGGATCGAAGTTGTGACCCATGAGATCATGACCTGAGCCGAGATCGAGAGTCAGACGCTTCACCGACTGAGCCACCCGGGCGCCCCCATAAGTCACTTCCGTAGTGGAGGGCTGGGAAACAAAGAGGAGACAGTCGCCCTTGGCACTCGGCAAGCCGCCTTCCAGCAGCCAAAGACCGTTTGGGTTCGCGCTGTGGAGGCCCAGCGGGGACGGCCCTGAGGCAGGCACTGCTTCCCTGGGGAATGCCCCCCTCCCCAGCCCTCAGCAGGCAGCCTTGCCTCTCCGTGGGACCAGGACACTTTCTCCAGGCCTGAAGGTCTATGACCTTGATCCCCACCCTCCTGGCTCCAACCACGATGTTCGGGGAGATGCTCCGTCCTCAGTCCTGCGAGCCCAAAAGCAGAACTGTCATCAGAGGTGTCCCTGCGCATTGGGGGGACTCTTCAGCTGCTGATAAGGAGCAATATTTGGGTGGTGACAATACTTAAAAGATCGCCCGCTGATGATCTGAAATTCGGAGCTAATTGCACGCCTGTGTCCCATCTAGCAGCCCCGGTGTTGGGTACGAGACCCACATGAGTACGTGCCCGTGTGTGTGTTGTCGTCTCAAGACCTGACTTCTGGGAGTCCAGTGATAAGCATCTTCCTGGGTAAGGTCAAGCAAAGCCTCTCGGGGGCTGTGCCTTCGGCGCTGTCTCAAGACAAAAGAACTCGAGCTCCCAGCGCATTCGAACCAAGAGCCGGCTGCTGGCGGGTCCGTTACCACTGCCTCTGGAGGAGCTGCCCCCAGGACGCCACGCGTGATGATCCCGCACGGGCTGGCCCCAGGGCCTTGGGCTTGACGTCTCTTGTCTTCTGCTGCTCAGAACCTCTGGGAATTACCATCCCTCCTTGCTGCCACTTGCTGGTAAAACCCACGTGAGATCTCGTCCCTCCTCTGCTCCAAACCCTCCATGGCTCCCGTCTCACTCAGGGCCAAAACCAGCGTCCCCTCTCAGCCCGCACAAGGGTCCCGCGCTATCTTTCTGCCCCCTCCCCTCGGAGCTCATCTCCCACCCAAACTGACCTCGCTCGTGTTCTTTGGAAACACCAGGGACTCCCACTGCCGGGTGGTGGCACCTGCTGTCTCCTTCCGCCAGGAACGACCTTCCCCCAGATGCATCCAGGACTCACTCTTTGGGTTCACCTCTCTTCCCTGAGTCATAGTCCTCCCTCCATCCTTTTCACCCTCATCACCACAGTTTGGTTGTGTATTCTGTTTCTGGGGCATCAGCCCCGCGAGGAGAGGGACGACGCCTTCTTTGCAGCTGCTCCGTACGTGTTTGCTGAAGGACTGATGGCTCACTACTGCTGCTGCCTGTGCTCCTGTGCTGTCTGAGCAGCAGGACTCACTTGGTAATAGGAAGACCCCCCTGCAAGGCTGTCTCTAGCACACCTGAGCCTCGGCTCTTCCCCAGGCCCTGGATGGCCGTGCTCTCCTGGGCCCCGGTGCCTTCCATGCGCCCTCTGGTCCCGAAGACCCTTCTCTCCCTTGTCACCTCCCATTCATCCCTCAAGACCTGGCTTGGGATCACCTCCTCCTGGAAGCCATCCCTGTAACTCTCGAGCCCTCACACACAGTTCACCGGCCTCTCCTTGTCCATCTGCTAATTTGTCTTTCTGTCCAGCTGTGACAGACCATCCTCTGTGCCCCCAGGACCCAGCAGTGGCCTGGCCAACAGCAGGTGCTCAGGACGTGATTAGCGGTTAAGTGAGCAATTACTTACAGTTTCTTTTCTTTTCTTTTTTCATTCCCCTTCACAGACCCTAGAACTTCACCTGAAACACCTCTAGAGACACCTGCTCTAGACCGGTTCGTTTCACAGACGGGGCAACTGAGGAAGGCGGGAGGCGGGGGAACTAATTCCTGTCCGGCATCTTCTCTGGGCCGGGCACCAGCATCTGGGCAGGGTGACGTCTCCTCTGGCCACCCCCAGCTTCTGTGAGACCCTCGGTGGCTGTCCCTTTCTGGACAGAGGTCACAGCCCCGAACTGAGCCTGTGGCTTGCTAGGACTCTCAGCTTAGCCTGAGTCTTTTCAGAGACAACTGACTTGGTACCTGCATTTCATAGAAAGATTAAAAGGGTTTCTGAATCCAAAAACTTCCCTTTCTGTTTCAAAGGAAAAGCCTGGAGAGCCCAGAGAGGAGAAATCTGGGGGGGGGGGGGTGAGGGGGGGGATCTGAGACCCTCAGACTGTCTCCCTGGGTCCCCAGCCAGAGCCCTGGGAGGCTGCAAGCTTCTGGGGAATCCTGTGTCCGGGCTGAAGATACCAGGCTCTAATCACAAGATCCTTTGAAAGTTACCATTACCATATATGGGGAGGGGGTCTTCGCAGATGTAATTAAATTAAGGATCCTGAGATTGGGGGGGGGGGGGACTATCCTGGATTATCCAGATGGTCCTAAATGCCAAAGTGAGAGTACTTATAAGAGGGAAGCAGACAGAGATCTGAGGCACAGAAGGGGGACCATGTGGCCCCAGAGGCAGGGATGGGAAGGATGCGGCCACAAGTCAAGGAGAATGACCCCAAGCTGGAAGAGGCCAGGGACGGACTCTCCCCCAGTGAGAACGCGGCCCTGCTGACATCTGGGCTTTCACTGCAGTGAGCCTAGTGTCAGACTTTGGGCCTCCCGACCTGTGAGAAAATTAATTTCTGGTTTTTTTTAACCTTTATTTATTTTGAAAGAGAGAGAGTGAGCAGGAGAGGGGCAGAGGGAGAGAGAGAGAGAAAGAGAGGGAATCCCAAGCAGGCTCCTTGCTGTCAGCACCGAGCCCCGTGCGGGGCTTGAACTCACCAACCGTGAGATCATGACATGAGCCAAAATCAAGAGTCGGACGCTTAACTGACTGAGTCACCCAGGCGCCCCGCGACAATTAATTGCCTTTAGTTTTACGCCCCAGGAAATGAACACATGCCACAGCCGGACGGGGCAAGAGAAGGAGGGCTTGGGGGGATAGCCGGAAGCTGCCGGGCTCACTGGGGCTGGGTACACGGCCGTCCTGTCTCAGACCGTGTGGTGCAGTCTACACTCCAGAGATGCCTCGGGGTCCCAGCACGTGGTGGTCCCAGGTGACTCGGCGCAGAGAAACAGCAACAACGGTATCCAGTCCAGCAGTCGTTCAACAAACATTCCCTGATGCGCGGCAGACAAGAAAGGTGTGGTCTCACCCCCCACCCTGCCCTTGACCACATGCACTATTTCATTCATGCTTGGCGGCCATCCTACATGGTATCATCGGCCTCATTTTACACACGAGCAAACAAAGGCCCAGAGAGACTCTTTGCCTTGCAAAGGTCACACAGCGCCGGGTAGCAGAGCTCAACGGCCCGTGTCCCTCTCTCTGATTCCCCAGCCACAATCCCGTGCCTGCCTCTTGCCTGCTGCCCCGAGTGGCCCTGGGCACAGTGACAGAGCGAGCGAAGAGCCTGGCATTCCTGCCCGCTGCAGCACCCGTACCCTGCACCAGAGTCTGGGGTCCCCTGGGGGAAAGACCCACCTTTCCCAGATGATAGGCTCAACTGAACATCCAGGGCCGTCAGGGCAGGCTCCGTGCGTTTCTCCCGCTGGGCTCCAGAGAGACCATGCAAGGTTCCCTGCGGGGCAGCCCGATGAGCCTTATCTGGAGGTGGATTTGTTTTCCACTCGTGATGACCCGATCGTGTTCCCTCACCTCCTGCCTGGCTCCTGGCTCAGCTCCTGGCTCAGGTTCCAGCTACACAATCAGCCTGACCATCGGCACCTCGGCCAGGCCCCAGGCTCCCGCCCAAGCTCACGGGAGGATGCTCCTGGCCTATTTCCAGAGCTCTCCATTGACAGACAGAAGCTTGTGAGTCCAGGAAGGGCAACGTGACCAGCCTCGAGCATAGTCAAAAGGAGGAGGCCAAATAACTTACGATAAGAACAACGTGCAGGTGTCTCTCACCGGAAACCTGAATGACAGGCCAGGCTTATCTTCCCAGAGCGTGCGGGCTGGACCCCTGCCTCATCTGCCTCTCCCCGGGGTTTGTGCGGACACGGCCGGGTCACGTGGCCTGCCCAGCCCGGCAGCTGGGGAAGGAATCACCCAGGGCCCGGCCAGTGTCAGCCAGCACGTTCTCTGATGAGGTCTGTCCTTTTCTAAATGGGCTTGGAATTTGCAGAAACCTCCACGTTTCCAGCATCCTCCGAGTCCCCTCCCTCACGCCAGCCCTCAGAGGAAACACGTGCTGGGCAGCCCCTCCGCGCCAAGACCCTCAAACTATCTCACTGAACCCTCACCGCTGCCTGTGAGGCAGGCTCTGTTGCTGTCCCCATTTTACAGATGAAGATCTTGAGGCTTAAGGTCTCCGAGGCGAGAGGTGATGCCAATGAGGACACAGAGAGACACTCAACGCCATTAGTGACAAGGGAAAGGCAAGTCAAAACCACAGTGAGATCCCTTCACACCCACTAGGATGGCTGGAGGCAAGGGGACAACAGCAGGTGTGGCAAGGATGTGGAGAACAGGAACGCTCCTGCTCTGTTGCAGGGGCGTGCACTGGTGCAGCCACTGTGGGAAGCCTTTCGGGGGCTCCTCGGTTCAACATGGAGCCACCCTAGGCTCCAGCAACGTCACCTCGAGGTGGCCGCCCAAGAGCCACGAAAACATCGGTTCACACAGGAAGTCAGGCACTAGTGTCTGTAGCAGTGTTGGTCATGATCGCCGAAAAGTAGAAACAACCTAAATGTCCATCATTTAGGCTGATGGCTGGTTAAATAACACGTGGTCTCCCTGTACAAGGGGAGAGTATTTGTCCACAAGAGGAATGAAGCACTAATACCACAATGTGGAGGGACCTAAAAACGTCACGAGGGAGCGCCCGGGTGGCTCAGTCTGTTGAGCGTCTGACTTTGGCTCAGGTCACGATCTCGCAGTTCATGGGTTCAAGCCCCGCACCGGGTTCTGTGCTGATGGCTCAGAGCCTGGCGCCTGCTTTGGATTCTGTCTCCCTCTCTCTCTCTGCCTCTCCCCCACTCATTCTCTCTCTCTCTCTCTCTCAAAAATAAACATCAAAAAAAAAAAAAAACTTATGTGAAGCAAAAGGAGCCAGTCACCAAAGGCCACGTATTGTGTGGTTCCATTTATAGGAAATGTCCAGAACGGGGAAATCCACAGAGACAGAAAGAATAGTGGCCACCAGGGGCTGAGAAGGGCGGTTAATGGGCAGGGATTTCTTTTCAAGGCGATTAAAAAGTTCTAAAACTCACTGTGAGGATAGTTGCACAACTCGGTGAATAGACCAAAATGCCCTGACTTGTACCCTTGAGGTGGGTGCACTGCGTGGTATGTGAATTACATCTCAATAAAGCCATCGCCCCCCAACCAAAAGGAACGGTGCCCAGTGGGCCCCCAGGGCCCTGCGTGGAGCCCGCAGCCTGTGTATCACCGGCCGGTCCCTTTTTGCCTCCCTGTGGGGCTCTGGGGGACCTGCGTACAACTCCTCCGGTCAGCTGCCCCCCAAGGGGCCTCCCCGGGCCGAGGCCCCAGCCCTTCCCTCACGCGGCGGGACCCACGCACACAGGACGCGCCAGATAAGCACCGCCGAAGTCAGGTGGTCCACTGAGACCACGGGCTCCTCCAGAGAGGAGCACTAAGAAGGATGTCTTCTGTCTTCTGCAAGTGCGCCAGGGCTTTGACATGTTTTTCCGCCCGAAACAAATGAGGCGGGAACTCTAGAGGGTGTGTTTATACTAGGTAGAGAGTTCTCCAGACAGTTTGGCTTAGAGGTTGGAACGTGGGGTCCAGGGCTGCAGGGGCATCTGATCCCCAGCACAGACTCCACCGACCGCAACCCACATTCCGGCTTTATTCTAGCCATTCGACTGACACCCTCGCCCCTTATAGAAGGGCTTAGAGACAACCTCCAGCCTTTGCAAACGATATTTTAAAACCAGCTCTCGTCTCATTACACAAAACGACGTACGGCGTTCGCGGCCACGGCCCTCCGGTAGGCTGTAAATTCGTACTTAAAGTCGTTATTTGTTATTACAAGTCCAGTGGGAAGCCTCTTGCTAAACTGGCTGCACAGCCTTTGTGTGGCGGTGTGGTGTCGTGGGATCAAGGAAACAGTGTCTGTGTCAGAGAGATGAAGCAGAGACTCATAGTTTACTTTCCAATACGTTTCTATGATCGTTTCTTTTTAAAAAGAATTTTTTTAAGTTTATTTTATTTATTTTGAGAGAGAGAGAGAGAGAGAGCGTGAGCACTGGAGGGGCAGAGACAGAGAGAGGGAGAGAGAGAATCCCAAGCAGGCTCCGTACCATCACCACGGCGTGGGGCTCGAACTCACAAACTATGAGATCATGACCTGAGCCCAAATCAAGAGTCGGTCGCTTAACTGACTGAGCCACCCAGGCGCCCCTCTGTAATCATTTCTTTCTAATCTCAGACCCCGTCTCTTTATCCGTTGAGTTTGTTGATTAGACGGCCTCAGAAGCCATCCAGCCCTAACCCCCTCTTTGGCACCTTAGCAAATAATAAATCACTACAGCCTTTTGGCAATTAGCAGCTCATGTTCCTCTCGGTTACGCCT
Organism: Acinonyx jubatus; assembly: GCF_027475565.1. NCBI lineage: Eukaryota > Metazoa > Chordata > Mammalia > Carnivora > Felidae > Acinonyx > Acinonyx jubatus. Next base: position 139,385,222 of record NC_069386.1, on the reverse strand, counting down.
TTCCTTGCTGGTGGTGTGGCCAAATTTTTCAGAAATGTGTGTTTATGCTTTTAAATGCAAATTTAACTCTGTGGGAAAGAACAGGTTTTGAAAAATCTTGCCCCTTGCTTTGTGATCTGCATGTTGGAACGACTCATAATCTGCATTTCAGATGCTTCCAGACCACAGCTCAGACGATACACTCCGAACATTTCATAATAAAAATAGATGACTTTTTTTTTTTTAAGTCAGCTGGGAACAAAAGTCAATGGGGGGCAGATACAGTGGTTCACGAGTGGAGGGCCGTACTCCGCCCTCTTGCCATTAGGTGTGGTCACGTGACTTGCTTGAGCCAGTAAATTCCAACAGTGGCAGCAGGGGCCACTTTTGCATGGGAGCATTTAATCGTCCGTGTGGCGTCTCTGTCTCTCTCTTTGCCTGCCTCATAACGGGGGAAACGTGGGTCCCTATGGAGGCATTCGGCTGAGCCACCGCCTAGGTCACCCACCCTGAGAGTTACCCAGATCTGCAAAGGACTTTGCATGAGCCAGAAGTACACCTTTGTTGCCTTAAGCCACTGAGATTTGTTCTTTTCCAGGGCATACTGGACCCATCCTGAGTGACACAGTCGGTAAAAAACAAAGGATTTGTTTTGATGAATATAAAGATTTGAAATCAGCAGCTGTGGATGACGATGTGTATCTTTCACCCGTCTCAGCCACCAATTTTCGTATTTTATTCTGACTGCATAGATTCGAGAAAATACAGTTAAGTCGTTGCAAACACCAGCAGATTCATTTTACTTTAAACGCATAATGAAGTTTTTAAAAAAAATCCCTCTTGCTCTCTCAAGAATGCTCAATTAGAATGAACCCTGGGTGGCTCAGTCGGTTAAGCGTCTGACTTCGGCTCAGGTCATGATCTCACAGTTCGTGGGTTCAAGCCCCGTGTCGGGCTCTGTGCTGACAGCTCGGAGCCTGGAGCCTGCTTCGGATTCTGTGTCTCCCTCTCTCCTTCCCCCTCCCCCACTTGCACTCTGTGTCTCCCTCTCTCAAAAATAAACAAACATTTAAAAAAAAAAAAACCTGTTTAGAATGAACCCAATCCCTTAAAAGAACAGACGTGGTAACTTGCATTTCCAAGTTGAATTCCCAACAGCTTGTAACCTGTATATTCTTGTCATAAGCGTTAAGGCCCCCGAAGGGTACGATGATAGGAGACGAGGATTCAGTAGGTAGAGAGGGAAAGATTTGGTCCTGGGGTCCCTGGGTGGGGAAAAACACCTATTCTGGAACAATGCTGAGAGGGTCGGGCCACAGCAAGCCCCCTCAGGCGTAAGGTTCCTCTTAAGAATGGAAGAGAGCCCACCTACCCCCCTCAGGTTTCCCCTCTGGAATGTGACCCAAGACCTAAGTATGGCCTTAGGCCACCCCTTACACAATGGAAACAAGCCAATGGGGAGTGGACAACCCAGTGCCTACAGCTCTCAAGCCAGTAAGGGTAGAACCTGGGAAGGAACAAGGAAGGGAAGGGGACGCTGACCAGAACCTTATAAAACAAGGACCCTCCCCTATAGTCCTTGGTGTTCACGTTCCAATGTCCTTTCTCTATAAAGACAGCTTTCTTCCTTCCAGATCTTCTACTCTAATAAAGTTTGCCTCCTGCTCATTTTGTGTCCCCCTTTTCCTTCGTCGAAGTGGTGAGACAGCGAACCCCGGGTATTGTGGTAAAAAATCCTGCAACACACTTCAGATTCTGGAGCAGGGACCTGAACCAAGAGGAGTGAAAGTTTACTCGTTTGCTGCTCAGAGGGGCTCGGGCCCGATGAGGGCCGGTGCAGAGCTGGGGCCTGAGCCCTGCCTCCTGTTGGGACACAGGACACGTGGGCAGGGCCACGTCACCTGTAGGATCCTCGGAGGCCAAAAAGGAAAGGAGGCTTGTTACGGGTCACACAGCAATGAACGCCACCCAGACATATCTATCCCCCGACACCCAACTTGTCCAGGCCGGAACCATTCAACCAGACGGTCGAGGGTGGGCGCTCCAAGGGTGCAGGGCCCCCAAGGAACCGCAGAGTCAGGAGAGGGGCCCCGGAGGAGGCAGAGCTGCACTGAGGCCAGATGAGAAAGAGAGAGAGAGAGCAAGCAGGGAAGGGGCAGAGAGAGGGGGGGACAGAGGATCCAAAGCAGGCTCCACGCTGACAGCAGAGAATCCAAAGCCGGGTTCAAACTCATGAACCGCGAGATCATGACCTGGGCCGAAGTCAGACACTTAACTGACTGAGCCCCCCAGGTGCCCCCCGCCAATGTGTTTTTACAGACCAACCCTGGGACTCTGCCAGGTCACCCCCGAACCCCTGGAGACGAGCATCTGTCCTGTGGACCTTCCCGATGGGGGCACCAGCACAGACCATGGCCTCCCTGCAGCCTCCCCGCTCCCACACTCCACAGTTGCCAGGCCCCCCCGGTCCCCCTGCCCTTCCCCTCCTGAATCAGCCTCACCCTCTCCCTTCAGGACCATCTTGCCAGCCTCCTCCTGGGCCTCTTGACCTCTAGATTCTCTAGTCCCTCCACCCCACACATGGAAGCAATCCGGGTACCCTCCTGGCTAGAGTTCTCACTGACTCCCTATTGCCCAAGAGACGAAACCCGAACCCCATTACTTGCCTAGAAAGGGGGAAGCCCTCATCATAGGAGGGGAGCCACCTAGAGAGCTGACAAGGCCCAGGGACCACGCCTGCCACCTCTCCTGGAGGAAGATACTTCCTCTCCAAGAGTAGGTCCTGAACAATGAAAATGTTTTGCTTTAATCTCCTTGTAGACACAGGCCCAGGTCCTGAGGTCAGTTGGTAAAACCCAGGCCAGGACAAGGAGGGACAGGGAAGTGGGGCTCTCTCTGGGCTCTGGGGGCGCCTGGAGGAACTGAGTGAGATACAGGTGGCCCACTTCAATGTCAGGCCCTGCACCCTCAGAAAAACCTTCTTGTTTCCAGGCAAAGAGAGATACTTGGGGATCCTTTGGGGGACCCCAGAGAGATGCTGTCGGCTGCGCACCCCCCCCCCTCCCCGCCAACCCGGCTGAATCACTTGGAACAGCTCCAGGACCCGCAGAGCTCTGAGGGAGGTGATAAAGACAGGGGGCCTGTCTGCTGCTCACCGCACAAACACAGGGAGGCTGGGGCCCAGAGGGGGCACGGCATCGGTGGGAGGTTGCACAGCAGGAGAAAGAGAGTCCCTCTGTTGGCTGAGCACTTAATTGGGTTAGGGGTGTCCATCCTCCCCCCCACACACACCCTCCAAAGCAGTGAGGAGACTCACCACTGAGGCTCAGAGAGGCTAAGTGACTCACTCAAGGCCACAGACCCCGGGAGTGGTAAAGCAGGGATTCGAACCCTAGGCTCCCATGCACTCGCATTCAGTGCTCCTCTGAGAATACAATGGCCTATTCTTTGGTGCTTGGAACTGTAAAACTGCTTTGCTGGAAACTTTCCCAAACATGTGGGGACTGACAGCACAGAGGCTGCATTCTCTTCCTGCAGAGTTCTGCCGAGAGGGGAGGGGACAGACCACGAGGTCAAAGGCAGGAAGAGACAATCAACAGACCCAGGATGTGTGGAGCCAGCACCTTCCGGCCCCTCTGTCCAGCCCCCCAGAGGGACACGGTAGGGCCCCATTTTGCAGACGAGGAAACGGAGTCTCCGCGGGGAAGTGGCCCATCCGTGCCCTGCTTCACTAAGGGGCAGAGCCAGGCCTAGAATCCAGACAACTGTACGGGAAGTACCTTCCCTGGACGTGCTGTGCAGGCTGGCAGCTCCCGGTGCAGGCGGGTTCCTGCTATAAATACAGTGTTGACTCCTGGTAACCTTAGCCTCCAGGCTCCCCTGTCCAGGCACAGGGCCATGAACCCAGGAGCCGACTGCCTGCCACTGTGCTCTTGATCTGTGAAGTTTTCCTGACACGGTGACAAGGCACCGCATTTTGTTTTTTTTTTTTTAAACAGGCTCCAAATTATTGGAGACAATGCAGAATTGGCTAGCCATCTCCAAAGTGGGAAGGGCTGCTGTTCAGATGAGAGCGCAGATGGCCTACAAGACCCCCAGCCCCCACCCTTGGGCGAGCAGGGTGGGATTTCCTGGATGGGGCTCTTGGTCTGGGTGTGAATCCCGACTCTACCGTAATTTACCAACGGGGCAAACTTGGACAAGTCTGTTTGCCTCTCTGAGCTTCAGTTCCCCCAGCTATACAGTGGGGTTCATGCATGCCCCTCCAGGGATCGAACAATGTCTCCAAAGTGGCCAGGACACAACACACAAGACACAGCAGACCCCGTGTTCCTTTCATTTTCCTCTTTGGCTGCAGCTCATTTATTCGTTGAATGGTAGTTACAACAGCTACACCTGTTAACAGTAAGCCTGGTGTTATGTTAAGTGGGTTACAGGCCTCCAGTCACTTACCCCTCTTTGGAACTTAAGGAGCTAATGTCCTATCATTGTTAACAGAAGAGGAAATTGAAGCACAGTGATCCGGAATAATCTGCCCAAGGTCACACAGGTCACACAGGTCGTGGGTGGAGAGCGGAGAACTTTCCCAGGCCCGGGGATTCGTTTGTGTAAATAAGTAGAAATATTTCACAGCAGTCTCCCGGACCCATTCACTGCCGCGAGGTTGGCATCCTAGAAAGTCTGGCACTTTAGACGACACCTTCTAGGAGACCCCTCCCCAGTAAACAAACACGCACCCTTGCCCCCCAGGTGCTGTCTTTACTCCTGCCAACCAGATTGCACTGAGAGTCCAACCCGGCAGAGACCCAAAAGCATCCCACGGTATTTTACAGGCAGGAGGCCAAGTCCTGAGCTTGCCAGAGGTGACCTTCCCAGCGAGGGTGGGCAGAGCCACGGTGGTACCTGTCGCCCCCCAACCCAGCTGACCGTCTCCTACACAGCGAAGGGGCAGTAAAGGCCGTGTCTCCTCCCAGCCTCCTGGACACACACACACACACACACACACACACGCACATGGCTCCCATTCCATCGCCCTGTTGGGCTAAATATTGTTCTGGCCCTTCCTGAAATACCCATCTACATGCGGGTGGTTTCACAAGCTGCTAAAAGCAGGGCCGTGTCCCTGGTGGAGGGAGAGAGCTATTCCGGGTTCGTGTCAGGTGTGGGCAGAGCCAGCCAGAAAGGGCCTGTCTGCTGCACACATCCCCCCGCCCCCCCCCATACTGGCTCCTCGGCGGACAATTCCTGGCAGCCAGCACCACTGACGCCTGGCGGAAGAGGGTGAGGTCAGGCCATTTTTGTCGGTGTCCCCCTCCCCAACACACACACACACACACACACACACGCAGAGTTCCAATTCCGACTTGGCCAGGTCCAGGCGCCGGGATGGTCCCTCAGACACCATGCGGGGGAGGGGAGGGGGCACACTGCCATCACTCACAATCTACCCCAGGACCCCAGGACAGCCAGACGTGCCCAGGATTCTCCACGGCGGTGCTTGGCAGATAAGGGATCCACGGGCCACTGCCGTGCCGTGTCTTAGGCAACAAGCCGCAGCTGGAGGGGCCAGACCGGGATACACAGGCTCCTGAGCCTCTGGGCTCCTGCCCAGGACCCTCCACCTGCTGCTTCCACGAAGCCACCACCAAGTCCTCACTGCACACTCACACCAACAGATAGGCTTTCACCCGCCAGCACAGTGAACCTTCCCAACCACCTGTGGGTGAGGAACTGTTACTACTGTCCCTTTTTTCACTTACGGGTTCTGAGCCTCAGAGATGTCCACCCCAGAGCTCGTCTTCAACCGGAAGGAGCCAAGGGTGGCCAGGCAGGGGCACAGGCAGCCAGTCCCCACCAGACCCCTTGCCCCGGGGAGGGCAGGGGCACGTGAGCAGACCCCAGTATCCGAGCACCCCTCTGCCTTTGCGTCCCTAGCCGTTTCCAACCTAGAGGATTTGGGGACCCGCGGGGTCCTGTGCCTTGTGCAGGCAGGCCGGGGGCTCAGAACTTCCCAGAGGTCTCAGACCTTTGGGGAATCAGATGGCAGCTGTAGGCTCCCCCACCCCGGATCAGTGTTCACACACACTCGTTTGCATGCGGTCGTGGGGGCCCATGGCACCCTGAGCCCACTGAGGGGCCCAGTCCAGACCCTGCCGCACTGTGGGGGTGAGCTCCGCACCCCCCGCTGGTGGCAGGAGGGGTTTGCAGCGGCCACAGCCCCCTGCTCTAGCCCCATCGGGAAGGCAGGGGGTGCAGCAGAACTTAGCTTTGAAAGTCCAGTTCCCCTTCCAGGAGCACGGCCCTCCCTCGCCCCCCCCATCAGGCCCCCCCCCCATCAGGCATCAGGCTGGGAGGAAGGGGGTCCAGCCCCACAGCTGCCTGCAGCCTGGGGTGGGGGCGCCCAGTGCCCTCAGCCACCAGGAGCTTTGGCTCTGCAACCGGAGACGAGGTGGGTAAATATAGCACTGCCACTCACCGGCCGAGGGGCCCTCGCCGTCCGACATGGTGCAGGAGACGGGCGGGCAGCCGGCCACCAGCCTGCGGGGACGCTCAGAGCCGTCAGTGGCTGTCACCCACCTGGTGGGGCTTGGGGCTGCCGGGCCTGCTCTGCGTCCAGTCCCCAGGCAGCGTCCCGCCCCAGCCGGCCCGGCTGCCCCCACCGCCCCCCCATGCTGGGCTGGGCAGATAAGAATGCGCTCCAGAGCCAGGAGCCCTCAGGATTGGTGGATAAATCTGGGCACTGCCCTCCCCTGCCCTGGGCCTCTCCCGGGCTGCCTCGGAATGTTTCCTGCGAGGCTGCTGCACCCCTGGGTGCTCGGGCAGTCCCCAAGAGCCCAGCCCCAGCCCTGGAGACCCCAGAACGCCCACAGCCTCCTCTCCCTGGGAATGGTTCCACCCGGCCAGTGAGTGGCTTTTACGGCCAATGAAGGAGACAACGGAGGGATGCCCCCACTGAGTCCGTGGTTGTCGTCTTAGCTCTCTGGAGCGGCCACGACCCACCCAAGGCCACACGGCCAGTTCGGGGTGTGACCAGAGCTGGACTCTGGAGCCCGACTGTCTGTCTCCAAGGCTACGGGAAGGCGTGGCCCTTGCCTTCGTTGGGCAGACCAAGAGCAGCCACTTTTGGGCACCTTGTGGGGTGCCGGCTGCTCCACGTGTGCTGGGGGTGCTCTGGGGGGGGTAGAGATGGATCCCTGGGGGCAGCCATGTGACTCAGGGTTGGGCACAGAGTGGGTCCTCAGGAAATACTGGTTGGGAGAACACATCTCAAGAAACACTTAGTGTACACTTGCCGTGTGCTTGCCTAAGAGGCAGGGTGGTCCTTCTCTTGGGTCCCCACAAGGGCCTGGGCCAGAGACCAGGGCAGGGAGGCAAGTGGGAGGCTCTGGGCTCAGTTCCCAGAGGCATCATGCCAGGGCTGGGCGTCGCTGAGCCCCCCAGGGCTCCAGGTCTACCCAGTTCTGCACGCAGGGCCTAGAAGGAGTAAAGTGGCTTAAAGAGAAGGAGAGAGGGTGGTGATCGATCCCAATCGGAGAGATACGGGAGGGCTTCCTGGAAGATCTGGCATTTGAATTATGCCTTTGAAGAATAAGAAGGTTTTTTCAGGGGAAGAGAGGGCATTCCGGGAATAGAGACCAGCAGGTGCATAGAAGAGCACCAGGAAAGCTCAGCTGGGACTGGAGGGTGGCAGGTGTCCCCGGCAGGGGCTGGAGGTGATGATGATCCCGAGGTCAGGTGGTTGACATTTGTGGAAAGGGTGGCATCCAAGGCTAGGGAAGTCAGGGGAGGCTTCTTGGAAGAGGGGGCAGACACTGTGCTTAAGGGTCCATGAGCCTCCAGAAGATGCGAGGGGCAGGAAACAGCATTCAGAGGCCCAGCAGCTCTTCAAAGGCACTGAGGCCTTGGGGCGCCTGGGTGGCTCAGTCGGTTGAGCGTCTGACTTTGGCTCAGGTCATGACCTCATAGTTCCTGAGTTTGAGCCCTTCATTGGGCTGCTCACCGCTCTCAGTGCACAGCCCACCTTGGATCCTCTGTCCCCCTCTCTCTGCCCCTCCCCCACTCTGCTTTCTCTCAAAAATAAAACATTCAAGAAGAAGAAAAAGAAACAAACAAACAAAGGCACTGATGCCTTTCCCAGCTCAGACACCCGGGGAGTGAAGACAGGGGAGCCCAGGCCACCATGTTTCCGAAGGAACTGCCTTTTGGAGATGGGTGGGGGACAGCTGCAGTCACACAAACTGTCAGAGGTGATAGCAAAGGAATTCAATCCCTATACGGTGGCTCCAGGCCTCCGGGCCTTTGCCTGTGCTGTTCCCTTGGTCAGGAATTCCCTGTCCTCCCCCCATCTCCTCCCCTGTGAAGCCTTGTCTGGCTGTCCCTGAAGGTGGGCCAGGCTCCCCTGTGTTCTCCACAAACCGACCTCACTGTGGCCAGTGCCTGACCCTGGTTTTGTCCACTTCCTGCTGTCTGATAGTGAGCTCACTGTCACTGGAGGGATGTAAGCAGGGCTAGACAGCCACTGGACGAGGACACAGTGAAGGGAGTTCACTGTGGGGTTAGATTAAATGGCTTGGGGACCCCTCGAGGGTGACCAGCTTGTGCTGGTTTCCCTACTTCAGCCCTGAAAGTCCTACCTGCACCCTGGGAGCCCTCGATCAGAGGCAAACCAGGACTGGGGGCCATCCTGGGTCTCTCCTGAGGTTTTTACGTGAGAAAAGACAAAAAAAAAAAAAAAAAAAAAAGCAAGAGGAACTATCTCTGGAACCTCACAGTCCCACCCCTTCCTCCCCAGGATTTCCCCTCCTCCCTCCCCCCTCCTAACTCGATTCCAGGTGAGCTCTCTGGGAATGGAAAGGCAGCGGCCCTGTGCCTTGGGCGGGTGTAGGCAAGAAGCTGATGCAAGTCAGCAAGGAGAGGGGAGGAGAGGAGAGGGCCTCAGGGCCTCCCCACCTGCTAAGTGGGAGGAGTCTCACCTGCCAGGGTTTGAGGACTGATGGAGATAGGAGATAACGAAGCAGGGCCACCAAATCTCCGCAGGTAGCAGTGACATCCCCAGGGAGGGGCGGGGCCTGGGGGGGGGGCGCTGGAACCCACCTGCAAGCCCTCCACTCAGCACTCAGCTGTCCCCCCCCTACCCCGGGCGGGGTCAGACCTGCTCTGCTGGGTGGCCTTGCGTAGGTCCTGGCCCCTCTCTGTGCCTCTATTTCCACATCAGCAGAGCATTTACGAGCACCTCCTATGTACTTGGCCCTGGGCCGGGCTGGGGGCAGGGGGAGCCCACGAGGCGAGCCCGGTCCCATGGGACCACGCTCAGGTCTTCTCTCCAGCAGCACCTGCTCTGGGCTCCCTGGGATGAGCTGGGTCCACAGAGAAGCACACGCGAACTCACCTCAGGGCACCCCTCAAGACTGCCAGTTGCCCGGTCCAGGGTGGCACGGGTGTGCCCAGTGCTGGACACACAGCGGTGCTGCAGCAAGAGCCCCCCCCCACCCCAAGCCACCTGGCGCCCCAGACAGAGCCCCTCACCTCGGCCACTGCCGGGTGCACTGCAGGACCAGGGCCGGGAGGAACACCCTGTCAGTGTCCCAGGGCCTGGGTTGGAGGCCACTCTGCCAGCCCCCCTCGGCGACTGGGACAAGCTGACCCTCGCCTCGGTTTCTCATCCCAAAATGGGAGACTGTGGAGAGGCTGAGCACCAGGGCCCAGAAGCCTTGGAGGGGCCGTCCGCCCACCCCCCCACCCCCCGCAGCCATCAGTGCGTCTGCCCCGGGGTCCCACCCAAACAGGCCTCCCAGTGTCCAGCCGCTAGAGCTGACCTCCTGTGTGCAGGCCACCTCCCCTTCCTGTCCCCGGCCCCAAGTACCTTCCTGTTGTTTTCTATGGTGGGAACACGTGTTGGGGGAAAAAAACAACTTGGTTTCTCTGCTCCGAGGTCCCTGCAGCAGATCTGGGCTGCTGCGTACGTGTGCAAACGCATGTGACAATGCACGTGGGTGCACACAGGCGTGCATGGCGGTGGGTACGTGTGTGGGGAAAGTGTGTGCACGTGAGAATGTGCGAGCGCATCACAGGTGTGGGTTGGTACAAGTGAGCGTGTGTGTGTGCACCTATGTGCATGGGAGCACGTACGTGTGTGTAGGGGGGTGTGGAAGAGCGTAGGGGAGTGTGGATGAGTGTGCACGTATTCCTGGGTGAGCACGTATGTGCACGTGCAGGGGAGTGTAAACACGTGGGGCATGCATGTGCCCCCGTGAGCTTGGGTACGTGTGTAAGAACGTGTATGTGCCTGTGGGGGCTGTGTACACATGTGGTTGTACCCTCTGGCTCCTGAGAGCACATCCTGTATCTCTGACCTCGAAGCTAGCTGTCTGTGTCCCTGGCATGGTGCTGGCCGGCCCCTGGGGCTCAAAGCAAGTGTCTGTCTCTTTGTTCAACTGCCTGAGCGAGATGTGAGCACAGGTTCAAGGGGGGCGGGGGAGTGCAGGAAAGGCGGGCCACGGTGGCCAGGGCAAGCATGAGGGTCAAGGGGGACCTCTCTGAGCAGTGTCATGCAGACAGACGCCTGGAGGGTGAGCCGGCAGCCCCGGCAGGAGGCGGGTCAGGTGCAGAGCAGAAACAGGGCTGGCAAAGTGGTCGGGGCGCTGCAGGAAGGGACAGTGGTGGGCGATCTGGTGAGAGGCGCAGGCGGGCTGCTCGTGGGGCCTCTGAAGTCTGCAGGGGTGCAGGTTGCTTCAAGGGGAACAGGGCAAGAGGGGTGCACATTTATTGTGCATCAGTGGGGCCAGCTCTGAGCGGGGCCCCTTTCAGGCCCTGCCTTACACCCCCGCCCCACCTGCCCCTACACTGCACAGCCAGCCATCTCTGCTGCTGAAAGGAGGGTGCCCCAGGAAAGGAGCTTCAGGGCCGGCCCCACCAAAGGCAGGAGCGGCCCCCCAGCCTGGTGGGGCCAGGGAGGAGGCCCACGCCCCGCCCGCTGGCACCTGTTCACTCCCCATTTGCACAGATACCAGCTAGGTCTCAGGAGCCCCAGTAACTCCTCCCTGCTGGAGACCCGGTCTTCCTGGGCCTTGGGTCCCCCCCATAACAGAGGGAGGAAAGTTTTTTTCTAATGTTTATTTATTTTTGAAAGAGAGAGACAGAGCATGAGCAGGGGAAGAGCAGAGGAGACACAGAATCTGAAGCAGGCTCCAGGCTCTGAGCTGTCATCACAGAGTCCAGCGCGGGGCTCGAACCCACGGACCGTGAGATCATGACCTGAGCCGAAGTCGGTGGCTCAGCCAACTGAGCCCCCCAGGCGTCCCGGGAGGAAACTTTTGAACAAGGAGCTTCCCCTGGGACTTTGGTGGCTACGACCCGAGGAAGGACAGCGGATGTCCACACTGGGTGGACCACACCTCCTGGGCCTGTGACCTTGGGCAGGCCATCTAGCCTCCCAGGGGTCGTGGGAAGGACGAGGCTGTGCTGTGCTGCAAGGCCCTGGCACCAACAGGCCTCACGATACTTCCCAGGCCTGTCCGCTGCCTGAGGTGAAAACAGACACTTCCTTACAGCTCAGGACACAGCCCACAGCCCCCAATACATGTAGCCTGAGACACACAGACGTGGACACTGAGACCCACACGGGAGAGACGGATACACGGTGACAGAGAGACCACAGAAACACAGAGATCGATGGAGGGAGAGACACAAGTGGGCACCCGTGTGCACCACTCCCGTGCATCTCTGGGAGCTGCTTTCCCACACCCAGCGGCTCCCACCCCGCCCAGGCCCCCTAAGCTGAAGGCCACCTGGGAGGCCTTGGATAAGCCTCCCAGACTCCCAGCCAGGAGAGAAGCTCAGGGGCCCGTCCAGACGCACTCGGTGTCCCTAGGGTGAGGGCGTGGGCAGCCCCTGGGTCCTTTGAGCAACACCCTCACTTCTGGGTGGAGGCCGAGGAGCCACTGTCACTTGGGGTGAGGCGTGGGGCTGCCGGGGATGCCCTGGCCTCCTCCTCAGGCTCCAGGGCTCACAGCAGGGGGGAGGCCCCCAGGGAGAGTGAGGTCCCGCCCCTCGGGGCCGGGGTTACAGTACAGTGGGCTCAGGGCCGACTGCAGTGGGCGCTCAGTGGTGAGCTGGTGGCATCGTCAGTGTCATTGTGGCTAATACCTTGGACTCCTCCTCACCTGGGGTCCCAGGCCACGCAAGGGGCTTGGATAAGAGCTCTCCCTGTGGGCTAGGGTTAGAAGAGCCCCACCAGAGTTGCTGTCGTCATCCCCCACGGCCCCCCAAAACTGAGACCGGCAGAGAAGCTGGGCCCAGAGAGAGGGAGCAGGGAGGGGAGGCTCGTCCTTTGCCCTTGCCTGCCCAGCACTGACCCAGGGACCCTCCACATCCCACCTTGGGGGCCAGGCTCCTGCACGGAAGGCCCCAGTGCCCCCCACGCCCCTCCTGGCCTGTCTTGAGGCGCATGGAGCCTCTTCCGGGGTAGGCCTGGGACTTGGGCATGGCAGGGTGGGGGTTGCTGTTGAGCCTTGCCTAAGGCAGGGGGTTCTGGGGTGCCCCCTCAGGGACCTGCAGACTCGCCCCTAGCTACTCAGGCTGCCTCCTGCTGGTGGTGACCACTCTTCCTCGCTGGCCCTCGGTCTGGCCCGCTGGCAGGGACTACCCAAGGTAGGCAACATCCAGAGGGTGACCACAGGTTTCCCCAAGCAAGGAGGAAGTTCAAGGGGGACGTGTTCTGGGAGGCACAAATGTTTCCAAAGCTCCAGGCCAAGGAAGGGCCTTCACTCCATCTGTACCCACCCAGCCCTGATTCAGAGAAATGGCCCTCCAGTAGCAAGTCTTCCCCACTTGCCAGAAATACCCCTAGTGTCTGCCCCCTCCCCCTAGGGCTATTTATAGACTTGCAGACAGAGATGCCCAAGGCTGTCTGGAGCCCAGGGGTGAGGTCTGGGCAGACATGTGGATTTAGGTCATCCACCCCAGGGGGGTGAGAACCGCCTTTGCGTCACACACTCATCAGGAAGCCTGCTTAGGATGCGGGATTCTTGCCCCAGAGGAAAACAACACCCCTGCAGAGGGGCTGAAATGTGGGAAGAGCCGCTGGCTTGAGCCCCCTCTTGCCCCTGCCCTGAGGTCCCCCTCCAGGTGGCCATCCTCCCTGTCGCTGATCACCCAGGAAATACACACATACACTGTTTCTGGGGTCCACCGGGGCTGGACCTACCAAACCCTGGACCAGTATAAAGGACACCACACCCGATTAACCTGCCCAGGTGGGTGGCTAATTGTGGCCCTCCGCCCACTCACGTCGGCTGCCCCTGAGGCCCAGCAGGGTCACTAGGTGACTCCAGAGCCAGACTCCTGTCCTCAGGTGCAGAGCAGAGAAGAAAACCTCCCACCTCCCACAGCTGGGACAGCTTCTCACCCCCAGCCCAAGTTCTCGAGGCTCCCAAGGCCGACCCCCAGCGAAGGCCGGGCCACAAGCCACCCCGAGGACCCCTCATCACCAGCCTCCAGGGCCCCGGGGCAGAGGACACTGGAGGTGGCTTCGGTTCAGCCAAGAGCGTGTTCAGTGTTACAGCAGCTCAGCCCTGAGGAGTCAGGAGGCATCCCCCAGCCCTCCCAGGCGGGAGGCAGCCCCCTGCACCCCTGCCCGTCCTCCTAGTGCGCTTCCCCGCCACTGGGCTTTTCTTGCCAAAGCTGCCCCCTCCGGGCCGGCCGGCGTCCCACCGCAGACTCAGCCCACCGCCAGGAGAGGTGAGGGGGAACCACTCAGCGATCGCGGCACTGCGGGATAGCCCCCCTAACGTCCCCCCCGCCCGGCTGTCGTGCCTCGCCGTGCCTCGGTGGCCCCACCTGTGACACGGGGATGGCGACGCCCACCTGCCCCCCTCCACTCGAAGGCTCAGAGGACGCTCCAAACCACGAGCGCCTGGGCCCGCCGGGGTTTGCGCCCTCCCGGCCCGACCCCGCCCCCAGGAGGCCGGGCTTGCCTAGCCGCGGCCCCGCCCCCTCCGGGCCTCGGGTTCCCCCGCGGGACCGGGCGGGCAGGCACCGCCCACTCGGCCACCCGCAGGAGCGCCGGCCGGAGCGCTGCGCCGGGGCGCCACCGTGTGGCCCTTCTGGGAACTGCACTGCCCAGCCTCCCAGGAAAGCCCTTCCTTCCCTAGAGGTTACCGCGATCAAGATTCCCACGCCAGTGACAATCACTGCGGGCGGGTCTGCAACACTGTCGCGACAGGCTCTATGCTAAGTACGATCTATACAGAATGTTCTTAATTTTCCCATCAATCTTAGGATGTGGGTCCTATCATCCGTCCTTCCTTACAGATGGGGAAATTGAGGCCCAAGCCCCCCCCCCCCAACAGTGACAGGTCAGGTAGGACCTGACCCGAGGAGGTCTGGCTGCAGGGGCTTGGTTCCAATTCGACCCATCTTGCCTGAGTCCCAGGGGTTGACACCATCCCTGTGCACACTGGAGTCTTCCAGGGGACGTAAGAGAAGTTTGGGGGTCCCAACCCATAGGCAGATCCAGCTGGCCCAAGTGACTCATCTAGGCAGCCAGGCCTGAGAGCCACCTTCTCTCTCATGAAAAGCCCATTTTATGGAGGAGGAAGTGGCTCAGGAAGGTCAGGATGGGCGCACTAACCCACAGGCAACGACAGCAGAGCAGAGCTGGGGGGGTCCAGGCTCTTCCCACTCACCTCAGGCCTCCTGCCCTGGGTTTCCAGTGCTCGGAGGCCAGCCCAGGCCTTTGGTGACAGGGCTTGTTGAGCAGGTGGAAGTCAGGTTTGAGTCCTGACTCCACTATGGCCCTGCTGTGTGTCGTGACCTTGACTTTCTCATCTGTGAAATGGGCCATACTCAAGAGGATTTGAAGAAATGACCATGTGAAGACTCAGGCTCAGCAGTGGATAAGTAGCTGCTAAGTCAGATGATGGTGAAGGCAGCTGGAAGTTTCCAGAGGGAGCTGACCCCTCCAGACCCCTCCAGGCAATGCCAGGTCATGCCCCTGGAATGCTAAGCCTTGGTAGCCTCTGGGCCTTCTAGATGGACAGCGGAGGAGGTTCTGTCCTGTGGGGGCCAGGCCCAGCCACGGCAGGAAGTGCAGGGCATGGAGTAGGGGGTGCTGGTGGAGACTGGGGGGCTGGTGGGGGTGCCTAGGGGCTGTGGGGCTGCTGTGGGGCTATTGGAGAGCTCCAGGGGGGGCTGGTGAGCCTCAAAGAGAAGCTGCAGAGGGTGGGGGGTAGTGGTCCAGGCAGGGCAGGTCCCTGGGAGCAGTACAAGGCTGAAGGCCCAGGGACGAGGCAAGAGGAAACAGCGGCATTTGGGGGGCTGTGGGAGGGAGCTGGGCAGAGACCATCAAGGGGCGGGTTTGGCCACACAGCTGGAGGCAGAGCCCAGGCACACAGGTTCTGAGAGCCACGGGACATTCTGAGCCCCCTCCCCAGCCCAGACATGGGACTGGAAAGGGGAGGGAGGGTGGGAGTGTAGTTCGATCGAGGTCCCCCACCCAGTGCTCGGTTTGGGCAGAGAGCTAGGGGAGCGGGACTCTCACTCTACAAGGAACCTGCGGCCACAGAGGCATCCTGGAGGCTGGGCGCTCTGCCCAGAGGCTCAGGACAGACTGCAGACGCCAGTTCCCTTGACCCACCTGGGCTGGGGAGAGGAACGGGCTCAGTATCCCCACCTCCCTGAGCCTGTCACTTCCTCCCCTGAGCCTCAGCTTCCTCTTCTGCTAAATCGGAAGGTCCCTCAGCTCCAGACTGCTCAAGGACTGAGGAGGAGCTGAGGCAAAGCGAGGGCTGGCCCAACTCCATTCCATTCCCCTCCTGCTATGGAAAGCGGACCTTTCCAGGGCATTTGCCCCAGGCAGTGGGCATAGGCGTGTTGTTTTCTCTGCAGGAAGACAGGCTCCCAAGTACTGAGGGAGAAACTCAGAGGGTCCTTTTCCTTGGATGGGCCCAGAGGACATGGCTGGCCCAGTACCTATTGCCCTTGGCCACCTCTAGGCCCCGGGGGAGGAAAGAAGGGCACCTTCACCCACCTACCACTGTCGGGGTTCCCCAGTCTCACCTCCTGGGGCTGGGCCCACAGGCCTCCTCCGACCAGGTCGGGAGGGGAAGCATTGTGCCAGAAGGTGCAGAGGAAGCCAGCAGGGGTGAGGCCGGGCGTCTAGGTCCACCAAGCAGTCCCCAAGAGAGGTCCCGGAGGCTCTGGCCTGTGTGGGAGGCCCTCTGGGGGCCCCAGCACCCTTGTTGGGAGTAGACTAGACCACACGGGCCCCAGGGCCCCGACCCTGTCAGATCGAGCTCTCTCAAAACCCCGTCTGTAATCCCAACCTCACACCACACCCAGGAACATGGCCTTGCACATAACACAGGGAACTGGCTTCTACTAACATAGAGCCCTCCTGGTAACCTGGGCGGCCTTCTCCCGAGACGGCACCATCTGGGCACCTTCAAGGGAAGCTTCCGGAGCTGCACTAGCCCTTAGACCAGCCTCGATATTGCTCTCATTTTACAGATGAGCAAACTGAGGCCAGAGCGCTCTGGCCCGGTCCGGCCATTCATTCATGCAGTCAACACATATTTATTTGAGCATCGGCTCTGTGCCAGGCCAGGGCGGCTCGGAGACGAATCATACACAGACCTGGCCCACGAGGCACTCACAGCCTGGCAGGGCAGCTGGTCACATCAAAGGACACTCACAATACAGTGTGGTCAGTGTGGTGTTAGAGGTAGCACAGGTGACCAAGGGAGCACAGAGGAGGGGCCCCTGGCCCCACCGGGGGTGGCAGGGAGGGCTTCCTGGAAGAGGTGACACCTGAAGAGGGTTTTAGGAAGTGAGCAAGAGTTAGGGTGTGTGGCAGGGGGAGTGGCCTGTGCAGGGAGGTGGGGGTAAGAGATAGCACATCTGGGGCGCAGCTGGAAGTTAGGTTCAGGGGCGGGGGGGGGGGGGGGCGGTCCAGGAAGGGCGTGGAGTTAGCACTGGACCGGGAGCTTAAGGGGGAGGGGGGAGGGGGGAGGAGGAAAGCAGGTGGTGATTGGCAGGGGGGCCCGCTGGGAGCCAGCATGGAGGGTGCCCCTGAGGAAGGGGACAGGAGAACAGGGTGGATGGCAGCGGGGTTGCAGAGGAGTGTGGGTGCGGCCCTTGCCAGAGGAGTCCCATCCACCCCAGGCCCGCTCAGCAGGGTGGCGGGGGTGCGGGCTGCCAGCCCCGGGGCCGCAGAGTGCACAGCACAGGGTCGAGCGGCTTGAGCGTGGCCTGCTCCTGCAGCCCGTATCGCTGTCCAGGCACCAGCCGGAACTCGAGCCTCTGCAGCAGCTTGGCCATGACCACCTTCACCTCCATCTGCGTGCAGAGGTGGGGAGGGGCGGGAGGCAGGCGGCCAGAAGGCAGCCGGTGGGCGGGGCCCCGGCTGGCCCGGCCCTCCCCCACCCCGGCGCCCCGCCCCCGGTCCCCGAGCCAGGCTCTGCCAGGCCTCCTGGCCCCAGGGTGAGACCCCACCCAGCCCTGGCCTCCTACCTGAGCAAACTGCTGTCCGATGCAGGAGCGGGGGCCCAGAGAGAAGGGGAAGTAGGTGAACCTCGGCCTGCGGGGAGAGGGCTGTCAGGAGGAGGCGGCCCCATGACAGTCCTGCCCCGGCGGGTGACAAACCCATCCCTTGCAGATGCATGGCTTGGGGCCACGACTGGATTTTGCACCCACTGAACACATCCAGGGCTGGCTCTGTCACTCTGCGTCAGCATTTTGTCATTTTATCCTCCTCTGGCGCTTTCCAGAAGGAGCTGTTATTATCCCCAGTTCACAGCTGGAGGGACTGAGGCTCGGAGAGCCAAAGCAACACCCCCACCCCCACCCCCACCCCGGCTTCTCTGCCACTTCTATACTTGGCCCGTCACACGTCCAGTTCTGGGCAGAGGCTGGGTCTGGATGCAGGTGGTCGGTCCCTGGGGCCTGGCTCCCCTCCCCCGCGCCACGTCCCACTGTAGTTTAAGGCATTTGCCCCCAACGCAGCCTTCAGGGGGAGCCATCAGTGTTCCCATTTCTCAGGACCATCAAGGCAGGGGGAGGTGCAGCCCCTGGCCTGAGTCCCAGAGCTTCCCAATATAAGGGACTGGTTATAAGTCTGGGTGTTAAAACCAGTCCGAGCT
Organism: Acinonyx jubatus; assembly: GCF_027475565.1. Lineage (NCBI taxonomy): Eukaryota > Metazoa > Chordata > Mammalia > Carnivora > Felidae > Acinonyx > Acinonyx jubatus. The sequence continues at coordinate 139,367,106 of NC_069386.1, read as the reverse complement.
GGGCTCCAACCCCAGCTCTGTTGCAACTGACTGTGCCTCTTTGGGCAAGTTACCTTACCTCTCTGAGCTGTGATTTCCTCCCCACAAAAGGGGGCGGAGTGGGGATGGCAACTTCCTCACAGTGATCTGGAAGGCCATGTGGGCTCAGGGGTCATAGGCGGTCCAGCCCGCAGGTCACTGGGACCATCCTTCTCCCACCAGGCCTCCACTCGCACACAGCTTGCAGAGGGACTTACTTCGGTGCTTTGGGGCTGAAGCGATCGGGGTTGAAAGTCAGTGGGTCCTCAAAGTATGTGTCCATACGCCCCATGACGTAGGTGCTGAACTGCAGGGGGAGGGACTGCTTGTCTCTGGTTCCAAGGATAGGCACCCTCACACCTCCCGGATCCACTGTGGTCACCCAACGGGGCGACCAGGAGCAGAGTGGCCCCCCTCTACTCCACCCACCCATCTGGGCCACTGTGGGATTCCACTGGCCCCTGGCAAGTGTCTAAGACAAGGGAAGGGACAGCCCAGTGTGCCCACAAGGACCAGCTGGGTGTGTATCTCATCCTATGCTTGGTCCCGTGCTACAGGGGGCCTACAGTTATCCCTATTTTACAGATGGGAAAGCTGAGGCTCAGAGAGAGGTTCGTGGCTTGCCTGAAGTCACTGGGCAAGTAAGTGGCAAAACAGATTCAAACTCAGGTCTGCTTCGAGAGCATCTTCCTCAAGATCTCTAAAAGCTGTCATTCAAAGTTCCTTTTCAGCACAAGGTTGTTTCTGCGGCGGGGTTGGGGGGGGGGAAGAGGGGGGAGGGAAAGGAGCTGCAGGCCCCACTGGCCTTACGATACGCGCCAAGTTGCCTCCCGGCTGAGGGCAGTGATCTGTGACCCTGGCCTCTGTGGGCCATACGTGCCCCCTATAACTGGTGCCCTGGGTGCCGACCTCGGTCTCATTACTCCTGCACCAAAGAGTTCCCTGGGCCCACTCTGCCGCTGGTTCTCTGGGCTGAGAGTATAGGGCAGCCAGAGCGGAGGAAGGGCCCAGAACCGTGGGAGCATAATAAGGTGGAGAGGTGTCCGAGGTCAGCAAAGGGCACCTACTGTGTGCCAGGGATATTTACCAGACGTGTGATGACCATTGTTCTCCAACTCGTCTCAGTGAACTGTGACTCAGGTATCATCACCCCAGCTTATGAGGAGGGCACTGAGGCCCAGAGGTGAGCCAGCCTGCCAGAGCGGGGTGGGATTGGAGCTGGGATCTGCCCACTCAAGGCCCACATGGCTATCCGCCTGCTCAGCCAGATATAAAGGCATTCTAAACCACCACCTGGGTCATTCAGGCAGGTGGTATGGGTGCTGGGGTGTTAGGAAAAAAAAAAAAAGAGCAGATACACAGAATAAAGACCCACACATCATGAAGCTTTGATACGTGCTGGAGAAGGCATGGCCGAGCCCTGGGAAAGCCAGGGCTTCGAGGGGGGAGAGGGCTGCCCAATAGATAGAACCAGAACATGTTTTCCTCTGTAAAAGTAAAAATCAGGTCTTGGGGAAGGCTGAATTTTGTCCCTCTAAAATCCTTATCTTAAAGTCTTAGCCACAGAATGTGACTGTATTTGAAGATAGTCTCTTTAAAGTGACAATCGGGGCACCTGGAAGGCTCAGTGGGTTAAGCATCCGACTTCGGCTCAGGCCATGATCTCATGTTTCATGAGGTCGAGCCCTGCGGCTGGCTCTGTGCTGACAGCTCAGAGCCTGGAGTCTGCTTCAGATTCTCTGTGTGTGTGTGTGTGTGTCTCTCTCAAAAAAAAAAAAAAAAAAAAAATTTTAACTTAAAAAAAAAATAAAAAAGTGGCAAGTTATAATGAAGTCATTGGGGTGGACCCTACTCCAGGATGACTGGTGTCCTTATGAGAAGAGGAGATTAGGACACAGACATGCACAGAGGAGATACCCTGTGAGGACAGGCAAGAAGACGGCCATCTACAAGCCAAGGAGAGGGGCCTCAGGAGAAATCAGCCTTGCAGACACCTTGATCTTGGACTCCCAGCCTCCAGAACTGTGAGACAGTACATTTCCACTGCGAAGTGCCCCCTTCTGTGGTGCTTTGTAATAGCAGCCCCAGCAAACGAATACAGATCCCTACCTCACGCTATACACAAATTCAGTTCCACGTAGATAGGGACTTAACTTGAAAAAGAAAATTGTGATATTGCCAGAAGATGATGTAAGTGACTATGCTGAGCTCATGATGGGGTGGGGGTGGGGTTCCCTAAGACAAAACAAGAGAACAGACCCCTGAAATATTAAGAACTTTGGATCATGAAAAACACTTTAACAAAGAGAGGCCACAAGTCTAAAGATGACATTTGCAACACGCATACCTGACAAAGGATTAATATATGAATTTTTACAGAGATGGGGGCACCGGGGAGACTCAGCCGGTTAAGCGTCCGACTTCGGCTCAGGTCACGATCTCATGATTCATGAGTTTGAGCCCCGCATCAGGCTCCGTGCTGACAGCTTGGAGCCTGGAGCCTGCTTTGGATTCTATGTCTCCCTCTCCATTTCTCTGCCCCTCCCCCACTTGCACTGTCTCTCTCAGAAATAGATAAACATTAAAAAAATTTGTTTAAATGAACTTTTACAGAGAGCTCTGCACAGCGTTGGGATAACAGTGTCGCAAGCCTCACTAGTAACCAGGAAACTGCAAATCAAGACCACAGGGAAACACCTTCCTTGGGCTTATTTGATTGGCAAAACCAAGAAGCCAGACCACAGTCGGCGTTGGGGAGGATAAGGAACAGAGCTAGTGGGCGTCTGGGTTGGCATGGGTGTTCCGGAAACCACTTTGGCCCTAGTTTACCGAGTCGAACGTTGAGATGCCCCACAACCCAGCCCTCCCGCCCCCGTGTGCACAGTGCGTCCGCCACACGGGCAGGAGTGGCAGCCGTGGTGCTCGGGAGAGCAGGGAATCGGGCAGCCCCCAGAGATGCCTGCTGACCCAGAATGGATAACGGGGTGGCAGTCTACACACGGCAGAGAAGTGAGGGCCCGCCGTCCCAAAGCAATCCCAGGACATATTATCGTGTGGATGGACACGTGTCCACACACACACACACACACACACACGGAAAGGCGAGAGGTTAGTAAGCACAAAATTCAGGACAGTGGTTGCTTCCGGAGGGAAGCAGGATAGTGACACAGTTCTAGTTTGGGGGTGGGTTTCTGAGAGGTCATGGTGCATGAAGGGACACCTGATGAGGGAACAAATGAGTGAGCGTGTAAACGGCCAGTAAAGGAGAGGCGGGGGGGGAATAGTCACCCTCCGTGGGGGGAGGCGGGAGAGGGGTCAGCTGTGAAACGGGGCACTGCCTGCCGGCTGTGTGACCTCAGGAAAGTGACCCAACCTCTCTGAGCCTCAGCACCCTCAGAGGTACACAGGGCGCCTCCCTTCCAGAATCGCCTGCTGTAACCTCACACTGGACAGGGTGAAAAGGAAGAAAGTCCTCACGCGGTTACGGTGAAGCTCATGACAGATCCCAGTGGCGACAACGGGGCCACGGATGTCCCGACCTCAGGGCTTGGCCACCCCGGGGGAGGGCAGAGAGGGCCCGTACGCACCAGGAGCGGGGTGTTGCCGGGGACTCGGACCCCGTCGATCAAGGTCTCCTCCTCCAGCAGGCGAAAGGTGCCCCATGCTGGCGGGTACAGCCTCAGCGACTCTTTGAGAACCTACAGGAGCCACGTGGGGAGACGAGGAGAGACGTCAGAGACCCCACAGAACGTGCCGGCGACGTGCCCCAGACCCACCCTTGCTCCCGCTCTCAGTGCTGACTGCGCACCCACGTCCAGGACTGGGTCCCAGACCCCCTGCAAAGTTAGCCTCATGTTCTTGTCCAACCCCTGCTGTCGCGGAAGGAGGCACTGAGGCCCCAAAGGAGAAGGAGGTTCCGGGCTCTGGCCGAACTACAGCACCAGAGCCCGGTCCCGCCCCAGCGACTCTGATGTCATTGGTCTGGGGCAGGTGCTCACGGGAATGATTTTCAGTCTGCAGGGACGTTCTCACGGGCGGTGAAGTTAGAGAACACCCACGGGAAATGGTTCAGGGGGGCAGCAGGCCTGGCTTGACGAACCACCCACACGTGCCCAGAAGCTTCTCTCCTGCCCCCACACCTGGGACAGATACTGCAGCCTCCCCAGGTCGTCACAGTCAAGGTGCCTCTTAGAACCGATGACTTCGTCCACCTCGGCCTGCAGCCTGTCGGGTCAGACAAAGACAAGCTCGTCCCCAAGGAGCGACGCCCCTATTAGTCTTTAGAAGGAGGAAGGGAAGGAAGCACGAAGAGAGTGGCCCGGAGCTCCCCTCCCCCCCCCCCCAACCCTCCTCCCACGGCCCCCGGCTTCATCGTTGAAGACATCCGGGAACCATCACGTCCAAAGCAAGATGCCCAAGCAGCTGGGAATTCTGTTCCAGGGCCTTACAGTCTCCCCGCTCCCTGTTCGCCGCTCGGAACCGGCCGCAGGCAATAAATGCACAGAACAAGGTCTTTGCACAGAGAAGTGCATCGCAGCCTGGTTCACGGCAGCCGACAGCCGGAAACAGAATGAGCCTCGTGGGGACGCCGGCCGAGCGAGCCTTACGATGTGCGCGGTGAGGCTCGGACGCAGGCCCGAGAGTGGATTCGGACCACTTCACGCCCGTTTGGAAGGCTGTAATCCAGAGGCGGAAAGCCACAGGTGTTGGCAAGGATGTGCAGAAAGCATCGCCCTCGTGTCCCCTTGGTGGCAATGTAAAACGGTGTGCAGAAACCGAAATGGGGAATTAGCATGCGCTCCAGCAATTTCTCTGGAGGTCTATACGCCCCCACAGCGAAAGCAGGCTCTCACAGATACTCGCACACCCAAGTTCTCACAGATACTTGCACACCCAAGCTTGTGGCAGCGTTATTCACAGGAGTCAAAGGGTGGAAGCCACCCGAGCGACCCTCAACAGCCGCGTCGGGGAACAAAACGTGGGGCATCCAGACAATGGACCGCTATTCAGCCTTAAAAAGGAAGGAAGTTCTGACACCTGCTGGATGAACCTTGGAGACATTATGCTAAGTGACACAAGCCAGACGGAAAGGTCAATTACCGAATGATTCCAATTACATGAGGTCCCTCGAGGAGTTAAATCCGGAGAGACAGAGAGGAGTATGGCGGGGGGGGGGGGGGGGGGGGGTGTCCCCAGGGGTGGGGGGCTGGTGTTTCACAGGGACAGTTTCAGTTGGCAGTGATGGAAGGTTCTGGGATGGGGGTGGCGATGACTGCAGAGCAGTGTGAAGGTGCGTGACGCCACCGAACTGTGCGCTTAAAAATGGCCAGAAGAGAGATGCCCGGGTGGCTCAGTCGGTTCAGCGTCCGACTTCGGCTCAGGTCATGATCTCACGGTTTGTGAGCTCGAGCCCCGCGTCAGGCTCCGTGCGGACAGCTCGCGGCCTGGAGCCTGCTTCGGATCTGTCTCCCTCTCTCTCTGCCCCTTCCTACTTGCAGTCTCTTTCAAAAATAAACAATAAAAATAATTTCTTAAATGATCAGAATAGGGGCGCCTGGGTGACTCAGTCGGTTCAGCGTCTGACTCTTGATTTCGGCTCCCATCACGATCTCACGAACCGTCAGATCGAGCCCCGCGTTGGGCTCTGGGCTGACCATGTGGAACCTACTTGAGATTCTCCCTCCTTCTCTCTGCTCCTCCCTCTCTCTCTCAAAATAAATAAATAAACTTTGTTAAAAAATAAGATAAAAGGTGAGGGGACACATGACCTTACAAAAAATTATTGGGGTCGTCAGGCAAAAATGTTTTTAAAAAATGGTCAAAATGGCAAGTTTTGTGTGTGTGTGTGTGTGTGTGGACAATATAAAAACTAGACTGGACTGAGAGAAGAGGCGATATGATAAAATACGCGGTGGAATTCAGTAGTTGATCATGAACTGCCTCCCGGGGGTGGGGCCCTGTGGTGGAATTATTACTATATTATTATTATTATTATTTCAACGTTTTGGCTTTTTCCAAACTTTTGTAATGACCACCTTACTGTAATATATGTATTTAAAACCCCAATCAACTATTTTATATTCTGAAGCGACCGTTCACCTCCGCCCTTGTGCGCCGCTGATTAAGAAGGGTAATCAAGGCTCGCCCCCCATCCCGAGCTCCCACCCCCATGCCTGTTGGGGCTTTTCGAGTGCTTTCACTGTTTGTCTTCAAGGAAACCAGTGGCCCAGCTCAAATGCCATTTCCCAGGCACCCCTCCTCTGTCTCGGCAGCTGAGGACAAGCCCTCCTACAGCACTTAGTTGGACTTCTGCTGGGTCCTCAGTGCCGGCCAGGCGCTGAACGCAGCATGGGGAGGGAAAAAGAACCACGGTCCCTCGCTTCTAGTTTCATGACCGAAATAGACTCCAAGCATGTGGTCCCAGGAGGAAATGCGTTCACGAGCTGGGAGGAGCCTGGGAGGGGAAAACGCAGAATGGCTACTTTAGGGGCATGAGAAGGCTTCTGCGGGGGTGGACAGAGTTCTCCAGGAGAAAAGCAGGGAGAGGAGCGTCCAGAAGAGGGACTGGCATGTGCAAAGGGCCTGGGGTGAAGAGAAGCAGGACACATTGGAGGAGGCTCGGCCGTGGGGGGCCGGAGCAGGTTGTCTTCCAGGAACAAGACATCAGACAATCCCTTCACCAGCTTCAAGGGGAGTCACTATCCCCACCCCCCGAGCCTCCCCGCTCCATACCTTGCCAAGATCTCAGGCTGGCGAGACAGCTCCATCACCGTGAATGCCAGATGATTGGCAGAGGTCTCGTGGCCTGCGGGAAAGGAGAGTGGGGCTCCACACGGGACTGCGGGGCTGCTGCTGGCCCAGCCCACCCGCCTCTGAGCCCCTGAGCCCGTGGTGGCAGTTCAGGCCCTCACTTCTGCACCCTGCAGCTGAGCCGGGTATACAGAGATGAAGGAGACTGGCTGCCCCCGTCCGCGTCCCCTGTGCCAGCCAGTGTCATCCAATAAACAGCATTTGCGCGCACGCATCCGGATTTCACACTCTAAAAGCTCCTTCCTTCAACCATCCTTGAGCTTTGCCTGGCCTGGAGGGGTATTCATCCCATTTTGTAGAAGACAAAACTGAGGCTGAGAGTCGAGTCTCTTAGGCCACAGGATAGGACCTGGGGCTCAAGTCCAGCCCACAGCCGGTGTTGTCCCCAGGCGGTGGGTGCCACCCTTGAGGCCTGGAGAGGTTGTACTTGTAGCTTCGAGGAATAGAGCAGTGGGTGGCTTCCCCTGAGAGGGCAGGGGGTGTGCAGGAGCGGGAAGGCCACTTCTGAGTTCTGGCAGCATCCGGTCAAGTCCAAGCCCCCCGGCTGGCCCGGGAGGGGACCACCTGAGTTACGTGCATTTCCTCTGAAGGGGTAAGTGGTTTTACCAGGTGGCACCCACTGCCAGTCTAGGGGCCCGGGGCCTCCTGGGCTCGAGAGCAGGGCCTACACCTTTCAGTAAGTGGGTGCTGGGAAGTGAGGCTGCCTGCCGTCCCGCACTGCGCCCCACGGTGTCTGGATGCAAGGTGCGGGGGTGGGCCGTGAGGTTAGAGGGAGATCATTAAACCCTCATTGGAGCGCTGGAGGGAAGTCTGGGGAGCGGCTCCAGGCCCCCATTTTAGAGATGAGGAAACTGAGGCCCAGGCCACAGAGCCGGCCTGTGGAGAAGCCACATCCCAAGAGGAAGAGCTGGGTTCCTGGCTTGCAGGATGAGGCCAGCCATTGTCCGTTCAGCAAGCATTTTGGCAAGTGCAGGGAACAGTGCCCTGAAGTCCTGCTCCAACTCGGACATCGCTCTGGGGCTCCCGGGGTATCTGTGCCCACAGTGCTCCACACTGGGAGGGCCCTCTTCCACCCCCAATCCCCGCTCAGGACAGCCTTCCTCCTCTTTCATCTTGCAGGGGTGCATGCACCCGCCTCCGAAAATCCACTGGCCAGCAAAATCCCCAATTCATTCTGTCTGTCCACCTCCACCCTCAGACCATGAACTGTCCCTCGTCTTGTCCGCCCGCCTCTGTCTTTTGTGCCCAGCGTTCGTGCATTTGTTCACTCATTTCATCCACTCTGTACGCATCCGTGCTGCACTGGACGCCGGGAACACACAGGGAGCAGGGCATAACCCCTGGTTTACATCAAGCATGCAACCCGGTGAGGAAGATGAACCTTCTAGAATCTAGAACCTTCTAGAACCTTCTAGAATCTAGAACCTGTGAGTCCTGGGGGCAGAGAAGAGCTCTGGGCACCATGCAGAGCTCCGAACTGGGAGCCCGATGCAGTTGGGCAATCACTGAGGGCTTCCCGGAGGAGGAGGAGGCACTCAAGGGATCGCCGAAGGAGGAGTTTTCTAGATAAAGAAAGATGCTCAAGAAATAGCTCACGAACAAAGGAATGAAGTTGCTTGGGGTGTCTTTTTGCGCTGGTCTAATAAAGGCCTCTGCCCCACAAATTCTGAGCCGGATGGAGCCTTGAGTGCACACGGTCAACCTCTCCTGAGCCCCAAAAGGCAGTGTCACGACCTGTCACAGTTGCCGCCTGCGTTGCCAGGTCAGCGGCCGCCGAGGGGGCCTCCTGGACCTCCTTGAGCAGAGAGAGGCCTTCTGTTCCTCTACCCCAGCCCCTCCATTCTGCGGCAGAACTTTGCTGCTCAGACAGCCCGAGAAATCTCCCAGAGTCAGAGTTTAGGGGATGCCTGGTTCCCACCGTTTCTGCAAAGCCCTGAGCCCCCGGTCGCCACTGGAGCTACCAACCAGCAATGAAGAAGGTGACGAAGTTGTCCAGCAGGATCTCATCATCCTGGGCCCCCTCTTCAGCTGGAAGACAAGGAGGGTGTCAGGGTGACACTCACACCCCTCGCCCCTTTTCCCCATAGCTCAGCAGAGAACCAAATGTCCTTCTCCCCAGAAGCCAGACCTGGAGTCAGGGGTGATCAGTCACCCTGACGGGTGGCACCCTGATGCCCGGCCCTCCCAAGGTCCCCGCGGGCGCCCTCGAACCTTTGAGGATCTGTGTGAGGATGTCGGCGGGGACGTCCTCCCCCCGCTTCAGGGCCTCCCGGCGGCGCTGGACCCAGTCCTTGCCAACCTGGCGCAGGAAGCGAACGCTTTCCCGGATCTCTCGGAGTTTCTTCCACTTTCCTGGCATGAACTGAACGAGAGAGCTCCCGCTCAGGGCGCCAACCGAGCACGTGTGTCTCCCTCTCCCGCTCCCCCAGCTCCGAAACGACTTTAGAGACCCACAGCAACACTGGCAAGCCGGGAGGTGGGAAGATTGTGAGAAAATTCTAGAAAAGATAAAGCAGCCGAGGAGACTAGACCAAGGTGGCAGGCTGAGCCTGAGCATCGACTTCCCCTTCCTGCTCCAAATCCCTAGATAGGATGGGAAAGATGCCTTGAAAGATCCACATCGCACCGGAAAGTAACAAGGGACCCCTGAAGGGGGCAGGTGGCTAGGACCGCGTGGAAGGAGGAAGCCATGGCCAGAGGGAATCAACTGCTGAAAAAGATGGGGTGGCATCAGGGGGCTCCAAGCCCAGAGGCTGAAGTCCCAGAGAACAGGAAAGGGCCCTGGGCATCTGTCTGGGAATCCATTCGAGTACCACCTTTCTCCCTTCTCCCTCCTTCATGCCTGGAACAAGGAAGTGATGGCTGGAGCTGCCGCAGCCATCTTATAACAATGAGGTGATGTGCTGGGGACAGTGGAACAGAAAGCTAGAAAATTCCACAAACATCTGACATTGGGGCGCTATCGCAGCCATCCTGGATTGCCTGCCTCAGGGTCATTTTACGTGAGAGAAAGACGGACTCCTGATTTACTCAAACCACCTTGAGTTTGAGTCTCTCCTTGCGGCGATCTACGCAGATCCTAACTGATGCGGAAGTCACTTGGGTCACACCGGAACTCCAAACCCATTCTGGAAAAAGGTCCCTGGAGGGGGTGCTCTGGCAAATTAGCACAGAGCTATGGTGGCTGGTCCTCAGAGGGGGTGTGGAGATGTTACCTTCGCCAGAGTGTTTCGAGATGCAGTGATGCCCTCCAGGATCAGTTTCACCTTCCGGGACAGAGGCTTCTGGGCACCCAACAGCATGCCTGTCTCCATCCCAAAAGCTGCCTGGGGGAGAGAGGGGGCCGAGGTCATCCCTGGGGGGGGGGGTGGGAAGACTGGAAGACCCAGCATGGAGCCTGGGGCCGTTCAGCTAGAGACCCAGGCCCTGCACCAAGGGCTCATGTGCAGGCGGCATGGGCCCTGACCCACAACGACTCCAACCCCGTGGGATGCGGTGACGACTACGGGGCACACAGTAGCCACCCCACCACCCTTGGCTTCCTTCCATGACAAATGCATTTGCCCTGAAATGCAGCCTTCCTTGGTGGCCCCTCTGCACCCAGCCTCCCAGTGAGCTGTAGAGCGACAATGACTCACTGTGCCTGTACTCCAGCCGCCGGGGCTGCCTAACCGTGTTGGGGGTCCCTGGGCCACCGCTGAGCCTGCCAGGTGCAGAGCCAAGCCAGACCCAGGGCAGGCGCCGAGGGGGAGGTAGGCTTCGAGCCGGGAGCCAGGCAGCCCTGAGACCCAATCCTGCTCCTGCCACTGACCAGACACAGGCCGGTCCCCACACCGTTCGGCGTCCGGCGTCTGGAGAGTGCATTCGTTGCTGTGGTCTCGAATGTTCGAGGAGACAGGGGGCTCCCCACCCAGAGAAGGGGCCGATGCTGGGGGAGCAGGAGGGAGGGCGAGCGCAAGGAAAGGGAAGACAGAGGGAGGAGCAGTGATGGGCCCCGGGTGGCACCGCCCCCTCCCGGGGCCCGCCGTGCTTCGGTCACCTTGGCCAGGATGTCCATGGTGGTGCAGGTCAGCATGTCCTGCATGGACACAGGGGTCTGCCCATCTGCCTTGGCCTCCAGAATCTCCACCAGCTGCTCCGCCTTCTCGTTGAACGTTTCCATCAAGCTGACCAGGGAGCTGGGGAAACAGCACAGCTGTCAGGGGCCTCCAGGACCAGCCCAGTCATCCCGCGGCCCCTCTATGTGGGGGGACCAGTGGGCAGAGTAGATGTGGCCGTCCCTTGAGGCCTGGCTCCCAGGTTGGGGTTGCAGTCATCAAACCAAGCCCTGGGGCTTCACCATCCCCCTCAGGATGAACGCTGTCCCTTTGCCTTTGCCTGGATGGTGCCACGGGTCGTTTGCCACGGGGCCCCTCAGCTCTGACCTCCAGTGATCGTGGCAGTGGAGGGACTCCAGGCGACACAGGGTGGGAAGGGAAGAGAGGCCTCTGGGCGCCCCCTGCAGCTCAGGACGGGCTCACTGGGGTCCCAGCCATGGACCCCTCTGCTCGCACCGCCCACTCTCCTCACCTGCCCTGTCCCGGTCGCCACCTGCAGCCTGCTTTCCCATTTCATTCCCTGTCCCTGAGCAATCACAGCCCCCAACTCTGCATGGAAATGAGTCCTCGGACCCCGAACTCCCTACCCACAGCACTCCTGGCCCGGGGACAGCTACCCCGGCTCGTCACCCGAACACAGAGCCTAGGGAGAAGTATGGAAGGACACGCTCCAAACTCACAAGAGATGGTGACCCCGAGGAAGGGAGAGAAGGGAGGTTGTTTCTTGGTGCATTACGCGTTTCTGAACTTTTACTAAGAAAACCTGTTGCTTTTGTAATCAGAAGTGATTTTTGATGTTACCAATCTGGGTAAAGGGTAGGGGGTGTTATTTCTCTTATTCTTTCTTTTTTTTTTTTATTTTTTTTTAACGTTTATTTACTTTTGAGACAGAGAGAGACAGAGCATGAACGGGGGAGGGCCAGAGAGAGAGGGGGACACAGAATCCGAAGCAGGCTCCAGGCTCCGAGCTGTCAGCACAGAGCCCGACGCGGGGCTCGAACTCACGGACCGCGAGATCATGACCTGAGCCGAAGTCGGATGCTCAACCGACTGAGCCACCCAGGCGCCTCTTTCTTTTTTTAATTGTTTTTAAGTTCATTTATTTATTTTGAGACAGAGAGCACGAGCTTGAGCAGGGGAGGGGCAGAGAGAGAACCCCAAGCAGGCTCCGTGCTGTCAGCGCAGAGCCCGACATGGGACTCGATCTCACGAACCGCGAGATCATAACCTGAGCCAAAACCAAGAGTCAGATGCTTCACTGACGGAGCCACCCAGACGCCCCTCTTTGTCCTATTCTTATTCTTGAAACTTATTCAGAAATTTGAAATGGTTTCCAAATAAGAGGTTCTTAGAGAAAATGGGAGGAAGGGGAATTTTTAATCAGGAAAGAAAATCACTCTTCATTGCCCGTCCACCGGTCCTGCCCTGGCTCCCGGCTCTGTGGGGCCCCAGCATTCTTGCTCACTGCTGCCCAGCCCCCACCCAGCACCTGCAGGGTTCACCCTCGGTGGCCTCTACTGAAGGCATCACTCTGCTCCAGTCCCTTGCCAACCGAAAACACCCCAAAGCACCTGTCACTCTGAACAGTGTGGGGAACATCCTTACGTGGACACAGAGGGGGTTTGTCACGTTGATGCCCACCTGCAGCTCTGTCTCCTGTTACCATGGCCTTTTAGTGCCTCCGCAGCACAACGATCCTTCCCACCTCAGGGTCTTTGCACATGCTGTCCCCTCTGCTGGGGGTCTCTGTCCTCCCACCCTCCATCCCTAGGCCCTGTTACTACTCGCACACCTGCCCGCTCTCCAGATGGATACCCGAAAGCCACTTTCCCAGGAAAATGTCTCTTAAAGCCTCAAGTAGCCCCTGTACGTGCTTCCGTAGCTAGTCGACTTCTCCAGGACACTTACATGGTTTTGCAAGTATATATTTATACGTGAGATTATTTGTAGTTGTCTTTTTTGAAAAGGTTGACTGTTTGGGTGGCGCATGGCTGACTGTCACACTACCACTGAATCTCTTGTGGACGTGACAGATATAAAATGTTGGGCTGGAGTGTTTGTAGTATGGTAAAATCCCAACCCCTTTGTTTTGTTTGTTTTTTGTTTGTTTGTTTTTAATTTTTTTTTTCAACGTTTATTTATTTTTGGGACAGAGAGAGACAGAGCATGAACGGGGGAGGGGCAGAGAGAGAGGGAGACACAGAATCGGAAACAGGCTCCAGGCTCCGAGCCATCAGCCCAGAGCCCGACGTGGGGCTCGAACTCAAGGACCGCGAGATCGTGACCTGGCTGAAGTCGGACGCTTAACCGACTGCACCACCCAGGCGCCCCTGTTTTGTTTTGTTTTTATTGAAATGGTTGAGACCAAGGCCTTCCAGTAAAACTAGTAATCTAGAAAAGCAGAAACTGGCAATTTATGGTCATGATTTTATTAAGAGTATATGATGATGTTCTGCGTAGATAATGGCTGGGGAGGACACTCACCAGAGGGTTCTATTTTCTCACCGGTGAAGGCGGATTCACCAAGAACTCTACCACGGTCACAAACACAACCAAGCGGGCTCCCAGAGCTTCTTCATACAACTTTGTGAACATTGCCTTTCTAATAAAACAGCCATCTCTTAGATGATTACCTTATTGTGAGACACAAATAAAAATGTGTGGTGACATCAGCCCAACAGCGTGAACATACTTGGTGCCATGGACTGTGCACATAAAAATGAGCCAGACGGTATGTGTATCTTAACACAATTTAAAAATTTTTAAATAAAAACGCCTATGAAAGCTCTTAATAAAACACAAAGTGCTGTTCGAATGTGAGTTCCTACGTGCTGGGGATGGTTCACCAAGACAGAGATGCTGGTATTAATGTCATGACCGCTGCAGGAAGTCAGCTGGCTAGAATCTATAGCCTCAAAGCTTCCTGCGGGCAGCAGCTATATCACCTCGGCTGGCTCTTGTAACCCTGGCTCTTGGCACAAGAATGTATTAATTGAAGGCCTCTTTCTAGTCTGTTCCTCCTCATTCTCACTCCTGGCAACTTTCCAGTGAGGACAAGACTATCCCAATTCATTATTTCACTCATATTTTCATTCACGCTATGGACTTCCTGGAGAGTTCACAAAGGGCCAGGTGCTGTGCTGAGCGCAGGAGTCCAGGGACAGGGTGCGTCTTCTGCCTTCTGCCCACAGTCTGGTGGCGAAGGTGGGCTGAATGAGAATCATTGCAGTGGGTGTGACAGGAGCCATGCTGGAGGCATAAACTCAGCCTCAGAGGATCAGGGACCACGGCTCCCTAACAGTGACATCTTAGCTGGGTATCAAAGGAGTCACAGGAATTTTGCAGGGGAGCACACAAGGCAGAGAGAAAGGCAAGGACATAGGCAGAGATGCCAGAAAGAGCCCAGATGTCCCAAAAGATGGAGGAAAGAGGGTACAAAGGCTGGAGGGGTCTGGAGGCCAGACTGGGGGTGGGTGAAATCTGACCTTCATCTTTCATGTGATAGGGAGCCTTTGAAGGCTTCAGGATAGGAAAGTGATGTGAATTTTAGCAAGATCTCCCCAGGGGTGGTGAGGTGATGCATTGGAGGAGGTAGGGAGGCCAGGGAGGTTGTGATGAAAGTCTATGTGATTATGTATATATAGTCAGATATAGTCAACCACAGATTATGCACTAACTAGTAACTTAATGGTGGAAAAACCTGGAGGATGCTGTCTCTGACAAGTGAGTGAAGTTAACATCTCCTGCAATGAGGCAGGTCAACAACGCAGGTCTCCTAATATGATGCCCTGAGGACACAACACCAGTTCTGTGCCATTCCTGCCAAAAAGGCATAACCTGAGACACACAAAATTGATGGACATTCTACAAAACTGGCCTGTAATCTTAAAATCAGGGAAGTCAGGGAAAGACAAAGATCTGTTCCAGAACAAAGGAGGCTTATGAGATGTGGGAACTAAGTGTAACCTGTGATCCGGGGTTGGACCTCAGACAAGGAAAAAAATAGCTATAATGACAAGGACAATGACAAGACTCGAATGCGGATTGTAGATTAGATAACTGTATTGGATTAATGTTAAATCTCCTCATTTTGATAACTGACATCCAAAATAATATCCACGTTTTTAGGAAATAAGTATTTAAGGGAAGGGATCACAATGTCTCTAACTTGCTCTCAAATGGTTTTAAAAGTACACTATATTAAAAAATTGTAAATATACACACACACACACAAAGAATGATAAATATGTTTATATATGCACATCCAGAAGAAATGATAAAACAAATGGTGATTTAAACAATAAACAATAAGCGAACCTGGGTAAAAGATATATAGAAGTAGCTTAGACTGTTCTGGAAATTTTTCTGTAAATTTGAAATTATATCCAACTAAAAGATAACCTTCCTCAAAATGTTAAGCACAGAGTTCCCCTATGACCTGGCAATCCCATCCCTAGGTATGTACACACTCAAGAGAAGTGAAAACATACATCTACACAAAAGCTTGTACACAAATGTTCATGGCAGCATTATTTGAAACAGCCAAGATTGGAAACATCGCAAATGTCTACCAACTGATGAATAGACGAGCAAAATGTGGTATGTCCATACAATGGAATTTCATTTGGCAATTTAAAAAGTGAAGTTCTGAAAGAGGCTTTAGCATGGATGAACCTTGAAAACCTTCTCTCTGAGTGAGAGAAGCCAGACACAAAAGAAATGTCGTATGAGTCCATTTACAAGAAATGTCTGGAATACGAAAATCCATAGAAATGAAAAATAAATTAATGGTTGCCCAGGGCTGAGCCCATTGAGGGGAAATGGGGAGTGCCTGCTTTTTGGGGTGATGAACATGTGCTAAATTTGACTGCGGTGATGGTTGTTCCATTTTGTGGATAAGTAGGGAAAATATATGTTATAAAAACCCCATCTCAATAAAAGTTATTTAGGGGCACCTGTGTGGCTCAGTCAGTTGAACATCTGATTTTGGTTCAGGTCACGATCCTGCAGTTTGTGAGTTTGAGACCCATATGGGGGCTGTGTCAGCGGGGAGCTCACTTCAGATCCTCTGTCTCCCTCACTCTCTGCCCCTCCCCCACTCATATCATACTCTCTCTCTCTCTCTCTCTCTCAAAAATAAATAAATAAATAAATAAATAAATAAATAAAAAGTTATTAAAAAATAAAATGTTACTACCAATGAGAACGCTAATAAGGAAAATAAAAAGCCAGAGGAGGAGTGATGAGGTCTGAGCAGGGAAGTTCTTGGGGGGAAAAAGACCCCATCCCCAGGCATCAGTGTTACTCAGCCCTTGATGGCTAGCCCCTTGTCCCCCCAGCAGCCTGCCTGGCTCTCCCCTCTACCTTCAGCCTGGGCGAGGCCCCCTCCGGTGAAGACCTCTCTTTTCCCAAGACCCGCCTTCTTGGATACACTCACCTGCGGCTGAAGGCTAAGTCCATGACCCTGCGTTGCTTGTGCCAGCGCTCATAGTCACATTCTGACACCAAACCTTGGCCAAACAGTCTGGGGGAGACAAATGCTTGATGTGAGAAACAGGAAGGGACAGGGGGACCGATGGCTTGATGGGGACAGGGTCAGCTTTGGGGATGATGGAAATATTCCGGAACTACACAGTGGTGATGGTTACACCACACTGTGAATGGACCAAATGCCACTGAACTGTAAGCCCAATGTGGTTAAAATGAAGAATTTTGTGAATTTTACCAAAAATAAAAAATAAAAGAAATACAAAAGAAATGGGGGTGATCATGTGCACCAACCTTGCAACCCCCACACTCCCGCCTGCTATCCACAGGGGAAAGAGGAGAAGGCAGGTGATAATGACGAGAGCAGCAGCCACCATTTATGGGGCACCTGTGGTGTGACTGATAGCCAGGGCCTTGGTCTTCATGCTACACCCAATGCCCTGGGCCCCATGGGCTGTCTGCTTGCAGCCAGAGGCATTCCTGGCCTCTCCCCCAGCCCCTCTGCATGCCTTACCTCTCGCCAAACACGGTCTGGATTGCGTGGTACATCTTGGAGTCCTTGTTGTACTTGGTTGACATCAGGAACTTCTAAACATCCCCAAAAAGCCAACGTGAGCTCATGTACCCATGAGACGAAGCAAAGGATTCAGCAGTTTTCTGGACTCTTGTGAAACACGCCCCAACAATCACCACTGACCGGGTGCCAGTTGTGGTGTGAACACCTCATTCCGTGCAATCCCACCTAACCTTCCAGAAGTCCTGTCTTCAAGCAATAGCATCTTGCTTGGGGGTGAGGAAAGTGGGGCAGAGAGGGGTGAAGTGATATTCCTGTGGCCACTCAGCTGGAGTGGCATTGTGGGGGGTCCTCACTTCCATGCCCATGCACAGATCTTGTACCGCACCACCTTCTAAAGCAGTGAGAACAAGAAAATGCAGGTGCTGCTCTGAAACCAGAATAGGGAAGGGGAGAAGCCCAGAGGGAGGGTTCTGGGACACAGGAGACACACTTGGCACAGGTTCAGGGGCTGTTAGTGCCAACCCAGCCATGGAAGCCAAGGAAGGCTTCCTGGAGGAAGGACCAACTTGCCTCGCCACAAGCCAGATGGTAGCAATAATAACATTAGCTGATGGCTCTTGAGCCAGCATAGCCCAGGGGTTAACAGCTCAGGCCATGGAGTCAGCTGGCTTGAATTTGGATCTGGGCTCACCATCTTGGCTTTGCCCTGGACTCACTTCATGACCACAGGCAAGTTATTCTGGGGAGGTTGCTGCAAAGGGTAAATTTGTTCTACTTGAAAAGTGCTGAGAAAAGTGCCTGTCACACAGCACGTGCCCCGTAAATGTCAGGTGCACAACAGCACCTGTAGCTCATTTAGTGCTCAGTCAATCCTAAGATGTGGGTGCTGTGTTTATGCTCATCCTACATATGATGGAGAAACTGAGATTTCAACATTTTTATTTATTTTTGGGACAGAGAGAGACAGAGCATGAACGGGGGAGGGGCAGAGAGAGAGGGAGACACAGAATCGGAAACAGGCTCCAGGCTCCGAGCCATCAGCCCAGAGCCTGACGCGGGGCTCGAACTCACGGACCGCGAGATCGTGACCTGGCTGAAGTCGGACGCTTAACCGACTGTGCCACCCAGGCGCCCCAGAGAAACTGAGATTTAAAACTAGCCCAAGGTCACACACATGGTGAATGGTGGAAACAGGATTTGAATCCCAGCAGCAATTTGCCATGGCAGAGAGGGAAGAGAAGGCTGTGATCCAGCCAGGGGAAGCCCAGGCCACTTGCTGCATTCAGGCAGAATGAGAGGTAGGGATGGGCATGAGCGGGGGCTGGATCCCAGAGGCCTGCCTTCTGGCACCCTGAGCTTCATCCTGTGGGCACTGGGAAGCAGGAAGATGGTATCTCCATTGTACATGAATCCAGGGGCTTCTGGTATCTGGGAGCTTAGCTCAGGGATCTAATATCAATCTTTTAGCTAAAAGGAACCCCCCAAAATGGCTGACCTTGGGGCATGAGCCACATCCTGAGAACCCCACCCCCACCCAAACACTGTCATTTGTAAACGAACTTTCCTCACTCCCCATGCCTGCAGGCCCCATCCCCATGGCAGTAAAGACCCACCTCCCAGGTCCCTCTCAAACATTCCTAAATTGTCCAAGGTCTGGACCAACCCTCCCAACCTAAAGTGAGGAGTCCCCACACTGAGGCACAGCAGCCTCAACACAGGCTCTAATCAGGTGCCCCCAAAGTCAAGGGTCCCCATGCCTGTTGTCCCTGGGGCTGGGGATCCTTTGAAGGCCCAGTGAGCTGGGCTCTGGGATGTGAGGAGTGCATGGGGGCACCCCCAGCACCTTCTCTGCTGTCCACACTGGCAGCACACTTCTGCCCACTATGGGATAACTGCTGGGGACTTGTCCTCCTGCCATAAGTAATCAGAAAAATAGGCATAATGCATGAAATGTCTGTTTTCAGACACCGAGCAACAGGAAGTGCAGGATTGTGAATCCTAAAAGAAGGAAAAGGAAAAAAAAAAAAGATATGAGACCTATGACCGAAGATTACTCTAGCTTTCTGCAATTTCAGGATAAAGGCACTAAAAGATGAAACTCAAATATAGCCCTGTAGGCTTTCCCATTTGATGAGACAGATCAGAGTCCAGACATACAAGAGGAGGCTAGAACTTGTATGGCAGAGGACCTGAGGGGAGGGAGCCATGTAGAGAAAGAGCTCCTGTGCAGAAATCTGCATAGGGATCCCCTACATCTCTGAATGAATACCAGCCTGTGTACATGCACCATGGACACAAAGCTGAGTTAAAAACAACTTTTGGGACAAGGAGAATTACCGAGTAACTACAGGCTGAACAGTTCTCAGAGCTTACACAGGCCAAGAACTGTTTAAGTTCCCACTGGCCAGAGGTAAACTTCAGACATAAGCCCTTTATTAGCGGCCCCCAGAAGAAAGAGTCACTCCTTGGTAGTGAGGCTTAACTAGCTCTAGAGTAAAAGCCAACCCTAAGTCAACCCTACAAAAGCCTCAAAGCAAACCTGGAAAGGATCAGACTGATCTACACAAATAACTTTACCATCTGCCAGAATGAATTCCAGCACTCTTTAAAGGAATAAAACAAAACTGAGAACTCAACAGTGTACAATGCACAATGTCCAGGGGCCAACATAAAATCACTAGACACGTCAAAGAGCAGAAAGATCTACCTATAACCAGGCTCAGAAATAATAGAGATGATGGAATTTGCAGAAAAGAACTTTAACACATTTATTATAAGTATTGCAAATGTGGTCAAGGAACCCACATATCCAGGAAGTGCAAAGACTCCTACATAGAATTAACAACAAGAAAAAGTACATGAAGGCAGATCATAATCAAATTTCTGAAACCAGTGATAAAGAGAAAACCTTAAAAGCAGACAGAGATAAAATAGTAGATTGATATAAGTTAAAGATTATACTATAAACCCTAGGACAACCACTAAAAGAGAAAGAAAGAGAGCCAATAATCAAATAGTGGAGATAAAGTGGAATACTAAAACATACTCAATCCAAAAGAAGGCAGGAAAGGCAGAGAGGGGAACGAACAACAGGACAGAGGAAAAACAGCCACGTGGTAGATTTAAACCCAACCATATCAATAATTACATTCAACGTAAATGACCTAAGCACTCCAGTTAAAAGGCAGAGATTGTCAGACAGTATAAAGCAACCAGACCAGACTATATGCTATCTATAGGAAACCCACTTTAAATCTAAAAACCCAGATAGGTTAAAAGTAAAAGGATGGTAAAAAGATATACGAAGCAACACTAAGCAGAAGATAGCTGGAGTGGCTATATTAACACCAGACAAAATATCCTTCAGGAAATGGAATATTACCAAGGATAAAGGGGACATTTCTAAAAATAAATCACACAATTCATCACAAAGACATATTAATCCTAAATGTGTACACACCTAATAACAGAACTTCAAAATACATAAAGCAAAATCGGTACAACCTAAAGTAGAAATAGAAAAACCCATGATTGTGGTTGGAGAGTTCAACATTCCTCTCAGAATAATTGCTAGAACAAGTATGCAGAAAATTAGTGAGGACTTAAAAGATTCGACTAACACTATCAGCCAACTTGATCTAGTTGACATTTCTGAAATATTCCCTTCAACAATTACAGAATATTCATTCTTTTGAAGTACTCATGGACATTCACCAAGATAGACCATGTGCTAGGTCATCAAACAAGCTTCAATTTTTTTATGTGGATTGAAATCATGAAAAGTATTTCATCTGCCCTTACAGAATAAAATTAGAAATCAATAACAGAAATATATTTGTAAATATCATAATATTTAGAAAGTGAACAATATGCATATAAATAATCCCTGATTCAAAGAAGAAATCACAAGGGAAGTTAGAAAATATTTTGAACTGAATGAAAAAAGAAGCACGACATATTGAAATGTGTGGTACATTTGTCCCTAAAGTAGTATTTACAAGGAAATGTATAGATTTAAATGCTTATATTAGAAAAGAAACAGGTCTAAAATCAATTTTCTAAACTCCCACCTTAAAAATTTGAACAAGAATAAATTAAACCCTAAACGAATAGAGGAAGGAAATAATAAAGAGCAGAAATCAATAAAGTAGAAAATGGACAAACAATGGAGAATTGCAATAAACCCAAAAGCTGGTTCTTTGAAAAGATAAATAAAATTGATAAGCCTTTTGCTAGCTTGATTAAGAAAATAAAAGAAAGCCCAAATTATTTGTAGGAATGAAAGAAGGGATATCACCACAGATCCAGGAGACATGAAAAAGGAAATCAATAAATATTATGGACAACTTGATACCAAGAATTTTAATTAGATGAAATGGGCAAATTCCTTGAAAGACACAAATCACAGGGGTGCCTGGATGGGTTCAGCTCAGGCCATGATCTCGCAGCTTGGTGGGTTTAAGCCCCTCATCTGGCTCTGCACTGAATCACAGAACCTGTCTGGGATTCTCTCTCTCCCTCTCTCTCTGTCCCTCCCCAACTTGAGCTGTCTCTGTCTCTAAATAAATAAATAAATAAATAAATAAATAAATAAACAAATAAATAAAGACATAAATTACCAAACCCAAGAAAAATAGCAACTCTGAATGGCCATAAATCAATTAAATAAATTGAGTAATTAAAACAAACAAAAAGCACTTCCATCAGAGAAAATGCCAGGCCCAGATGGCTTCACTGGTGAATCCTATCAAACATTAAAGGAAGGAATAACACCACCCCATAGAAACTCCTTCAGAAAATAGAGGAGAGGGGACATTTCCCAACTCATCTTGTGAAGCCTATTAATCTGATCCCCAAACAAGACAAGTATAAAAACAAAAACTCTTAGAAGATGAGCAAATTGTATCATGAGAGCTGGAATGCAAGGTTGGTTTAACACTTGAAAATTAATCCATGCAATGCATCATATTAATATATATTGTTCAACTTTTCTCATTGAGCATCATGAAGGTCTTTGTGTATGGCTTTTGGTAGCATGCTTTAAAAATCTTAAAAAAAATTTTTTAATGTTTATTTATTATTTTGGAGAGAGAGAGAGAGAGAGAGAGAGAGAGAGCAGGAGAGGGACAGAGAGAGAGGGAGCCACAGAATCCAAAACAGGCTCCAGGCTCCGAGCTGTCAGCACAGAGCCCGACGTGGGGCTCGAACCCACAAACCGTGAGATTGTGACCTCACAAGTCAGATGCTTAATCGACTGAGAGACCCAGGTGCCCCTAAAAATCTTAAACTGTGTCTACACTTAAAATTAAGCTTTACAAAAAAAGTATTTGTTACATCCTTTTAGAGACACCGTGGTTGTTCGGCTTTTCTCCTGATCTGGACCCTAAGTTGCATCTTCTCCCTGTCATGCCAAGGCTCACTCTGCTGAGTACCCACTGTGAGAAAAAGAGCACCATCACTTATTGAGCAACTGCTGTGTGCCAGGCATGGGCTAGATGGCTCAAACATGC
Source organism: Acinonyx jubatus (assembly GCF_027475565.1). Taxonomy (NCBI): domain Eukaryota; kingdom Metazoa; phylum Chordata; class Mammalia; order Carnivora; family Felidae; genus Acinonyx; species Acinonyx jubatus. Next base: position 139,344,667 of record NC_069386.1, on the reverse strand, counting down.
TATTTTGCCACCTGTAAGAGGCATCATCCCTATTTTACACATGAGGAAACTGAGGCCCAGAGTGGTGACAGAGCCTAGACTTGAGCCCACGTCAGCCAAGTCCAAGGTAAACGATCTGAGGGCCATTCTTAGTCCCCAGATCGCAGGCACCGCCCTCCACGTAGTCCAGACCAATCAGTGCTGACCGTCTCAGTATCCTGATCTCTAAAATGGGGACTGATAACAGTCTCTACCCCCGTGAGGATTAAATGGGTTCATAATCGGGAAGTAAAGAAGTACATGTTTAAGTATCTTTTGCCCCTTTGCTTGTTAAATAAATATGTGTTGATATAAACATTTGTTAAATGAATCAATTGATATTGAAATCTCATGGTAGCCCTGAGACAGAGGGGTTATGATCCCACCTCGAAGATGAAGGAACCAAGGCTAAGAGGGGTGAGCTAGCTAAACGTGTGCACATCACTTGGGCAAAACTCCCAAATGGTGGGTGTTCAGAGAGAAAGATGCCACTGACTTTTGGATCCTTGGGAAATGAGCCCGAGTGCTGGTGACTCTGAGACATTTCTCTTACAGCCTCTGGGGTCAAGTTTTGTGCCCCCAACCCAGGGAAGGGAAGGGAAGGGCTCTCCCCATAGAAACTGCTCTGCTTCCTACCTTGACCGACTCGGGGCTCGTGACGATGACTGAGGTTTTGTGGAAGACATTGACCCGCACGACGGGTCCGTACTTCTTAGCCCTGGAAACCAAAATGACCCAAAGGAGGCTGTCAACGACCAGAGATGTGAATATCATCACCACCCAGCGGGAGGATCAGGGTGTCCCATCCCAGGAGGGGCTTAACACGGACTCACTGCCGAGTCACATCCCACACTGGGTCTCAGTTTTCAAACCCATGAAATAGGGTTGCTACACTCCTCCTTTGACCCAAAAGATTTTGCTGGGAATCAAGCGATATCGTGTCTTTGAAATGCTTTGGAAAGTGTGAAGCACCACCACGTACAAGGACTGTTACTGAGTCACACCCCCCACCCAGCTTACAGACAAGGACACTGAGGCTCAGAGTTTCTGATGTCTGGTCTCAGGTCACACAGCTGCCAAAGGCAGAGGTTACCCTCTGAACCAGCCTCCTCTACCTCTGCACTCAGGGGAGGGACTTCGGGGGTGGGAGTGACCTGGCCGGGCAGGCGGGAGTGTGTGTGCTGGCCTGGGGAAGGGGTGGGGCTGCCCCATGAGGGACCTGGGCTGGAGTAAGGGCAACAAATGACAATTAGGACCCACCAATCCAAAAACACATCTTGGAGCATGCGGCCACAAACCTCATCCTTTTTCCAAAAGTAGGGAAGGTGTCCTAGAAGGAAACTAGAAGAAATGGGAAACATTAAGATCACCCGAAGTCACCATTAAAGAGTGCTCCCTTCCCCACAGGACCCTGTGAGGGCGGCCTTATTAGGCCCACTTTGCAGATGGGACGACTGAGGCCCGAGGAGGCACGGCACTGGCTCAGGGCACCCAGTGTAAGAATGCAGGCAGGATGCAAATACAGGTCTGGTGGGTTCCCTGGTGTGGAGGGGAGGGGTTGGCGTGTGGAAAGGGTCCCATAGTGCTGTGCCGAATTACCTGGAGACATCCCCTGAACACTGACTACATACATGCTGGGCGCCATGCTGGGCCTCATTCCATCTGTCCTCCCCCTACTGCCTGGAGGTAGGTCTGTTGTTAACCTGGCTTACAGGTAGGGCAGCTGAGGCTGGAGAGGTGGTCACCTGTCCACGGCTGCGCGGCTGGCACCAAGGCATCCCACGGTCCTTCTCACCAGGGGATGGTTTGGTCACACTAAGTCCGCCGTGGGTGGGTGATCAACAGAATGTCAACAAGTCTATCTGGCGTCACCTGGTGGCACACTGGACAGGTGCTTCCTGTCTCCTGCACGGCTTATTCCAGTCAAGCTCACTCACGACCCCATCCAGAACGGGTGACAGAAACTACAGGTGGGGCTTTCTGAGTCGGGGAACTCACCTTCTCCTGGAGATAGAGAGTGAATTAACAAGAAGAAGAAGAAGAAGAAGAAGAAGAAGAAGAAGAAGAAGAAGAAGAGAAAAGAAAAGAAAAAAGAAAAGAAGGAGAGTGATGGGGGAAAAATCAGAGGGGGAGGTAATCAGAGCTGGGGATAGGAGTAGGCGATGCCATTTTCTACAAGCAGGTCGGGAATGGCCCTTTAAGAAGGTAACATGGGACACTTGGGTGGCTCAGTCAGTTAAGCATCCCACTCAGGTTATGATCTCGCGGTTCGTGGGTTCGAGCACTGCGTCGGGCTCTGTGCTGACAGCTCGGAGCCCGGAGCCTGCTTCGGATTCTGTCTCCCTTTCTCTCTGCCCCTCCCCAACTTGCGTGCACGCGCGCTCTCTCTCTCTCTCTCTCAAAAGTTGAATAAACACGAAAAAAGTTTTTTATAAAAAAAAGAAGGTAAACGTGAGCTGCAATAAATGAAGGACTAGCCTACCCAGGTACCTGGGGGAAGAGCATTCCAGCAAAGGAGATAGCAGGTGCAAAGATCCTAAGGTAGGAATGTGTGTGATAAGTTCAAGGAACAGTGAGAAGGTGCTGTGGCTGGAGTAGAGTGAGGGAGATGTGATACAGGATGGGGTCACCAAGGGAGGGGGCAGATCGCCAAGGGCCTTGCGGGCTGGTGTCGACACTGCTCTGACCTTGAAAAGCAGAGGGCCACCGGAGGGTCTTGAGCAGAGCAGAGACAGGGTCTGACGGGTTTTCAATGGCTCCCTCTCACAGCTGCTGTGCTGGGAGTAAACGGGGTGGGTGGGAGGCAGGAGTGGAGGCAGGGGCACCAGCAAGGGGCTGGGGGAGGGGATAGGGCGCAGACCAGTGAGAAGCCGGGTTCCCAGGGCAGGTGGAGGAGGAGCCAAGCAGACTTGCTGGGGGTGTGGACGAGGGTGGGAGGGTGGTATCAGGCTGCCCCAAGGCTTCTGGCCTTATCCTTGGAAGGATGAGTGGAGCTGCCGTGTCCTAAGGTGGGGAGGACCAAAGAGGGACTGGTTGCAGGGCAGCAGACCGCATCGGGCCCGCCTCTGCCCTCGTTCACGCAGCCAGGAAGGTTTTGGGGGCAGCATGGAGACACTGCCTGGGACTCCCGGCTCTGCCTGCAGGAAGGACGGGCCAGGAGTTCCAGCTCAACACCCCCAGAGCAGCCCCCCACCAATGACCTTGCGCCCTGCACCTTGGTGGGGTCGGCTCTCAGCGCCCCCCCAGGGGGTTGCACCTCACTGGCCCCCCAGAGGTAATTTGCTTTATTGGCTTTTTTTATTGACCTCCTCTCTCTCTGCATTCCCAACTCCCACAGGGATCACCACCCAACCCCCCCAAACCACTTACATTTCTTTTTTTTCTCTCTCTTTTTTTTTAGAGCGAGAAAGACAGAGCATGAGCCAGGGAGGGGCAGAGAGAGAGGGAAAGACAGAATCCCAAGCAGGCTCCATACCATCAGTGCAGAGGCCCCACACGGGGCTCGAACCCACGAACCGCGAGATCATGACCCGAGTCAAAGTCGGACGCTCAACCGACTGAGCCACCCAGGGGCCCCCGTTTCAATTCTTGCCTCAGGATCAACGTCTGGGAACCAACCTGAGACAAGCGGACTAAATCCGGAGTCGGGCTTTGAACCTGGCAGGTTTGCAGAGGAAAGCACCAAGGGCAGCGTGTGAGGAAATGCTTGGGGCCAAGGCCAGAGATGTAAATGTGACAGTCCTCAGCTGAGAGGCAGCCCTTACAGCCCAGCAGCCAGATTAGACCACAAGGGGGTGAGTGTAGACAGAGAAGGGACCCGAGGACTGAGCCAGGCAGCAAAGGGACAACCAGCCAGGGAGACTGAACAGAAGACACCAGAGAAGAGCCGAGGGAGAGTGGAGCGGGCAGCCTGTGAAGAAAGCAGGCCAAGGGGACAAGGGAGGGACTTGTCCAGGGTCAGGCAAGACGAGGGAGGACTGAAGGGCCGCTGTGTGTGTGTGTGTGTGTGTGTGTGTGAGTGTGTGTAGCTACAGGGAGATCACTGGGACTTTGGTCAAAACAGGGTGGGCTGATCGGGAGAGGTGGGTGCCAGAGCCCGATGGGGTGTTGGGCCCAAGACAGGAGGGGAGGGAGGGATGGGGACCCAAAACAGCCTTCTCAGGGGGACTGTTGAGGGGGTGCAGAGACAAGGGGGCGGCAGCTGGAGGGAACGAGAGGGGAAGAGAAGGGTGGTTGTTCTTTTACAACATGTTATATAAAAATGGGAATGATGCTGGAGAGAAGGGAAGCCGATGACACGGGAGAGAAGGAGCCCCGCGGGGCGGGGTCGCCGAACCCAGGGGACGGCTCTCCTTGGCCGGGAGCACCTAGGTCCCAGTGGGAAGGGCGTGTGGGCCCGGGTGCAGGGAAGGGGGTGGCTGTGGTGGCAGAGCCCCGGAAGGAAGTTCTCTCAGGCTGTTCCATTTACCCAGGGAGGTAGGAGGTAGGAATCAAGCCTGAGAGTGGGGACAGAGCGGGAGGTGGCGGGGCCTGAGGAGAAGCAAGACCGCGTCAAGAGTGGGCGGGCAGATGCGGGAGGAAGGAGGGCAGTGTGGCCGCCCGGCAGCTGAGGCCCACTCAGGGTGAGTGGCTTTGAACTGACAATGCCCCACCTGCAGAAAGATGGCCTGTGGACATCACGCGCGCCTGGCTGTGTTTCCAGAATAACCTAGTAACCGTGGCCACTGCCGTAGCTGCGCACTTGGGGAGGATGTTCTGTTTTGAACACCTGAGTGATAGGCCCTCTCCACCCCACCAGGCCTGTCTGAGAGCCTCCGCCTTCAACGCTGGGGCCCAATGCCACTTGGGGAAGAAGGTGAGTGACGCCTCAAGAAGGCCAAGGCGACAGAGAGGCGTGAGGTTCCCAGTGCCCGGCAAGAAAGGGGACTAAAACCCATTCCTTCCCGTTCCTGCGGGGGGACACCGGGGAGGGAAAGGCAGAGCCGGAAGACCGGGCGTTGGAAACAAACAGGTAAGGGATGTTAGGACTGGGGGATGGTGGAATGCTGCGACTGGGGTGGGGGGCTGAGAGAAGTCCACCTGGCATGTCCCTGTCGGTAGGCGCAATAAGACAGAGCAGTCCAGGGAGAGAAAGGAGGGTGAAAACCCCCCTCCCCTGCCCGGTCCCCGGCACATGCCCTTTCCTGTAATGCTGCGGTTGGCGCAGTGGGAATCAAGGTTCCCTGAGGACAGAGAACGTGTTGGATAATAAAGGAGAAGAGGTCATCCGGACAGCCCACGGTGAGGCCAGCCACAGGGATGAAGGGAGCCACATGACAGCTTGGGGTGTGGATGGGGGCCACTGCCGGGAGCGAGGGTGACGGGCCATGGCTGCCTCGCGCCAGTGGAATGGGGCGACGATGGCTCCAAATGGATGCGCTGCCCAACAGAGCCGGCAAGGGGTCTCCACCATCGCCAGGAACCATCGGGCAATTTATTGAACAGACCTCACCTCTGGCAACTTGACAAGCAGGGAGCAGAGGAGGAAACCCGTGCCAGCCAGGAGTCATACTGGAAAAACCGTTCTAAAATAAAACCTGGAAGGGCGAGACTTCTTGTTGCCAAGTTTACATTCATCCCACGCTACCAGGAGCGCGGGGGGTTGATGGGAAAGTTGGGAACAGCAACAGAGAAATGAAGAAGCCACAAGTGTCTGTGTGGGATCTGAACGTGGGGTCGGAGTTTTCGGCTGTGACACGGATGGTTGCAGTAGGATGTTGTCTGTGGGGAGCTCCGGGAGGGCATCCTGGAGGAGAGGGCAGCCCGGTGACTCCTGCCGAATAAGGAGGAGGATGGGTGGGGGGTGGGGAAGCATAGCAGCTGCCCCTTGGAAGGCAGAGGGATCCTTGCCTGAAAGCTGGCAAAGCCCAGAAGCACCAAGGGGCAAATGTTACCACCAGAGACTCGACATGTACCCTTCTCAGCCAACCATGGTGTTGCCAGTCATGGTTTGAGGGTCCAGGCGCTGAATACAAAAGCATCTGATCTGTGCCAGAAAGGGTTCCAGAACTCTCATTTAGTGCACTCTTAGATGTGACCACCAGACAGCATATGTATCATTCAGTTCACCTCCTCAGAATAAAGAGCCCAGCTATAATTATATAATTAAATATTATGTAATTAACCTCCTCCTACTCCTCCACCCGCCCACAGGCACCTGTAGGTCACACGTAGATTCTGCAGTGTAGGACTCAGGAGAGAATTCAGGCGTAAAAAGGAGAGAAGTACGGGCACGGGCTACTACATGGATAAACCCTGAAAACATTGTGCTAAATGAAAGGAGGCAGACACAAAAGGCCACATATCGTATGATTCCATTTATATGAAATGTCCAGAACAGGCAAATCTAGAGACAGAAAACAGATCCGTGGCTGCCTAGGGTTGGAGGTGGGGGTGAGGAGTGGGGGGAGGTGAGGAGTGACACCTAAGGGGTATTGGGTCTCTATTTGGGGTGATAAAAATGTTCCGGAACAAGACTGCACAACTCTGTCACTGTCCCCAAAAGTACTGATTGTACACTTTAAAGGGGTAAATTTTAGGGCACAGTTTTATTTTGAAAACGCAATTAAGAAAAAATATATGGGAGAGGGGCAGAGAGGGGCGTGATTTCAGTTCTGCCTTCTCAAGACAAAGAGACCAGACCAGGTCTGCAGTGCTTGAAGCATTGGGGTTTACGTGAAGCCCAAAATCATCAGGAGACCCAGCAGAACAAACACAAAGCTCGTTCAATCCCAAGCTGTCGATGGCCAATGGGGAAAACTTGAAAGGGTGACAGCGTCCCTAACAGGACTTGTAGGCGATTTCCACCATCCACTTTGACTCACTGTTCACCGAGTATCCATATGCACGTACCCGCTGCTGCTGTGCTAAGGTGTCAGGGACATGGCAGTGAACAAGACAGACACGGGCTTATGGGAGAGACAGACACTTAACAAGAGGTTGCACAAATAGTTGCCCAACAACTATTCCAATGTCATAGTTCCAATGACATAGAGTTTACAAAGTGAACATAATATATTCGGGCATGGAAGCAGGTGGGACCTCCCTGAGGAGTTAGCCTTCGAGCCACATCTGGAAGGTGAGGGGAAGAAGCATCTGGGTGGCGTGGAAGACAGAGCTGCTAAGCATGGGAAAAGGAAGAACCAGAGGTGGGTGAGGGCACCCGGAAAGACAGCCAGCCAGCAGGGAGAAATATCGCTTCCCTGTGTCACCAGCCATAGAGATCTTTCCCGAACCCACCAAACAGGAATTCAGGCTTCTAATGCCAGGTCATCTGGCTTGTGCTGGAGGTGGACACCTTCCAGAATGTTCATGTCTTGAGGTTTTAAAAAGTGTATCTAATACCATTGTTCATTCATTCAGCAAGTATTTATTGAGCATCTGCAAAGTGCCAGGAGCCGGGCATACACAAGGGAACACACAGTACCCTGCCCTCCTAGGGCTCACATTCTAAAGGGGGGAGACAGACACAGTCAACAGGTGAGCAGACAGTCAACAAGTGAACAGAAGGCAACTTCGGGGGAGATGGCCGCATAAGAAGTTCGGGGCTAGGTGGGCTTTACACACAGTAGCGGATGGTCTCCAGCAAGACCCTGGAGGAGAAATCAGCTGCAGGAGGGGGGTTGCAGAAAGACTGGGGGCAGCAGTGAGCAAGCAAAGGGGGGGATGAGAACAGTACAGAGTGGGTTCTAAGAGCTCAGCAGGGGCCTTGCAGGCCATAGAGTGGACTTAATTTAGAATTCGATTTCCTTCTGCAGTGATGGGAAGCTTTTGGAGCAGAGGAATGACACATTTGATTTAGGCTTCAGAAAGGTAAGCTTCTGGTGGGAGGAGGTATGTGAGGGTGGGGGTGGGGGACAAGGATGGAATGGAAGTACTAAGGAGAAGCAAAAAGCATGTACCAGGACAGAAATACCAAGGGTAATGTGACCCAAGTATAACGTGATCCAATTCAGGTTGAGTGACCCCATTCAAAGTCCCAAAGTTACGAGGGCTCACTTTAGAGCCAAGGCTGACCTGGGTTTCAATCTAGGCTTACCAACTGTGTGACCTTGGGCAGATGACTTTGCCTCTGCGCGCCTCAGTCTCCTCGTCTGAACGATGGGGTAACAATAGCGCCTACCTAACAGGGTTGTCGCTGCCATCACGTTTGTGGGGCCCAGCAGAGCGCGGTGGGCGCGGACCAGCTGCTGCGGCTGTGAGTAATTTGTTACTAAGAATAGTTAGCGCCCCTCTCCCGGCCGCCGTCTCCAAGCGGCCACGCGCAACGGCGAGGCTGGACCCCCGGCCCCGACGCCGGCTTGGACGCGGCCCCCCGGCCCCCCATTCGAGCGCCCCATCCAGGCCCCCGCCCCCACCCCCCGCTCACCTGGGCCTCGGCGGCCCGGGGATGTGCTCGTAGCGGCTGCGAGCGCGGTGCACGAAGGTGCAGAAGAGGCCGAAGGCAACCAGGACGGCGCTGCCGAGCAGCAGCAGCAGCCCGGGGCTCATGGCTCCCGGGCAGGCCAGGCCTGGGTCGGGGCCGGGCACCGAGGGGGCGGGAGGCCGCGAGCCGACTCAGCTGTCAGCGCCGCGCCGCCTCGGCCCCAGGCCCGGCGCGACCCAGCACCGCCCACTCCCTCTCGGCTCCTCCCCTGCCGGCTCGACCCCTCCCAGGGCTCTCCGTCCCGGCCAACCACGTCTCCGCCACCCGCTCCAGCTCTCGGCGCCCGCCCCTGCCCCGCCCCTAGCTCCGCCCCAACCCCAACACCGCCCCCCCCCCGCGCTCAGGCCCCGCCCAGAGCATGAGATCTTCTCCAATCACAATGACGCTTCTGGCTCAGTCCCCCCACGCTCCGCCCTCCCCCCCCCTCCTCCCCAGGTCCCGCCCCCAGCTCCTCAAGCTCTATCCTAGCAGCAGCTCCGCCCAGAACGCGTTGTCCTTGGCAACCCCGTTTCCTCCGCGCTTCCTGCCCCGGCGGCAGAGCAAGGTCCAGCTGGCTGTTTCCGCCCCCTAGGGCGCCTGCAAATAAACGCGTTCTCTGCGCGCGGTCCTAGGCCCCTTTCCTTCTCCCTGAAACCTCCCTGGGAACCCCATCCCAGACTCCAAACGTCCGTATTGCGCCGACTGTTCCCAAAACCTCTCTCTGGAACCCCCAACCCCCACAAGCTGGCTCCGCCTGCCTGGTGGGTCCACGCCTAGCGTTCCTGGTCTCCTCGCGGGGCCACGGGGCAGGTGGCGAGGACCCCGGGGACACGGGGAAGCTGTGTCAGCGACTGAAGAGCGCACAGCTGGACCAGAGTCTGCTCTCCCTGCGTCTTGGCGCCTCCAGGAAAAGCCAAGTCGGAGGCGCTGACCCCAGTCCGAAGGAGCCCGAGTTGGAGTGCGTGAAAGTCTGGGTGCGCAAGGTGGCCCCTCGAGGGAAAGCGAGAAATGTGCCCGCCGTGGCCAAAGGGTATTTCTGAAGTAATAACCTAAACTTCCCTCCCGTTTACGTAACCACCTTGTCTTCACCCGTCTGGGTGTCACAGATGCAGCCAGTTTTGCGCTTTTAGGTCTCATTCCTACGCTGGCGGGGGGGGGGGGGCACCCAGAGTGGGAGCAGGGGATGGGAAGGGCCGGGTGTACACACTCCTGGTCCCGATAAAGCTCCAAAGGGCTGGGGAGGAGGCACCCAAAGATGGACGCTGCCGAGTTCCTGAGAACGAGACATTCCCCTGCCTCATTCGTGGGCCAGTCCCGGAGAGGTGTGGGGGGCTGGAAACAGAAGGTCCGTGTACCTCCTTGCCAGGTGCAGCCAGGGACAGCCCCCACTACGGACAGAATTCTTCGGGGTGTGTGGGTTGCAGGGTGACGAAGAGGGACACAGTTTAAGAGCTGGACCCAGAAGAGACAGGATTTCTGTCCCCAAACCACCGCAGCCTGGGCGCATCCCTCCTGGCGCAGGGAGCTGGGGAGCCGCACGCGTCTACGGTTAGGGGGTTAGGGCTGGGGCACGTTGGCCTGCCACCGCGCCCCCACGTGGCGGTGAGAAGCAGCCGCTGGCTGGCCCTGCTTGGAGCGGTGGATGGGGTGGGCAGGTTATACAGCCCCTCCTGGGCTGTGAAAGCACCAGGGGTTGCAGGCAATTTGGAGGGAGGGCTCCCAACAATTGTCTTTTGAGGACAATGCCAGGTCCTAAACTGCCCTAGGCACAGTCTGGGGTCTCACATGAGGCAGGCATAGGGAGAGCCTCAAGGTACATTTGTGAGCCTGTGCAGCTAGAGCTCAGGAGAGGCATGGGCGTTATTACTCTCTGGTGCATCACTCAACACCAGTAACCTCTGACTTAATGTGACTATGGCTCAACTGGCATTTCCGTCAATAGAGCACCCCTGTCCCTGACTCGGGCGAGTCAACAGTGTCCCCTCCCCACGTACCAAGTCCACTGCTGTCCCACTGCCATCTCATCCGATTCTCCCAGCTCTCCTGTGATCAGGCCACCCCAAAGCTCAGGTGGGTCTCAGACAGCACTGGGCAGGCAGCACTACAAGCTGCCAGCAGAGGGCGCTGCCTGGAAGCATGTGGCCAACCACCTGGCCCTTCGTTGGAAGGTTTAGACTGGGCTTTCCAGTATGGTAGCCACCGGCCACATGTGCCAATCCAGCCCGTGAAACATGGCTAGGCCACAGGCATCCGGGTGGCTCAGTCAGTTGAGTATTTGATTCTTGATTTCAGCTCAGGTCATGATCTCACGGCTTGTGGGATCAAGCCCCACGTCCAGCTCTGTGCTGACAGCGTGGAGCCTGCTTGGGATTCTCTTCTTTCTCTCCACCCTGCCCCCCCCCACACACACACATACACATGCTCTCTCCTTTCTCTCTCTCAAGGTAAACAATAAACATAAAAAAAAAAAAAAAAACATGGCTAGTCCAAGTTAATATGTTCTGTGTGTGTAGACGCTGGGTTGATTGGATATAAAAAATGCTTTAAAAATCTCATTAATATTTTTATATTAACTGTTACATGATCATTTTTGAATATGCTGCATTAAAGAAAATATATTATTAAAATTCACTTCACCGATTTCGTTTTACTTTTTTAACATGGCTACTAGAAAATCTTAAATTATGGTTGCATAGTATTGGACAGCCCTGTAGACAGTGGTTCTCAAAGTATGGCCCCTAAGCCAGCAGCTTCAGCATCAGCCGGGGTCACAATGCAAATGCTCAGCCCCACTGAGATTTACGGAGTCAAGAACTCTGATGGGCCCCCAGCAACCTGTGTTTTAACCAGCCCCACAAGTGTTTCTGCTCAAGTTTGAGAACGCCAGACAGGAAGTGGTTTCCCAGCGGGAATTGTTGAGGGAGATGCAGGTCTGAAGTGGCTGTCCTCTGAACACGGGACGAACGCCCTGGCCTGGCTGGGGCTTTGTGAGAGGGATGCAGGTAAACAAGGAACAAACAAGGCCCCATCAGGGGTGCTCAGCCACACCTGGAATGTCCCTGCAGCATTGGGCTCCAGGGACTCGAGAACTAAGCTGTGTGATACTTGGGCTGTAGCAGCCCCTCTCTGGACCATGTTCTGAGAGAGCACTCTAACTGCCGACCCGATTAGAGGGGGTGATGGCAGAGGCTGATAGGGAACAGAGGGAGCCTTGACCCCTGGGGTCAGCCCTTATCCCAGAGACCAGGAGGACTCTGAGGCAGGAGCAAAGTCCCTGGGGACAGAGTCACTTGGGAACACCCCCTCTGCAGCCAGCCATAGGCAGTGGAGTAAAAGGAGCACTGGACAGGGAGTCGGAACCCGGCTCTGCCTCTCTCTGGGCTTGTGTCCCCATCTGCACGATGCCAGGGGCCAAGGGGAGGTGGGGGAGACACTGAATTCAACGTTCTTTAGGCAGCAGCGTGACCGCCCCCAGAGCCCTACTGCCTGGTTTCTAATGTTGGCCGTATGACATTCAGGAAGTAACGAAGCCTCACTGGGCCTTGGTTTCCACATCTGTACAATGGAAGGTGACCATAACACCTGCCTCGTAAAGTTAACATGAGGATCGAATGACTGAATATTAAGTAAAACTTTTAAACGGTGCCTGGTACATAGTAGGTGCTCAGCAAACGTCAGCCACCCACCCGTATTACTACTTAAGGAGCGGTGTGCCTGTGTCAACCTCCTTGCTGGGAGTCAGGCTGAAGCCTAAGCCTTGTCTGGAGCCTGGGGGGGTCCCGAGGTGGGGGACCGGAGGGGGGCAGCACCCCATCCAGAGGCGCGGAAGGGCCTGGGGCTGCGCCCAGTTGTCCCACAAACAACAGTGACACTCGGGGCCCCGCTGAGGGCTGGACCACTCCACCACTTGCGGAAGGTACCAGGAGCCCCACGTGGTGGCACCAGGCTGCCACTGCTGAGGTACAATGGGAGATGCCCCCCGTCACCTGCACCCCACTTCCCAGGCCACACCTGGTGGCATCCTGGCCTTCAGGCCTTGGAATGAAAAGGGGGCTCGACAGGGTAGGGAGGGGCAGAGTGTGGAGGAGCCCCAGGAAGAGGCTGCTTCGAGCCACCCGCCCCCAATTCCAGGCTTGGGGAAAAACAGCTCCGGTTGCCCAGCTGGGGAGGGCCATGGGGCTACCCTGCTCTGAGGGCCCCCCAGCTTCCCTGGGCTCTAGTCTCAGCTCAGCCCCATCTGAGACAGGCCTAAGACACTCAGCCCCCCAGGCTTGTTCGGCCTGAATAGTCCCCATGGGCCCTCCCAGCTCCTAGCACCGTTCGGAATGTCCCCACGACTGGGGAAGATGCCCGTCAGCCACCGCTGGGCAGTGGGAGGAGACTGACGGCCCACCGCGGCAGGAACACCCCTGGGCCAAGCTGCATTGCCCTCTGGCCTGGCAGCACTGGAGCCAGAGGGTGCAACGGTTAGGGTACCAGCAGGTGCGAGAGCTAGGCTGCGTGTGTTCTCATCTGGCTTCTCCCCTCCCTGGCTGTGCACCTCAGTTTCTCCACCCGTGAAATGATGAGGAGAAGAGTACCGTTCAAAGGCTCAGATGAGTTCACACATACTGTGCCATCCGGACAATGGTGCCCAGCACACGGGCCACACTCAACGGCAGGGGCTATGGTTTCCAGGCAGGGCTCAACAGGGCCAGGCAAGTGGCCAGGGCCCAGGGCCCTTGCCAACCCCACTCAAGGCAGAGGTATGAGGAGTCCCGGAGGTGACCCTGAGCTTTCGTATGCTGTCCCGGATTCCACACTCAGTGTCAGGGAGCAGCCAGGAGGCGCGCCCCAGCCTTGCCTGTACCTTTTCCTCTGCTGGGCACAACCACCCCTGGTGCCAGCTCAACTCTCAGGATAATGGATGGACAGGTTGGGCTGGGATGACCCACCCAGAGCCCCAACAGGCCCTGACATGGGCTCTATCCTGTCCTCACTGCCCAGTGACCATCTGCTTGCTCTCTCTGCGCCCCCACCCCCCAACAGAGGCTATGCCCAACTATACTTGACAAGCCTTGATAGACCTGCATGGAGCGGCTGGGGGGGGGAGGGGCTTAATGGGCAAAGGAACTTCCACCAGCCCCCCTCCTCCGTCCCCACCTCCAGATCCCAGGCAGCATGGGTCAGAGAGAAGAGGCAGGAAGGGGGTTGTAAACAGTGACGTTGTTGGCACAGCTTTGGGTGACAGAGCATCAGTAGTCTTTTTGGACTCCTGGGGGAAACCGCTGGAGGAATCGGGGGTCCCTGGGATTTCACTGAGCCGTGTGGGGATGGAGATGACCGAAGTGGCTCCAGCGCCCCCGATACGGCCTTTAAAGTGGAGAATCCTGATGCCTCACTCACTCGCTGGGGGCCGTGGTGCTTGGAGTGGCCAGATGGGTGGCTTCTGTCCCAGTGAGCACTGGAGAGTCAGGTCTCAGGGCCAGGGGACCCAGCACTGTCCCCAGAGCACCCACATAGACCCAGCATGACAATGAGGCCCAAGATGACCAGAAGGCTTCTCCCAGAGGTCATCCAGTACCCCCTCCCCAGGCGCTCACCTCCCCCTAGGCAGCCTGACCCTCACTCAGATGCCATGGCCCACGGGTCAGCCCAGACCCATCGGTCTAATACCTTCCCTTGGCCCCACTGCCTTCCTGTTCTCTTCGGCACCTCTGACTGCTGGGCCATGGGTTCTCAGGCCATGCTCCAGATGGTCCGGGGCCTTCCACTCCAGCCCTGGGCAGGACAGGCCTGGTCCCCTCCCTCGGTCTGCCAGCTGTGCCTCTGTTAACTCGGCCAAGGGCCATGTCTGCTCTTGAAGAGAAGTAGCCCTCAGTGCTCAGGGTCCAGGGCCCGACTGTGTTCCTGCACACGCCTGAGATGTCTGGGAGTAAGGAAAGAACACCTGGGGCCCATGAGCACACAGACCCCAACATGCTGTGGCTTCTGGTCTGCAGAAGACACACGGGCAGGGACACAGAGTGCACACGAGCCCTGCACACACCTCACACGGGACCGCAGGACGGCGTTACAGATGGGCCCCCTCCGCCTCCAGACTCGGGCGCGCACCCGGCGCGCTCAGGGCGGAGGAGCCCTGCCGGCCCCGGCGGGAAGGAGGTGGCCTGGCCAGCCGGCAGGTGCTCGCCTACAGGTCAGGGTCCTCGTGGCTGCACACGACGCCCGCGTCCTCCTGGTGCCCGCAGTTGTGCGTGCCCACGGCGGCGTGCGTGCACTCCAGCAGGTTGCGCTCGCCGCCCGCGCAGCGCACGTCGTCCAGGAGGATGGGCAGCCCGTGGCCCTCGCCGAACTCCGCGCGCTTGGTGGCCCGCACGGCGTGCGCAAAGCCCAGCTGGCGGCACACGACGGCGGCGGCCTTGGTGTCCCAGGCGTCGTCGCACACGGTGCCCCAGCGGCCACCCGCGAACACCTCCACGCGCCCGCGGCCGGGACTCAGGCCCGCGGGCCGCACCAGGCGCACGGCGCCGTTCGAGGGCGCGGGGTCAGCCGTGCCCGGTCGCCCCCGCCGCCGCCCGCCGCCCCTCCGGCCCCCCGGCCGCCGAGTGGGCCGGGCGGGCCGCGGGGTGGGCGCGGGCCGAGCGGTCGTGGGGCGGCTGCGGCGGGGCGCCTTGGTGGGTGCACGCGCTGTGGGCCGTGGGGTGCTCTCCTCCCTCCGGATGAACTCTGCGCAGAGGAAGAGCGTGCGGTCAGAGGGACTCCGGCCGCCCACACCACCCCTGCTCTCCACCCAGGAATGCAGACCGCCCCCCTCCACCCCTCACAAGGGGAAAATGTTTTCATTCTGCCCTCGGCTCTGACCCTGAGGATGGGGTACCTCTTGGAGGTGCCAGCCTGGAGCTGGGTGTGAGGTGTTTCTTCATTCTGTGCACACTAGCTGGCAGCTGGCTTACGCCAGTCTGCTACTGGGGTCTCCCCGCCTTGCCCTAGTCTTGGCCTTCTGGGAGTCTCTAGTCTGGGAGCAGGGATGCGGGACAGACCCTCACGCTGTTAACTCGTGAGCCCCGTGGAGGGGAAGGAATTGTCTGGGAGGGCTTCTCGGGCAAGTGACTCTTTCTGGTTCCAATCTCCTGCGTAGGGGTGAGGACGCTGACGCCCACCGATGAGAAGAAAGTGAGGATCTATCTCATCTAAGGCAGACGGGCAGGACGGGAACTGGAGGGCGCAGGGCCTCCAACGTGAAGTTCTCTCCTCCAGGCTGCTGGCTGGGGGCTGGGGCCCGCAATGACCAGAGCTGGGGTCGGGGGCAGGGTACCCTGGCCATCTACCCCAACACGGGGCCTGGATGCAGTAGGCGTGGGGAGCTGAGGCGGGCGACTCCCTGCGTCCCTGCAGCATGTGGCCCTCACACTTGGCCCTGGTCAGCCACAGAGATAAACCTCACCCTCCATGAGACGCTGCCAGGAGACGGCACTCCCAGACGACGCCATTACTATGGGGAGGGATCCCAGGGCCACCAGTCCAGACCCTAAACCTCCCCACCTCAGCTGAGATGAAGGCTGAGAAAGGGTCTTAATTCGAGGCCACGTGCAGGTCAGGGCCAGGAGCCCAGCGACGTGGGCCAGACGCTCCCCTCCCTGCACACTGGCCCCCAGGCCACCCACAGGGAAGGACTTCCGGCCCCCAGGCTGCCTCGCTTCTGCTTTGGCTCTTGCCGGTCCCCGCTGCCTAGACTGCGCCCCCACCCCACCTCCAGCGGACCTTCCTCTTCATTCCAGGCCCCAACCCTCAGCCTCCAGGAACCCCCCACCCCCACCCCAGTCTTGCACTGCTCTGGGTCCCCATGGCAGCTGGCACACACTTCTGTAAAGGCCCTGGGGCCATAAGTGACTTCTCTGTCGGTCTCAGCCAGGACAGGGCCCGGTCTGCCTTCTCCTGTGGCCCCAGCATCCAGCATCGAATGGGTAACTATAGAAAGTGCCAGAAACTGCTGAATGAATGGAAAACCCGCCAAGGCCTGGAACCAGCTGCCGCTAAAATGAACGTCCCAAAACACTGAGCTCATTCCTTCCCCCAACTTTCCTCTCCTGGGGGCACTGCCTCCTCAGGGCTGGCCACCCCCAACTGCCAGGTGTCGAGCACGCCCCCTCTTCCTGCCCCCCTATCCCTCAGCCCACCCACTGGTGATCTATCTGTTGGGCACACTTGGCCCACTGAAGTATTTCCTTTGGCCTGCAGGGCGATTTTTTAAATTTCGAACCAGAGTTGCTCGAATTTGCAAATGGGGAGATCGTATATAACCACCCGAGCAGGCAGGGACCGTGTCTGTCTTGCTCAGCGGTATGTCCCCAGCATGAAGCACGTGTATGTGGTAAGCAAATGGAGGGATGGATGGATGGATGGATGGATGGAGGGACGGATGGGTGCATTTTTCCTGCTTCTCTTAAGAATGGATGGTCTGGCAGCACTGGTCTGTGTTCCCACCTAGCTGGGGCCCCGGGGATAAGACCCCTCTTCAGGCATACCCTTTCAGTTGGCCCCAGACGCCAGGGACCATCATCCGTGGCCTTGGCTGGCCCTCAGGTCATGGGTTTGCTCCCACCTCCCTCTCCACCGAGCTGGTCACAACGGAACCATCCTATGGCGGCCCCAGGCAAATGCCCCCTCTCCTGGGGCTCTTGCACCTGAAATGACTCATTCCAGTCTTGCTCCCCTGCAGATCGACCCACTGTCTCTGCCCCCAAGAGCTCTGAGTGCACCTGGCCTGGCGCCCGCCGTCTCTCCCTGTTCCTTGCCCCCTTGAGGCCACTTACCCATGACCTGGGTTTAAAGAGCTCCACCAACTTTAACTGAGTGTCTGATGTGCGCCACTCCCAGTGCTAGGCACAGGGGCCCAGGAAGGGCATCCAGGGCCAGCTGGAAGGACCCTCCACCCAGCCGCTACGGGCTACAGGAGCTTCCCTCCCTCGCCGTGTGGGCACTTACTTTCTTTGGGCACGAAACGGATGAGGCGGCTCCTCACCTTCACCCGGGAAGGCTGGATCTGGCACGTGCCGGGTGGTGCCCGTCTGCGGACACACAGGAGGTCATGAGCACCGCCCCCCCCCGCCCGGGGAGCCCGCCCTGAGCATGTCCCTCTGCCACCCGCTCTCTCCCTGCAGCCAGGCAGGTTGTGCAGCCAGGCCCAGGCAGGTGTGGACAGTATCAATGGGGGCCATCTGTGGAGGCACCTGCGGTGTGGCCCGTGGCAGCCTGCGTGCCCCAGGCTCTAGGAGCCCAACCCCAGGACAGAGATCCTGCCAAGGGCCCGCTCGGCCTCTGCTCCGAGAGCACGGGGGCGGGCGGCTCAGGCTTTCCTGGGCCACTTGGGATTCAGAGCATGAACTGTCCTTGGGAATGTGATCAGCCCACTTCTGTAACCGCGGCCGCAGCCCGATTCCTGAGCCCCACCGGAGCCCCCATGCCGCACAGCCTTTGAGGAGGGTCTCTCTCTGCCCCTCTGGCTCCTGGATTTTGGTGATGCGGCATGTGAGGGCAAGGTAAGGTCGGTCTAGAGATAAAGGGCCAGGGAGAGCCTCAGGGCTGGCACCAGAGGCTGAGGGATCCGGGGCCCTGGAGGGTAGGGTTTGAGAGGACTGGGAGAAAAAAAAGAGTCTGAGAAGGGTTGCCAGGGCTATGAATTGGGCCTCCTTTGACATCCCCGAGGGGCACAAGGAAGGAATGGGATTCCATTTTAATTAGCTTTTGGCTGTCGATCTGTGAGTCTCTGAATGGGACCGGCCCTATTCTGGGACTGGCCCACGTGAGCCCAGACTTCAATAGGGTCCCGGCAGCACAAGGGGAAAGCCCGAGGGGTGAATGGCCATGTGACACGAGGTGACTTCCAGACCGGCTTGGCCGAAGAGGGAAACTGGGGAGGGATATGGGCCTTCCCGCACCTGGAGACCGAAGACACACGGCCAGGCACACTCGCTTCTCAAAGCTGTGGACCGGGTGGGTTTCCTGTTGCCCTGAACCCCAGGTAGTACCCACACACTTCAGACGGCCCAGCATGGTTTTGTTCTTAAGGAAATCATGTAAAAACAAAAACTCTGTTCTGCTAAAGGTGGGAGATACCCCCCCGCCCCCCCCAATGCCACAGTCATTGTGTCGGGGCAGTGCTGGATGCCCCCGCCCCACTCGCCCACTCCTGATTTCTTCATTCCCCGTGTTCTGCAAGGGAGCCTCTAGGCAGTACGTTGTGGGTGCAGAGAAAGGCATGCATTCTAACAGAGACACACAAAAGGGACGAGGGAGAGGGCGGGAAGGGAAGGAGTCTAGCCCGTTTCTGGCTCCCCACTCCAGGAGATCTAGAACAAGAGACCTCCCTAAGCCTCGGGTTCCCTCCGTCACCAGGAAAGGGCGCTGCGTGGCGAAAGGAGATGACGGGTCTGAGGCAGCCTCTGGTATGACTTACATGCTCCATATATGTGATATTTCCTTAGAGAAGCACTCTTTAAAAAAAGGGAGGGGGGGAATAACCTAAATGGCCAAGGAATGGGTAAGATAATTATGGCGCAGTGACTCAACAGCAAATTACACAGCCATTAAAAACGATCCTTTGGAGAGTGCTGTTACACGGTGGAGATGTGTATACAAAGCGGGGAAAACGAACAAAGAAAAATGCAAAGTTTGCGTGTGCTCCTTTGCGTTGACATGAGTCCTGGAACTAGCAGATAAAGCCCGAGGAGACCTGGGGCAAATGGAAAGGAGAGAAGAAAGGAGGGAGTATTTCTGTGTTTCCTAATAATGATATCAAGAACGAATAGATGTGTGTTAAAAAAAAAAAAGTGTGGTCAACAAGGAATGTCTGGGAGGCTGTCACAGGCCAGAGGAAGCTAAGGAGACAGGATGGCTGAGCGTAAAATGGCATTCTGGTCAGGATCCTGGAGTGGAAAAAGGACAGCAGGGGAAATCCAGAGAAACCCTTTAATTAATAGCAATGTGCCGATATTGGTTCATGCACTGCGACCCTGATGATGCAAGATGTTTACGACAGAGGACATCAGGCGAGGGGTGTGTGGGAAATTCTGAACTATCTTTGCAATTTGTCTGCAAATCTAAGCCTACTCTAATTTTTTTTTTAATTATTTTTTTTAAAGTGCGATGATGTTTTTCAGGATTTTTCCAAAACCAGCGTGTTTCAAAGGTCAGGGTGACCGTCTGTGCCAGGGTCTGCCACACGTGACCGGATGCTTCGAGAGCACCTGAGGCTGTGTGCTGGGGGGTGAGCACCAGCTGGGCACATGGCGGGGGCAGCTGGCCCAGGGGCAGAATGGAGGCCGACTGAGAAGCAAAACTCTAAGGGCGGAGAAGGGGCTGAAGAAAGATCACCATCATTCATCAGGCGTGCCTGAGTCTCCGCTCTATGCTGCAGGCCAGGCCCAGGGCCAGCGCCGACTTTGAAATAGTGAAGACGACAGTCTCAGCCCTGGAGACTCCAGGGCCAGGGAGAGAGTACAGATTAGGGGTCTGAGTGGCGAGAGCCTAGGGGAGCCCCGGACCAAGCCTGGAGGAAAAGGATCCTTGGAGGCAGTGAGGCCTGAGGCGAAGGGTGGGGCTGTGCAGCGGAGGGGTCAGGGCAGGGCTCCAGAGCCAGCTGCCTCGTCCCAACCCCAGCTCCGGCTCTGGCTGGACCCGGGGCACTCGACTTTATGTGATTGCTATCCCTGCAAACTAAGCAGCTGAGAAGTCAGTGAGCTTCACAGGGAAGGAGTCAGAACACCGCCCGGCACCAAATCAGTGGCTTTCCGTGCAGAAGCAAAACAGAGACGGGCAGGGGGAGGGTCAGGGAGGTGTTCTGAAAGCTCCAGCAGGTTCCACACAGTAGCCAGTGGCTTGGTTTCCCCAAGGGAAGGTGGGAGGGCAGCCTTGCGGTGGGGACAGGCGGGCATCAGGGTATCTCAGAGGGAAGTCAGGGGCTGGGGGCCTGTCGGGTGGCGCGGGGGTGGGCTGGCCGAGGAGTGAGGGGCATGTCAGAGAGGAGAAAGTCCAGGGTTGGGGCATGAGCAGAGCTGGATTCGAGGTGGCATATCCAGTTTTGAGTCCTGGGTCTGCCCCTCACCAGCACTGTGGGCTTGGCCAGTCACTTCCCTTCTCTGGATCTCAGTGTTCCCTTCTGAAAAATGGGGCTATGAGTGATACCCACCCCCCCCCCAGGGGGTGGCAGAGAGGAAAAGAAGGCAATGGAGGCGAGGACCCCTGGCAGACAGCAGGAGCCCAGGCAGTGCCGTGGGCGGGGCTCACCTGGAAGGGTCGATCACTTTGTAGACAACCCCACGGGCCGCTGCGGCGCTCGGCACGCCCGTTGACATGAAGTACAGCTCCCCTTGGGCGAGAAACCAGGCAAGGAGTGAGAACACGGCCTGGGATACGGTCCCGACCGGCCCCACCCCCGCCCCCCAGCTCCTCTCAGGCTCTGACACGGACCCCAACCCCAGAGAGCCGTGCCAGGGGCCTTCCAGGTCTGCAGGAACCAGAGGCTGGGAAAGAGAGCCGTCTACAGCAGTCTCCGGGGCTGCGGGCGGCTCTGCCGGGACCGACCCACCGTCTTGCCTCCTCCCTGGGGACCCACCCCACCCACCCCGCCTGGCTTCGTGCACAGCACCACACACCTCTGGGCACAGGGAGGGGCCACAGCCCAGCTCCCCAGCCAACTGCTTACTGTTGGCACATGTGGCCCTTTGAGCCCCGGCTTCCTTATCCCCAACATGGGATATAGGGGATCCTAGGGCTATAATAAGGATTCAAAGAGCACCGACTAAATGCTCAATCGATATTAGCTATTGTCACTGTTGCTATTATTGTCATCCTCAGGATCCGGGTCCTGCCAAGTCCTGGAGACTAGAGTCTCTCTCCACTGACCAGCAGGCATCTCCCAGGCAGGAGCAGAAGAGTCCACGCTTGAAGCGGGGGGCGGGGTTCCTGCGCTGAGCCCCATGTGCGCGCCTATAGCTCAGGGACAGCCCCACTTGGAGCCTCAGTTTCCCCGACCTCTCGGGGCCCCTGATAGTTATGAGCACCTGGATACTCTGAGCAAATGTGAGTTCTTCCTCTCCTCACCCTCATCCCGCCCCCTGGTTCTTGCTGCCAGAGGCACCAATGCCCAGGAAATAGGCTTCATCGTTCCCGCCTTACAGATGAGAAAACGAGAGGCTCAGAGAGGTTAAGCGACTTGTCCAAAGTCACACAGCTGGTGAGTGGTTAAGCCAGGCCTGGAACTCAGGAATGTCTGCTGCCCCCAAGTCCTCCTTCATCACTGTAGGACACATGGGGGCTGGGAGGCCCAGACACAGCCCACATTGTGATTCAATTTGACAGTTTGGCCATGCTAATACTTCTGTCATTGGAAGAGTACAGTGAAGAGTTCTCCCAAGGATGGGGGTGGTCCCCAAGGAACCACTAAGTTGGACAGAGAGGTGAGAACTCAGAGGAAGGCATATTTGTGGGGACAGATGCAGTCAAGGAGGGCTGCATGGGGGTGGGGTCTGAGAATCAAGGCCCAAGAAACCCAGGGAATTCCACAAAGGGGAAGACACTTGCAGTGGGGGGGGGGGGGGGGGGGCAACTTGTGTAACTGGGGTAGACCCAGCTGTGGTGGGAAGCCTGGGGCTGGGGAGGGCAGGATGCTGAGTGCTCAATGGCCTCTGACACCCTGCCCCCAGGAGCACCAGCCCTGCTTTGGTGGGGTTGGGGTGGTAAATAGGTCCCCAAGGTGATGATGCAACTGTACCCCAGGAGGACAGCCCCTGCTGGAGAGAACCCCTGTCATAGGCATGGATTTGCTGTGCAGCCTTGGGCTGTGACTTCCCTCTCTGGGCCTCTTTCTGAAGAGTGGCCCCTGGGAGCCCCTGTCTCCTCCCTGGCTGTGCAGCCCTCACACCTACACTCCAGGCCCTGGGAGTGACTCGGGTCTCCCTGCACATGCCGCTGCCTCCTTCTGGAATGCTCTTTTCCAAGGTCAGTCTTCCTTTGGCTGACCAAGCTTGAGCTCAAGGCCCTGGGAGGCCTCTGGGGGCCAGGCTGGGTACAGTCCCCCCACCCCCACCTCTGTAAGGTGATGGGCTTGGACCAGGCGCACTCCTTGGCCTGTCAGCCTGGTCTGCTGGGAGCCGCAGCCCCCACCGGCGCCCTACCCAGGGCCACACTGCCCTCTTCTCTCTGCTGTGTGGACTGTCCCGGAGAACCCCAGGCCAGCAGAGGTCCTTGTGGCCAATTTGCAAATGTCAGGAGAACAACTGGAGAGGTAGGAACCTGAGCCCGGGGCTGGGGGAGGACTGTCTATGTTGGACCCCAGGGCTCTGTGCCTTCCAGGGGTAGCCCTCCTGAGCTCACCAGTGTGCTGCCCCCGGGCCGTGTGGTTTAGAGGAGCCTCCACCTGGCTCTCCATTACTTGGTGTCACTCAGAGGGCTGAACAAGGGCCCCTTGGGAACTGCACCTTCCAAGTCCTGCTCCCGGGGGGGGGGGGGGGGGGGCGCCCCTCCTTCCAAAACACATTAACCCCCTACTGGCCGAAAGAAAAGGCTTTCAAGGTTCAGTGGGTTTGGGAGGGCGGTGGGGGGCTGGGGCTGCCCTTTTGAAAATTTAGACTGTGACGGGTGTCATCCAACAAAGGTTTCCCAGACTTAGGCCTGGGGGCTCTGGGCCCTGGGCCCTGCAGGGGATACCCCTCCAAAGGTCCCTGGGTGGGCGTTGCCTAGCAACCCTGCCAAGCATCCCCCAGGCCCCACTGGGGGCCCCTCGGCTTTTGTCCAGGGACAATTGGGGCCAAGGACAAAAAGGCAGGAGGCTGGAGCAGGATCCAGCCTCCATGGCCCCTCATCCTCTCCCCTCCCTCCCTGTTCCTTGCATTGAAAATGCAAGAGCCTGAATGGGAACCCACTAACAAGAGTGTCCACAAAGGGTGTTCAAGAGGGCGGTGTCCACCCACCTTCTGAAGACTGTGTGGCTTAATTTTACAGTCCAGATTTCTTGGGTCTTCACGAACCCAGGGTGGTAGAGGTCTGGAACACAGTCCCCCCCCTCCCCACCCCCCGCCAGCCTGCATTTCCACCATCATAAACCCTTTCCCGGTCTGCTCGCTCCACATCATTATTTGCAGCCTAGAAGCGGCCTTGCAGGGAGAAGCGGGGTCAGGGACACTGTTCCCATCTTCCGGATGGGGAGAAAGAAGCTCGGGCTGGTGGGGACTGATGTCCCGGCAAGGTCTCAGGCCACTGCACACTCGCTCCCCAGCCTGAAGGGGATTTCAGGCCCGAGACCCCGTCCCTGGAATCCCAGGCCCAGAGGACCCACGGGGTGGGGGTGAAGGGGGATCAGTCCGGGGCCTGTGGCCTGGACAGAGAGGCCTCAGGGCCTCAGGAGCGCTCACCAGCTTCATCCTCTGCAAAGGAGATGATATGAGGGTGGTAGTTGTTAATGAGGCCTGGGAACGCACAGGTCTGGCCTCGACCCATGCAGATCTCGCTGTAGCGCCACTGGCCCGTCTCCAGGTTCTCTCGGAGGGACATCAGACGCCTGCAAAGAAGGATGAGCTGCGGGGTCCTGGCTGGCGTGCTGCCCGGGGGAACCCAACCCACAATCCCTCCATCCACTCGTACTATTCACGCAACAGGGACCATACGTCATTTGCGGGATCCGGTGTAAAATCAGCATACAGGACCCCTTGTTCAAAAACTACCAAGCATCTCAATACAGTGAGAGCAGAACTTGACCACTGTGCGGTCAAGTGTGGGCCCTTCCGAGCGTGAGGTCTGTGCATCCGCACAGGCTGCACATCCATAAGGCTGGCCCTCCATGCTCCCTGGTGGTCTAGCAGTTAGGATCTCATAAAGCAGGCCCCGCCGCATTCTTCACTGGGCACATACTATGCACCAGGAAAGGGCGGGGGGAGGAGACAAACCTGTCCCCTGCCCCCCCTCAGCTTAGCCCCACCCACTGACCTGCGGTCAAGAGCCTCGGAATCCTCCATGCCTGGAGGCCGGAAGTTTGTACATACTCTGGAGCCGCCTCCACTTTGGAGATGCTTGGGCATCTTCAGAATATGCTGATCTTGCCCCTTACTCCCTTCTCCCCCCGTCCATCACCAGGCCCTGCTTGGACATGCCCTCCTCCGGGAAGCCCTCCTGACTGTCCCTGCGCCGGGCTCCCCCAGCACTGCACACAGGCTGTCTGAGGCTGCACTCGAGTGGACCCGGCGTGGGCCTGTCTCCCTGACTGGGGCGCAAGGGAATTTCAGCCCCGTTGCCCTCCCCCTGATTCAGCAGAAGGGCTTGGGAAAGGCTGGCGAAATTAGTGGAAGGTGTGTGGTCACACACACATTCCAAGAGACTTGGACACTCTTGGGGGACAGCAGACGGGAGAAAGGAGACTCAGACAGAGAAACAGAGGCTTCATGGGAAACCTGAGTGGCAGAAGCGGATGCTAAGGAAGGGGCGGAGCTTGGAGAGGATCCAGCATCCAAAGGCCCAGGTCAGGGTCGGTGCGGGGGCTGACACAAACCAACCTCAGGTCAGCAGCCTGCAAGAGGTGACAACTCTCTGGCCAGCCTCAGGCTTCCTTATTTCTTTATTTCTACTCCTGGGGAACCCTGTTTAGCTGCCCTCAGGTGGAGAGGCCAGGGTGGGAAGAAGTAAGAGCCACCAAATACCGAGCGGATACTAGATTCTAAGTGCTGCGTGCGTATTAACTGATTCGGTCCCCAAACCCTAGGAAGCAACTACTATTCTCATCTCCATTTTACAGATGAGGAAACTGAAGCACAGAGAGGTGAAGTCACTGGCTTAAGGTCACACAGCTAATAGGCAGGCGGGCCAGGATCAGACCCAAGCCACCTCAGCTACACTTTTTTTTTTTTAAGATTTTATTCTTGGGGTGCCTGGGTGGCTCAGTCAATACAGTGTCCAACTCTTGATTTTGGCTCAGGTCAGTCACGATCCCAGGGTTGTGGGATCGAGCCCTGTGTCAGGCTCGGCACTGAGCGTGGAGCCTGCCCAGGATTCTCCCTCTCCCTCTGTCTCTCCCTCTGCCCCACCCCAACTCGTGCATGCACGCACTCTCTCTCTCTCTCTCTCTCTCTGTCTGAAAAATAAATAAAGGGCTCCTGGGTGGCTCAGTCGGTTAAGTGTCCGACTTCGGCTCAGGTCATGATCTGGCCATTGGTGAGTTCAAGGCCATGTCGGGCTCTGTGCTGACAGCTTGGAGCCTAGAGCCTGCTTTGGATTCTGTGTGTGTGTGTGTGTGTGTGTGTGTGTCTCTCTTTCTCTACCACTCCCCTGCTCACGCTCTGTCTCTCTCTCTCTGAAATAAATAAACATTTAAAAAAAATAAAATAAATAAATTTTCATTGAAAAAAAGATGTTATTTTTAAGTAATCTCTACTTTAAAAAAAATCTTTGCTTGGGGTGGCACCCAGCTGGCTCAGTCTGTAGAGTATGCCACTCTTGATCTTGGGGTCGTGAGTTTGAGCCCCACGTTGGGGGTAGAGATTACTTAAAAATAAGATAAAATTAAAGGAACTAATTATTTAAAAAAATTTTTTTACTTATTTAGTTAAATGTTTAAGGTTATTTATTTTGAGAGAGGGAGAGTGCATGCATGAGTTGGGGAGGGGCAGAGAGAGAGAGAGAGAGAGAGAGAGAGGGAGAATCCCAAGCAGGCTCTGCACTGTCAACGTGGAGCCCGACTTGGGGCTCAAACTCACGACCTGAGTCGAAACCAAGAGCTGAACACTTAACCGACTGAGCCACCCAGGCGCCCCCGTTTATTTTTGAAAGCAACCTCTACACCCGATGTGGGGCTCAAACTCACACCCCCAAGATCAAGAGCTTCCTGTCCCTCCAACTGAGCCAGGCATCCCCCTCCCCAGCAGCACTTTTAAGCTTTGTGCCAGGTGTATGTCTTGCTTGAGGCCCTGTGGTCCTCAGTTTCCTCCTCTGGACAATAGGAGGATGAGGCGGTCACGGGCTCTCCTTGGGAAAGAGTCTGACCCACAGCAGGCTTAGGAGGTATGCTCACTTTTCTCGCTCCAAAATCTGATATATCCCAACCCTCACCCCATGCTCGCGCGCACACACATACACACACGCACCCTTTAGGGTCTTAGCGAGTGAGATGCCACTGGCATAGAGCATGAGGACTGGGCAACAAGACTCCAGGGGCCCCGTGGTCAGACCCTGGCTGGAGCCCCGTCCTCCCCATTTCAGCAGAATGACCTCTCTGGCCTCTTCTGGGCCAATGCCCCCTGGAGCCCCGGTCAGTTAGTGCAGCAACGGGTCCTGGTTTCCTCAGAAGCCAGGTGGCCCAGAGTGTGTGCGGAAGTTGTTCATGCCCTCCCCCTTCCACCTCTGCCCCCCAGGACTGCTGTCAGGCCTGGAGCCCGGCTATCTCAGGTGGGAGGGGAAGACCGATGGGTCTGCACTAAACAGGCATCCCGTCTTTAGTGGCGAGCTGTGCCCTCATGGTGGTGCCTGAGGCAGCCAGCAAAGCTCAGGAAGAAACCAGGAGAAAAGGGGGCGTGTTAGGGTGTCTCCTGAGCTGTAACTCCAGACTTCCTCCCAGAGGAAGAGACCTGCTTGCCTGGCCCTTGAAGGTCCCCATCAGACAGCAGCTTTAGGGAGCACGCACCTGCACGTACTCACATGCCCCGGCCACTGTACCCTCGGCTTTTTACACAAACGCGGGGGCAGCGGCCAGAGACACTCACGGCAATGGGGCTGCTCGGGCACAGGAGCCCATGGGCCACTTACCCACTCATAAAATCGCCGAAAATGTAGAGGCCGTTTAGGTTGGGGTACTCACAGCCCCGGTACACGTAGCCTCCGGTGACCGATTTGCCCAGTTTGTGCGGGTAGGCGAATATCGGCAGGACATCATCTGCAGGGGGGCGGAAGCTGGGGGTGAGCATGTGGGTTCACTGGAGGCCAGGCCCCCCCCCCCCCACAATGAAGTTTGGTAGGTGGGCTGAGTCTGGAGGGGCAAGGGGATGGGAGGTCACCAGGAGGGCCAGAGTTGGGGCCCCTTACAGATCAGGGAAAGCAGGGAGTCGAGCATGGGTGTGCGGGAAGGGGACAGGGCGGGAGAGCTAGAAACAGCCCAGGAGCGCTGGCAAGGAAGAAGGGGAGATCCAGGATGGGGCGGGGGAGGGCGCGGCCGGGCAGGGAGAGGGCACTAGCGCACACCCCCTGGGGTGGGGGACGGATCCAGGACCAGTGTCCCCCGGGGCGCGCGGGGCGGTGTCCACGCGACACGGGGTGGAGGCGGGAGGGGCACAAGGGAGGCGGCGGGCACGACCATGGCGGGGGCTGGGGGTGCATATCCGGGGAGATGGGCCCCGGGGGAGGGGGGGCGCGGAGAGGGTCCGGGACGGCGGTCACCGAGGGAGGCGTTGGCGCACAGCTTGCGGTCGTAGCACTCGTAACCTTCGCGGGCGCGCCAGCCGTAGTTGCGGCCGCGCTCCACCAGGTCCACCTCCTCGAACTTGTTCTGGCCCACGTCTCCGCAGAAGAGGCGCCCGCGGCCCGCGCCGGTGGCCGGGTCGCCGCGGTCGAACGAGCAGCGCCACATGTTGCGCACGCCCAGCGCGTAGACCTCGGGCCGCGCGGCGGGGTCGTCCACGAACGGGTTGTCGCGCGGGATGCGGTAGAGCGGGCCGCGCTCGTTGCGGTCCACGTCGATGCGCAGCACCTTGCCCAGCAGCGCCGACCTGCGGGCCGGGCGAGAGGAGGCGCGGCTCGGGGTCGCCCGGCGCCGGGGCTCTCGGGCGCCCCCGGCGGCGGGTGCTGGGGCCAGGTCAAGGCCAGCCCGGAACGTGGCCGGGGGGAGGCCCAGGGCCCTGGTTCAAGCCCTCCTTAGCTGCTTACCAGCTGGGTAACCTCGCTCACTCCTCCAGCAATTATTTATCTGGCACCTTCTTACGGGCCAGGCTGCGTGGGAAGCGTCGCATATATATACATACCCTCTAACGCCTCAGCTCAAGGAGAACAGTTCCGTGATGCCCTTTTACAGACGCGGCAGCTGAGCTCAGAAAGGCCACAGAACGTGCCCACTTGCCACACCGCTAGTAAAGGGAGAGCTGGGATCCAGCCCAGGCAGCGCGGGAGCACAGAAGCCCAAGCTCTTTGCCACCACGCGCTTTCCAACTTTCCCACGCCCGTCTCCTCACTGTAAGGTTACCACGCTCCCTCTTTCCTGCCTCCCTACATGGCTGTGGGGGGGGGGGGGGGCCGTGAAAATACTCCTAAAAAGGACTCGTATTTACAGTTTTCTTTCAACACCCAGCAATCAAAGTCAGGAGCATCACACAAGAGAACAGGTCAGGGCTCAGGGAAGGGGAGAGAAACCTCAGCAGATCTCAGCAGGAAATAGGAGGCTGGTGCTCTTTCTTTCTCTGTCCCATACCCCGGGCCATCACGGGCAGCACCACCGCACATCAGAGAGCCAGGCAGGCCTGAGGGCCCGTTCAGTTCACCCCCCCCCTCCACACCCACCACCCCTACCTCAAAGATGAGGTCTTCTTCAACCCCACCCAAAGATGCCCCACCCTTAATCCCCGATTGTGGTCTTTTAGGTTTTGCCCCAAGGAGTCCCCCCTCCACACACTCCAGCCTGCTCAGCACCAAGCCACAGATCACACTCCTGAGCCCACACACTGTGCAGCCGGCTTCACTACAGAAGGGGGCCAAACTCATCGCCGCAAAATAATGTTTTAAGTTCTGTCCAATTATCCACCAATCCTTAATTTCTATTTTCCCAACTACATCTCTAAACACATCCCAAACATGAGAAAGCTTCAGTGATTCCCACACTGTCACGTATGAGAGCGCAAGTAACACATCATGAACGTTTAATTACTGTAATCAACATCACCCTCGCTATTTTTACTTTCTGGGCTAAAGAAGATTTTGTCAGTTTAGCTAAGAGAATGGAGGAGGCTGCCCTAGATATCCTCGTCTACACTCTGTGTGTGTGTGTGTGTGTGTGTGTGCGCACGCGCGCGCACGTGTGTGTGTAAGTGGAATAATGGCAGGCCATCCGCTCAACCCAAGAAGTAGATACCTGACAGCAAGACTATGCCTCGGTTTCCAGGCCACGTGTGGGTGACCCGTGGGGCAGGGGCCCTCCTGCCCAGACAGTCCTGCTCCAGCCAGTTCACACTCCCCATTTGGTCCTGGAAGGACCTCTTTCCTTCCTCTAGTTCAAGCAGGGCTGGGCTGCCTTCCAATGAAAGCCCATCTTCCCAGAGGCTCTCTGATGTCACTTATCAGGCACCTGTGACAAGTGGGTTCTGTGCCTGGTCCTCAAGACACAGGATTGACTTTATTCCTCATGCCAAGCCTCCTCTGGCGATTATTATTATCCCCTCTAACTGGGGAGTGGAAGCAACTTGACAGGAGTCTCCAGCTGCAGACTGAACTGGGGCCCAAAGCCCTTTCTACTGCCCTGCACTGTGTGGCCGAGGAAGTAACCCCCCTCCTCCAGGAGAGTATGTAAACCAACCCACCAGCCAGCCCAAAGCAGAACGTACTTGTTTTGGGCATTTCCAAATTTGCCAAAGGGGTCTCCGGCCATCCCGCCGTCACCAGTAAAGATGTACAGGTACCCGTCGTCCCCAAATAGCAGCTGGCCCCCGTTGTGGTTGGAGGCTGGTTCTTCGATCTCCAGGATTATCCTGAAAGGAGATAAGCCACCCCCGCCAAACACACATAAAAACAACCTCCGCAAAAACACAAAAGAAGATCACAGCAATAAAATCTCTTCTCTCTTCGATGCCGTTGCCCAGCTGAAAAGACTTTTCATACATTTTACAGCAGGTGACTTTCAGAAGGATCTATCTAGGAGTCTGGGCGAGGATGATTCACTCCATTGTGCTAGTGGGGACCTGGAGGCGCAGAGGGGTTAAGCAAGTGGCCCAAGGTCACACAGCCCATAGGGAGCCGAGCTGGGACTAGGACTCAGGCCTCCTCACCGCTCCCCACCGCTAGCCCCCCAGTTATGATTATGCAACCCTGGCGACCCAGTCACCGGCACAACTGGTTTCTTCTACACGCCCCCTTCATTTGCTATGTACCATAACTTCCAAGAGGTGGGTTGCTGATGTGAGCTGTGCTCAACTACAAACTCACCCCTCGGCAACTTCCTTTACTGCCATGGCAGAAAACTCTCCACTAGGTGGCCAGCCAGCTGGCTTCTGGTTGGGGTTTGCCAATGGAGAGTGGAAACCAAGAGGCACGGGGAAGCCACGCTTCCCTGCTCGTGAGTGCAGACTCTTGGGTGTCCACCCAGACATCTTGGTACCAGGCAGCAAACTTAGCAAAGCCAAGAACTTTTCCCTTCTGTTCCTCTGGCGTCTTGTAGCTACTAATCCTCACCCTTTTCCTCCTCCGGATCCTCCCTTGTAGCCAAGGCCCTGTTTGCTTAGGTTTTCCGGGACAGGTCACTGACTTCGTGACCCTTTATTAATACAGGTAAGAAAAACCAACGCACAAGAAGGTCAGGTAACTTGAATCCAGGGCTTCAGGCCTCCAGAACCAAGACCTTCCACTGAAACCAACACACGTGAGGCCCACACATGTGACCTGGTGAGCAAAACAGAGCCCCAACCTCCAAGTCCTTCCCGGAAAGGACAGCTCAGACCATCAGGCCTCCACCTCCCGCTGGGATCCCAGCCCTGGGAATGGAGACTGACAGCTGACTCAGGCAAGGATGACCACTGAGTCCTGGTCCCTCCCTGAGTCAAGTTCTAGGCTGGTACTTGATAGGTCCCCAGAGGACCCTCACTGAACACTCACTCCGAAGTATGTTTATCTGTGTTTTTTCTGTCCCACCTTCCGTTTTTATCAAGAGTCACTTTCTAAAAGTCACCAGTGAAGCACATCCATTCAGTCCCTCTGTCTCTCTGCTCCGAGAGCCGTGTGATCGACCTGGTATCTCTTGGAGAACTGGTTGCACAGCCTCGTGTAAGATAATGAGAATTACGTTTTCTCCTTTTGCTCCGGCTGCCAGGAGGCTCATAGTCAAAATAAACGCAGCCTGACAAGACCTACATTAGCCCTCACATGAGCCAGCATATTTGATTCATTCTCCTTTTTATACTTTCAATGTCAAGATTTTCCAGTTTTATTAAGTACATGATGTGCCATTATTTGCCTCAGATCAGTCCTGGTTCTGCCCCTACCTGTTCTCTGCTTCAGAGACTCCGACCCTGCAAACTACATTTCCCATGCTCCTTTGCTGGCTGGCCTCCAGCTAGGGTCAGCCAATGGAAGGCACTGGCAGGAGATTGGAGGGCGGGAGGAAGGGAGAAGCCAGGGTATTTCTCCCCACCTCTCTCTCTCTCTCCCTCTCTCTCTCTCTCTCTCTCTCTTCTCAGGCAATGTCTTGGCAGTAGCTGTACCTCCTCCCTGGCCGCAACTCCCCCTGCCCAGGCCCACTGTGGCTCCTCCTTCCACTGAGTGGCCCAACTCTCTCAGTTTGTCCTTGAAAGAGGTAGAGGCAGCTTCCTCCAGCCGGTAAACTCAGAGTTGTGTTGCTTCTCCCCTGGGCTGCTCTTTCATTTTTATCGCCTCAGTAGCTAACTCCCAGCGTCAAATCTTGCCTGCTGAATTAGCTGGTACCAGGTTTATTTTCCTGTTGGACCCAGACCGATGCGTATGTCCTTCATGCCACGCCGGGTCAAAGCGGTTTTGAACACAGGGTGGGGGGGTGGAGCACAGATAATACACAGAAAGGAGGCTCATGCTGAAAGGTGCAGAGAAACCTGCTGGGGGAGGCGGAGGGAGCAGAGGGTCCAGGGGAGGAGAAGTGGAAGGTGGGGCTCGGGAGACAGACACACGGGGATTCTAGGCCAGCTGTGTGGCCTAGCAGGTCATTTTACCTGTCCAAGCCTCCCCTTCCTCACCTGCAGGATGGGGAGACTACTGGGACTCTCCCTGGGCTTTAGGAGAATCAGATGGAATGAACCACCCGCAGTGGCTGATCCAGGAGTCTGGACGTGATCCTGTGATGCTGTTCTGCGACTGTCCTTCCCCTGAGCCCAGGACATGGGGCTCGGCCCCCTCCCTGGCTGTGACAGAGGTTTTAACAGCCAGGGCAGGTGCACACTGTGGATCGGTCCGGTGGCACCTTTGCCGACCTGCGGGGCCTGGCGGCCGGATTTCAGCCCCGCCCCCACCTCACCCCACCCCACCCCACCCCACCCCCGGGCCCCCAGGGCAACCACCTCTCAGAGTTGTGGTCCACGGTGTTCATGTCGTCCGCGGAGACCCTGAACTCGCTGATGCGGATCCACTCGTCGAAGCCGACCCCCACTGAGTAGTAGACGT
Organism: Acinonyx jubatus; assembly: GCF_027475565.1. Classification (NCBI taxonomy): domain Eukaryota; kingdom Metazoa; phylum Chordata; class Mammalia; order Carnivora; family Felidae; genus Acinonyx; species Acinonyx jubatus. The sequence continues at coordinate 139,311,867 of NC_069386.1, read as the reverse complement.
AGAGCTTGCCGTTGTGCCGGAAGCCGGGGTGCAAGGCGATGCCCAGAAAGCCCCGCTCGTCGCCCTCCCAGGGCGAGGTGAGCACCGCCCGGCTGACGTTCAGGAAGGGCTTCTCCAGCCGCGAGCGGTCGGGCAGGTAGGCCCACACCAGCCCCACCTGCTCGGCCACGAAGAAGCGGTGGCTGCCGTCCCGCGCGTGCACCATGGCCACGGGGTTGCGCAGCCCGTTAGCCACCTCCTCCAGGCACAGCTGCAGGCAGCCCTTGGCGTCGGCCACCACGCGGCCCAGGTTCGAGTTGAGGTTCTCGTTGACCAGCAGGCGCGGGAAACAGTAGTCCGTGTCGTCCAGCGACAGGTAGCGGCAGAACTTGGCGCGGTTGCCCTCCAGGGCCCAGAGCTCCCGGTCGGGCGACAGGTGGCGGAAGAGGCCCCGGCACGTCTGCCACATGTCCAGACAGTAGTCCTCGCAGAGCCCCGGCACCGTGCGCAGCGGCGTGGACGGGTCCTCGGCGTCGTACAGGTGGGCGGCGTAGGGTGAGCATTCCTGCAGGGACAGGGGCGGCGAGGATGCGTGTGACCTCTCCCGCCTCCTAGGGCCTCAGGCCGCTGACCTTTAAAACGGGGCCCCCATCGGTCTAGCAACACGGCGATCTCAACTAGGTAGCAGCAACCCTTGGCCTCCTAGCTCCTCACCTTCTCTTTCCCTTGCCTTAATGCTTCTGTTAGACCAAATGACCACAATATTACTACCACTAACAGCAGCCCTTGAGTACCTACTGTGTGCCGGAAAGGGTCTGGGGCACGCTTTTGTTAATGTATTAAAAAAACTTAAAAAAATTTTTTTTAAAGTTTATTTATTTTGAGAGAGAGAGAGAGAGAGAGTGTGTGTGTGTGTGTGTGTGCGCGCGCGCGCGCGCACAAGTGGGGGAGGGGCAGAGAGACAGGGAGACACAGAATGGGAAGCAGGCTCCAGGCTCTGAGCTGTCAGCACAGAGCCTGACATGGGCTCTAACCCACAAACTGGGAGATCATGATCTGAGCCAAAGTCAGATGCTTAACCGACTGAGTCACCCAGGCGCCCCTGAGGCACTTTTCTATACTTCCTCTTTTCATATGAAATCTCCGCCCTGTGTCTGCAGGACTTACTCCTTCCTTTATTTAGATCCCCACTCAAGGGACACATCCTCAGAGAGATCTGCCCTGACCACACCCAGCCACCCCACCACACACACCCCTCCCCACCCCTGCCCTCCACCTCCTGGCTTCTGACTCTGTTTGAAACAAACACCAACCCCCCCCCCCCCAGGCGCCCCTGGGTGGCTTAGTCGGTTAACTTTCAGACTTCAGCTCAGATCATGATCTCGCAGTTCCTGAGTTCCAGCCCTGTGTGGGGCTCTGCATTGACAGTGTGGAGCCTGTTTGGGATTCTCTCTCACTCCGTCTCCCCCTTTTCCTCCCCCACACATGCTTTCTCTCTCTCAAAATAAATAAACTTAAAAAACAAAACTAAACTAAACTTAAAACACCCTAAATCACAAACCTTACCATCATCTGGTATCATGATAAAAATGAATGTGTTTGCATGCTTACTGTCTGTCTTCCTTGGAAGGTAAATTCTACAAGGAAAGGAATCTTTAATGTTTATTTATTTTTGAGTGAGAGAAAGAGACAGAGTGTGAGCAGGGGAGGGGCAGAGAGAGAGGAAGACACAGAATCCGAAGCAGGCTCCAGGCTCCGAGCTGTCAGCACACAGCCCAATACGGGGCTCGAACTCACGAACCGCGAGATCGTGACCTGAGCCGAAGCTGGGCGCTTAACACACTGAGACACCCAGGCGTCCCTACAAGGACAGGAATTTTGACCGTCTTGGTCACTGTGTGTCCCGGAACCTAAGACAGTGCCTAGCACATAGTAAGCCCCGAGTGAATGCGTAGGGAATGTGCTGGAAGCTAACTCACCTGACCAGTACTTAACCGTGAATGGGTGCTCCTACCTCCATTCCTGGCTTCATCTTCACAAGGGCCCACGAAGGGGAGAGTGTTACAGAGGGGGAGACCGAGGCACAGCCTCGGTGTCTTTCAGTATGATTCGGGCAGCATGGAGGGGTCTGGGTTTGGTCTCTGGCCGACCCCACTCTCCCCAGCACTGTGGAGGCTGGCACATGTACAGATTGGCAACACCCATGCCCACGCATCCCCCTGGCCCCGGACCCCTCTCCCTCCACTGCTCGGGCACCTGGGGCAGGGTCCTGGATGGTCCTCTGCCACCGGGCTGCCAGTGTAGTGTTCCTCGGGGGACAGATGGATCGGCCGCCCTTGGCTTCCCTGGCCTCCTGCCGAGGGCTCCCCCGCTGATGAGACACCGGGGACCCCATTCAGGGCCCGCATGGGCACGATCTGGAATGCAGGGTAGTCAGGCCCTCCTGGGGCAGGACTGTGAGCCCTGGGGACGGGAAGCTGATGGGTGAAGTGTTCTGCTCTCCTCCTCGCCCGGCAGACAGTCCCGATTCGCAGTTTGGATGGCTTCTTGGAACCAGTTCAGGCATCGCGCAGCAACCCTCGGCTCAGCCCTCCCTCTGCCCCCAACACTCGTGCTTCCGGGTCCTCTCACCCCAAGAAGGAAATAACCCGCAAGCTTTGCCCCAGGCTCTGCCTTCCGGGAACCCAGGCAGAGGTGACAAACCCCAGCAGACCCCTCCCCAGCTTCAGGCCTCCAGCACCCACCGCCTGAGAGCTGAGAGGATCCCTCCCTTCACACCCTGACCCCAGCCTGAGAGCCAACGCAGAGGTACCAGCACTCGGGATCCAGCTCTGCCCACAGTTCTGCCGTCAGCTCCCACCTCCTGCCCCCGCTTCAGTTTCCTGACACTCTCTGCCATTTTCACCTCTGAGCCTCAGCACACATGCTTCCCTTTGCAGGCATGCCCTTCCCTCGAAAGCAGCAATCGATTCATCCTTAAATAACAGCCGCGGCCGTTGGAGAAATAGCGCGAACAACAACAACAGCTCTGGGCATTTGGGCAGATTGTGGGCCAGGGCCATCACTCAACGCAACTGACTGTGCCAGGAGTATGTTCTTAGTCCCATTGTACAGATGGGAAAGAAGAGGCTGAGAAGGAAGCCCCTAACCAAGGTCACAGGCCGGATTCGACCTAGAAGCCGGGGCATTTCCGGGCTCACTGGCGGGCGCCTAACTCCCAGCCCCCAAAGCCTAGTTAAGTGTACCCCGCCCCCACCCAGAGCAGAGGCCTCAGCTCCACAGGCTGTAGGAAAAGCTCCCTTGAGGGACTGCATGCCAGGCACCGTCCTCAGCTCTAGGGATACAATGAGGAGCGGAACGGACTTCTGGAAGCCGATCTGGGTGCCCTCTGCTCACCAAAGCCCAGCCCAGAGCTAGAGAGGGAGCACTGGGGGGCCTCCGGGGAGCCAGGCTGGAACTTCAGCGTCCATGCATGGACACGGGGCCTGGCCAGCCCTTCCTCGTGGCCTACATACTCTTACAGAGCAAACCTGGTGCTCAGACCTGAGGAATCCACAAGCAGGACGTGACAGGAGGGTGTAGTGGTTGCTGTCCACAGGGACAACCAGCAACTGGCCTCCCGGGCTCAGTGGAAGGGGCAGCAGAAAACCCAAGCAAAGCCCATCGGGCGTCACACCGTTCAGCTGCCTGCGCCATTCAGCCCAGGAGCAGACGGCCCGCCCACCTTGCTGTCCTGAGGTCGCCCTGTGCGGCTGCTGAGGCTTACAACTCACAGTCCTGAGTCCCAAGGGTTCCTTATGTCTGCTACCTACTGCTTAGGAAGGCCGGGTCTGTGTACACAGTGCTCTCTAGGGAAGGTATTCCTTCCTTTCCCATTTCCTCATCTGGCAAACTCGTCTTCGTGACTCCAGACCCAACTGAAAAGTCTCCTCTGGCTCCTCCGTCCTCCCAGGGCCCTGACTCCCCCACCCTGGCCCCGCGGCCCTCCACACAGCATCGCCAAAATGTAACTTTGTAGCTTGTGGGCTGAGCTCTCCACTGGGGTCGTCTGTCACCTCCCGGTTGTCAGAGATGCCTCAGCTGGCCTGCCTGGCCGGGACTTTGTGTTCTCTTTGTATGTCCACCTACCCTACAGGCTATGGGACCTTCCAGGGAAGGGGCCCAAGGGCCCAGCACACAGTGGGCCTTCAAGAAAACAGGCAGTATGACAAAGTCAGTAAGAGAAGGGCTTTGGAGCCAGAGCATACTAGAGACTGCATCTACCATTCCCTGTGTGACCTGGGGCAAGTTCCTTAGCCTCTCTGTGCCCGTGTCTTCATCTGTAAAAGGGGAAAGGAATTCCAATCTCACAGTTGTCGGCGGGAATAAATGAGATATCATGCATGCATTGTTCAATAAACACATGCTCAAATGGTATGAACTATCAAGATGCAATTCAATGTTTCTTCTTCCAGGAAGCCTTCCCTGACTTTTACAGGGAAAAGTGTGGCCTTTCTCCCTATCCCCCATAGTGTCCAGTCACCCTGGAGAAGCCTTGTGTGCATTCTGGTAAGTATCCGTGTGTCTGTCTCCTGATATGAACAAGGGGACTCGAGCCTGGGCCTATGACTTGCCAACTGCCTCTGGGCCCGGGCACCCAGACAGGGCCAGCCCCTAACAGGCTCTGGGGAAATATCTGTCCTGTACATGCACCTGCAGAGTGTATCCCGTGTAGATTTCCATCAGAAACCAGGCTTTGATGACTTCAGGTTACACAGAGAGGCAGTCTCAGTTACACAGAAGTTTGTCATATGGACACGAGGAACCTGAGGATGTCACATGTCACAAGCTGTCATTTCTCCTCTTGATGACACAGGCGTCAGTTGGATGAGGGCAGAGTTCTAGGGAAGTCTTAAGGCCCAGAAGGGACTATCACCCTCCAGCTAAGGAGCCATCCTGGGCACCTGGAGGGGCTGTGGGCACCAGATGGGGGCAGGTTCTGGAGGGGGCTGTGGGAGCCAGCATGTTTTCATGGTCTCTCTCCTGTCTAGAGTACATCTCCCTAAGGCAGATGTGAATGTCTGAATGCTGTCATTGACTGAAACTTGTAAATAAGTCACCTTGGCCACCTCCCCAGGGTGGAAATCAGGGGGTGCCGGATCCAGACATGGCCTTGGCTCGCAGACAGCATGGTCCTCCATCCAGCACTCTCCTGCCCTCCCTTGAGGCCCTGCCAGAGAAACCGTGAGCCAACCTCCACTGCCCTCTCCAAGTTCACTCCAGACATGAGGTCACTTTCAGAGACGCCTGGGGTAAAGTGCTAGAGGCCGGTCTACCACTGGTTGCTCAAGGCCAAGCCATGCTGGGAAGATTCCCAGGGGAAGAGGGGAGCCTCTTGCCAGGGAGGGATAGCAGGGCTGACTGTTGTTCCCTTCCTCCTCCTAGGACCCGCCTACCTTACTTGTCCTGCTGAGCCTGGCACATAGTAGGTGCTCAGTAAACAAATGTGGAGTGAATGCACGAGCCCAACTATGAGGGGAGGGGAGGGCCTGCTTCCAAAGAGCCCCCACGCTGGTGAGGGAGGCAGATGCTTGACCAGACCATTCTGGCTCCCCTGAGAAGCACAGCACAGGGACTGAGCAGAGACCACCAACGGCGGGTGTCCCCCTCCTCCGCATTCTGGTGCTCCCCAGGGCCCCTTTCCTCATCCCCTCCCAGGCCCTCTCATTTCCGACCCAGATGGCCCACTCACACTGGCGCTGAGTGTGGTCCAAGTGCCCACCGTGGCCATAACTGAGCTGTGTGACCACTAGGCAAGTCTCTGCCTCTCTGGGCTTCCCCCGAGTGGGCCTCTGGGCCCCACTCGGTCCTTACCTAGAGCTGGGAAGCCAGTGGGGGCCAAAGAGGCGCTGGAGAAATCCAACCAGAATCATCCACTGAGCCCTGAGCATGTGCCCTCCTGTCTGTGTGCCTACTCTGAGGGACGGCTAAGATTGCCCCTATTTTAAAGATGATGCAATGGTGCAGTGGTGACCTGTCCAGGGTCACAGAGCCAGGAGTGGCAGGGCCAGGATCAACCCAGTAAGTCTGATTCCAAGCCAGCCTTCCTGCCCCTCCCCTGGCTGCCTGAAGGGCATCAGCTAGGCGGGCCTGCAGGACCCTTCACCCCCAGGCTTCTGGCTGCCTGGATGGTGGTTGGGGCCAGCCTCAGGGCTTCCTGGCCTTGACTCCATTTCCCCAGGGGTTCTGGTCAGCCTCTCGGGAATTAAGACCCATGCAGGAGCAGCTAAGGCACAATCCTGTGCAATCCCGTGCCGGCAGAAGTAGGGGCTCTGCCCCCAGAGGGGAGATGAGGACAGAGAGGTTACACCGAAGGGATGTCACTCAGGTGGTCTGAAAGGACGAGAGACCCTCTGCCACGTGGGGGCGCCCCCAGAGAGAGCGCACACCAGGAACCTAGGTGGGGGCCTGAAGTGCCACAAGCATGGCAGGCCGGCTCACCCCGGGGTCTGAGCACGGGGCACGTCTGGTCCAGGAAGGGGGCGGGGCTCTGAGACCGTGTCCTCAGGGCGGGGGAGGGGCTCTCACTGGGAGCGGTGTCCCCCAACCCCTTCCGCAAACCCAAGTCCCGCGCGTGGACCACGCTCCCTGCGGGTCCGGGCCGCGCCCACCTCCCCCGGGGCAGCGCGGGAAGCACTGGCGGGACAAAGGCTTCCCATCCCGATGCCCCGACAAGGGCGGGGCTCCTCCACGCTGACTCCAGGGGGTCCCAGGGCAGAGGGGTCCGCAAACTCCCAAGGGAGTGATGACATCGCTCTGTCCGCCCGCCTTGCCTCACGAGGGGAAACGGAGGCCCAGGGAAGGCCCGAGTCACGAAGCTAATGAATGGCAAAGCCCGTCTCCCCGCGCCGAAGACTCCGCCGGGGGGCGGGGGGGGGGAGGTGCGGACTCGGGGTCCAACGCCCGCCGCCCACTCCCGATCGCCGCCCGGCGGTGCCGCCCCCGCCGCTCCCCGCCCGGCCGCCGAGGCCCCGACGCGCGCCCGCTCACCTGGCACAGCAGGTCGAGCGCGTAGCCGGCGCACGCGGCCCACTCGGCTGCGTCCACGCGCGCCGCCAGGGCTCCGAAGCGGCGGGCCAGCGCCGCGTCCTGCTCGGGGGCGCAGCAGCCGAAGGCCGAGTACTGCGCGCAGAAGCGCAGCGGCTGCGGCGGCCGGAAGGGCGGCCTGAAGTCCAGGCACTGGGGGTGCGCCGCCGCCCCGAGCGCCCGCAGCGCGAGCAGCGCCAGCAGCGCCCCGGGCCCGGCCCGCCCGCCCGCCATGCCGCTGCCGGCCCGCTCCGCCCCGGCCCGGAGGAGGAGGAGGAGGAGGAGGAGGAGGAGGGGGAGGGGGAGGAGGAGGGGGAGGCGGCGGCGGGGGGCGGGCACCCCGGCCCCGCGCGCCCTGGGAGCCGCCGGCCGCGCCCTGAGCGCTCGCCTCCCGCGAGCCGCACCCTCCCGAGGAGCCCGTGGCCGCGGGGCAGGGACGGGCTCACCCCGCAGGGCCTCGAGGTTGGGGCCCAGCCCCGCAGGGAGGCCACCCCTGGTCGGGGACGCCCCGGCGGGGCTGAAGGAGGAGGGGCGCGGCGCGCAACTCGGCACTCAGCACCGCCTCTGTTCCCGCTGTTCCAGCAGCGCCCCCCCCCCCCCCATTCCCGGGATCCTTTCTCAATACAATGGCGGTGGCCTCGCCTCTTGTGGCCCCAGGTGCCGGCTGGGCTTCCCGTTTCCGCCGGGGCCCGCAGCTTCCTCCCCGGGCGCTGTTTAGCCCGGGAGGTGCAGGGACTCCGGGGTTCCAGTCCTGCCTCCGACTGGGCCAGGGAGGGACATGATGGAGCCAGTGGCTGGGAATTCCCACGGAATCGCTTACAAATGGGGCAAAGGGCGGTCCCTGCTGCCCGGGACTCACAGGAGAAGTGAAATCCGGGCCTGGGTTGGGAAGGGTGGATGGGCCGCCTCCACAGTCCACCCTCGTCGTCACCCCAGGCTTCTTCCCTCTCTCCCCTCCGGGGCCAGCATATTCCCCTACAGCCAGGGACTGCTGGGCCTCCTCCCCCTGCACTCTGGGCATCCTGCTCTCCATCCTGCAGCCCCTGCCCCTGCTTCTGCCCTGTGTCGCCTGCCGGGCTTATGGGTCCCCTTATACCCATGAGGGAATGCAGTCCCCAAGCCTCTCATGGACAGCAGGTGCTTGAGAATCCAAGCCTCTGTTTCTGCTCTGACGCATGAAAGAGCCGGAAAGTTGTGACTCCTGTCCTGCCCATAAGAAAAAAGCTGAACTAAGAATCCACTTTTCTCAGACCCTTTGGAGAGCTAGCTGAGGTCTCAGGACTCATGGCTGAGTGCCACCCCCAAATCTGGAGAGACCGGCAAATCCAGAGTCTCCAGCTGAGATCTGCTCTGGTAGGAAGGCTTAAAGGGTCATTTTGAGGACCTGCTGGGGGCTGAGAGCAGACTAGTGCGGGGCTGAGAAGCTCCTGGGGGGAAGGAGGGCGGCAATCTAAAGGAGGAGGCCATAAGTTTGCCCTTGTACCTCCAGAAATCTCCCCAGTGGAAAGGTGGCCATTGTGAGACACGCCCACAGCGTTCTCCATAACAAAGACCTGCTCTCCGGGGGGAAAAAGGCTTTACCAGAGCCTTATCCACCCTGGGGGATGGTGGGTCCCCAACTCCAACCCCCTCTAAACTTCAGAGAAGGGAGAGGACCTAAGAACCACTAGTGAATATCACCGCCCAAGGACGTAAGGTGATACAACAGAACTCCTCCCCGACTCCTTACCACCACTTCAACAGGCCTTGGGCGTGATAATAGTGGTCACACGCTCCATCTAAGAGGAGATCTTGGTGAATCTCAAAGACAACAGGGGAGACCAAAACAAGGACCACAGAGGAATTTGGAGCCCCTACAGCTACCGCAAACATAAGCCACAGTGCACCGCCAGCCGGGTCAGCATAAACCCTCACGCTAAACCCCATTTGCCTCAGTTCCTGCTACCCGTACAGGTGTCTGTCTGGCTTGCCTGCCTTCCTTCCTTCCTTCCTTCCTTCCTTCCTTCCTTCCTTCCTTCCTTCTTTCCTTCCTTCCTTTCAAGATGTTTTATTTATTTATTTATTTATTTATTTATTTATTTATTTATTTATTTATTTATTTAAAATTTACATCCAAGTTAGCATCTAGTGCAACAATGACTTCAGGAGTAGATTCCTTAGCGCCCCTTACCCATGTAGCCCATCTCCCCCCCACACCCCCTCCACTAACCCTCTGTTCTCCCTATTTAAGAGTCTCTTATGTTTTGTTCCCCTCCCCGTTTTTATATTATTTTTTGCTTCCCTTCCCTTGTGTTCATCTGTTCTGTATCTTAAGTTTCACATATGAGTGAAGTCATATGATATTTGTCTTTCTCTGACTAATTTTGCTTAGCATAATACCCTCCAGTTCCATCCGCATAGTTGCAAATGGCAAGATTTCATTCTTTTTGATTGCCGAGTACTACTCCATTGTATATACACCACATCTTCTTTATCCATTCATCCATCGATGGACACCCAGGCTCTTTCCATACTTTGGCTATTGTCAATAGTGCTGCTATGAACATTGGGGTGCATGTGCCCCTTAGAAACAGCACACCTGTATCCCTTGGATAAATACCCATTAGTGCAATTGCTGGGTCGTAGGGTAGTTCTATTTTTAGTTTTTCTGAGGAACCTCCCCACTGTTTTCCAGAGTGGCTGCACCAGTTTGCATTCCCATTTGTGTGTGTGTGTGTGTTTATTGATTTTTGAGAGAGAGAGGGAGAGAGTGTAAGTGGGGGAAGGGCAGAGGAACCAAAGCAGGCTCTGTGCTGAAAACACAGTGCCCGATGTGGGGCTCGAACTCACGCACCGTGGGATCATGACCTGAACTGAAATCAGATGCTCAACCAACCGAGCCACCCAGGCGCCCCAACGTGTCTGGCTTTCGAGAAAAATTACATGGCGTGATAAATGACAGGAAAAGACAGTCTGAAGAGAAAAAGCATCAGAAACAGACTGAGGTAAGACACAGAATTTGGAATTATGACTAGTATGTTAGGGGCTCTAGTGGAAAGCTGGCAGCATTCAGGAACAGGTGGGAAACGTAAGCATTAAGAAAAGTTTATGGGGGCGCCTGGGTGGCTCAGTCGGTTGGGCGTCCGACTACAGCTCAGGTCACGATCTCGCAGTCGGTGAGTTCGAGCCCCGCGTCGGGCTCTGTGCTGACGGCCCGGAGCCCGGAGCCTGTTTCGGATCCTGTGTCTCCCTCTCTCTCTCTGCCCCTCCCTCGCTGGCATTCTGTCGTTGTTTCTCTCAAAAATAAATAAACATTGAAAAAAAATATTTTTAAAGAAAAGTGTATGAAAAAATTTTAAAAGAAATGGTAGGAATCAAAGGCACCCTAACAGAAATGAAGGGTGCTTTTGGTGAGCTCATCAGGAGACTGGATGGTGCCAAGGAGAGAATAGCGGTGCTTGAAGACAGATCAGTAGGGACTTCCCAAACCAACATACAAGGGGGGGAAAACAATGGTAGAAAGGCACACAGGGAGCGCCGGGGTGTCCTCGGTTAGTCCTGTCTTCCAGGTCCCGGACCTCCCACGGCCATCAGCCGCAGCCGAGGAACACGCCGGGAGTCGTCTCGCGAGCACCGGAGACGAGTCGGTCATCGCCACCCCCGGCAGCCGGACTATCTTGTGTGCTGGGGATTGTGGCTGGACGAGGCCTGGGGCCGGCAGAGGCCCCAGACCGGAGCCCCGGGGCTTTTGCAAACGTTTATAAAGACGAGAAGAAAAAACTCCCAAGAACACACCGCTGCACTTTGCCGATGCGAATATTTGACCGCGTTTGCTTCAGCCGCTTTCAGACATGAGAAACCATGAGCCACAGGCAAGAGGCCGTGCGGGTTAATGATCACGAGCACTGGGTTAGAGTCCTGACCCTGCAACTTGCTAACGGTGAGACCTTGGACAGGCCACTGAACCTCTCTGTGCCTCGGTGTACTCATCTGTGAAATGGGGATGCTGGATGAGGCTGTTGGAAGAGAGCCTGGCACATTCTATGTGGGCAGTGATCACAGACCCACCCCCTGTGCCCTCACACCAGCCTCATGGCTTGTCCCTCTGTCCCCAAGGGAAGGTTCTCCTGAAGGTGGGGACCACAGGTACCGGCAAAGAACATAGAAGGTCACGTGCCGTGTTCCTAAACTTCGTGTAAATGATCTTTTCCTTCTGTGACTTGCTTCTTTCCCCCCAACCCAGTGTTTGGGATCTGCCCGGACTAATAAGGGCTTTCTCTCTCACTCCTGTCTAGAATGCCACTGTATGCACAGTGCCACTGTCTGCAGGTGTCACAAACCACCGAAAGGCAGCTCAGACCGTCCCCGGAGACCGGCCTGCTTGCCAAGCTGCTGGGCTCTCAAAACATCTATTTTTAATTTTAAACTTGGAGAAGGAAGAAATAAAAAAACGGAAGACAGAAATAGTGCTTGCCGAAGACCACTGCTGTGCCGGGGGCTTCTCTGCCTCATGCAGGCCCCGCACCAGACGATTGCACACGGGAGCTGTCGGGCACGTGTCTCGGCCCTCAGGGTCTCAGTTCTCAGGGCCCAGTGGGGCCGCGAGGACCGGGATCCACCTTCCCCTACCCCTGGGCCTGCAGGACCCCCCGGGGCTCCCCTGTTGTTCTTGGAGTCCCCAAGGCTCTCACATGAACTCAGGGACAATGACGTTCTGCAGCCCCACGATCTCCCTACCTGCCCTGTCTGCCCTGGCTGCTGCTTTCTTCACCTCGTGCAGATGGAGAAACTGAGGCACAGTTCACTGACGACAGGAATCGTAGTGGGGTCAGGAAGTGGAGGGGTCGGAGTCTGAACCCAGGACTCAATGGCAGGACCCTTCCCTGAGGCCCCGAGGACGAAAGCAGGGGTAGAGTCAGCAGCAGACTGTCCCTTGGGCCTGCCTGGTCCTCCCACTGGCCACTCGGGCTGTGGGACCTCACGGCTACAGCACTTACCTGTTACACGGCTCATGACCCAGCCGGGGCAGCATCAACTGCTTGTCCGCTGCTCCTGTGGCTTTGACGGAGTGGCTGGTTTAACCGTGAGGACGCGTGGCACCAGCATCCTCTAGCCCCCTTCTAGAATGGGCACTGCCTGCAGATGCTCCAGGGCCCCGGCTCCCTCAGGAAGGTAGCCTGCACGCCATGCAGCCCTGAGCTTAAATCTCACTATCTACCTTGACCTTGGAGGAGTCCCACCCTAAACTTCAGTTTCCACATCTGCCCTGCAGCCAGACAGCCCAGCTGTTCTGGGGAATTCAGATGCCGGATGTTCTCTTCTGACATTTCCCATGCTCTGCTCTGCAGACCATGGGTTCTGGGTGTTCTTAGCAGGGGCTGGGGCTGCGGGGGGGTGTCAGGTAAGTTTGGAAACACCATATTCCAAGCCCCTTCTAGAGATTCAAGACGTGCCTCTGCGTGCTAAAGGCTCTGAAAAGTCCTGCAGCCAAAGCCTGGTTCATTTGCTTGTTCCAGTAAGACATCTGATTCCCAGCACGTCTATTAACACTATTCTCGTCCACTGCTTTAATACACACCTAAGGCAGAAAACTCACAGTTGCGTTTCCTCGTCTGTAAAAAGGAATGGCACCCTCCCCTGGCAAGGATGAAGAGTCAAGTGGAAAATGCCGTGGGAGGGGCCCCCAGAGGGTGCGGGCTGGTGCTCCTGCCCAGGCATCTTGAGAACAGAGACATCTCCACTCTCTGCCCCAGACAGAAGCCCAGGAGCCCCCGGGGAGACCGATTTGCACAGCCTGAGCATGCTGCCCTGAGCCGCCCGGGGGCTGGGAGATCTTCTGGAGCTGGCTGTGAGAACCCCTGCCTCCTGGGAAGCCCAGCCCAGCCTCCCCTCCTCGTTCCCAGGTCCCCGGAGGAATAAACGCCAGCTTTGCTCCTGTCCTGCCAGGCTCCCTGACATGGGAGCTGCAGCCTGGCCCCACCTTGGTGCCCAGGGTTCTTCTCAAACACCATGCGTGGACTGCTCCAAGCTGCCCTGGGTGCGCCGGGGAGGGGGGAGTCCCAAGCAAGAGATATCAGAGCACTTGTTTCAAACCCAAAGTTCCAGGGGAAATCCACGGACGTCAGAGCTGGAAAATGGGCTATCGTTTTAGGGACGGGAAAGCTGAGGCTGCCTGCCCTCCTCTTCTGCCTTCTCTCTGTCTCCCACAAGGACAGTGGCCCCTAAAATAAGGGCAGGGTCCTGAGTCCACGGAGGCAGCACCCCCCACCCCCCCACCTAGTGACCCCGGATCCGTAAGCAGGGTATGGAAAACTATTTCACAACACTTGTCAGGGGCTCATCCAATCGTCACCCCTTTGCCCAGAGCCCTCCCACACTGCCCCATGTGGCTCCCCAAATGTGATTTGCTCCCTAATCCTGGCTTCAGAGAGCCCCTGGCTGGTCTCAGATCTGGCTCATCCCTCCCAACCCTGCAGTCTGCACTTGCGAGCAGCATCCTCTCCCCCTGCCCCACTCACCCCATCGCCTCCCTGGCCCCTCTTGCTTCCCAGGGCGCACATCGCCGCCATCTTCCATGAGGCTCATAACAACTCTCTAGAGTGAGTGCTGGGAGTAACCCCATTTCGCAGATGAGGAAACCGAGCTCAGGGATGTTGAGACAGGATGACCAGTCAGGCGCTTCAGATCCGAACTCCCCAATGCCAGGGCGAGAGCTTCCTATCACCCAGGCATTTCTCCTTCTTTCTTAATGTTTATTTATTTTGAGAGAGAGACAGAGACAGCAAGGAAGGGACAGAGAGAGAGAGAATCTCAAGCAGGCTCCGTGCTGTCAGCGCCGAGCCTGATGCGGGGCCCTGTCCCTCGACCGTGAGATCACGACCTGAGCCGAAATCAAGAGTCGGATGTTGAACTGACTGAGCCATCCGTGCACCCCTGCCACGGCATTTCTGTAGAGTCTGGCTGCAGGAAGTGGGGAGAGGTGATATGACACCATGAGATGATGGACACGGGGATTTGGGGCAACAAGGCTTCCTCTCCATTGTTACAAACGGCTCCCCGCCCAGTGTGTGGAGGGTGAGTCCTGCTTCAGCTGTGGGCTTGAACCCAATGGCCTCAGAGTCCCACCCATTCTTAGAATTCCAGAAACTGGGCTCTGGGGTTGTTGAGGGCTGAAACCATGGTCCCTGGTAGCTGGGGGGTGGTCAGTTAGTACCAGACATCCTACAGATACCCAAAAGATCATCCCAGAAGAGGGGGTCTTGACCAGGAAGATATGTTCCAACCCATAGAGAGAGGATCTTTCCAGAGTGGGAGTTGACCCGTTAAGGGGTAAGCGCCCCATCACTGGAGATATGCAAGTAGTTGCCGAACAGCTTCTGTCAGTGCTGCTATAACTGGGGGGAGATTCGGTCACTTCCAAGTTTCTTTCTGTCACCGAACATCTACGAATGTTGAAATCTTTCATGCGTTTTTGAGTAGAGGCAATACTTCCACAGAGTTTAAAAAATCAAAAAGCCCAGGGGCACCTGGGCGGCTCAGTCGGTGAAGCGTCTGACTTCGGCTCAGGTCACGATCTCGCGGTTTGTGCGTTTGAGCCCCGCGTCGGGCTCTGTGCTGACAGCTTGGAGCCTGGAGCCTGCTTCGGATTCTGTGTCTCCCTCTCTGTCTGCCCTCCCCACTCCCCTACTTGTGCTCTGTCTCTGTCTATCAGAAATAAATAAATGTAAAAAAAATTTTTTTTTTTAATCAAAAAGCACAAAACCACATCCAGTGAATGTGGTTCCTTCCCACCCTACACCCCAGAGCCCCCAGCTCCCCTCCCAGAAGTGCCTGGTAAATGCCAGGTACTCCCACGATCCTCCGGGGTTTACACATGCACCAGCATTCTCGATCATTATTTTATTTTATTATCTTCTAATGTTTATTTATTTTTGAGAGAGAGAGTGCGGCAGAGAAAGAGGAGGACAGAGGATCCGAAGCAGGCATTGAGCCGTCAGCACAGAGCCCGACGCAGGGCTCCAACTCATGAACCGTGAGATCACAACCTGAGCCGAAGTTGGACGCTCAGCTGACTGAGCCACCCAGGGGCCCTTCGATCGTTATTTTAAAAATAAATACACGTTCATGTCATTGCTGTTTCTGCTCTGCCTCTATGCTTTTTTCCCTGTCCGTGGGTTTTCAGCAGTAGCCTGATGACACAGGACAGTCCCCTCCAGGTGTCCGCATTTACAAAATGGGGTAACGCCCACCTCAC
Source organism: Acinonyx jubatus (assembly GCF_027475565.1). Classification (NCBI taxonomy): domain Eukaryota; kingdom Metazoa; phylum Chordata; class Mammalia; order Carnivora; family Felidae; genus Acinonyx; species Acinonyx jubatus. The sequence continues at coordinate 139,296,590 of NC_069386.1, read as the reverse complement.
AGGGCTGTTGAGAGATGACTTTTCGCGAGTGGCCCCCAGCAAAGTGCTTGGCACAAGATCTGAGTCCCTGAGAAAAGTCCTATGTCAGTGACTGTCCCCGAGGGAGTGCGCCCTGGCTGGTGTGGCCGCAGCAACTCCTTGGGCCACCAGGGGGCTCCTGGGAGCCGCCCTGTCCTGCTGGTGGCCACACCACATCCAGAGGTGACCAGGACAACACAGGACGCTCCTCAGAGGGAGGGAGGTACCTGGGCTGGGGACTTGGCGTCTTGAGTTTCCGGAGCCACTGCCTTGTCCATTCTCCTGCCATCCTCCTTGTCCGGGAATCTGGGGACAAGAAGCCGAGGCCACCTGTGACCCCACTTGCCTCTCCCAAAAAGAAAAGAAGAATAGCTTTTAAGCAACATTTCTGGTGCTGTTTTCGTTCAGAGGAGACACAGGAAGAGGTCGTCCTACACACACAGCCAGAGCCACTGCCCTGCCCTGTCCCTTCCCCTCCGCAGCACTTGGACACCAGGTCCCAGCCGGAGCGACACTCATTGCCTTGCCTTGTCCTTTTGCCCCTTTCTGAAGGCTCCCTGCAAGGCCTCCTCTCCTGCAGTCTGCTGGTACCTCTGTCCAGAGCGCCCTTGCCCTTCCCAGCGCCGTGCCTGCAAAGCCATCCCCCTCTCGGGTGGCCCGTGGGCCAGGCACGCATCCTGTTGGGAGCTCTGGGCCGGAACAGGCACTGGAAGCCCCGATCCTGAGGCGGCAGACTCGGCCTCCAAGCCCAGAGCGGAGGCAGCTGGGCCGGCCGTGCCCCGGAGGGCAGGACTAGGCCTCGAGCTGTTTCCATATCTTTCCCTTGGTCCCAGCAGGCAGAATAGACCAGAACAGGATCGATCTGGATCACTGACCGGAGCAGGGAAGCTGGGAACCTATTTCTGGGCCTCTACTGTGGCCTCAGGGGATTGCAAAAGCACAGGCCTGCACCCACAAGGCCACCAAGCCCACCGACCTCCCCTACCCAGAACCAACGCTTGCTGGGGCTCCGGGACTGTCCCGGCCGCGTCAGCCACACATTTAACACACCTGACACCGGCCATTCCGGAGCCAAACTCAGCCATAAAGTCGATCTATAGTCACGTCTCAGTGAGCCACCCTTTTCCACCAGGAGCGAGACAGACGGCTCCTTCGGCTCTCCCCACCTGGAGGGGTCAAGGTGCAGACACTTACTGAGCACCAGCCAGGGTGGGTCAGGCAAAGCCCTCCCCCAGTTCTCCCAGAGGCCCGTGCACAGTGGAGCAGGGGGGGCGAGGGAGCACGGTGAATCACTTGTCCAGGGTCACACAGGGAGCGAGCAGAAGCCCCAGGAGTTGAGCACAGGTAGGCTGGGCCCTAGTGTGCGCTCTTAACCCTTAACCGGCAGGAGGACATGCCACCTTTTGGAGAAGGGACACTTCGCTTGTGTGGAGGCAGGGGGCTGTGCTTTATAAAAATACCGATCGCCTCCGCTTGAATTTTCAGTCTTCCCGTTCGTGAATCTCCACTGGGCCCATCACCACATGCATCCAGGGGCGGACGGGTAGGAGTGGCTGCCTGAGTCCAGGATCTGACGGAAGGTAGGAGAAGCCCATGCCATGACCCAGGCTGCACGATGGACCCTTCAATCTTCAGCATAGTCCCGGGGCTGGCTGGGACAGGACACTTCCCGATTCTGGGCACTGGCCACGTACCGGGCCCCAGTGATGCAGCCACCCAGACCTGCCTGCCTGGAGCACTGCCCTCAATAATAATAATAATTACAACTATTATTAACATTCTACTGTGATGACAATAGTAACTGCGGAGGCAGTTGGGCGTCGTGGTCAGGAGGCCAGACTCTGTGTCAGGCAGACCTGACACACCTTGGCTGCAGGACCTTAGTGACTGGACCTCCGTGTGCCTCAGTTTCCTCCTCTGCCAAATGGGATGAAGTTGCTGAAAGGCGTCAGTTTCTTCCGGCAGCCCCCGGGGGTCAGGGTCCTGGCCAGCCTGGCAGGGACAGGGCCTGAGCTACAGCCACAGCAAGGGAGGCCCTGCACCCCACCTTGTGCTTTTAGGGTGATCCCACCAGCATCCCACAGAAGCGTCTCAGAGTTGCTGCGGCCGCCCCACCGGCCCAGCCTTCAGCTGACGTGCAGTTTCAGGTCCTGAGATGACACCCCGCGGGTTGATGGCTTACACACGTCATCTCCAAGGCCCCATGCAATTGGCATTAGGTCAGGGCTAGTTATTTCTCCCGACTCCCGTCCTTCAGGGAGATATGAGTTGGATGGGCCGCCCATTTTAGAGATAGGGTGACTGAGGCACCCAGGAGGCCAGGGCCTTGCCTCTGGCCTTGGGGGGCAAAAGGTCAGGGTTCAAGCAGGGATTCTGAACTTGACCTCTTCTGTGTAGTTCCTGATTTAGGCTCCCAGAGAAAGAATGGGACGCAGTGTTTTCGCACATGATGGTGGGTGGTGGGAGGTAGTTCTGGGGACCCCCTGTCCCGTGAATAAGCTCCAGGCCACCTGCCTTCTCTCCACAGATCCCAGGATGGGTGCATAGGAGACAAGGGAGATGGTTCCCACTCCTGCTGCTGCCACAGCCAGAGAAGGCACAGGGGTATCCCTGGGTCAGGAGCCAGCCTGTACGTTCCCGAACTGGCACGAGTTGATAAGAATGCGCAGATGGGGTGGGCGCCTGGCTGGCTCAGTCAGTGGAGCATGCGACTCTTGATCTCACGGTTGTGAGTTCGAGCCCCACGTGGGGTGTAGAGATTACTTAAAAATAAAACCGTAAAAAAAAAAAAAAAAAAAAAAGGAATAAGAATGTGCAGACATGCCCTTTACTGAGCCCGAGCCCCGACACAGTGTCACCAACCCTGTGTATCTCTGTCCCCACAACAGCCCTGGGGCACAGTGCAGGTGCTCTGGCTATGCCATCCACAGATGGGGAGAAATCCGGGAGGTGAAGGTTTGCTCAGGCACAGGGCTCCCTGGAGGCAGCGCTGCGCAGGAACCCAGGACTGGGCGCCCCCAGAACGCTTGCATTGTGCCATCTCACGCTGCGGGGGGACGCCCGCCAAGAAGGCGGAGGAGTGGCTGTGTGTCACGAGGTGGACAGCCTGAACTCTGGCCCTTCTGGGTCCAGTCTCTCACCTGTGGACGGGGCCGGGGGTAACTCCCACCTCACCAGGTTGCCCCGTGGATTCGACGACAATGTGGGGCGCCTGTCTCCTGCCATGGGCACTCAATAAGGTGCCCAGGTTCCACCGTTCTTTCCCTCAGTAGCAAGGCCAAGTGTCCCCGCTCTCAGACAAAATATTTACATTTTAATAGAAGTGCCTGTCTCAACAAGGGGCACGAGCGTTGGAGGAATCCGGGGCAGCGTGGCTGGCCAGCAAAAGCCCTTCACGCTCCCCGAATCACAAGCACGGCAGCCCCGGAGTGGCGTGCCAGGGTCCCGTGCCCTCCTCCCCCATCAAGGGTGGCGATCGTCATCTCTAAAGCACCACTTCCCCCGCATCGCCCAAATTCTCCCGGGCTGAGCTCACTTCATAATCTTGAGCTAATGGAGAAGGATTTCCCCTCGCTCAGACCTTCAGGAATTGTGGTTCTCAGAGCCAGCCTTAAAGGGAAACAGGCACTCAGGGGCTCCATCACCACTCTATTCGCCTTAAGTCAGACACACACACATCATTAAGATGATAAAAGCCAGCACTAGCGCGTCTGGAGGAAACAGCACACCCCGAAGCCTCTCCTCCTTGGATCTTCTTTGCCAACTCTGCCGCCTGGAGAACTGGGGAGCCCCTTTTTGGGCTCAGTCCCGCTTCTCCCCTACCGGGAAGCCTTCCCAGCCCCCCCCCTTCCCTCCCCCTCCCCGCCGTCAGAATCACTGCTGCCTCCTGGAGCTTCCTATAGGACATTGGTCTTGCTCAGGGCTCAGGGCTCGTCTCTCTGTTTCCTCCTCCACTCGCGGCCACTCCCAGCTATTCATTCAGCCCGTGAACACCCAGCTTGTGTGCTCAGCACTTCACACCTGCGGTCTGTGGTCTTTACCACAACCCTTGATGTGGTGAGGATCCTCCTTTGACAAATGGGGAAACTGAGGCTCCGAGAGTTTCCACCAGTGGCCCGAGCCTGGCTGGTCCCAAGCCCGGGCTCTTTTAAGAGCACAGGGCTGTCTCTGCAGGGGCCCCACCCCAGCTGGACTCTGGAGATCCTGGGATCTCAGGGCGTAGGGAGGGGCTGGGGGCCAGAACAGCACAGCAGCACCATGATCGGAGGAGCCGGGGGCCCGTGGGAGCCTAGGAGGTTCCGGGGGGACACGGAGAAGAAGTTTGCAAGCCTCTGTCTTGGTGTGGGAGTCAGCCAGGTGAGGAGGACGACAGGATGTCCGGGACAAGGCGGACTCTGTGGGTGGAGGCATGGAGGTGTGATAGATAATAGTGGGTCTGGGGAACAGGCTCTTTATGCTGTCCTTTCGGCAGGCTGGAAGATGTGGGCCCGAGAGCGGGGCACTTAGGAGGGGGTCACAGCTCCCTGGACGGAGCAACCAGAGGTGATACTTGGCTGTCGTTGTTTTTAAAGGATGTTCTTTTTTTTAATTCTTCTTCTTCTTCTTCTTTTAATGTTTATTCGTTTTTGCGAGAGACAGTGCAAGCAGGGCAGGGGCAGAGAGAGGCGGGGACAGAGGATCCGAAGCGGGTTCTGTGCTGACGGCAGAGAGCCTGAAGTCGGGCTCTTGAGCCATGAGATCATGACCTGGGTGAAGTTGGATGCTTAACCGACTGACTGCGCCACCCAGGCGCCCCAGGAGATGATACTTTGTGAGTCAGTGCAACCAGAAGTAAGAGCCTCTAAGGGTGGGCCACGGGTCTCTGCCTTCCGCCCTGCATGTTTCAATCAAGCATCTAGATGGAGCCCCGGGAGGCTTGCTTAGCGCATGTGCCGATGGCGACACTTCATGGAATCATGGCCTTTCCAGGAACGTCAGCGGACGGAACAGGGGACTGAAACTGACAGAACGCAGTTGAATAGGGTAAGCCAGAATATCCTGCCTTTGGGTGCAAAAGGTCAATTGCACGGACTGACAAGTTACCGGCAAGGCTTCTTTTTATCCCCAGTTATCTCTAAAAAGTGCATCTCTGGAGGCTGAGATGCTTCCTGGCCCTGTGCACAGAAGGTCCTCTATAAACATTCTGTGGGCAGGGGCACCTGGGGGATGCTCTGCACCATTGGCGTCCTGGCCTCGGGAGTGTCCTTCAGAGGAGGGGGCCAGTGCCCACCCCAGAAATGCCCGTGAGGCTCCCCTGCTACTCGAAACAGCTGGGGTTGGCCTAGGCCACATGAAAACCCCCAGTCCCATCCAGCAAGTCCTTCTAGCTGTGCTCAGACCAGACGGGGCCACGGCCAGGTGAACAGCAGCTTTGGGGTGGGGCAGCGGGGATAATTCCCGTCCTGCGGGAGGGGACAGAAGGCAGCCACTTCTGCCTATAATTAACTATGAACAATGGCTGGGCAGACTGGTCAAGGAGGGACTCAGGAAGCAAGGAGGCCTGGCACACAGCAGGCGCACAATAAATAGTTGATGATTCATGGAGAGTCAGCTATCTTTAGATCTCCAGGCCTTTTTAGCCCCTGTGCCTCAGTTTGCTAAGCTGTAAAGTGGGCATAAGTATTGGTCAGATGGGGGCATAGGGTGTGCACCAGCCCACAGAACCCTCTGCCCTGCCAGCAAGCACCCCCTCTGTACCTCTGAGACACGTCCATGCTGCCTTAGCTGTTTTAGCGCCAGGAGCAGGGAGCTCACCACCTTGAGTCTGAAACACAGCAGACACTGGTCCTGCCTTCAAAGAATTCACAATCTTGTGGGGAAGCCCACAGGTCCCAGGCCCTGTGGGACCTCCGGACACCAAGAGGCTGGCTCCCCTGCTCTTGCTAGAGGATGCTCCCGGCAGAAGGGCCAGTGTTCCATAGATAGGCCCTGGAGGAGCGGCCCCCACCTCAGCCTCTGTCCGGAGGCCTGGCTCACTGGTCTTCTGCGGGGACGAGCGACCCCCTGTGCTCAGGCTACTGCCCAGAGCTAGCAAATGCCGGGAGCCAGAGGCCAGGGCCCCCAGTGGTGACCACCTAAAGGTGTGTTTCAGGGACAGCAGTCAGGGGCTGACTCCTGCCCTCCCCCGGGCCTGGCGGGGGGAGGGGGGTGGGGGTGGGGGGGTGGAGCCTGAGCACCCTGCCCCCAAAGAGAGGCTGTGCTAACCTGGAAGGGCAAGTGGTAGGAGGGCAGGCCACAGGCCAGGCTGGCCAGAGGCCCCAGTCAGTGCAGGGGCTTCCTCAACCCTCAGCCCCGGGGAGGGGGAGCCTCCTCCTCTGGGAACAGCTAGCCATTCCTGTCAGGCAGGTCAGAGGGGCCAGGGGCCAGAAGCCCACCTCTGGAGGTTTCCAGGCCTCCTCTCTGGCCTTTCCCAAAGCTGCTGACAGACTTGCTTCCCCCCCTGGAGCTCGCTCGCTCGCTCGGAGGAACCCTTTCCTCGCTTCCTGTGACCTCTACAGGGAAAATCCACCACCGGATGGCCGAGCAGCCTGGGCGGACCCCAGAAAGATGGCCTTGAGTCACCTGGGCCCTCATTGCTCTGACAGGCGTGAATGCGCGTAGCGGTGATTAGCTCTTACAGGAAAGGGTCGGATCTGTCATTTTCCTCTGCAAGTGCCAGGTGGGACTCTCGCTGACCGCCTCTCCTGGAAGCCAGAGAAAGGCCGGATCCTAATCCCGGGGCCAGACTAGGTTAGGTTTGCGGATTAGGAACGGGAAAACGGCCATGCATCCACTCAAGAATCCCACTTCTGGGAACTTATCCCAAGGAAACAATCCAACAGGAAAACGAAGCTGTGCACGAACATGTCCTACACAGGAGTTATTTATAATGGTACAACCCCGGAAATAACCCTCGTGTCCAGCAGGGGGGAGCGGCCAAGCACCCCAGCTGCTTAAATATGACTCAGTTATGACATAGGGCGAATGGGGCTGGGGGGGCTTGGACGTCCTGAATTCCTGAAGCCCCCTCCCCCCGCCGCCCCCCCCACGGCCCTCCTTAAACAGACCAATGCCGGGATTCACCCACAGGCGGTGGGTCAGAATCTCCAGAAAAGGAATCTAGCTGACAAACGTCCCGTCCCATATGATTCTTATCACCAGGCAGGTGCTCATGCCAGGCAGGTGCTCATGGGTAAAGTTGCAACTTCAGCGATGCCTTTGTTTAAAACTTGTTAAGTCCTGGTTCTTGCATGCATGAAAGGAGCTCAGCTCCAGGGTCTGCCGCTGGGGTGGTGACAGAGTTAGTGAGATCACGATGGCCCTGGCCCTGAGTGGGGCTGGGATCCCTGAGCAGCTGTCACCACTTACACAGCCTGTGTCTCCCTCTCCCCCTCCCCCTCCCCCTTGCCTCTCCTGGGGCCATGGCTCCCTTTCTCCCTGTCCTGTGACTGCCAAGGAATTTAAATCTGAGCACTCCACCCAGGGCCGCACAGGCTGGTTTGAGGACATGTAATGCCCCAGAGCTGTGGCAATGTTTCTGCAGGTGTCTCCACCGCCCTCCCCCTGGACCAGGAGGGGTGACTCCCGGTTCTGAAATTCCCATGTGCCGCCCCTCCCCAGCTCTCAGGCAAGGTCTCCACCTGCCTTCCTAGGAGGGTGCACCTGCCATGGGAGGGACGCACTACGGACCCCCCTAAATACACACTTGAACCTCAGCTTCTGTTGGCTGAAGGGGCATGAGGATTCCTGCCTGCCTAGTAGGCTTGCTGGGAGGGCAGGAGGAGAAAACCACCCAGACAGGGCTTTGTGAACTGGACAGACTGGGAACGTGGGGGCGGGGCAGGGCCTCCAGCAGGAGAGGTGGGTGAGGCCCAGAGGAGGAGGGTGAGGTGGGGGGTTTCCATCAGGGAGCACTCCTGCTGCTCCCCACCTCCCAGTGTGGTTCACACGCCACTGCCCAGAGGTAGGTATACATATATTGTAAACAAAACAATGCATGCACTTAGGTAAAAAAATAAATCATGTAACATTAAAACGTTCAGAAGGAACGGCACTCAGGTGGCTCTGAGTGGCACTGAGGGGCACTCAGGTGGCTCAGTCGGTTAAGCGTCCAACATTTTGTTATGGCTCAGGTCACGATCTCGTGGTTCGTGAATTCCAGCCCCGAGTCCCTCTCTGCGCTGAGAGCTCAGAGCCTGTCTGGGATTCTGTCTCTCTCTGCCCCTCCCCCGCTCACTCTCTCCGTTTCTCTCTCAAAAGTAAATAAATAGGGGCGCCTGGGTGACTCAGTCGGTTAAGTGTCCAACTTCAGATCAGGTCATGATCTCACGGGTGGTGGGTTCGAGCCCCGCGTCGGGCTCTGTGCTGACCGCTCAGAGCCTGGAGCCTGCTTCAGATTCTGTGTCTCCCTTTCTCTCTCTGCCCCTCCCCGGCTCGTGCTGTGTCTCTCAAAAATAAATAAATGTTAAAAAAATTAAAAAAAAGAGTAAATAAATAAACTTTTAAAAATTCAAACGTTCAGAAGGAAATGAAACAGCTCCCTAGCCCTTCCTCTCCTTTCTTTCTCCCCGGAACAACCAGTTTTTACGTGTACTTGTTCCTCCTGGGTTTGGCCTCCGTGTTTCTCAGTAAGATGCTTCTGTGGCTGCCTCTCAATTTTTCAATTCTAGACATTTCTGTTGCCTTCCGGTCAGGACAAATGAGGCTTAGCTCTCTACAGCGATCCCACGCCCCCTCCCCTCCCTTGCATCCCGGGGAGGGCTCTATCCACCTCTTCCTTAACCGCCAGGCAAGGGTTTTATTAGGATTGTGCAAATGTTAGTCCGTGAAAGTCACCAAGTGGTCAGTGAGAGCCCCTTTTCTTACAGTTTTGTTTGTGCCCTGGAGTTAGTGCATAGAAAGAAAGAAAGAAAGAAAGAAAGAAAGAAAGAAAGGAAGGAAGGAAGGAAGGAAGGAAGGAAGGAAGGAAGGAAGGGAGAAAAAAGAAACTTGCAAGGTATTTAAATGTATCTTCTTAATTTTTCCAGCTGCTTCACTCTGTTCCTAGGGACCCTGGAGGCAAATGCTCGTGGATGTCTTATCTAGTCTTTGCCCCCAGCTCTTCCAGGGGGAGCACTCCTTTCTCTGCTCTGGGGCCTCTGATAGCTGGGGGCTGGAGCCCAGCCAGCCTTGGGAAGGACCCTCCCTCCTGGGGTAGCTGTCCTGTCCCAGGGTCTATTCTCAGGCATGTGCTCCAAAAACTTCCTGGAAGGTGCACAGCAGCTTTTTTTTTTTTTTTTTTTTTTTGCAACCTTGCATTTCTGAAAAAGTTTATATTCCAGTCTCATACTTGGCTGATTCTCTCTGTGGGCATTGAATCCAGGCAGGAAATCCTTTTCCCTCGGAGTTTTAAGGCAACTGATTTCTCCGTGGCCTTCTAGCTTTCAGCATTTCCAATGAGAAATCCAATGTCAGGCTTTTAAAATATTTTATTACTTTAAGAACACATGCCCAGAGTTTCAAAAATCAAGTCAAATTATAAGCTTCTAAAGAAAAAAAACAAAAACCAAAATAACCTAGTCCCCTGCCTCGTGTCTCCACTCCTGATTTGTGCTTTCCGGATGCAACTAGATTCTTCTGTGACTCATCTCCAAATTTGCAAACACCACACACCGCTCTTCGGTGGCTCTCCAGGGTCAGTGTTATTGCTGCCTTCCTTTTAGGGACCAGGAGGGTTGAGCCCATGTATGCAGTTGACATTCCCTCCCCTGTCCTTCTAGTATGGTATATCACAGGTTTCGGTTAATCAATATTGCTTATGTAGTTCACTACGTACATAAACGTTATGGCCAATGGAGCCACCTATGTCCTACGACTGCGTTTCCTTCCTTGTAGGACTTCTGGGTTTTCCTGGGGATTAATAGTTGCCTCCTTGTTCAACTTGCTTGGTTTTCTTTGTGCTTATCACTAATACACCACCAACCTCTGACAAGAGCTCTAATACTCCTTGTAAGACAGCCAAACCCCCAGGGAATCTGTGAGCTGCGTCCCCTTGCTTGGCCAGCTCCTCCAGGGGTCCTTGTTCTCTGTTCCAATCTGCACTGACTGCTCCTGGCTCCCAAGCCGCCACCTCTTCCCCTGCACCGTCACTTTGGGATTCCCGTTTCCTAACTTCATGTCTACTTGTCTTTTTACTTCTTGGTTTCATCCCTAGTTTTAGAGAAAGGTTGTCTGGGAAGCTTTTCTTTCTTTCTTTCTTTCTTTCTTTCTTTCTTTCTTTCTTTCTTTCTTTCTTTCTTTCTTCTTTCTTTCTTTCTTTCTTTCTTTCTTTCTTTCTTTCTTTCTTTCTTTCTTTCTTTCTTTCTTTCTTTCTTTCTTTCTTTCTTTCCTCCTTCTTCTTTTTTTTTAATCTGAAAATGTCATACCCCACCCTCACACTTGATGGTTTAGGTACTGAAGTATTTTCTTTCGGAACATTGAGGCTTTGCTCTGTGGTCTTCTAGCTTCTGGAGTTGCCTTGAGAATGTCAATGCTATTATGATTCCTGATCTTTTGTACGTGGCCTCCTCTGTCTGTCTCTTTCTGGATGCTTTTAGGATCTCCTCAATCTTGGTGTCCTGAAACTTTACAATCATGTGCCCAGTACGGTCTTTTTTTTTTTTTTTTTTTTTTAAATTCTATGCTGGCCTTTTGTGTCCAGCAGTCCCACGTAATTGTTTGGTATTATGTCTCTAATGCTTTCCTTCCCTCCATTCTATCCCATTAGCTATGGGGCACAAAGTATGGATGTGAAGTGAGCACGACAAAGACTGCAGAATCTCTAGCCCCCTTCCCAGTGGAGACAGCACATTTGAGGGTTATGTGGAGGAATTTGGATAATCTCAGAGAAATATCTCTAGATTCAGACACTTGGTGGAGGGGCGTGCCCCCCAGAAATGGGGGGTATCTTCATCTGGCACGGCCTAATGGCAACGAGCAAGACCTTGATCTAACCCAGAGCTCCACAGCCCTGCCTGTTAGGCTCCCCGTATTCCGATCGAATTGGTGGGAGGTGGGGTCTGAGCACCTGCATTTTGCCAGCTTCTAAGTGATTTAACAAGTGCCCAGGACTGAGAACCACTGGGCTACCCACTGGTCTTGTTTTATAGAGGCTGACCAGCTGTCTCATTAGGACTCTGACTTCTTGCAGGGGCTCTGAAATCTCAGGATTTTGCGACGATGATTCTTTGTTGTAAAGACGTGTCCTGCTGTTGGGTCTTAGCCAGGCTCAGCCTCTCCTTCTTTTTTAAACATGTTTTATTTATTGAAAGAGAGAGAGAGAGAACACCAGCGGAGGAGAGGGGCAGAGAGAGAGGGAGAAAGAGAGAATCCCAAGGAGGCTCTGTGCTGTCAGAGCAGAGCCCAACGTGGGGCTCGATCTCACGAACTGTGAGATCATGACCGGAGCTGAAACCAAGAGTCGGACCCTTAACCGGCTGAGCCCCCCAGACGCCCCCAGGCTGAGCCTCTTCTGGAGAGAGAGGGCATCGTTTCTGCTAGCTTTTCAGAGTCTCAAGATGCCCATCCCGTCTGGACTCTGGGGTATTCCCAGACCTTTCCGCTCTTTCCCCAGCAAAGCAGCATCCCGCCTACCTCACTGGGGGCTTAGGGTTCTTAGCCAAACTTGTCTTGTGCATTTGAAAGGATTCTATCCCCAGGTGAGATCCAGAGACTCAGGGAGGGCTGTGACTTGCTCAGAGCTATCTGCTCTGAGATACAGACTCTAAGTCTGGGCTTTTCTACTTAACCCAACTTTCTCCATCATCATCCATTCATTCAACAAACACTTACTGAGCTCCTAGGCTCTAGGCCAAGAGGCCCCTGAGAATATCCGTGATCAAAATGGTGGACCCGATGGTACGCTTGTTAGACTTACTCACGTCACGTCTTCTTGACAGTGGGCTCAACTGGGGGTGGGGGCGGGGGGAGTTACTGTTATTGCTGGTATTGTATCAGACAGGAAAGGCACGCTGGAGGGGGCTGGGAGGTCCAACCTGCAGCAGCAGAAGCCACATTAACAATTAAGGTCCTGACTTTTATTCCACATTCAGCACATGAAATATTCAGGCACCAAGGAGATTGGTCCCTGATCTCTACAGTGAGGAGCATTGCTGTTTGTAGACCCTGGGCAAGTGCAGCACCCAAGACCTGGCCTGCAGGGCACTGGGGGGTTGTGGGGGCTGGGCAGGTGTACCCAGAGGTCTCTGACACGGATGGGTCAGCTGCAGACACCCAAAGAACACCATGCCCTGAGGGTCCCAGAGAAGAAAGAGGTTTGTTCTCAACGAGTGTCCACTTGAGGGAAGCAGACAGAAACGACCCATCACAGGTGGGGCCACCAGCCTTCCCAGAGAACAGGGGTGATGGTCACAGGGATACACAGCCGGGCTCAACGACCAAGCGTCTGGGGCCTGAAACGTATCACCTGCAGTAAACCCTGTAATTATCCTACAATGTTGCATTGTTCCTGTGCACGTGTGTGTGAAAGCATCAGTTTGATAAATAGAAACATTTCAAATAAGTCACCAGCGTGTCAACCTGCTATACTGTTTCCTCTTCTATTTTTTTTCTCCTAATATACTGGGCACCTAGAGTATGAAATTTGGCCTGGGTTTCTCTTGGGCTCCGAGAACCCAAGAAAGTAGGTGTGGAAAGTGCACGAAGTTTCACCCACCAGAGTGATAACATTCTATATACCCTGCTGGCTGGATTGTGAGTTAGCACCACCTCTTTGCATTTTTTTTAACTTTTTTTTTTTTTTTTTTTTTTGAGAGACGGAGACAGAACATGAGCAGGGGAGGGGCAGAGAGAGAGGGAGACACAGAATCCGAAGCAGGCTCCAGGCTCCGAGCGGTCCGCACAGAGCCCGACGCGGGGCTTTAACCCACAAACCGTGAGATCGTGACCTGAGCCGAAGTCGGACGGTCAACCGACTGAGCCACCCAGGTGCCCCTAGCACCATTTCTTTGGAAAGCAGTGTGGTATCACCTAGCCAAGCCGAAGCTGGGTATGCCGTATGACCCAGCCATGCGTGGTCTTGGTATAGACCCAAACGGAGTTCATGTTCACATGCATCGGGACACATGTGCAAGAATGTCTATGGCAGCATTGCGGGTTCTAGCAGAAAACTAGAAGCAAATGTCCTTCAAGAGAAAAGTAAAAGTGATATATATACTCATGCACTGAATATTGGATGGAAGAGACTCTCAGCTCGGGGTGATTTTGCCCCCAGGAGCCATTTGGCAACGTCTGGGGGTACTTTGGGCTTTCACAGCTAGGGCTGGGGGTGCAATGGGTAGAGACCAGGGAAGCTGGTAAAGGTCCTACGATGTACAAGACAGCCCTTCTCTGCCCCCACAACAAAGACATCCAGTCCAAGGAGTCACCTCCGCTGTGGCTGAGAAAGCCTGCTACACGGCCATGCGAGTGAGTGAGCGAGGGCTACACGGGTCAAGGAAACCATGAGGGAGAAGCATACGCTGCTAGAAAACCCACGAAGTGCAACACAGTTTCGATAAGGTCCACACGCATGAAAATCAGGCAGGCTATTGTAAGGGGGAGGCATAGCGTGCTGAAGGCACAGGAATAATGAACGCGACATTCAGAATTGTGGGCTCAGGCAGGCAGCAGCCTGTGACCAAGAGGGCCCTGGGGGCCTTCAAAAGTGGCCGCGGGCGGGGGGGGGGGGGTGGCGCCGGGGTGGCTCTGTCGGTGAAGCGTCCGACTCTCGGTTTTGGCTCAGGTCATGATCTCACGGTTCGTGAGTTTGAGTCCCGTGTCAGGTTCTGCACTGACAGCAAGGAGCCTACTTGGGATTCTCTCTCTCCTTCTCTCTCTGCCCCTCCCTCCCTCCCCCCCCCCTCTCTAAATAAATAAACATTTAAAAATTGTCAGTAACTTCCAAAGCTGGGCAGTGGGCTGCCAGGTGTCTTCTGTGTCCCTGTTGTAATATAAAATAGTTCCCTTTTTTGTAACCTTTTAAAAAAAGACTTTGTTAAATTTGTTCTCAATGTTTATTTATTTATTTTTAATTTTTTTTAACGTTTATTTATTTTTGAGACAGAGAGAGACAGAGCATGAACGGGGGAGGGTCAGAGAGAGAGGGAGACACAGAATCGGAAACAGGCTCCAGGCTCCGAGCGGTCAGCACAGAGCCCGACATGGGGTTAGAACTCATGAACCATGAAAGTCAGATGCTTAACCGACTGAGCCACCCAGGCGCCCCAAGAATAATATTTTTAAGTGTGTTGAGGTGAAAGGTAGTCCAGCTCCCCTGACTCCGTTTCCCTGATGGCTGAGCCTCCCTTCCTGCGTCACTCCTCAGGTCAATGCTGTGAGGGGATGCCAGGTGCTGAGGGGGGGGGAAGGGAATTTCAGTGGCTCTGGCTGGGAAGGGAGGGGTGCGGATGCAGACACCTCCCAATTGGTCTCTAAAGGGACCTTCACCCTGGGGACCGATGGGGATCCATCTGCCCCGGTCTCTGGCTGGCCTGGTTTTGCAGCTTCCCAGCCTCCGCTGACCCTGTCAGATCCGCGCCTCCCTCGATGCCTTCTGTCACAGGCTCTCTATCAAACAATGCCGGGTGTGGCCGTGGAGCTCCCAGGGCCACACCCAGCATCCTTTGTGACCCAGTTTGCCAGGGGCAAGCTCTAGGTTCCTGGACTGCCCTTGTTTTATTGTACCTCAGTGTTGGCCTCTGAAAAATGGGTGCAAATGTCCTTATCAGAAGACTGTGCTCGTCCAGAGGATGGGAAGAACGTGTAGGGAGAGGAGGCATAGCTCACCTTTCCAGAGCTTTTGCAAGAGTTCTGCTGAGTGCCTGACACTCGTCCTGTGGGGAAGGGCTTGGGGGAGAAAACTGTGGCTCAAAGAAGGTAAAAGAGTGGCCTGAGGTCACCCAGCAAGTCAGCAACGGAGGCGCTGGGACGTGGAGCTAACAATCTGCAGCGACCTGTCGGCAGGAACAGCTGGACGGCTCTGACCCTGGCTGCCGTCCAGAGGCTTGGGGAGTCTCTGTGACTTGTGGAAGGCCTGCAGCGGGAGGAAGCGCCATGGTGGACGTGGTCCTGGCACAGGGCAGGCCCTCCGCATGCTAGGACCAGTGCCACAGTGAAAAGGATGCCCGAAGCATCTGGTCTGGTCTGCTCTCCTCTCCGAGAAGGGGCAACTGAGGGCAGTAGTCTGCTGGATACGGGGCCCTCTTGGACTCAGATGGTCTTGGGTTCAAATCCCAGCTCATTTGCTTGCCAGCTGTGTGACCTGGGACAAGTGACTTCACCTACGTGAGCCTCAGTTTCCCCTCTTGTAAAATGGGGATGTGGGCTCCCACATAACAGGGCTGCAGTTAGGACTACAATCCACGTACAGCCCTAGCGGTGCTGGTACATGGAAAGTGCTCACTAGGGGCGCCCGGGTGGCTCAGTAGGTTAAGTGTCTGACTCCAGCTCAGGTCATGATCTCACAGTCCATGAGTTCGAGCCCCGCGTTGAGCTTTGTGCTGACAGCTCGGAGCCTGGAGTCTGCTTTGGATTCTGTGTCTCCCTCTCTCTCTGCCCCTCCCCTGCTCATGCTCTGTCTCTCTCTCTCAAAAATAAATAAAACATTAAAAAAAAAAAAGTGCTCCCTTTATTGATAATAATTACGGTCATTTTTCCATGGGCCCTGATTTCTTAGGCATGGTGGCCTTTCAGCCCTACGTGGTGCCTTCCCCTGTTTCGGGGCCCCCCAGGGTGGGCAGAGAAGAAACCCCAGAGTCCGGCCCCAGACCCGTCAGCCACCATCACTTGTGCTGGCCTGCAGAAACACTCAGCTGCCACACAACCTTCCCCTGGCTGTCCCGGAGTCCTTGGGTGTCTACACGCCTCTGTACTCCGCCCATGAATTCACGCGGTGATCCGAGCTTCGTGGAGACAAGCAAGCCGACAGGAACTGACATTAAATCCTCAGAGCTAATGACCCCCTCTTATAGAGTGGTTATGATCATCACAGGAGGGCTGGCCTAGAGTCCTGGCTCATACTGAGTACAGGGTAAGTGGCGGGTGGTGGCATTATTCCTGTTGTTGCTGTTGCTAACTATCAGCCCCAGGGAGAGGCCATACACGCTTCTCCCCACAGCTTACAGAGCCCTCCGAACCCTGGCCCCTAGCCTCACCTCCCTCTGACACTCCCCCTTTCGCAGCTCACCATCACCTGCTTCTGGGGTCCTGACTTATGTTGTTCCCTCCCCTGGGACTATCCCAACCCCTCTCCTCCCTCCTCCAAAATCTGGCAAACTCCTACTCACTCTTCAAGATTCGACTCAGGGGGCCTAGTTGGCTCATTCCGTAGAGCCTAACCCAGGGTTGTGTAGATGATTGCATATACACATGCTTTTGTGTATAAATTCTTACCTAATTATTCTATGTGTGTTCAGTGAATCACTGAACAAAAAGTGGCCTTGGGGAAGTCATTTCCCTTCTGGGGCTCAGTTTCCTTATCTTCAAAATGAGGGGCTCAGATTCAATTGGTCATGTGCTGACGGGTCGTGCATTCACTCAGCAAAAGCATAGCTCAAAGCTATGCTCCTTGGAGTCATCCTCTCCCCACCACCCCCTCCTGAATATCTACCTGGAGAGAGGGGTGGATGGGTGGGGAATAAAGGACTGAATCTGGACCTCTCCAAGCACCGCCCCCCCCTTCCCTTCTCCACATATGGGCTAGAGTGAGCCTCTTAAAAGGTAAATCAGGTCATGTTGCCTGGTGCTAACCCCCCACTGCTTTCCCAGCTGCCCTAGAATCATGCATGATCTGGCCCCTCTGACCTCATCCCTCACCCCTTCCCTGGCCCATTCCCAGGCCCACTGGCCTTGCTTGGACAGGCCAGTAACAGGCCAACCCTAGGGCCTCTGCACTACTACTCCCTCTGCCTGGAGTGCCCTTCCCCCTTATCTTTGTCCTTTCTGCTCAGGTCCCGGCTTAGATGCACCTCCGGAGAGGTCCTCCTTGACCACGGGATCTAAAGTAACTGATTACCACTTTCTGTGACAGCAGCTGGTCCTAATCCCTACACAGCGCTTATTACAATCTCATGGTTATCTAGTGTTTATTATCTGCTCTCTAGTCCTCCCGACAGAGTGCAACGTCCCCCCAGAGGGCAGTGACCTCTGCTGTCGTGCCCCGAAGAACCACCTCCCCGCGGTCGGAGCGGGGGGGGGGGGGGGGGGGCTGGCAGGGAGGGCGTCTGAAACAGGACTGGTGTAGAGAAGGTGGTGGGTGCGCAGTTGTCCAACGAAGGGTTGAGCAACTGGAAATGGGGACATCAGCTGCTGCGCGGGCGCGCGCCGCAGGCCTAGGCGACTCACAGTCGAGTGCGCGGGTTTTATCTCGTCGCGGGTCCCGGGGGAGGGACGCCCCCCTCCGACCAGCTAGCAGCAGGCGCGCCGTAAACACGCTACGGGGACGCGAGGATAAAGAGACAGACTCACGGGCTGCCGGAACACCCGGGTGTCGGGCGAGGCTACCGGTGGGGAGGGGGTTCTGTGGCAGGCTCGGCGACCCCCCCGCCCTGGCGTTAAGGCCCCACTGGGAGATCTTCCTCTATCCTCTCACTGGTCTCCACCTCGGGAATTACGGACTCTGCCCTGAAGCCCGGGGTCTAGCGATCGGGTGGGCGGGGGAGTGGTGCTCTGAGCGCGTCTCCGGGCGGGGGGCAAGTTCCCGGTGCCCTCGCCCCCTCGGGGCAGCGAAAGGGGTACAGACCGTGCTCCGAGGCACGGCCGGCGAGGCCCCGGCCCTCTTGGGGCTCAGACGCAGGAGCCACAGCCCTGGGCTGGAGTGGAAACGCAGCCTCTGCAGGCTCCAGCAGGGGACAGGGGTGGAGATGGGGGCGGAGGAGTCGGGGGCTCGGAAGGGGACAAAGAGCCGCCCGGCCTCGGGGGAGAGCGACCTCCGAGTCAGAGTCCCATTGTTCGTCGTGTCTCCGACTACGCTGGACTCTGGTGCCCCCGGGAGGGAGAAGCGGAGCTGCCCTCCGCCTCTCGGGCATTTGTTTATTTGGGGCGGGGGAGGCCGGGCGGAGGACGCGGGCTTGGGAGTGGGCTCGGCGTCCATTTCCGCGCGTCTCCTTTAAGGAAAGCCCTGCCCTACCTTTCCCACCGTTCCCCTCCCCGCAGCCGTACCTGCATTTTAAAAGCGCCCTGTAGCCCGGGGATTGGCCGAGGCCGCGTCCTCCGGGCGCAGAAACTTGAACCTCCGGGAGGGGAGGGGGGGGTGGAAGCCGGGTGGCTGGACTGTACCATCTCCTCGGCGTCCCCCGCGTGCGCCCCGCCCCTCCCACACACCCCCGGGGAGGCCCAATCGGATGGGCGGGAGGGCGGGACCGCGGCTCGAACGCTCCTCTGGCAGGGCGCCGGGCGGGCGGGCGCACGGCGCGGGGGGACGTCGGGGGCCGGGCGCGCCTCGGCCCGTCCCCTCGCTCCCCGCGGAGGCGGGGCCGGCAGGGGGCCCCGCCCCCTCCCCTCCCGGAGTGGGCGGGGCGGCCGGGGCTCCGGGAGCTGGGCCGGGGGCGGGCCTCCGCCTGCTTCGCCCGAACCCGGAGAGCGCCCGGCACGGCGGCCGCCGACGCAGCAGCGGTCCCAGCTCGCCGAGCCCCGAGCCCCCGCGGTTCACGGGCGGCCCGGGCGGACGCTGTGTGAGGGCGCGCGAGGTGGCGCGGGGCGGCCCGCACGCGCCCCCGGCCGCCCCCTGCCCGTGAGCGGACCGGCCCAGCGCAGCCCCGGCGCGGGGAGCGCCGGCCGGGCGAGGGCGCGGGCGATGCCGCGGTGACGGCCCCGCCATGGCGAAGCCCCCGGCGGCGGCGACGGCGGCGGCGGCGGCGGCGGCGTCGGAGGAGCTGAGCCAGGTGCCGGACGAGGAGCTGCTGCGCTGGAGCAAGGAGGAGCTGGCGCGGCGGCTGCGGCGCGCGGAGGGCGAGAAGGTGGGCCTCATGCTGGAGCACGGCGGCCTGATGCGCGACGTGAACCGGCGGCTGCAGCAGCACCTGCTGGAGATCCGCGGCCTCAAGGACGTGAACCAGCGGCTGCAGGACGACAACCAGGAGCTCCGCGAGCTCTGCTGTTTCCTCGACGACGACCGGCAGAAGGGGCGCAAGCTGGCGCGCGAGTGGCAGCGCTTCGGGCGCCACGCGGCCGGCGCCGTGTGGCACGAGGTGGCCCGCTCGCAGCAGAAACTGCGCGAGCTCGAGGCGCGCCAGGAGGCCCTGCTGCGTGAGAACCTGGAGCTCAAGGAGCTGGTGCTGATGCTGGACGAGGAGCGCGCGGCGCTGGCGGGGGGTGCGGGCGGCGCGGGCGGCGGTGGCGGCGGCGGCGGTGGCGGCGGCGGCGCGGGCTCCCGAAGCTCCATCGACAGCCAGGCCAGCCTGAGCGGGCCGCTGGCGGGCGGCGCGGCGGGCGCGGGGGCCCGCGACGTGGGCGACGGCAGCAGCACGTCCAGCGCGGGCAGCGGAGGCAGCCCGGACCACCACCACCACGTCCCGCCCCCGCTGCTGCCCCCCGGGCCGCACAAGGCTCCCGACTGCAAGGCAGTAGCCACGCGCAGGTCCCTGGACGACCTGTCCGCGCCACCGCACCACCGAAGCATCCCCAACGGCCTGCACGGTAAGGACCGCGCGGGTCCGGTAGCGCGGGTCTCAGGCCCACGGCCCCTACCCCCAGGGTGGGTCGCCACTTCAGACTCCTCCTCCGGCTGGTATCCATACTCTGGGCTGGGGGGGATGCCGCACCCACGCGCAGTGGGGCTTTGGGTGGTGTTTTTCTGGACACGGGATGGAGGCGTGGCCCTGCCCAGCTTCCGAATGCGCGGCCGGGCCGGGCCGGGGTCCCAGCGGACCCCAGAAAAGTTTCCCTCCTGTGGAACTGTCAGTGTTGGTGCATGGCGCTGCAAGGCTGGCTAGGGACGCCTCATCCCAGCCTGGAAATCCTTGTCCAGGAGCGGGAAGTTTAGGGGGGGCGGGGAGAAAGAAAAAGCCTCTTCCAGTACAGCTGAATTTCCCGTCTTATTTGGGGCAGCAGGCAACCCCAGACCTGGGCAGCGTCCACGTGCGTGCCCACCGGAATTGCAGCTGGGCTCCTCTCGCTGCCTTGGTGGCTGAGAAAGAGCCGGGCAGTGCGATGGGACTCCCAGGCAGCTGGGCCAGGGGCCCCCGGGGCTGAGAGCCTTTCTGGTGTGCCATCAGTCCTGGACTCAAGGAGGAGGGACCTTTCTGAACCGAGACTCGAAGGCTTTCCAGAGGGATATGTGCTTGGAATGGATCCTGGCTTTTCTCCTCTGCCTACCTCTGTGCCTTTCTTTATCTGTGGAATGGAGTTTTCCTCTGTCTTGTGGATCTGAGGTGGAGATAAAGCTCCCCCAAGGGATTTGTAAACTGTGGGTCGCCGTGCAGGAAGTGTAGTAGTGGTAAGTGGCCCGGGTGTGGGTGGAGGACCTTTGGCCTCAGGAAAGCTCAGCTACTGTCTTCCACGGTGGCCCGGTGGCTGCTGGGCCCCCAGCTTGAGCAGCGGCTTCTGTTCCCAGCGCTCTGATCCGTGGCTCTCCCTGTCTCCTCGTTCTTCCACATTTTTGGTGGCTTGGCTCCCAGTTGTGGTGGCATTGTGCTGCCTGAACTATTTGCCTGAAGGTGGAGATTAAACAGCCCTTTCTGGTTTTCTTTGAAGGCTTTCCTAGTTCAGAGAAAATGTGTCTGGGCTTTAAATGACTGTCCTTCCCCAGAGTAACGCCTGAGCGGAGGAGGGACGCTCCCTCTCTGGTTTGATGGGGGCCAAGTGGCCTCTGTGGGGTGTTTGGGTGGGCACTGGCCACATGGAGGTGGGGAGAGCTAGCACAGCACAGTTTTTCCTTTATTTACCTTCGGAGCCTGCCAGTTCAGAGCAGGACTGGGTTGGAGGGATATTTTGTTACTGATTAGCAACTCAGGTTTCCCTTTGTAACTCTGTACCCACCCCCATTTCCCACCCCAGCCTGCTGCTTAAGGCCAGTGGGTGGTTTAATTTGTCGCGGTTTCTTGGGTCTAGGGACTCAGGAGTCCCAGCCTCTCTGGCCTTGCCGCCTTGGGCGCCTTGGGAGGGGCAGATTTCTGGGCCTCAGTTTCTCCCAAGTGCAGGGAGGGATCGCTGCAGCCGTGTGGCTGGGAAATGAAACGTTTCTGGTTTTCAGCTGCGTCATCAACGACACTTGCGAGAGAGTGGCCCTGAGCACACTGCACCGAAGTGCTGGGTGCTGCTGTGTCCTCGCAGGGAAGTTCTGTCCTGCTTTGGACACAGAGACGCAGCCCCTGCCTGGCTCAGTGTTCAACCATAGCGGTGGATGATGCCCGAGCCTGGGACCAGGGGGTGCGTGGGAGCTGAGGTGTAGAGTTTCCTGCAGAGTCCCCCCCCCCCCCCCCCCCCCCCCAGCCCCCAAGTCCCAAGCTCTCTGGGAACAGGCGAGCCACAGATCTTGTGGCCGGGCTCTGTGTTGGGTGAAACACAAATTCAGCAATACTTTCACTGACTTCAGTTGCAGACAGGTTGGTGTTTACTTTTGTCTCTTGAGGTTCTGCGTGGCCTTGAGATAAACTCTCCCAACAATGTGAATAGGATGCCTGGAAACAAGGAAAGTCCCTTCTCTTAAAAACTACTTTTCTGGGGGCGCCTGGGTGGCTCAGCTGGTTGAGCATCCGACTCTTAATTTCGGCTCAGGTCATGATCTCAGCATTGTGAGATTGAGCCCGTGTCAGGCTCTTTGCTGGCAGAGTGGAGCCTGCTTGGGATTCTCTTTCTCTCTCTCTCTCTCTCTCTCTCTCTCTCTCTCTCTCTATCTCTCTGCTCCTCCCCTGCTCGCTCTCTATCTTTCTCTAAAAATAAATAAAGATAAACTGCCTTTCTGTGCTCGGATCTGTAGTTTTACGTGGCGGGCGGGGGGGGGGGCTGGAGGAGATGGGAAAGATAAAAAGCCTCAGTCTGGGTGGTGGAGACAGTGCGGTGGAGACTAGGCTTCTGCCTTACATACTTGGTCTCTGTTCATCCTCACGAGAACCGTGGGAAGCAGTATTAGCCCCATTTTCAGACGAGCAAGTGGAGGCTGAGAGAGGTTCTGAGCATTGTCTGGGAAAGCAGTGGAGATTGGAAGTGTCTTAGCACCAGTTACCTGGTGGGGGGAAGCTGCAGGGGGAGGTGTGGGTTGCCGGGCGGGGGTCGTCCGGGGGCCGCTGGGGCTCGTCCATGGCTCAGGCCGAGTGAGGGCCGTCCTGCCAGGACTCTTAACAGACATTGTTGACTTGCGACCCTGGTTTGCTCTCGTTTGACATTCTGGGAAGTGTCACTTCCTTATCGGTGACCACAGAGCAGATGGTTGATAACCCTATTACCCGGAGGGGTCAGACTGTCTTCATTCGAATCTGCCTCCTCCTGGTCTCTGGGACAAGTTACTTAACTTCTCTGAGCCTCTCTCTGCTTTTCTGCAAAGCGGGGCAAAACCCAGAGCATCCCCTTTATCCACCGAGGTCGAGGGAGGTCAGGATCTGCACACAGTGAGTCTCTGCAGTTGTCCGAATCCTTGTGCTGCCTATTTCTTCCCAGGCTCCTCATGAAAAAACAAAAGGGACCCCTTTGCAAAGGGGCCTGCCAGGCAGACTTTGGTGTTCTCTTCAAAACTCTGCTGTTTAGACAGCTCGCCTGGACCTTTGAGACCATAGCACCTGGTCAGATGGGGACTGTGGCCCTGTAGTTACCTTGGAAGTAGCCGGGTGCCTGCAGCCGGGGTCGGGGGGGGGGGGCGGGGGGGGATGCCCAGGAAGGCTGCTGTGGCCCATCTGATTCCTGGCTGCCCTTGGCTGGGTGGGGCCTGGCAGCCCAGAATGCATATGCAAACAGGCCTTTTTCCCAGGTTGTTTTTGACCAAGGTCTGGGCTGTGCTGATTGAAGTCCGGACTGGAATGCTCTTTGCTGTACTCATGCGGGACAAATGAGGCAGGAGAACCCCAAACTCAAGAAAGTCACATTTGCCCCCTTGAACTGATAACTTTCAAGCAAAAGCATTTTCTTTTTTCTTTAAAAGAATTTTTTTAATGTTTATTTTTGAGAGGGAGACAGAGAGAGAGACAGAGAGTGAGTGGGGGGAGGGGCAGAGAGACAGACAGACAGAATCTGAAACAGGCTCCAGGCTCTGAGCTGTCGGCACAGAGCCCCATGAGGGGCTTGAACTCGGGAACAGCTAGATCATGACCTAGGCTGAAGTCAGACTGAGCCACCCAGGCGCCCTCAGACAAAAGCATTTTCAACAGTTTCCCTCCCACCCCTCCCCCACCCTTGCTTCCCCCCCTCCCCCCAACTCCCTGTATCCACATCCTGCCCTCCCCAGGCACACCCTTGCCCATTCCCCTTTAACTAACCTAGGGAAATCAGGACCTCCGGCAGCCTTTGTATGGGCCCTGTTTACTTTTAAAAGTTTGGGTGAAACATTTCAGCTTCTCAGAATAAGATGGATTTATTCTCCTGCTTGTGTTTTTTGTTGATTTCGAGGGAGGATGGAGTGAGGGTGGTCTGGACCTTGAAAAAAGGCCCTGAATAGGTCTTTTATTAGGGGCCTCCCAACTCAGTACCTCCTGGGCAGGATCACTAAGAAGACGGCTTTTCCTCAACCCAGCTAGGTCTGGGAGCAAAGGTCAGCGAAGACAATGGGGTGGGTTAGATTAGCCTTTCCCCCTCCCTCCCCAACCTGACCCTGACCTTCCATCCAGGGCCTTGGGGTGTCGGGCCAGGCACTAAAGGAAGGCTGACCTTAAGAGGCTTATTGGTAGGTGACCCTGGGGAAGGCCAGGGCGTCCCCAGCACTTTACAGTTTACCAGAAAGACCTTCCCAGCCCTGACTCCATTATGCTCAGAGCCCCCAAATGGTCCCATATTGTAGATGGGGAAACTGAGGCTTGGAAAGGAGCGGTGACTTGCTCCAGGTCCCACGCGACCGCTTGGGGGACCTAGGGTCCATGTTGGGTCTCCTGTGTCAGAGTCTGGGCCTGCCACTCTGTGTGTGCTGTCCCTTGGCCCGGGATGTTCTGTCTCTGTCGGGCTAGGAGACACTCCCATGGGAGGCCCCACCAGCAATGGAAGGCCTCCAAGAGCTTGGTCCCTGGCAGATGGACACAGGGCCGGGGGCAGCTCCAGAGCCTAGACCTGTGTAGCAAAGGTGTGGCACCTCTTCTGGGGAAGCCAGACCCAGTGCCTCATCCCTGCTCTCCTGTGTGCCTGTGTGAGCCAGCACGGCTCATGGAGATCCGTAAAACGGGGGGTGTGGGCACAGTGCAGGCTTCTCTTCGTGGGGAGTCCTTCCTCGCTTCTTGTGTTTTCATTCCCTCGCGTCTCTCCCAGGCTGGCTTCCCCTCTGCCGTGGTGACACCACCAGACCCCCTCACTGTGGCCCGGCCTCTGAGCCCCTGGCACACAACTTGGGTTATAATATTGTCCCCAGAGCAGCATGATTAGCAAGGAAATCCTCTGCTGCTCGTAATCTGCCCTTTCCACCCATGGGGATTTTCCACCCCATGCTTGTCGGTGTCATCAGCACAGAGAACTGGACGCCTGGGACCTTAGGCGAGTTCCGGAACCTTTGTGGGCCTCTGTTTTCTCATCTGCAAAGTGGGAGCCTGTTACCAGCCTTTGGGGTTGACGGGAGCGGGGGGCACAGTGAGGCGTGTGAACTGTGTGACATGACCGTCTTCCACCGGTTAGTTCTCCCCCCCCCCCACCCCGGCTGGAGCACTCAGTGCCGGGTGAAGCCTCGCCTTGCCACCTGCTCACTGAGCCCCTAAGCCTCAGTTTCCTCACCCGTCCTGAGGATGGTAACACCCCGGTCCCAGAGCTGGGCCTCCAAGGGTAGGTTCGGCGGCCTTCCACTGTCACCTGGACCCCTGCAGATTTGCTGCCTCTGGGTGGGGACGGGGGACCCCTGCCACGTGCTTGTGAGGACAGCCTTGTACCCGCCTCTTGTCAGAGCCAAGTGATCCCTTGCCTAGTTGGACAGAAGGGAGACAGCATTTCAGCAGGAATACGGCAGCATGAGGTCCGCAGGTGGGTCTGACCACCGGTGCCGAGAGCCCGGGAGGAGCTGGGGTAGCCCTGGGCCTGGACGCCTCCTCCGGTGAACTGAAACAACTGAAACGTGGAGCCGAGAGAAGAAAAGCCTTGGGGCCGGGTTGCTGCTGCTCCAAGGCAGGGAGGGCTGTCAGCCCGGGGGGGTGCTGTGTCCAGCCTCTGGGGGAGGGAGCCCCATGGTTGCAGCCATCCAGCCTTTGGCGCCCACGGAGAAAAGGACCGAGAGGTCCAGGAGGACCCCGGTGGCTCTGGAGGTGGGTGGCTCCCCAGCGGGGGAGGTGTGCCGGCCACAGCCTGGAAACCGGTAAAGGGCGTTCCTGACCCCACTGCAGCGGGACACCCCCGACAGTTCTGGGGATGCGGTTGTGTGAGTGGAGAATATTTGGAAGGCAGAAGGGCGGGGCCGGGTTGTTGAGAGAGTTTGCCCTTCAAGCAGGAAGGACGACACGGGCACACGTTTATTGAGTGGTTACTCTGAGTTATGGGTGCCACGCACACGGTGATTCATGCGGGCTGGCTCGGGGCGTGGCGATTCCGTCGCATTCATCCGGTGGCTGTCATGGCCGGGCTGGGGACAGCAAGGGAGGAAGCCTGGAGCCTCCGAGGTGGCCGTGGTGATAGTGGCCACAGGAAAGAACCTTCCCTGCAGGTTCTCAGACCGGGCGGGTCTGCTCCAAAGCAAGGCTTTGGCCCAGCCCTTGTCTTCCTCCTTGTGACTTCTAGGGTCAGGCAGTCCTGAGCTGGTGGGGGCTTGCCCTCTCTTGGCTGTGGCCTTGTTCCGAATCCGCTCACAGATTCCGAAGCAGGCAGTTCCGTCTTCCTGGAGCTGGGTGACAAGGGCGCCCAGGTGCCATCCCTAAAGGCTTGGTGACAGAACAAGCTTGTCTGCTAAAGGGATGGGATGCTCCTTTGATGGTGAAAAGTCAGGAATGGTCCCCCTCCTGGTAAGCGCCTAGAACTTGCTGCTGTCACACATTCCCCTGCTACTGTCCCGTGCCCACATGGGTTGGCAGGGGCGGGTGGGTGGAGGGCTCTGGGGCAGGTTTGGAGCTGGGTCACCCAGTAGTGGTGGTTGCCTGCTCTTGAACGAGTCCCTGTAATGGTCTCCAGCTCTCCAGGGAGCAGGGCAGAAAGCTCAGGAGTTTTATTGATTTGCCTGTAAATGTTCTTGGGCTCACCCTGTGCGTGGTGTTTGAACAGGGGGTGTGGAGCACTGTGGATTCTCTATTTTTTATCTATTAAACTATTCAAAAATTTTTAAAAGTGTTTTTATTAAAAGCTTTTTTTTTAATGTTTATTTTTGAGAGAGAGAGAGAGAGATGGAGTGTGAGTGGGGGAGGGGCAGAGAGAGAGGGAGACCCAGAATCCGGAGCAGGCTCCAGGCTCTGAGCTGTCCGCACAGAGCCCGATGCGGGGCTCGAACCCATGAACCGTGAGATCATGACCTGAGCCGAAGTCGGACGCTTAACTGACTGAGCCACCCAGGTGCCCTCCCAATTTTTTTTTTAATGTTTACTTACTTTGGGGAGAGAGAGAGAGACTGAGAGTGGGGGAGGAGCAGAGAGGGAGACACAGATGCCCAAGCAGGCTCCAGGCTCCGAGCTGTCAGCACAGAGCCCCGCGTGGGGCTCGAACCCACCAACTGCGAGATCATGACCTGAGCTGAAGTCAGACGCTTAACCGACTGAGCCACCCAGGCGCCCCTGTGTATTCTTTAAGTGAGGAGCAGGAGAAAGGGAGGGGATGTTGCTGTGTAAAGGTTTGTTAAGTGGACCACTAACAGATAACTCTGGGTCCCCTAGAGAAAGCCCATCAGAAAAGGTCACAGCTGGAATTGCCTACAGCCTGAAGAAAAACCCAACCCAGGGACTTGGGGAGGGGAGTGCAGGTGCAGTGGGAGGGGCTTCACAGATCCCACCTGCCCCAGTTTGTCCACTACCCAACCCCCAGCCCTGCCCTCCCCAGTCACCCTCCACCCCCCTGAACCAGATGTGCCTGGGCTCCAGGTGTTCCTTGTGCCAAGCCTAGACTCTTCCCTGGTCTCTTCTGCTTGTACTAACCTGCTGCACCTTTGGGGCTCAGCTTAGCTCCTGATCTTAGCCACCCCCCTCTGCTGAGCTGCTAGCACCCTGAAGGGGTTGAAAGCCCAGGCGCTTCTGGGACTGAAAGGGGCATGATGAAAAAATCACATGAGGCAGAGAGGGCCACCTGGGCACGTGTGGCCGGGCAGGTTCCAAGGCCTTGTGGACTGGAGCTCCTGCCCCCCCCCCCCCCATGCCCACACCTGACCCCGTATGACTTGCCACACCCCCTCTGCGCCTTTTCCTCAGCAAAGCTGGGTTCCCAGTGGGGCCCAGCAGGCCTTCTCCTTGCTGTGGGAGCTGGGAGGCTCTTAGCACCATGCCAGGTGTGTTTAAGTTCCACTCAAAAGACAGTTTTGGAACCTGCCCCTCTGTGCCAAGGCTGTGAGTCAAGAGGACCAGGGTCCTGGCCACGCAGGCTCTGAGATAGACAGATGATGGACTGGGGGCCCCAGCTCTGTGTGGCCGAGCCCTGGGGCGGGTCCCCTTTCCCTTCCAGCTCTCTGCCAGTGCCTTAGGACTCCCGGCAGTTTGTCGGAGGTTTCCGGCTTTCCCAGGCACGGCATTTCCTCCGCCCTGAGATACCATCAGTCGCAGATGCCCTGTGCACTTAACAACGGCTTTTGTAGGGAGGGGAAGACCCTACAGTGAACGCACACATTCGTTCTAGGAAGCACCCCACATTGTAACAGAAACGGGAAGGTGCTCGTCTTTGAGTTCAGGAAACAGCAAATGGCAAAGGCCTCCGGCTGTTGGGGAAGCTGGAAGGAAAGGGCCACAGACCCCCGTCATCAGTGGCCCCGTCAGCTGACGTGCTCCCCACATCTGGGGATTTGGGGGCACAATGTGCCACCCAGCACCGTTCTGTGCCTCGGACCACACAGACACAATCAGCGGCTTCCGCCCACTTCTGACCCCACTGTGTGCAAGTGACAGCCTTCTCTCCAGGCCCTCATTTTCTCATTTGAAAGATGGGGGGCTTGGGTGGACTGTGCTGAGGGTCCCAGAGACCCTAGCCTTCTCCAGCCCCCTGACTCAGTTTCTACAATGGACAGAGGCACAAGGGAAGGGCCTCCTGCCTGTCTTCGGTCGTCTTGGTGGTTTTGTGCCAGGTCCGGTGGTTGGTGCTCAGCTTGGGGCAAGTCTCACAGTTGAGCACCTGGGGTGACAGAGGTGCCCTGTCCAGCACTGGTTGAGGCTGAGACTCCTGCCCGGCCAGCCTGTTTTCGTGCAGGGCCGATGGGATTACCTCCCTTTGCCATCCGATCTCCTCTTCTGAGGCTAGGTAACGGGTTTGGCGCTGGGAGACCATGCTGGGTCCCAGTGCCCCGGTGTGGGGTTGGCTCGGGACAAGGTGAGGTTTCCTTGTGGGGCAGTCCTGTCTCTGCCTGGTCCACAGCCTCCTCCCCCCACTGGCATGCCGTGGGTGCTCCGTGTACATCGGGAGAGGACTGGGGGTGGGGGGAGGCATCTCAGGATGTGACCCTCTTGTTGCTTTAAATGTACTTTGGTCACCTGCCCCTCCCCCCAACCTCCCCATTTGCTCCATTTGGCACCAAATGGCCTTCAGTTACTTTAGGAAAAAAAAAAAAATCAACCCTCCCCCCTGAGGGTGGGGGCTCGCATACTCTCCCTTCCCTGTCTCCCTTAACAAATTACCAAAAAATACACGCTTTTACCGGTGGTTCCTAACCGTGGCTGCGTATTAGGTATCGCTCGGGGAACTTTAAACAATGCCGGTGCCTGGACCTGCTCCCAGGGATGGGCCCAGTTGGTTCTGGAGGCTTCGGTGGTTGGGCAGGCTTCCCTGGGCATTCTGCTGGGCAGCCGGAGCCCTGTGGGAAGCTCAGGAGAAAAGCCACTGGGCCTGCTGGGGCCGCCCAAGCTTAAGATGGCCTGTCAGCAGGTGGGCAGGGGGCAGCCGCTGCCCCATGCTGGGGCGGCTGGGGCGGCTGGGGCGGCTGGGGCGTCGCAGAGCCTGGCTGATTGGGGCGGGGAGGCTGGTGTCAGCTCCTGTTAGCAGGAAGGGAGAGAGAGGCCTGCGTGTGTCTCCCCTTGCTGACCTTTGCTGTGTGGATGCCCTGGGTGGCGGCGGGGGATGGGGGGGGGAGCTGCCTGGCAGGAGCGGGAAACTGGGTTTGAAGCTGGATGTGCATTTCCAGTCCTGGATGCCTTAGACTTGCTCCCCTCCTCCTGTATCGGGCTGCCAGGCGTGGCCTTCAGCACCCCCACTGTGGGGTGCTGGCCCACCCCCAATGGGCTTGGGGGCCTTTTTAGGCTGCATTCAAGGGGACAGATGCAGGCAAGGCCTTGTGGCACTGACACCACCTCTATGGAGAAGCCTCGACCCATTTCCAAAAATAGCCCATCCCCTGTCAGGGGAAGCGTCTCTTTGTCTCCCCAAATCAGTCTTTCCGTCTCCCGGGCTGTAAGGCAATAAGGAGGCACGCTCTTGTCTTGGAATCAGAGGCTCCCGGAGCACCCGCCCCCCGCCCCCCACAAGGGCCTGATTGTGTACAGGCCCTGAATGTGCCCGCCTGTCACCGAGCGAGCGCGGCACCGGCTCCTCTGCCTAATGAGCCCGCTCTGGGAGTGGCCCTTTGTGGTGGGTTCCGGCTGCCTGTGCCAGAGCTCTCAGAAGGCTCCATTTCCCGGCTGCCCAGCGTCCCTCGTAGCTGCGGGGACAATGGGACGCTCCCCGCCTGCCCTTTCTCCTTTTTTGTGTCTTTTCCGTATTTTCTGGAGTGTGCACACCCCACTTTTATACCTGGACAGCAAATTGAACAGTGACTTTGTCCCTGTCTCAGCGCCGTCTGTCCTGGCTGGCCGGGACGCCCTCCTCTCTCCCTCCTTTCCCAGCCCCTCCTGTGGGACCTCCCTGCACCATTGTCTCCTTCCTCTTGTGCTCCTTCCCCTGCAAACAGGCTCATGTTTCCTAGTCCAAAGCAGTGAACAAAATCCTCTCCCTTCTGTCATCCTGCCCGCCCCCCCCCCACCCCAGCCCCAGGCCGGCCTGCCTCCTCCCCACCCCCCACTGGCTGCTTCTTGGTCCCCGGCAGGCCTGCCCTGGAAAGGTGACTCTGGCTTTGCCCAGTGGCCTCTTGTCCTGACGTGTGGGTGGTGTTTGATGCCCACTCTGGGCTTGTTTTCTAGAACAGGGTGGGCTGGTTACCTCCATCTTCTCTGATAGGAGCTTCTGGCTCTCCGACCCCACCTGTGCTGCACTAAGCCCCCTAGTCTCTCTGTCACCTCTTACTGTTGTCTTGAGCCCGGGCTTCCAGTGGCCTACCAGTCACCATCCCATCGACTCTGTTCTTTGGGTTTGGGTCCCTTCCTCCCTCACCTGTGTGCCCGTAGCCTCTGCCTCACCGGTGGCCACCCTGCTCCAAGGTTTCCTGGCTCGAGCCCCGAGCTGCACTGGCCACAAGTGACCGCTTCAGTTCCATTTAATTAAGATTAAGTACCATGGAAAGTTTCAGTTCCTGAGTCACATTAGCCCCCTTGCAAGTGCCTTGCACCTGTTGACAATGCAGAAAAGGAATCTTTCTGTCATTGTAGAGAGTTCTCTTGGGCGGTGCTGATTCAGACAGCTCCTCGCTGGGCCGTACGACTTTTCACTTGGCCCCAGAAGGAAGTGCTGATGCTTGAGCATGGTGTTGGGGCTCCCTCCTGTCCCCCCTCTGCATCCTTCAGGGATACAGTGGGCCCTCAGGGCTGCCGCTGGCAGGATCGCTCTTTCCTACCTCCTGTACCCGCCCAAATCCTGCCCTTCCTCTGAGGCTTGGGGCAGCCCCCGGAGGTGGCCAGTCATGGGATGTGTGACCAGCTGCTCTTGTCTACTTGGAATCCTTGAGCCAGGATCCTGGTGGTGGCCCTACGGCCCTGGAAGCCACTGCAGCTGGTGGCCTTATGCATGGGTTCACATGCGTGTGCAGGAAACCCAAGCTCCAAGAGGCCACACGGCTCCAGGAGGCTCTAGAGGTCTCCCTGCAGAGCCCAGCCACCAGCTTCTTATCCTCAAAATGAGGCCAAGAGGCCTGCAGGATCAGAAAACAAAGAAAATGGCTTTTAAAACAGTGGAGTGGAGTGGGGCGGGGCCGGGCAGGGTGGCAGTGTGGAATGGACTTAGGCCAGCCGCTGTTCCCTCCTGTCCCCTCCCCTCCATCTAGGGAGCTTTCTGGAGAGGCTGCTCACCTGCCCGGGCTTGGTTAACCAAATTTGAGCCGTTGATTCCCACGACTGTGGCCATGGCCGTGGCCGTGGCAGGTAGCAGGCCGCCTCATCACCTCAACTCTTGAGCTTAAATGAGCTGCCTGTGTCCAGCTGTGGGTCATTCCTGCGGCCAGTCCCTGGCAGGTGAGACCACGGGTGCCACACCTCGGTCTCTGGGGTTGGCCCCATGGCTCGCTGTGCCTCCTCGTGCCCTTGCCACACTTGTACTGGTCCACACCCCCGCTGGTGTGTGTGTAAGCGGGGGTGGCGGTGGTCGGGGTGACACTGGTGCGATCACAGCCGGGTGGAGCTCTCTCTCTTGTCCCCTGCGAGGGCCTCACCCTGGAACGAGGGGCTGATGTTCTCCCTTCTCTGACCTTGGGGGCCGGGAGGCTCAGAGGAGAGCTCCTAGTAAGCCGTCCTACTCCGGTAATGCAGACAGTGTGGACGTAGGAGTTAGGGCGGGTGGAGGATCCCTGATGTCAGTAACCTGGAGGTTCCCCTATGATCTGCTGCTGCCTTCCCTACCCCCTGAGGGCATGTCCTGTGAGCCTGGGTCCTGCTCAGGGCAGAGGGCGGCTCCCGGAGAGTGATCAGGATGCCCTGGCGGTGCTCTCTGCCCTCCCCACCCTGAGGGTGGTCTGAGCCTGGCGCCTTTCATCTTGCCCTTCCCTCCACGGAGACCTTAATCCCTTTCTGCGGAGTTAAGACCTTGCTCCTGTGAGTGCCAGCCAGGTTGTGGACGGCGTGATCCGCTCCCCAGTGTGTGGTGCCGACGTGCTGTGGGAAACGCCGATGGAAAGACCCCTTGTTTCTGGTGCAACCCAAAGTCTGAGCATGAGGGAGGGCAGAGGGGGAGCAGCCGGCCCCCCTGGCTCTGCCGCCTTCTCCCCTGAAACTTTGGCCCAAGCAGGCACCCTGGAACCTCCTGGCCTGGGACTTTATTTTAGGAGGAAGATGTCTCTTCTGGCCCCTCAGCAGCCCCCACTGCCTTCAGGATCAGCTTTGCCCTCTCCCCTGTGCTGACCCGTCTGCAGGTGCATTCACCAGAGTCCACGGCAGGGTTCAGGAACCCCCGGGGCCCCTGAAATGACTGTGTACTCGTGCATTTTTCCTGGGACGTGACCCATAGCTTTTAGAGTGGTCCACAGCCCCAGGAAAGACCAATAACCACAGTAGGAGAGTTCGTGAAGTTCCTCCATGAAGCCTTCAACGATAACAAGAACCACAAGGTGAACATAATGCTTGCTCATGATCAGGCAGCTGCACACAGGACACAGCAGTGTCGGGGGAGATGGAAAGGTCTTCCTCAGCTGACCGGGCGTCCCGGACACCCAACAGTCTCGGCTTGTGTCCGTCATCTGGCAGGTTTGGATGGCAAGCTCTGTGCCCGCCCCTGGCCGCCCTCCGTCTTTAGAGGTCACCACTTACACCTTCTTCCTGAAGCGGTTTGTTGTTTATGTGTTAGGATCGTGCAGGTGTTTTCATGTAAATCTTTTTGGCTTCCTGGACTTCTCCCTCCTCGTGGTTTCCTTTCTGCCTTGATTTCTGCCTGAGCCTCAGTTTACCCACCTGTACGATGAGGCAGTTGGACCAGGTCTTCAGAGACTCAGAGATCCTGGAAGGACTTGGTGAAGTTCTAGGTGCCTGGGTCATCTCCGGGCATCAACCTGGCCCCTTCGCGTGCGGCCAAACCAGTGCCACTTGGTTGGTTTGTTTGTTTGCCTGGTTTTTGCTGCTCTGGGGCCTTGAGGACCCATAGTGGCCCAGTTTCTAGCCTCTGGCCCTCACTGTGCGAGTGCTTGCCCAGGTGGGGGAATGATCTGACCCAGAATCAGGAGGCGGCAGCCAGGAGGGATCATTTGCCAGCCCGTCCCCCTATAGGTCTCACCTGCCGCGTCCCCGAGGCCTCCAGGCACAGCAGCCCTTGCCAGCAGGAGCAGAATAAAAACAGGAAAGTCTTCGAATTTTCTTCTTTTCAGTTGCAACCTTGATCCCTCCTCCCTCCTCCTACAGACCAGGCCTCTGGTGACTTTTGAATAGGTCTGCAGGCTCCCTTTTTCCCTGGCTAAATATACTTGCATTGGTGTCTTACTTGCCTTGATGAACATGGCAGCTGGGAAGCATCCAGGGAGGCCCAGGAGTGAGGAGGGGGTGATTGGGGCACTGGACTGACCCAGCCAAGGACGTCTGACTTTGAAAGGTGTTCATTTACTCGCATGCTGGCCGGTGCTTTCCGCATCCTGGGTACCAGTGGTGTGGAGTGGCTTTGTGGGGAGGAAGGAGTCCCGTATCCATCTGAGACACCTGTCTCCCCTACATCATCCCTACCTGCCCCTCCCTGGTTTGCTGACTGTCAGCTGGAAGAAGCAGGAAGGAGGGTCCCCATGGCTGGACACATCTGGGAAGCCTGGGAAGCCACCCCTCAGGGGAGGGGTGACCAGGTGGGCAGGGAGGCCCGAGGGGAGGTCGAAGGGGTACTGGGCTGGGCTCGCGGGGTTCTCCCTGCAGATGAGGAAGCTGAGGCTCGCCAGGAGCCACGAGTGTGACAGGGCTTTGCTTGTTTGTGTAGCAGACGTTTCTGAGGCAGCTCGTGGCCTGGGGCTCCTGGCAGGAGTGACTGCCTGTTGCCGTGTCCTTCTGCACCTGGCAATGAGCCTTCAGGGAGGTGGGGTCAGCCCACTGCAATGGCAGGGAAACGGGGGTGGCACCTCA
Source organism: Acinonyx jubatus (assembly GCF_027475565.1). NCBI lineage: Eukaryota > Metazoa > Chordata > Mammalia > Carnivora > Felidae > Acinonyx > Acinonyx jubatus. The sequence goes on along the minus strand of NC_069386.1, from coordinate 139,262,427 downwards.
TAGGGTCGGAATAAGTCCTGGCACATCCATGCTGGTTTCCGATTTTTCCTTTCTAATAGGTAAGGAAAGTAGCAAACGCAGCCTCTGTCAGAGGCCTCGAATGGGACTTAGTTCTGACCCTTAACATCACACACTGCAGCTAGTTTCGGTCATGATTTATAGAGGATGGGGTGAAAGATGGGCTTGGAAGGGAGCGACTGGCCGCAGTAGGGGTGTCGGGGCTGACGGAGTCCCGAGACACAGGTCTGTCCCGAAGCTGGTGATTGTGTCCGATCACATGCCCCAGCGCCCTTTATTCCTGTCCGCAGGTTGTATCCTTTTTTTCCCTAAAGTTTATTTATTTATTTTGAGAGAGAGAGAGAGAGAAAGACAAAGAGAGAGGGAAAGAGAGAGAATCCCAAGCAAGCTCCGCACCATCAGCGTAGAGCCTGATGTGGGGCTCGAACCCACGAACCGTGAGACCATGACCTGAACCGAAATCACGAGTCGGACGCTTAACCGACCGATTCATCCGAGTGCCCCCTGATTGTATCCTTCTGATGCCGTGGGTGATATGAGGCCTCCAGCAGGCCTGAGCTGTGTTCGGCAAAGGCTGATTCGCCAGCGCGTCCCTCACCCAGGTGAGGTGGTGGTTCAGTTACCTGGCCCCTGAGGGTCTGTGCCACCTGAGAGGGTCCCGAGGAACGGTCCTCACGCCCGAGCTCTGGCTGTGGGTCCACCTCTGTGATCCTAGACGAGTTGAGCAAACCCCGATGCCTCAGCTCTCGGCCTCTGCTAGACAGGGTGACCCGTCTGTTCCATCCATGGGCTGTTGGGGACAGCACACTGGTGCGTGTGTGTGGTGGCTGCAGCCGCTCACCCGGAACCCCGTGCCTTCTGCACATTCACTCCCATGATTCCCGAGAAGCCAGGGCACTTCGTTCCTCCATTTGACCAGAAGAGGAAACCGAGGCACAGCAGGTCTAAGTAGCCTGAGGTCCAGTGTAGAAAGGGGCCGGGCTGGGATTGGACTCACAGCCCTCTGGCTCTGGGGCTGCGTTCCCAACCACGACCCCGTCAATAACTTTCCCCCATTTGCTATAGAGAACTTAGAAGAATGATCCCCTTGGGCCCCAGCACCCAGGCGGCCTCTGGGAACCCCGGGGATGTGGCCAGTGGGGATAGTATCAGTAATTGGCGTGTTTCGTCACCTCCCATGGGAGAACCGGCTGGTTCAATGGGCTTGTTAAGGAGACAGTCGGGACATTCTGGTTTCTGGCGCAGTTTTTCCCCTCTCCGTGGGCACTGGGGCAGTTACGTGCACTTGAAGGTGGAGTACTGGCTCCAGAGCCACGCGGGATTTACTTTTCTCACGTTACAGATTTCTCCTGGTGCGTCATGCGCCCCAGATGTCGTCTCTGCCTTCGGTTTGCCCTGAGATGCACAGCCTCCTGATTTATCCTGGGATCCCCTGACGGGGAGGCCGGGATGTCTGCTGATGTGTGAGCCCCACCGGGGCCGGGAGGGACTGTGTGCAGGCAGGGGGGACCAGGATGCTCGCGTGCTCCAGGCGTCTCTCCCGCCTTCCCCGACAAACCTCTGCAGCTGCGGGCTCACCTGGTCCTTCCAGGCTGCGGGATCCCACGGGCTCCCACCCTCCCGCCCTCCCCCCGATTTATCACTGGTGGAGATAAGGAGCATCATTCTCCCCTGAATAATCCATAGCTCATTGTGGAAAGCTTGGAAGACACCAGGAATCTCAAAATTGAAATTTAAAAATCGTCTATAATCCTGTCCTCTGGAGAGAGCTGACATTAGCATTTTGCTCTGTTTCCTAGATCAGGAAACGCTGGGTCTAAGGAGAGCTCCGTATACCTCTTTCTTTAGCTTTGTATTTTGAAATGGTTACAGCCTCACAAGAAGTTGCCAAAGTGGTAGAGAGGGCTCCCCTCTCCCCTTCCCCCCCCGCCCCCGCTGCTTCCCCCAGTGGTGACATTTTAGTACAGTATGCTATCGAAGCGGGACCGTGACCTCAGCACAACATGGTGGCGAGACACAGATCTTGACTCAGATGGCACCTGTTTTTACCTGCACTCCTTTTTCTCTGCGTGTGTAGAGTTTTGTGAGATTTTATCGCATGTGTTAGAGTTGTCGTGCTCTTTTAAAAATACACTTTGCTATCTGGAACCATTTTTAGTTTTTCAGAATCATTGAGGAGACAGATGAAATTCCGTGACCTGTGTGTGTGTGTGACCAGTTTCCCCTCCCTTGTGAGCTTCCCGCAGTACTGTTGCCCCTTTGTTGCAAGCAACGAATCGATACTGATCCATTAGTATTAACTAGGTTTCCTGAGCTTTTATGTCACGTCCTTCTTCTATGCAGGATTCTTATCCAAGACATAATTTTTAAAAAAACAATTTGCCGCAGAGGCACCTGGGTGGCTCGGTCGGTTGGGCGTCCGACTTCGGCTCAGGTTGCGAGCTCGCCATCTGTGAGTTCGAGCCCCGCGTCGGGCTCTGTGCTGACGGCTCGGAGCCTGGAGTCTGCTTGGGATTCTGTGTCTCCCCCTCTCTCCGCCCCTCCCCCGCTCACGCCCTGTCTCTCTTGGTCTCTCAAAAGTGAATAAACGTTAAAAAAAATTTACAAAAAACACAATTTGCCACGTAATATCCCTGCAATTGGTAATCTCACCTTTTTCTGCAGGAGATGTTGATTCTGTCTTATTGCATCATGGACTGTTCTTTGAACATGTCTTTGCTTGCTCCTTCTGTTACATGGACGAACCCCCCCCCCCCCCCACCAACTCCTGCCTGCCCGGGGCGGGGAACGTCGGAAGGGATGCTGTGGTCTATCATGGCTTTTTTGGGCACGTCGGTCTGTCCTGACAGGGTGGTCCTAGGGCCCGGCCTGGCACAGTCCTCCGTGTGAGGAGGGGACAGCTTTGGCAGAGGCATACAAGCCTCTCCCAGCGGCCCTGCAGCTGGTCCTGTGCTTGCCTCCTGGGACGGATCACCTGGGACAGCTGAACCTTCGTGAACACGAGGGCGTGTGTCTGTGACAGACCGGACGAGGTCACACGGGGGGGCAGAGTGTGGCAGTGGGGTGGGGTAGGGCGGAGGAAGAGGTTATAGCACACGGCTCTGGGCACTGGGGAGGCCGGGGGAGGCACGGGGGAGGCCCCGTGATCTTGGCTGAGTCCCATCACCTCTGTGAGCCTCAGTTTCCCCTGGGGAAACCGGGCACACTCAGATGTCCTTCACGGCCTGGCGAGAGAAGCAAATGAGTGAGGGTTTGTTTGCAAAGTGCAGTGACGTGTCCGGTGAGGCCAGAGTAAGTGAGTTACTCTTCACTACTGATGACCAGTAATGGTTGAGAACACAGATTTGATTTGATTTTTTATTATTTTTTAAGTGTTTATTTATCTTTGAGAGAGAGAGAGAGCGCGTGTGAGTGAGGTGGGGCGGAGAAAGGGAGAGAGAGAATCCCAAGCAGGCTCTGCACTGTCAGCTTGAACCCACGAACCGTGAGAGCATGACCTGAGCCAAGATCAAAGGTCGGATGCTCAACCCACAGGAGCTGCTCGGGTGCCCTGAGACTACAGATTTTAGATTTCGAGACTAAACAGCCTTTTCTCTGACCCGCTCCTGTGACCCACCATACAGCCCACACATTGCTTGGTTAAGAATAACTCGAATCTGGGGCCATTTCCGAGGGGTCGTTGACCCCGCCCCTCGGTGGCCTTTCAGGGCCAGGCCGCCAACAGCAGGTCCTGCCGACAGGATGTTTCTCTGCAAGCCCATTGAGAAATCCCTCTGGAAATCCTCCTTTGGCTCTGGGGCAGGGAGGCGAGAGAATCGAAGACAATGGGGACCACGAGACAAAAGGCACAATTGTTGGGGCCGTCTGGGCAGGGTCACTGGATGCCCTGGGCCAGGGCGGGCAGACCCACTGGGCAGGTCATTGATTTGCTGCCCACCCACTGGGCGGCCACAAACAGGTAACTTCTGGTGCAGCCTGCCCATGGGGCTCTGTCCACCCACCTTGCCCCGGTCTTCACTCCGCAGAGCTCGGTGGTGGGGGGTGAGCCTGTGCCCGTGTGTCTCTCAGTACTGTGCTTAGTACTGGCTTCACTCTGTCCGTCTCGGGGCCAGACTTTCGCCCTCCCACGCCCACCCTTTGCTCCACTTCCTGGAGCCAGCCTCCCAGCTGGCCTCCCCACCTCCAGGATTGTCCCCTCCACCACTCACTCTGCCCTTCTGGAATATTCTTGAAACATAGCCTCTGCCCTGCCCCCACCCCTGCAGGGACCCTTGCCTCAGCGTGGAGTTCGGGTTCCTGAGGAACTAAGTTGGAGGTGCTCTGGGCTCCGACCTGGACTCCTTTACCACACCCTCTCCCATCTCTTCCGGAAGCTTCTGTGACCCCAGGCCAGTAGCAGGCCCTGAATACCGTCCAGGCATTTCCACACCCTGTGCTTGGATGTGGTTGTCTTCTTCCTGACCTCCAGTTCCCTTCCCCTTCCTTGCTTTCTCCTCGCCTGAAAAACTCCTGCTTGTTTTCAAGCTCCGGCTGAAATGCCACCCCCTCTTCACACTTCCCCTCCCCCAGAGTCCAAACAGTCCCTCTTGCCTTCGCCCTCCGTGCTGAGTATGGATCTGAGATGTATTTCGTTCTGTCCAGGCTGGGACTGTTTCAACACCAGCCTCTGCTGCGCATTCCAGGGTCGGTGCTGTTCCCTCGCTGTCGTTGGTCAGGCACTCGGTGGCTGTTGGCCCAAGGGCCACACCCGAGCTGCCTGCGCCTCCTTCCTCTGGGACCCAGGGGGCCAAGCCTGTTGCTTCCCCACCCCATGGCCCTGGCCACCTGGGTGGCTGAGTTCCTGGAAGTGTGACCCTCCGGTGGAGGCCCCGGATCGTGAGGCCAGGATGAGAGGAGGGCCCACCCCAGGGACTCGCTCTGAGTGCATGTGGTTTTTACCCAGGGGGTGCTGCTGGGGTCACGCCCCAAGCCCCACTCCGCCTCATACCCCTGGCCCCAGGCTGAGATCCCCCAGGCTGTGGGACCAAGCTGGATGGGGATGCATGGGGGGTGCGGGGGGGGGGGTGGGGGAGGTGGGACGGGTGTCTGGCCTCAGGCCATTTCGAGGCAGACAGTCTGAAACCCTCTGTGCCTCAGTGTCCTCATTACAAACATAAAGATGGTGAGGTCAGGGGAGGTGACAGTAGGTGCAGGCTGGTGTGTGAGCCCCTCCTTAGCCGCCCCGTGCTCACGGGCCCTCCGTGGGGTGGGGCGTGGGCAAGGCCCGAGAGTCGCCAGGCAGTGACCCTCCGTCCACCCTGGCCTGCCTTCAGCGATCCCAAACAGGCACCCTTGCCCTTCGGGCCGGCACTGGCCTGTGTTTCTTGCCTGGGCTGTTTGGGGCTGGGTTCCGGGAAGATTCAGAGGATGAAGGGGATGTCGCTGCCCCTGGACCTCTGGAGCACCCTGGGCTCTTTGTGGGTGACCCTGTGGGTCCTGGGGGGTGAGTCGGCAGGAGCCTGGGGTGGGGGTGGGGCTCTCCTGCCTGCCCCAAGCCCCAGTTCTCAACCATGGAGCCGGCCACCAGCTTCTCAGATGAACCGAGCTGCCGACGTGATACGGGAGGCTGAGGCGAGGGGTGCGTGGCCTCTGACCAGGCTCCCCGAGAACAGGGCCCCAGGCGCTCTCCGTCCTGCCCTGTGCCCAGTGCCCGGAGTGGGGCAAGAGTGAGGAACGTGTGTGTGTGTGTGTGTGAGAGAGAGACACACACACACACACACAGACTATATGAGTTTCGTGAGAGTGGGTGTACGTGTCTGTGTGTGTGTGCATGAGCGTCTGCAAGAGTATGTGTGTGTGTGTGTGTGTGCGTGTGTGTGTGTGTCTTCACAGCCTGCACAGCCTGTACCCGCTCCCTTTGGCCACGTTCGATGGCTTAGAAGCCTCCCTCCCCACGGCTTCTATTTTTGTTTTTCGCTTCAGTGGAACAGTCACAACCGCGGGGCCTCTGGAGTGACGTGGCGTTGAGCACGTGTAATTGGGAGAGGGGACACTTTTCGTTTCTTTTAATATCCACGCTCCTTCCCTCAGCTCCTCCTGAGAGCAGAGCCAGCTTCCCTAAGCTCTTTCCCAGGGTATTTAACACTCTGCTGGGTGGTTTGACTGTCCCCATGGAAGGTTCTAGGTGACATGTGCTCAAGGCACCCCCTGTCCCGTCCATCAGTCCCCACTGAGTGTGTGGAGGGTGACCCCCCCCCCCCCTGCCAGTGCCCGGGCAGGTGTTGGGAGCGGCTCCCAGAGCACATAGCCCCTCCCTCTCTAGTGCTTATGAAGCCCTCATTGTAGGTGAGGAAACTGAGGCCCGGAGCATGGAGGGAGCTGCCCAGGTCGCGCCCGGGGAGCCCTGAGCCCCGAGGTGTCCCTGGGTTCCAGTGTGTGTGTTTCCCCCCTGGGATGGTGTCCGGGGGACGCTGGACTAACGAGATGGAGGCCCGGGGGGGTGTGGGCGCCCACTGTGGTGGCCAGCGTCCCCGCCACAGCTTCCCTGGGGCACGAGCCTGGACCCGCTTGGCCGGTGGAGGAGGAGGCGCCCTGGGGGCGTGGAGGGGAGGCCAGGGTGGCCTCCGGTCCTGCCATCCGCAGTCTGGGTGGATTGTCTCAGCTGCTGGCCTCAGTCTGCTCCGCTCTCAGGTGGGCTCAGGGACACTCAGGTGGTGCCGTGTGCCGGGGATGCACCACCCACGTGCAGCCGGTTCTCAGACGGTGGCTGTTCATTCATCAGTGTTTATTAAGTGCCCTGCGCAGGAGTGACGAGCAAGATGCAGACTCGGAACCACAGAGGAGACAGGCCAGGGGTGTTGTCTCTGGGGAGGTGGGATCCAGCCCAGCTGGTGCAGGTGCAACCACTCCCCCCGCCGAGGTCTTCCTCTGACACTGAGGCCTCCGGCTGCAGAGCTGATGGGGGAGCAGAGTCCCTGGGGTGTATGGTCATTGGTGCTCCCCTTTGTACCCGGGCAGCCTGGGTGGCCGGGGGGGCTCACCCGTGGGTGCGGGTAGGTGCTCTGATGGAGGCATCTGGGGTGGTGGGGTGGGGAGGGTGGCATGGAAAGAGTTGCTGCCTTGCTGTGTTACCTCGGGTGTGTGTCCTACCCTCTCTGAGCCCTGATTCCCTGCAGAGTGACTGACAGGGTCCCACCCCTGGGTCCCCAAGGTGTTGTGGGGTGAGAAGATTGTAAACCTGGCAGAGGCCATGCAAATGTTTGGCGCCTTCTGGGCAGCCCACGTTGGGAGCTCTGCTCTTATCAGGTTGGGTGGGAATGGGTGGGGGGGTGACTATGACTGCAGGCAGTTGCACACAAGCCCTGTGACCATTGCACCTCACATGCCCCTGCATCCCCAGGTCGACGTGGGCTTGGCTTCCTTTGATATATTTTGTACGATTATGTTTTACAGTTTATTTATCTATTTTGAGAGAGTAAGAGCGTACGTGGGGGAGGGGCGGAGAGAGAGAGGGAGGGAGAGAGAATCCCAAGCAGGCTCCATGACCCTGGGATGGTGACCTGAGCCGAATTCAAGAGTTGGACTCTTCACCGACTGAGCCACCCAGGCGCCCGTTGGCTTCCTTTTAATACTCCCGGATCTCGCAGGTTCTTGGAGGTGAGGCTGTCGGGCCGGAGAGGCAGGTCCCACCGGGGAGGTTTGTGGCTCCATCCTGTCCCAGGGCCAGCGCGTTACCAGGCAGAGGTGGGGTGTGAACCTCCTGGGGGTTACTTCTCCTGGGCCACCTTGGTCCTGTTCAGAGCAGGAAGGGCTGCTGTGTGCCCTCTGGCTGTGTTTGCCGTCTCTGGGCTGCTGGTCCCAGGTTTTAAGATGTGTTCAGCGGGGAAGACTTAGTAGCCACACTCTGGTTTGTACCGAGGCAGCTAGGAATCCCCACCGAATGTCGCAGTGTCACTTTGTGATCCTTCAGCCCCTTCGACGTGCCCTCGGCCCCCTTTGTGGGGTTGTGGTTTCTGTTGGGGGATGGAGGGAGATTTGGCCGTCAGTCTAGCTGTCCCCGTGAGGGGCGCACGGACAGGGGAGGTTTGTGGGGTGAGTGGTAGATGGAGCTGGTTTTCTGTTGCTGCTTCGCTTCTGGACGGGAATGGGGGGGATCATCTCCGCTCACAGGTATCTGACGGGGCCCAGAGGGTGGGCTCACGTTCCTGATGTCTACCCCGGGCCCCCGGCCAGCAGCCACGAAACACAGACTGTGAGGGTCAGCCTGTGTGCTAACATGCCGGCCATCAGTCCGGGGTGTCCCAGGGTGGGCTCTTTCTTCCAGAAGCTGCCTTCCCATTGGTTCTGCTTCCTCTCTGAAAGTCTGCGAATGTCCCGGCCACCCGAGGCAGGGCCAGGGGAAGCCTGGTGTGGGGCAGAGTCTTCGGCACATCCCTGGCAGCCTGCTGCAGGGCCTGTAGCAGGGGTGTTTGCGTGGGGCATGGCTCAGAGGGCCTGAAGCAGGTGCAGCATGCGTTTCTGCTGCTTTGTTGTCCATGTAAGGGGAAGAAGGCTTGCTGGACAAGCGTTTGTGGATGGTTTCCTCTCATGTTGCCAGCAGGCATTTTTGTGGTGCTGTGAGCGCTGCTGAGTGATTTCTAGGTGCCGGTGCCTGCTGAGCCCTGCACACGTGGTGACCAGAAAGGGGTGGCTGGGGCCCTGCGTGGTAAGCGGCGCACCAGTGGGCCCCTGATGGCAGAGAGGGGCCCAGGATCCGTGCTCCTGAGTCACGAGGCCTCTCTGCGTCTCCCGAGGTCTTTGCCACTCCCCTCACACAGCCGACTAATGCCTGCTGAGCACCCTAATCCCCGGTGCTGGCCCAGTGCTGGGTCAGGAAGCAGGCCCCACCCCACAGCTCCTGAGTCAGGGAACTGGGGCAGAACAGGCCGGATCCTGGGGTGGTGCCAGTTAAACAGGAAGGAGGAGGCACCGACCGTCCCTGCAGAGGCTGGGACCTGGCCCCATTCCGGGTGAGATCCAAAGAGCCACTCTCTGGCTGCAGTGCCCTCCCTCCAGGAAGCTTTCCTCCCTGTTGCTAGTCGAAGCCATTTGCTAAATGACCTTGGCAGGCACCCGCTTCTCGGGGGGGGGGGTGGTGGGTGGTGGGATGGAAGGGGATCTGTGTATAAAAATGGGATGAGCCACGGGACGGCCACTGGGCAGCTTCCACGGCCCTTCCCTGGGGGAGCACCTGACCCGTGATCCCCCTAACCTCCGGATTCCCCCGCGGCAGGCCCTCTGTGGGTCCTGCCTTGCAGAAGTAGAAGTGGAAACAGGTTTCAGAACATGCCCGGGTCACAGAGCTGTGAGTGGCAGGGCCAGCAGGCCGACCGACCCCCAGCCTGCCAGCGGGGCAGGTGTGAGGACCAAGCAAATCACTTCAAGTAGACAAGGTCCCCACCCTGTGCTTGGTACCCAGCCTGGCACACCGGATGATGCCTCCTTTCCCAAATTCCTGCCCGCCTCCCTCACGCTCCCTGTACCTGCCAGGTGAGCTCCCCCCCCCCCCCCCCCCCCCCCCCCCCCCCGCTGCCTGTGTCTGGATTGAACTTTGCACTGTTCTCTGGGCTCAGCCCTGGAGGGGCGGGGACAGTGTGCCCGGCGCATGTCAGAGCCAGCACCTCTGCCTCCGGATCCAGGAAAGATTCCTATCGAGAGCTACCTGTTTGCGCGGCTGAGCACCCAGAGAAGTTCCCAGAGCAATTTCACTTCATTGAGCCGCCCTGGGGGCAGGGTTCCCCTCGTCCTCTGCCGTGGCTGCCAGGTCGGGGGGGGGGGGGGTCAGAGAGCGCAGTCAGGCCAAGGAAGAGTGAGCACTAGTTAACTTAGAACTTGTCTGAGAATTGGACTCCTGCACAAAGCTGGCAGCTGAGCGTGTCCTCTCTCAGGGAGGGCGTCCGGTCAAGATCTGGGGTTCCAGTGACGGCGCCTAAATGTGGCGATCCCCATCTGTCCTTCCTAAACCAGGGTGAGGAGCGGAGTCCCAGCAAGACAGGATCTGGGACAGCCCCTCATTTGCGTGTCAGCTCTACAGAACTTGTGGCGGCCGAGGATGCTCTGCAGGTCGGCAGGCGTGAGCATTTCCAAAAATCTGAGGCTCAGAGACACAGAGAGCCCTGTTCAGTCACCCTGCCAGTGCAGTGGGCCCCGTCCAGGCTCGCCTGCCTCCACCCTCCACCCTTCCTTCCATGGAGGGGGCGCAGAGGGTCTTGGGTGGGGGTTGTGGCGAGGGGTGCTTTAGGGGACAGCGGCGGTAAAAACCAAGTTCCCTGGAAGGCTGCCCACCCCTCCCCAGCCACAGCAGTGCACCTGTCAGGCCGTCGTGGAGGGCAGAGAGTAGAAGTAACAGGGTAGTAGGAGCACGGTGTCCCCGAGTCTGTTCAGGACAGCGAGGTTGGCATCACCAGGAGGCAGATGCTGCTGTGCCCCATCCTTGGAGCCAGAGCAGCCAGGCCACGGGGTCTCGTCACCGGCCACCTGCTGCCAGCAGGGCCCTGTTCAGCCCACTCCTCCATGGGGAAATGGGCCCAGATCTGGGGAGGGGCGACTGACCTTGAGGCTGTGGCCTCAGCTGCTGCTGGCACGTTGGTGACAGCTGACACTCCCTGGTGGTCCGGTGGTTAGGATTCGGGGCTGTCATCCCTGACAGCTGAGGGTCCCGGGTTGCTTTGTGTGAGACCGAATGCCCTGCAATGGAGCTCAAAACAAACCTCCTTGAGGTGGGGCCTTGGAGGCAGCACCCCCTCCTTCGTCCGTTTGGGCCGCTCTGATGGAACAGCACAGACTGGTGGGCTTATGAGGAATGGAAATTTTTTCTTTTTTTTTTGCCATTTATTTATTTTTGGGAGATGGAGACAGATAGAGCACAAGCAGGGGAGGAGCAGAGAGAGAGGGAGACACGGAATCCCAAGCAGGCTCCAGGCTCTGAGCTGCCAGCACAGAGCCCGACGCGGGGCTCGAACCCACGAACTGCGAGATCGTGACCTGAGCCGAAGTCGGCCGCTCAACCGACTGAGCCACCCGGGCGCCCCGCGAGGATCGGAAATTTATAGATCACAGTTCTGTAGGCTGGAAGTCCAAGATCAAGGCGCCAGCATGGTTGACTTCTAGTGAGGTTGCGCTTCCTGGTTCATGGCCGGTGCCTTCTCGCTGTGTCCACACGGTGGGAGGGGCCGGAGAGCTCTCCGGAGCCTCTGTTGTAAGAGCACTGCTGCCACTCATGGGTTCCACCCTCACGGCTTGAGCACCCCCATCTCCTGCTCCCGTCACCTCAACGGGCGTTTCAACATATGGATTTTGTGGGAACACAGACATTCAGACCAGAGCAACCCCAAACCCACAAACCAGCTCCCGGGGGCTCCCTCTCTTTATGGAGTCTTGGCCTCCTTACCCAGAAGGGAGCCCCCAGGGCATCCCATCATCCGTCCTGGTCTCTGCACTTCTGGTGTTTGCTCTGGGTGACGGACTGAGCCGGGGGCATGCCAGACGGTGGCAGCAGCAGGGCCGAGATGAGGACACTGGGGGCTCCTGGACACCTTAGGTGGTGTGTGGGCAGCGGCCATCTCTGCCCGGTCTCTGGGCGCCCCCAGAAATGGTGGCGGCTTTACTTGTCCCCTTCGGCACCAGGCTCCGCCCTTGGCCTTTACGTGTCCTGTCTCCCGTGGTTGCCATGACACCCTAGCTCTGAGGTCACCATCATAGCATCTTGTACAGTGGGGGCTCAGAGGTCCCGTAGCCTGGTCAGGGTGGTCCCAATACCACGAGAGAAAAGGGATTGAACCCCCGGCCTCCTGGGCCTCACTCTGCACGGTTTTGGGGGTGTGCACTCTTTGCCGTTTATCGAGCACGTGTCTCACGTTGGGCACATTTCCGTGCTCTGGGGACACTGCCAGGAGCAAGACGGACAGGGGTCTTGTTGGGGAGACAGATGAACTGTCCACGTCAGTGGAGGGATGGCGTCATATACCGGTGAGCACTGATATGCACCCCTGGAGGTGTCTGGTGGGGGAGGAGGGATAAGGACAGGGGGATGGGGGCCATTGTGGCTGGAGTCTGGTGACCGAGAGGACAGAGTGGGCGGGGCTGTGGGGGTTGGATCCCTTTCCGAGCCAGGCAAGGTGACACCACCCTGTTCGCACTTCTCGGGGCTCTCTGGTTTCCCAGTGGAGCATGGCCCTGGGGTGGGGTGGGGTGGGGTGTGCAGTGCCTGATTGGAGGCCCCGTGGCATCCCGGTGACAAAGGCGCGGTGCTCAGCCTCTCTGTGACAATCTGTGAGGAAGAGACGCAGCCGTCCCCTGGGAATGGACGAATCCCCAGGGAGGGCCGCAGCGTGGCCATTCACAGACGTGGCTGGGGCCCCTCCAGGCACGGCGCGTGGAAGCCCACCCTGCAGTTCCTGCGTGGCCCCCAGCCCTGTGAATGTGAGCCAGCGGGCTTAGCAGGGGATGTGGGGGATCTGACCCATGTTGCCGACTTCCTGACACTTCCAGGGGCTGGGTTAGGGTTAGGGTTAGCTGTAGGACGCTATGGGGGGTGGCTCTGGACCTCTCGCCTCTGGAGATGCCCTTCTGAGGGTAAGATGCCCCTGCCCAGCAGTTTCCAGCCCCTCTTCCCTGCAGCCCCTCTCCAGGTGACTCCGGGCCAAGATAAAGGAGGAGGCAGCTGGGCAGGTGTGACGCTGCTATTCACCTGTGTGTCTAAAGGCAGGACAGGAGGGGGGGCGGGATTTGTCGTTCTCATCAGCCTGGTGGAGCCGGGCTCACGAAAACAGTTGCAGGGGCTTGGAATCCGGCCCCTGCCAGCCCGAAATATTTACATTTGTCAGGCCCCGGACAGGCCACAAATTACCCTGTGCTGTGATTCAATTTCCCGTTCACCTTTCTCTCCCAGGAGTTCCTGGCATCGTAAATCTTGCTGCAAGTGCTGGGGAAGGAAAGAATCCCAGGGGCTGGAGAGCATTCCAGCATCCACAACCGGGTCGGATCCTCCCGGAAGGTGGAGGCCGCAGCCCCCTCCCCTCCACGCTTCTCTGCCCAGGGACGCCCTGTTACCACTGCCTCACTGCCTCCGTCTCCCCTTCTCTGAGCTGCTGCTGATCAGATGGGCTGAGGGTGCAGCTCTGTTGTGCAAATTTGGCACTGCGTGTGTGCAAAAGGCACTCGCTCATCGCAGCAGTTGGAGCTGGGGTGTTTTTGTTCTAAATTCGTGGCCATGATTGTTATCGGGTGGTGTTGTCACCACTGTGACCGGTTGCCATAGTAGCCCCTGGCCACAGTAGGATGTCCCGGGGCAGGGAGAGGTTGGGCATTCGGGCATAGAAAGGCTGGTCGACCAGACCAGACCAGACCAGACCAGACCAGAATCTGGTCCGATTTGACCAGACAGGCTGGTCTTTGATTCCCCCAGCCTCCTCCCTGTGTCCACACCTCTGGTGGCCTCTGTGGCTGGGCTTCCTCTGTCCTCGTTCCTACCTTCCTGTGCCGTTGCGGTCTCGGCGGGGTGCTTTGCTGGAGGGGGCATGCCCCTGGCAGGTGGGGCTGCCTGGGCACAGGTTGGGGCACCAGGGCTGGGTGGACAGTGGGCGGGGTGCTGGTGGGAACCTTCCAGTCTGGCGTTGCTCATTGGAGTCTGGGAGGCGGGAGGGGAGGAGACCCCCGTGTGTTCTCTTGAACCACATGCCTACCCAGCTGGGCCTCTGTGCCCAGCCCTTAACTAACCCTTTTTGCTTCGGCTCTCCGTTTGTATTCGGGGCTGGGTCTTTCTACTCCAAAGCTGCCAATGGCCATAAGGTCTGTGTTTCCTGTGGTCCGTGCCTGGGAAGATTAACATCTAGATAAGGCCCATCTGGGTCTGGGAGGACTCTTCATTCCCAGGGGCCTCATTCCCCGGGGAGGGGGGGCCCTGCAGGCTGTATCTTGAGGCCCTGGAATGCGTTTTGTTTTTCCTGACCGGCTTGGTGGGTTATAGCCCAGTGCACTCCTCTGACTTCCCCTCCTGGCCTGTCATCACCTTCGAAGCCTCAGTCTGGTATGACCATCCCCAACCCCCAATCCCTGCCAAAAAAGGGAACATAAAGAACCCAGGCCCCCTCCCCTGCCGCCCTGGCCTCTGCCTGGGCCACTCTGGTCCCTTTTCCGGTTCCTCATCTGTAAAGTGGGGTTGCTTAGAGCACAGCATCACAGGGTCTGTGTATGGTAAGGGGCCAGGGACGCAGAAGCCCCCACTTTTCTGCCCATCCCGAGCCTGGTGGGGGGAAGCTCAGTCCAGGGGCCCAACCTAGGTCCTCAGCAGGCTCCACTGTTGGTTGCTGTGTGGCCTTGGGCTTGCTGGTGGGCCTCTTTCCTCAGGGGTCAAGTAGGGGAATGCTAGAAGCTTCCT